>NW_024543068.1:0-1431250 GCF_018167655.1 Microtus oregoni
AGGTAGTCACAGAATTTCCTAGGTGTCCAAACTGTTCTGTTGCAGCCCGTGATCATGATCCAAAGGCAAATCCACATCGTTGATCTATTTAATATGAATCAGTTTTTCCAGGATTCTCCATCCCAAATTCTTAACAAACATAAAAATTTAAATATTTGTCCATTTTGGAATTAGTCTAGATCTAGCAGTGGCCCTTCCTGGGAGGAAGCTTGCTTGACTGTTGCCAGGCAACAACTCCCTGGTGGTGGCTGCCAGCAAGCTGTTGGCAGTAAGTGTAAATTTTTTGACTTGTTAACAAAAATTTAGTGTTAAAAATGCAGTAGTGTATCAGGTGCACGCTGCTGTTCAAATGTCTATACCATTGGTGATTACTTCCACACTCACACAACCATGTTGATACTAAGAGTATGCTAGCCAGCCTGCTCACCCATGTGCTCATGTTGTCTGCTGATAGTCATAAGGGTCATGGTGGGCACTGCTGTATACAGGTGCTGTTTCCACAAGATTACTTCTGATAAACTGAGGTTTTTGTTAAGTTATAGTGTGATGTGTGTTTTACTTACTGTTCTATTACTGTGAAGAGGCACCGTGATCAAGGCAACTTACCAAAGAAAGCATTTAATTGAGGGTTTACAGTTTCAGAGGATTCATCTATAACCATGATGTTGGGAAGCATAGTAGCAGGCAGACAGGCATGGTTCTATAGCTGTGGCTGAGAGCTTATATTTTATCCTCAAGCAAAATGTGGGGGCGGGGGAGGAGGGAGGAAGAGAGAGAGACAGAGAGAGAGACAGGGAGAGAGAGAGAGAGAGAGAGGGGGGGGGGAGGGAGGGAGGGGGAGGGAGGGAGGGAGGGGGAGAGAGAGAGAGAGAGAGAGAGAGAGAGCGCTAGGTAGGAATGTCATGGACTTTTAAATGGCAAAGCTCCTTGCACCCAAATGATGTACCTCCTCCAGCAAGGCCACAACTTCTAATCCTTCCAAAACAGTTCCATCCATCAACTGGAAACCAAACATTCAAATATATGAGCCTACGGAGTCATTCTTATTCAAACTACCGCACCATATATGCTAACTAGCAGTTCATATCTTACGTGTGTTGCCCAGGTTTATAAATAGGGCCCACCCCTGGGGTGAGTGAGTGTGATAAAGTGTCACCAAGGGACAAGTCCTATTGCAGGCAGGCAGGCCGCTTGTTCCTCCCCTCTTTGGCTCAGCCAGACTAGGACAGAACATCATGGAACAAAATTCTTATTTCCTAGGCAAATATGATATGAGTCATCTTGTATACGCATAGAATTAAGAAGAAAAACATACTCTTTACTTGGTAGGTGCTCTAAGAAACTGCACTGTTGCCAGGTGGTGGTGGCGGCACATGCTTTTAATCCCAGCTCTTGTGAGGCAGAGGCAGGCAGATCTTTGTGAGTTCAAGGCCAGCCTGTTCTACAGACGCTCCAAAGGATAGGCTCCAAAAAGCTACAGAGAAACCCTCAAAAAAAGAAAGGAAGAAACTATACTGTCTTCCAGACTTGTCCCTGGATGGCGGTCAGCATTTTTTTTCTCTCAATTACATGTATCGAGAGGACACTTGGGGCCCCATAGAGCATCAGACACTTCAGATTATACATTGTCTAGGTGGTCCTCTTCTTGCAGTTTGGGAGGTGCCAGTGCTCATGCCTTACAGAAGGTCAAGGGAAGGCAGTAGGTGGACAGCCTCCGCTCCTGGAGCCTCCTCTCTGATTCTCTAACTGCTTTTGCTTCAGTTGGAACCCCCTTCGCAGAAGACACCCAGAGTCTTCTAATTGTTCAGTGCTTACATATGAGGCAGCAGATGAGTGGCCAAAAGGATGAATGGGGTTATTGTTGTTGCTTGAGTTTCTATAAACAGCTTTTGGTTGCTTTTAATAGGATTTTTAAAGAACCCGGTACCCCTATTTACAGTCTTTTATGGAATCACTTTTTGTCACCTCTGCTAGCCTTCTCTCAGGCAGTCAGAAATCTCAGCTCTCAGGAACTGTCCCCGGGATCTTCATGACAGCTGTGCTCACAGCTGAGGTTCTCAGTCTGGCTTCAAACAGAAGAGACGGACATGACGGTAGTTAAGGCTGCAGACCCGGCACTGTGACTCCGTCCCATCGTGGTTTTTGTACGTGTTTTGTCTTTTGCGTTTTGCTGTAGGTATACAACTCCTTCAGCATGTTCACAGCTGCCCGTCTTTCAAGGTTGAACCAGCTCAGACTAAAATGGGATCTGCTTTCAGGTTCTGCTCAAGTTTCCATGCAACAGCATCAGGGCTATTTTTAGTGGGGTGACCACCAGGAAGAGCTGAAAACAGCTGCATTCAGCAGCCGCCAGTGAGAGAGAGGGGGGGGGGGAGAGGAGAGCACATGGCTTGAGCCTGTTGATGTGGGAGACAAAGGGGTGTGGGAATCTGTTCTTCAGAGTTAGGTAGGCACCCCGTGTTCAGAGCCCTTGAACCTTTGCGGCAACGGCTCTGTTAATTTAGTGCTTGACTGCCCTGGCCGAGTCTAGCCGGATGCCGTGCTACAAGCAGATGGCAAGACCATCCGTCAGAGTGCCCATTCTGAAAGACAGCAGCTCCTTCTCACTCAGAAGCAGCTACCAGACTTTCGATGTGTTTGAGTCATTACTTCAGGTTTCTTTTCCTTTCTGTAGATGACAAGAGTCAATGGATATTGGGAACTGGGAGGTGTGTGTGTGTGTCTGTCTGTCTGTCTGTCGTCTGTCCTGAGTCCCTTACTAGCTATTCATTCCTGTATGACACTTTTAAGTGACCTCATCATTTTGAACAAAGTGAACTTAGCAATAAAAAGAGGGTTTTGATAACAGGTCTGTACACCTCATAGAACTAGTTAGCTTTCTTTTTATGTATTTATTATTTCTTCTTTGGTTTTTGAGGCAGGGTCTTTACATAGTCCTGGCTTTCCTGGGACTTACTATGTAGACCAGGCTGACCTCAAACTCACAGAGATCTGCGTAAGGAGAGCTGAGGTAAAAGGATGCACCACACCTGGCCTCCCTCCCTCCCTCCCTCCCTCCCTCCCTCCCTCCTTCTTCCTTTCAGAGGCATTTGCTATACACCTGCACCTGCCAGCAACTTGGAATGCTTTTGATGTGTATAAAGACAGAATCTACTTTGTACACTGTGTGGAGAAAAGGAGACAGCCTGGAGGGGCAGCATTTTCTAGACTGTACCGAGTTTGCATAAAGGCTGAAGAAGGAAGCTGTTCTGGAATGGGGTAGCTGCCTAGAGCATTTGCTTGTACCTGGGAGACCCCCTGTAGCTTGGTACCCTAAGAGTAAAAGAGCACCAAGTGAGGGTGACAGAGGGGGGAAGTAGAGCAGGTGAGGAGCTAAGCAACTTGGAAGTGACACAGATCACAGGGAGCCAGGGGCCAGTGCTTTTTGTCACGTGTTAGACTGGACTACATAAAAAGTGAAGACATTGCTAAGTGCGTGCATCCTTGCATAAACCTGTGTAAAGTTCAACAGTTTCATGCAATTAAATAGTGTCTTCCCTGGGAAAGCTAAGGCCAGTGGAGCGGTCCTCAAACTGAGGGGCATATGACTCCTTTGGACACTGCCCATGATGAAAGCAGAAGTGGGGAGAAGTGGGTGGAGAGGGAGGGAGGGAGGGCCGGCCACACCCTGCAGGATCACTCACATCTGGGGACACTTGACAAGAAGGACACATTGCACAGGTGGTTAGTAGACTTGAGGTAGAGTCTACTCAACCTGTGCCCAGATGCAGGCTGTGAAAGGAGGCCACAGGAAGCTAAGGTTTTCCTGGATGTGTTGAAGGCTTTAATTATATGGACTTTGATGCCACAGGAATTAGGCAGTTCTGTGGGCAAAATAACTTCAATGTTCTGCACACAGTAGAGTAACTGTGATTGACAACAATTAATTGTATGCTTCAAAATAGTAGGGAGAATTTCGACTGTTCCCTGCACAAAGAAATGATAGTGTATGAGGTGATAGATATGCCAATTACCTGGATATAATCTTTGCATGTTGTATTTACACATATAAAAAAGCATATGTATTACAGTTATTATATATTAATTGAAAGACAGTCGATCAAAATTAAGGAAGCCGAGTAGAATGTCCAAACCACAGTTTTATTCACACCTAGGAGGAAATGTCTGGGAAAATGTCTGTTGTAGAGTTCAACCCATGACCTCTTAAACCCCTGGACATAAGCCAAGCTATAGGCAGGTGCCCTTCCACTAGACTTTGCATAGAGCCCTCTCTCTCTGTAACAGATAGATTGGACAGACTTTGAAGTTACTATCCTCCTGCCTCAGAATTCCAAACCTGTGGCCCCCAAGGCTTAGTTACCATCCTCCTGCCTCAGAATTCTAAGCCCATGCCCCCAAGGCTCAGCTGACTTGACTTTTTTGAATGTTAGTTTTGAGTTTTCTAATGCCATGGAAAAGTAGCGATATCGACCTCTCGCTTTTTCCTCAGGAGGGACATGATGATTCTCTGTGTTTCCTGGGAGAGTGTAATGTGGGTAGGACTGAGGTACACAGAGTCTTGACCTCACCCCGTGTAACGTTGGATGGGGACCAGTGACTTGGAGTCCTCAGGCCTGTTTCCATTTGTTTCCCTCTGCTAAACACCTGGTGTGGGAGTAAGAGGCACACCTGAGGCATCTGGGGGAAGAGTCACAATTGAACCACTTGTGAGAGTGGCCTGTGAGGAAACAGCCAGAGAGAGAACAGCTGGAGAGGGAAGACAAAAGAGGGAGGCAGCTATGGATGTGCAATGGGAGGTATCCAGACAAAGGCAGGTGCCAGTCACAAGTGTTACGCTGGCAGACATCAGAGACTACTTTTGGGGAATTTAAAATAGCTTCGTCCCGCTTTCAAGCCAGCTTATAAGGAAGTCTGCTAAGCCGTGGAGATGAGCCTCTGCGTCTGGTCCTCAGGAATCCACTCTGCAGAGCCTGGACTCTCTTCCCTTGACAAAGACACATTTAGACAGGTCTCCTGCTGTGCCACCAACTTCCCTCAAATCAGCATTTTAATTTTCCTTTTATCTTTGGTGGGGTGTGGAGTAGGAGTGATTTCCAAAGGAAGAATAGGTTATTTTCTCATCTGACTGGTGTCCAGTATCATGCGGAACACCCAGGGGTGTGACCATGACCAAAACACAGATGAGGTATTAGAGCTCTGGTCTCCTCAGGACTCTGCAGATAGATGATAGTGGCTTCTGATGACAAAGTCACTTCTTCCGAGGGACACATAAAGTTGTGACACTAATAGTCACATCCAGCATGTCATTGCTTCAAAGTGGTGCTAATGTCAAATCATAGACAGCGCTTCTTAGTTCTAGGACTGGCTCAAGGACTTAGAAAACCCATTGCGGTCAATTAGGGGTGTAACTGTTTGGAGTCTAAAGCCTTTGGCTCTGTCGTTCCCCCGCCCCACCCTCACCACCATACACAGAAGACTGAACCCTGCCTTTGGATTATTTCCATGCAACAGGCATCTCCTCTTAAAGGGGTGGAGTTTCAACCACAGCTTTGCTGCTGTCACTTGTGCTTAGCATTCCCACCCCAGTGACATGGTCTGGAAAACCCAGCTGGTTCCCCTTGGAACCATTGCCAGTATCTCTGTGAGACCATGGTAGAGGAAGGAGAAGTGTTGAGCTCTTTCCATCCTTCAATCCCAGCCTCGGTATTGCACGGGTCCTCTCTGGGGTCATAACAGCCTGTGTGGGAGACATGGGACTGCTCTCTCCATTCCAGGAACTTGGAGCATTTGACAAACGTGCCCATCCTATTCTCCGTGTTTGTGGTTACCGGGGTTTGGCCAGGTGTGTCCATATGGGCACCTCTGTTAAAGGCCTGGTCCCTAGCAGGATGCTGGTAGGTGAGGTGGTGATGCTGGAAGGTAGTGTTTATGAGTAGAATTGATTTAAAAGCCGGAGATCAGTCCCACCAAGTGCTCTCTGCTCTGGTTTGAGATGTCATAGAGAGCCGCCACTGCCGTTTATACCATGAGACAGGACAGCTAAGGGTTGGCACATCCCACTTATACTTTCAGTCTCATGAACGGCGGGCTGACTGTTAGCTGCCTCCGCCGGTCACGGTCGTAGTTGGTCGTAAGCTGACCGCTCCAGTGCTCTATCAGCACAGTACAGAGATATGTTGAGGGGCTTCTACTTGGGGTTGTGACAGTAAGCCAGAATTTACCAAGCATGTGCTGGGGACCAGGCCTGTGCTGAGTACCCAGTAAGGGCGCTGACAGATTTGCAGCTTCCATAGTATCTCGGGTGGGAGTGAGGACTTGCAACCAGAGAATGGCTGGCAGGTGGCATTTGGAATCTGGTGACAACAGCAAAATGGTTGGGGCTCAGAGGAGAGTCACATGAGGGTTTTTAGTGGCTTCTGCCATACAGAAGGAACAGCCTCGTCATCAAGGGATCTAGAAGTGACAGTCCTTCCAAGCATTCAGAGGTGTCTGCCATTCTTGACCCACCCTAGAGTCCCCGATTATATATATCTGTTTGTGGGACATGTCCACATTCAGTGTAAGGGGATGTTTGGTTCGTGAATGATGAGCAGTGTGGAATAGGTCTCATATCCGGAGCCTAGGAATAGCAGAGCAAAGCTGCCGGCCTTCTTAGGAAGTGGCTGCCTCATTATTTATTGCCTTTTCCCACTATAACAAACAACTTGAAATAATCTGCTTATCAAGATAAAAGGTTTATTTTGGTTTGGTTTATGCTTTTATAGATTCCAGTTCAAGACTGATAGGCCTCTTGCTTTCAGGCCCGAAGAAAGGTAGGGGACAAGTGGCAGAGCAAAAGTTGTCACCTTTGGGCCACGAAGTAGAAAGGACCCCAGGGTTCCGTAATTCCATTGAAGGCACACCATCACACAGTTCCCTCCTTTAAAGACTTTGCTAACCTTCCAAATAGACTCTGGGAACCAAGCCTCTAAAACACGAGTCTTTGGGGGGGCACTCAGGATGTGAATTGTATCTACCCATCTTCCACTATATCCATCCATCTGTCTCTCTGTTCATCTGTGTCCGTCTATGTTTATTTTGTATCATCTATCGTCCATCTCTGCCTATCATTGTTTATCTATAATCCATCATTTGTCATCTATTGAAGCATGGCCAAGTGCACACCATGTCACATGACCATCATGACAGTTTGTAGCTGCTCACCGCTGTGCTGCCATTAACCGTCTTCTGCCTCTGGAATTACTTTCCTCCCATAGATCTGAAACAATGGCCACGAACCGCCACTCCCTAGGGCTCTTCCACTCGCCTCCCATCAACCAACTGCCATTCCACTTTCTGTCTGTGAATTTGATGACTCCAGGCACCTCAGATACACAGACTCACACAGAATCTGTCTTTTATGTAACTGGTTCGTTGCACTTAACAGAATGTCCTCAGGGTTTAATCTATGTTACAGAATCACCTTCCCTTTTCGGGCTGAAGAATAATCCTTTATGTATCTAGTGCATTTCCCTTTTTCATTCATGCATCAATGAACTTGTCCGTCACCACCACCACCCCACACACATACCCCAAGTTACAGGCTCATCTGTCCATAACTGGCGTTTTCCTGGAGTGATGGGGATCCAAACTCAGGCTCTCAATGGTCCTTTCCCCATCGAGCCATCTCCCTAGCCTTCGATTCTTTGAGGAACCCCATGCTGTGTCCATTGCTCTGTATGTGTTAAGAGTGAGACCCATGGGCTGTCTGGTGGCTTTGGTCATAACGTAAACCTTCTTTACCTGTGTGGACCTCGCCTTTTCTCCGTGCTTCCCCTTGGTGTGTTGACATGGATGGGCCTGGCCACATGTGCACAGTGGGCTCGCAGAATCTCTTGTCTCTTTTGGAAAACATGGAGTTGATCTCCAAGTCTGTAGACAGATGTCTTCTAGGGGAAATCCCAGGCTGCCCAGAGCTTAAGCTGGAACCAACTGGCCTTAGACTTGGAGTTCTAGAAACAGCTGCTGTGCTCTCCACCGCCACCATTTCAGTTGTGATTAGTAGGTTCATTTGCATCTAAAAGGAGTAGTTTTCTTATCAGCACCATTGAGTTGGGAACCAGTGTACTCCATTTATGTAGAGTGGCCCATTTAAACGGGGCCCATTAAGCTGTAAAAGTAAATGTGGGTGTTTTACAAATGCAAATACATCATGCAAATAATGCGCTTTCTGCTGAATGATGCCATGGTTTTCATATGTAAAATTAGAAACGTGTAGCACTAAGATAATGATGAACACCTTTGCTACTGCTCAGTAAGATGTACACTGAGCTGGCGCTTCTGAAACCCGGCCCCCCAGGTTTAGACAGGACTTCTTCAGGACGCCCAAACAGGCCTTCCGTATTACCCAAAATATACATGCTCTTATCTAGTTATTTATATATTCCTAGGTAATCAAGAAATCACAGAAGAGACGAGTTCAAAATCATCTCGCTCATTACTTTACCGTCAGCGATGAGGCTTATAATTTCCTTTCTGTTTTTCAAAGAATGTTTCTATGACGGTCGGGGAAGAAGAAGACATAGTCTAGGCATGCTCCTTCGTAAAAGATTTAGAGATAGTGCCATTAGAGATTTGTTTTTAATTCTTAAAGTCTGACCATTGTGTTGGGGAGATGCTAGCAGCATTCCTGTTCTCTTTGTGGCTGTCTTCGGTGTGCAGAGACCTTAGCCTACCTCCAGGTGGGGAGTCACTGTTGGACAATGGGCACACACCAGAAACTGAATGAAAGGTATCAAGAAGAAAGACGGTATGAACTGTGGATTATTCCCTGAGGGGTGGGATAGACTTTTAGTGCCAGGAAGAGTTCAGAGAGATTATCTAAAGGGTAGAAGTCGTTGGAAAATACCTTGCTGGGGTCTGAGATTGGTTGATCCCTAAAAGGCAAGGGAGCCCTACTGAGAACACAGGACAAGGGCAGGCAAAAAGAAGATGGGCTCGGATGAGTCCTAGATATGGTCTGTGTGCTTTAAAGACCCGCCCGGGCAGCATCTGGAGAACAGTGGAAGATGTTGGGAAAGGATGGAGGGGCTTCTGAGTGGCAGCAGGACACAGCGCTGATGGCACCTGCCCTGCCCCATGAGCTCTCATGTTTCTGTATGCACTGAAGTTTTCAGATGAAAAATGCATAGCAATTCATTATATAGAAGACGCACGAAAATGAGATGTCTGTTGACATGAAGCAGGAGTTTTGGGGTGAGAGTGTGCCTACTTGGCTTAGTGAGGGTAAGGAGGAGTTCTGCAGAGCAAGTGGCTTTGAGGGAGAGCCTGGTGGGGAGGCATTCTTACTGTTACGGAGAACTTCTCAGGGACCCAGAATCATGAGGCTGCAAAGGCAGAGGAAGTGTGGGAGACGTTAGGGAGAGTCGACAGGGGTGGCCGGAGGACACAGTGTCAGAGACTCCAGGGGTGTGGCCCGGAACATTTCTTAAGTAGTCACCAGATGCAGAGTTCAAGTTTAAAGTTTCAGCCCCTTAGCCAATATCTGATAGTCACCAGCCAGGTTCTCAGTGTTGTAGCGACTCTGTAAAGATTCAAGGCAAGAAAAGCACAAATGTGCTGTGTTTGGGCAGTGAAGATACCATGTGAAGAACAGCGACAGATACACAGATTAATGTTCAACCTTCTAGTCCCTCAGAATATGACATGGTTTAAGATGAAATTAGTTGTCATGAGGTCCTGTTAGAGTAGGGTAGACCACTAATCCAGTGTGGTTGGTGTCCTCACACTCGAGGGTTTAGAACAGACATGGAAGTGTGGGGACCTGCTGTGTGAACATGAAGGCCGAGGTCACGATGACACTTCAGAAGTCAAGGAGAATCCGGGGTTCCTAGCAGACTATCAGAAGACAGCAGAAAGGACTGGAAAGAAAAGGGCTGAGAGTGTTCTGAGGATAAAGGTGGAAGGAATTTTAAAGCAACAAATGCCCCAAACAATGGAGAGGTTGTTGTTCTTTCTGCGGGGTTGGATGCGGGGTTGGAGAGAAAACACGAGACACAGGGCGGTCCCACGTAGGGGAACTTTAATGGGGAGGGGGGCGACGACAGGTGAGGAAAGGGGGTGAAGAGATGAAAGGGAAAGAGGGGCGAGTTGTGGCGTCCCCCGTTTTTAAAGGGGGTATCCAGGTGCATCTGGGAGAATGTCCTGCGCATGCGTGGCTTTCCATTGAGCTGGGATTTGTAGTCCAGGGGGATGCTGTATTCTCTGCACATGTGCGGCCTTGTTTCCAAAAGGAACAACAGAGGTTACATAACCAGAGGCAGAGTGCTGATACTTGAGAGGGTGAAGGTGAGGAATGGGGAAGGAGGGTGGCCGGGGGCCGGTTTCCATTTTCTTCCCCTCTTTGAACTGCTCCCACAGAATCGCCTAAGCCAGGCAATTCCAAAACAATAGAAATTTAATTCCGGAGCCCAAGAACCCCAAGAGCAAGGTTTGGGAGATTTCTTGCCTGGTTCCTCGGAGCACAGATTCTCACGGTGCCCCAAGTAGCATGTTCAGTGTGGCAGAAGTCTGATGAAGTCATCATAGCAAGAAGCTTTTCAAAACGTTGGTGGGAATATTGGGGAGGTTCCAGCAAACCCTGCTAAGGTCTCAGATGCTCCCCACCAAGATCCTGAGCCTTGGGTTCCTGGAAGCAAGTGTTCTGTCTGTTCTTTCTGAAAGGATTTCTCAAATAGAAGGGGTCTGACAAGGGACTAAGGGACTAAAGGACTAAAGAACCAAGAGAATTTGGCTGCAGACCTGTAACATCCCAGGTCTCTACCATCACCAAATCTCTAGTCCATCCAATCTGTCTGATAGGACTTTAATACAGTGTATAGCCCGTCTTCCCTCCCTCCTTCCCTTCCCCCACCCCCAAAAAAAACTAAAAACAAAAAAACCTTTAATTGATAATCGTGAGCAGGCCGGCCACTACTGATATAAAAAAAAAATGAGAGTTCATCTAGCCCAGGGCCACTATCACCTGTTGTCATATGAGGGCATGGGCAGTCATGGCACACGGGGCCATCTGTAGGCTGGTCTGTGATGACATTTGCTTAGGTTATAAAGTGATTGGTGCTTTGCCCTCTGTGGCTTATGCTTTCTGGGGTCCCAGATGGTGCTTGTCTGACCACTTCAGTGACTGCGCCCTGACAGTTGTCCACCGCGGAAGACTCGCCAGCCCTGAGAGGTCTCCACCTGTCCTGTTTTAAGTTTCTTTGGAGGAGGAGGAGTCTCTGAAGCTGTTCCTTTAGCCGTCGATATTTTAAGACCATGGGTTGTATCTGGACTAGCAAACCAGTTGCATTTGGGAACTCTCAAAACATCCTTCAGGAAGAGATGAGAAGCGCCCGCATCTGTCACAGGAATGCAGAAAAGAGCCAAATTCAGAGAGCCCAGGGTGCTTGAGGAAGCGCGGGCACCAAGCCACAGCTGTCTCATGTGTCACTGTGTGGCCTCGTGTGGCCTCGAGTGTGTCAGGAAACTTCTCCAAACTGCAGATTTCCTGGAATCAGGATGACAGTGGTGACCACTGTGGTTTACAGAGCCCCTCTCTTTGACGCCTCATCCTGTTTCGTTCTTAGGTGATGCAGGTGAACGCTTGCCCCATAGTTCACATGCAGACAGTCGAGGCTTGGGCAAGTTAGGAGATCTGCAGGGGCACTTGTCCCCCTGCGCTGCTCACTCCGCCTTAGATAGGACCAGCTGCCTGTCTTGACTCCTTTTAATGTCCAGACATGCCCATTTGATTTACTTCTTTTTTAAAGTTATGTTTTAGTGACTTTACTTTTCTTAAAATCTTTTTTATTGTTTGATAATTTCTTACATGCATATAAAGTGTTTTTGATTAAGCTTCCTTCCCCAGCTCCTCCCGGACGCTCCCCCCACTTTCCACTTTTCCTTCTTGACTTCTTGTGCTCCTTTTTTTTTGTTTCCCCACTGAGTCCGCTCACTTCATGGTGCCTGCACACACGGGGTACAGGACTACTGGAGCCTCTCTTGAGGCCACATCTCTGGAGAAAATTGACTCTCTGTACCCCAGCAGCCATCATTGCCTTTCCGTTAGGAGTGGGGCTTCATGAGCCCCTCCCTAACCCATCCTGGCACTTTGGCTGGCTTGACCTCGCTCACACAGCCAAGCTGCTGCAAGTCCATGTATAACAGACCTGTCATGTCCAGCAAATAGTTTTCCTGCAGCTGTCTACTACCTGTGGCTCTCCCTAGCTTTCCTCCCGTTCTTCCGCAATGACTCCTGAGGCTCCTGTTTTATTTTATTTTATTTTATTTCTTTTCCTCTTCTTCTTCTTCTTCTTCTTCTTCTTCTTCTTCTTCTTCTTCTTCTTCTTCTTCTTCATCATCATCATCATGGTTTTTCGAGACAGGATTTCCCTGTAGCTCTGAAGCTTGTCCTGGAACTAGCTCTTGTAGACCAGGCTGGCCTGGAACTCATAGAGATCCGCCTGTCTCTGCCTCACAAATGCCGGGATTAAAGACATGTGCCAGCACCGCCCGGCTGAGGCTCCTGGTTTATAATGAGATATTTGTGTACTCCTCAAGTGATGATTCTCTGACAGTTGGGGTGATTTTACCCCAACTTCTGTGTCTGTATCTCTGCCTAGGTCCTCCTAATGACTACATTTATACATTTCAGACACATTACATCCTTCCCTCAGGGGTTGTCTCCCCACCCTCCCACCCCCCACCCCCGAGACAGGGTTTCTCTGTGGCTTTGGAGCCTGTCCTGGAACTAGCTATTGTAGTCCAGGCTGGTCTCGAACTCACAGAGATCCACCTGCCTCTGCCTCCCGAGTGCTGGGATTAAAGGCGTGCGCCACCACCGCCCGGCTCTCGGGTTGTGTTAGGGTCTGAGGTAGGTTCGAGGTGTCCCTGTTACTTTCCTGGTAATCTATCCAGAGACAGAATTCCTTCCTTCCTTCCTTCCTTCCTTCCTTCCTTCCTTCCTTCCTTCCTTCCTTTCCCCCTCCCGCCTTAAACTAAAGCTGAGCCTGCCCTTCAGTGTGCTCTGGGTCATTTTGGTTAACAGCACGGGAAGGTCAGACAGAGAGTGAATTACCCTGTCTTCCTGCCCACACGCCAGGCTTCCGGTCAGTCACCCCTCCCGGAGCCCCTCTGTGCCCCTCCACGCGCCTGTGCTCTCACTCTAGCTCCCACGATTTTTGAACATCAGTGTCTGTAACCTCCAGTAAAGCAGGTGTTCGCATGAGATGCGCCTTCCATCTTACCCAGTTTTAAGTGTGCGGCACTGTAGTGTTGAGAGTGCTGGAGCCATTGCGTGCCCAGTCTCCAGAACTTTTACCCCGCAAGACCAAAACTCTGCCCATTAAATAACCACAGTCCACACCCCTCTTCCTGCTTTGTCTCCGAGTGACCGCTCTGAGGACCTCACGGAAGCATGCTCTCGGCAGTGTTGGTCCTCTTCGCTGGCTTCATTCATTTAGCATTCCTTCACATTTCCTCCATGGTGAAGCGTTCTGTTCTTTGCAGGCGATCATGCTTGGCATTGGGACCTTAGAGGAGCAGACTTCTCAGACTTCTCAGTCTGCTTGCCGTTGGGCACATAAAAAGTCCTGACTGGTGAATGCAGTGGTGGGTCCTATCAGAGCTGCCTGTGCTTTGGGTTTATAAGACACCCCAATTTCACAGTGATTGAAGATCATGTGTGTAAGGCAGATTCCAAGAACTACACCTCAGGGCTCTATCACTGTGGACTCCCAGCATACTTATTGGGGTACATAAAAGAACACGAGGTCCAGAAGTGATTAAATACTGTGGGCCTCTGGGGGGATACATGGTGTGCTGTTGGGGAGCCGTTGGGCCTCTCTTGGGTTTTGTTGGTTCAGCACCGGGCTCTACATTCAGCAGAACAGTGTTCTGAAATGCTAGTTCAGAGACAGACTTTCTGGCAGGCAAAGCCCTCTTAACCTGTTGGCCTGCTTCCTTTGTTAGTAAGGCTGATAGTGCTGAAGGTCACTGTTTGCACATTATTGAAATGAGACATTTGCAGTGCGGGGCGTTGTATTGTTTCTGCTAATAGGAACCTACTGTCTTCCACATATGGTTAGTCAGATTGCTTTTTCTAGCCCGGGCCTTTGCCTGGGAGAGATTCCTAACAAAAGACCTTCCGTGGGGAAGGGTGGCTAAGACTTCTGTGTGGGAAGGTGCAAAGGGCAAGCTGGAGGATGAGCAAGGGAGCGTGGCAGACTCCAAGAAGCCCAGGTCTGCTCTTGTGCTGACCCCAGCTTACAGTCCCTTGACGTCCCAGGACTGTGGTTGCTCCCATACGGAAGGTGATCTCTGTTTTGCCAGCCACACGGAACCACGGAAAAGTTTGCCACTTGCTATTCCAGTGATCAGCAGTGTGGAAACCATGGTGAGACAATTAGAATGTCCCAAGTTATGTACCCTTCCTGGCCATTTTGCGTAGAAATGACATTCACCAGTCACTTGTATTTACAGGACAAGCTTCAGGAGCCTGTTTTTATCATGTGTTTATCAGTCCCCCCCCCCCAATTTGGAAAAGGGGGGGTGGGAGGGCACAGCCCCTCACAGATATCACACACTATTTTCTGTGAATGCTTGCAGTTAATATGCATTTTTAAGTAATTTCATTTGGATGTATTTTTAACTAACTTTGAGCTCTAAAGGCCAATCAGCCAGGGATGTCTCCAGCTGCAGGAATAAAATCAAGTTTGTGCTTTGCCAGCCTGCAGCTGGAGCCAGGGCCATTAGCTTTCCTACAGGCGTTCCTAGTCTCTCTAGATGGCATCAGAGGGACGTATGGCAGTTAAGTTCTTAGAGGTCACAGATAGGAGTTTCATTAGGTTTTTTGTTCTTTTCCCTAGCCTTTTGTAGCACCAAACACAGCTCTGAATAGGTACTAAACAAACCCTGAAATTCCTAGCATTCAGATCATGTCATTTTGAGGGAAAATCTCAAAGGGGCATGTGGAATATGGCACTGAGAATGCCCAGCTTACTTAACTGCTAGACACACACACACACACACACACACACACACACACACACACCTGCCTACCTTCTGAATGCACCAGGTACTGACAGCAAGGGGCCGCTGCAGGCCTTATGCTGGGCCAGACCTCCCTCCACCTCCTGAGGACGGCCCAGAGGGACAGCAGAGCCCAGCGCCCACAGAATCCCCATCAGTGACTTAAGGTGTTGGAAGAGTGCTGTAGAAATCCTCCGGGAGATTTCCATCATACAGAGAATTTTCCTTATCTAAAACCACCGGGTTTATCTGACCTCAGCTCCCCATATTTCCTCCGTCCTGCGTATCTGCTCAGTTTCAGGCAAATCAAGGTCAGAAGGAAAAGGAGATTTGGGTGGCAGTAAGCTGGATATTCAGGCTTCTGCAGTAATACTCAATTATTGAATTCTCCAGAAGCAATGAACTCCTCCATATAATGAAGTCCTCAGTTTTTAAATATCTTTATGAAGCAGCCAGTTCAGTGTTGGCTGCAGCCAGCTTGCTGTTTCCTGCTTTATTATAAAGATGTAATAAAGCAGGTGGTCGGTTCTGGGAACTCGCCGGCGTTGCTAAAGGCCAGCTTAAACATTTTAACGCACGTTGTTCTTCCTGACTGAGACTTAAAAGGCCCCCAAATGCCATAAGAAAGGAATCACATGGGAGAAAAATCAACTTGCCATCATTGTCCTGCAGCCCCGTGTCCCCAGCTGGATCTGCTACTGTCCAGTCCACCCCCTTGTCACTCAGAAGCCCCGCCTGCCAGGGCTGACAATCTACACTACTTCTGATTGCTAAAAGAGAAAGGTCTGTGAGCATTCAAGTTCCCGGGCCACGCACTCCTCAGGTCTGCAGGTTCCCCTTAGGCGTCCACAGTGAAGCAGGTGCTGCCCGAGAGCCCCAGTGCATACAAACGTTAGGTTCACACTGCATGTGTGCAGTCAGTTACGCCTGCGGTACTGCTACAAATAGATGCACACACCTCAATTTAAAGCTCCTTTGTTGCTAAAGAGGCCAAGGATCGTTGGAACGGAGGACAGCGGTGATGACCCACACAGCGCACAGACCTGTGATTCATTTCAAAAGGAAAACAAAACAGAAACAGCAACCCGGAGCATAGCAAGGGCGCGAAAGTGAAGCACAGTCAAACAAGAAGTGCCCGTGTTTGCAAGCACGTCTGACATTATCATGCTCTTTAATAGCCTTTTTATGTGGTAGCTTTTTCTCTTTCCCAACTCCTCCTCAATCATGTCCCGTGTCCCTGTAGCTATGACAATATTTGTACCTCTGGTAATGAAATTCTGGCAGGCAGAATGCCACTGGCATCGCCTGTCCTTGTTAACAGCATTGTATCCTTCGCACTGACTACTGAAGCGTTTTTGTATTTATTCAGGGGTGTGTGTGTGTGTGTGTGTGTGTGTGTGTGTATGTGCGCATGTGCGCGTGTGCACAGGCACACACGTGTGTGATGCGAACTTACAAATGTATTTCTCTGGCCAATTTTAATTTGTTAAATGTTGAATATGATTGATGCTGCTTTAAGCAACATCATTTGCCATATACTGTTTTGGTGAGAGTAATTTAAATTGCCCCTTGGCCTGCATGTCTAGCATTGTGAACCGAGGGTTTTCTAACATTAATCTTAAGCTAGTCCTTGATTGAGGATAACCCCCTCTCCACTCGAAGGGTTTTTTACTAAGATTGGGTGGCTATAAAGTTTTTCACTGACTGTCTTTAGACATTGAAAATACTCCTCTAGAAATACAGTGAGCGCCTTAGTGATACATTGATTTCGTTCATGTTCTTGCCTCTGCTGTCACCAGAATGTGGGTGGTGATGCATCTGCAGAGTGTTTTATGGGGTATGGAGTGCAACATTTTAAGCCAAGAAATTGAAAACAAGATGCAAAACAACAGAAGGGAGGGCAGGAGTGGATCAAAGTCACATCTGTGTGGAGAGAATTTGGTAGGGGGGATGGCAAGAAAGGCCACTGCGGGTATATTGCTGGCAAGTTCTGATGTATAACTAGGAAGCCAGAAGCCGTGCTCAGTCACAAGACACGGACAAGGCTTGTTTGCCATGGGCATCCATGAGCACCCATGGGCTCGTAAACAGACACCAACAAACATCAGTGCTTCCTGATATCACCAAATCAAATCCCCAACCACATGCGTTTGCCGGTGGCCTGTAGATGCTCTCTCATTGGCCAGTTGTGACCCTGGCCAAGATGATAACCAGAACGTTTGCACAGATGGTTTTGCTGTGGGGAAAGAAAGCCCGTTTTTAACCTAATTATTTTTAAAGCGTGCCTGGGGAAAGGTTCCAAGGCCTCCATGTGTGAAGTTTGGAGAAGGGGCTGCCAAGGAAAGGGCTGCCGGGGCGTGAGGGTGGATCCCAGTTCTCAAACCTCACATACATCTGTGTTCTCTTCCAGCACATCAGGTCCACCCATCTGGCCAGGCAGTACCTTCTTCAAGAGAAACGGAGCCCTTCTGCAAGGTAGGTGTCTAGGGGCAGCACATCCTGTTCCCTCATCTCCTTCCCTCCTTTGTGCACGGTGCCTGTTGGGGCGCTAACTTCTGGTTAGTAGCAGCTCTCTGGAGAGGTGTGTGACTGTTGTACCCCGGGTCTGAAGGCCCACTTCTTAGTTCTTCCTGCTCAAGTGTCTCGGTGGCTGGGAATTGTGAGTTTGAAACCAGGCCTCTGTCCCAGGGCTGTTTTCTTTGGTGGAGTTGGAACAGTGACAGTTGGATGTGACAGGAGTGCACACCGGGTTGATAAACGCAAACTCTCGTGAGTTTCTGATACCTGGGACGATCCCGGCTGGTTTGGGTATATTGACACTTCTGTCACCATGGAGATACATTTGTTCCATGTCATCTCCTAACATTTCCTGCGTACCTGGAAGGTTGGCTGCAGCTTGTTCTGATGCTCCAGGACAGTTGGTCATCTAGTGTCATCGACTGGGGACTGTGTTCCAACCCATCCTCAAATGTGGTGCTAGATCCTGTCAAGGAATCCAAACTGTCTTTCACCTCCAGTTTTGCTGTTAAATTGCTTTGCATTGTCAGAGTTGGAGAAGGGATGGTTGAACATGGATGATGTATGCCTGCTTCTTTTAGATGTTGCTTTTGGGTTATGGCTGTTGTGGGTGTCTGCTCTGTGTGTAAACTAGGCAGTCCTTGTTGACTATCCCACCCCAACTCATCCAGGAGTTGTGGACGAGAGGGAAGCACAGACATGGAAAGCGAGTAGACAGGAGTGTGCCAAGATCTTCAGAGCTGTGCCGTTGCAGGATGGAGGATTTGATGCCTTTGGCCAGCTGTTCAGCCTGTCTTGTGAAAGGGTGCACTGAAACGAGCCGTGTATATGAAGGGGTTAGATGCTCCTGTGGTTAAGAAGAGGCACCTTCCATTGATTTTTCTGGAGTAGTTCTAACAATGGTGGGAGATATGGTTCTTGTTTCATGGGCCACTGCTTCAGGTTTTTCAATAGCACATGAAACTAGGATCCGGAGAGTTTGGGGGTGTTTTTCTTAATACAGATACAGTTGAGTAAATTTTACTTTTGTAGCCATCATAGGTGCCCTAAATGACTAAGAAAAGGGAAGGAATTGACACACAATTGCTAAGATTAGGAACAATGGTTGGGCCATTGGGTTTTTTTTTCTCGAGTGAAGTTCGCTGTAACCCGTGTCTCTCCTTTTCATGTAGAGCTATAGTAATTGCATGGGTATCATTAACCTTTGGGTTATTTTTAGAGTTGGGGTTTTGTTTGCTTGGAGCTTTTTATTGCAGGATTCAGTCTGTTCTGTTCCACATTAGGTAAGATTACTCTGTGGGGATCAGGTTTTTTGGTTGGTATCTATAACACAAAACCATGGAGGGAGTCGGTAATGCCCGAGAGAGTGCGGTGGGTTCTGTTGCATGGGTGGATGTATCTTCCTTTTTTTCTCTTGATGATTTATAAATGCCCTTATTCCTATATAAACTGGGAATTAAACTACTACAGGTTTCAGATGTACATGGGATCTACATTCAGATGAATATAATGTGTGTGTTCTATATTGTGTATATGAAAACCATAAAAATCTTTGTAAATTTGGGGTTTAGTGATGTGCTAACATTTTTGTTTCTGTGATGTTTTTACCATTTTGCCTTCTCATCTAGAGTTCTTGAGACCCCTGTACCCTAAAAGAGTTATTTCAGACTTTAAGGGAATCTTCCCAAATGATCTTTGTTGTCCAGAAGTTGCTGATGCCAGCAACTTTACACCTAAAGATACAGGGATGCAAAGGAGTTGGAACCGTGCCCGACCTCAATGCTGCTTTCTCAGCCATGCGCACATCTTTCCTCTTCTTTCCATATCAGACCAGGAAGGAATCCAGGCTCAGAGATTCTGTGCAGCCAGGGTGGGTGAGGTACAGGATGCAGGACCTGGAAGACAGGCAGTTGGGCCACGTGGGGAAGAGGAAGCTCACTTTTTGGCAGGAAGTGTGTAGAAGAGGGGGCATCACTTCCTTGGGGAAGTGACATTTCAGCAAGGCCTAAACCAGAAAGAGGTGTGTGTGTGTGCGCGCACGTGCGTGCGTGTACGTATGATTCACAGACGTGGCATTCCCAGAGAGGGAAATCCCGAAGGGCAGCACAATGGGGACATGGTACTAGACATGTGGCACCCGGCAGGTGCTCCTTGACCATATTCAAATCAACTACTGTAAGGAGGAAATAGCACAGGAATTCACCTAATGCTGTACGTGCTTGCCAACACAAGTCACTGTGAAGTGACAGTGGTTTGCCCTTGTGAATATGTGGCCGGTGGCAGCTGCACAGTTATTACTGCCCGCATCATAAGAAGTCAAGGCCCTAAACCCTTTGTCTAGAAAGAGTTTCTTTTTTTTTCTTACTTTTTGAACGTAGTCTCATGTAGCTCAGGCTAGCTCAAACTTGCAATACAGTAAAGGCTAACCTTCAACTCCTGTTCTTCTAGGATTACAGGTGTGCACAACCTTGCCTTGCTCTTCAAGGACAGTTCTCCCCACGAGGCATATAGTTTTCACACTGTCATAAAGTTGAAAAACAAAACAAAACAAAAAAAAAGTGAGGGACTTAGGCTGCTCTACCGAGAAATACTTGGGAGTGAGAGCCTAAAGCGACATCACAATTCCAGCAGCAAACCTACCGCCTTTGGTTGTTTAGCAGTTGCTTGGCTTGTGAGCTGTTGAACAGTATATTGATATTTTCTAGCATAAAACTAATAGGAAGAATTAGCCAGAAGTGCTCAAGGTCTTCCTTGGCCCTCGAGTGTGGCACCGTCTTTTGGCTCACAAAGCGTAGGCAGTCTGGGCTGTCGAATCACCTCCCAGTTTGAGGATAATGGGGGAAGATTTGGTTTGGATTACACCAGGCAGGGCTACTTCACATAATTGGTCATTTCATCAATTCACAGTGTTTATTCTGAATGCCATTTAGGCTGCGAGAAACGATTTCAGTGTTTTAGCAGTTTCGACGGACTGGAGAGCCCTTCAGCTTTTGTACTATAGACACCAAGCAGAGCCGCACGAGGGGACCAGCCTGTTGTCTAACAAGGGACCTGGGGCACATAGAAACACAAGTGGGTCTTGTTGGGAGGCTTGCAGGAGCGGCCAGCTGGCAGGTGTCTCCAAGAGCCTGTGTCTAAGTTTCTGTGTTACAGTTCGTATGTGTTTGAATTAAAAAAGAAAATTAGCTTAGAGACGTCTTTTTTTCTTAATAAGCAGAGTAAATTCTTGTTTGGGGTTTCTCCTTTTCCACCCCACCCCAACCACTACAAGCTCAGATTTAGTTTCTTTCATTTAAATGTCACCATAGCTTGAATTATTTTCATGAGTCTGTGTTTCGTAATTAAGGATATTTCTCACGCTGGTCTGCCCCTTCATCTGGCCTCTGATGTGTTTGCCCTAAGAGGACATAAGACACATCCCCCTCCACCCCCTTTAGCTTCTTGCCTTCTGCTACAACTTGGTACAAGCTGGGCCTGACCTTCCCTGCCACCGTTTCTGTTCCTTTGTCCCGTCTTGAGCCTCATAGCCCCTGAACTTGCCGGAGTTTTGTTCAGGGAGAAGCTGCACCCAGGAGATCACCCTGGCTTGCTTTAGCGCTGCGTGTCCTTGGAGAAGCGCCTCCCACACCCATCCACACACCCACCTCGATCTGTGAGCTTCTCTTTTCAGTTTTGTGTCTGGCTGAAGCTACCCAGGAGAGGCCCAGGGCCCGTCTCAGCCACTCAGCCTAGCTAGAGAAGAAGCCAGTGAGCACCGACAAGAACTCCTTCTCAAACTTCCCCCATCAATAGCTGATACCCTGCCTCCTCTGGTTTCCCCTCACCTTCCTTCTTCAATCTAATAGTGGGTCGCTATTACTATTATTATTATTATCAAATATTATTATTATTATTACCACTTCTGTGTTCCTAGCATGCAGTGAATGAAGCAAAGTAAATCCTGTCACACACCACAGGTTTTTCTTTCCCTTGGCTACTGACAGCCCACAGGATGTTAGTGCAATGGAAAGAAGTCCTTAGAGGCATTTTCAGTGCACGGAGCAGGATTAAGCTGCCACAGGCCCAACAGCCAAATGGGGAGAGGAGACTGGTTCCCTCGCTGTCAGATGCCTGCTGTGTCTGGGTGTGCACAAGGGCATGTGCCAATGGTAAACCATGCGTGAGGACAATCTGCGGGGCACTGGAATTTGTCCTGTTCTGTGTTGGCTTCGTGCATGTCTTCCCACCCGCCCCACAGCCTTCATCTGTGCTGCTGCTCCGCCGTGTGTTTTACTGCTGTATCCATGAGGGAGTTCCCATTTGATTTTATCTCATAGCACAAAAGGCTCAGGGGCGACTTACTCAGAAAACTCAGGTTCTGAGTCATATCCCCAAGCTCTGGTCCTCAGTAAATTCCATGGTTTTAGTCAAGATGAAACCCAGACTCCATTTTTCTCCACTGTAGGTTCAGGAACATCCCTCTGGGACAGTTTCCTCCCTGAGGACCAGCTCTGATCCATCCTAACCACTGTCCTATAAACAATAGATTAAAGTGAACTGTGGAAGAAGTGTTTCCCTCGGCCAGACGTCTTTCGTGGGTCCTAGAAGATGGGTACAGTGGACAGTCAGTCATCAAACAGCACAGATTTCAAAGCTCTCACAGCTTGTCAGGAAGCAGTATGGTATAGATCCAGACAACCTGGAAAGACGTCTTGGCTTGGCTTCCTAAGCAAGTAGCTTAACCTTCATATTAGACCGATTTCTGTTGTTAAAGCAGAATAACCAAGGAAGGCTAGATTATATATATATACATATATATGTATATACATATATATACACGTGTATATATGTATATATACATATATATGTGTGTGTATATATATACACACATACACACACACACACACAGAGAGCTATTTCGCTCACAACCTCAATCAAAGTCTCATGATCCCTCCTTGACAAGGGCTTCATGACAGTGGTGGCACAGTGATAGGAACACACAGAGAAAGTGATGGAGGAAGGTCATTGGCTAATAAAGCCTTGGCCCATTTTATTGGTTGAAAGATAGGTGGGAGGAGTAGGCAGAACAGGACGCTGGGAGGAAGAGGAAGTGAGGTCAGACTCCACATCTCTCCTCTCCGGAGCAGACGCCTCAGGGAGATGCCATGCTCCCAACTCCCAGGCAGACGCATGAAGCTCCGACCCAGGATGGACTAGGCTAGAATCTTCCAGGTAAGACCGGTTCTCACAGATTATTAGAGATGGGTTGATCGGGATATCAGAATTAGCCAGTAAGGGCTAGAGCTAAAGGGCCAAGCAGTGTTTAAATGAATATAGTTTGTGTGTTGTTATTTCGGCCATAAGGTAGCAGGCGGCTGGGGTGTTGGGGACGCAGCCCCGCCGCCGCTCTTATTACTACAAGAAAGGGTCATGTGGAGAAATAAAAACCAGAAAAAGACATTTTCAATTTTAGGTATATGGGTGTTTTACCTGCATGGGTATATGTGTACCACATATGTGCAGTGCCCACAGAGGCCAAAAGAGGGCATCCCCTGTAACTGGAGTTACAAATGGTTGTGAGCCACCCTGTTTGTGCTGGGATCAAACCCAGGTCACTTGTAAGAGCTGCCAGTGCTCTTAACAACCAAGCCACCTCTCTACCACCGTATAAATGTATAAATCTCGAATAAATCTACCACCCCTGAGGGACTTGTCGTGTTCACCCTTGGCAGCTTTCTCTCCTGTGAACTCACTCTTCAAGAACAGCATTAATCCCTTCCTAGGCCGTTGTCCTTACTGATAGAGCCACCTGCCTGTTGCCTGTGTCTCCCAGGGGTTCACTCTCTCCATCCTCAAGGAGAAACATTCTTACAATGAACTCCAGACACTCTACTGCATTTCCATGCTGAGCGCCAGCCTCGCCAGCATCTCCTTCTGCACCCAGGAGGATTTGGGGACCAGTTGGTCCAAGGCACTGAGTTCTCTCATTCAAGGGTCTACATCTCAGGTTTTGTCTGGTCCTCTGCCCCCATCACTTTCCCAGCCCTGGGCTTACTGATGTCTTTCATCTCGTTCACAGGCTGACTCTTTAGTTCACAGTGCAAAGGAGGAATTCACCTCTCGAATAAATCTGCTTCTTGCCCCCAGGCACACCCATTAAAAAATCTCCACTCCAACAGAAAGGGGGCGGCCCCTCTCTACATTTGCCCTCCAGTGCTCGCTGCCTTCTGTCCTCTTTGGCCCTGGATAGACTTTGGTTTTGGAGGAGGAAGCCCTTTGTTTCTTGGCATTGTTTGTCTTTTGTTCTGTAGTGAGTAAAGATTTTTCTGGAGAAGCAGTAACAGTTGTGGCTGTTCTGCTTAGAGGTGGAGTTAAAGGGGTGCTCAGTGGCACCTCTAGTTTTTTGTGTATGCTTTAGAGCATGCTTTTACACTCAGTAAAAAAACACAAGGAAGTTCCATTTTTCGAAGAGTCTGTTAGTCCATTTTGATCTTCGCTGGTCCCTTTATTTATTTATTCTGGAATAAAGGCTCTTTTGCAGCCCAGGTAGGTGCCCACGCTCCTGGCCTCACTGCAGAGGGTGAAGTGGTACCTTGGAATTAGCCAAGGCCAACCCCCAGCCACGACCCTCAAGCTGCTCACCTGCCTGATGTGCACCTCCTCTTCCGGCCCAGTCTAAAAAGCAAGAGTCCCAACTTTGTGAAATTGGTGAGGATTACAAGGCAGTATGTGTGCGCACCGAGAATTCATTCTGTTCAGGATGACATCTGTGCAGAGTCCTGCAGTTTTGTAAGGTGGCCAGTGCCTTCCCCCTCTAGCTACAACAAATAAATAGCAGCAGCAACAAGACCTCTCCCCCGGAGCGGTAGCTCCTTTACGGCTGTTTAAGACCATTTTTTTCAGCCTCTGGTGCATGGAGGCAGGGAAAGACTCAGGTTCTCCTTCCTGAGGACATCTCACGGCATTCTTGCTGTATTTGAAAGACTGTGATCCTGCGGAAATGTGACAGAGGGAAGCTCGCTGGGCTGGGCTGGAGTTGCCTGTGATGCATATGTCTTGTTCTTCCACGTAGTCTCCTGGTTATGCCAGAATATAACCAGATCCCAAAATTTGCAGGGATGAGGATCGATGGGTGATGGCATCCAGCCAGTGTGTGTGGTGGTAAGGAACTTAGGCCATCCCTGAAGACCAGGTCCCAGCAGAATGGGCCCCTCCTCAACAGTTACTGTTCTTCTTGGCCTGTGGATTGTTTGTTTTAGGGGGTTTGGACTGCTTATGTAGCCAAGGCAGGACTGAAACTTCTGAGCCTCTCAAGCCCTGGAGTTCCCGCTGTGTGCCGTTGTGCCTAGTTCAAACTATGAGTCTTTATGGGGTGTGCTCAGGTAATCTGATTCTGCTAATTGGACGCCAATTACAGGCATGAATTAAGAGGTGCATGTCTCTGCTGTGGTGACATTTGCCACAAGAGACTGTAGTCAGCATCTTAATCATACTGAGCAAGATTGTGACACGGTCTTAATAAAGACCAGAAGTGTGAGACCTATGCAGAGACCATGTTATCCTCAAACCCTGCACTCAGCCTCGGGTTTCGCACAGTAGGGGAACGAATTGGTCATGGAGTTGTGTTCCTGTTGTGGTCCATGTCAGCTGACTCACAGATGTACTGCCTACCAGTAATCAGACCGGGGCCTGTTTCTCCTCCTGTGGGGCCACTGTGTGCTTCTATGGCCTACACCAGTTTTTTTTTGGACACTCCCTGGCCATGATGACAGGTCAAAGGTGGCCACGTGGCCCACTCCAGGCCCGGCTTCTCCACTATGCCTTTTTTCTTGGTTTCTGAATCTCTATAGGATTTGCTGGTACCACTCGCAAACTATCCTGGCCTCCTGCACTCCAGTTTAGAACCTACCAGAATTAGAGAAATGGACCTGCCCTCCCTGTGTGGACGAGTTAAGCCTCGGTTTTACCTAGACCAGCACAAAGTGAACTTTTCTTGTGTTCAACCAAAGGTCCTGACCAATCAGACGCCTCTAAATCAGTATCAGTTCAACTAATGCATATATGTCATTGATGGCTTCTGTGTGTCATGCAGCTTCAGCTTCTCTCATGGTTGTCGTCGTAGGAAGGGGGCCCTTAGTGTTTTGATCATCACCTAGGGTACCAGGGGAGCTTTCCAGGAGGACAGTTTAAGCCAGCAATGCCAGGACCTTTGTCATTTTAATGATCTCTAATACCCACATACCGGGCTAGAGCCACAGAGCCACTGGCTTGCATACTCATTGCTTTAGGTACTGTCCACCTGCTCTCACAGATGGAGAGAAACAAGCCCAAATGAGGTATTTGGGCAAAACTTGTTGTGTATGTGTATAACTGAATACGTAGCTACAGGTATATGCCGATGTAGTTATGCTTGTGTGTGTGTGTGTGTGTGTGTGTGTGTGTCTTTTGAATGATTGCCAAGTTCAAGTCTACAACTTAAAAGGTATTTTTGGCAGACCCTGTTCTCGTCCGAGTTCATTCATGTCCGTCAAATGCCATTTGTGGTTAGATGGGCATTTGTAAGCGAGAGCTACAGCCACCCCCTTCCCCGGCTGCAACCCTCAGCAGACAGGCACGTGAGATGGAACCCATTTTCTCATTTAGCATCTCTTCTTCCCCTTCTTGCCATCTGAATTCACTGAGCACACTTTCAAGTCTCATTAGAGGAGTCTTAATTTAAGAATTAAGTTGGGAACTAGCAAGTGAGATTGAGGGGCAATGCCTTTGGTTCTGAACTGGATTTTCATTACTCAGTTACTTTTCAAATTATACTGATTTCAAGTGTGACTTTTTTCCCTAAATAGATTGGGAAGCCCAAAGCCCCCCCCCCTTTTTTTTTATCTGCAGCTCCATTCTTCTCATCCTCCTGACCCCAGGGGCACCTCACCCCCACCTGCTGCTTGGTCTCTCTGAAAGTCTCTGCCCACATCCTTGTGGTCCAACTGTCCTTTCCTTCTTCAAGTCCCAGTGAGCACCGCAGTTCAGGTCGGGTGGCCCTGGCAGCCTTTGTGGCCACTCCATGCAGCAGTTGTCATTGTGTTCCCCGCCGTGTGTCTGCGCCCCACATGAATTGCCTGTCCACCCCTCTCTGCTCCTGGGACCAAACCACTCACCATGCCCTTGTTCCCTTCCGGGATCATGCTGCTGTCTGCTCTCCTTGACTCCCTCCCTATGAGGAGTAACGACAGCTATCTTTAAAAAGGCCAGCAATGTTTTCCCTCCTAGTTCATGTTTTTTGTTTTTGCTTTCCAAGACACACACGTACGCATACACGCACACTTGCATGCACACACATGGTGTTGCGGTCCTAGAGTTTGGTAGGGACTTCTTTACTTTGTGAAATTGGCTAAGTGCCGGATTTTTACCATTTCAGCCATCAAAAGATTCATTTTGTTTGGAAACCTGAAGTGCTGTTGTGATTGAAATGTGCACCCTGAACTCAGCCTGCACCTCATGCCCTGCTCTTTGGGAGGGTGGATTTAGGAGATGTGGAGGCGCCAACCTCAGCCAAGACTTGCCTGATCATTCCCTTCTTCTTCAAAACCCACAAAAGGCCTCTTGTCCTCTCATATCTTTCTCCAGCTGGACGATAATCTATTCAAGGCTGAAGGGTTTCTTAGCTCTGTCCCTCGTACCTCCCAGGGAACATTGATTAGAAAAGAAATCACAAGTATTTGTGTAACATATGCGTGTGTGTAGGGGTGGGGGAGGGGGAGAGAGAGAGAGAGAAGAGAGAGAGAGAACTGTAGGAACCCCACCTCCGTTCATGTTGAAGCCCCACCCCCAGTGGGGTCTGCATTTGGGTATAGAGCCTTTAAAGAGGTGATTGAAGTTCAGTGAGAGTAAAGGTGAAGACCGTCCAGTAGGACTGGTGTCTTTATAAAAAGAGAGAGAGACAGCAGGGCCGTCCTGTGCTGCAAAAGAGGACGTTGCCTACCTGCAAGCCAAGGAGAGGCCTCTGGAAAAACCAAACCTGCCAGCCCCTTGCACTTAGACTTCCGGTGTCCAGATCTTTGTGCAGCTGAGTTCCTGCTTGCATCATGACATCTGCGGCATTTGAATAGTTAATACAGCCACCAGCTGTCCACTTACCTTGTTCTGTAAGATTGGAAGTCTAAGAATAAAATTCAATGCTAAAGGGAGTTTTGAGAAGATCTCAAGCTTCCCATTTAATATTAATCCTCAGCAATGGACAGCTGAATTCTAGCCCTCTTCTCCCTTTTACCAGGAAGCGGAGAATGTGTCCAGATCTCTCTCTCTCTCTCTCTCTCTCTCTCTCTCTCTCTCTCTCTCTCCCCCTCCCCTTCCCCCCCCCTCTCTCTCTCTCTCTCTCTCACACACACACACACACACACACACACACACCTTGGGAGGGAGAGTAAATGTCCTTTTCCAAGTTCTGGGCCTCTGGGAAATTATCTTAGCCTGACCGACACTATATGACCTTGATGGTTCTGTATTCTCATAAATAACTGCAATTATCATGAAGGGGACAAAGCGGGAGGAGCCTTGGTAGATCTACATGCTGGCCTTGGACCTTCTGCTGACTAGCTGGGTTTGCTTGCATGTGTAACCTGACCTTTGTGTGCCCATGGCTGTGTTTCTCAAAATATCTGTGTTGCTGTAATGGGCAGTTACTTTCTCCTTTCTCAGAAACTGACCCAGACTTACTTGCAAGTGGAAAGACTCCCCCTGCTACCAAGCCATATATCTCCCCATTTTTATGTGCATGCATGTGTGCATGTGTGTGTACACACTCATGAGTGACTGTGTACAGGTGCACGTCTGTGCACATGCTTATAAAGGCCAGGGGTATTGGTCCTCAGATACCATCTCCCTTGTTTTGAGACAAGGTCTGTCACTGGCCTAAGTCACCTAGTAGGCTAGCATGGCCGGCTGCTCAGTGAACTCCAGGGCTCTGCCTCCTGACAGCTGACATTATAAGCACATTATGTCCTCCTAGCTTTCTTTACATGGGTTCTGAAGGTGCAACTCTGGTCTTTGTGTTTGCAAGTCCAAATGCAAGACGGCCCATCTCAACCCAGACCTTGCAATTCAGTTTTAAAACGTGCTCGTTAACACAAAGACTCTGGTGTGCAGTGTGAACTCAGGCGGTTATTTAGAAACCCACTAACTTAGGTAGGCTCTATAGCAGACTCTAAGGATCGTAGTTCTGTGTCACCTTCTACACAGTGACCAAATAAACTCTTACCATCATCTGTTGTGGGCTTTTTGTGAGATGCCGCCCTCCATGGACCTTTGAATATTTGGTCCCCAGCTGGTGGCCCTGTTTGGGGAGATTTAGGAGGTGCGACTTTGATGGAGGAGGTGTGTCATTGGAGGCAGGCTCTGAAAGTTTAAAGATGCACTCTCTTTTGAGTTCACACTCTGCTTCATGCTTCTGCTCCAGCCGCCATGCCTGCCTGCTTCCTTACCATGGTGGTGATGGACTCTAATTAGAACTATAAGCCCAAATAACCCCTTCCTTCTATAATACCCTGGCCGAGGCTTTTAATTGCAGTAATAGAAAACTAACCCATCATCATTGATGGGCGTCGTTGTACCATTCTCAGGAGGGGAGGGAAGAGAAGTGTTTGATTGACGTTTTTTAGGCTTAAGTCCATACCTGTGTGCATCCTGCTGAGGGAAACTCCTTCTGTTTGAGTTGTTGAGCACTGGTCTCCTCGTGGTTTCAATGGCCCTTGTTTGCTGCAGTTGTACATAGCACACAGGGCCAGTTGTCTGTGTGGACGCTCATGGGGACCCCTTGGCTTGTGAGCCCACCAGTTTTCATCTGATTGTTTCGGCTTGGTGTTGACCACAGCCAGGGATGGTGTAGAAAGACAGGCCAGGATTTGATTAGTTCTGGAGTGCAAGGTTATGTCTGGAGAGACAGAAGATGGGTTCCCCAGGTGCTGGCAGCCTTCTGAGTACTTGGGGCAGTCTCCCTGAGCTCCATGTATGGTCCTTGCTGAGTGTATGCTGCTTCAGGGGATCCTTATGCAGACCAGGCTTTGTGTACGCTGCATCAAAGAGAAATGTTCAGCAATGAATAGCAGCATCCATTTCATTACACTTATTTGATTTCGGTTTTCTATTACACACAAGGAGTGAACCTCAGAATTCTCCCATGATTAAAAAATAGGTCTCACAAAGATTTTGTTGAATCAATGTTAATTTAGAGCTGGGAGGAACACAGACTCACAGGAATGTCTTTGACAATTCAAGCGTGTTTTAGGTAGGCCCTCTGAACTTGCTTGTATTGATATCATTAGTGTGATATTTAGATTCCATCTTGAACAGGCCCGCTGAGCTGACAAAGATTACAAGAATGTCAGTCTCTCCCCCCGGTAGTGTTTTTTTTTTAATTTCATAACCAGAAAGTTCATTCACAAATGTAGGTTAAGATGAACTTATATGATTATAAAATTAATTTTGGCAGAGACAAAGAGAAAAGTTTATAGCAGAAACTTTGGAAATGTCTGTGCCAAAGCACATCCCACGATCTATGTAGACAGAAGCAGTTACCTACCCATCTTGATGGGTCATGGTTGGCAAAGTAATTGGTTTAGAAATTACTATTCAAAACACACCAGGCATTCTGCTACTGAAGAAAACATAGTGCTTGTAAGCTTCCGGGATTTTGAAAACACACAGGCTTGAGTCACTGGGACTTCTAATTTGCAGCGCCATACAGGATAACTGATGTCGTCTTCAGCCAAAGGTAGGGCTGATCACGCTCGCACCCTTGGAGGCTGTCAGGAGAAAGAGCATCCTTTCTTTGCAGGTTTTCTCAAAGAGATGTGGGTACTCAGCAAAGCCTGTCAGATCAATGGACCATTTGTTATCTTGAATTAAACCAAGAGCTTCCATATCTCAGCCTTTGGTTAATGCTACCTCTTAAGTTTTCAGATTCCTTAAGAGTGTGTTGCAATTAAAGCAAAAAACCTATTGTTCTTAAATGGTTAAACATGAAGCAGTATAATTACCTGTCCCCCAAATTGGGAATATTCCAGAATCTGAAACTTTTTGAGTACTTCTCTGCACACCCCCAAGTGGAAGCTCCCACACCTCCGCTCCTAGGTGGTTGGATCCAGTATACTGAAGGCATTGTTCAAAATTACCTTTAGGCTACATGTATAAGAAACACAAATGAGTTTCCTGTTTAGACCCATAGTTCATGGTCAAGATAGCTCATTATATGTCTAGAAAATTATAGAAAGAAAGCTTGCCTTTTATTTATTTTTTTTTAATTTTCCAGGTAAATGCAACTCAGCCTATATGCGGAAGTGGATTTAGTATTGGGTGTCCCTGGATATAGATTTTGAAACTATCTTATTCAGAGATGTGTTTCCCTTGCTTTCCCAGAAGAACGAACAGCTTTACCATCTGTTAGAGTTGGGCGCTCGAGATCTACTCTTCCTCCTTAGCCAGCTCTCTCTGTGTGTTTAGGGTTCGGATCTAACCAGAAGCATTGGCTTTCCTGTACCAAGCTCATTTAAAAAACATTTCTGATACATATGGGATAATGGTTCTGATGGTAATATACCACATGTTACCCTGGCTTCGTGTGTGTGTGTGTGTGTGTGTGTGTGTGATGCATGAGTTCAGGCATTGGCTAATCACAGTCTCTGAGTAAGGAGAGCCTTCAAGCCCCTGGCCATCTGCACCCTCAGTGGACAAGCAAGAAAACTGGAGCAGGTATCAGACCTTGTCTGCCAAGGCAGTTTCTCCCCAAGACAACCCAGCCCTCCTTTTCTTCCTTCCTTTCTCAATGGAGCCATCTTCCTTTCTTGTCTTAGTTAGGGCTTCTATTGCTGTGAGGAGATACCATGACCATGGTAACTCTTACAAAGGAAAAGATTTAATTGTGGCGGCTTACAGTTTCATTGATTTAGTTCATTATTATCATAGTGGAACACAGTGGCATACAGGCAGGCATGGTGCTGGAGAAAATGCTGAGAGTTCTACGTCTTTATATTTATTTTTATTTTTTTGAGACAAGGTTTCACTATATGTAGCCCTGGCTGTCTTAAAACTTGCTCTGTTGACCAGGCTGACCTTGAACTCACAGCGGACCCAGTGGCCTCTGACCATGCTGGGATTAAAGGTGTGTACCACCATTTGATCAGCAGGCAATAGGAAGTGAACTGTATCATTGGGTGTAGCTTGAGTGTAGGAAACCTCAAAGCCTACCTCTACAGAGACACACTTCCTCCAACAAGGCCATGAGTACTCCTACAACGCCACACCTCCTAATAGTGCCACTCCCTATAGGCTTATGGGGACCAATTACATTCAAACTCTACACTTCTCTTCTGGGATACTTAGAAATATGCACAAGGAGAGGACAATCCCTAGCTCTGTATTATAACAATTATATCAGAGGGTTTATCTTGCTGTATTTGTGGTCCTACCTCTGGTGTTCTCTTCTTTCGGGTTTTTTTTTTTAATTTTGTTTTGTTTTGTAACTTTGAGTTGTTGTTTTGTATGTAGCCTAGAGTTATTTTAAAACAGTGTCTTACCCCTTAACCCAGGCTAACCTCACTTGCTTTAGTCTGCTGGATATTTGGGATTACAGACATGTAACACACACTTGACTTGGTCATTAATTTACAACATAGACCTTGTAATATAAAGCAACATGCCATGTTCCATGCCAGCTGCCTTGTGCATTTTATGTTTGTTGTATCAGATTACACCAGGAATCCAAGAGGGAGAGGACAAACTTCAGTATGTGAGTCAGTATGTCAGTGCACACTCAGTGTTCACACAGTGACTCACTCATCTGAAAGAAGATGTCTCTCAGAACATGTCCCCATCATTAAGAAGCTTGTGACTAATTTTCTTGACCTGCTGAAACCATCTTTGACATTGTGTACGGGTTTTCTCCTTGTCACCAGCAGACCATTCTGTTTGTACATATTGAGGCAAGATCAAAGCTTGCTGTACCAAGATATGCTAGCCACGAGCCCCAAATCAGATGGCTTATTTAGTGCTAGGAGGGGGAGAGAGCCCTGTGCTGGTCACCATCTGCATAGAGTATGTGTCCTGCTGCCCAGACTGCCCAGTGACCAGAGCCCGAGTGGAGAGTAGGTCCACCTTGAAAGCATGCCCACAGCAGGTAACAAACACTATGATTACATTTGGATAGTTTGTGCAGCTTAAACTGGGCGGGATGGGGGGATTTTGTCATACTGTTTATGCCGTTTGAAATATCCAAGACTGTCAACAATTTTATGCCAACCATAATCAGAAAACTCTAGATCTGAAATTCAAACTTGCAGGACTTCATTAGCGAGAATTATGTGTTGACTCTTTGTTTCTTACAGAAAATATTTTCTGCAGGTCATATGTAGACAATGTAAGTGACACATTAATGAATTTGCTGTTCATGGATTCTATCACTACAGTAGGTGTCTCACTATGTATATGCACAAATTCTCAAATCTGAAAAACATGCAGTCATGACCCTTTGTGGTCCCTACATTTTCAGGTAAGGAGTATTTAATTCATGTCCATTTAAACAATGGAAATTGTGATCCAGGTATGTTGTCTGTTGCATCAGACTGCAGGCTTCCAGCCTCTGGTTACTTCTGTATATGAGGTCTGAAGAGCAGCCTAAGAAATTGCCAAAAGCAATACCATTTAAGAAGTTCAGTGGGGCTAGAGAGATGGCTCAGAGATGAAGAACACTGGCTGCTCTCCTAGAGGCCCTGAGTTCAATTCCCAGCAACCACATGGTGACTCACAACCATCCATAATGAGATCGGGTGCTGTCTTCTGCCTGCAGGCATACATGCAGACAGAACACTGTATCCCACTATAAGCAGAGACTGCTCGTTTGTTTGCTGACTGCCCAGACACGAATAATAACACAGAAACTATATTAATTATAATACTGTTTGGCCTATTAGTTCAGGCTTCTTATTAACTAACTCTTACATCTTAAATTAACCATTTATATTAATATATGTATCACCATGAGGCTGTGGCCTGCTAGTAAGGATCTGGCATCTTCCTCCTTCAGCAGCTACATGGCATCTCCCTAACTCCACCTACTCTCTCTATTTATCTCTGTTCAGATTTTTATCTGGCTTTCCTCTACTAAGCCATTGGCCCGAACAGCTTTATTCATCAACCAATAAAAGCAAGACATATATACAGAAGGACACCTCACATCATACCACTGTGTACATAATAAGTCTTTAAAGAAATAAATAGAAGAAAAAAAAGTTTGGTGTGTGGGTGTGGGTCTGCTGGACTGAGTTGCAAGTAGATGCAGAATTGACTGTCACTCCTGACTCGGAATTTATGAGGCTGTTTTTATGTTTACTTAAAACGTACTTAACATGCAGGTCACACAGGCTTCCAGATGTTCCATGACAATTGGAGCCGGAAGAAAATGTTTTTGGTGGAGAGCTGACCCCAAAGTGGAAAAGTTTCTCAGAGCCCTTGCCTCGACTTTGGCACTTCTTACCATCTGCTTGGCAGCCATTGCTGCAGAGGGCTGCATGTTGATGCCCCGATTTATTAATTTGTCTAACGCATCTCACCATGCTCCCAATAGTATTTGCAGAAGCTTACAAAAAATGCCTAGAGGTTTTTCACAAAGGAAACATAGAAACCATAAAGAAGGGAGAGAGGAAGCAAGAAACTAAGATGGCATGGGGGTAGCATGAATATGTAAGATTGGTACGTAAGTTCCATGTATTGGTTCAAAAGACATGCTGGTGTGTTGGTTATGTCCTTCGGCTACAACAAATACCTGGCTTAGCAATTCAAGGATGGGCAGGGTTTATTTCAGCTCACTGTTCGAGGGTACAGTCTGTCAAGGTGAGGACGGCACGGTGCAGGAGCCTGAGGCAGCTGTCACATAACATCCCAGTCAGCTTGCCTTTTTTTTTTTTTTTAATATAGTTTAGGAGTTCAACCCATGGAGTGGTGCCACTTAGGTTTAAGATGGGTCTTCCCAGTTTAATTAACCCACCGTAGAGACTCCTAACAGATATCAGGTATGATTCCACGGAGACTCTAAATCCCATCAAGTTGAAAATCAAGATTACCCATCAAGGGCACTCAGTCACAGATTGAGCTCCAGCCTACTTATAGCTGGGCCAACAAAAGAACGTCACCATTTATATAGTTTAACTGCTGAGACGATTAAAACTGACTTGATGCTAAAAAGAGACAAAAGAGGTGCCTTGCTCTAAGACCTGAGAGACATTTGTCCTCTTGCTGCAGAGAGGGTGGGATGGTGACTGGAGGCAACTCTGTGCATCAAATAAGTGAAAGGGTTTGTGTGTGTGGTTTGGTAGGAAGTTCCTGTACCGGTCCTATGCAGAGCCATGGCCACTTCATTAATAGCCCCGGCATTATCCACCTGAGTCTGCCCAGAGGGTCATGGAATCTGGAGCTGATTCATCTGTACAGACACACAGGGGACCGCTGCTTCAGGCAGCGAGGAACACACACCCCTCTCCCAGCTAAACTACATGGTGGCCACCCCATGAAGTACTCAGCTGCAGAGTTAGTGGTGCATAGGTTACCCGAGTGTGTGCGAGGGTGGGAGAGTGGGGTTACAGTGACGAGGGGGTTCATTCCCCTCGGGGATGCTTCCTACCCTTCACCCCTCTCACGGAGTTTTTAGAAAATGAGATTGTGTAGCTGGAAAAAGTGTCATGGGAATGAGATGGCTGAAATGAAGTGTGTTGCATTGATCTTGAAATTATTACTTGGTTATGAAAAGTTGATGAAAGTTGCTTGCATTGTAAAAAGTAGGATTTAGTCAAGTGTTTTCAAGGCTTTCAGGGCCCTGCCTTTATCCCAGGATCTGCTGGTGATGACTCTTGCCCTGAATGTCAGGCCGTGCTCCTGGCAGTGTTGTGACTGCTACCGTCATTATCCCTGCCTGTTTCCAGAAGAAACCACGAACTTAGCACTGCATTGTGAACCACGCTTTCTCTTCTCTTCCTGTCTCCTGAAACTTCCCAAAGGACAGAAATGGCAAAGAACACAAATAATTGTTCTCTGTTCTGGAGGCCCAAGGCAGCTGGGGACCAAGACTCACGTAGTTCTCCTTGTCAACCAACAGCAAGGCCATGGAAACACAGCTACCCCCATCTTGCTGCCTCTCCATGCAATGGCCTACAGGGAATCTGTGATGATCTTTAACTCGTGTGTGTATGTGTGTGTGTGCATGCTCATATGCATGCCCATGCATATGTTATATTCATGTTGTGAGATGTTACCGATTTTGGTGGTACATGGGAGAACAATCTTGATTTCATTCTTCATGATGGCTTTTTCACTTCTCCAGATGAGAAGGACAAGCATGAATGCTCCCCCGCACTGTTGGGTTCAGTGTCTGAGGTTGGGGACAATTGCACGCACTCTGGGCTTTCCACAGGTGTGTTCTGACAGACCTCTGTTTTTTTTTTTTTAATATTTATTTATTTATTATGTATACAATATTCTGTCTGTGTGTGTGTCTGCAGACCAGAAGAGGGCACCAGACCTAATTACAGATGGTTGTGAGCCACCATGTGGTTGCTGGGTATTGAACTCAGGACCTTTGGAAGAGCAGGTGATGCTCTTAACCTCTGAGCCATCTCTCCAGCCCCCCAGACCTCTGTTTTATATAATATTAGTGGAGAGCTAGACAGCTCACACCAGGACCTCAAGCCAAAGCTAGCCATCGTATTTCAGACCGCTTGACGATGCTTCACCTGTTAGGGAAGCCCTGCAAGGACTGAGAGAAACACCTTCCCCTGGTGTCTTCCAGGAACATCAGAGTATACACAGATTGGTAGGGAGATGGTTTGTTCTTAAGCAATTTCTTCAAAGGAGAATTCTTCAGTAGTGAGCTTCAAGTCAAAATTTCTGAGAGTAGTTTCTTCTACTGTCTTTGAGACTCTTAATGGTTTAAAATCAGTTTCCTTTATCTCTGTCTCCTGCAAAGAGTAAAACAAGTAAACAGTGAAAACATCCATCCCCTGCATCTTCATTCATCACACTGCATCCACCAAACTGGCAGTGTCCCCTGGACTCTGCATCCTAGGCACTATGGTCACGGTCACATCCCCTAGCAATGGATGGGTGTGGCCCGTGGCAGTAACTGACAGAGAGCATCTTCACCTGCCTTCCCTCCGGGAATTGAAGAACACTACATACAAGATGGGTGGCTACCAAGGGCTTCAGTTTTCAAATATTTGTTTCTCAAAAATAAACTAATTTGGGGGGGGGGAGGGTATGATCAAACCTTTGCCGTCAAAACCACTTGGTTTTTTTCTTTTTCTTTTCTTTTTGCCCTACTAAGCTAAGTTTCTACTGAGGCAGGCATAATCTGTTCTTCAGAAGGACCAGTGTGAAAGTGAGCAGCGTGTACAGTGGAAATGCACAGCTTTATTTGAGGTCTGACTCTTTGAAGGGTAGACTCAGGGGGTCCCACTTGCTCAGGCTCTTGTTGACCAGATACCAACCTCTGGTCTTATGGCCAGATTTTCACTGAATGATGAATGAGCCAGTACCAACCAAGTAGGTCAGAAATAGAAATCAATGAAGATAAACTCTACCAAGAAGAGAGCTGCGTGCGAGACCGATGGAGCACAGTGGGGCTGGCGGATGCTTTTATTCTCATAGATAAGGGAATGGAAAAGGAAACCTGTGTATGGCTTAGGGAAGAGCCACAAGGACCAGGGCCGACGTGGCTGCCTCCCAGGGTTAGAATGAGGAAGAATGAGCGAATAGCCAGGCGTTCTGCTCCTTAATGGCTGGTACAGCAGTTGCTTGCTTCTCGCTGTTCCTGGGAGCCAGGCGCCAAGCATCTTCATCAATCATACGTTTGCAGCTGTGTGACCAAAATAGCTCTCCACGCAGCCTGTTTGTCCTGGCCTCGTAGAACGCGACAAGACCGCAAGGTCACCTAAGAAGGCTGATTCCTGCCCTGCTTCCCTCATTTTTCGGACTGCCCGTCAGGTCCACCTGCCTGTTTAGGTCTAACTCGCCCCTTTGATCTCTGGTGACACAATCTTGCCAGCTGATTGATTTTCGTTTGTGGGAGATTGAAGGGCATTATGTGAGAGCCCTTTTTATGCCAATTGTTCCACGAGAAACACTCTATTTCCCCATTGGAAATGACAGCAGGTGTCCTTAAAAAGGCAGTGTGGTGTGCAGGAAGGACAGGCTGTTTGCCTAGCCGATGGCAGGACACTGGAGGAAGTGTGTTTATTAAGGACTTCTCAGACGTATGCCTAGGGGAGCAGTTACCTTATCTTCCACGTGGGATTCTGAAGGACTGGTTTCCTTAGGTGTCTTGGGACTCTTTTTTTCCCCCCCTTTAAACGAACCACTTGAGACTGCTTTTAGAAGGATGGAGGAATTACTCCATATAGTGTCACTTCTGTCTTTGATTTCCCCAGAGGCCCCTTTCTTGATGATAAGAAAATAAATATAGTGGGTATGCCTGGGGTGTGTTTTGAAAATCAAAGATGACTGACCTCTGTCCGGTCCCAAGGGGCTCCTGTAGGTCTCGTTAATGGTCTAGTTAGAATCCTGTTTGTACAGCAGACTTTGAGAAGTGCACGGAGCGAGGTTTATGCAGTTGATGAGGAGCTGCATGGCCACACAACGAAGGCAGCTTTGATGGGACCCTTTCTTAAGACCACTCTGGGAAGGAGGCAAGATGGGGAGATGACTCATTTGGTAAAAATGCCACAAACATGAAGCCCGAGTTTGGATACTGAGGTACTCCACACTGAAAACAAATCCAGGAACAGCAGTGTAATCTGAGCGCTAGGAATGGGTGACAGGAGGATCCTGGTTGCTCATTGGCCAGCCAGCTAAATCAGTAGGTTCCAGGTTCACTAAGAGAGCCAGTCTCAAAAGGTGTGGTATGGTGTGTGTGTGTGTGTGTGTGTGTGTAAGTTCCTGACTTTGACCTTAGGCCTGCACACATGGAATGGACCCCCCCATCCCACACCCGTGGACTCACACACAAAAAGACTCCAGCCAGCCTCTGTGTGAGGGAATAGACTTTTGTCCAAAGGCTTTCCCCACCCTTAGGATCTAGTGCAGCGTCTGATGTGGAGTGGGTGGGTGGGTGGGTGGGTGGGTGGGGCTCACCTTCAAAGGCAGCCTGTGCCGGGTAGAAACACAGCCCTTGGTCTTCCTGTGTCCGGCTTGAATCTGCACAGGCAGAAACTCGGACTCTGGTAGAATCACCACATTTGTGGAAATGAAAGCAAAACGCAGCAGTGTGGATGTGTTTGTGGCTAGTGATGAAAGTGTCAGTGTGTGAATTTCTTGAGAGATGCTTAACAGTACACTGTGTCCTTAGCTGTCCTTGCCCTCGGGAGGCTCTGATAGGGAGTCGCTTGCTTGTCTGGATGCCAGGCAAGTGTCACAGAGCAGTCTCTGGCCTCCAGGAACTTGGCCCCCGAGGATCTGAGCTGCCCCAGAAGAGCCAGTGTGGGACATTCACCTGGTGGATAACGAAGCTTCATTGATCCCCACGGTCAATAGAGCACTCTGGCCATCTCCGCTAAGTGCCTCTAAGAGCTCATCGGTGGGAGCTGGTCTGCAGAGGGCTGCGTGGGGCTGCGGAGGCCAGGGTGTGATCGGCAAAGGTGGCCTTGGGGACGCCGGCTCTGAAAAGGTGAGAGGGACACAGTGTTCTTCTGGACACTGGAGGGGCAGTGTGTGCTCAGACATGCGAATTTGTTCTTTAGGTCGCCTTTGTTCTGTTGAAACAGTTTTCATAACCCAGCTTGGCCTCACCCTGGCCTTGAATTCCTGATCTTCCTCCCCTACCCCCTGGTACTAGAATTACAGGTGTGTGCCATTATGGCAGGCTCTGGAAGCAGAACGGGGATCTTGTGGGGTGCACAGGCTGATGGGGGATGGGCAGCACCGGGACACTGAAACACAGGTGGCTTTTGTTGACCGGGCAGATTGGTTTTGAAATTTAGAGTTCAGGAAATTTCACAGATACTGGCACGTGTTCCAGAGCAGCTGCAGGCAGATGTGAGTGGCCCCTGCACTGTTGCCCGGGTGCCCTGCTTTCCTCGGCCTGCCCACGTCACCGTATCCACACTTCACTCAGACCTCTGGGCTAGAATGCTGAGTGGGGAGTGTGCTGGCTGCATTGTGAGTCCTTCCAGGTTTGTGTGGTCAGGCAGTGCTGTAGAGAGTCGGACAGCATGAGTCACGGGACCATGCTGGAAAGTGGCTCTCCCAAGCCCAGACTCAGTTCTAGGCACCTCAGCTCGCTTTTTCTCCCTCTCTGCAAATCCTGGGGGGGAGGGGGGTGTGCTATCAGGACTTTGCTTCCCAGTTGGAGAAACTGAGCAGCACAAGTTCCATAAGGGCTAGTGTGTGAGTGGCCATGTCATGCAGGTCAGCAGGTGACACCCCTGAGGGAAGCAGCCAGCTCCCTTAACTGACGCTATAGGACTGGTACACTAACAAGTACGAAGATGCCCAGAATACTGAGATGGCAGTGCTGGATGCTTTGAGGGTGCCGTGACCATGGATCCAAACTCAGATACAGAATTTGGCCAGGATAGCCTTTGCTGGAGAATGGAACCGGAGCCTACATGAGGACAGCGGAATCAGGAAGTGGCCAGATTAGGGGCTCCACAAGAGAGTACAGAGAAGTTGGTGGGGTGATGGCAAATATTTTTATTATTTATTAGTATTTGGAGGCCTACAACAGGCATGTGTCTTCACATTCCGATTCTATGAGCCTTAGTTGAATGTTGATTCTCTTCTGTTCATTGGCAAGTTGGCTTGGTGCTCCAGCCCAAAGGAATTTGTTCCCACTAGCCAGACTTTTTGGACATGACCTTGAGAATAAATATCACACACATACCATTTTCCTACCCTGTACTTTAAAAAGAAAGTTTTTTTCCTCTTTTTTTTTTTTTTTTTTTTTTTTTTGCCTGGGTATGCTAGGGGAGAGTCCTTTATTTCCCCTCCTTGGGGACAACAGGTAGCAAACGGGAGACCACACCTAACAGGTGATTTGAACTTGACCCAAATCTTCACCTTGAAGCATTGCAAAGATGTGCTGACCCCTGGGAGCCTTCCCTGGAGAAGTCCTCAGGATCACTTGCTTAACAAACCCTGGGCCCAGAGGGAATTGTTATATCGCTGTTGGAGGCCCTTTCTCCGTGCCCACGAACCTTGTGCAGACTGGCTAAAGGTGCCGCCAGACAAGCACTCCCATTGGCCTGTATCCTCCAGACCTAGGGCAGCTTCCACTCTGCCCTTGATGAATACTGACAACAAGGAAGCCATTTATAGTCAAACTGGTGGCTTCAGGCAGTCTCTGGCTCAGCCCCCAAGATCCGCACAGAGACCAGGCTGCAGGTGCTCGGTGCCCTTAATAAACCCTTGTAAGCCCTCCGCCTTCCCCAGTATACCTGCTCTTCCTGGTGCATCAGATCTATCCACATGCTAGATAGTGCTGTCTTCCCTCACCCCATGCAAATGCCAAATTCCAGTTTGTATTTTTTGAGGCAGGGTCTCCTGTAGCCTTAGCCTCGATATGTTATAGGGGAGAGCCGTGAGCTAATGCTCCTGCCTCTGTGCTGTGTACACACCATGCCGGGCTTGTATGTTTTAATGCAATAGTATTTCTGCTTATTTTTCACTCTTTATCTTCAGAGGTTTATGGTTCGTGGAAAGCTGAGGCTTAGGTCAGTGTAGCCTTCGGGCTCCCTGGGTATCTCCACACACCCTAAGGTAGCATGGTTTCCTTCCAGAAGTTGGCGTAACAAAGATTGTCTTAGGCTCTATGCTCCAGGGTTTCCCTTCTGGTTAACTGAATTATTATCCGAATCAGTTCTTAACCTCTTTTTTTTTTTTTTTTTTTTTTTGAGACAGGGTTTCTCTGTGGCTTTGGAGCCTGTCCTGGAACTAGCTCTCTAGACCAGGCTGGTCTCGAACTCACAGAGATCCGCCTGTCTCTGCCTCCCGAGTGCTGGGATTAAAGATGTGCGCCACCATCGCCCGGCAGTTCTTAACCTCTTCATCTGTTGAGTGGGCATTAAGAGTCACTCAAAATTACTTTAATTTTGGGTTTGTTATATGCATCCCTCCCTCTTCCCCTCCCATGATGCACAGTTTCTCTCCATATAAGTCCTTTAAGGTTGTGGGCCCTTTGTAAATGATTGCTTTTCATTTCCTACAGCGCGTGGGAAAGGAGTAGCCCATGTGTTGTTTGGACGTGGAAATGTTATTGTAGATGCTGAGAGTCATGCTGTATTGTGGGGTATAAAAGGAATAGAATAGCAATGAAGACATAACTCAATAAAGGAGAGAGAGGTTGAATGTGATATTCATGTGGAAAGAAACTACGATGATTAACTCGATGTGCCCTTTATTTACCACCAGGACCATTTGGTCCTGGTGAACCAAGTGAAGGCCATCCCACAGTCTTCTGTGTAAATTGTGTAGCTCTTGAGTTGCCCTTGACTAGTTAGTGTCATGTTCAGACACATGTAACTGAGCTCCTATTTCAAGTATGCAAAGTGCTTTGGGTATGAATTTTTCATAGACTGGAAATCTTGGCTTCCCAGGTCTGAGAACTTGGGGACCTGATGATGGCTCAGGCAGCTCAGGGAAGTGCTGCATACAGTAAAGGAAGGGGTTTGTGACGTACTGGACCAGTGAGACCATCAGTGATCACAGTACTGTTCTAGGAGGAGGCGGGACTCACTGGAGATGGAGGGCAGACAGGATTGAAGGCCACGTGGAGACGCGGTGGCTTCATGGTGGCATTGCTCATAAGCAGGAGTTTTGTTTGGTTTCCTGTTTGATTGAAGATTTAAACATAAACCTAGAACTTTCTGTCTTGGTCGTGTTTTTTACCCCCTGACTAGGCATTTCTGGGTCAATAGCATTTCTTTAGCCAATGAGCTGGGAACACGTTTTTCTCTCTGGCTGCCCCATTCTCCATGGCCTAAAGGAAGCATTTGACGTCTTGAGTCCAGCAGTTTTTATGGGCTCTCTCTAGAGTGTTCTGTCACTAATTATCACACAGTAAACTGGAGGTTAAATGGTTTCTATATATTTATATCCCACTTTGAAAACCGAAACCCCAAGCTTCAGTCACGCTCTGTTGTATTAATCCAAGGATACACACGTGTGCCTTTTCTGGGAAAGGCCACCTGGCAAGTGTTGTAGCTTTCCATGTCACACAATGGCTTTATTCTGCTGCAGACCGAATTTGTTCAGCCACAGATTAAATGAGCATTAATGATCATGACTCAGTCCCAAAATAATCTTTATTTATGGACATTGATATTTGGATTTCATATAATATTCATGTGTTGGGAAATATTTTTCTTTTTGATTTTTTTTTATTTTTTAGTAATAAAAATATGTTCAGACCATCAGAAGCTCTGGCTAGGGAAGAACATGCAGGTTTGGCCCTTGGGCTGTAATAGGATCATATCCAAAATTCCTCTTGGAATCCTACACGCTGCTGTGTCTTTTATGGCATTGTCCCATGGCTGGCTTGTGTCTGTTTCTCCTGAATGAACAGGGACCATGAGCCTCTTCTCGGTAGCCAGCATCCCCTGTGTATAATAGGTGCTTGCTGAATGCCTTCCAAATGAGCAGTGTAGCAATTATCCCCCTTGCAGCATGACCATGTCTACACGAAAAAATTTGGAAATGATCGTCTCTTTCCTAGAATGCTGTGTCTGTTTGGGTAGATTCATCCCGGAAGGTGTGCCGCTGTGAATACCTGGTGCTGCCTTCCAGCACTTCGAAGACTGCGGCAGGTGCTTGCAGAAAGATCCCCTTTCCCGACAGCCTTTGCCCTCAGAGGCCCACCTGAGCCATAAGGATTGTGTTCCACAAAAGGGAAAAGATGGTGACAGTCCTTTCCTGCAGTGGGTGATCCGTGAATATACCTTGTGACTCCAGGACTTCCTAGAATGTTCCTCTCCACTGCTGGCAAGCTTTAGCGAGTCTATGAAGTCCAGACTCATGCCAACATGCCCCTGAAATTCTTCATTTACCCCGTGTTTGTATTTTTAAGACGAGAGCTTTCTTTATAATTTCAATTATGGAATGATGTTTGGTATTCAGATGGGTTGGTGTTTGTATTGGCCCCGTAGTTTCCCATGAGAGGCTCAAGGTCCTGGGGAAAGATAGCCATGCAGAGTCGGCTATGTGGGAGACACAATGCCAGGACACACAAAGGGGAAATTACAACCATTTGCTTGTGTATTATTTTCTCAATTTGAAGCACTTGAATTCCAGAGCTCTCAAATCAAGAGGTTGAATTCCTGGCATTTTAAAGTATTCCACTCGTATAAGCTGCTTAAACCATTCAAATGGCTTTTTGAAAAATGTTACATGCCCCCCCCCCAAATTGCCTGTTTCTTAGATCATTTGCTCTTGAGATTACTTAATTGAAGTTTTGCCGTTTCTTTTTACTTCAAATCAAAATCATTTCTGTAGTCAAAGAAGTTTTCATTGTGTTCTCGAGAGCTGTGTGGATTTCATGTTGACTCTGTTTCCTGACAGGTGAAGGGGATTTTGCATAGACCTCCTGTCGTGTGTGCGTGTGTGTTTGTACATGCATGTGTTTATCTTACCTTCCAGAAGAAATCCTCCAGCTCTGACATTCTCTCATTAGGGTCTCTTATCTGTAAATACAACACCACCCACATTTCTCAGGTCTCGGGTCCAGTTAGACTAAATCTAGCCACGGGAGAAGGGGAGGAGAAGGTATCCCTGGAGTCCGCAGACAGCCCCACCACAACCTTAGCTACAGATCACTGGCCTAGCTGCAAGAATGTGAAGAGCAGAACTGAACTGGCAGCCGTCAGTTTGCCTTTTTGAAACTATCTGTCAAGAAACTGTGGGTAGGTGGCGAGGTCTTTACCTTGGTGTCATTTCCTATGGCAGTAACAGAGCATTGGATATGTAATTTGGTCTAGATCTGGCCGGGTGCCCAAAATAAAGAACTAAGTGAGGTAAAGTTCAGATTCTGGTGAGGGTAAGGTGTTCGTTTTAGACCAAGTAGCTCAGGAAGGCCTTTTTGAAGAACTGACACAAAGTCCAAAATGTGCTACCATTGACAGGAGAAGCTCTGTGAGCAGAGGGCAAGTGCCAAGGCCCCGTGGCTGGCTGAAATAGCAGCAGAGGGCTGGACTGGTGGCACACACCATTAGTCCCTGCACTCAGGAGGCAAAGGCAGGGCTACACAGGGATACCCTGCCTCCAAACAAACAAACAAGAAAAGAAATAACCCAACCCAGAGTCAGAGCAATGAGCAACCAGAATGGAAATACAGGGTTTTGGTCTAATTGTGATGGGAACTGGCTAGAAGGGAGATGACTGGAAACAATTGGCCAACTTATAAAAACGTCTTAGCAAGATAGAAGGGAGACAGGAGGAAGGCTGCTGTTATAATCTAGATAAGGATCATGAGGAGTTTTGTTGTTGCTTGATTTGTGTGTGTGTTTGTGTGTGTGTTTGTTTTGAGAGTAGAGATCTACTGGATGGATGATGGGTGGAGGGAAGATGTGTGGCTGGCTGGGTGGATGGATGTTTGGATGAATGAATGGATAGATGGTGGGTAGGTGAGTGGGTGGGAGAAGGGAGGATGAACAGGTAGATGGGTGGGTGGATGGCCAGGTAATTGAGTAGATGAATATTCATTAAGAGGAAAGGAAGAAGGAGATGAACCTCTCCCTCACCCCTGTCTTCACATTGGAACAGTGGCTTGGGAGAGGGCTTGTTTATTGTTCATTTGGTTTGATTTGATTTTCTCTGCAAGATCTGAACTTTTTCAGATATGTCCTGGGAAAAGAGATGTAGAAACTGAGGTTGGGCCTCCAGGACTCGGAGCTCATGAAGAAGCCACTGTCTCAGGCTCTGGATACTCAACCCCAGCTTGTAGGCCTTTGAGCTGCTACAGGCCAGGCGCCCAGGTTTGGATGAAGCCCTGTCCCTAGGAAAATGGATCTTTTAATCTACAACCCTGCACTGCAAATGTCAACAGATTCCTCAGCCTGGCCTCCCCACTGAGGATAATGTAACGAGAAAGGCCACTGATATTTTAGGGTTGACAGAAACAATGACTTCAGGGGTAATGTTTTATTGAGTTACATTTCACAAATGCACATACCGTGTGGTTCACCCATGGAAGCTGCAAACCTGGGGGACTTTAGTAGCGTCACGGAGCAGCTGGGCTGGCATTGCCTTAATCAATTTGAGAGTATTTTCATCATATTATGTGTGTGTGTGTGGGGGGTCTGCTATCATTTCTCCTCAATAAACGACTCAATGAATGGAATTTAGCAAGTCCTGCTGGACTGTGAGCCCTGATTCTCCATAGTCTGGAAAAACAACCATAGGGGTTCCAGCTGCTGGCACAGGAAGCAGAAGCTCCTGTTCAGAGAGTGTCACATGGAGGTACCACCTCTCTCTGCTGTGTATATTCAGGAGTCTGTCTGTCTGTCTGTTTCCAAGGCCATGTACAGAACACGAACAGAAACACTCCACTTTGTTAAGGCCAGAGAACTGTGCTGCAAACATCTCTGTCTGTCTCTGCCGGCTCCGGAAATCCCTTCCTCCCCGCAGAACCATAGTTCCAAATGGTGGTCCTAGTGGGCAGACCTTTATTGTGTTTCATAAATCATTTATAGCCCAGAGGCTGAGGATCTGGGGTGGGGGTAGGATATACTGCAAGAAATACTTTTAAAAGGACCTGGCCAAACCAAGCTCTTAATCACCACCCCAGCAAAAGCCAAGGAATTTTCAAATGAGAACTCTAGAGTGAAATGTTTCTAATTTTCAAATAAAACATTTGCTCTGGGAAATCTTCTGCCCAGAAAAGACTTTGTTGTTTGAAGTTCAAGGGTGGGAATGGTGGGCTAGGTCAGTAGACGAGAGGAGGGCAGGACACAGAGGCTCCCGTTGGGTCTCGAATGCACTTCCAAACATTATGATTAGGAATATCCCTCCCACTCGGCTTCTCTTTGTCTTTGTTCCCAGTGTAGCATTTCCTCATTGCAGGAAAAGTAGCAAAGCCCCTGCCTGGTGCCCGACCCTAGCTGCAAACCCTGGTCTGCCTGTCGGTGGGTTTTGTTTAGTGGCATGCACCGCCATGGTGCCTTCTCATGGTGTGGTGACACAGCGTCACTATTTTCCATACCGTCTCCAGAGGGAAAGGCAGAGGGCAGGGACTTTCCCCTTCTTTCCATTGCTATCTCCGGCACGTGATGTTCTTGCTTGATAGGAATTGAAGATAAGATTCTCACTAGGTATGGGGCAGTGTGGACCCCAAATCTCTCACAGCTCATCATCCACACGGGAGTGGATGGGGCTAATGTGCTTGCCTCTGTGTACCTATGTTCCCCTTCCCAACAGTCCGCTGAAGCATGGGGAATCTTCATTCTTGTAGCTGTGTGATGGCAAGGTTAAGTGGCTTTTCTTTAGAATCTTAATGGAAATAAACTTTTTATTCACATCTTCTCTTAAAGGGCGAATTTCCTTTTGTGTGTACATTCCAGTTTACGTCTTAGCACATGCCTAGAGCCGACATGCAGGAAATCAGACAACAGATTTTTTATGTGCTAGCTTTAGTCTTTTGCTCCCATCACAAATCCCAAGGTTTTCATGGCAGTTGGCAGGTGAACCTGGTACACTGTGGCCACAGGCAGATCCCCGCATCTCTTTGCTTCCTGAAGAGACACTAGAAGGACTGTAGATGACATTTGGTGGTATGAGTTAGACAGGAGGGAATATCTGAAGATTCCTGGGTTATTTGGGGAACTTGCCTAGGGTTCCTGATGGAGGAAGGTCAGCTGCGTCCCCAGCACCCCGGCTGCCTGCTCGGCTAGCTTATGCCCCGAAATAATTACACGGACACTGTATTCTTTTAACACTGCTTGGCCCATTCTCTTCTAGGCTAATTCTCACATATTAATTTAGCCCATTTCTAATCATCTGTGTGTAGCACCCCAAGGTGCGCTTACCGGGGAGATTCTAGCCTATATCCATCCTGGGTCGGAGCTTCATCCCGGGAGCGGGGCATGGCGTCTCTCTCAGGCGTCTGCTCCTGAGAGGAGAGCTGTTGAGACTCTGAGCTCCCTTCCTCTTCCTCCCAGCGTTCTGTTCTGTTTACTCCTCCCACCTATCCTCTAACCAATAAAATGGGCCAAGGTAGTTCCTTTATTAGCCAATGACCTTCCTCCATCAGGTTCCATTTGTATTATAATGTCACATGTAAAGACAAGAAAGGCCATTTCCAATATTCTTTGGTTATGCGATTTTGCTAGGGATAGAACACTGAATCCACAGGTTCTGCAGCCCCAACCTCATAAGGAAGCAAATAATGTTTTTTGGTGGAGGATGGAGGGCACTTGGCTTCTCAGGGTGATTTTGCCTCCCTTTCACGTAAATGGGGTTCTAGAGAGCTAACATTAAGAGTGTTTGTATTGATGACTGTTGACTTAACTGGTTGACTGTGGATTAAGTTTTGGGGTGTGTTGGTTCATTTTAGCTTTTTTTCTCCAGGAGCTTGATGGTCACAAGTGTTGAGAGGCTCTCCTGTGTAACCCGGACTGAATATACCCAGAGTGTGTTCATTCTCCCGTGATTCCCCAGGCTGATGCAGTGCTAACATTGCTGTTTTAGCTTTGTTCCTCAGAGATGCCACACGCCCATCCACAGCATTGGCTCACCTCCACAGGTCGTAGAAAGCGGCAAAATAGGACTGTTGGGATAATTTGTTTGAAGCCCTGTCAGTGTAGCTGGCACTGTCATTGGCTGCTGGTTGTGTTTTGTGGTGTCAGATTTGCAGTGCCTACCCACAGGTGAAGGAAAATGAGTCTTCTTCAGAATTAAAGGGCAACAGCCATGAATTTGTCATATGCTCGGTGAATGTGTGTTCTTGGTGACACAGTGTGCTCTTGTGAACTGATACAGCAAAATCTATGGATAGATGGAACAGGCTTTCTGAAACCATGTCTAAGTTAAGGGCTGCCCTTTCTCAGCTCTCCTTAAAGGGAGGGGCAATTAAATCCAAGACTGATCTTGGCATGGCTCACATTGGGCACCTTTATCTATCTATCTATCTATCTATCTATCTATCTATCTATCTATCGAAAAAATTTCCGCCTCCTCCCCGCCTCCCATTTCCCTCCCCCTCCTCCCACTCCTCTCCCCTCCCTCCACTCCTCTCCCGCTTTCCCCACTCCATTCTCCCTCCCTCTCCAGTCTGAAGAGCAGTCCGGATTCCCTGCCCTGTGGGAAGTCCAAGGTCCTCCCCCTCCATCCAGGTCCAAGAAGGTGAGCATCCAAACAAGCTAGGCTCCCACAAAGCCAGTTCATGCAGTAGGATCAAAACCAGTGCCAATGTCCTTGGCTTCTCATCAGCCCTCATTGTCCGTCATGTTCAGAGAGTCCCGTTTTATCCCATGCTTATTCAGTCCCAGTCCAGCTGGCCTTGGTGAGCTCACATTGGGTACCTTCTGAATGAAGGGTTAGCTCCTTAAGAAGAGTTTTACTTTTTTTAAAAAATATTTATTTAAGCCGGGCGATGGTGGCGCACGCCTTTAATCCCAGCACTCGGGAGGCAGAGGCAGGCGGATCTCTGTGAGTTCGTGACCAGCCTGGTCTACAGAGCTAGTTCCAGGACAGGCTCCAAAGCCACAGAGAAACCCTGTCTCAAAAAAAAAATATATATATATATATATATATATATATATTTATTATGCATACAATATTCTGTCTGTGTGTATGTCTGCAGGCCAGAAGAGGGCACCAGACCTCATTACAGATGGTGTGAGCCACCATGTGGCTGCCGGGAATTGAACTCAGGACCTCTGGAAGAACAGGCAATGCTCTTAACCACTGAGTCATCTCTCCAGCCCCCAAGAAGAAGAGTTTTATAAATAAAACTCATGTCGTAAAAACCCGACTTAGCCAAAAGGGACAGCGGGCTGTTACAAATGAGTGACCGGTTCCTAAGGCTTTTGACTGACTTCCTCTTGGCTGTGAGATGTTTAACCTATCTGGCTTGTGCAGATTTTTTAATTCAGTGTTCTAGATATGAGTGTATATGCAGGCTTCATAATAGCCCTTGGCAGGCTCTTTGAAGATAGGAGTGCCCACCTTCCTGGAGGTCTAGTTTGTCTCTGATCCTTTCCGAGTTGGCCCTTAAGGGTACTGCCAGATTCTGGCTTCCTGCCTGGACTGTTCTCTTTCTATCTGCCACCAGTCTCGAAGAAACTCTTGCATAAAGTAGAAACTGTACCTTAATAAAACTGATAATCCCCCCCCCCCAGAGGGACCCTAATTAATGGCCTCTGTCACTGTTAAGCGAAGTGATTTTTAAAAATAGCTGTTTGACTAGAGTGTTTTGGTTTGGAGTGTGTGTTGCTGGGTTGTTATTTTTACACATAGCAGTGATAGGAAAACGCGGAGCTCTTATCATAATACATGCAATGTTTAGATTGGATCCCTGTCCTCCTGCCCGACACTGATTTCCTGCCTTTTGCCTTCGCCTTTTTCTGATGTTTACACATCAAGATTGGGGCATTTTCCCAGAGTAATTATTGATTAAGTGCTGAACATCCTGCCATGATTATGAGATTACTGTATTCAGCTTTTAATCTTGTGAGTATCAAATATTTTACTTTAATGACATCTTCATTATTATTATTATTATCATCATCCACAGCTCTTCCTATTTGAGTAATGTAATCAGGCAAAATAAAGGTTTTGCTGCAGGTTTGACTCCCCCCCCCCCCCCCCATCACTCTTTGTCTTGAAATGGAAAGTGCCCTCTGCAGGTTGTCTCCACATGCTGTTCAGCTAGGAAAACTCAAGGTTTCCTCTGGTTGCAAGTAGTTGAAGAAGAATAGATAGACTGCCTTGTCGAAGGTCATATCCAGGGCCAGGCATCAGCTGGAAGTCAGCAGGTGTGTCAAGGTGAGTTAGAGCAGCTCCTGTGTTTCATGAGTGTCCTTGTTTTCTATGATGGCACACCCAGAGTGTACTTACTCCATGGCCAGCCCTTAACTCTCCTCATGGGCTGCCTGCCAGCAGAAAGCAATTGGAATAGCATGAGTCAGGCTCATGCCATGGAGGAAGAGTGTCCGCAACAACAGTGAAATGTCAGTTGTCCAGTTGGGTGGAAGAATGGATGTCTTGAGTTAGGGCCTCCAGATACAGCCAAGTATAGAAGGAGCAGCGGGCTACGTTCCTACCGCCTGGCTCCTGGCCGCCTGGCTGGCTTATGCCCCGAAATAACAACACACAAACTGTATTCATTTAAACACTGCCTGGCCCATTATATCTAGCCTCTTCTGGCTAATTCTCACATCTTGATTAACCCACTTCTAATAATCTGTGTAGCACCACGAGGCAGTAGCTTACCATGAAGATTCTAGCCTACATCCATCTTGGGTCGGAGCTTCACCCAGATAGGAGAGGAATGGCGTCTGGCTCACTTCCCTTCTTTCCAGGATTCTGTTCTATCTACTCCACCTACCTAATTTTTTGACCTATCAGACCAAGCAGTTTTTTTTATTGATTAACCAATGAAACAACAGATTGACAAATGACCTTCCCACATCAGCCAAGTCTCTGGTTCTCTCTTGAGATACAGACAACTCCACTTTGTGTGTGAGCAAATAAGTATGTGATCACCTGACGTCACACAGCAAGAGAGCGGAAGCTGGAGCAGCCTGCATGGCCATTCCGGGCTGCTTGTTCCAAAGTTGCCCTTAGCCACCTTGGTATATGTGATAGTGGAGAGTCTGTAGGATGAGGTGATCAGGGTTGGCCTGAGGTGAGACAGCTGATGGGTTCAGTCAACAGACTGACTGGGATTTGGACTCAAGGTTTGCATGAACTTGCTCTATAGACACGCAAAAATCCATCTGAATGTTTATATTGGACCAGATTGTCTAACCCTTTGGACCACAATGTCACCTGCAAAGTTTGTGCTTGAGAGCCATGCATTTGAGTTCAACAACAACAGCAACAACAGTATTTTTCAGTATCTTAAGTGAGTTTACAGTTTTGTGTTGGGCCACATTCATAGCTGTTTTGAGCTGAGGGTGGTAAGTGACCTAAGGACCACAGGTTTGTCCCCTCGTCATTGACCATCAGGGAACAGTGCTGTTGTAGCCCTGTGGGGAATTCAACCATCTTCCTTCATCACTCAGAACACTAGTGTCAGTGATAGGGATAGTGGTGCTAATTGGAAAGTTGGAGCTTATCAGAATTGTTGTTAATAAGCCAAATCATGCCGCCATGGAGATTGGGGCAGTTCTTCCACGAGTACTCCTGTGGTACTAACCAAGGACAGAAGAAAGACAATCAGACGCTTGGCATATATGTTGTGGAAGTGAAAAGAGCTCCCGGCCAGAAGGCAGGAATCGCAGGAGCCAGGCTACCTTACCCGGCCCCTGTGGCACCCCAGGCACATTGTGCTGATCTACTTCAAAACACGACCAAGTACAGAAATAAACATAGTAGCACACCCGGGGAAAGGCGTGTACATTGACCCTGTGGCACCTATCACATGTGGTGTTCATGCCCTTTTTTATCATGAAGATTACTATCTGTCTTGTTCATTTTTTTAGTCAACGCCTGGAGTATTTTATAATCTGTATTAAAGCAGTTCTAATGTGCCATGAACGCTATCATGCCCGAGTGTTTCTGGACAGGTCTCCTCATCAGGCTTGCGTATCTGAAAGTTGAGCGAGTCTGAAAGTCTATTGTGTTTCTCATATTCTCTGTTCATGTACTATGCCTCATTGCTAAGTGCTCTTTTCACGCCACACCTCATTTTAAAAAAGAGATCTAAGTGCTGGCGGGTTTTGCTTCCTCACTGGAGGAGACTGGTGTTTAGGTATTACCAGGAAGTCTGAGCACCTAGTCCTGGGCCCACACCAGCTACTGCAGCTTCACCAATTGCCACTTGCGTGGAGCTGGGGTCGTGCCAGCTACTCGGTCTTTTGATACCTAATGGAAATACCCATGCTCCATGGAGTGCGGACTTGACCAACTTTTGCTGGTTGGGCAAAAGAGAGATCAGGGCCTCAGGAATGTGTCTTTGGGGTCTAGTCAAAGGTCTCTAGACATAAGTCTGAGTTTAAGTCTTCTGACTCTGGAATTAGGAACCACGTGACTTTCTCTAGACCCAGTTTCCTCTAAGTGGGATTGATAGTGGTGTGCAGTTGAAGGAGCTTATGTTTAAGATAGCCATCCCATAATAGGGCCTTAGCGTCATTGCTGCTGTTACCGTTGCCATAAGCATAAATCAGATGAATGTTGGCAGGGGTATGAGCCAAGCTGGTGGGTGCCAGGTGATGTGCATCCTTGCAGCAGAAGCTGGTCTGCACCCTGAGCCTTGTAGCAAGCAAGTCTTTCCTCAGTCCCACATAACAACACAGAGAGAGGCTTTTCTTAATTATGAAAGCTCACCCTTTAGCTGAGGCTCATCCTAACTAGCTCTTATAACTTAAATTAGCCCATTTATGTTAATCTATGTTCTGCATGTGGCATTACCTCTCTTCCATCTTGTACCTCCTCTTTCCTCTCCAGGTCTCCTGGTGTCTTTCGCACCTAGATTCTCCTCCTCTTCCTCTCTGCCCAGAAGAACCACCCATACCTCCTGCCTAGCTGTTGGCCATTCAGCTTTCTGTTACACCAGTCAGAGCAATACACCTTCACACAGTGTGCAAATATCCCACAACCCTCCTAGTTTTCTTTCAGGCCTCAAGTCCCAACCAGTTCCCGACTGTAGAAAAGCAGAGAGACTCGAAAGTACTCACTTGAATCCAGAGGGGAAGATACAAAAATGAAACTTCATTTGCCCCCCTGCCTACTGCAGGACATCTGAGGGACAAAATATAGGTCTTTCTCTCTGGGTCCCTTGAACCCCGCTTTTGAGATGAACAAAGGAAGATGGATGAACTTGAGACTCTCAAAGAAGAGATAGGAACCTCCTAATTGATTCTTACAAAGCGGCTGGTTGTTTACAACTAGGAAAATTGCCTGCTTGGAGATACCAATTCAGCTCTGTGGATCCGCTGGCTCCACGGGAGACAGACATTCTCTGCACTTCCTGAAAACACTCTTCGGGAGGAGGTGCCCAGAGGGAATCACGTCTAACTGGTGAACACAGCTCATTCATAGGTTCCTGCCCCACCCCGCAGCTGATCCTGCAGTCTCTTTCAGTGTGTAATTGTTCATTTTCAAATTTCGTGTTTGCTGTAGCTGGGTGTGTGTTAATTACAGGCAGACTGTAATTATATTGTCCGTTTGTCACTAGTGTGGAGGCAAGGGTGGGATGCTCGCGTTCTGCCAATAGCAAGAGTTTTGACTTATATTCTCCAAAGTCACAGAGAAATCCATGTTTCATCCACACTATTGATGAGGTGAGTCAATGCATTGATATTCCTGTCATTTTCAGGTTTTAGCCAAGAAAGGCCACTGTGCTGAGAGAAATACTCAGTATTTGGGTTTATCCTTTGGATTTACAGCTAGATAGTTAGGTGCCCAATAAATATGAGATATTTATAATAGATCTCTGAAAGAGTCACAAATAAACATCTAGCGGCTCATGTAGCTTGAAGGACAATCCAGGTGACCTTCAATGCCACTGTGTTCTGAGTGACGTGGATTCGTGTCCTCCAGGTTGTCAAACACGCATCCATTGCCATAGTGTAATAATGAGGACCGGCGGGAGAACCTAGAAATTGCTGACAATTAAAGTTATTAGATCACAGTCAAACCCCAGTGATATTGTCAGCTGAGACACACTTGGAATGCATAATAACAGCAACAAGATTACCAGGTTGATCCCAGATGTCTGGGACACTTGTGCAAATTCAAGGCACATCCAAATGATCCAGGCAAGAAGCAGGGCTGAATCAGAAGACGTGTTCTTGGATGCATGAGGCTTCAAAGGGTGCGTCCAGGGTCCCAAGGCTGTCTCAGTGGCTCACAGGGGTGATCTTTGGAGTTGGGCTCAGCCCTGGTGCTCAAGTACAGAGGGACAGGATACCTAGTTCCTGCCACATCTGTTTAAAGTACGCATGTGCATGCATAGTGTTCCATTTGAATTTTTTACACTTCTATAAAAAAATAAGGCTTTTATACAGCCTTACTTACTCTAACTATGTAAGTCTTGAAATTGGATAAACTGATTCAGAACTTTCAAAATTCATTTATCAAAATTAACTTCTGGTCCCCTTGCCTTCCCTTATAAGCCTGTGCATTTCAAGGCGGTCCCATCTGTATCTCGAGAAACACCTTCCTGGGGTTTTGACAGGAATGGCATCACACCTCCGATCATTGTGAGGAACAAATAACATTGATGGCTGAATTCATCAATGGCTCCCTCCCTCTTCCTGTATCTGTCTCTTACTTGATTGTTTTCTTTTGTTAGCATGTAAGCTTTAAACCTGCAAACCTTGTGTATATTTTGTTAGATTTACACTATTTTATTTTCCTTGAAATGTGTATATATTTTTACTTTTGGTGTCCATCTGTTCATTGCTAATCTATGGGAATACAACTGATTTTTACTCAGTGCCCTGAAACAGTGATAAATGGGCTCATCAGTTCTAGGGTTTTGTGACTTCTTTGATATTCCCTACATGGACAGTTCCCAGATGAGAGAACTTTGTCTCTTCCTCTTAATATGCAGGCCTTTAATGTATTTTCCTGCTTTATTGCATTGGCTTGAACTTTGAGTACCATATTGAGTAAAACTGGTGAGAGCAACCATCCTTTCTTTGCCTTAGGACAAACAGTCTTTTCTCTACCTGGATATTAAACACAGTCGTTTTTAATGTTCTTGTGTAAGCTAAGTAGGGTTCCTTCTGTTCTACTTTTATGAGCATTTTTTTAGCAGTGATTGCATATTAGATTTGTCCACTGGTTTTTCATCTTCTGTAACTTGATGGCAGCTAACACGATCATCCATATTAAATGATTTCTAAATATCAAACTTATCCTGGAATAAGTCTAGCTTGTTCATGGTGTTTTTCTATTTGCATGTTTCTGGATTATATTTGATAATGTTGTCTTAAGGATTTTCATGTATATTTTTGGTTGAGACAGGATTTCTCTGTGTAGCCTTGGCTGTCCTGGAACTCGCTCTGCAGACCAAGCTGACCTCAAACTCACAGAAATCCACCTGCCTCTGCCTCCTGAGTGCTGAGATTAAAGGTGTGTGCCACCGACACCTGGCTTTATGTCTATATTTTTAAGGAGTATCTATCTGGGAGGCTCCCTTTTTGTTCTGTCTTTACTTGTCTGATTTCCGCCCATCTTTAACAGTCGGTGTGTGTTTCACATGGAAAGTTTTTAGCTGTGCTTGTTGGAAAAAGTAGGGGAATATGCACATGCTTCATTTTCTAGAAACAAGTGTCCTTGTGGGTGGTCCGTTTTCAGGTGTGTGTGTGTGCGCGCGCGCGCGTGCGTGCGCATGCACACCTGTGCATGCATGCTTGCGCATGAGTTTGGATGTCTCTGGAAGCCCATAGTAGGCCCATAGTAGGGTATCAGCTCCCACTGTATCTGCAGTCACAGGCAGTTGTGAACCACTCAACATGGGTGCTGATATTTCAAATTCTGGACCTCAAGTTCTCTTAATTGCTCGTCTATCTTTTCAACTCTTGTCTTCAAGTATATTTTTAAGGAATTCTAGAATCAACTTCCAAAAGAAAAGCCTAAAATTGGAGTTTCAGTAAATTTTAAAAACAAACTAAATGCCAGGTTATTCATTGCTAAAGCATGTAAAGCAAAGAAATGTAACTGTGCCCCATGCTCAGGCTCACCCGCTAGGTGACCTTTCCCGGAGGGGTCAGCACAATGTCAGGGGCACTGGGGAGGCCCTTATATCCGTACCATCACGTTTAGCTAGAAACCTTTCACTGAATTCATTCTCCTGCTATGCCAACAGCATTCTTTGACACTTTGACATTTAAGCTGGTACTACCTCAGACATATACAGGACCTCCTAACCACCGATGCAGGTTCTCTGTTGCCTAACAGTTTGCCACATGGCTATGTGTGTGCCTTGGAGGCTAGAAACTTAGGCAAAGGGAGACTTTGTCTTTTTTTTTTTTCCATGTAGCTAGATGGCAGTCACAATAGAGAAGGCGGGTTCTCAGATGGCCAATGAGAATCTCTTTCAGGGCTAGACCTGTTAATGATCAGTGGGGGTGCATTTGTATGCAAAATTCAAGAAGTCCTTTTTTTTTACTGCTGAGTAATACTCTAATATGTATATATTCCATACTTTCTTCATCCATTCTTCCGTTGAAGGGCATCTAGGTTGTTTCCAGGTTCTGGCTATTACAAACAATGCTGCCATGAACATAGTTGAGCATATACTTTTGTTGTATGATAGGGCCTCTCTTGGGTATATTCCCAAGAGTGGTATTGCTGGGTCCTGGGGTAGGTTGATCCCGAATTTCCTGAGAAACCGAAACACTGCTTTCCAGAGTGGTTGCACAAGTTTGCATTCCCACCAGCAATGGGTGAGTGTACCCCTTTCTCCACAACCTCTCCAGCAAAGGCTATCATTGGTGTTTTTTATTTTCGCCATTCTGACAGGTGTAAGGTGGTATCTTAAAGTTGTCTTGATTTGCATTTCCCTGATCGCTAAGGAAGTTGAGCATGACCTTAAGTGTCTTTTGGCCATTTGAAGTTCTTATCCTGAGTGAGGTAAGCCAGACCCAAAAAGAGGAACATGGGATGTACTCACTCATATTTGGTTTCTAGCCATAAATAAAGGACATTGAGCTTATAATTCATGTTCCTAGAGAAGCTAAATAAGAAGGTGAATCCAAAGACAAACACATAGGCATCCTCATGAATATTAACCTTCATCAGGCGATGAAAGGAGACAGAGACCCACACGGGAGCACCGGACAGGAATCTCAAGGTCCAAATCAGGAGCAGAAGGAGACGGAGCACGAGCAAGGAACTCAGGACCACGAGGGGTGCACCCACACACCAAGACAATGGGGATGTTCTATTGGGATCTCACCATGGCCAGCTGGCCTAGGTCTGAAAAAACATGGGATAAATCCGGACTAGCTGAACATAGCGGACAATGAGGAATACTGAGAATTCAAGAACAATTGCAGTGGGTTTTTGATCCTACTGCACGTACTGGCTTTGTGGGAGCCTAGGCAGTTTGGATGCTCACCTTACGAGACCTGGATAGAGGTGGGCAGTCCTTGGGCTTCCCCCAGGTCAGGGAACCCTGATTGCTCTTCGAACAGATGAGGGAGGGGGAATTGATCGGGGGAGGGGGAGGGAAATGGGAAGCGGTTGTGGGGACGAGGCAGAAATCCTTAATAAATAAATAAATTTAGAGAAAAAAAAATGATCAGTGGGGGTGGTATGGCTACAATTTCTGTCTGTTTTAGGAATAAATTGTGGAGTGCTGGAGAGATGGCTCAGTGACTGAGAGCCCTAGCTGCTCTTGTAGAGGACCCAGGATCAGTTCCCAGCACCTGCATGGTGGTTCACAGCTGGTAACTCCAGTTCCAGGGGAGCCGATACCCTCTTCTGGCCTCTGCAGGCACTGTACACACATGGTGCACACCCTCATATTTAAAATAAAAATTTGGTCAACAGGATCATCACAAAGTTGAACTTCTTAAAGGCTCATAACTCTTTGTCCACTGAGCGCACCAGATCAGAAACCAGAGTCTGCACACATCCCAAAGCTGCAGTATCAGGGTCATTGAAAGCTTGACCTGTAATCAGTACATGCAAACTGGAGACGGATGGGTAGTGTTGCATTGACTTTTCTGGGGAAGTGTGAACAAGGGTCTGTTCACCAGTAACAGACCAAAGTAATGGTTCTGTCAAACCCCAGCTTGATAAACCAGTGAGTTTATTGGGCTTGCTTATAGGGCATGGGTGAGGGGCTCCTTACAGGTGATCAAGTGAGCTCCCCAAAACTGTATCACCACAAAGTCACACTTTATCATGGATGATGAGCACATGGAAGCTGTATCATGGGGTCCCTCTTTCAGTTATTTATATTGAATACTGGAGCACCTGTCAAGATCACAGGTGGCTGGGAGAGCTGAGGGCAGTGATGGATGGATCCTGGGTGACATTCCCACAACCTTCTCTTCAGTCCACACACTAGGTGGTATCAGTAGCTCTATTACCATAGACCTACTGTATGGCTCTCCACAGTAGTTCCTGAACTTGACTACTCCAAAATGACAATGGACTGACTGCCTTATGCCTAGAAGAAGAAAGCCATACTGCGGCAGTGGGAGTCTGTCTTCTGTTTGACTGCAACCTCGCTGTGGCTCCTTGGCAGACGTTGGGTCTCTCTGAAGTTTCACTGACAGTGGAAGTGTTGGCCACGACTCTCAAGGATTCGTTCCATTCCCTGTGTCCAGTCATTCTTGTGACCATGGCCATGCAATAAAGACAGTTTCCAGAGTGGGACACTAGTCCATGATCCTTGTTCTTCCTCCCCTTGCCTGACAGCCAGATCCTCGTGACTCCTAAAGAATGCATCGTGCATCAGAAGCGTGAATGATAGACCATCCGTTAGTGATACCCCGCCTTTCCTAACTGCGTGACCTGGGGCAGAGGACCTGTTGTCCACTGCAGATTCTCCTTCTGAAAGAACGGGTGACCAGTGTATTCATCACAGCGTGCTATATAATCTAATGTTGTTGCAAGTCCTGGAGGAGAGGCTGTGAGCATCCTTGGGAAGACAGCATTCCTCCTCCAGTTGAGATTTACCGCATGTCCAAAGATCCGGCGACCACTTCACGTTATCATCTAACAGAAACTTCTGGTCACAGTAGTTGATGGCTTCCAAGAGCCGCTGGTGCCCAATGGTAGGGCTTACCTTTTGGATCTTATATTTTCAAAGATATATAGCACGGGGATGGAGGTCACTGGATTCAGTGGGAAAGGACAGAGCACAAGGTTCTAGCAGCCCTTGGTTTCAAAGGTCCCTTGTCGTGACGTTTTCAACATAGCGGTCCTTCTTTCTATTTTTATCTTCCTGCCAGTTGACTTCAGCCAGTGTTTACTTTACGAGCACCTGCAGGAGGCCCAGGAGTTGAGTAAGCAGTAGGCTGTGCTCCCAGGGAGTGGTCTGTAGAGAGAGAAAGAGAGCAAAAATGACCAAAGTTCAAGGCACAAAGTAGATAAAATGCCATTGAAGATCAGAGGCGGGTGACCTCGTGTCTAGGTGGGTGAATGGGAGGCAGTAAGACAGGCTTGAAATTGGAACAGAAACCTAGAGAGGGAGTAGGATTTCAGTAGCTGAGGTCGGGTTGGTGCTACTACACAGGGACTCTAGAAGGTAGGTACGCTGAAGATGATCACAGTCAGGGGCGTGTGAGCCTTGGCTTGGCAAGGGGTAGCCATCATCTCTCATACGTGCCCATCCCATGAAACCTGAGCATCTTCTTCTTCAAACTGTAGTGTTCCTCCATTCAAACCCTTTCTTCACCATGGTGAACTCTGGTCACCGTTGTGTATCTGTGCATATCTGTTTTGTCTTCAGGGTGTGATTGCCTAGTATTGCGTGTTTACTTATATCCAGTCAAATAGCACATTGAACCTATGAAGAAGACTTCATTTGAAAATAGGGTTTTTGCACAGAAAGTCAAGATATGTTTATATAGGCCCCGATACCAAAGGATTGATGTCCTTGTAAGATTTACAAGTTTGAACAAGACACAGTGACTGTCGGAGCAGGGACTGTATATAACTGCAAGCTAAGGGATGCTGTGGTGGGGCAAGAATGGCTTCTCCATGGGTTACAGATGGAGCACAGCCCTGTCACACCTTGACTCTATTTCTCCCGCCATTGTAACCGTGAAGCAATAAGTCAGCAGTGTCACCTGATTTGTGTGCGGTGTATGTGCAGCTGTGGGATACAGTTCACCTGGGGTGCATAGGATGCTTGTGGAGGTGAATTTGATTCTACCCAGAGGGCCTTGTTTCTTGGGACAGGCTGGGTATGCCACTAACATTACACAGATGGCGATTAGCTGATCTTGGTGGGTAGTCTGGTCATCGTCTGCGCGTCTTGGCTTTCTGAGCAGAGTGAACAAGCCCAGCCTCCCTCAGTGCCTCCAGGGATCCCCCAGGATAGTCAGCTATGGTATGATTTCTGTTACAACATGGGGAGTCACCCTGAGGTTCCAGGGGTTCTAGTCCAAGCAACTTTAGTTCATTTTCTCCAGTCCATTCTCTTGACAAATGATAGATTGTGCCATTAAACGTGTGACTAGTCCATGGCCACTTCGTCTGAAGCATCTGAACTTGAACTCAAGTCTTCACTCTTTTCTTCTTTTTGAAATAATTTTAGTAGAGTCGGGACAAAGCCTTAACAATATTTATTTTGTAATTTTGTGTGTTTGTATGTGTGTGTGTGTACACGGGCATGCTCGTACCTTGTACAGATGTGGAAGCCAGAGGACAATATTTAGGAGCTGGTGGCTAAATAAATATCCATCTTGTGGCTCCCAGGATCAAACTCAGGTCATCAGGTGTGGCAGTGAGCGCCTTCACCCACTGAGCCATCTTGCCTGCCCTTGATCTCAAATACTGAATCTTTCATCCAGACGTCTGGAATTTCTAGGGACTCTCAAGGCAGAGAGTTTTGACTTGAACTAGCCAAGACTTCTGCATCTGAGGAGTGGTATGAGCAGAGGAGTTATTAAAGAGACAAAACGTGGGGCACAGTGACCCCCCGGAAGGGATTTGGAAGAATGACAAGTGCATGGTATTTAGATCACCGTACGTGATTAGGAAACAGTGCAGTGAACGGTACCTTCCTGCTTCCAGCTTCTGTCATTGACCCATCACACTCGGAGACTATAAATTACAGCATCGATAGCACCGGCAGCTGTCATGTGGTCTCAGATATCACCAAGGTGTTGCTTTGGCCCTGTTCTAGTTTTCCAGCCTTCGGTGGGAAGTAGAGCGGCTAATGTACTTGGATTGGATGTTGGTTTTTCCGACTGTCTTGACATTGTGAATGCAAGCCCATTATGGCAGCAACAAGGCGTCCATGGCTTCTTGGTGCCTATAAATCGATATCTCCCCTGCAGGTTCCAAAGAGTGTCATCTATAAGGCTTATAGCCTGCATGTGCACCCTTTGTGTTGGGTGCCCTCAAATGTGTCTTTCTGTCGGCAAGACATAAAGGAGACCCAAGGAGGGGTCATTTTGCTTGGCAGCACATACAGAAAGCGGAAGAGAGGCGGTTATTTTTTCTTGTTGTTGTTATTACTATTATTGTTTCATGGGTTCCTCCAACAAAGAAATGCTGTGTAGTACAAATGCCTCCCATCATCAGTCATCAGTGTCCTGCCATTTTGAAATGGCAGAGGTGGCTTTAGCTCACGATGCAGTTATTGTCACCGGGCTGAATGCTGGAGCCGCATCCTTAGAGAGATTGACATGGTGGTTTTCTCCCCGCGCGCGCTTGCTGCAATTGCTGCCACTGTCACTTTAACAAACTGTCGCCCTGAAATGGGGCTGCCCCATCCAGTGCTGTGGAAAAGCAAGGTCAAAAGTGCAGGACACTTATGTGGATGGCGAATCACTAGGATTAGTTAAGCCAATATTGAAAGAATGCTTGGCACAACTCTGATGGGTTGTGTTTCTGCAGAGATGTGTTCTTTTGGTCCCCTTAGTCAAATACACATACAGTCAAAGCCACACCAGGACCTCTATTATGTAACTCTTCCTGGTTATATAATTAAGGGTCCTGTTTTTCTCTTGCCATGGTTTATATCAATTGAAATGGGAATAAAAGGTACAACAGTTCATAGTCATGTGTACTAACCAAAGTAGTAATTTTATTGATTAAAGTACACGGGAGTCTTCTGATTATAAGTAGTACTATATACAGCATAACATACTATATACATAGTTTGTGCTTATAGGATATTTTATATATATATATTTGTATATATTTATATATATATATATATTCCTACAGAGCAGTTAATAAAATAACCTTCATATTTTGGTTTCTATGACCCTCCTTATTGCCTTCAGTGCTAGCTAGGTCTAAATCCTGAGTCATAGATACAGAAGCAGAGTTTTATGGTTGCCATGAGGTCATTCCTATAACTTTCCCGAGTCTTGACCCAGACACAATTAGGAAACAGTAACCCCTCAGGACAGGTGGCGTATTCAGGGCTCAGGTCTGTGCTGTGCTGCAAGACTTGAGTCCCCCAGCTCTGCATTGGACACCGCCTACACCTGCTCCATCTTGGACCCTTGCAGCTCTTGCAGATGCCAACTGGTAGCCACAGCGCGCTGCCCTGCCCAGTCTCACCTAGAAACTGTTTACCCCTGTGTTCCCATTGGCCTCGCTATGGAAGCATAAGCACATGCGTCCATGCTCCAGAGGCATTCTGGAAAGGCAGACCCTAGCCAGGAGGCCAGTAGCATAGGTCAGCCGTGAAACTGTGTGTCCTTTTTTCTGTCTCCAGATGCGAAGATTCCATGATTGACTCTTGCAGGACTTTTGGGTCCCTGGCTTGGACCTTCTCAAGAACCAGGTGCCCATTATCCTGCTGTAACTAAGCTGAGTCCTCAGAGCTGTGGAGTTCACCTCTCTGTGTTTCCTTTGTACCACCAGTGGATCAGAGTAGCCTTCACCTCTGCCTATCCCAAGTTCTTGGCTTGTTTGTTTCTGTCAGCCCCTTCTCTCCTCAGACCTGGACTGCTCTGAGCTCTTGGAATTTCCAGTGTGGCCAACGAGCCAAACCTCTTTTGGCAAATTATGTTAATTGGAGCAAATAAAGACACAGTTCCGCCTCTTGGTGGGACTTCTTGGTAAACTTGCCATAAGCGGAAGATGCCAGGATTTGAAAACACATTGGGTGTTCCTAGTGCCCTTACTATCTTAGCTTAGCCACACCGCACTTTGGAGAGCCAAGTTCTCTCCCGGTCACAGCTACGGCCCAGGATCGTGAAGGAAGATTGAGCCACTGGAGAAGTTTCATAAAATGTGTTGTCTAGCTGAATGCATGTCACAGTCACATCATCCTATGGTGGGACATGTCAAGTCAACCCATTGTAAGTCAGGGGCCATCTGCATGGGACATGTCAAGTCAACCCATTGTAAGTCAGGGGCCATCTGCATGGGACATGTCAAGTCAACCCATTGTAAGTCAGGGGCCATCTGCATGGGACATGTCAAGTCAACCCATTGTAAGTCAGGGGCCATCTGCATGGGACATGTCAAGTCAACCCATTGTAAGTCAGGGGCCATCTGCATGGGACATGTCAAGTCAACCCATTGTAAGTCAGGGGCCATCTGCATGGGACATGTCAAGTCAACCCATTGTAAGTCAGGGGCCATCTGCATGGGACATGTCAAGTCAACCCATTGTAAGTCAGGGGCCATCTGCATGGGACATATCAAGTCAACCCATTGTAAGTCAGGGGCCATCTGCATGGGACATGTCAATTCAACCCATTGTAAGTCAGGGGCCATCTGCATGGGACATGTCAAGTCAACCCATTGTAAGCCAGGGGCCATCTGCATGGGACATGTCAAGTCAACCCATTGTAAGTCAGGGGCCATCTGAAGTGGGACATGTCAAGTCAAACCATTCCAACGCTAGATGAGATTCTAGGAAATTTTAATTCCTTTCTCTCTATACTCATTCTTTTCCTTAAGTTTTCTACTAAGGACATGGGCTGTTTTCCTGTGTGTCTGTAGTATGAATGTATGTATCAGTACATGCATACATGTATGTGTGAACATGGATGTCAAAGGTTGTCAATGCAGGGGTCTTCCTTAAACTCTCATAAGTTTACGTACTGAGATAAGGCCTTATGCGGAGTTCATGTAGTATAGGCAGTTGATCCTGTGGGTGCTGGGGATCCAAGGTCACAGCTCCATGACAAGTGCTTTGTCCACTGAGCCATCTTCCCAGTCACCATCACAATACCCCCCCCCCTTTTTTTTAATTGGAAAGAAAATTATTTAAGAGAGCATTTTGGGACAAAGAAGCAAGAACCAACTCATTTCTTTTATTTAGTAGAACAAGAACAACAAAACCACTCAAGGTAAATCAGGCCCTGAAACATTGCGCAGTCTTTCTCAGCAAGAGTAAGTGGCCTTTCACAGGTGTGACATGGACCACTACCCTCATTATCAGCAGCCTCAAGGCCTCGCTCTTATGCCGGGGCTGTAACGCTCCAGCGGACACCCGCAGACTTAGTACAGGGCTGGGTTACTCTCACGTGAGAAGCGGATGTGCATGTTCTTTATAAATGGAAGGTATTATTTTCAGGAAAGGTCAGAACTTGCCCGTACGTTGAAAACAACGCAGAGCTCTAAGTTCAGCTGTTACGACTTAAGCTAGAAAAATGTAGGGACTGCACTACTACCTACAAAGTCAAGTTCATCTAATCTGTTCACTGAATACATGACCGTCGGTTCTAACATGTGCCTGGTGCCGTCTGGAACTTGGAATTCTTCAGTTTCTGAAGAAGTCTGGACAAGTTTCTGCCCTTCTGTGGAAGACAAGTACTCGGAACTGAGGAGAGGGCTCAGTTGGTAAAGTGCTTGCTGTACAAGCAGAAGGATCAAAGTTCAGATCTCTGGCATCCATGTAAAAGCCAGACATGACAGTGCACATCTGTAACCCTAGCATTGGGGAGACAGAGACAGTCGGATCCCTGGGGCTCACTGGCTATACACATCAAACCTTCAAGTATTTCGAAAGTAACGGTAGCAGTAGCTGATCTGAAGGAATACCTGGTCTGCCAGGTGAGGCCCTCAGGAGTGGGGAGGTGGCTCACCCAAAGTCACAGAGCTAGCAAGTGCTTCAGCTGGAGTTCTGACCCAGCCAACTTGGCCTTCCTGGGAGAGGGTGTTAGGAAGAAGGTTGGAGAGGTCCAGAAGTTAGAAACAGAACAGCAGAGGAAGGGAACCAGCCACTGGGAAGCTTGAGAGTATTCTGTACCTGCATCTAGCAAAATAAAAAGAGCATGGTCCATCTTTTTAGGTACTTTCTGTCTCCCTGGATATGCAGACACATGGCCATACCATGTGTTCAGAAACTACGTGATGGTGATGGACCACACCTCGGTCCTTGGCTTCACTGGATAGAGATGCCATGCGGGAAGAACATTTGTTCTGTGACACTTTGGTCTGGACACTCTTGCCATCTCTCATTTCGTGGTGTCTAAGGGCCACAGCCTGCTCTAGCCTGCAGGCATCCATCTTTTAAGCTGTAGCTCTCACAGTCAGGGTCTCAGCACTCCGAGCTGGTATCTGCGCAGTGGGGACTGGTCACTTGCAGGTGACATCCTTCTGCCGTGTTGCTGTGTAGCCTCTGTGTGGTTCTCTTGGAATCACCCATCTTCCTTTGCTCTCGTGGTAGCCTCAGTGTGTGTCGCATAAAAAGATGGACCTTTGCTTCCCCCTGCCCACATGCAGCCCTCATGCCCACACGGTTTTCACCTTGTACCCCAGACATGGCAGATCATTGGTCAGAGAAAACATGTCTAAGAAGGAAAAGCCCCTGGATGTTTACTTCCTGATGGGTTAATGGGAAGTGTGGAAGGACTGCTGGCTTTGGTTCTTGCCCAAACAGCATATTTATCCCCAAAGGTCATTTGACTGCTGTCACCGGGGTGGCACTGCAGTGTGTAGACCAGCACAAATCCCAATTGTGTCTCTTTTCTCCATGTGTATGATCCCTCAACCTTCTGGTTTCCTCTTAGGCTCCGGAGAGTTTTACTAGTGTGATGAGACATCAAGGCTTTCTTCACTGGCTTTTGTTCTAGAAGCCAGTCACACCCATACTGGAGGGCAGGGAGCTAACACAGGGTCCTGTCTCAGGGTTTACCATAGTCACCCTGCAAAGCTCAGAAGGTCCACTTGCTGTGGAAACCTTTGGAAACATCTCCACGGTGTCCTGCACCCATCTTCTCCTTTGCCACCTTGAGCTACCACAGCCATAGGAAGATGTCCACGTGACTGAAAGGAAAATTGCTTCTGACTGGTTTTACCTAGATTGTGTGGGTTTGTGCCACGCAGGAGCCTGAGGTGAAGAAGCAAGAGAATAGTTCATCCCGGCTGTAGGGATGCAGACACACAGCAAACCCACAGTGTGGTTCATGCCACTATCACAGCCACACCCGCCCTTGAGACATTGAAAAGTGTGGTTTGGATAAATGGTCAGGCAGACCCTAAAACAGCTTCACACTCTTCATTTTTGGGTGCTGAGGTACACCAGCATGCTGGCCAAAGATCGCCCTTGTTTTGCTTGGAGTCTAATTCTGGATTCACAAACAGAAGTTAGAAATTGAGTTCCAGCTGGTCTCGGTAGAATTTAATGGACCATCCCCAAAGTTGGGGTTGCCTCCAGCTCCATTTTCCTTACTGTGTTTGGTTGCTGGGACGGCTGTAGCAAAGCGCTACAAACCAAGTAGGTTAACAAGCAGGATTTACCTTTGCACGTTCTGGGGACTTAGAAGGCTGGCGTCAAGACATATGTAAGGCTACTGTCCCCAAGCTGCTGGGGAAGGACCTGCCGTTGCCCTCCCTCAGCTTCTGGGTCCTCATTTCTGTGATATAGGAGGATGCTGGTCCTGCTGGATTAGTGGCGTCTATGATGACCTGGTTTCCACATAAGTGCACGTGCTGAGTGCTACCTGGAACATAGATATGGGGTGAGTTCAGGGGAGAGAACACTTGAACCCATAACACCTAATGGGAACTAGTTCGGAGTTTTCCTAAGAGCCACACTCCTGCCAAGCCGGTGCCTGATGGCCAGAAGCAACTGGGTTTCGCCTCCTTCCTGCCGTTTGGGAATTGACTGCGTCCTCACCATAATTTAGAAATCAAATTTCTCTCGTTGTGTATCTAAAATTGGTCAGTCCTAAACTCACTGCTTGTCCAGAGGACAGTTGTCTGCCAGTCTTACCTATAAGAAAGTGAAGAGAGAATCAGGGTTCTTTGGGCTCTGTCTTTATGACCTTTCCATGTGATTCTAACAGATGTGTAGGATAGGATCGCAGAAACACGAATACGTGTAGGGCAGGAGAAACACTCGCGAGCCAGAAGAGACATTCTGAGTTAGATTCCGATCTGCCATTGGTTCCCGCCCTGCCTCTGAATTCCTCTAGCGGTTCGGCCTTCCTGTGTCAGTGGTCAAGCTTGCCAATAGAATAGTTGCTCTTTCTCATCAGCTTGGAAGAGCCAGGCTATGCACTTCTTTTTGGCCAGGACAAGATCTGGGACATAGAAGGCTCATCAGTAAATTATAACTGAAGACTGAATACCTTTTTAAAAAATAAAAGTGCTGTAGGGGCAGGAAACAATATTCTGATATTTACTCATTAAAATTAATTTCTATTGAAGTTAAGATCTAAAGCCTGGCTTTTTCTAAGACTCTTAAGAGCTATTCACAGATCCCATTATTTTATTTATAAGCCTAACAGTGTCTAATAATCACTTTTAAAGGGGCCTTTTTACTATTGTTTGGTCTAATTTGCAAACTTAGCTAATTAAACTCCTTTAAACATTTTAAGCGGCATTTGTAAAGGAAATCGAACTTATTAAATTTATAAGTACTCAATTGCCTGACTCAACAAACAAGTCTCCTGGAGCACTTGAGCAATTCGTACAAATCTAATTAAGCTCCCAAGTGCATGCTACACCTTCGCTACACCTTCGGGTCTCCTAAGTTTTCTTATGCGGTTAGTGACCTTGGAGAAATTACAGCTTCAAGTTCAAGACCAAGTGTGGTTTTGGGCCCACATACGCAGTTACTATTTCCCGGCTCTTCTGTTCTGCAGTTGGTGCTACAGATTCAGTTTTCTTAAACACATCTTTGCTTTGTCCTCTCTGTTTCCACATTGTCCAAAGCGTCTCCCTCCCACGGGGATGTCCTCCCCTCTGCCTTCCAGGCCCTTCTGTGTGGAGGAGGACATTGGAAACTTCTTCTCAACATCCAGCCTGTCCTTGATGTAAAAACCAAACAGGCCTGGAAGGCACACAGATGACAAGCCTTTGTAAGGTGAGAGAAACTCTTAGCAACCAGAGATGACCAGACCATCAGCTCAGTCCTCATGATTTCTATATTCCCCATACACTAAGCAGTTAAAAAAGATGGACAAAGACTGGGGATGTGGCTCAGTTGGGAGAGAGCCTGACTGGTGTGCACAAAGCCCTCGGTGTAGTTTTCAGCACACACCTTCTGGTCCAGTGGGTGTCAACCTAAGCTTGGTCAAGCGTCTCTGCCCCTAATTGCTAGGATGAACCCCCTCTTACAGACATTTTCTACTTAAGGCTTGACTTGACGAAATGGGTTTTAGGTGTCCCGAGTTACTTAGATTTAAGGTAAACATTACTGGAATCTTCTGTCCACCCACAGATCTCTGTCCATCCCCTCCTGTTTTCACTTGCTAGAGTCCAGGGACCTTGGAATTCCATGGCTATCCTGTCTGATTTTCGTATAGTCCCACTCTCTGAGACCAGGCAGGGGTGTCAGATGTTAACGTGAGCTGAAAACACCTAGTGCTGTTTGACTCTGGCTAGTGCTACCAAGTACCCAAGTGGGCAGGTTCAGGGAAACTCCTAAGTGCCGTCAGCAGTACCGAGCATCAGGTGGCCCAGTATTTGGGCGTGGTTTTCTGTGGTGATAGCTGAATCCTCAGGGAAAAGTTTGTAGAGAAGCGCAAGATACCGTTTATTGTTTTGTTGAAGTGTTTCTAGTAAAGCAGACAGACATTTCAAGAGGCAGTGTTTATGTACTGAAAAACTCTCTTAAAGGGAACACTTTCCATTCTTACAATGTCACCGCGTGTTCTTGCTTGCAATTGCCTCTGCGCTTGCAGAAGTCTGACAAAGACCTTTGATCCAATGAGGAAGTTGGTGAAAGCAAGTTCTTTGTAACAGCCTTGAAGAAAAACCAGAATAATACAGTTTGGTTATCTATTATTTGTTGTAAAACGTTAAGGGATTTGCAAGGCTTTCTGGCTTTCGCTACCTATATCACACATCTGACTGTAACCAAAGGTTATATATAATGCGGCATGGTGAATAATGCATGTGGGGTGATAACAGGCTTTAAAAGGGAGAGAGAGAGAGAAGGTGGCTTTTAAGTATAGTGTGACATTTCCCTTTCTGCTATGGTGATATATGATATAGTGCTCCTTGGCGCACGAAATGTTATTGGTTGTCATAGCAATATAACACCATCGGGGAGCAAGGAAGAAATGCTCTCTGAGCTACTCCGTTCAGATAGAACGCTAGTTATAGCAGGATGATCATTGTTAACACTGTATTTACTGTCAGATGATAAAACCCACGCTGCACCTTTTGTTGTATCCTTCAGTGGCAGCTCTGAGTGGCCCCGCAGCCACACCAGCACTTGCGTTGTACACCTGGGCCTCTGCCTTGGTTATGAGATTTGGACCGATATCTTTGGCTGCCTCTCTTTGTAAAGACAGGCTGTGTGTTTAATGCATCCTCACCTGTAAGCTTTGGGGTTTGAGCGTTTCCTCTGAGGCACCCTGTAATTAGTTCCCCTTGATTGTCCTCTCCATTGTAGTTACCCCCACTTGGCCAGTCTTTAGGCCTTGTGTTCTGCCCTCTTAGACCTTGAGTGAAGAGTCTCAGTGCAGAACTGCCTAACCGAGGCTCGTCTTCATGTCACTGCTCTTGAGCGACTGGTGGGGAGTTTGCCTAGGACCGAATCTCCAATGCATCCATCCCGTCTTAAAGGGTGTGCTTGGGTTGCTGGGCAGGTCAGCTGCAGAGGCTCCTCAGAGCCAAGGCCAGGAGCCCAATTGGTCTCTCAGTCTGCCTTCTTTGCCTGTTGTGGCCACATCCTTGACCCAGTTTTGGGTAGGCAGTGGGAGAAAGCAGTGTGTGTGTGTGTGTGTGTGTGTGTGTGTGTGTGTGTGTGGTGACAGTACTTCAGTTGTGTCCTTCTGATGTGACAGTGTGTTGCTTATTGTGAGTGCCAGGGAGTCTCCTGCCTCACTTAGTCCTCACTGCACCCATTTTATAAATAAGAGGACTGAAGCGCAGAAAAGTTGAGCAGCTAAGGCCACCCTTCTGGTCAGTGCCTGAGCTAGGGTTTGAGTCCATCTCTCCTGACTCCGTAGCCTGAATTCTACTGCTTTACTACTTTGTATGATATAAACAGGAATCAAGGAAGGCCCCAAAGAAATCCCTGGCTCATCGTGGAAGAAGTTCTGTGGGCTTCCAATGCAGGGGGAGAGAAAAGCAGGAGGAAGCATCTTAGAAAGCAAACAGGAAAGCATTGCTTCCAAAAAGCAAGACAGAGCAAACCTGCTGTGACGTCAGCTATATGCCACAATTGCAATAAAAGCACACAAGTTGTACAGCTATTAGCAGGGCTGTGAGTAGCAGGACCCGCCCCCCCCCTCCCATCTCATACTTCTTTTTAAAGTGTAGCTTTCCAGCATGTTTAGCCCAGCACTCCAGCAATCCCAGGGCTGTCACTGGACACCATATCACATGGACCAAATGGAATATCCAGCAAGCATAAGTTCATGATAACTGTCTCCATCTCTGGTACCCGTCTCAGGGCCTAGTGAGTGTTAACTCGCCTAATGGGACCAGCATCCCCGTCAGTGAGGGAGTTTCCATTATCCCACTTCCTAGATGTGGAAACTGAGTCACAGAAGTCAAGTCGTACTGCACTAAGCTATACCTGGCAAGAGTAGCCACCTTCAAAGGATAACTTTTTTTTTTTTTTTTGATTTTTTTGAGACAGGGTTTCTCTGTGGCTTTGGAGCCTGTCCTGAAACTAGCTCTATAGACCAGGCTGGTCTCGAACTCACAGAGATCCACCTGCCTCTGCCTCCCGAGTGCTGGGATTAAAGGCGTGCACCACCACGGCCCGGCCTACAAGGGATAACTTTGAGAGCTCACCAAGTGTAGCACCTTTTGCTCTTGTGTGCAGCAATGAGTGAAGACAGGCCCTTTCCTCTTGGTGGGGCTAACGTGGGTGTGAATTTAGAGCTAGCTCTGCGCTTCTCTGCTGAGGCCTGCCAAGTATCCAAGAAGAGTAGGAATTTCGTAAGGAGCTTTACAGGGCGGATTGCAAGTGACTCAGTGTGCTAGCTGAAAGCCACAGTGAGGCTCAATGAGCTTGCCTTATAGAAATCCTGAGAACAGAGTAGAGTTTGAGTGTGGAAGCAAAGCTGGCCTCGAGGATAGAAAGTTCAGAGTGGGAGGTAGAGGCACAGCCCTCATCGTACAGACCAGGGCATCTTTCCGAGTCCCATTCTGTGGAAGAGCCATCCCACATGTGCAAAAATCCGGCGTGTGCAAGGACACTCACCCATAGCATTCTTCGTAAACAAAAAAATTGGGAGCAACCTAGTCCGGGACCAGGGAATGGTGGAGCGAGCTGATGTTTTTATCTGATGCGGAAATGAAAAGGCATGAGCCACATACCTCCATTCCCACATGAGCGAATGCCAAGACTCATGATTCAGTGAGGATTAAAAAAACAAAAAAAGAGTCAAAATAGAAGTATGTCTCCATTTATGGGGAGCACTCACACTCGGTTGACGCTGCAGTCTGTGTATGTGTGTGTATGTGCACGCACGCGTGCGTGCAAGTGTATGTGAAGGGGATATACAAACAGATGTGTACAGGCATATGGAAGCCAGAGATCCATCTTATTTGCCATCCTTCTTGGTTATTCTCTCTGCCTCCCCAGCACTGAGATAATAAGCACATGCCACCCTGCCCAGTGGTGCTGGGAATTGAACTCGGGTCTTCATGTTTGCAAGACCAGTGTTTTACTGAACTGAGCCATCTCCTACGACACTATAGTTCTAAACAACACAGGTGCCTGTGTGTATCATCTTGGGGTAAGAGACAAGATGATAGGATTAGATGATCTGTTTTGTAGTGGCTTAGTTTTCACAATGAGTGACTGTATTGTATTCATGGGTTCAAAATTAGATACAGTGAAAGTGGTCCATGCATTGGCCGGTGTAGTTGTGTTTGCTGCATGGGTTCCCGGGTTCCCGGGTTCCCAGCTAGGCATCTAGACACTGCATAGGCAGGTACCAGCACAGATGCAGACCCTTAGGACCAGCCATGTGTTACCAGGGAATCCAGGGGCATAGCAGTGTCTGTGAACAAGACAGGGTTTGGTGTCAGAGGAAGAAAAAGAACAAAAAGACTCCAATTTCTGATGACATCAGTATTCCAGAGCAGAATCCCAGACTGAAGAAGGCTACAAATGGCGTTGTTCATCAGCAAATAGAATACACATGTCAGGATCGTTCTGCCTAAATGTAGCAGCACTGTGGGAATGGAAATGGCAGCATTGTGAGCCAGGCTGGGGATGCTGCAAGCTCAGCATGGAGAATCCCCTGAGAGGAGGTTCATGGCCACTTCCAAGGTTTCAGGGCGAGCTTGGCTTCTTCCCTTTCAACCAATTGTGTTTCATTGGTGAGGGTAGAAAGCTAACATTTCTTTTATTTATTTATTTATTTATTTATTTTTGATTTTTAGAGACAGGGTTTCTCTATGTAACAGTCCTGATTGTCCTGGAACTAGCTCTTGCAGACCAGGCTGGCCTCAAACTCACAGAGATCCTCTCGCTTCCGCCTCCTGAATTCTGGGATTAAGGGTGTGTGCCACCACTGCCTAGCTCCTAACATTTCTTAAGGACTGGCTAAAGCTAAAATTTCTTAAATATATTTTTATTTTACAAAAACAAAGCCCTTAGTCCTGTGACCTAGGATATGTTTGGTTCCCTTTGGAGAAGAAACTGAAGTACAGAGAGGTGGCGTGGCGTGCCCAGCACCACACAGCGTCTAATGGTGGCTTAGGATGAGCTCAGCATCAGAGCGCTGACTGTCCCATATGTTGCTACTGTGCTGACTAGCAAATCTGGGTGGGGAGCAGGAGAACACAGACACCCTGAACTACGACCCCTGACGTTTCTTACTATAACTGTTGCACCCCAATCCCAGGGCCTTTGGCTTGGTTGTGGGGCGGTAAAGGTTGAAAACAAATGGCTGGGCTCCATAATGGGAAACACCCTGGAGTTTGGGATTGTTAGAGACAGATTTGCATTATACAATATACCTACCTTCCCTCGGGAGAAGGGGGGAAGGTGAAGATGGTGCAAATCAGTGGAGACAGAACAGAAAGCCCCCATGAGGACAGCCAAGACTGCCCAGGTGAGTGTGGAGCCAGCCACGAGGCTCTGAAGGCCAAAGCTGAGAAGAGAGGGTGCAGGGGGAAAAAGCTCCATACAGGGAACCCTGTTGGAAGGTCGTTGCAGAAGTTCTGGTACCAAGTCCCGGCTCCAGGTTGGGCTGTGTGGTACTGGAACACATTTAGCATCGGATTGTATTGTTTGTTTCTCAGCCCTCACCCAGCGGGGCTGATGTTTGTGCCCTTAGTTGAGGTTTGGGGTTTGTCTTTGGATTTTATCAGTGAGGCTGGGAAGATGATGAGAGCAGATAACCTTTTATAGCTATTTTCCCATTGGCCCCTCCCCACCCCTTAGTGCCTACTTCTAGCTCTCCCCGTGCTTTTAACCACAGTAGTTCAGTAAAAGCCTTGGGCAACCGTTGTGTGGAAACAGTGTAACCAGCCCCAGCTCAGGGGTTTGAGCAGCCTGGCTGCCCGTTCCCAATGGGCATCCAAGCTGCTCCACTAACTGCCCATCCTCTGGTGGGATATGCGGGCCTCCGGAGCCACTCTCCGTGGATGGCTGAGTGTTGCCAAGCAACTACAAGAGTTATTTTCTTTGCTGAGAAGTTGCTGGCCTGTCTGTGTAAGGTGAAGGAGCCCACACATGCCCAGCAGTTACCACAGGGAGACAGCAAAGTCATCACATTCTTCAGCTGTCTGGCCTGTGCCACCGCTGGTCGCAGGCCAAAGATGCACGCACACATGCACACGCGGATGCGCACGTGCGTACACACACTGACATCGCCAGTCGCAGGCCCAGGGTGTCACACACACACACACACACACACACACACGCACACACACACACGTCTTGGTCCAGTTTATTCTCCTGGCTGTTATAAAGCAGAAATTACACCAAGTGACCACTTTCCTCCTGGGGCTGAAAGAGGTTTATGAGTGTCCCGCAGAAAACAAACCAGGCTTCCCAAAAGTGTCTGTGACTTCTTCTAAAGACCAGAATCACTGCGCATTCTCCTCCTCCCCCTGCGCTGAAGTCTAAACCTAGCTTGGGTCTCCTACACTCAGTCCCGGTCAGATACGTTCTGCCTCGAGGGTATAAAATCAATTTAGAAATGACATTTTAAGTGGTGGACGCCTTTGACAGAGCAGTGCAAATGGCTCTGTTTCTGAAAGTCAGCAATCAAACAAGAAAGGGTGTGTGTCTTGTAAGAAGCCACATCGCACACTAAACACTGGGACAGTACATTGCCGCCCCCCCACCCCACCCCACCCAGTTCTAATGCTGAAGAAATGGAGCAAAAGGCTCATTTTTGAAAAATGGAGGAGGAGGGCTGTGACTGCTTTATGGAGCCCAGCTCTCAGATTTGCGCGGCGGCACTTTTTTTTTTTAAACTCTAACCCAGATGAGAAAAATTGGATGCCTTCACCCAATAGAGTCCCTGAACTGTGCGTAATGCAAGCTTGAATAACTAGTTTGGATTTTGAAAGATAGAAGACCCTGCCCATTGCTGACTACGGTTTAATTGCATAACGAGGCAACCAATCCTGTTCTTATCTGATTTAGACGCCTTGCAAAATAAGCTTCCACAAGCCTCCACCACCCTTGCCTCGCAGGCCCTCTCCTTTTCAGTCAACCGCCTGCCAGCAACTTCTGTTAACTCTCTATGTTTACCAGACAAAATGGTTTCAGAAAGGCTCCTTCATTCATTTTTCATTGTTTTGGTTTTTAAAAACAGTCTCCCATAGCCTAGGCCGATTTAGAACCCACTAAATAGCCAGGGATGACCTGGGACTCTTGGTCCACTGCCTCTGGCTTTTGCTGTAGGGATGAAGACCAGGACTCCAAACACGCTAGGCAAGCAAGCTCTACCAACTGAGCTATATCCTCAACCCCGTGAAGATGTTGTCGTTCAAGTTTAACATGAACAGTAGCCACGTTCACCCCCTTTATCCTCTCTTGCCCCCCACTTTCCTATCCTGATGATCTCCTTTCCCTAAATAGCCCCTCTTATGTTTTCATGTAGCAGTATGTGGATACACATATGTAAAACCTGGTTCTGCATGTCATAGAAAACATGTAATATTTATCTTTATGAGTCTGGGCTATTTCTCTAATTCTCCATTTTCCCCCCAAGGGACTGGGCTTCTTTACCCAGGAGCACATTCAGAACCAAGCCCTGTGCTACACGACAGAACATGGAACCATATGGTTCCCAAGGAGCTGGTTCAGCTTGTATCTCTTTTGAGAAAATGTGCCATGTAGCTAGAAGGTGTTCATTCACCTAGTTTAGTTCCTACTGGGCTGAGAAGGGGAAATGAATTGGAAAAGGTGCAGAAAATATGGTTGGCTCCCATTAAATCTACCTACCTTCCCAGTCCAGTCCAGTGCAGGGAGATCTGGGTGGGTGGGTCAGGGTGAAGGGCCCTGGAGAGAGCCCTTTAACAGTCTTCACCTTTTCATGGTCCTAATTGAGTAAAGAGTCTCCCCAGCTTGGCTCACAAAAGCTGCTGTTTGCTGCCTCCCTTTGCCCCAAAGCTAACAAAATAGGCAGGTTCCCAATTTGGAGCTGGCTGGTGGAAACCCAGGCCTTTGTTTGCTGTGGAGTTGTCTGGGCAGCAGAGCAAAGAGACATAAAGAGATTAGCCAAACCAGAAGGCCCAGAAAGGACAGCCTTCCCATTCAGGCCAAAAGGGGATCCTGTATTGGGTAGAGGCGAGCAGTCTTATGTACCAGACCTTGTCCTTCCTAAGATACGTTGGAGGATGCGACCCTGGATGATAACATGTCTACTTTAAAGATCCACTCCGGCCCCATTAATGCAGATAAAGAAACTCCCTCATTTAGCAGACAAGGAAATAGAAGCCATTTGTGCTGGGTAACCTGCCGGGGCTTGTTGGTTGATAATCAGAAAGATACATTACCCAAGTGTGGAGAGAGTGTGCACGCATCTATTTCATCTTTAGCAGTTTTCTCACTTCTTGAGAGACGCTTTGCACGTTTTGTTTGCGTGTTTGTTCGTAAGGGGCTTGGTTAAAAAAATCTTCAGGGATCCCTGGAAGCACAGCACATGTTAACAACATACATGATAGCACCATCTGTGTTTTCATGGTGACAACATGCATGATAGCACCATCTCTGTTTTACATGGTGACAACATGCATGTTAGCGCCGTCTGTGTTTATGTTGCACATACTTGTTAGTGTGGGTTGTGAATGTGTGCTTGCAGGTGCACGGGTGTGCACGTGTGTGTGGTGTCCAGAGGCCAGCTGATGTATCTTTCCCTGGCTGCTCTCTGCCTTTATTCTTTGAGAGAGAGTTTCTCACTGAACCTGGAGCTCACTGTTATGGCTGGACTGGCCTTAGGGCTCCGCCTGTCCCTGACCCTCTAGAGGTGGGGTTTTAGGCACACGCCACCACACCCAGCTTTTTGCTTGGGTTCTAGAGATCTGACCTCAGAACCTTGTTATTTGGCAGGCCCTTTGCTGGGCTGAGTCATCTCCCCAGTCCAGAACCATCTCTCCTGTGTCCAAATAACAAACGTGTTAGGGTTGTGGCCCCACATGAATTCTGGGTAGATACATTTAGTCAAAAACCTCACTGCGTGTAACTGCATGTTTTACTCATGTGAAAATTTCACAAGCACCGGAGGCCTTAGGATCATGTTTCCTATCACCGAGAGAATATGCTGCCCTATTGCCCCTGACATGCTCAGGAGGGAGACCAATCCTCCGCTGCGTGAATCTAAACCCAGCTCCTTTCTGTGCGTCTGTGACTTTCAGACCCGCCCCAGAAGCACATACAGGTGCCTCCTGTTTACATGCAGGTCCACTAAACCTGTCTGTGGACTGAACACCTGGCCCAGTCCCTCCTCCTGTATCTCGCACCTCTCTCCAGGTTCTCTCCTCCCTCACACAGACACTGCCTTAGTTTGGGTCTCCATCCATGCTCATGAGAAGCAGGTAGAGGGAGCACAGTCCTCACAGCTGCCTATGATGAAGGGCTGGGTGAGGGCTTTTCTGCCTTCTTAGCAAAGGAGGCAAAGATGACCTGGGTAGAACAAACGTGAAGATGGTGGCAACAGTGAGCTCACCGCAAAGCTTGGTCTCCAAAATGGCTTCCAGTTTGAGCTCTAGTAGAACGGTTTATGCACAGCGGTGTTAGCCAGCTTAATGGGACAGTATATGATGAAAAGCACCTATACTTTATAAATCAATCAAATAAATTAACTTTCTGGGTTTTTTTTTGTTTGTTTGTTTGGTTTGTTTGTTTGAGACAGGGTTTCTTTGTGTAACAGCCCTGGCTGTCCTGGGATTTATAGACCAGGCTGGCCTGGCACTCACAGAGATCTGCCTGTGTCTGCCTCCTTAGTGCTGGGATTAAAGGTGTGCGCCACCATCAACCATGTCCAGCATAAATTAACATTTTTTTTAAAGAATTTACTTATATGTCTATATGGGGGCACAAGTGGAGGTCAAAGGACATTTGGAGTTACTTCTCTTCCAATATGTGTGTCCCGGAGATCAAACTCAATTCATCAGGCTCTCTCAGCCTTCTTCTCCACCCCAAATCTATCTATTTATTCATCTATTTGTTATTTATTTATTTATGAAATGGAGTCAATAATTAAATCCATATTGGAGTCATTAACTATCTTTTTGTTGTTGTTCTTTTTTTTTTTTTGCAAAGTGCTTAGAGATTGTGTTTCTGCAGTACCAAATGGACAGGTTATTTGGAGAATAAAACGAAAAACAGGGTGAGCAGAACACTTCACTCCGCAGATGGCAGCCTTTGTATATGACTGGAATGTTTCCCATAATCCTCCCTCTTTTTCTCGTTCTTTTCTTTTCTTTCTCTTTTTTCCCCCTAAATCTTGCTGTGTAGCAATTCTCCAGCTTCCCAAGTTCTGTTGTCTGTCTATAACAGGTTTTCATGTAAGCCCAGGCTGGCACATAACTTTCTATGTAGCCAAGGATGGCCTGGAGCCCCTAAACTACCAGGGTGCTGGGATTTCAGGAGAGTGCTGCTACTCTTTGGTTGTTTTTGTTGTGTTGATTTTTGTTTATTTATTTTTTTTGAGTCGTGGGTTTCTCTGTGTACCCCTGGCTGTCCTGGAACTCTCTAGGGTAGGCCAAGATAGACAGAGATCTGTCTGTCTCTGCCTCCAACTGCAGGGAGGTGCCACCATGCCTGGCATATTTTACTCTTAAAACCTGATCCATTTTGACAGCCAATGGGGCAGCCCGATAATACTGCTGTTGCTGCTATTTCCTTAGTTATTGTGGACTCATATGCACATGCCGCGGTGCAGGGGTCAGAGGACAGCTGTTGAGACAAGGTCTCTCTTGTTTATGCCACTGCTGCATAATTCAGGCAAGCCAGCCCAGGACAGTTATCCCATCTCCACAGATCTCCTTGAGAATGCACAGATTACAGGCGTGCCCTGCAGCATCTGGCTTTTTATGCACATTCCAGGGATCCAAACACAGGTTACTGGGCTTGTGTGGCAAGTGCTTTCTTTACCCACTGAGTCATCTCCTGGGTCCAGGGTTCCGTGGGTTTTTTTTTTGTTGTTGTTTTGTTTTTTTTTTTTTACCACTTTCTTTCACCGGATACCACTCAGGAAGCTAATGGAGTCTGCAGTTGAGTTCCGAGCTCTTAATTGAAATGGAAAAGGAAGGTGTTTGATCTGTGACTGTCTGTCACTATAACACTTGGGATCCATGTGGTGGATGCTCCTTTACTGAGCAGTAAGCAAAGCCTGGGGGTTGGGGGCCCGTGACAAGGATGTGAGCTTGTGAGAGTGGCTATCTGTGGGATAATCAGTGGAGCCCACGCCCAGGGACCATTGCACAGGAGCCCGTAGTCAGAGAATCCTTGTCATGTGTGGCACTAAACTTCTTGGCCATTAAATAACACGAGAAATGTCCAATAATTAATGTACGTTTGAGAATTTGCCCCTCTAAAAGTTCCTCCCTTCGCACCTCGATGGCTGTGCCCCTGGCATTTGATCTGTGCAGTTGGCATTGGTAGCCCTGTAGGGAGCAGGCTTTGAGATGCAAATGAGCTGGTCTCCATTAAAAGCCTTAGTTGTGGTGTACACCCAGTCCCTTTGCTTTCTCCTGCTGAACCAAAAGAAAACCGTGCTGGGGTGGTATATCTCACTGGTGACATGCCTAGAGATGCAAGGAGGCAATTATTCCTCTATTTAAACTCTAGTTTGGGACACCTCTGAGTAGTGGTTTTATTTCTCGTCACTGAATAAAGCGTTCACAAATACAGAAAACCATCATTCACTCCCGGGCAGTCCTATTCAGAGAGAAGTCTATGGGTAAAAACTGTATTTCTTGAGACCATTTGTTCAAAGTTCATGCCTCCAAGTGGAAATCGCCTCTGGACTGGGTTTGGGTGTTGACGGGACTTGTCTGGAAAGCCCTCTGCTACTGTTGTTACTGAACTTGGGAGCTTCCCGTTTCTCTTTTAAGCTGGGCAGAGGCTAGTGAATCCTGTGATACCTCTTTTTTTTTTTATTTTTCCGAGCAATTAGCTGAAGATATAAAGTACTGTTCTAAAGAAGTTGACTCTATCTGGATTGTGTAAGGAACCACAGTAAAAAGTAAAGGTCCAGATGTCCCTGAAAAGGAAAGAGGTGGGGGACTCAGGTGGGATCCTGAAAACAGGAGAGAAATTAACATTCATTACTAAGTCACACCTTGACAGTAAAATGTGTCGGATTTGTGAGCTAAAAGAGACACTCTGAAATGGTCTTTTGGAGTTCCTGCCATCTTATTTGGACTTGTGGGGTAGTAGGAGAAGTCCAAAGCATTTTCCAGATATCCCTGGGAGGTATCGTGTTGTTGGGACCCTTGTGTTAAAAAGAGAGCGCTCTGGTCTTCTTTTCCTGGGCATGGCTGGGATGGAGAGTCAGTCTTCACCATTCAGGGTGGGTCCTGTGGGTTGCTCTCTCACTTTACCTGGGCCCCTCTCTTCCTTTTCATCCATAACATGGTTTCAGGGTATCCCTTCACCTCACAAATCCTGTGTTTCTCTGCCCAGAGCTGAGAGCTCTCTGCCCATCTGAAAACCCTGTTTGGCTTTCTGTGGAGTGTTTTATTCAGTAGCATGATTAAGCTAAGCTTAGATCTCTGGCTGGTTGGGGGCTGATAGGGTATAATCAACTAATAATAATACATCGGCATTTTTAAGTGACCTAGAGCCTCCATGGCAACTTTCACAAAACACGCAAGCGAAAAGCTGATCAGAAATTGATCTTTTCAACTTGGTCATTTCATGGGTAATTAGCCGGTAGACGCACAGTAATTACTGGCATATTAATTTGAATGGCCGTTTGGCCCTTCCCACGTGCCCTGAGAGGCGACAAGGCCCTGGCTTAGTCTGGGTCTGTTTAAAGTAAAATATTTCTCAGTGCAAAGGGATAATTAGGAAACCCCAAACAGATCCCACGTTTGCTCCCCAGAGAGTTAAGTGTAGATGCCTGACCTTAGAAGTTTCTGGGGGGCCTTGGCTGTCCACGGTGGTAAGGCCATTGGCTAGAGGCTGGATCCTCAATGTTTGTACTTCCCAGCCTGGAGGCCAGGCTGCCACCAGAGGTCAACGTGGATACTATGGTCACATTTTAGAAAGAGAGCCATAATTATGACGTCTAATTATGTCCAGTTATGCCTACAGAGTTAAACATAAGGGTACCTCCTTCTTGGAAATATAGTTAATTGCCTACAGGGGTCAGAAGGGCGCTAAGATTCGTCCCCTCCCCCATCATCTTCCCTCCCAGCACTAACCAGACAGGCCTGACCTTGGGCCTGCTTGGCTCAGGCTGCTGTTTGATCACCAGCTTTGACCCTTGGTTAGCACTTCCTACAGGAGAGGTTTACATTAGACTTCTGTTCCAGAGGAAAATAAAATTTGAGCGAGTTGTAACTCAGCCTGCCTTCCCTGGTAGCCTCCTTACCATGTGGAGTGGCCTGGACTTTCATGTAAGGGGCCTTGTTTTTGTTGAAAAAGAGTATAATTTACTTCTGGATAGGTAGTCTGGTATTTTATTTTGGTTTTGGGAGGGTTTGCTGTTGTTGTGTGTGAGAACGAGAGGAGATATTCACTTGTATACCCATCTGTTTATATCTATCTTTCTTTCTGATCTTTCTAATAAGATACCCCAGACAGGATTTGAACAACCAAGTTTTCATAGTAAATTCTGGGGTCCTGACACCTCCAGGAGCATGTGAGTAGCAGGTTTTGAGCCTTATTTCCACTGGCTCCTGCGCTAGCCAGTGTCAAGCTAAGGCTTCGCTCCTCCTGGAGAAGTGGCTTCGCACATTCGCCCATTTGAAGCCTGCGCCGCTGAAGATGCCCTGCTTGTGGAATTACTGTTTCAGCAGCCATGAACCCCACTACTCCCAGTGGAGGCCAGGAACTCTGAGCACTTTACAAAAAGAGGAAGTGGATTCTGGGGTGGAGGGCAGAGCAATAGCTGGTCTTCCAGTAAATGGGGAGTAGTTGGTTGGGGGAACCGGGAACTGGGCAGGCAAGCTGGCAGCATGGAGGGAGCAAGCAGGCCGAGGACAGGTGCCCTACCTGCCAGTTAGCTGCCCAGCTGTCTGGGCGCTCAGGTTTCCCACCAGGTTTCTGTTCTCATCTCAAGCACCTAGTTGTCTCCAGCTTATGGGTTTGGCTTGTCTTTCCTCCCAGATACTAAGGCGGGCAGTCTGTGGGGGCTTCAGAGCTCTTGTAGGAGTCCCCATTTCTGTCCCTGGTCCCACAGGAAGCCAGCATGCACCAGAGACTCAAGCTAGTTGAAAACAAAATAAACAACAAATAAAACTACCAGCAAGCAAGAGGTTTTCAAAGCAGAGACTCCAAGCCCCGAGGGCAGCTCATGGACTCAACTCCTCTTCCCATGACCCACAGAACAAAACCCTGACCTGTGCCAAGTCTCTTGCCACCCTTGTCCTCGTCTTCAAGTCTAGAAGATTGGATTGTTTTTTTACAATCAATTGGAGCTTGTTTGGCTCTCAGGCAGCTGATAGAAAGACATCTGTCAGTCAGTCAAAGGCATTTCGGGGGCAAACATTCGTGAAGTTTCAAACACCAGACGAATGGTGTGGAGTGATCCCATGGGCTAAAACTGCAGGCATGGGGCTCGCTTGCTTTTGGAAGCAGGTTCAACAAAACAGTGTGGCCTGCAGCACTCCGCCGAGACAGAGGACGTCAACGGTAAGGTCTTCATGCTGCCAAGAGCACACGGATGTGTGGAAGCTTCTGCCTGGAAATGGCTGCCATGCTGCTTTTTGTTCTCTACCAGAGAAACAGCAGCAGTGACAGTGTCTGACCCTGAGATCCTCCAGCCCAGACCCGTCTGTGCCACCTTAGAGATGGGCCGGGTGGACCTAGAGAGACCCCAGCCCTGGCTGGCGTCTGATTTCCAGGCTGGGACGCACTCTGAGCTCAGCAGGGAAGTGGAGTTAGGGTAATAAGTGGGTTTGGAGGCATAGGTGAGAAAGCTGCTTTGGACTTGGGTGTTTTTTAGATCAATGTTTATCTAGTTTTCAGAGTTCCTGCTGATGCTACCACTTGAACCCAGGTACTTCTTTCTCTAGATTTTCCTGGCCAGGTTGGAATCTGAGAAAGACTCAGATGTGGAAATGAGAGCCTCCTAACAGCTAAATTGCAGTGTGGCTCACACCTCCTCTTCCCTGGCCCTAGCAGCTGGCTCTCAGTTTTTTTGTTGTTTATTGTTGGTTTTGAACTTGTGTCATGTCTTCAGAGCAACAAGAGTTTAGGAAGATCCCTTTGGATATATATCCTGTGTGGAGAATCAGATTCAGGGACCTGTGATCTCTCTGGGTCTCAGATGAGCCACGTCTGAGATAGCAAGAGTGTGGCGAGGATGGAGGTGTTCTCAGTGCCTCTGGGTCTCTCTGAAGCCCAAAGACAACCTCCATTTCTTGGGGGCCTTTTCATTTTTTCTTGATTTTATGTAAGTTTGTGTACATGCACTTGTATTTTTTTGCTTATGTGAGTGTGCTTTTATCACAGCGCATGTATTAAGGTCAGAGGACAACTTTCAGGAGGTGGCCTCTTTCCCCAGCTTGCTGAGGAAGGGTCTGCCTTGTCTCTGCTCCTGTTTATGCCGGGCTCGTTTGCCCCTGGAGCTTCTAGATCATTCTTCTGTCTCTGCTTCCCGTCTTGCCATGAATGCTGGGATTGCAGGCATAGGGCCACCACATTCAGCTTTTTAAGGGGCTACAGGATTTGAACTCAGGTCATGGGGCTTGCTCAGCCAGCACTTTTGTCCCCTCTCTAAACAATAACCCCACCACCACCACCACCACTTCCCTGCAGAATACTTCTTTTAATCAAGGTGTCCCCATGGCTGGCCTGGAACTTTCTATGTAGATCATGCTGGCCTGAAACGCCTGGACAATCCCCCTGCTTTTGTTCCCAAGTGGCGAGATACTAGCTTGTCAGGGATGCCTGAGCTGTCTAAAGTACCCAACTCCAGGGCTAGAGGCCTGGGCCACCAGCCTAACTGACTGAGTCCTCTCTGATGATGCCCTCCTGCTGCCTCTGTGTCCATCCCCTGTCATGAAGACAATGTTGAAGTTACACCCTGGCATCAGCTTTTGTGGGAAGTTTTGTGTTCTCCCAAAGCCGGTAGTCCTGCTCTCCCTACCCCATCTCAGTTGCTGTGCCCGTAGATCCTCCCTCTCATTCCCGTTTCTTCCCCGGTGCAGCCCACTTAAGGCTTCTGTCTTCATAACAGAGGGGAAGTGGAAGTGCTGGTGGCAAGTGACGTCACCGGAGCCGACAGTGCTCCCAACCACCTTCTGTTGCTGGCCAGACACTTGCAGCTGCTTTGGATATCTTGATTGATTGTAACAGAAGCCAAAGCTTCAGTGATTTCAAAGCCACAAATGGAGATATCCTATATCTCTTGCAGAGATTTTGCTTAGGCAAAGGGAAGGCAGGCATAGCAACAAGGTGAATTTTTATGTGTGCCTGGTGTGCTCTATTTAAGACAATGGTTCAGAAGTTTCTTTTCTCAGCTGTAGCATGTGTACATGTTAACTCAGCCAGTCCCGCTTCCCCCTATCATGTATGGACCAGATACTGTTTTATCCTGCACACCATGGAATGTTAAACACCATCCCATCCAGCCATGCCATTCAAAAATGTTTCCAGACATTGCCATATGTCCTTGGGCAGGGAGGGGGAGCAGAATCGCCCCCAGTTGAGAAACACTGGCTTCGCAGTAAGAGAAACTGAGCAGGTCTACTCAGCCCCCGGGAAATGCTGTGCATCCTTGTGCATTTTTTATTGCTTGTTTTTCTCATGTTCTAGTGTTTCTTGTTGATCAGGTCCTTTTTCCTTCAATTAACTGATCAAAGCTGACACTGGCCTCCACAATCTCCCAGCATCCCTCAGTCCCTACTTATTAAAGGGCCCTCTTGGCTGGCATACCTTATCCCCCAACTTGAACTCTCTAGCCCAGGGCCTGAACTGCTCTTTCCCCCAGTTGCTCTTCCCTTAATAACCCAGTCATTTTGTCCTTTTCCCTTTCGGCCTCTTGTCAGTCACTCCAGGTTCCTCTCTCCTCCTGTCCCCTTGCCCCTTTTCCCTCTCCTCATGGATGGCCTGGCTCTGCCTGTCAGCCAGGTCCACTCCGGACTTGCCCAGATGCCTTTGCCTCTTACCTCCCTTATACCTACAATAAAGCTTCTCCTCAACCCATACCTAGAAGGGTCATGTCCTCCTTTTATTTCTTCTCCACCCCCCCCCCCCATTCACTTTTCTTTTTCTGCGCTTTCTGGGGTTACATTCACATCCTCTTGCTTTGCATTCCTGCTGCAAGGAGCCTTATCTTTCCTGGGCGTATGTAATTCCGTGCCCCCTGGTTTTTACAAACCTGGGTTTCTATCACTGGGGGCTGTGACTTTGCTATCCATCCAGAGCCTAGCACCCAGGTACCATTCCCAGCTGAGGGCTGCGTTCCAGATAGGTCTAGTCACCTGAGCAGAGGGTAAGATAAGGTCACCCATTCATTTATCCCGTGAGTGCCTGTCTCCACTCTGTTAGGTCCCGAGTATCGTAGGTGCTGAGGCTACAACAGTGAGTGAGTCAGGTAAGGAAGAGCCCTCCACAGTCCACTCACTGCGTAGGAAGGGCTGTCAGAGGACGTCCATGCATGCATCTGATTGTCCATGCCTGCACTCATATTCAGTATGTGCCATTTTTTCCTGTGTCTTTTGAGGAATTACTTAGAGACTACCTCAAGTAAAACACCTGAGGTGTAAGGACGAGCAGAGAAGGAGAACATATTCGCTGTATGGAAGATCAAATGAGTTCAAGCATAAATAAATCTCCAGGTTGCTATCTGAAAAAATGTTTTGCTGTTGTCATTTTGGCAGGTCTGTCAGCTCTGAGCTTTGTCTTTTCTTTTTTTTAAAGTCTGGACTGAGCCAGTGCTTTCTGTTGACCTTTATATTCTGAGGTTGCTTTAAACACATGGTCTTTCCAGGCACTTCTGTCTGTCACCCAACAGAAGTCTTACCAAGAACCACAAAACACCCATCCCCATAGACCACAGCTTTGCAGGGAATAGTTGTTCTCCCAGCCTTGGTGTGACTGTCCTCAGACGCCAGAGGCTTTGCAACAGATGTCCCAACTGGAAGGTGTCCCTGGGAGTCCATAGTGTTGTCAGCCACAAATCAGAAAGGGCAGAAGACGTCAAGTGACATTACAAGAAGCTAGAACAAGGTGGAAATTGGTACCGACTCTGACTCCTCGTGTCCCACGCCATTTTAAACTGAGCGAGGTCAGGCCCAGCAGCATCAAAGTTCCGTGTTAACTAGCAGCAGACACAGGACTTGAACCTGGCAGTCCTCCCGCCGCATCTATCTAGTGCCTTTTCCCCGTTCTGCCCACGGGGGAAACCTCACTACTCCCGAAGGGAACCTTCTCCACGTGCCTGGAAAGCAAGATTCAGTGTTATCCTGATCCAAGCAGCTGAATCACCGATGGCAGACGCTTGGAAGCCTGTTTTTCTCACTAGCATGATTCGACTTGCGTACATTCAAGAAAAGAGGGTTTGAAAACAAGCTGTGCCACCCTTTACTCCAGAGAAGAGGCGGCGTGATAAAGATACCACATCAAAGATAACCAGTTCAGAGAAGTGATACCATTACCAAAGCGTAATCAAGGGGGGATCCTTCCAGTACAGGATTTGGGATTGGCTCGGCACGGATGAAGGTCAGAACTCCGCCAGGCACCAGTGGCAGCATGCTGGGTGCCGGACTGAACTAACCTGTAGTAAAATTGTTTACTTTCTTGTACTGGGTTGCAGAGCTGTTGGGGAGAATCCCTCATCTCAGAATAAAATGTCATACTGTTTTATTCTTCTGAACCCCTCTGCTTCACTGTGGCTTTCCAAATACGACAGAAATGCTTTTCCTACCAGGGAGGTCCTCATGAGTCCTGAACAAAATACCATCATCTTTTCTTAGACTGATAAACTGCACTGGATCATGGGAGGAACCCGAGGGAACATTCTACATAGTCCACCCACTTCTTTCCTTAGCTGTCCTCCTGTGGAATCAGGTGTTCCTCTGAAGCAGAAGAATCCCCAAACCCCAAAATATCTCCCCTGGCCTCTAAACTGTTTCCAGCTTACCCTAAATGGATGCTTCCATCAAAAAGTATCTTGGCTTCCGGTGACTGACTTTATTGAATGCAAACCAGAGGGGAAACCCATGAAGGCCCTGTCACCCAAGGGGATCAGTGATAGAGGAAGGGCGGGTGGAATGACAAAAGGAGGTATATTGAATGAGGGCCTTACAGAGGCAGCACGTTGAGGGGAGGGGGGCTCCCAGGATTTGTGGGGCAGAGCTCAAGCTCCTGGCAGATTCCATAGTCATCTCATATGCTCCTCCTCCCCTCTTGGAAAGACATCATCTGCTGAGAAGAGAGGGCCTGTACAGTGAGGTGGTTTTCTCCACATAAAACCGTCATTGCAAAAACTTTCAATAATGTTAACAAAAGGTTGCCGAGATACATTTTTAAGTGAAAAGCAATTAAGCTATAGCCAGCTATTTTACAGATATGGGAGTTGCCCCCTTTCAGCAGGAGATTCCTTCTAAGACCCTTAGTGAACTGCAGATACTGCCGCTCATACACACATGCGTCTGTGTGTGCACACACCCAGTACTTGTGGTGGAACCTGCCTGTGACAAAGTTTATATTATAAACCGTGTCAGTAGATGAGCACAGTAGCAAATATTAAAATAATTTATTGGGGCCAACTTAATATTTTCAGACTAAAGCCACACACATGGAGAGAGAGAGAGAGACAGACAGAGACAGAGACAGAGAGAGACAGAGAGAGAGAGAGAGAGAGAGAGAGAGATCGAGATCAGGAGAAGTACTCTAAACCAGTGGTTCTCAACCTTCCTAATGCTGCGACCCCTCAATACAGTTCCTCATGTTCCTCATGCTGTGGTGATCCCAACCACAAAATTAATCTGTTGCTACTCATAACTGCTAATTTTGCTCCTGCTATGACTTGTAATGTAAACATCTGGTATGCAGGCTATGTGATATGCAACTCCTACTCAAGGACCATTTGACCCCCAAGGGGGTCATGACCCACAGGTTGAGAACCACTGCTTTAAACCCGTATTTTAAAAATAGAGTCATGTGTTTGAATATAAATACATGTTCATTCATATCCCTATGACTATACAGAAATACTTGTTTTTTTGCACAAACAGTTTCCAGATATTTTCATATATGTTGATCTTGGAATAGGTCTGTGGGGAAGACACTTACTCGATTGTAGCCCCTGGTTCGTATGTTTTATACTCCCCGATTGCTCCTTCCATTCGTGATTAGATAGGAACGAATGCCGAGACTTTCTGGAGGGATCCCGCAGAGCTGTGGCTGTCACAGTGGGCCAGGGCCTTGTGGCAGAGCTCAGGATTCTTTACCATAGACACATGTCTGGCAAAGGGTCCTCTGAGGCTGCCTAGTGTTCAGATTAGGGGCACAGAGGCCCCGCTAACTCTGGTTTGTACAATGTTGGGGTCTCTGATAGCGTGCATACCACATGAGGAAAGAGATGGATGCAATTGGTTGCTACTGTTTTTATTTACTTGTGAGTGTGGCTATTGAACTCAGATAATTATATACTCTATAAACTAATGGATGAAAACAGAAAAGGATGCCATTTAACAAAATGTCTCAACTGTGAGCTGTGAAAGAACAGATCTCAGAGAAAGTAAAGACTTGGTTGAAGTATATTTACTATCGAGAAGCTGAGTAAGTCATGGACTTGGAAGAATACATATCTCATCAAAGCTTCAGAATATGTGCGCCGTGTAGCTGAAGAAGTTGCACAACCCAATTTAAAAATGGATAAAAGACTGAAAGTTTTCCCAAAAGAAGATGCACAAAGAACAATTTAACACATAGGAAAACACAACACAATTTGTCATTAGTAAAATACAAACTCAAAACCACACTGAAACACCATTACATACTCACCAAATGGCTAACGATTTCGAGTGCTGATGCAATATGGACCAGCTAGAGCTTGTTCCTTGTACAATATCTCTAGAGAGTGGCTTCACAGCCCTCTATGACAAAACATGTCCTAGAAGTTCGGTGCAAGCATTCATAGTAGCTTTTTTTATAGTTCTCAAAGCTAGGGGCGAATCACACATCACTCTGCAAGAGAATGACTGGGTAAGCAAATGACCATGTAGCCATTCAATGGAATACCTCAACAGTAGCTGGAAGGCAGGAACTACCAATGCCACGTCATACCACATTACAGACAAAGAGCAGAAGCAAATCTGTGGTTTCTTGGGGGCACCTGCAGTCTAACACCCGGAAACTCAGGGGTGGCTGGCAGAAATTAATTTCTCCGTTGTGCTCTTCTTGATTGAGGTCACTGTAACTTGGATACGAATGTATAAACCCACCATGATTAATTGCATCCAAGCCATCTCTGTATACAGTTCACTGCTTAGGAGGAGGCACTCACTGTAGCCGCCCGGAGAAGGGCCAACAGGGTGGATTCCTGTGTCCATGATCACATACCATTGTGTAGTCACTGTGTTTGGATGATGGGTTGGGGGTGAGGATCCCATGCCCTGGCCTCCATTTGGGACTTGGGAGTGTCAGGCATGCATGGTCTGTTAGATCATGAGAAACCTACCTGTTCCCCCAGAATTCCTGGGGTGGGGAGCGCTTGAGTTCTTGATAGCATCAGCAACTCCATGCGTGGAGGATCAGACCTGGTCCATCTGCTCAGTGGAAAGTGGGGGAAGAGTGTCAGCATCCTGTACTTGATTAGTTAGCTTGGTTTGGGTGGGGTAGGAGGCGTCATGGGGAGATGTTGGGTAGACCCTCAAGTTTAGGTTCTCAGTGATTCATGTGAGTGTTGATGCTGCTGTAGCTTTTCACTCTCTATCCATCTTGTGTCTTTCTTCCACTAAGGCTGTGTGGCCCTCAGACTTCCTCCCCCCTCCCCATTGCATATCTTAGCTCCCCCCTTACCTCTGGACCCTCACCTGGGGAGATAGGGACCTTGTAGCCCAGAGGGCCACCCCGGCCACCTGTTGCATTTGACTCTAAACAAAGATGAAAGTGAAGGTTTGTAGGAGGAAAAGAAAAAGCACGTATTTGGGCTCCTCCCTGAAAGCAAAGAGTTCTTTCCAAAGAGGCACCACGCCCATGCTTGTCCCGTGCCTCCCGTGGGCGCCCAAGGCCATCACTGCTGGGCCATCACTGCCGTGAGCAGAGTGAAACTTGAAGCTTTTCTGTGAATCACTGAACATGTGTCAGTGGGGAGGGACTGACTGTTTGAGCAATGTTACCCCAGGAGTTGCCAGAGAAGCTAATTTACCCGTTTCTCATACAGTGTGCTTATTAAAATAAAGTTTTACTCCATTATGGTGTGTAAGTAACAGGCCTCCTGCAGGCAAGTAGCAAAGGGCAGAGTGAAGTTTCTTTACCTTTTTTTTTTCTTGAGGCATTGTCTTCTGAAACCAGCATATCCATATTATTAATCGCTCACGGGGCTTTATCATGCATTGCATTGCTCCCTTGGAATTAAACTGCACATATAAAGTATGAAAAATGTACTTTTTTTTAAACAGTAAAAAAGTAATTTTCTCGCATAATACCCAAAATAAAGTGCCATGGAGCCATTAGTAGTAAATTGAATTTTTTGGTATGTAATTTGTACAAAAACTGACAAGTGCGAGCCCCCCCTCCCCAGTCATTAGTTACTGGGCTTAGCAGACGCAGAGGCAGTAATCTGCAAGGGCAGGCATTTTGATGTCGACTTCAATTGCACACTTCATTTATTTAGACAGGGGACAGGCGGCAGCTTCTGTCACAAGGCCTCACTGCACTATTAGCGAATTTCGCCCCGGGGCAGCTGGGATGCTGGGCTGGGGCAGATGTTCTTTTCAGCCTATTCAGTGACCATTCTTGGGGGTTGTTTACCGTTGTCATGGTGACCTTCATTTCCATAGCAGCAGCGCTGCTGTTTCTCAGAGGAAAATGAATTTAGTTCTAAAGAGGATAATATTTTTCTCTGTCTCTATATAACCTGCCATCTGTCAACCGGTGGATTGGTAAGGATTCAGAAACCTATTAAGAATTATAGCAATAAAGTGATGAGTATTTGGGGAAGGAGCAGATTAAAAGCAATAATAAATGAGAACATAAGCACTGCGCCTTTGACATCAGAACTTTTTAAATTCTTTTCTTTGTATTTTTATGTGTTTTTTTCTTTTAAATGCCTTCATCACCTCCAACAGCGCTGTGTTCACATGTAGCCTCCTAAAATACGATTTTCATTCTGCTGATGAATGAAAATGACCAAATGTCTTGTTTATCTCTGACTGGATGCAGGTGTATTTGATGCCTTCTCTTCCTGGTGATGCTATGATATGCTCCCCCCCGCCCCCCAAGTATTTAAGAATCCCAGGCTGACCTTCCTATTGTTACCAGCTCTTCTGCTCCTCCACCCCTGGTAAAAGCTGAGGGCCACCTAGACCAGCAGCTTATCGGACACCCACAGTGCAGGTCCCAACATTAACAAAGCAAGAAGACATGCTTATAGATTTTAAAAAAAAAAAAAAAATCTAGCATGTTCCTTAAATCTCATTCTAGAATAACTTTTCTTTCTCTCAAGTCCAAATGGTACAGAAGTCACCTCTGAGATCCCTCATCTGGTTCCTGGATGTTATTTTCTTTCTCTATCACATTCATAATCTGTAACTTTGCAGGGGGAAAGAAAACGCACACACACCAGCCCCGTTGTAAATAATGTTATTTATTGGTTGATTTTTCCAGATCCTGACATTGATGCTGCCAGTGCCATGATGCTTTTGAATTCTCCCCCTGAGATACAAGCAGGTTGTGAGTAGATATTTCTATAGCATACAGCGCCATAGTTTGTGAACTTAACCTTCTCATTTACATCCCAGATTGTAGGAAGAACTAATGCCAACATAGCCCCGCACTTGTAAGATCACTTTCACAGCAAGTGTGTGTTGACATGCATTCTGCATGTCCACATGCAGCCATGCATACGCAAGAGCCATCGCAGAGGTGCTTTTGAGGATGAGAGAGATCTCACACATCATCAGAACGAGGAGATGAGAAAGAGAGCCCCTAACCACTTCTTCTGGAGACCTTTCTCCTGCTGAAATCATTGCTATGGCTTTGTAGGTGAGGTTCCCTGGACCAGCTCACCCATGGCAGGGCTAAGCAGCACCCAGTTGTATTTTCCGTGAGGGCTTCAATAATAAATTAGGGTGTGTTATGGAAAGTCTGGCCTGCCCACGTGGCTTAGCCTAAAAATGGAAGCGCAGTATCACATTGCACCGTCTTTGCCCTATGTGCTAGGTGGGCACAGAGAGAAGGGCAAGGCCGATGTAATTAATTAGGGCTCACTGAGCAATGTCAGATTGATTGACAGCTCTTTGCTTTGCTTCGGCTGGACTCTTGTCCACTTCCTGGTGTCTTTCCTTGTCTCATCTTCATAGCTGACCTGAAATGAAGACGTCCGTGCTCTCCTCCCAACTTGAGGCCAGTGCCTCTATCTGTCTACACCCCACAACCAGCCGGAGCCGCACTGAGCGGAGAGGTGGTGCACTAGGGTCTGTTTGTCCTACTGTCCGGGCACTGCCGTGCCGCACGTGTGCAGAAAGTAACTGGCATGGCAGATCATCCTGTGACACCGTTAGGGACTGGTGCCTACCTGCCCGTCTTGTGCCTGCAACTAGGATTCCAGTGGGTTTGGGACTCTCTGGCCTTCTGAAGAGACCATGGCCTTCTAAGCAAGGAGAGTTCCCCCACTTTGGAGATGGACATTTCCCACAAGAAAGCGCCCATCCTTAGAGCCACAGTAGGTTTATGGTGGACTGATAGGAATTCCAGATCCTGGTCATAGCCTTCCTGGTAACCTTAGGAAGTTTGACATCACTCTTTCATCTTTGTATGCATTTTAAAAAATCCAAGAGATACTGCCAAGCATTCTCAGACAAGCTGGCTCTCTGCCTGGGGCTGCCCTTACCTGCCCTGACTGCAGAACTCTCATTCCCCTTGGTTAACCTCCGTTTCCTGGCGTTTGGAATGGGAGGCTGCCCACACCTCCGGCCAGCCCAATCCACTGCAGGTACGCAACAGGCATAGTTCTGCAACTAGCAGTTAACCTGCTTAGCCGGGAATATGGCTTTCGAGTGATGCTTTACGTTTCAAAGAAATCTATACTTAAAATCCATTTTTAGATGGCATTTCAGGAAAAGCTGCAGACTCTGGCTGCAATTAAGTCACAGGCTGGAAAGGTCCTTAGGATCAGGTCACATAACCAGCCCATTGTGGTGGAAACATGATCTGATCAGAGCCGGCTAAGATTCAAGCCCCTTCCTCAGCTCCTAGCCACTGTGTGCTGTGTTTATTACTTTACGTGTATATCCTTCTGATGAACTGGTCCCTAGGTTGAGAAGGAGAATGGAGAGTCTGGAAAAGAAAGGCAGGGCATGTGGATCAAGCACTTAGAGTCTTCTGTGTCTTTTCTGAAAGGCTCTCATCCTGGACTCCTGACCATAGGTCAGGATCTCCTGATTTGCTAACAGGATTGTTTTTAATGTTTTCTTGACCAAATGAACTGCTCCCCTCTCCATCCTTGTAACTCTCTGACTGTAATCCTCTCTCTGGGATAGCCCCAACCCTACTTATATCTGAGTGCTGAGTTGAGTTTTAAAAGTGTTCATGTGGTAAAGGTGTAGATTCTTTTTTATTTTATCTTTTTTTTTTTTTTAAGGTGGGGTTCCATGTGACCCAAGCTGGCTCCAAGCTTGTTATGTAGCCAGAGATGAGATTGAAATGTGGACTTTGGCTGAGCTGCATTCCTGGCTCTGTAGGATAATTTTAGAGAGCTTTATTTCTTTCAGTGCTTTCAGCATTTCTGTGAGAAACCTAGCCACAGCCTTCATGAGGGCCCCAAACCAAGAAGGGTCTCCAGGGCCCTGGCAGGCACCAACCAGGATGCCAGTGAAGGTCATGGAAGGAGACACAGGCAGGAGCAGCTAATGCAGAGAGAACAAGGAGAGGTTGAGACGCTGGCTTCACGGTCTCCTTCCCCATCTGACCTCCAGGCTTAGTCTGGAGGTCAAATGCAGCACGATCGATGGGAAGGCTACAGAGCCCCTGAAGACCGGAGCAATGTCGTACTTAGGGATTGTGCAAAATCCCCCATCTCCTAACAGACACGATCAGAGAGAAGTCTGTCCGTCTGTCTGCCGCTGTTCCCGCCAGCTTCTTCTTCCCGCTCCAGCTGCATCTTTCCTTTCCTTGTTTCTTGCCTGGAGATTGATTGGAGGCAGTGCCTTGCCTCCTCAAGGGAGAAGCCTTGCAGAGACAGGATGCTGAAGCTGCTGTTGTCTGCCCTGCTTGTGTTGCCCCAGGTCTGGGTATGGATCCTCAGTCAATGCAGAAAGGCAACAACCAGCCTCCACGGTGGAGAGAGGGCAGCATGCACAGTGGTGCATGCAGTTGTGTGTCCCAGCATGCTCAGGAGTTGGCCAGCATGGCTTCTGAGAGCTCCATATGTTCCCTGCCTCTCCCCTCCCCTGGGGCCGGTTGCTGTGGCCAGGCTCTGTTTATCCAGGCTCCTCGTGCCTTACTATTTATAGCTTCCTGCTTCACCCCTGGGCTGCCCCTCTGAGTGGCAAGCTACCCACTTCATCTCCTGGCACTGTTCACTCTGGGCAATTACAGGCTGGCTTGGTTACTAGAAAGGCCCTCCCCCGACTTTGTCATCCCTCTTTGTAGCCACTGCACCTCAGCACCAGGTGGCAGCCCCTTAGATCTCTTCCTTGTTTGGCATCTCCAGGGCTGGCACACTGGCCGCCACCCAGGCTCTGAAGCCAAGTGAGGTATAGAAAAGACCCTTCCTGAGACACTAGTGAGAACCCAGGAGCCCTGTGCACCCTGAAATGGTTGGGCTGGTGTCTCTGAGGACCCACCACCTCTTGTTTCAATTGTCTACTCTGGTGTGAATGAGGCCGTGGAGTACGGCTGATAAAAGCCTGGGGTTCTAAGTTTGTCCCCGTGGCATCACCCAAAGTGTGTGGGGTTCGTTCTGCAAGCAGGGCCGTTGTGTCGCGTGCTCAGAATGCCACTTCCAAAACAGCCAGCAGAGAGTGTGGCTGTCTGCTCATCGTCCTGACTTCTGAGACTCCAATCTGTCTACCTTCTCCGGTCTCCCCCCTGAAGAGCGGCAGCGTGGACTCATTTCAGTGTCGTCTCCTGAATCGCCTGCCTAGTAGCTCCCTTGACAATCCTTGTGAGTGATCTTTAACCCCCGTGGAGAAACCAGGTCACCACTACCCCTCTCCAGAGGCTTTATATAATCCTTGGCTGGACTGTTCCCAGAGATGGAACTCCGGATCATAAACAAAACGGCAGAATGGACCCAGAGGGAAGGGGATGCTGCCTGGAACTGGGGTATATGTCGACCGTGTCAGGCTCCACCGAAGAAAGCCCACAGGAAACAGGCTGTGTCCTGCCATGGCAGCCCTTGCCCAGTCTGCTTCCAAGCGAGCAGGTGGAAGGGGTGCGGGGAAGGGGGTAGGCATGATGATGACAGGAATGGCCTGCTGCTCGGCTTATGGCCTCTGATGGTGTTAGCCAGGGCTGCCCTCCAATGGCAGAGCCGCGAGCTCCCCTCTGAGGTTAATTTTAGACTCGGGGAGGTGCGCACCAAGGGGGAGCTGGTGACGGGCTGAGGGAGAGCGCAGTGTGCAGCATAGTTTGTTCTGTGCCTCGAACTTTTCAAAGCGAAAATGAGCATTAGACCCTGGGAAGTGGCTCCGTCAGAAAAGTGCTTCCTGTACAAACAGGACCCGAGTCCCAGAAGTGTGTGTGGGGGTGGTGGTGGTGGGGTGATACATACCTGTAATTCCAGTGCTGGGGAGGCAGGGACAAATCCTAGCTCAATGGCCCTAACAATCTAGCTGACATATGTGGTGATATTTTGTTTGTGCTATAACAAATAAAGCTTGCCTGAAGATCAGAGTGATGAGCTAGTCACTAGTTAGCCATAGAGGCCAGGAAGTGGTGGCTCACACCTTTAATCCCAGCACTCGGGAGGTGGAGAAAGGAAGGGATGTGGCTGGGAGGAGAGAGGAGAGGCTGGAGGCGGGAGGAGTCGGGACCTCAGCCCATTGAGTCAGGAGCTCTCGCCCTTGCATTCAGTCAGAGGATTTCCTAGAGGTGAGAACCAGTGGCTGGCAGCTCTGCTTCTCTGTTCTTTCAGCTTTCACCCCCTCATATCTCAGTCTGGGTTTTTATTACTAGGACCAATTAGAATTTGTGCTGCAGACATGGCTCCGACTACTGACAGAGGAAAACACCCAGTGTCAACCTCGGGTCATCGCAAGACTCTGCACACTTGCGTACACTCACCTCATGCACGCAGAGACACCTCCTCAGGTTACACTGTCACTCGAGGCCCTAGCATCATGCTGTTGATTGTCCCTGTTTTGGTGTGCATGTTACAGTCTAGCTAATTTCAGGAGGCTTAGAGACAGTCCATGGCCTAAGAGAACATAGTTGAGCAGTAAGTGCTGGGGAGTCTGGTGCTGAAGCCTATGGCATCCAGCCCAGCCGCCAGTCTCTTCTCCCAGGCTGCTGGGAGAAAGGGTATGTACCTGGTCTCCAAGAAAAGATGGTGCTGAAGGCTTGGACTCTTCTCATGGGAGTGAGCATGGAGTTAGAAGTTGACTTCCAATGTGAATTTTCTTAAGTCCCTGACTGAGCTGCTGCTAACTACACCTCAGGGCATGAGGTGAGGCTGTGTGTGGATGTTTTTCAGGAGACAGAGGGAGGAAAGGGAAAGAGAAGAGGGGCTTATTTCCGACCAGGGGCTGGAGAATGGACTCACATTCCTGCCTGGTGTCCCGTGGAAAGGGAGTGAATGATGGATCCCAATGCCTTTTGCACAGAGCCGTTGTATATCGGCTCGACACAGTTTCCAGAAACCACTTTCCTGACACTTTGTGGACAGAGAGGAGAAGAGATGGCGGCACAGTGAAGTGTCACAGCTGGGCTTTTGGCAGCCTTGAGCAAGCTCATCTGCATTCACCATCTCAGCATGGCGTGTGCTGCTGCTGCCGATGAGGACCCGGGGACTGGCAGGAGCTGTAGGCACTACCCAGCAGCTCATTTGAGGAGGAGCTCTGGGTTCAGAGGATAAGCCAGCCTACGCTCCCCAGCAGTCTCGCTGGCTCAGGTGCACACACCTGGTACCGCTGCCAGGTTGCTTTGAAATGAATACAGTTCATGGATTGGGAAGATGTTTGAGTGGGTGAATGTGAGGTTAGAGTTAGCTACCAAAGGCAGAGTAGACTGAAAAGAATTGAATTTCCCCCATTGAGTCTTCTTATGCCTTAGAGATAATCATCAGAGTTTTCTTCAGAGGCGATATGGAATGGCCAAAGGATACTGATGACAGAGATGATATTAATAAGCATAGAGCGCCAGTCACGAGGCTGGACGGTTTTCATAGCTTACCTTATTTAATTCTCAGAACAACCCTGTAAGATTTTTATGCCACAGAACTATAGTGGGATAACCAGTGTTATCTGAGGCCATGGTCCAAGCGCCGCTCAGCCCCTGCCCTGCTCAGTGGGTAGGGAGCATCTCCACTAGTACTTACCCTCGCGTGTCTTCATACCCTCCAATTCTCTCTCTCCCATTTAACTATAGTTTTCCTAATACACAGGGAGATGCTAACTAGTTGCACATATGTAATCTTTACTGACAAGGATTAGAATCATGGTACAGATTTTCCGTATTTAACTCTTTTCCGACATGGTCCGTTGTATCAGATCCGTTTACTGTTCTCACTGAGATCTTCAGTGACACACTCACCCCGTGGCTACGTGACCTAGGGTGTGCCCTCAGAAGTCCTTGAAAACCTCTTTGCACTCTCTTGATAGCTAGCAAAAGCCCATATACTCTAGACTGCTGCAGCGAGCTGAAATCTGAGTTCTCCTCATCCTGTGCCTTCCCCTTGTAAAGGTAGATTTGTTTATGATTAATCTTCACATGCAGTATAAGGTAAGGGTCAAGGTTTGTTTTGTCCGGGAGGGGTGTGTGCGCTATAATACGCTGCTTTCTGACACTATTGTCTTGACTCCTCGGTTGACAATATTCAGGGTAAGTCTGTTTTCTGGATTCCACACTTCGTTCCAGTGATTGGAATATCGAGAGTCAGCTCCATCTCACACTCAAAGTCTTGACATCGGGGAAATACAAATCACATGGTAAATTTTTCAGACCCTGCTTCCTCATAGAGTAATTAGCTGTGAACTGGAATAGTTCCCGTGCTCGTAAGGTACTTGGTTATCTTCCTGCCTCAGACAACCTCGTCCATCCTCTGAAGTCAGGCTGCTAATTGGGAATGGGTGGAGTTTCTGGTCTGGCTGTGCCTCCTCACGTGACCAAGGGCATTCTGAACACGGGATATACGTGATGTGCTGTAACACTGACTTAGGCAAGAGCAGCAATCTTATCCTGCATCCTGCCTTTTGTTAAGACCTTCTCACAAGGACCTCAGACTAGAAGAGAAGTGTCAAAGGTCATTAGCAAGAATTACAGAGTGCCCAAGAAATGGACAGTCTGTAAAAGTAGTCTGCCTTCAGGCAGGCAGGACGGCTCAGCTCAGCCAGTAAAGGTGTTTGCTGTGCCAGCCTGGCTACCTGAATTTGACCCCACACAAAAGTGGAAGGAGAGAACAGACCCCACAGACTTGCCCTCCGACCTCCACACGTGTCGTGATACAGACATTACCATGCTCATCGTGCGCGCACATGTAATCATACAAATACTTTTAAAAGATTATTTCATATTTACCATACATCAAGGACTTTCAGATCCCCCTCCCCCCAATCATGTAGCTGAGGATGACTGTACCGGCTCTGATCCTCCTGCCTACCTGCACCTCCTGTGTGCTGGGATCACAGGTGGACATCGCCATCGCTGGTTTTTAGGATACTGGGGACCAAGCCTGGGACTTTGTGTATGGTAGGCAAGCATTCTGCCAACTGAACAACATTCTTGGTCCTGAAAAAAAAATTTCTTAGAAACCTAAAAATTATGAAACACGTATGCGTTAGTAATTTGTTTCATAAAAGTATTTATTGTTTGCAAATAACATGGGTTTTTAATTTTGACATCTAGACTGCTTTTCATTTTCAAGTGTATAATTTTCTAGTATTTCATTGTTGCTTGTTTGAAAGGGCACTATTTATCCACATCTTTTTAATATGGGACTGTGCCAGGGTTTCAGGGAGCAGAAGAGGTCTAGAGTATTCTTTCGAGAGCAGAATAAACATTCGGGGATCTCCATGGTATCTCACGAGAACTAAAGAAGGAGCCTGCCCACTCCGTTTGCAGAGCTCACCTGGCCCCGTAGACATGTAGGTGATGCCTGCAGATGCAGCAGGAGCTAGAGGCTTACCTTGTGCCAGCTGAAGCTACTGTTCAGGAGGTGGATAAAGTCACATATACAGGACTCCCTGTAGGTACATCCTTGAGGACGCTGGGGAGGGGAGCCTGGACCCCTGAAGCCAGTCTGTGACAGTGCAGAAGCAAGGACTTGAGGCTAGCCCACCCCTCCAGGCAGCCTCACCTCTGTGGGAGCATGGAATGTAGAGGGGCCAAGCCCCTCAGGGAAGGATTTCACTGTGATTTTTAGCTGCATTTTGTTTATCTGTTTTTTGCTTGTTTTGGATGAAGGACAAATGCACAGATATTCTCAACCTTTGACCTTAGCAAACATGAGCGATATGAGGTGATGTGATTGTTGTGCCATCTGCAGTCCCCCTTCATCTCTGTGATATTAAATGTTCTTAGGAGAAGACCAAAGATGAGAGATTTTACTAATGGGTGCAGGAAATTTCGTTTTGTTCTGTTTTGGGGCACACGCGCGCGCGCGCGCGCGTGTGTGTGTGTGTGTGTGTGTGTGTGTGTGTGTGTTGCACAGGTGAATATTTGGGCAGGTGCGCCTGTGCACCCTCTTACAGAAGCCAGAGCAGGCCATTGGGTATCTTTGTCTGTTGCTGCCCACCTTACTGCCTTGAGAAGGGGTCTCTTGCCTGATCAGTTTGGGTTAGGCTGACTCCCAGCGAGTTCTCAGCTCTCCAGGGCATGCCCAGCTCCTGCTGGTTGTTAGGAATTCATACTGCTGTCTCCTTGCTCACAGTGCAAGGACTCTTAACCACTGGGTCTTCTTTCCCAACCCAAAGCCCCCCCGCCCTTTTAAACTAATGTTTGATTGATTCTTTTTTAACAAAAGCATCAATAATTTGTAAACTATTGATGACTTTGTTTGCACATCATCTTTCTGTCTTATTCTCTGTACTTGTGTGTGTGTGTGTGTGTGTGTGTGTGTGTGTGTGTGCGCGCGCGCGCGCACACACACATGTTCTGTTCCCCCACCTTTTCTCTCTCTCAAAATTGCTAACTCCTTCCCAGTTGAATTCACCTGTGATGTCTCTTTCTTTTTCTTTCCTAGTCTCTCCGGGAGTGATACAAAACGGAGCAAGGGTTCTGAGCCGAGGGCTGTTTCCTGGCGTCCGCCCACTGCCGATCACTCCCATTGGGATGACTGCAGCCATAAGGTAAGGGAAGAGCCTGCTGAGTGGGGAAAACATCCCTCAATTCCGGGTGGGGGGGGGGCGGAGTTGTCAGGAGGTGGAGAGGGCCAGCTTGAATGTCCACAGCATCAAAGGAGGAAGACGCATTCCCAGTCCAGATGCCATCATCTCCATGCGCTCTCAGGTTATCTCAGCTCCTTCCCAGTGAGGTGGGATATAAGCTAGGCTTTTCTTAAAGTACCAGGCAAAAGAGGCCAGAAGGCAAGGGTGAGCAGTTGACTATGACCCTTGGATGCTGTCTCATCCGTCTGAACCTGCCTCAGTTCCCTCATCTGTGAAGCTCCATGTCTCCATGGAGGGGTGCGTGTGAAATGTGATTTGGTAAGGGGTCTATGGGTAGCAAGGGTATCATTTCCCTGTTACTGAGACTCATGCCAGAAGAGACTACACGGGCTCTTTTTGGGGTAGTTTCTTTCCCTCCTCCTCCTCCTCCTCTTCCTCCTCCTCCCCCCTTCTCTTCCCCCTCCTCCTCCTCCTCATCATCATCACCAGCCCCCGCGTAGGGTCCACCTCTGACTTAGGGTCCTCACACACAGCGTGACAGGCTCCTATTTCTCTTATCCATCTATCAGTCACTGCCTTACTAATTCCCTAAAATGTGACTCTTGGGCTACCAGAAACTTTCCACACCTCTCTCCACATCACCCTGGCACCCCCCACCCTGCCTTTCTTGAAGCAAATATGTTCAGTGATGGTTTTCCCCTATTGCCATAATAAAATACTCTGACAAATTGTGTAAAAGGGGAAAGGCTGGTGGTTCGGGGGGGTGTTGTCAGTCAAAGAGCAGGATCTCAGAGCAACAGGTCACTTAACGGTCAGGAATGCCGGGAGGGAGGAATGCAAGCTCGTGTTCACCTCACTTTCTCCGTCCACACAGCCCAGCGCCCTCTGCCCACTGTGGACAGGTCTTTCCCACTCTGCTCATCTAGATGGTCCATATAAGCGTGCTAGAGGCCTGTCTACCGGGTCTTCTGGATTCTGTCAGGTTGACAGCTAGCACTGACCGCCCGTGACTTGTGCGTCTTTCCCTTGCGGTGTCTGTCTTCTGTAGACTCCCTCAGTGTGCATAGGATTCCCACAGAACACCTTTCTAAAAGGGAGCTTGCACTGTGGCCTTTTTGGTATGTGGCCGTGCTTGTTAGTGTTCCTCTGGGTCCCCTTTTCTTTTCTAGGTGGCTTGCTTTCCCAGGGTGGGATTAGGTCTTTTTCAGCCGACCAGTCAGGGTCTACACAGGGCAGAGCAAGCTGCTTGCTTGCTAAAGATCTGCAGTTCGGCTGCACGCCTTCTCCCCTACCCCTGCCACACACACACACACACACACACACACACACACACACACATTGGGGTCATGGGTGCACCTGTATTACTTCCTTTCCTGTTGTTGTAACATACCGTGACCTAAGGTAACTCAGGGAAGAAAGATTTCATTCTGTTAAGAGTTCTAGAGTCAACAGTCGGTCCACTATGGTGGAGAAGCATGGCACTGGAGCAGGAAGCTGACTGGTTATCATTTTATCGTTACACACACACACGCATGGAGGGACTTGCATTAGCAGTATTTTCCAAATACTGTCCTCTATCTGCCCAACCTCTGTTTTCCAAAAGAGGTTTCTACTTATTTGTTTGTTTGGAGGGGTGCCTTGTGAGTCTGGGGACATTTGCTTGTGTTGTCTGCCCTAGTTATAGGGCGACTCAGAAGAGTGAGCCCCCAGCTGTGAAGGCATTTGCAGATTCTGCATTGCCTGAGACCCAGGAAGATGTGACTGGGAGGGAAATCCTGTTCTGCTCACTCTATTTATTCATCACACATTTTAAGTTTGGCCACCTGCCCCTCGAACCTGAATTCAACCGCACTTGAGAGAGAAACAGTCCAGGGAAGAATAGAACCCTGAATGCTGCCTGCCAGTCCACAGGACGGTGTGTGCCTGCGGGTCCTGCGGGTGTGCCAGGGTTTGCCCGGGAGAGTCACTGATCAGCAGTGCAGGCTAGTGCCCGCCTCTCCTCTGTGTGACAGGTTTCCTGTGTTCTTCTAATCACCTCCCAACTTAAGTGAAAATATTTGTCTTTCGGGGATCTCTTTTCCCTCTCTACTGAGTGGCAAAGGCCATGTTTGTTTGTCTTGAGTCTGAAACTGTTATTGACATGGATGAAGTGTTACTTTTATTAGCCGATCATTATACAGCTTGTATTTGCTGGGTTCCTTTGCATATAATTATGATGCGAAATCTCCTTGTAAGAGCATCTGTCAATAGTGTAATTGACTCGACCGTGTTGACTTTCTACTCAATAACCTCCAAGATTGGCCCATCCTTCGACATCGGAAACCCGCTTATCTTTAAATTTGCTGGGGCGTGGAGTGCTCAGGATGCATCGTCCTTACGACTGTTGCCCGTGGCTAAGTGCGTGTTGCTTGCTTCTGCTCCTGCATTCCCAGGGGGAAGCCTCTGAAGGTTCCATTGAATGGATGGATCTGGAAATGTGTGTTAGTGGAAGCGTGCCTGCCTGAAGGCATGAGGCCCTAGGTTCAATGCCTAATATGACTCTAACGTGAGGAAGAGATTCCATCAGATGGAACACGTGATCACAGACCTGGGAGAAGAGGGAGAAGGTGGGCCAGAGTTCATCTCTCCTAGTGGTGCTGTGTGCTGCCTCCCGGGTAGGGAGGTTACAAGTCTAGGATCTGAAACATCTTAATTTTAACTCCAAGGTTCTTTTTTCTTTTTTAAAGAATTTTTTAGTTTTTACTTTATGTGTGTGTGTGTTTTAGCAGCGTGTGTTGCCCACTGGAAGCTGAAGAGGGTGTCGCCTCCTGGAACTGGATTTAAAAACAGCTGTGACCCACCTTATTGGTACTAGGAACTGAGCTGTGGTCCTCTGACAGAACGGCCAGTGCTCCTAGCCCCTTAACCATCTCTCGATTCCCAGGACGTGTGTGTGTGTGTGTGTGTGTGTGTGTGTGTGTGTGTTTGTGTTACATATCTGGGGATGGGGTGCTTAAAGGTCAGAGAACCATGCAGGAGTCAGTTTTCTTCCCCACCACGTGACTGAGCTCAGTTTGTCAGGTTTAGTAGTGTGTGCCTTTCCCAGCTAAGCCATCTCACTGGCCCCTCAGGGCTGGTTTTGATTCCCCATATGTCCGCTCCAACAGAAAAGATCCCTTTTCACTGAGGATCAAGAGAATGGCTCAGAGGTGGGTCCTTGTTAGAGGACTAGTGCCCAGAAACTATGCTCAGGAGATAGTCCCCTGGATCCTTGCTCTGCGGATCAGTGGTTCTGACCATGGCACGTGGGCATGCACACAGAAACCCATGGATTAGTAGACTTAGCACGGCTGTGATTCCTGCACATACTAAGGATACTCCGTGCAGATAGTTACATATGACGTGGAGGGCTTGGGCACTTGCACTTTGTGCCTTCCCCATACTTTCCCGGGCCTTGAACCTTGGGATTAGGCTGAACCACCGCCACCTTTCCTGCAGGGCAAACTTAGGGTAAGGCCCCCGCTGTAAGTCCAGCCCTCGACATGTGCCAAAACTGCGAGGGAGAGCCCCATAATCACCGTGTGCAGCTGCTTGGTTTCGTTTGGGTCTCTAAGAACCTCACTTGCAAACATTTCCCACAGAACAGTTGACAACACATTACTGCGGCTCACAGCACCAGTTCGTGCGGCCAGACCATTAGGAGAAACCTCCTTGTCCTTGCTTTGCTCCTGGTCACCTAGAGAAGCCCCCCTGAGAGTGCAGCATTGATGGGGGTGTGTCCTAGAGACAGAAGTAGAGGGAAATGTGCCACCCATCTCTTCCCACGTTGTGTTGGGTTCTTTAAGGTGAAGCAGCTGTTGTCTTTTGTCTCTAACACTGTGGCCTTCAAAGGTGGCTTCAGAATGTAGTATTAAATTTTTTATGCTTTGAGGCAGGAGGACAGGAGACAATAGTAAAGGGTGAGGTGGAGAAAGGACCCAAAGAACTCCATCAGAAAGACCATCCAAATCCCTCCCGGGCCTCACATCCCTGCAAGAGTCTTTGCTTCTGCCCTGCCTGGACCGGTGAAAGTGGATCCGCTCTGTGGAGCTCTCCTCATTTCTCCACTCCTTGGCCAAATGCTTTAGAAAGTCCTGGCTTTGGCTCCTTGTCCCTTCCTGTGTCTGAACATCCTCAGCTCCTGCAGGTTCTGGGTAGGCCCCTGACTGTGGGACCCTTCAGGACCTTGAGCCTTGTGCAGGAGAATCTTGTTTTCTATTGTGGTTCCCTTGGATAGCACTCTAAGACAGAGCTACCGGAGCTGTCAACCCCAGGAAGGGGCTCCCCTCACCCCTGTGCTCTTTCTCCTTGCCTCCACACCAATAGGACTCCAGGGCTAAAAGGGGTCTTGAACTTTATTTCATAGATGATGTTCAGGTAGAATTAGACTGGATTCTACGAAGACTGTAGGGAAGAACTATGAACTCAGTTCTGACCCTCTTCGAGAGAATTTGAAACCTGGTGAAACGTAGTTCTCTGGTTAGTGGTTCTTTGCCTGCCTTTCCTTAAATCCTTCGTCCGTCTGTCTGTCTGTCTCTCTCTCTCTCTTTTAGTTTTTATGTCTTGTGTATAAGTGTTTTGTCTGATTGGATGTCTGTACACCACATGTATGCAGTGCCTGCAGCAGCCAGAAGAGGGCGTCAGATCCCCTGGAACTAGAATTAGAAATGGTTGCCAGCCATCATGTTGGTGCTGAAATTGGACCTGGGTCTGCAGGAAAAACAGCTATTACTCTTAACCACTGAGATATCTCTGCAGCCCCTCCTTCTTCATTCTCCATTCTGGGAGCTATTTTTCAAAAAAAATAAACTTTATGCAGTTTTTTTATTCATATACAAGAATATATGAAACATTTGGCAGTTATTAGACTTTTGATGATACAGTGTTTGTGAACCCACCACCCAGCTTAGACTGCTTTGTCCTCTGCTAGGTAACCACGATCCCCTCCTTTTGCATTCAAAGGGTATTGGTAACATAAACAACGTATTGTTCAATTTTATACACTTTTGAATGTGTTTTTGCTAGCTGGAGCAATGCATCTTCTTCAGTGAGGTCTGTTTGCTTCCTATACCTATAACTGTGTTGTTTATATTGATGGATAATGCCACACTGTGTGATTATCCCACTCAAAAGGCGTCTGGACCTTTTACAGTCATCTCACCAGCCCTTGACATTAATTATTTTTAGGAAGAGTTGGGCATGGTGGCGCACACCTTTAACCCCAGCACTCTGTGGGCAGAGGCAGGTGGCTTTCTGTGAGTTCTGGGACAGCCTGCTTTACATAGTGAGACTTCTTTAAAAAAAGAAAACAAAATCAAGTATATGTTATCATAATTACAAAATTCCACCCAGTCCTACTTTCCTGTATTTATCATTACTGATCATCAAATTTCATTTTTAAAAGATTCTATCACTTGAAACTCAGTGAAGTTTTCTCTAAATTTTTCTTTACTGTGATGAGCTGCATAATAAATTTGCTAGTTCTGAACAACACATTCATTTCTCTACTTATCACACCTGACACATTGTGCTTTTATTGCTGAAGTTGGTGAACTGATATTTTAGATACGGATTTGGCCATTTAGTTTATGCAGCCTGCCCTTCTAATGCGGTCCTCATCTAGTTGTGGTGTCAAGGTTATGTTAGCCTTGTAAATGTAATAGAGTATTCACTCTGATTAGCCACTCTCACATCCCTTCCTATATGAAATCGAATGTCTTTATTGCCTGGTAGTTGAGGGAGCTCACTTGCAGGACAGTGTGGTGCTGGCATCACCCTTTCAGGATGGGTAGTTTAATCTGTGTAGTGATTGTAGGGTCAGCAGGCTTGGTGTTTCCTGTTGACCTAACTGGGTGATTGGGAATCTGTTTCACCTAAGTGTTCTTATATCTTGGTATAAAGTATTCTCAGTATTTACGATCTTTTAAGGTATCTTTTATAGCTACATTCTGTTTCTATTTCATTTGTGTCTTCTCTTTTTGCTTGGTTAAACTTGTCATTTTCTTCTTGCAAAGCACTGTTTCATTTGATTTGTCCTCTTTTCATTGACTGTATCTGTCTCTATGTGGACCACGTGAGTGTGGTTGCCCAGATCTCAGAAGAGGGCATCTGATCCTCTGGAGCTGAAGTTACAGGTGGTTGTGAGCCATTGTGAGGGGTCTGGGATGGAACTTGGTTCTTCCTTAGGAGTAGCCCTTAGCAGCTGAGCCTTTTGTCTGACCCCTTCATTGGCTTTTGTTATTTACCTTCTGTTCTTCCCTGCTGTTTTTCTTCGTATAGATGCATACCTTTTTAAAATCCTTTTCCTACAAAGTTTAATGTTTTAATTTCCTTCCAACCACATAATTGCATAATGCAATAATTCCAGCCTTATTGCATCCTTCCTGACTTTTTTTCTCATTATTGCTTCTTCTTTGACCAGTACATATTCTTAGAAGGGCATCTGTGACTTTCAAAACAAAAAAAAAAGGAGTAGAAGTTTCTTAATGTTCAGTCTCCACTTCATGCATTCACCGTGAATTTAGATGCACAGTAACGTGAGACTTCTTCGGCATTTGAGATATTTAAGCCTAGTCTGGATGCCCCAGTATATATAGCCAAGTGTAGGTAGATAATAGATAGTTTAATACAATCAATTTTTTTAAAGTGTTCCACATGTACTTAAAAAAGTATTTTCCATTTTCATTATTTTTGTATCTGTGTGTGTATGGTGTGTGTGTGTGTATGTGTGTGTGATGTGTGAGAAGTCTGATTGACACTGGGAATGACATGTTAAACCCATCACACCCTGGGTCTGGCTCTTCCTTCTTGAAACACTCTAGCTGTAGGAGATGGATTTTGGAGCCATCTTCTTTTTGGAAGAATTCCTGTTGAGAGCAGTTTGATCTCCCTGGCGAACCGAACATTTGTGGGTTAGGACTGCTTCTGTAGTCGTAGCATTTGCCTTGAAACCTGTCTTTCATCCTGGCTGGCTTCTGCAGCTGACACGGCACTTCCGTGATCTTGACCTTTCTTTGTTTTTTTTTTTTTTTTGCTTTAGGCTCACGGTGTATAAACAGCATACCTTTTTCAATCCCTAGCACTAACGTGTACCTTTCTGGTTGAAGGGGTTTTTCCCATTTTTATTAGCATCTTTGGATTCATATCCGTCTAATTTTGCACAAACTCATACTTTATCCCCGGCTTCCAGACCCTTCTGAGCATTATTTATGTTGACTTCTCCCTCTTCTCATTCCATTGCCTCCCAAGTTAAGCGTCACGTTCCTCTTTCATTGTGAGCCCTAAAACTTTTGACATGAACCTCCTAAAATGTTTGACTGATATCTTTAACCTTGTGATCAATACCAAGCCTTTCGAATATTTTCGCTTCAGTTCTTGCCACCTCCCAAATGGGGAATTAAAAAGTCCAGTGCTTGGCCTCTGTTTTTCTTCTCTTTGTTCTTAAGCCATCGATCATAATTCTGCAGTTCAGTCACCATTTGCTTGTGCCTCCTTTGCTAGTCATTTCTTCCTGTGTACCAGGCCTTCCCTTTTAGATCACATTTGTGCTTCCCAAATAATGTTCTTAGGAAGTTTCTATAGTTTGTGGATAGCGCCTTGACCTTGTGTCTGTTTCTAGTCTGAAGGCGTCATCTGACCGGTGTTCTCTCTTTCATCTTGAGAGTGTTGTCTGCTCCTGCTGCCCTCACTGGCTGTGGTCAGTCAGTTGATGCTTCTCCCTACCCGTTGGCATTTTCCTTCTACTTTTGTATCTCACCTTTGCCCAGTTCTGTCGTCCTGATATAGCCAGCAATCTTCCTGCCTTGTCCTCTGAGGAGCTGGGACTGCCACGATACAGTGCTGTGATCTTTTGTGGTTTTGACTGATTGGTTAGGTTGTGTTGTTTGTGCCTAGCTGTCCTTGTGATTTTGGTTAAGTAATTAGATTGTTGGTTGGTTGGTTGGTTGGTTGGTTAATTTCTTTGGGGTTTTTTTTTTGTGACCTGTATTGCTTGTTTCTTGGCTTACCTTTTTATTTGATAGTGATAGGTAAGCGTGGATTGCATTGTTTATCATGATAAGCATGTATTGGCTTTTTTAGTCTAAAACTGGGTACCTTTCAGCCAATCTAGAAAATTTTCAGCCATTAATTTGGTTGTGACATCTTGTGCTTTCTTACCCCTCTAAAAGTCCGGCTCAGTTTATGTGAAATTTTCTTGTGTTTGTTTGAGACAGTCTCCTAGCAAAGGTTGACCTTGAGCTCTCTATGTAGGTAGGTAAAGATGACCTTGAGCCCTGACCTCTTTGTCTACACACAAGTGCTGGAATTGTGGGCAGGTGCACCACACACGGGTATTTTGAAGCCTGAAGCACATGGGTTGGGCTAGACTGTTTAGGAAGCTGGGGTTTCCTCCCATTTCTGCTCTGCCCCCCAGCACTGGGATTATAGACAGACTTCATAGCTCCCAGCTTCTGTATAAGCGCTGAACAAGCTCTCAAGACTCCTGTCTCCTCAGCACCAATGCTGTCCAGTTTGATGATCAGTCCAGCCCTCTCACCTGCATTCCCACCCCTTAGCCATATTCTGCTGCATGTTGTATAATTTGTTTTCCAGTCCATAAGAGAGGGTCTTATGTATAGCCCAGGCCTCGCCCCCTGAGTGCCAGGGTTCCAGGGCTGTTGACCTCCTGTGCCTCGTCTTTGTTTGTTTTAAATACTAATCTCCTACTCTGTGGTCTCAGCATGCGCAGTCTTTGCAGTTTGGGCTCTGTAGCTTTTTCTCTGCTGTCTCTAACTTATAATAGTGTATTTCCCTTGTGCTTAATGGCTTTAAAATTATGAACCTAGGTTCTGTGCACGCTAATGAGTTGGGATTCTCTGTGGTTGGATTTGAAGTGCATTATTCCAAAGATTTGCTTTTTCAGACTTCTGGGTGCCTATGGGAATGGTGGGCTTGAGTCTATTGTGACTCCCTTGGAGCGACCATAAAATCCATGAAGGTGACAAAACCAGTTTCCCATCTCTGCTTCTCTTTCCTCCTCCATCAGTTTGGGCTCTTGCCCCAGTCCTGGGGTAGGTATTTGTTCCAGGGAAACCCCGATTTCCTGATTCCCCCATTGCTCACATTTCAAGTTAGTTTTAAAATGATAGGTTGGATGGGTGGGTACATGTCTGTCCCCTTGTGTTGTATGTTATTTTTGTGAATGTTGCTGTGTGTGACGCCCATTCAGGGCTCAAAGGACAGCTTTGGTTCTGGGTATTAAACACAGGCTGTCTAGTTTGTACAGCCCTCCCTATATTCCCTAGTGAACTCAGAATGCCTGTAAAATGCATCGCCGCGCCGTATCTGACATTGTCTGTATTGTAGTCAGGGAAGCTGCTTCTAAATGTGTCTCCCTTGCTACCTGGTCAAAAGCTTTGACCAGGAGATGTTTAGAGCAAGCCTCTCTCTCTCAGCCCTATCTCTCTGCTTGTGGTTTCTTTGGTAGAGAGGTAGAGAGGCATCGCACTGCCTCCAGTCCCCTGCTTAGATGATCCTTATGTTAATCCTGTCTGCTTTTCATACTTGGCAAGAGGTCAGAATCCTCAGGTCAGTGCCTAGCGCAGGCAACTCTTCCAAATGACAACCAGTAGGTTTAGAACTGTTCATTCCTTAGAGAACCCTTGGGTACCAGGTAACTCAATGGTTCTCAACCTTTGTAATGCTGTGACCCCTTAATATAGTTCCCCCCCACCATAAAAATTATTTTCATCGCTACTTTACAACTATAATTTTGCTGCTGTTATGACTCATAATGTAAATATCAGTGTTTTCCGATGGTCTTTGGTGACCCCCCCCCTCAAAGGAGTCGCGACCCACAGGTTGAGAACCATTGAGATAACCCATGGCGTTTAAGTAGGGTGGAACAAAATGAGAGCCATAAGGAGAGCAGCCGTCAGCATCGGCCTGCACCGCGGCTTCTTAGTTACAAACACTGATCATTTTTGCCTTGAACGACTGCAAGGTCTCACTTCCTGTATTCCCTCTGTGGATGAGAAAAGTGGACAGCTTCCAGGTTTGAGATTGAGAGCACATGGCTTTGCTGGTCCTATGGTTTAAACTCCTAGGGGCCTGGTGAGATCAAGTGGCTTTTGCTGATGCTAATCTGTGGTCACCGTGAAGATCATGATTCACAGACTCGGCCAAGGCTGAGAAGCTGCAGGCATTTCAGCTGTATCGAATGTCAACTGGAATGAATGGTTTCGGGTTTGGGTTCTGGGGTGGAGGCGGTAGTTAGAAACGCACCTTCCAACGAGTTCAGGATGGCTAATTTCTTCTCAGCATTTGGTGTCCTGGAGTGACAACCCCCTGCAGCAGGAGGCATCTGACATCAGCTCAGTGCAGCTGGCCTACACCAACATGAGCCACTTTGTGCCAAGTTATTAATAATTGAAGGAGCTTGTCACTCCCTGCAGAGTTTAGTGTGTAATTTATGGAGTATAAACCCATGCTGAAATCTCAGAGAAAGTTAATTTCATTAAGTAAGGATGAGATCCAGTTATATTCCAGTTCTCACGCCCCAAAAGTGCACCAATATGCCTGTCTCTGCCAGAAGGTTCTGGCAGTGTCTATACTGGTCCCGTATCAGCACAGGACACATCCTTCTCGGGACTTGGGGGAGATGTTTAAAGTTCCTTCTCCCTTTGGCTATAGTACCCCATGCCTCCTGCGCTCATCTGTCCCTCAGACTCCCACCCACCCTGGGCACCTGCTGTGTGCCAGGCACATCAGGAAAGCAGCAGAAGGTGGGCATGGTGCCTCTCCCTACCTCCCAACAAGGAGACATAGAATGGCCAGTGGCATAAATATACACAAGAAGTGACCCGGAGCATGGTGGGTGCTGGGAGAGCCCAGGGGAATTGCAGGAGAACACTGATCCGAGTGCAGCTGAGCTGGTTTCAATCCCAGCTCTGTCACTATCTGTGTAGCTTTAGTCAGTGACCGAACTTTGTGGCACTCACTTCTGACCCATGTGAAGAAGGAGGCTGAGGTCCACTTGATGGAGTTAAACATGCTTATGGGCTCAGTGGGGTATCTGTTGGTTGGGAGCTCAAGAAACAGTAACTTACGGCCTCTCCTCCATGAGCCAGCCCCGACTTACTGTTTTGTTAGATGCTCTCCTGGATCTCCTCTCTTACATACTCGGTGCACATCGGCAGAGTGAGTGAGAGAGAGGGCACCTGAGTGAGCAGCTGTCACCACAAGGCAGGACTCTTCACCGCATGTTGTATTTAGCCTTCTGACAAATGCCACTTCATACAGCAATTCCAGAAGAGAATATGCCTTTGTTTCAGAGGTGCCCAGCCAGCATCGGCTGGTGGTGTCTTACTCCATCACCTCAAAGTATTGCTTTGACAACTCAGACGCTGTGGATTAAGTGAACGTGTCTGTTGGGGTGGGAAGGGATGAGCGTGAGGACAGGGTGGGGACGGGGGGCACTTCTGCAGAGATCGTTGTACCTGTTAGCCATGTTCTAAGATTGCTAGCAGGAGCCTCCACCAGAGAAGATGTAATTTGGTGTTTCCTCTTCCATCTGCAGGAATAGCATCACCAGTTGCCGGATGCGGACTGAGAGTGAGCCGCCGTGTGGCTCCCCGGTGGTCAGTGGCGATCCCAAGGAAGATCACAACTACAGTAGTGCCAAGTCCTCCAATGCTCGAAGCACCTCTCCCGCCAGCGACTCCATCTCCTCTTCCTCTTCCTCGGCTGACGACCACTATGAGTTTGCCACCAAGGGGAGCCAGGAGGGCAGTGAGGGAAGCTTCCAGAGCCATGAGAGCCACAGCGAGACAGAGGAGGATGACAGGAAGCCCAGCCAGAAGGAGGCCAAGGATGCCCTGGGGGACAGCGGGTACGCATCCCAGCACAAGAAGCGGCAGCACTTCGCCAAGGCCAGGAAGGTCCCCAGCGACACACTGCCCCTCAAAAAGAGACGCACAGAAAAACCCCCCGAGAGTGACGATGAGGAGATGAAAGAGGCCGCCGGCTCCCTCCTGCACTTGGCGGGGATCCGGTCCTGTTTGAACAACATCACCAATCGGACGGCCAAGGGGCAAAAAGAACAAAAGGAAACCACAAAAAATTGAAACAAGTCTCTGATTTGTTTTGAACTTATGGCCATTTGGTTTCAGCAGGTCAGGAGATTTCTAATGATTTGTGGCAATATCAGCAATTTTTTCTTTTTCTTTTTTTTCCTTTTGTTTTGGTTTTCTTTCTTTTTTTTTTCTTTTTAATTTGCCCCCCCACTCCTTTGTTTTTGGACCCTTAAGAATTTTATGTTTAAAGGAGATTGAAGCCATAGAACTCATGTTGACACTCAGCCGTTTTACAAAAGCTTTTCTTTATCTGAAGACAAAAACCGAAAGAAAAAAAAAAGCCAAAATTAACCATTGCTTCCTGCAGCCTGTCAGACACCTGTGACTGAACCCACAGGGATGTCAGCATTAATGTCACAGGAACACTCCTGCGCCACCCAGGAGGCACGCATGCAGAATCATCACGCTCAGGCCAACCCTTAGGTTTAAAAAGTCAATTTTGTTTGGAGTGAAACTGGGGAGCAATCACAGAGACGGAGGAGCTCCGTGTCCCCCTCGGAACAGCATCCTCTAAGGGTAACACTGTGCTCTGGCCCTGGCATACCAATGTGCCAGAAACGCCAATGGCATGGCCAGATAGCAAGCCCAGGGCTCGGCTGCCAGTCTTCTGTACTTAAGCTTGAACCTGGTACCGTCTCACAAGCTGACTACCAGACTGCTCAGTACATCCGGCCTCAGTGTCTAAGGGGGAGAGACAGGGAAAATTCTTAGAGCCATTGCTAACCACTGAATTCTGCTCTCTGTTCAACTAAGAAGACTTCCAAAAGCCATAAGCCTGAAGGTTGGCCCTGTGTGCGCCTGCACACACACACACACACACATACATGCACACACGAGACTTAAAGCTGATGCAGAAAACAGGCTATATCCTTTTAACTGCCCAAGTGAAAGCAATCATGCCCAAAACATGACAGCAGCTGTTAAGGAAAAATGGTACAGATTCTTTCCCATTCAAACAATCTGATCCAACTTTTGGGGGGGGGGGGGGTGCTACAAAAACTGCCATTCATATTGTGATGTCTTTTTAAGAGGTTAAAGGCGCACTGATGGACACGAAAAGCAAAAACATGGTAATCAATACAACTCCTATACAGCCCTCAAAAAGGGTTTGCAATTAATGCCAGAACTCATTCTTTGCAAAAATAAAAAAATAAAATCAGTGGTTTTCACATTCAGCCAGTGTAGCCAGCAGAAATTTCTGATCCACAATGCATGGATTCCTTTGAAGAAAAAAAAAAAGAAAATTAAAAAAAAATCACAAAAATAAACTTTTTTTTTATTCAAAAATAACAAAGTTCTTGTAAGGTAAATAATGTATTTAGCATGAAGCATGAATTATTTTCATATAAATATAGAAAATAGAGAGAAGGCTATGCCTCTAATTTTTAAGCCCTTAGGCTTAGAGGTTCTTTTGTTCTTTTTTTCCTTTTTTTTTTCTTTTCCTTTTTTCCCCTTTTTCTTTTTGTTGTTGTTATTTTGTTTTGGTTTTTTGAAGCAGGTGTTTAAGGTTTAACCTTCTTCAGGGACAAAACTCTGACTGTTGGGGAACTTACTCTGCAATATAAATTATCTCCGTACTCTGGTAGGGCTTGGTTGGTTGAGCTCTATACTGCCTTGTCCGCACTCAGCCCCGACCCCTCTGATTCTCTACTGAAGAGTGTGTCCTTCCCTTTGTCTGTATGTGTTTAACATGACGCAATAATTCGAGGGCAAACTTAGTAGTGTGTATGATAGAGTCAAGAGAATTATGGGATGCTTACTTGAGAAAAATCATGACCGTGATTTGGTTCTAGGAAATAGGCAGTGAATAATTATGCAAATTCGCCAGAAGAAGGGGAAACATGCTAATGGGCCTTATTGGGTGAGGGTAAGAGATAGGGTGCATGGGAAGGAGGAAGTAAGTGATTATGGGCTCGGATGGGCCAGCCCTGCGTGTTTCACTGCAACTGTGAGGTTTCGCAGTGAGAAGGGGGCTGACTGTCGCTGCCTCTTCAGCTGTAGTCGCCCTGGGACTAAGACCACCAAGATAGTGAGAGCTGAATGACAACCAGACCATGTCACACAAGCCAGAAACTCCAGTTACCTTTGCCAAAAAAAAAAAAAGAAACCTGTTTTTCCTTGAGGTCTAAAGAGAAATCCCTAAAACAATATGGCCTTACACCCAAACGGAGGGAACTTGTAAAAACACTACCATGGCTCAGGGTCAGATGTTTGGGAGAGGGAGAAAACTGAGGCGACCTCGGACTTTTGAAACAGGACAGGAGTGGGCCTTTAAAGTTATGTCTGCCTGTCGGAACCAGGTACCATGGCAACCGCATCCGCCTGGAAGGAAGGAGGTTCTCTGCTGCCTCCCCCTACCTAACCTGAAGGCAGCTCCAGAGAGAACAGGAGTTGGGGGCTCCCACTTGGGGGCGGGCGCGATTTACTCAGACCTGTCCCTGAACCTGGCCCCTCGAGGGGGTTCCGGATTAGATGAGAGCACAGGTGTGTTTTCCCAGTGCCCTGATCTCTCTCCCCACAAACCTCTGACACCCTACAAGCCATCCATGGCTCTGGAACCTGAGCCACACTTTGATTTCTGTTGTTACCTAACCAAGTCCAAAAGACCGCCCCTCCCCACCCCAAAAACGGTGAGACCCAGACCTCTACTGAAGGCGAAGGTAAGCGCTCGGCACTGTTTCTGGCAGGGGACTTCTTCCGCTGAAAACCCCACGTGGGCTGTCTCCCCTCGTTTCACTTTTCCGAAGGGGCAGAGGCCTCTTTCAGAGATAACAAGATGCAGTGTGTGTGTGATTTACTTTTCTGATCTCCCAGAGATCTAGAAAACTATCTTATACAAGTGCGTTCTGAACCCCAGAACCACTCTTTTTGCATAAATACCTCATCCGGCAGCTTTCTAAGTGTTATTTTCCTGAGCCTCCCTTGGCACCTTTGTTGGAATTTTCTGGAAGACTTGTTGGGGAAACTTTAGTAAGGGTACTTTTTTCTATTTTCCTTCTGTTTTGGGAGGCATACACATTATGCATAACCAAAACAATGGCTCAATTGTGTTTAACTCTGTATTTTGACTGTTGAGGCGAAAACAAAGTTATCAATGTGTATGTGGACGTTTGTAGCGAAGTCTGCCGACTGAGGCTGTCCGTGTCCTTAAGCCAAGGGGCAGGAGGCACCCTCTCTTTCCCCTCCCCCAAGAGCAGTAGAGAATTTAAGCACAAGCTTATTTGTGAAAGAATATTTTGCTTAAGTGTAATTCACTTTAGTCTTGGACTTTGTTCCCAAACGTCAGGTGTTCTTTTAGCTTTCACACTAGCCTGTGTATCCATTAGTCTGACAGATCGCCTGAGCATCGTTCAAGGGGTGTGGTGTTCTTTCTTTGTGGTTCATGTGTCATTCCAGGGTCTCATGTACTCACATGGGGCAGGGGGGAGGGGGAAACGGGGAACTATAGCAATATTTACAGATGCTTTGGAAACAACAGTGACCACATCAGCACCATGGCATTACAACCACTGGCTGTTGGCCCTCAGACACATTTAAGAGGAGAGACAGTGGCTTTCTTTCCTTAGGTGAAATACGCACCAACCTTTTTATCCCCTCTTGGTTGTCTTTCTTCTTTCTCTAGGACTTTGTGGAAAGGGTTTGCATCGTAGATTTTCTTTCTGGTTTATCACAAGCGCCCACTTCCCTCCCCCTCTCCAGTCAGGATATTTCTCAAGAGTTCTTTTGGTAAAGCTGGCTTTTTGAAACTAAAGCTGAACGGTGTAAGGAAACCGTGGTCAGGACACCTGAAGCAGGTCCCTCTCTTTGCCTGGGTCTTCAAGGAAGAATGGGTTGACACCCTTTCCTAAGAATGGGTTTTTCCTGTAGAGTCATTCAGCATGCCTCGCGCTTTCTCTTCATAGCGGTTCCTATCACGGAACATTCTAGAAGGAGTATTGCATTCAGTGGTGCCCAGGCAAGAGAGAATGGCTTTGGTGCCCAGCCTAAGAGTTTAACACAGCAGGCCCATGCTCAGCACCCCAAGTCACCAATTTGGGTTTCAGTGGTGCCACTCTGGGACCTCCAGCGTCTTGGGGAGGGGTGGGGTGGCAATGACATGATGCCAGAGTTAGGGACAAGTGACCCGCATGGGACGTTTTCCCATGTATAGGCTTAGACTAAATTCAGGGTGATTCCTCTTCCCCTCTCAAACCTTATTCACGTTGGGACTCATTTCTTTCTGGTGGATCACAGCTGCCCAGATGTTGCAACTGATTTCTTTGTTTCTATGAAGAAATCCTTTTCTTTCGGGTTGAGAAGGTTTTTTATTTTTAGTATTATTTTTTGCCACCAAAAGAAAACATTGGAGCATATGTCCCCTCTTGATTGTGACTTGCCAGTGTTGACAGTTCAGTCCTTCGTGTTGTAGGTCCCAGCCCACCAGTACTATATCAAACACTGTTAGGCACATGATGCAGCACTGTGATCTAATTTAAATAATACTTTTTTATTATTTATACTACTATATATAATATACATCAACACTTTTGCTATATAACCTACGTGATAAACCCTTTTTAGTTACCTGTCAGACTAGACTTCGGTTTCTATTGCAGTTAACAGTTACAGAATTGTAATGGTGTCTTCTTTTATTTTTTTTTTCCTTTGTAATGGAATGTGTAAATCAAAGTATATACATTGTGTGGTGTTCCTGTTTCTTGGGATGTCATGAGGAGTTACACACGGCATTCAGTGTTCTGTATAGACCCGCCCACCTTTGTGAATTCATCTGTTAACCCTTCTTTGTTTGAGAGCGCACCAGCCATGGTGGCTAACTCCCAGCGTCTTCTCCCCTGCTGGCTGTTCTTGAATTAAGCACAGACTTGTCCACTCGGTTGCTTTATCATGAATAATGGGTGTGACTTGCTCACTCTTCCACCCTTCAGCAAACAAGTGCTAGCTTCACTGACCAAAAAAAAAAAATTAAAGAAGGAAAACACCATTTTAAAAGCGATCACCTTTTCCTGGCCGAAATGGATATGTCTATGGTGCTGCCCCGTGCTGTGGAGCTTCTGGAGTCAGACTGCTGAGGAATGCTCATTTCTGATTTGCTGTGGGATGCTCACAAATACCCTTCCTATCTTGTTAGTATTGAAATCAAGACTCTTTATTTGAGATCTCTACAGCAGTGTTTCTCCGCTGTGTCTCATTTGCAAAAGCGGAGAACATGCCTTCTCCACCCTTTTGCAAATAATCAATGCTCCATATTGGATTCTCAGAAGACTTCGATATGGTGATCCTGTCAAACCTAGAAATTGTTTTCTATCTTGGCATACCTGATTCCCCCCATTTCCCCTGTTTTAGAGGAAACAGCACACTTTCTGTTTTGGATGCATTCACCATTTCTTGAGTGTGTGTGTTGAAGCCATCCAAGGCCACAGCTGGCTCAGCCAGTCCCCCACTACCTGCACAGTCACGGTGGACGTGGGGGTGGAGAAAGTATCTGTGTGTGTGCCTGGGAAATGGCTACATGGACATTTTCTTAATACTCTGATTCTGTAACATTTCTGAGTTTTGTTTTAATTTTACAGAAAACAAAACCACAGTGACAAAACAGCGAGACGACCTAGAGGGTTGTGGCCGAATCTTGGGGTCACCCCACCTTTCCAGGCCAACAGATCTACAAGGCCAAATTAATTTATAAGAGTAATAATTTCTTCATAAGCCAATTTCTTTTTTCTGTATTTCTGTATGAAACTGCCAATATCATGAACAGAAGGGGAGAATCTTAAAGGAGAAGGAAAATGATGTCCGTTGGGTGGTGCTTGCCTTTGCCTAAAGCAGCGGTGTGGAGATGGCGCCATCAGCCGAGCTCGGGGGACTTGGTGTTGCTTGGGAGGGATCCATACAGCATTTTGCGTTCTTCATGTGTAATCATATTGCCAAAGACAAACTACTTCATCATTTATTGTAAATAACACTTCCCCAGACCTACCATAAAGTTTCTGTGATGTATTGTCTTCCAGTTGCAATAAAAATTACTGAGTTGCATCAATTGAAGAGGAGCCTTGTGTGTTGTGTAACCACTGAACCGTGGAAGAGACTGTGTGTGTGTGTGTGTGTGCTGTGTGCAGAGGCCAAAGGTTGATGTTTTCCTTGATAAATCCCCAATATTTATTTATTTAATGTGTATTGTATCTGTGTTTGTATGCCAGCTATTTGGAGGCCAGAAGGGAGCGTCAGATCCCCGGGTACTGGAGTAACGGGGTTGTGAGTTGCCTGATGTAGGTGCTGGAAACCAAACTTGGATCCTCTGGAAGACACTCTACCTTTTGAGACAGGAACTACCACTGAACCAGAAGGTCACCATTAACTAGGTTGACTTGCCAGCAAGCTCTAGGAGTCCTCTGTTTCTGCCTGGAGTTAGAAGTATATATATGCATGACCATCCGCCCTGCCCTGCCTTTTTGTTTTGTTTTGTTTGTTTCCTTTTGCTAATGTGGATGCTGTTGATCTGAACTCAGGTGTCTGGGTTTGCACAGGAGACCTTTTACTGCCTGAGCCATCTCCCCGGTCCCGAGACATCCCATCCTGTTTCTAACCCACAAAAGCATATCTACACAGTTTCCTGTCTGGTTTTAGAGTCCCAACTGCACGCAGTACCCATCTTCACACCTGCCTTCATTTTGATGAGAAAACTCTCAGTGTTCTGCAAAGCCACTAGTGTAGGACAGACACAGGGCTCCTGTCACCAGTCACAGAATGTATGACTAAGATCTGGTCTTGTCTGGAAGTCGCTAAATACTGAAATAAAGATGTACTTTGGGATTGGGGTCTGCCCACCTGTCCTCTATCCTGAGGGTCTCAAGTGATGACATCCCAGCACAAAATGTCACCAGTACTTCAGTGCCCCCGCCAGTCCCTATACACATGTACCCTGTGAGCCTCCTTTCTAGTATAATAAAAGAAAATCAGCTGTATGCAGCCAGGATGGCATGGGGAATCACATGGCAAGGCCGGAAGGGAGCGATTAAGGGCTAAATTTGTTCTTTATAACAACCCTTTGTCCTGGGAAATAACCAGGTCCTGCGGGAACTACATTAATATCTGCTGAGCATGGTGCCCCTTAGGACCTAATTATCTTCTACTAGGTCTCACCTCTTAAAGGACCTGCCACCATCCTGGGGCCCATGGTTCCAGCAGACGAGTCTCTGTAGCACACACCCAAAGCAGGTGACTAGGCATCTGTCATCTCTGATAGAGAGGAAGGGATGCTCCCAAAAGATTTCCTGGTCCCTCTCATGGAGTTCTGAGTTCTAGTGGATCAGGTCTTCAGGCATGCACAGCGGGCCTTCTACCCTAAGCCATCCTGCAATGCTCTAAGATTCCATCCCGTTGTTTCGTTTTGTTTTGTTTTTTAACCTGGGCTTCACCACCCACTAAGGCACCTTTGTCGGGCTGTATCCCTTAGCTGCTATCCTGGGTCACAGTGTTATTGTGGCAGTAATAGTCCAACTGTCCCTGATGGATGGTAATTCCCAGGGTCCTCCAAGTGTCCCCTTCGATGTCCTGCTTGGCCCATGCTTCTTCGGGTCTTGCTTTCAGGATCACCTTGAAAGTCACGGTATGTCCTCTCAATGCCAAGTCAGTGTTTGAGGAGAGACATTATTGGGAGGAAGGGCAGATGTCATTCACTGAGCCAAATCTGATGAGTTATTTAATTTGCCATGTTGAGTAATGCTTGAGGCTCCAAGCAGGTAGCTTCAGAAAATAGCACATACAACTGTGTGTATACATGTTTGATTCATGTGTGTATGCCCACGTATGTTTGGGTAAATAAGGATGCCTGTATGTGAATCAGAGGTCCACAGTCCCTCTCTATTTTGTTTTTATTACTATTAATTTTATTTATGTATCTATATGTGTGCACTTCATGCATGCCTGGTACCCATGGAGGCTCGAAGAGGACACTGGATTCCCTAGAATTAGAGTTACAGTCTTGAGCCTCCATGTGGATGCTGGGAATTGAACACAGGTCCTCTGAAAGAGCATCTAGTGCTCTTAATTGCTGAATCATCTCTCCAGCCTCCATCTTATTATTTTTTGAACAAGGTCTCATTGAACCTGGAGCTTACCAATTTGGTTAGGCCGACTGGCCAGAAACCCCCAGGCATCTTGTATCCCACTTCCTTTTCACTGGAATTTCAATACAAACCACTGCATCTGGATTTTTGTTGTTGTTGTTGTTGTTGGATGTGGGGTGGGCATCTAGATTTTTTTTTTTTGGATGTGGGGGTGGGTATTGAACTCAGATCCTCATGCTTGCTTGGCACGTAAGTTACAGACTGAGTTCTCTCCCCAGCTGCCATCCAACCATTCTTGAAATTTTCAAGGCAGCTGGAACTGCGACTTGGACAATCAAAACAGCTAAGAGAATTCTCAAAAGTGTAGCACCTGCAGGCTGCTTCTTTTTTCTTTTTCTTCAACAGGTTCTTGTCTCATACCAAGCATGCCCGCCACAGTTTCCCCTTCACACCTCTCCCAGCATTCCTCACCCCAACACTGCCCCACCCCAGATCCACTCTTTACCCATTTGAGAAAAAATAGACCTCAGGGAGACAACAGCCAAACAGGACAAAACAAGTTGCAATAAGACAAGGCAAAAGCTCTGGTTGAGACTGAACCAGGCAACTTAATAGGGGGAAAGAGTCTCAAGAGCAGGCAGAAGAGTCAGAGTTATACCGGGTACCACTGTTAGGAGTCCCACAAAATCACCAAGCTATGATCCATAACATATACACGGAGAACCTGGTGCAGACCCATGCAGGCCACAGGCTTGCCACTTCAGTCTCCATGAGCCCATGTGAGCCCCACGTAGCTAAACAGATAGACCATGTTCTCCTGGTGTCCTCCGTCTCCTCTGACTCCTACAGTCTTTCCTCCCCTTCTGGAGAGGGGTTCCCCAGGCTTCTAATGAGACATTCCATCCTGTAAATCCTCAGAGCAGTGAAACACCCCCAAGTCCCTCTAAGAAGGTGGGGAACACTGGCTGCATAGGGTTAGCATGCCAGAATCTCATTCATTAGTGGAATTAACCAGACAGATTGCTCCACCAGCTAAGAATAGCCATGCGTCCCACCCATGGAGATGAGGAAGAGCTATTGCTCTGGCAGTGCTGTCTGTGTCCAGGCCAGTGAGGTTTCCTGTGTTGCGTGGGCTTAAGCTGCAGGCCCCAACCCTGATGGTGCCCATCTGTCAAATCAGTTTTGCAACCATACGTGTGTGCGTGTGTGCTCTTACACACTCACACGGTACCTCGGGGATCTTAGAAGCCCTTTGGTTTGTTGTGTCTTGGAAGGATGTCTATGAGGACCACTGCTATTCTTGGCTTGGCCACTTTCTCCTCTCGTGACCCAGGAAGTATTCTAAACTAAGAATTTACAACCTCTTAGAAGGTTCTGGGGTAGCTGAGGGTGTTTCGGAGGAAGCCTGGTTGACTAGGAGACTTTTATTTATGAGTTGAAAGCCCGTGTTCTGTCCCATCACTTTTCAGATAACCATGTAAGATCCATGGTAAGTGTGAGTGTTGTTTGAGACAGTCTCACGTAACCCAGGCCAGCCTTGAACTTGAGCAAAGCCTGCCCCCACCCCACCCCCGAGTGTCGGGATCACAAGTATATTTCATCATGCCCAACTACTGTGTACTTTGACCTTTCCCTTGTCTCATCATTAGAAATATAAAATCAGAGAGAGGCTTGTGAACTGAATAAGGACTTTTTTTTTTTAAGTTTGGATGGAGAGGACAGGTGTTGTTTTGTTTTTTCACTCAAGCAGAAGTGAACGAATCAGTGTGTTGAGCGTTTGCCCCCTGCATGTAAATCAGCCATCCCGGGAGGGGCATATTTGAATAGTGCTCAGAGCAGTCATACCTTAATTTGAAATCATTCCTGGGCATTTGTGGATAAAGCACCCTAATGACTTGAGAACTGTTTTATGTTACTCCATAATAAAGTGCTTTGGGAGCAGACAGCTAAATCTCCCTCAAATACAGCAGCTCATTTGAGGGGGATTGAGGATTTCACTTTTCTCCCCATCTGCTACGCATTTCCGTACTGGCTTCTAACACTATGTAATCTGGAAGTGCCATGTGATGGGGATATCTGAAAATCTGGTAGCGGCTGCCTCTGTAAATCCCAGGACACAGGTTCTTCATTCAAGGGCCCGTTCTGTTCACAGCAGAAACCCAGGAGATGTGTGCATTTTTTTACATCAGCCCTAAATATTTTAAACAAAGCAGAGGACATCAGAGGTCACTGAATCCAAACTCTCCAACTCATAGGCCAGGTATCGGAGGCACAGGGAAGTTAAGGGATTTGTGCCAAATAACCCCACTTGCCGATGACAGAACAGGACTTAAAAGAGTGGGAATGTTCTGCCCTTTAGCCGTGTTCATAGGATCGCTGTACGGGTGGGATGTGCTTACCTCACGTGATGTCCTGTGCATTTCCCATTTAGCTGCAGTGAAAATGACAATCTAGAATGACACCAAAATGCCACCTTGCTTCTCGTGTCTGTGTTGTCTGCGGTGTCCCCACATAAGCACTATTAGAACGGACATCTTCAGACAGGGTTTTAGCCTTATCTTTGTTCCGTTTCACCTCATTGTTGGTTCACTGTCTGAACCCAGGTCGGATGGACAGAGGAGTAACAGGTAAGAAGGCATTGCTTTTGTCAACCAGAACATGTGTTGTCTTAAATCCGTTTTCTGTTCCTAGTAAGAGTGTCACAGAGCTGGGTGTGGGGGCACTCACTTGGGATCCCCGCACTAGAGGAGTGTGAGGAGCAGGATTCGAAGCCATCCTGGACTTGGTAAAACTGTCTCAAAGGGGAGGGGGTAGGGAGCAATTCCACAGGCGGGGTGAGAGTTACTTTAGCTGACAACTCTGGTTCAAGGTCAGGGGCCACACCTGGGAGGGCCCTGTGCTGGCAGAGTATGAGGCAGTACAGGGCAGGCAGCAAGTGTGCAGGAGACCTAACCATCCTAGGTTCCAGATCCTCCTCAAATTCATTCGCTAGTCTCTTAGTCATAGGTGGACTAATGTTCTCATGTGGGCTGAACTGTAATCACCTCCTGAAGGGCCCACTTGGGCCCACCCTGTACTAACTTGTAACTGGACCTTCTTGGTTGTATTTCTGTTGCTGTGATAAAAAAAAAAAAATACCCCGACAAAAAGCAACTGAGGGGAGAATTGAGTTTATTTCACCCTAATGTCCTATCACAGCAGAGAAATGAAACTGTCAGGAGCTTAAAGCAGCCAGTCCCATCATATCAACAGTGAAGAGCAGGGAGAAGGAAATGCGTGCATTCTCACTTGCTTGGCTCTTTCTAGTCAGCCTGAGTTCTCCACTCTTAACACAGCTCAGGATCCCCTGCCTAGGGAATTGGTTCTGCCCACCCTGGGCTGCGTCTTCCCACATCAATTAATTAACAGTCCCCTAGAGACAAACCCAATGTGGAAAATCCTTCACTGAGCCTCTCATCCCAGGTGAATCTAAGTATGTCGTGTTGGCAGTTAAAGTTAACATCACAGGGATCAGCTTCCAATGTTGTTTTCAAAGACACAAGCCACATCCAAGAACATAATGTTTGCTAGCCGGGTGTCATTCAATCAGAAAGTTGGGAGTACCCTTCATATACTGACTAGGGCAAGACTGTCTGTTCTAGAGGTCCTTCTGCAGTTCTGCTGGGCATACTCATCACTTTAAGATCCTTTGTTCAGCTAGGTAGGGACCTAGCTATCTGAAGATGTTAGCTACATTTTTTCCCCTCTTCAACCCATCAAAGGTTTATCCTAGGGTAGAGGAAGGGATGACTCAGTCGTTAAGAGCAACTGCTGCTCTTACGAAGGATCCAGGTTCAGTTCCCAACACTCATGTGGTGATTCACAACCATCTGTAACTCCAGTTCCAGTGGATACAACACCCTCTTCTGACCTCTGCAGGAACTGCATGTATGTGGTTCGCATCATACAGGCAGGCACATACACATACAATAAAAATAAATAAATATTTTGTTGGTTCTTTTTGACACAGTCTTTATGTAGCCCAGACTTGCCTCAAACTCACAGACAGCTGCCTGCCTCTGCCTCCCAAGTACTGGGACTACAATCACATGCCATCTGTCACTCCTGGCCAAATACATAGTTTGTCAAAGTTTGTCCAACTATTAAAATAAATACACTCTTGATATGGTTTAGATATGAAGGGTCTCCCACTAAATCTTACATTAAAGACTTAGTCCACAGCTGGTAGATTGAACAGTCGAGAAGTACTGGATTACCAGGGCTCTGATACTTAAATAGCATTCTTGGGGTGATAGAAAGCCCTGGCCTTCTATAGGCATGCACAGAAGCACACATGAACCTGAGCACACACACATAAAGTACACCTCCCCACACACCACATATACCACACACACACACACCACACACACACCCTATGCTTTGTGGCCACAGCACAGATCCACATCCCCTCCCTGTTCCCTTTTTCTGTCCCTCCTCTCTCTTTTTTCCCCTCCTCACCATCTCCTCTCTTCCTTTCCTCCATCTTTCCTTCCCCTCTCCCCTGTTCCCCCTCTCTGTCTTTCTCTTTGACTCTATCTATGTCTGTTTCTCTGTCTCTCTGTGTGTCTCCCTCTCTCTCCCTTCTTCTCTCCCTTCCCCCCACCAACTCACTGGCAGTGAGCTAGGCAACCATGGACAAAAACCTTGGAAACTGTGAATCAAAATGAACCTTTCCCTCCCCCTCTTAAGCTGCTTCCCCTGATGTTTGTCACAGTCACCGAAAGTGACTAACCCAACCCCAGAGCTCCAGGTCCGCATCCTTCCCTTAAAAGGTGAGATATGAAGTCATGCTCTCGGCTACTGTGAATTCCACAAAGCAGAATTCACAAAGGGAAAGAGCCGATCTTGCATACTGTACAACACTGGAGGAAACGCCAATCCTGACTTCATTCCTGTGGGTGAGTTAGTCTTGACTTATGCAGGTATTAGAAATGAGTTCTTCGGGAACACATCCCTCAGATAAAAAGAGCTTGCATTCAGCCACTCACTGTGGCTTAGCCCACGCTGGCACCCGTGCCAAGACTTACGAAGCATTCTCATATATACAATATTCTGTCTGTGTGTATGCCTGATGTCCAGAAGAGGGCACCAGACCCCATTACAGATGGTTGTGAGCCACTATGTGGTTGCTGGGAATTGAACTCAGGACCTTTGGAAGAGCAGGCAATGCTCTTAACCTCTGAGCCATCTCTCCAGCCCCGAAGCATTCTCACAGTATTCAGAATATGCTTCCATTCATAAAGAGATCGCCATGCACACAAGAAGACCTGAGCTGGATCCCCAGCACCCTCAGAAAATGCTGAGCCAGCAGCACGTATTTGTACCCTGAGAACTGTGGCGGAGAAAACCAGAAGATCCCTGGAGCTTGGTGACCTGCCGTCCTACCTCTACGTTCAGTAAGACCCCATCTCAAAAAACTAAAGGTGTGATGTGACTGCGAAAGATGCCCTTGGTTGCCACATAAACATGCACGTGCCCCTGCCTGCACATGGGAAAACACACACGAGCAACAACAGAAATCCTCCTGTCTCCTTTGCAGGGTTTGGCACTGCAGGCACAGGTCCACAGTGCACAGCCTCCATCTGCTCTTGATTACAACCAGAAATCTTCAGCATTGTGCTTTGTAGAATTCTCTCTTCGTGCTATACTATTTACAGAACTGCCGTATCTAGCGTGCCGTGAGCCTTTAAATATACTTAACATGCACCCAAAATAATTGGCTTTCTTAAAAAAAAAAAAAACCAGAAATGGAGTTAGGTTACTTCTGGTACTTATTTATTTTTAAACACTCATCCTTCACTCAGCATGGATATATAGTTAAACATCTGAAGCTTCTATCATCTGAAAAACTGTCCAAAATCAGAAAAGACAGAGAAAACGATAAAGAAGAAATAGATGGAGAAGGTTCTTAAATGGATTCCGTCCCTCCTTGTCATAGTCAACTCCCTAGATTTTTTTTCTTTTGTTTTGTTTTTGGTATGCACCAATCCTACTAGTTGCTGTGAATATCAATTTGAAAATCTGGCTTGAGGCATGAAAGTGTCCAAATATTTACCTGTGCCCATGCATAAGCATCATGCTGGCAGCTGGCATCTCACTTCTCAGTAGTTGCTGATTTTTTCTAGACTCTGGCTTTGTCTTCTTCTCTTTCCAGTATCTCCTCTTACCCCCATCGGCCAAGGAGGAGTTGAAGAACAGCCTGCTTGCCCTCTGCAGATATGTCCAGCCTTTCCCATGGGCAAATCACTTTCCAGTGAACTAACTCCTGTGCTGTGATTGAATTTGACTATGGGGTATTCCCCACAGGTTCATGTGTTTGAGCATTTGGTCCCCAGTTTGTGACACTGAGAAGATTGTGGAGACTTTAGAGGGTGAAGCTTCACTAGAGGAAATGGATCCCACTTTGAGTAGATACTGTCCATCATGACAGGGATGGGAGTAAGAATGAGAGGGCTGGTGGATAGATGGAAGGGTAGGTGAGTGGATGGGTGGGTAGATGGATAGATGGATAAATGAGTGGATGGTAGATGGGTGGGTAGATGGATGGATGAATGGATGGATGGATGGATGGATGGGTGGATATATAGATGGATCGATAATGGATGGATGGATGGATGGATGGATACATAGATGGATAGATAATGGATGGATTGAGAGAGAGATGGATGGATGGAGGGATGGATGGATGGAGTGAGGGAGGGAGAGAGGGAAAGATGGAGGAGGGATGGATGAAGGGATGGATGAATGGATGGATGAATGGATGGATGGATGGGTGGGTGGGTGGGTGGGTGGGTGGATATATAGATGGATCGATAATGGATGGATGGATGGATATATAGATGGATTGATAATGGATGGATGGATGGATGGATGAATGGATGGATGGATGAGTGGGTGGGTGGGTGCATAGATGGATAGATAAGAGAATGGGGGAGTGGGTAAGTGAAAGGGAAAGTAGGTAAGTGGGTAGGTAGGTAGATGTATGGATGAATGGATGGGATGAGCTATTCAAATCTATCTTGGGACTCTGCATGAGTAACATATGTTTTCTCCAAGTCCACAATGCACAGGGCAGACAGGGGCTATGAACCCAGCTGGGAACTTACACAGGAGCAAGATCTTCCCATGGCCTTTCAGAGAAAAGTGCCTGGGGGAAGGGTTACTTGGAAGCCTGGGGATCCAAGAGAATGCTATGGCCTGGCCTGTTCAAGCCATATTTTTAGCCAGCAAGGTATAGGACCCATCCTCCTCCCATGAACCCCTGTCCCCAAAATGTCATAATTCCAAAGACTATAGTTTCCAAACAAAAAGGATAAAAAGGTAAGGGATATCCTTGCTATAATACCCAAGAGACTCCCTGTCCCAGTAGCCCTTGGGTGGGTAGAGATTGGTTCTCTCCTACCCCCAGTCTACAGGAAATGGGACCTGAGCAGATCTCAGATGACCCAAACTGGCTAGGTTGCAACTTCACTCTTAAATGCTGACTAGCCATACTGGAGCCTTCTTCAGGGGGATGGGGCGTTGCATCACCAGCATCTCTGTTCTGATGGTCTCAGCACAGACAAGTGGAAATTCTCAGATCATCATGGGGCTGGGGGAGTGGCAATTGATGGATCTTGTCTTGCTTTTAACGGTGGCCAGTTTTCTGTAAGTGTCCTTGAGAACAATTGCATCTTTTGAACCTGGTCTCCAGCCTTGGGTTTGCAGCTGTCTCCAGTTTCTCAAGGTTGCCCTGGTCTCAGTCACTTAGGTAGTGGGCTCGGCTGTACAATGAATGTTCATTCTGGTCTGTTTTAGTATAGCAGTTCAGCTAACTAGACAATAGAATGAACCCTGGTGCACAGCCTCTCTGGGATAGCAGGCTCCTTTGTTAGTCAGAGATATTGAGACAGAATGGTTGACAATAGCTGCTTGCTGCCTGTGTGACCTTGACCAAGTTACTCACTCTCCCTGATGCTGTTCTTGCATCTGTTGGATGTGATTATAACAGTCCCCACCATGCAATTTTAATACTAAGAGGATTAGTGAAATGAGAGGGGATTGCACCACACACATCTGAGAGAGCCAGTAATTGACTGTTGTCATTACTGTTGTTACTAATCTTAGCATGTGTCTGTGCATGTGTGTGCGTGTATGTGTGTACATTGTGTGTGGTATGCACAAATGTGTTGAACTCAGAGGACTTCAGGTGTCATTCCTCAAGTATCATGCAATTTTTTTTTTTTTTGAGATAGGGTCTCTCAACTGGCTTAGCACTCGCCATGTAAGCTAGACTGGCTGGTCGATGAACCCCAGAGATCCACTTGTCTCTGTCTCCCCACCACCGGGCTTACAGATGCATACCATCATTTCTATGTGGACTCTAAAGGTTGAACTCAGTTCCTTGTGCTTTCAAAGTAAGCACTTTACCTACCTAGTAGGCTTCAGATTTACTGTGAAAAAAAGGGAGTATGTAGTATTTTATTCAAGCATTTTTAATTATAGGATAGATACAGAAATATTTTGGATATATTGGGCTAAAATATATCATTAAAATTAATTGCATCTGTTTTATTTTACTTTTTATAAATTGGCAGTTAGAAAAGTTCAGAGTATATCTGTGACTCTTCCTGTGAGCCAGACTGTTTTATGTGGTGTCAGTTTCAAAAAAACCCCATCTACAGCCAAAAATGATCAACTACAGAAAGCAGATGTGGTGGTTCAAGTAAGAACGGCCCCCATAGGCTCACACATTTGAATGCACATCAGGGAGTGGCACTATTTGAAAAGATTAGAAGGATTAGGAAGTATATCTTTGTTGGAGGAGGCATGTCACTGGGGTGGGCTTTGAGGTTTCAAAGGCCCCGTCTTTCTCTCTCTCTCTGTCTCTCTGTTTCTCTGTCTCTCTTTCTCTCTCTGCCTGGAGATCAGGATGTAGAACCCTCAAGTACTTCTCCAGCACCATACCCGGCCATGCCTGCCGCCATGCTCCCCACCATGATCATGGACTAAGCCTCTGAAAATGTAAGCAAGCCCTCAACTAAACACCTTCTTTAATAAGAATTGCCTTGGTCATGTGGCTCTCCATGGCAACATGACAATGGTGAAGACAGAAGACAAACAAAACCTGCAAGAATCCCAATCTGTGTCTTTTAAAATAGCAAAAGGAGCTGGGGAGATGGCTCAGCACTTAAGAGCACTTACTGTGATTGCAGAGGACCTGAGTTGGGTCCCCAGCACCCACTTTAGCAACTCACAAGCGCCTGTAACTCCAGTTCCAGGGGATCTGATGCCCTCTTCTGGCCTCTGCAGGCAACTGCACATGCTGTGTACATTCACATGGATACACATGCACAAAGAGAAAATAAGTATTTCTAAATGATAATATACCAACACTTAAGCTTCTTGGATCATCTTTCCTTCAGCATGCCTTACTCCAGACGCTTCTAACCCAGTCTCTCCCCGGCTCACTATTGTCTGCAAACAAATGGGTCATGTTTTTTTTTCCTTTCTCCTTATCTCACTATTTCCACTCTTCCTCTCCTCTTTCCTTCCTATCCTGACTCATCTCAGGCCTTGCCTTTTCTTTTTTCTTTCTTTTTTTTCAGTTTTTCGAGACAAGGTTTCTCTGTAGCTTTGGAGCCTGTCCTGGCACTAGCTCTTGTAGACCAGGCTGGCCTCGAACTCACAGAGATCCGCCTGCCGCTGCCTCCCCAGTGCTGGGATTAAAGGCGTGCACCAACACCGCCCGGCCAGGCCTTGCCTTTTCTTAATTACTCTCTGACTTAGTAGCTCCGAGGATCTGGTCTCTGAAGCAGGAGAATTGTGAGCTCCTAAAACCTCCAGCGCATCGCAGGAGTCCCTCATGCTGGCAAACAAGCCTTTACTATATGAGCCTTGGGGGAATTTGAAGAAGCTATGCAACTAGTGACATTTACATATTGCTTTATTTATTTATTTATTTTCTACTTTAATTTTTTAAAAGAATGCTATTGCTTTTCAGTTTATTTTATTTTTATAACAAGATTGCAAAACAGGCTGAGAATTCCCATCTCCTTTTTGAAAGGTGAGGAAAACCGAGTTCCAGGGAGGTAAACAATTGTCTTCAGTCATTTGCTAGAGGCCATAGCAGAGGACATCTCAATCATGGCTTCCAGAACTATTAATTTTATGCTCCAGGAAAAATATTATATTTGATATATATAATTTAAAGGCATTATTTAATGCTTTAATTTTTATAGATGTTTAAAATATAAACTACCCTAGTACCATTCATTCCCTTGCATTTTTATCTAGTATATTTCCTCTAATATTTTCTTCTGACTGAAGGAACGCCTTTAATATATCTACAGTGCATGCTCACCAGAGATGAGTTCATTCAGCTTTTGGTTTTGAATACTTATTATTTCACTATAGAAACTTCTTTCTCTTTGCATGTACATGTGTGTGTGATATGCATTCATATACATATATATGTTCATATTTGTACAGGCATGCATGTCAGGCTGATGCTATCAACCTTATACATTGAGGCAGGGTCTCTCACTGCAACCCAGAGTTTGCCTATTCAGCTAGTCTAGCTAGCCACCCTGCTTCAAAAATACCCTGCCTCTTCTGCTTCCCAAGTGTGTTGTGGACTGTGTAACTGGGCAAAGATGTGTCACATTTTTTTATCCTGCATTTATTTAATTATGTAAAGATGTGTTGCCTGCCTAAGGCACCTGGTTTGTCTAATAAAAAGCTGAATGGCCAATAGGTAGGCCATGGAGGGATAGGCGGGGCTAATGGGCAGAGAGAATAAGAGGAGGAATCCAGGCTTGTGAGAAAAGAAGAGAGAATGAAGGAGAAAGAGAGGGAGACAGTCAGGGCCATCCAGTAAGTCACCAGCCAGCCTGACACAGAACAGGACGTACAGAATGAAAGAAAGTAAGAAGCCCTGAGGGAAAACATAGATGAGGAGAAGCAGGTTAAGTTATAAGAGATTGTGGGATAAGCATAAGCTAAGGCTGAGGGGTTGTAATTAATAGTAAGTCTGTGCCTTTGAGAGCTGGTTGGTGGCCCAAAGGAAAGCTTGTTACACAGACATGGACTACAGGTGGGCTGCTGCACCTGCCTGGAGTTCACTTGGGTTCTGGAGAGCTGAATGCTGGGTCTTGTGCTTGAACAACAATGGCTTTACCCACTGAGTTGTTTCCCTGGCTTCTGTAGCTCAGGCTGGCCTTGACCTGACATGTAGCCGTGCTGTCTCCACCTCCTGATTCTCCTGCTTCTCCTTCCTGAGTGCTGAGATTGCCAGTGTCTATCACTGTGCCTGGCTGGTTACGATTTCCCAGACTTTTTTATTTAAAAAAATGTATGGTATGTTCTATTGGGATCTCACCAAGGCCAGCTGGCCTAGGTCTGAAAAAGCATGGGATAAATCCGGACTAGCTGAACATAGCAGACAATGAGGAATACTGAGAATTCAAGAACAATTGCAGTGGGTTTTTGACCCTACTGCACGTACTGGCTTTGTGGGAGCCTAGGCAGTTTGAATGCACACCTTACGAGACCTGGATAGAGGTGGGCAGTCCTTGGGCTTCCCACAGGTCAGGGAACCCTGATTGCTCTTCGAGCAGATGAGGGAGGGGGACTTGATCGGGGGAGGGGGAGGGAAATGGGAAGCGGTTGTGGGGACGAGGCAGAAATCCTTAATAAATAAATAAATTAATTAATTAATTAAAAAAAATGTATGGTAGTGGTATCTATTGGATACACAATTCATCCTTTTCACCATTTCAAAGGTACAGTTCAGTGGTATAAAGCCCCTTCCCCCTGCTTTAACCATTATTAAGCAGTCACCATGCGCTAATCACGGAAGTGATGTTACTTACGCACCTGTGTTACAGACAAGGTGCGTGATGCATGGAGTGTAACTTGTTCAAGGCCTCTAGGCAATGGAGAGTGGAGGTAGTTCTCCAAAGATAGCCAATGGACTTCATCACAGGGAAATTAATTATGCTGCCTTCACTGTCTGCCCTGGAATGCTCCTTGGGGCTGATCAGCAATCCCAGGACTCCTCCTCCAGCTCGGGCTGCAGGAGTATACCCATCCAGACACGGGAGCAACACTGGGTTTGGAGACAGACCAGTATCCGAGTGGCACAGTGTCTCCCACCCGTAAGGCAGGACAGACTGGGACCAGGGAAGGGGTCCATTCAAAAGTGTTATGCAGAACAGGGAAGCACTCAGGGACCAAGAGACCACAATTCTCAGCCAGCCACTTGAAGTTAAATGTCAGCTTCATTTGAACCCCTGGCTTACCTTAAATTACAATTACAAATCTTTGAAATCCCCGTTCGGCTTCTTACCAGCTCAGAACAGACGGGCTGGCAACCATTGATCCTGCGCACCAGGGACTGCTGGCTTCAAGGAGCGGATCCCTTTTCTGTATGCGAACAAAAGCAAGACTCTTGTCTCAGAAATATTCCGGCAGCCTCTTGGCAAAGGCTGCGGGTCATTCACTCCGGGCCCTTCTCCAGCAGACCCTAGAAGCACATGCCTTTGTATGATTTCGGTTTGTGTCAAATGCACTTTAAGCGTCACAAGTGGGTTTTATTATCTGTTTCTCACTGGCGACCTATCCAGCTTGAGCATTTTACAGCTGCTCCTTTGGCAGACAGGAGTGTCAAGGGCAAGGGACATTCACTCTCTCGCAGCCTCTTTTGTCAAATTGGGACGGTGTGAAGGCCACGGAACCTCTCCTCCCTCTCCATTCTCCCACGAATCTCTGCTTGCTCCTGAGGTGAGCTGCCTCTCCCACTGTGTAGAGGCCTCTCAACCATGGACAGGGCTGTACTGATTATTCCCCACCCCCCACACCTCTCTATGTAGCCTAGACTGGCCCCAAATACCTAAGCAGAGGGTGACTCTGAACCTCTGATCCCCCTACCTTCACCGCCAGAGCGCTAGAATTACGGTCATATCTGGTGGATGTGGTGTTGGGGATGGAACCCAGAGCCTCATGCATGCTAGGCTAGGCTCTTCCAAGTGACTCATGCCGCAGCCCCACTGATTCTTTATGTCTGGACATTGCATTAATGGTCAGCTTTCCCCAGCTAGAACGAGTTATCTGGTGCAGAAAACTCTGAAAGGGAAAACGGTTATGTAGTTCTCAGTTCCAGGGTTTCAAAGGCTGGTGCTCTACACTCCTGACAAGAGGTGGGTGGCAGTGGAGGAGTTAAGCGGGTATTGGAAAGAATGGTCACGTCTCAGAACAATGTCCTAAGACATTTTTTTCTCCTGACAGATGGGAAGCTGCCCCAACACAGAGAAAAACCATTGCTTTGAAGCTACAAAAGTAAACTTCATATTGTTTTTTTTTAAAGTCCATTTTGAGTCTAAAAAGTGAGCTATAATCAAGGTGTCTCTCTGATTTTAAAACTCTAGTGTAAACTGCATCCGGTAACACATGCCTTTAGTTCCAGCATTCAGGAAGCAGAGGTAGGTGCATCTCTACTAATTTGGGCCTGCCTAGATCATATATTGAGCGCGTCAATTTCTAGCCATCTAAGGTCACATTGTGAGACCTCGTCTCAGGAAAGAAGAAAGAAAGAAAGAAAGAAAGAAAGAAAGAAAAGAAGAAAGTCCCAAACTCAATTTTTATATGAACATTGTCACAAGAACAGCCGAAGAGCCCCATGAGGTTATGTTTCCAAGGGCCCAAGGACCTACCCCTAGGTTCCACCTCTCGACAGTGCCATGCTAGAAACAACCCTTTAATTAAAGTGGACCCTTGAGGGGGCACTCTGATGCTTTCTGACATGGGGCCTTGTATGCACTTGGATATGGCTTTCCCATGCCCATTGTAGCGACCTTAACCTCAACAGTTGCATTTTGTGGCCTCTGAGTCATCTTGGGGGATTTTCCTGCAATGGTATGCAAGGAACCAAGAGAAGAAATTTCACCACTTGGTGCCAATGTAAAATTAGGCCCCAGATAAGAAATCTCCAACAACTGGAATTGTCAGAGAGTGGAGTGATAACTGTCTGCCTGCTCAAATGCTCATTGTTCAGAAAGATCTGGAAAGAGATTGTTCAACAAACTGAGGTCTGTGGCTGTCCTGATAGTGGTACAGCTTGGGAACTTGAAGCTGAGCTGTCTATGAGGGACACTGGAGATTCTGAAGGGGTTTAGAGTCATCACCCTGGGCAGCCGTGCTCCTGTATTATGGTAGAAGCAGGAGCAATACCTCTATGGTCAGGAAAGGGAAACCATCAGGACACAGTGGCATTCCCAGCATGGGCCATGCGTGGAGTCAGGGCCAGCCTCGTGGGAATGGGACCTGCCTCTCTGGAGCATGCACGCTACTGCCACTCATTGTAAAGGATTTCATCATGTTTGAAAAGGGTCCCTGTGCTGGGCTTGGTTCTGAAATTATACAGCCTCCTCTTACTTCCCTCTCACCTCGGTATGATAGAAGTATTCTCACAAATAATCAGGAAATAAAACAAACAGACAAAAACAAATGACAATGGCATAGCTGGACATTGTGGGGTGCACATTTTATCCCAGCACTTGGGCAGCAGAAGCAGGTAAATCTCTGAGTCTTGGGCCAGTTTGGTCAACATAGTAAGTTCTATGGTAGCCTGAGCCATACAATGAGACCTTAAAGAAAAGCACCAACAAACAACAGAAGGGAGATGGTCAGAATGTGAATGCAGGCTCCAAGTTTTCTGTTAATGATCTTTAAAATTATATAAGAACTTTAAAAAACTGTTTAAACCTTTGAAGTGTGTGTGAGTGTTTTCGTTTGTATGCATAGTGCATGCCTGATGTCCACAGAGGACAACAGAAGGCATCAGTTCCCTGGAACACGAGTTAACGATGACCATGAGTCCCCATTGCAGGCGCTTACTTGGAAAGAAACCCGGATCCTTGACAAGAGCAGCCATTGACTTAACCTCTGAGCCATCTTTCCAGCCCCAAGAACTTTTTCATGATAAAAATAACTATGAGAACACTAAATGAGGAATGGATAAAATTGTCCAACTGTACAGCGAGCAATCTTTTACATTTACCCAAGCTTGAATTTGGTCTCTTTGTTTATAATCTTTTTTAATTTATTTTTATTTTATATTTATATGTGTGTGTACTATGTGCATGCCTGGTGCCTTGGGAGGCCCGAAGAGCACATTAGATCCCTTGGAACCAGAGTTAAAGACCATTGTAAGCCAATATGTGGGTGCTGGGAATTGAACCCAGGTCTTCTGAAAGAACAGCCAGTACTCTTAACCGCTGAGCCATCCCTCCAGCCCCCTAATCTTTATTTTTTAAATTATTTTTCCTTTATTTTCATTTTCCATGTATGGGTGTCTTGCCTGCATGTTTGCCTGTGTATCGTGTGTATACAGTGCCCACAGAGGCCAGAAGTGTGTGTCAGATCCTTTGACATTGGAGTTACAGGTGACTGTGAGCTGCCATGTGGAGGCTGGAAATTGAACCTGGATCCTCTGCAAGAGCAGCCGAGGCTCTTAATTGCTGAGTCATCTCTCCAGCCTCCAAAGAAGCAATTCAAAAACAAAACAAAACCCCAAACCTTTTACCTTTATTTTCTGTGTACGGGTGTTGTGCTATGGGTATGTCTTATGCATGTCTATACACCGCGTGCATGCAGTGCCTATGGAGGCCAGAAGAGGGTGTTGGATCCCCTAGGGCTGACTGGAGTAATAGACAGTTGTGAGCCATTGTGTGGTGCTGGGAATCAAACCCAGGTCCTCTGGAAGAGCAGCCATTGTTAACCTTGAATCCATCTCTCCAGTCCCAAGAACTTTATTATAATAAAAATATCTTAGCACAGAATGGGGGTGGCAGGAGAGGAAGTTCAACCATATACTGAATAATTGTTTACATTTACTTAGTGTGAATTCGGTCCCTTTGCAGTCTGTTCAGAACTCTCACAGTGTTCCTTAGACTGGATGGTTGTAACCAGCACAAGTAATTTTGCCCAGTACTAAAGGCTGAGACGTCTGAGCTCGAGGTGTTGTAGATTTCGTGTTTTGGTTGAAGCTCATTTCTTCGTCTGGGATAACATTCATTACTGTATCATCACTTGGTAGAAAGAGGCAGCGACGCTCTCCCTGGAGCCTCTTTTATGGAGCCACAAATCACATTCATACAGGTTCCTGTGACCTAACTCCCTCCCAAAGCTGCCGGCTCCTTCTTCCATCACTTCAGAGGCAGGATTCCAGCATCCGAATTTAGGGAAACCTGAGCTTTCAGACCACAGCACCAATGTGATAATATTTTATGACAGTAATGATATAGCAATTATATAGTACATGGCAGTTGCTGAATAGTGCTTTAGTCCCTGGACTGATTCTTTAGGTTTTGAACACTCAACAAATTTAAAGGAAGAACACATTTCAGCCTTAAAGATTTCATGTAAACCTAGTAAGTACTTTAGTAAAGCAGGCATGAGCAAAACAGTTAATATTCAAAACGAAACTGCTGCCCACCCCCACTATGTTGTTTTAAATCTAGCAATAAATAAAAACTACAAGTCGTCACACAGAGCGAAACCATGCGTGTTCTGTTTTCATTGTTGAGATCACCGTGCTATTCTTATTTATGTCTAATCATTATTTGTTTCAATTTTCTGTTTAAATACAACCATCTGTGGCCCTGTGGCGAGCAGGGATGCACACTGTGCCCCCTATAAACTTGAATGCAAGGAATCTAAGTGACTGCCCTACTCGTGCCTGTACTGGAGGCAACCAAAGAGCTGGGAGTTGGCAAATCCGTGTCCGTGTGCAGTAAGTAATAAAAGTTCACCAAATTTAAAGCTATAGCTCTTGGTAGAGCCCAGCCACGGCAGCTGTTTAGAACCCGCAGCCAGCAAACATGTGTTTGAGTGTTTCTTACCAACAGTGTCTAATGATACCAATGACACGTGGGACAAATACAAAGCAGAAATGCTCTGTAGATTTCATTCCTGGTTTTGAATTCTAGACAGAAAATACACCCTTTAGTTGCCAGCATTCAGGCAAGTGTGCATTACTGCCTGGTGAGGCTTGCATGGTTTCTTCCTTCCTTCCTTCCTTCCTTTCTTTTTTCTTTCTTTCTGCCTTTCTTTCTTCCTTCTTTCTTTCCTTCCTTCCTTGCTTCCTTCCTCCTCCTCCCTCCCTCCCTCCCTCCATCCCCCCTCTGTCTGTCTTTTGTTCTCTTCCTTCCTCCCTCCCTATCCTCCTTCTCCAACTCAAGCACCCTTTCTTCCTTTTTTCTTTTAGATTTATTTTTAAAATTTTGTGTGTGTATATGTGTTGTGTGTGTATGTGCTGTGTGTATATGTGCTGTGTGTATGTGTTTTTTGTGTGTGCGCGCACACACATGTGCACACACAAGTGCCTGTAAAGGCCAGAAGAGGACATTGGATCCCCCTGGACTTACAGGTGGCTGTGTGCCACCTAATGTGGGTGCTGGGAACTGAACTCCTCTGTACAAGCTGTGAGTGCTTAGCTGGATGTTGTAGCGTATGCTTTTAATCCCAGTTCTTGGAAGGCAGACGCAGGTGGATGTCTGTGAATTCTAGGTCAACTTGGTCGACATAGAGAGTTCAGGTCTAAGTACATGGTAGTGAGTGAACCTAGAGATTTCAGAGTAAAACGGCCTAGTTAGATTTGGCAATGAGGATATTTATCATGGTACCACTTCCAACAATAACTGGGTATTCTTGGTTAATCTGAGTTGGGGAACATGTGTTAGAACGTAGCAGGAAATCAAAGTTTGGGGTGTTTATTCTACAGACAAAATTTCACAATATATTCTTATCTAAAACAATGGGGCTACAAAACACAATGTATCATATGCCATCTCCTCTTTTCTAAAATACGAATATACGTATTATTAGCACATGCCACCCACTTCCCAGATGGAACACCAATGAGTTTGTTTTCTTTTGTATCCAAATTACATTGATTCCATATCCTCCCACCCCACAGATCCCAGGAAACCCGTTTCTCTAGTGCTGTCTGCGATGGTTTGTACTGATTGTCACATAGACAGGATCTAGAATCACCTTGGAGACAGACCTTTGGGTATGTGTGTGTGAGAGTTTCTAGGGGCTTGAGAGATGACTCAGCAGTTAAGAGCACTGGCTGCTCTTCCAGAGGACCCAGGTTCAATTCCCGGCACCCACCTGGCAGCTCTTAACTGTCTGTAACTCTAGTTTCAGAGGATCTGACACCCTCACACAGACAAACGTGCAGGCAATACACCAATGCGCATAAAATAAATTGATAGAGTTTCTGATGTAGTTTATTGAAGGGCTAAGACTCACTCTAAAAGTTGGTGACCCCCATTGATGGAAGAAGGTCATTGGTTAATAAAGAAACTGCTTGGCCTGATAGGTTAGAACATAGGTGGGTGGAGTAAACAAAACAAAATGCTGGGAGTAAGAGGAAGTGAGGCAGATGCCATGCCTCTCCTCTCCAGAGCAGATGCGATGAAGCTCCGACCCAAGGTGGACGTAGGCTAGAATCTCCCTGGTAAGTCACCACCTCATGGTGCTATACACATTAATAGAAATGGGCCAAGCAGTGTTTATATGAATACAGTTTGTGTGTTGTTATTTCGGGTATAAGCTAACCAGATGGCTGGGAGCTGGGTGGCAGGAATGCAGCCCGCAGCTTCTATTATACCCCATCCCATGGGGTCAGGTCCCAGACTGAAGAGAAAGGGGAATGCTGAGTACCCAGGATGCATTGCTCTCTGTTTCCTGACTACAGAAGTGCTGTAGATATAATGCAAGCAGCTACCTCAAGCTCCTGCTGCCAGCCCTTCCCTGCCTCAGTGGAACACCCTTTCCTCCCTTAAATTGCTTGGTGTCAGACATTTTGTCACCATAATGAGAAAAGTAACGAATACACCATCCATGGTCTTTCTGGGAAGCACCGGTCAATGCTAAGCAATTTCCCTTCTAGCAGCCGCTGCTCTGCCTGCAAAAAAGCTCAGAATCCCCATGGGTCACCTCAGGCAATCTTGGGAACAACTCTTTGCCAGACCACTGGCTGTATAATAGACTTCAGCTTCTCAGAATCCCAGCTCAGAGCAGGCACAAATGTTTGAAAGAATGACCCAGAGTCAAACGTACTTACTGCCTTCCCAACTAAGGGCTTTAGGTATTTCAGGGCGTCATGAGTACAAAGCCACCCTCACCAAGCTCTGTGTTTGGAGCCATGGAATGTACTTTGAGTTGGACTGGTCCAGCTCTCTTCTAGATCTCATGAGGAACTTCCTTGGTCCAAGAGCTGACCCTCACCCCCACCCAGGATGACTGAGAAAAGGAAAATTATATATATTTCAGGGAAACATCTCCCAACTCAGAGATAGACCCTCTCAATGAATCAGAGCAAAAGGTTTGAGTCTGATCTCTGTGGCTGAGGACATACCAAAAGACCAGGTCTCCAAGGCAGTTCCAGCAGTCCCACCCAATCTGTGTTCAGATAAAAACTTCTCCAACTCGCAAAAGGCACAATCCCGGGACAGAACGGCCCTCTTCCCATCAGTAACACCATCACTGACAGGCCAGGCCGCTGAGGTCGTCTTTGCGATGACAGCCATTTTCTTCCAGCATTGCACATTTTACATTCGTGTTTTTGAGACCGAAGCTTTCTCCCGAAACAAAAGAAATTCATTCCAAAGGAGAAAAATGCCTCCACCTCCAGAAACTGCAAATTGCCAGCACATTTTCTGTGTTCTTTCTGCAGTAACCAGCTTCCATGTGAGAAGGAGTGGACCCTACAATGGTAACCCTGTGTGGTGTGTGTGTGTTGTGGGGTGGGGCGTGCACCCTCACATAGTGTATGCACAAACTGTAGCTAATCAAACGTGATAAGACTATGGGTGATATTAATTTCCATTTGCATTTTAGGGTTTCTTTTGCTTGGATTTTAAGGATAATCTGAAAGCAGAAGAGGAACAAAGCACACACACAAGTTTAATAATAATGATTTTTGCTTTATTTCTATTCTTGAGACAGGCCCGAGCTGGTTTTGAATTCCTCCCTCAATCTCTCAGGTGCTGTGGTTACCGTGTGTGTCACCACACCTGGCTTTGTATTGGTTTTAAGTCCCTCATATTTTATTTTCCTTTGTTTTTACCCCTAAAAAGAAAGTGCCCCCCCCATCTGAATGAATTGTTTTTTTGGATAATCAGGCTTTACTTGATGGTTTTACAAATTTTATAGACAATTGTCTACAAGCCAGCCTGATCCAAAGCAGCAGGTGGGGCCTGTCTGACCAGAGGGAAGCCTGTTGACAGGGAAAGACTGAAAGCAAAGGTCTTTGCTCATTTGATGTTTACTGACATCTGGAGGGCTGGTTATTTTAGCTGGGTGTGTACACCTGTAATACCAACCCTTGGCAAATGGAGGCAGGAGAATCAGGAACTGGTCAAAGTCCTCTATACAGAAAGTTCGAGACCAGCCTGGGCTATATACAACCCTGTCTTTAAAAACAAACTAACAAAAACCCCACCATTCATTTTAACAATATGTTAAATTTTAGTGGGATTTATTTCATACTACCTAGAGGTTTTTTGTTGTTTGATTTTTGTTTTCTTTTTGAAACAGAGTCACTGTGTAGTTTCAGCTGGCCTGCAGCTCACCATAGAGACAAGGGTGGCCTCGAACTCACAAAGGTCTGCCTGCTTCTACCTCCTAAATGCTGGGATCAAAAGTGTATGCCACTATGTCCAGCTTACCATAGACTTTTTAAATCTCAGAGACACCTTGATGAACTTGCCTATAGCTCACTTTTTAGACTCAAATCTGATTTTTTTTTTTTATAAAAAACAATATGAAGTTTGCTTTTGAAGTTTTGAAGCAATTGTTTTTCTCTGTGTGTGAGCAGCTTCCCATCTGCCAGGTGACAAATGGGCTGGTGCTTTTTAAGACGCCTTTAAAATTTCAAATTACCAAAGTAATACATATTCATCGATGAATAAATGGTAAATACAGAGGAGCCCAAAGAAAAACAGTCGCCCGGAATCTTACCATGCTGTTCATGTAGAAGTTGCTCATTTGATAACCGTACCTCCAGCCTTAGGCATTCACGCGCGCGAAGCACGCGCGCGCGCGCACACACACACACACACACACACACCACAGGCTCTGACCCAGTCACATTTGTGAGCATGCAATGACAGCTTTGTCCTGGCCACACCTCTTGGCAACCTGCATAGTTACTTTACCAGGTGTAGTCAGCGTGGGTCTTGAGCTGATCTCAGGTGATCATCTTAACGCAGTGAGAAAACACTCTGACAGAAGCAATTTGATTGCATTTATTTTGACTTACAGTCCCAGAAGGACACAGTCTATCATGGTGGGGAAGACATGAGAACAGGCACTGGAAGTGTGGTAGCAAGAAAAGGAGGCTGTCTGGTCATCATTGTCGTGGTGCATTCCACTCACCCTACTCTCTCTCTCTCTCTCTCTCTCTCTCTCTCTCTCTCTCTCTCTCTGTGTGTGTGTGTGTGTGTGTGTGTGCGCGCGTGCGCGCTCACGTAGATCTGCACACACGAAGCCAAGAGCAATGAATGCGTGCTAATACTCAGCTTGCTTACTCTATTTTATACAGTCTAGGTTCCCCGTTAGGGAATGTCCCACCTATAATTAAGATGGGTTTTCTCATATCAGTTAAAGTAATCCCTCCCAGGCAGCACTCTCCAGTGATGTCAGAGTCTGTCAACTTGACAACAAACACTATTTGTCACGCTCATTCTGGAGCCTGTAAAAAGCTGGCCTTGAAATCTGGATCTTTCTGCCTCAGCCTCTGGAGTGCTGGCATTTGCCACCACATCTGGCTTCTGTTTAATAAATCCACTGGGGACATGGTTCTCTAGGACGCTGTCGGTCCTTTAAATGAGTCCTCATTCTTTGCTATCCTAGTAAATGCTCCTGTCTGCACATTGCTGTACGCTTCTTATTTCCCTAAAACAATTTTCTTGACTGGAATTGCTAAAGCAAAGGAAATGTCTGCACTCTCTCTTCTCTCTCTTTGTTCAAAGTCTTCAGCTTCCTGCTCTGCAGATGCCAGGCAGCTCAGCTCACTGCTTCCTTAGTCTCTGCCTTGGCTGGTCAGAGGTCTCTGCCTTCTCTTCTCGGCCCTCCCCCTACCCCTTTTTAACTTTCAACAAATTCACACATGTATAAAACACACCGTGATCATATCCACCCCCTCCCCATTACTCTTTTGCTCTTCCCAGTCCTGTTGACCCTACTTTTTGCCCCAACCAGTCTCTCTCCTATTCACCCATACTCTCTGTGTGTGTGTGGTATATGAGTGGTGTGTGTATGTGTGTGTGTGTGTAGATCTTTCACAGGTTATATCTAGATAACTATGTTTTGTAGCATGCACCCCATCCCCCAGCTCTTACATTCTTCCCACCTCCTCTTCCGCAGTAGACCGCTTGGGTCTAGGAGGGAACAGCTATAGATGTCCTGTTTAGGGCTGGGCACTTAGCAGTCACTTCTCAGGACTCTAACCAGTCTTCTCTGGTCAAGGCTGAGAACACTCCTCTATGAGTATAAGCAGATCTACTCAGAGGCAGTTAAGACTACATGTCCAATTGCTAAAACATCAGAAGAATCCTGCCCAGGGCCTGTACTTTTCCAGCTATGTGCTTTTGACCACCTTTTCTGTACCAGGCATGGATACTCTCCTGTGGAGCAGGCCTCAAATCTAGGGAGAAAGCCATTTGTCTTTCACCCCGGACAACCATGCCACTATTGCACCAGTGGTGTTTCTTGCCTGGCAGGTTAGTAGTACAGCACACAGTCAGTTAGATGGGTGATAGCATTTCTCCCTAGCTGCCTGTATAGTCGTTCCCTGCACTATGAAGCTCGCCAGCAGAGAGAACGCTTCCAGTTCAGTCCCAGCTTGGGGTCTCTGTGTCCTGCAACTAAAGTTGTGCAGTGTATTCAGAAATCGTCTCTTAACTAGTTCTGGTGAGTAACCAGAAGTAATGGCAATAGCCTGCGTGGTTTGGGGAGCCCCTTGGACCTCCCTGGCCAGCAACTCACTCTTCATGTTTCTGGTCTGCATTTCTGAAAGTGGTCAAGAGAATACTCCGGGGGAGCCTTTTACTGCATCTGCTGTTGCAGCACTAGGAGAGGTGGTGGATGAGGCCATCCCCTAACAGGCTCGGAAGTATATATTTTTGGTTTTGAATACACATGGACAGACATCTAGAAATGTTGTAGTAACTGGGCTTAGGGCGATGACCCTATCAGTGCAAGCACAAAGATCTGAGTTCAGAGCCCCAGAACCTAGGTAGAAAAGCCAGGCACAGCTCTGCCTATCTGCAATCCAGCGCTAGAGAGGCAGAGGCAGGGAGATCCCCTCATCCACTGACCAGCCAATTAGACAAATTGATGAGCTCATGGTTCAGAGAGAACATGCCTCAAAAAAAAAGAACAATTGAGGAGGACATCTGGTGTGAATAGGAGGACATCTGGTGTGAATAGGAGGACACCTGGTGTGATAGGAGGACACCTGGTGTGATAGGAGGACACCTGGTGTGATAGGAGGACATCTGGTGTGATAGGAGGACATCTGGTGTGATAGGAGGACACCTGGTGTGATAGGAGGACACCTGGTATGAATAGAAGGGCACCTGGTGTGAACCCCTGGCCTCCACCTAATGTGTATCTGTACCCATGCACACACTCCCACACAAACACACAATGTCGAACTAGCATATCCTTTTTCCAACCCAATGAAAGAGCATGGGATCCCCTTACCACAGCAAGCATACAGCAGTGGCTATGCTGGTACAACCATCAATGCAGTCCGTCCTCAATATCACTGGGCTCCACAGTCACAGACTCCACCAGGTCACACATACTTGAGATGACACGTACAGACTTTGTCCTTGTCACTGGTACCTAAACTACCCATATAGTGTTTGCATTGTGTTAGGTATCATAATGCAGAAATGACTTAAAGCAGCACACTGGGGGAGGGTACATGCAGGCTTTATGCAAATATTATGCTATTTTATGTAAGATACTGCAGCATGTGTGGATTTTAATATCCAAGGGGATCCTGGAGCCATGAACATCAAGTGATGGTTGTGTGTGGGCTGAGACAGTAATATGTTAAGACATAATTCTGGCTCAATGGCTGCATGGAGGGAATTCCAACAACGTCAAAGATCCAGATGGCAGCACGTGCCTGCTTCCCTGGCACATGTGTGATGCTGCCTCTCCTTACCACAGCCCCTTTTTATATATTTGGCAGTGTTGAGCACAGCCTAAAAAACTGAAAAACAAAGATATGCATGTATGCGATGGAGCACCCATGTGTGTATAGACATACATACATAGTGGTTTTAGTAAAATACGTATGTGTGTGTGCACACACACTCGTGCACACATGCCTTCTAGGGATATGCAACCTGTACTCCAAAATGTTCACATAGGTTATCTTTGGGAGGTAGAATCGCAGAAGGCTTTGATTTTCTTCTGTGTGCTTTCAGATGCCTTTGAATTTTCTGCAGAAACCTGCCATTGCTTTTGAAAAACATACTACAAACCAAACAACAGATGTGAATTTTTTGCTTCCTTTTTTTTTTTTTTTACCTCTTGAAAATAAACTTGGTTGTGTATGTTCGAAGTTTGCAACATGGCATTAAAGAACGCATCTAAAGGGTGGTGATTTTTTTAAAAGTAAACCAAAGTTATCCTGGTGATCTCCGCACCAACAGCTTGGCAGCTGCTATCATCCCTCCCTCTACCCACGTCCTCACTCTACAAAGTTCTCAAGTCTGGAGACCATGGTGGAGAGTTGAATCTCAAGCCTCAAAGACCTGAGTACTGGGATCAACCTGCAAGTGATTGTTTGGAAGGACACAGAGGAACCAGTTTCCTCGTTAAGTAATGTAGAATGGCGTTAGGTCCTAGCTCACAAGGCAGCTCCACTGGGGTAGGACGTCGTGTAGAGGACATTGGAAGTCCAGAACTGATTTTAGATAATTGGAAAGACTTCTTTAATTGACTTGTAATGTCTTCCAGAAGAACACTAGTAGCTGACTATTAATGTCTCTCAAGGGAATGGGAACAGAAATAAACCCATTGCATACACATAGTTGGCTGAGCCTGGACTAGCACTGACAACATCCTAATTCCTAATCTTAGATTTCTTTCTCATGCTTCGTCAGTCATCTTGACTTTCCCCAGATTCAATATTGTCCTTTCTAAATGTCCTTCTTTTTAGATACTATAAAAACTCATTTGATAGTCAAATTAAATTTGATGAATGTTTACTTTAAGAAATGAAAGGGGAGTAAGAGTTGATCTGTACCCCTAAGGAATCCGAAACTACTTCTCACTGAAGATTTTCTTAGGTTCTAGAGGAGCCTTATTTTAGTGATGGCCACGGGGCTTATCCCCACAGAGAGACAACACTTTCCACTGTCTTGGAAAGAAAGGTAGCCATTCTGAGGAGGGAGAAAACATGCTGAGAGTCAGGCTGGCTCAATCCACTCTTGCATGGGTTCCACTTCTGCCTTGTCTTCTCTATTCACCTGCATAAGATCCTGGGGCTGTGAGGAGCCTGCTGGCTGCCCATTGGGCTGATATCTGCAGGCTTGCTGTCCTCCCTAGTAACAGACTAGAGTGGAAGGCAGATCAAGGATTAGGAGGAGCAACAGGCTCCTTTCAGTGCACAGCAACAGGGAATCAGTCTTGGGTTAAACACCCTGCCCCTTTCCCAGGAGTATGGGCTTTGACACAGGGACACATGCTGTCTTAGTTAGGGTTTCTTTTGCTGTTGAAGAGACACCATGATCATGGCTACTCTTTTTTTTTCTTTTTTTAAAATTAATTTTATTGAGCTATACATTTTTCTCTGTTCCCCTCCCTTCCCCTTCAACCCTCCCCCATGGTCCCCATGCTCCCAATTTACTCAGAAGATCTTGTCTGTTTCTATTTCCCATGTAGATTAGATTCAGATCATGGCAACTCTTATAAGGAAAACATTTAATTGGGGTGGCTTGCTTACAGTTCAGAGGTTTAGTCCTTTATCATCACGATGGGAAGCAAGGCAGTGTACAGGCAGTCACAATGCTGGAGAAGCAGCAGAGAGTTCTTACACCTTGACCCATAGGCCACAGGAAGTGGTCTGAGTGTCACACTGAGTGAAACTTGAGCAAAGGAGACCTTAAAGCGTGCCCCCACAGTGACACACTGCCTCCAACAAGGTCAAACCTACTCCAGCAAAGCCACACCTAATAGTGCCTACCCCTATGAGTTTGTGGGGGCCAATTACAATCAAAATACCTCATCTGCCCTGCAGGCAGGTGCTATAAGAGAAGTCAAAGATTCAGAGTTCTTGTTGGGAGTTGGCCTCAGGCCTCCTAACTCGGTGGCTTCCTACTTTGGCAGTGTTTATGGCCTATATGTTTCCCTTGGCAGGGGACAGACCTGCACTCCATAGAAGGCAGGAATCCTTGACACATAAAGACATATGAGATGGGACTTGGAGCCCAAGAAGAAAACAAGTCCAGGTACTCTCATAGTGTCCCAAGTCTCTCCTGTTGGAGTCTTCAGTCCTAGAACTCTGCCCCCTCTAACCTTTCAGTGTTAATACTTAGAAGTCAATACTTGCTTCTTGAGGAGACTGTTCATGTGAGGGTTCCCTCTTCTAACTTCAGCTTCTCCACTTACCATCAATATAATTTTTAGAAATCTGAAAATCCCTTTCCCCCGCCCCAGTTCTCAGCTTCTTTGGCTACTAAATGAGGAGAACATATCAAGAAAGCAAATGACAAATACTAGTGAGGACACACACACACACAAGGGAACATTTTTACTGCCAATGTCAGCTAGTCCAGTCAGCAGGGACAATCAACTCAGGATTTCCTCAAAGACTAAAGCTAGATCTACCATGTGACCCAGCTGTACCATTCCTGGGTAATCAGTCAATGGAGTCCAACTTAACACATTATACTGATTCTTGCACATCAATGCTTATAGACACTAACCACAACAGATGAGTTACAGAAGCACCCGGATGTCCAACGGCAGAATGGATAAAGAGAATGTTGTGCATATACTCAGTAGAATTTTTCCAATCATAAAGAAGATTGGCCTTATGTTCTTTTCAGGGAAATGTACGCAACTAGAGGTAATTAGATTGCGCAAAGTAAGCCAGTCTCAGATAAGTTATGTTTACTCTCATAAATGGTTCCTAGATTTATATATGTCAAGTTACTGTGGGAGTTTGAATGTAATTGGATCCCAGGATCTCATAGGGAGTGGCCCTCTTAGGAGATGTGGCTTTGTTGAGGTAGGTATAGCCTTGTTGGGCAGGCTTTGAGGTTTCCTGTGCTCAGAATACCATCCAGTGAATCAGTCGACTTCCCGTGGCCTGCGAGATGTAGCACCCCAGCTCCAGCACCACGTCTGCCTGCATGCTGCCAGGCTCCCTGTCATGATAACAGACTGAATCTCTGAAACTGTAGGTGAGCCACCCCAGTTAAATGGTTTCTTTATACGAGCTGCTGTGGTCATGGTGTCTCTTCATAGCAGTAAAAAAGCCAACGGCATGAGGCTGCATGATGTGTGTGTGTGTGTGTGTGTGTGTGTGTGTATGTTCGTACTCAAAATAGCCAGAATATGGAAACACCAATGAACAGAGATCAAATTGTGAAATATATGTGCAAAGGACAATTATTCAGCCATAAAAATGAAATAATTCATGGTATAATATGAATAAACCTAAAACAAACATGCTAAGGGAAAGAAGCCAGGCAAACATGGTTTCATGAATGATCTCACGCCTATGCGCAGAATCTATACACGCACAATGGCACAAAGCAGACTGGCATTTGCTGTGGGCTGAGGAAGGGAAGAACGGGAGAGTTATGTTACAATCTTCAGTGTCTCCTAAGGACCTTTATGCGGGAAGCTTGGCTGCCATCCTGCAGTACCATGGGGAGGTGTGGAGCCTGAGAAGAAGGTAAAGAGGGGGAGGTCGGATAACTGAGGCTGTACAGCTGAAAGGGGACCCTGACCTCTCCTTTTTCGCTTGCTTCTGTGCCACAATGATGCTTAAACCTCCTCACACACACGTTCCCCCATAACGCTATGCAGCCACGAGTGGGGGACAGGCCAAGGAACAGCTGCCCAGGAGTTCAGATTCTTCCCAGGAGACTGAAAACGAATGGAACACCTAGAAACTAAAGAAATAAAGGCACAGAAGGGTGTTCATTGAAGCAGAGAGCACCTTCGAAGGGTGAAGTCCCTAAAGTTGGTAGACCACCACCAAATGATCTCTAAATTGGTCTTTTTACAGCACCCCCAGGACATTCCTTTCCTTGATCTCCACTCCCTGCTTACTGCATTTCACCAGCCAGGACAGAAATAACCAAAGACATATGGCCCTGTTGGATGGATGGTTCTGATGGCTGGGCGACCTTCTTGGTTAGGGACGTTCCAGGTGTGATGTTGGGAGTGTCATCTTTCTTCCTCTGACACTTTCCCTCGCTGCCCACTCCTTACCAGCACAGGGCCAAAGCAGTGTGGACAAGTGAGCATGGGCCAAAGCTGCCAAAACTGTGAGCCAGAGCAAACCTTCCTTCCTTCCGAGTATGACTGTGTCAGGAACTGTGTTTCACAACAGACAGCCGCTGACGTTGGCAGGAACTCTTAAATGGGATAGATCCTTTTTTGGAGGTGATTGGCAGAGGATACATTAAGGGAGAAGAGACATTTTCCCATTGTTGAAGTGGGGTGTATCTGCCGCTCAATACAGGGTCCTGGGATACTAGATGCATTGTTAGGAGACAGGTGAGTGCAGAGCCTGAGCCAAGTAGACGCCTTGGTTGCTAAGCTACCTCCAAGCTTGCCTGCTTCAAGGACACTAGGAGGAGGAAAGATGTCCCTTCCCTTCGATGGGACTCCATCTGGAATGTGACTGTGGGAGGCAGATACCTTCTAGAATGTTTAGATCACAATGAAGCAGAGGCCAGGAAGCTATGGTCTGGGCACAGGTCCTTGCAGACGCAATACAGAATCTTGGCAAATCGTGAGACATGCCAGGCATCCCTGCTTCCCTCTTGATAATGGGAGGGGAGTGTGAACTAGACTGCAGAGAGTCCATCTAGTTTAGGCAGTCTAGGGAGGGCCAAGGTTAAAAAGTAACTGCGGCTGACTTCTAGGGGACGTGGAAAGGATACCCTCCATCAAGGGGATAACAGGAATTTGAAGAAAAGAAGCGATGCTTAAGGAAACAAGGGGGGCTTCAGGACAGCTGGAGCCTGGGGACTTGGACAGCTCTTGCCCCAGTTTTCTTTTTTTCTTTTTTTCCTGGAGGCTACCACTTAGCTTGTAAGGCAGAACATGGCGGTGGAGGCAGCTTTCTTTCCTCCTCCCGGGTTCACAGAGCTGGTGATGTTACCATGGTAATGGGAGGGCGGTTTGATGTGAGCCTTTGTGCTGGAACTCCCTCCAGCTTTGTTCTCATCCCAGCTATAGGTGTTTCCTCCGCAGCTATAAGAGAGGGCCGAGTAGGGGATTTCTGTGCCTCTTTGACGTAACCCCAAGAGCGAATGTTCTTCTCCCCTGTCGACCTTTCCATCCTGTGAGGGACTCAGTCCCCTGATTATAAGTTCTGAGGCACTTGGTTCCTGGTTCTTGGGGGATGTAGAGACCAAAACCTTTGAAATATAAGACATACTAAACGAGAACAGAACAAAGTTGGGTCTGTCCCTTTAGTCTATTGCGGACAGTCCTAGGGAAAGACGCTTTCTGGGAAGAGCACAGGGGTTGCCTCCGCTGAAGTCAGTTTCTAAAGGTTAGGGATGTGAGCCTTTTTGATTCACCCTGTAATAACTCATTCTGGCTGTATCATCCATGTGAGCTCCTTAAAGCCTCTCTGGAACCCATTTATTCTCTCAGACTCTATTGAATTCCAGAGGGTAGAGGCAACCCTGAAGATATGCGGTTGAGTTCTGCCCCCATCCGTCAGCCGTGGACTCCAGTGACTCCAAGTGGGGAAGTAATGGTCTCCGTAGACGTTCTTCTGCTGGAGCTCTATCCTTGGCTCTGCTATGCGAATCTACAACCCTGGACAAGTATCCGGTTTCTCCAAGTGTAGGTTTTCTAGACTAACAGACAGAAACAGAGGCATCTGTCCGGCTTCAGCTCATGAGGCAATAGGTTCTGAAGGCTGGGATTGTACCCCATTCATCATTGCCCCTCCAGGGCCTGCCATGGTCCTCTGTGCACCACAGTAAGTCAGAAAATGGCTGTCTAATGGAAGAGAGAAATAGAGACAACGGGGCCACCAAGCCTAGTGACCTAGGTTGAGCAGCCAGAACCAAATACAGTGGAGAGAACCAATTCTTGCAGGTTGTCGTCTGACCTCTAATGTCCCACAGCACATACATATGCACTAACTATAGGTTTAAAAATAGTTTCTAAAGGAGAAAATATTAGTGGATATACTTCCCAGCCAGCTGGAAATCTTGACAAGTGACAGACACCGACTCAAATGAGCAAACAGGGACTCTGCAGCTCCCATCACTGGGATTGCTTCAGCGCAGCTGTCTTGAGTGTGGCTGGATTCCAAGGGCTCTGGGAAGTCCCCAGGGCAGAGACCATAGGAGTCGGTTAGGGACTCACAATTCATCAGGGATGGATGGGAGCTCTGGTTCAATATATAGATAACACCCGGTGGGGCGGGGCCGGAGTTGGGGCTATGGCTCAGTTGGTAGAATCCCTGCCCAGTGTGCACTAAGCCCCGTTTCTGATCCCCAGCACAGCATACACCAGGCAATATGGTGCACACCTCTAATTCTAGCACTAGACAGGTGGGGGCAGGATGCTGGGAAGTTAAAAAGACAGCCTTGGGTACCCAGCAAGTTCAGGGCCTTAGCTTTTTAAGACCTTGTCTCATAAACAAACAAACAAACAAACAAAAATACACTTGGATTTCTAATCATGCCCGGGTCTCCAAGTTATTTGGCCTTGTGTCACTCACTTTGATTAAGCTCTGATGCTTAATCTAGTTTTTTGTTTGTTTGTTTGTTTCCTTTAAGGTAGACTCTGGGGATTGGGCTCTGGTCCTCAGGTTTGCAGGACAAGGACGCTAACACCCCAAACCATCTCATCAGCCTTATAGTATTGCTTACTCATGTCCTTCGGTCTTGATTCAAAGTCTGGTTGGGTGCCTCTGACGAATACAGCTCATGTATGACATGTAGCCGTGTTCTAGCTGAAAAGGAGGCTGGGAAAGGTGTCAGTGTCCCCTTTTAGAGAAGCAGCAGGACCACTGTTACAAAGGTAGTGAGTTTCCCAAACCCTGAAAGGGGATTTAGATATTCAATGGGGCCAAAATGAGCATTCCTGAAGCAATGAACGAGCTAAGTGAAGTTTTGGGGAAATGATGGTTTACTTTCCTGCCTCCTACCTGAGAAGCAGAGAAACAGATTCTTTGAGTTCTTTACCTGGAGTCCAGGGTGCCTCCTGCTCCATTTTCTGACACGCATCCTTCCCTGAACTAAATGTGTGTCCTCTGTCTCAGAGGCCGTGTTCTGCTCAGCTCCCCTGGGAGGCGACTCTGCAGACTCTTCTGGGTCTGATTCCCGGGTATAAGGTGCTATGTCATTGTTGTAACATAAATAAAGACAGTTCACGTGAAACTCAGGGAATAGAGGCTCTGGAACCCCTGGGTTCTATCAGCAGCCCCAAACTGGGAGTGTAGGATGTGGTGGCATACACACAGCCTGTGCAGTGGACAGGTGACAAGAGGCCATATCTCTTCCCTACTTGTAGGTTTTATTTTTTTCTTCAAATGTCCTTGGGATGTCAGCACTGCTTGCTTGTAACCCCAGCGTTTGGGAGGCATAGGCAGGAGGATCAGAAGTCCAAGTTCATCTTTTTGGCTACCTAGCAAGTTTGAGGGCAGCTTGGGCTACCAGAGGCTGTTTCTCAAATCAAGCACATTGAGTTACCGCAGCAGCGGCCAGCACACAGTAGGCATACTGCTCAGGTTACATCCTCTCTTCTTAGTCATTCTGGATGCCTCTCCAGTCCCCCAGAGCTGACTCACCTGACTGTCCCTTCTATTAGAGATGTTGTCATCTCCTGCCTCTAGGGCCCCGGTAGGTCAACCTCCTCATTAATCACAATGACTTTGATGAAGTGCCAGCCTGTCATCCAAAAAATGTCATACTGTCAGGACCTAACAGTCTCCCTCCATGGCAACCCAGGGATCCACCCTCGAGAGAGACAAGAAAACCCCAGGTGCATTCCACACACGAAGACTCTATTAGCATCATTGCCGCCTTCATTTGCCCCAGTTTCTCATTTTCAGGGGTTCTTTATGCACATGGCTGCAAGCGTGCATCCCAGGCCTTCCCAGGGTGTTGTCTTGAATGACTGCCCCTTCTCTTTCCCCTCTTCCTCCCTCCCTCTGCTTTTGGGCTCCTGTAATATCGCATTATATTCTACAGAGCTATCCAAAGAACAAGGCACCACCGAGGCAATGAAATCTGCCTCTTAGCAACACTGCTCTTAAGCAAAAACTCTATCGATTGCTGAAGCTCTGGACCCACTTTAATCAAGTAATCTAAACAGGGCTTAAGCTTCAAAAGCCAAGCAATGTGCCCAGCTTCAAAGTGCTTACTTATACACTGAATTAATTTATCCCGGATATACTAATGCTCCTTTCGGCCCTATGGATTATAATGTTAGAGGTTGCAATCCCGGCTTTGATAATAGCCCTGAAGTCCATCCTCTGTTGATTGTCATGTAAAAACGCACAAAGAGGAGTGGATAGGGAGGGGAGTGGACAAGTGGATTGGGATAGACTGGGAAGACTGACACAGCCCCATGCAAGCAGGGCTCTGCTGGGCAGTAGATGATGTGGAGCTGTGTGGTCTTGCTTCAGGCTGATTTGGACAGGGGGTGGAGGCAGAAGGGGGCTACACAGACCAGAGAACTGCTTTAGGAAGCCCCAGCTGTGACTGACAGGTGTGGCCAGAGTAGTCAGCTTGTGTGTTGGAAGGGTTGGAGAAAGTTGGACGTTTGCATTGGAGGCCAAGGGGCCAATCACATGCCTTCCATAGCTGCCCCTAACTGCAAGGATTCAGGGCACCAATTGGCCTTAACCTCCATCCCTTCTCACTTCCCAGAGCTTGTGCCTGTCACCTCATTGTTCATTCTTCCAACAATGTACTGAGCACCTGCTATGTAATGGGCATTATTCTAGGACCTGAGTTTTAGACAGTGAACAGGATAGGGAAGGCTTTGGTCTTGTGGGATTTGTTTTGCACTTGTGAGAGAAGAGGAAGACCAATGCATTGTCTCATTGCCTAACTGATTATCATCTGGTGGTGAAATGTGCTCTAGATAAAATTTTTAAAAAGGAGAAAGTGTCAGGGATCATATGAATAAGCACAGAGAAGGTAGCATCAGTGTGGGGTCAGTTTTAAGGTTCTATTTTTGTTTTCTGTGTATAAGTGTTTATCTGCATGTGTGTAAGTACACACTGTGCTTGCAGTGCTTATAAAGGCCAGAAGAGGGCACCAGAGCCACTGGAACTGGAGTTACAGGCAGTTAGTTGTGAGCTGCCCTTTGGATGCTGGGAACTAAACCCAGGTACTCTGTAAGACCAGTTGGTGTTCTTAACCACTAAGCCATCCCTGTGAGTTTAAGTGCAGTGCCTGGGAGAGGTACATTTGATAAAGACCTCGGGGAAGCATGGCCGAAGAGCAGCGAGCAGGGCAGGGAAGTGGTAAAATGTGCAGTTTGGTGAGGAAAGCAGCACAGGGCAAGTCTGAAGTTGCAGCCAAGGCAAGGATGAAAGAAAGACTGCCGTTCTTAAAGGGAGAGGTCCCATCCTGCGTGGGACAACAGGAAAGGGTGCTTTTAGGGCAAGACGCCACCCATCAAAGGCTGTGCCTTGTCAAGATGCAAATTTGAGAGCCCTGAAAGAGAGAATGCAGCTGAAAGGATTCCCTACTCAGAGACAGTTGCCTAGGAACACAGGGTGAGACTGGAAGTTTTGCCAGTGGCTAAACCTGAGAGTTCTCCAATGAAACAAGCATAAATACACTACACTATAACCCACGTAACTTTATGCCCAATAATCACCACTTATATAGCAAACACCTAAAGGGGAAAGAAACCCTTGCCTAGGCAAGGGGTTGTACAGATTCAAGGCAAATGGAGGCCACTTCATCTGTGGTCCAAAGGGGCCAGGAGCCATCTGTAGCTGGCAGCCGAAGTCGGAGGCAGCATCTTTGTGGTACTGGTTTTGCAGGCATGGAGAATGCAAGAGTGAAGGGTTGTGGTATCTTGGTCCATGGTTCTAGAGAGCCTCTGTGGCCAGGCATGTGGTACAGGGTCAGTCTTAGGATGACTTGGATCCGTGTAAACCTGTGTTCTGGGGTACAGCTCAAACCTTGTGTGAACATGTCGATGAAAAGAATGGCGAAGGGCTGGGAAGCTGGCTCAGTGGGGTACATATTTGAAGGCCTGGTCCTTAGGGAGTGGCACTACTTGACAGGGATTAGGAGGTGTGGCCTTGTTGGGGGATGTGCGTCATTTTGGGGTTCCAAATGCTCAAGCCCAGGCCCAGTGTCCTCTCTTTCTGCTGCCTGATGATCTGGATGTAGAACCCTCAGCTGCTTCTCCAGCATCACATCTGCCTGTGTGCTGTCATGGTAACAGACTAAACCTCTGGAACTCTAAGCCTGTCCCAACTAAACGTTTTCCTTTTATCAGGGTGGCAGTGGTCATGATGTCCTTCACAGCAAAAAGAACGGTGACTAAGACAGTGGGGAAGAAGCTCTTGTTGCACAAACTTGAAGATCTGAGTTGGGATCCCCTGCATCGCTGTAGAAAGTCAAGTGTGGCCGTGTGAGCCTGGATGTACCGGTGCCATGGGAGGAAGAAACAGGAGGTTCCCTGAGGTTCGTTGGCCAGTCAGTCCAGAAAACAAAACAAGACAGAAAGTGGTCAGCTTCAGGTTCAGAGACGACCCTGTGATAAGGTATTAAGCAATAGCGCAGGGCAGCTGATGTTCTCCTTTGGCCTATACACTACACTACACACACACACACACACACACACACACACACCACATACAGGGTGGTGGGCAAGTTTTAGTTGATGAAACAGCTAGAGCTGAGAGAGTATTGTGGTAAGATTCAGGGAGTCCCAAGAGAGTGGTCCCACTGCGCAGTAATCAAGGCCTAAACTTAGGAGAGAGATGGAAATACGTCTGATACATAGAGCCACAAATTCCTGTTGACTGACCTCAGAAAGGAAGGATGCCAGCACAGCCCTGAGGTATTCTGGAGGTCCTTGAGGAGGTCCAGAAAGATCTGCCTGTGCCTGTGGGTCGGCTGTTGTTGATTCTGTGTGGGAGAGACCTTGGCGGGGGCGGGAGAGAGTCAACGGCCTCGCGGCTGACAGAGATAAATACATCATGCAAGCAAAGCTCAAGTGAAGAGTTTTATTGAGATAAAGGGAAGGGGTCGGGGAGAGAGGGTGAAGGAAAGGAAGAGAGAGGAGAGAGAGAGAGAAGCAGAGACAGAGACCAGCTTGCCTCTTCAGAGAAACAGCAGGAAGAGAGCGGGAATGGGCAGAGCTTGTCTCCTAAAGGGACCTTTTGCACCTGCGTAAAGACTGCTAGTGACTTAGCCATGGGGCCCTGGGCTGGCCAGGGTGCTACCTGAATGCATCCTGCCAGGGGCCAGGGGCCAGCATAATGCCCGAATCCTAACACCAGCCACAGCCTCACGGGAAAAGAGGGATACCCGAAAGCGGGGTGGTTGGAGGAGACAGACATAAAGAGATTCTTTACGAAGGTGTAGCGGAGTGAGGACTCAGAACACAAAACTCAATCTGGGATGAGGTAGCTGACGAGGAAGCGGCTGCCACTTCTGCCAGGCTTCAAGCGGAGACAGGGAGCAGTGACCAGAATGCAGATTCCAAGGCACACTCCTGAGACTTGTCCAAGAAGGTCATCCAACAGGAATGCGGCTGACGTCCCTACAGGGAGAGAGCTGGGAAATATCCTGGCTTCACTCTCCTCCCTCCGCACCCCACCCCCCACCTCGTGCTTCCCCTCCCAGGATTCAAACTCCAGAGGAGGCAGAAGACTAGGGAGATGGCAAAGCGGAAGAGAGGGCCAAGATCGTGTTACCCACCCAGCCGCTCAATTTTCAAACACTTTGTTTCTTCTTTAGCCAAGGATTTGTAGGCTCCGAATGTGACTGCAAACTAGAAGGCCACAGACTCCCTCCCAGCCACCACTTGACTGAAAATTGGACCCGCCAGCAGCCAGGCGCGCAGGCTTGCTCTCACCTGGGGCGGGGGAGGAGCCAGAGGTTCTGTCTGTGCTGGCCAAGTGCCAGGCTCCCTTTGCCTTCTTGTTTTTTCTTCCCCTGTTGTCCTCGCCAGAGTACTGCCATCTGGCCTCAGCCTGTCTAAGGAAGGTATCGGTGAGGCAGAGAACCTGGGGTCTGTTCCCTGCTGCCTTAAGAGATGACTTGTGGCTGCCTGTCTGGCAGATGTAGCTCCGTGGCATTTTAATATCCAAATGTCCCTCCCGCCTTAGGAGGGAGGCCACGGACTATTGAAGGCAGTTCCCACAGAGAGCGCTGATTGCTGCAGCAATAATTTCCTTCAACAGCCATTAAAACACTTCTGATGTTTTTTTTTTTAAATAAAAAATAAAAAAGCAGGGAAAAGGTGGGGGGCAATGAGGCTAACATCCTTCCGATTTCCTACACCAGCGTTCATGGGGTGAACTTTAACTAATTGGGTGTTAGTATCAGCTGCTTCCAGTTATTAGCGGGCTGTCAGCAATTCTGTGCAACCTCAGCTTTGTCTAGCAATGTGGGCAGGGTGACTTGGACCTCAGCAAGGGGCTCGAAGCTGCCCTGAGACCCAGAGCCTGGCCTTGGGGTAGTTTGTGCCTGGCTTGCCCACTGACATCCTCTAGTTTAAGAGATGCTCTTTCAGGTCTCAGGAGTCACTGAACTTTCTCTACTCTGTCTCCTCCCTCTGCAGAATAGTCAGTTCTTCAGCCAGGGCCCGGCTCACCCTGGGGCTCTCTTTAACCAAACGGTGGTTAGATATGCCCGCATCCTCTACTCAGTGTACACTCACTCAGCAAATATAACTGGAAGGGCTTCATGTATCAAACACAGCCCAAGGCTGTGAGGTGGTGGGGGGAGGGTTAGGTGTTTCTCAGCGACACCTTGAGGCTAGATCGGAATATGTGAGAGCCTGAATTAAAAAAAAAAAAAGCAAAACCGGTGTTGCTGGGTTCCCCATCACACTGGGATTGTTCCAGGCCCATGGTCTTCACTGAAACAAGGCTGAGGAGCAACCTTCAAAAGTGTTCTCACTCTTTCCCAATTCCTATTGGTAACTAATGTTCTTCTGCTCAAGAAGTGAGGAAAGAGGGGTTGTTTTACAGACACACTGGGGCAAGGAGCAACCGCATCAAAGGAGGACACCAATGCTACCCTGGCAGGTCCCATGGCAGGTGGGAGACAGCGGGGGGAAGGGGGGGTGAGAGACAGACAGATATGCCATGCAGAGAGAACTTGGGTATAGAGTTTATTTAATAGGTATTGGAAAGGGTATAAAGGTAAGAGAATTATGGAGGAAAAAGTTAAATATAGATAGATAGATAGATAGATAGATAGATAGATAGATAATAGATAGATGGATGATAGGGGAAGGGGGAGGGGAGGGGAGCAGTAGTTACCTCTTCAGAAGAGGGAGAGAGAGAGAGAGAGAGAGAGATTCTGTGAGACAATGGTCTTGTACCCTGTAAAGGTTTGTCAGTTGTACTAGTTTAATAAAATGTTGATTGGCCAGTAGCCAGACAGGAAGTAGGCAGGGAAACCACGCAGCCCAGACTGTCAGAATTTGGGGGTGGGATTCACTGAGATGTCCCTTGCCTCCGTTGCAGCCTATATCTGACATTCTCTTGTTTTGCTCTGTTTGTTGTTGTCTTTTGGGGGAAGGATTTTGGTTTTTGGGGTTTTTTTGTTTTGTTTTGGCTTTGGTTTTGTTTTGTTTTGAGACTGGGTTTCTGTGTGTAGCCCTGGCTATCTTGGAACTCAATCTGTAGACCAGGCTGGCCTTGGACTCATAGAGATCCGCCTGGCCTCTATCTCCCGAGTGCTGGGATTAAAGGTGTGCACCACCACTTCCTGGTTGTTGTTTTTAAATGACTTGTTTACATTAACCTTATATGTGATTCTTATTTCCATGGGATCTTTCCACTCAGTATTATTTATTATTGTAAATCACCTCAAGTCCTCTTGGAGCAAGATATGATGTGCATAAATTTTTCCTAAAAAATGGCCATCTGTTCTTCTGGGTTTCTCGTCAGTCAAATCTGATACATGCAAGTTTTAAAAAAGAAATCACTTTTTTGTGTGTTAATGTTAAGCTGTGCTTAGCCACATGACATTCAGAATGTGGCTGCCTGATTTCAGCAGCTGGGAAGAAGATTCTCCACGGAGGACAGGAAGGGCAGGAGGTGAGACTGAACAGTGGGAGGGCTGACTTATGTCCGCTCATGAACCCGAGCTTCCAGTGGACTGGAAGGTTCCCTGGTTGGAGAATTCCAATTCTGTATGAATTGTTCTGTATGAACAGGTTCCAGGAACACATCTCTCAGTCTTTGTCCTGATGATGTGAGCGAACCTGGGCTGCTGAGTAAAGCTGTAAGCCGGAGGAGCACAGCCAGATCTGACCCCTCCCACTGGAATTGCCAGAATTGTCTCAATGGGAACCTCAGTCCGTTCCTGAGTGACCACAAGGTGGCGCTAGTCACAGGGTGAGAGGAGGCAAGCGCGCACTCTCTAATCATATTGCCCCTTTTGAATTTGTGCCCTTTACTTTTCTGCCTCTGGCTCTCTTTAGTAGTTCATTGCCTGGGTATAAGTGGAGCCAGAGCAGGTGGCCAGAAGACTGGGTTTTGTTTGAAACACCAGTTAGAAATTCAAATGTTGATGGGGACAGAAAGGAAGAAAGACCCGCAACGAGGAACAGGGACCGGGAGAGACCGCGCAGCTCTATGCGGAGAACAGTCGAGGGCTTGGACTCTGGAGGTGGTGTGAGTGAGGAACGTGATAGTAACAATCTGAGGTGCTGGGAGAAGATCCAGAGGAAAAAGACTCCCTAAATGGTGCCTCTAATGGATGACCTTATCTACTTTGAAATTTTGAGCAGGAACTTCAACCTTCACCTGGTTCAAATTGAACCTTCAAACTCAGTCTCATTGCACTCATGTGGACCAGGTAACAGCATGCTGGCTAATAGCAAACAGTAATTAGTGAGAAAGTCAAGAGCCATGCTAACACTTTGACTTTGTTGTTGTTTTTAAATGACTTGTTATGTTAACCTTATATGTGTTCTTATTTCCATGGGATCTTTCTGTAATGGTCTGTCCTGACCCTTTAAGCGACAAGCCCTGCCCACTCCCTCCCCTGTCCATGAGGCAAGCAGATCTTCCTTCCACTTCCAGCTTGAACTCCTTTTTCCATCTCTCTCCTGAAGAGGTAGCTGCTGCAGAGGTTCCTCTCCTCCCCCTTCTTTCTCCCTCTCTGCTTCTCTCTCCTCATCCTCCTTCTCCCTCCCTCTCCCCTTTCCCCTTCCCTTCCATAACCCATTAAATAAATACCCACTTTCTCTGCATGGTGTGCCTATCCGTCTCTCTCTCGTCTGCCATGGCTCCTCGTGGGACCAGTTGCCCTTGTGGCCTGCTGTGGCCTCCCACCCGCTGCTGCCCTAAACTACCTGCAGTGGCCCACTGCACCCCTTGGGGAATTGCGCCATAGCATTTTACCATCACTCTTGGTATTATTTACTATTGTAAATCACCTCAAGTCTCCTTGGAGCCAGATACCTGTTGAGACACCCAAACACCCTGACAAAACACAGTTTAGAGGAGAAAGGGTTTATTTCAGCTCATACTTTCAGGTTATAATCCACTGCTGCCAGAACGTCCCAGCATCAGGAGCTTGAAACCGCTGGTCACATGACGTCCACAGTTGTGAGTAGAGAGTACCCAGTAGCGTTCTCTGCTCTCTTGAAGCCAGGGCCTGCTGCCTAAGGAATGGTGTCACCCAAAGTGGGCTGGGTGGTGGTGGTTTGACTGAAATGTCCCCCATAGTCTGAAGTGTTGGAATACTTGGTCCCCAGTAAGTGGTACTATTTGGCTTGGTTTGGAAGGTGTGCCCTTGTTGGAGGAAGTATGTCACAGGAGGCAGACTCTGAGGCTTCAAAGACTGGTGCCCTTCCAAGTTCGCTTTCTTTGTTTCATGCTTGCAGTTCAAGATGTGAAGACTTCCGCTTCCTGATCGTGGCTCCGTACTTCACTTTGCCACCAGGGATTCTCACCTTCTGGAACCATAAGCCAAAGTAACCTTTTTCTTCTATGTGTTGCCTTGGTCATGGTATTGTATCACAGCTCTAGAAAGGCAGTTAATACAAGGGTCTTCCCACATCAAGTGACAACCAAGAAAGGTGTCCCCCTCCGCCCACCCCTGACATGCCCACAGGCCAACTTGACTCTCTTCCTAAGCCATCCCAGGCAGTGTCAAGTTGACAATTAAAATCTGCAGGCACAGTGCTTTACCTTGATTTTGTTCAGACCTGAGAGCCGCACCTCGGATTAGGAGAGCCTCTTCACCTCGCCCCTCATGCCCATGTGAAGAATGACTCCCCATTTGGCATCCTGCTTTGGCTAAGTCGTAGGCACAAGCTCCCAGAGGTACCTGAACAAATCAAAGCTCACTCACGCTGGTGGAATAGAAGTTTCTGGAATCTGTGCAGCTGATATTAGCCAGCTCACTGCTCGGGCAACTATACAATAGAACTTAAAAATAGCATTTCCTATAATTGCCCGAGTCTCTGGGTGTTTAGTAACCATGTCTGGCAGCCTATACCCTAGACAGACTGGCTGTGGGGAAAGCCATTGTTAAAATAAGATCATTAGCTTAATGGGCCTGATGAAAAGGGTGGCGAGATGGGAATTTCCCCTCACAATATGTTCTCCTCTCAAAACAATCGCTGGAACCAGCAGGGCATGCTAATAATTGACAGAAATGCCCTGGTATCTCTCTTTCCCTGATAGATGGAACAAACATTGCCTCTAAAGACAGGAGTTCTAGAATTTACTATGTCAGGTAAATTCACATTACCTAGCCCTCAGATGATTCCTTTTTTGTTTCACTTTGTTCTCCAGAGACTATATTTACACACTTGTGCACATGCACACACACACACACACACACGTGTGCACACATGCACACACATATACATGGGCATACACACACAGATGTGTAAATATATACACACGTAATGCAAAATGTTGCCTTCCATCGAGAAGTGGCAGCAAATGAACCGAAAGCTGGAGTTTTGACAATGGCCAGCAAGGCCAAGTCACCAGAGAACCAAAAAAGAGAACACGACCAATAGAAATGTGTTTGAGCAACAAGGGACCAGGGCGAGTGAATTCTGAAATAATTCCTCCCAAGCCCTCTCTGTAGAGGACCAATGCTGGCTAGAGCAGGTGTGGTGGTGCATGCCTGCTGTCTCCTGCATGTCTGTTGTCTCTTGCATGCCTGCTGTTTCCTGCATGCCTTCTGTCTCCTGCATGTCTGTTGTCTCTTGCATGCCTGCTGTCTCAGTGCTCAAGAAACTGAGGCAAATTTGAGGCCCACTTGGTGTGCAGAGCGAGACCTTGTCTCAAAAAGCCTAAACAACAACAATAGCAACAACAACACAACAACATGAAGTTATGTGACTGCAAGACCTGCAGAAGCCTGGACATGCTGACAGCCCATCCTAGGCGGATGGGGGAGGGGTTGTGCTGGTTGGGTTTTTTCAACTTAAACTAGAGTATCTGGGAAGAGGGGACTCAACTGAGGAATCGCCTTAATGGGATTAGCCTATCGGAACATCTATGGGACATTTTCTTGACTGACGATTGGTGTGGGAGGGCCTAGCCCAGCTTGGGTGGTGCCAGCCCTAGGCAGGCTGAGCAAGCCTGGGTTGTATAAGAAAGCAGGCTGAACAAGCCATGAGCAGCACCCCTCTGTGGTCTCTGCTTTAGTCCCTGCTTCTGGGTCGGTGCCTTGAGTTCGAGTCCCTGACCTGGCTTCCCTCGGTAGTGGACTATAACCTGTAAGACTGTAAGAATAAAAATTCCTTCCTCCCCAGGTTGTTTCTGATCAGTGTTCTATCACAGCGGAAGAGAAGCTAATGAGGTTGGGGTGCTTTGGTGTGAGAGGAGCAGAAGCGAGGATCCTGGGGGGAGGGGTCAGTGCCTTCAAATTATACTCTGCACATGTATGAAATTATCAGTGGGGAAGAAAGGAAAAGAAATCCGTAAAAGGACCAGATAAGGACAGACAGAGCCTCTTTGCCTGTCCTCCTTCTCATTCCTCCAGCGTGGCTTGAGGCTGGAAAGTTCCAGATCAAAGCAACAGCCAACTAAATGAGACCCTTCCTGCTCAACCAGCGAAGGGAACAAAGCCGCTGGAGAGGGGCGCTGTATCATAAGGGAAGGGGTCTTTCCCCACAGGCCTCCCCTGTCACGACCATCACATTGGGATTGGGTATCAACACATGTCTTGGGGGAACACAAACATTTTATCAGAGTGGGAAGTACCTTCTTCTGCTTCCCTCAGGCCCTAACCGATCAAGGCATTAGTCTGGCTACCTTGCTGGGGAGACCCAGTAGGAAGAAGGCCCCAGGCTCACTGAAGGCGAAGGAGGTCCAGTGTTCCATGGGCATCCAGTAGACTTTCCAGCTTCCTGGCTGCAAACACGGCCAGGAGAGAGCTGCCCACTGCCTGGTCCCTCCGCAAAACAGAGAGAAAAATGATGGTTGCTGTGTTTAGCTGACACACTTGGGGTGTTGGTTGTGTAGAAAGAGTTGTCTAAAACCCAGTCTTGCCAAGGTGGAGGCTGCCTTACGGAAAGCGGCTTGCCCAGCGAAGGCAGCTTACAAAGGTAACTTGGTTGCCTCGGTGGTTCTTCTGCGAACTTTAGATCGTTTTTGCCGGCCAGTGTCTCAAGACAGAATTGCCTGGCCTAATAAAGTGTCTCCCAAGAGGGAAAGGAACCTCTTGGAGCCGTTTACGGAGTGAAGTATGGGAGCCGTCTTCTCTGGTACATAGTCTACGACCTTCTACAGAGAGATGCTGGGCCACGAAGGTCAGCTCGTGTGTGCTTGAACGCTTTACTTTTTACCTATAGTTGTTAGCGTGAGCCTTGAGTCTCATGTTATATTCAGCTTCATTTAGTCGGTTTAAAACTTAAGATATGAAGACTATGTCAGAAATCATACAGAGACAACTTCAAGAATGGGAGAATCCATGTGGAGTCTTATTGCCTTTGGTAGAAGTGGCCCTGTAGCCACATAAATGTTTGAACGAGTATATTTCCCCTTTTCTAATATGAATGTTCCACGAGGCATTGAAAATACCCTCTCTTCTTGATTTTTTGATTCACATTTCGCCCTGACATCCGCACAGCTGCAGCGTCAGATCACAGTAAGCTGTCCTCTTCTTACTTCACAAGTCAGGGCTTATGGCATCAATTGTATCCGAATACACCGAAAGCTTGCAAGGGGACAGAGCAAAGAGAGAGGGTGACTTCTCAACCCTTGCTGGTTGTCGGTCTATGGAGGAATGGGGCGCCTGTCACTCATGAGGCACATAAAGCTGGTTTGAAGGAAACTGTGCTAGGGGTGCCTGTTATTTCCTGTGTCTACTGGGAAAGATGTAAACTGCCGAGAGATGAAACGCCTTCTCATCTCTGAGACTCGTTAAGCACTAGCCCCGCACTTGACTGGGGACCAAACCCTCATGGGCGTAGCGTGTGTTTTCTAGAATGGTTTGAGCACGGTACTAGTTGAAGGCGGCAAGCCTCAGCTTTGTTATTCCTGCTACACTTACTAATGACTCACAATTCGCTTGGTTTTGAGAGGAGCTATAAATAAAGCTGAGACCTGGCTCCGACCCATTTAGATGGAAAGATCTTCTTTTTATAAATCTCTGCAGCAATCAGCAAAGTATCCTACATGCTCTGGACTCCATACGCAAGCAGTCTCTCTCATTCTAACTTGAAATATTCTACCTTTGAAGGACAATATGATTAGACACACACACAGTATAACGTCAGGATGTGATAGACTGTCTCAGTTAAAACAGTAACGATTCCTTCACCCTCTCACGTTTGCACCCGGACTTTCCAGAATAGACCCGTTCCCTGTCTAATGTGACCATATCGGCCAAGAAAGTTGGAGTGCTAGAGGTGTCAGTGTGAAGATGTGGATGGCTTTGCCCAACTGCTTCTGTCTGAACTGTAAGCTGAACTCCAGCTGAAATAGCTTGCAGTAGTAGCTGATCTTTAAATTGGCATAGGCAAAAGATATATAAGAAATATCCAGTCTTGAAGTGGCTGCAGACGGACACCAAAGCACAGAATCCAACCCATAAACCCCTGAGTGAAGCGTTACAAGTCATTCAGATTTGGGGCGACGATGCTTGTCACTAACACAATTACTAACACAAATTAATTATTAACAATTATGAAAATAAGTATGGTTTATTTACAAACAGTCTTCTTATGTACAGGTGCAAACACTATAGCCTGCACTGGACATGAAACTCACTCTGTAGCCCAGGCTGGCCTCGGACTCTCAGCTGTCTTCCTGTTTCACCCTCCCGAGTGCTGGAATTACCAGACGTGAGCAGCCGTGCCCAGATCATTCTCTTTCTCTAGATCCACATTGTCATTTTTTTTCTACCACGAACGGACATCTTTGCTTACTCAGCCAGGGCTTGTGTACAGAGACCCTACTGTCAATTTATCCCTGTGCTGGATATGGTGACTAAGGTAGAGGGAAAAGCGGTTGGTTCCTACACGTGGGGATCTAAGAGGCCAACAAGAGAGACGGGCGTTCGTGCGATCATCAGACTTGGGTGAGACCACGCTGCGGTAAGGGTCGTGAACAGGAGATATGTGGGGGCGAGAAGTGGGTACAGAATGGACGGCAATATCAGGAAAGACTCTGCTGAGGACAGAACGGTGATCTGAGACCTGGAGAGTGACAAGAAGCTACCCAGCCAGAGCGCCATGAGAGAACGTGTTAGGGAAATTTTCTTAGTTTCTGTTTTTAAAAACTGATTGTGTGTGTGTGTGTGTGTGTGTGTGTGTGTGCCTGTCTCTGTATGCATGCATGTGCTCATGTGCCCTAAGGGGTCAGAAGGAGGTGTGTGGGCTCCTGGAGCTGGAGTTAGCTGACTGACAGGGGTTTTGGGAACCAGAAGTGGGTCCTTTGGAAGAGCAGCAACCGTTCGTAGTCTCTGGGCTATCTCTTCAGCCTCCTGTTTCTATTTTTCTTTGTTTAATTTTCTACTTGACTGCCACACTTGAGTAGATTATATTTAGACTAGAACGAAGTTACCACTACTTGATACTGACTGTCCATGTATTAAGGATAACCTGGCTGTCGATTGCTTCCCTTGCTTCCTCTTCAATAATATGGGGCCATTCTGGAGAAATGGCTGCCTAACTAGAGACTCACTTTCTAAGCTCTCAAGATAGTGTTGATTGTTAGCCTGCCAGAATCTAGAATCACCTGGGATATGGGCTGTAGGGCACACTTCTGAGAGATGATCTTGATTGCACTGATTGATACGGTAAGACTCATCTTGACTGGGCTCCCTAGACAGGAGCTAGAGAACTGTGAGGGACGAGAGGGGCTGAGCAGTGGTGTGCCACCAGTTCTTATAGCTCTTCTGCTTCTTGCCTGGGACACCATGGCCACCTCCTGCATCCATGACCTCCCCGCCATGATAAACTGTACCTCCAGCGTGAGTTAAAACAAATCCTTTCTCTTTGATTTTCTTTTGTGAGAGAATTTTATCATAGCTACCTGGGAAGAAACTAAGACAGCCACCTTGTCTCAAAGTCCTGTTGTTCAGGCTCAGGGATGAGCTTGAACAGCAGATGTTCTCCCTTGACTGGGTTCACTAAAAAGCAAGTATGCCAGTGGGCAGTGGTGGTGCACGCTTTTAATTCCAGCACTTGGGAGGCAGAGGCTGATGGATCTCTGAGTTTGAGACTAGCCTGGTCTACAAATCGAGTTCCAGGACAGGCAAGGATGCACAGAAAAACCTTGTTTCGAAAAACCAAACCAAACCCATCCAAACCAACAACAACAAAAGGAAGCAGGTATGCCACCCCACATCAACAACGCTTCCTGTCAGTTGATTAATCAGACAGCAATGGAGTCGCCTCGTGATGGATTTAAGGTTCACTCAACAGGTGGGAAACCATTCCAGGAATGGATTGTAGCCAGTTACCTATAGCTAGACAGGCCGTGGATCTCAGAGCACTGCTACCGCCACTTTCCTAAAGCAGTATAATTCCTAGCTGCATCCTAAACCCTTACCCTTCTACCCACAGAGAAGTGTAGCTCTCACCCCTTGTCACGGGAAGCTTCTCTCTGCATTAAGACCATCACAGAAGGTCACGACTGGTCAGAACACAGGGAGCAACTGATCATAGCGTGCCTGGTCCCAGCTGACACATCTACAATATAACAACCACACCTGAGTTTCCTAGGAATGGCGGGGAAGGTGCATCTATGAAATCTCAACAACATGGCTGCCTAAACAAGACCTGTGCAATGATAGAATGATAGCATCAACAGACACAGTAATGTGGAAGAGGGAAATTTCATGGGGCGCCACCCCTAGATGAAGAGCTTCAGGCAACTAATGAAGAAGGAGAATTAGTCTTCCCCAGGGATGAGCCTTTGACTGGTTACCCAATATCAAATGGTCAGCCCTGGAAACATGTGCATATAGCAACACTGAATGGACTCAGAGGTTGTATTTATGTATTTATTTGAGTGTGTGTGAGCATGTGTAAAACAATAAAATAGGACCGTAAAGGCTAGTCCTCTGAGAGAAGGATCCAGTTCTATTCCTCTGGAGCCCTGTGTAGAACTAGTCCAGTGGATTCCTCTGCAATGTGTAGTGTCTTTGGCAATAGGAACTTACCTTCAGTTTCCAGGAGGCAACCAAGGGCAACACCAATAGCCTCTGTTTTGTGAGTCTTTTGGACTCCCCTGGCCAACAGCTAGAAACGGGGTCTTATGCCTGACACTATCTATGTAGTCCATGGCTCTTGAGGGAACCTTATCATCCCCAGTAGCATAACTTTTCCTAAACTTTCTACATACTTACACATATAAACTTATATGTATTTTAAGTAAATATAAAATAATATGATCCCATATGGCTTTTTCAAACACCCTTCCTGTTATTTAACTCTCCTTTCTCCCTTCTGTCTTGACTGCCCTCCTCCTTCCCCAATTAAGACAACCCTTCATTTTTCGCATTTATCCCTTCATGACCTGTCTATCATGTGAGTTCCCTTTCGAGCCCTTCTCTCTACTCCATGGTCCCTTTCGACTGTTCTGGTTTTAATAGAACACATATTTAAAAACAACCCAGTGCTTTCCAGTTCATGCATACACAGGTAACATTTTCATGAGGTGGAATATCTCATTGGCATGAATATTTTATTTGCATTTGTGTTCAATTTTCCTTTGGTCGCACCTTGAGGGAAGGACCTCTGTTGTGTGTCCTACCTGATTGGTGGGTTGGCGGAACTGCTCATGTCTCTATGCTACCAGTTTTCTGGCTTCTCCAACTTTCGTGGGATCTCATGGGTGACGCTGACATTTCCGGCAGGAGAAATGCTCTATACAAATCAGCGGCGTTCTGCTGGAACTCCAAACACATTTGCCATGAAAAGAGACGCCCGATTTATGCACATCAGTCTAAAAGACCATTTTGGCAAGGGTGGAGGCCAGACCAAGGAGCCTGATTTGGGGGGGCAATGGGGAGCCGTTGGTGGGTCTCCAGCAGTGGAACAATCATGATGGAAGAGCGGCACCAGGAAGTTAGATCTGAGAGCAGCACGCAAAAGCAATGAGAAATAAAATAGCTCCGAGGCACGGGGACCAACGGTTGCAGCGATCCAGCCATGAAACAAAGAGGACTGGCCTCGATGGGACCAGTGGGAGCAGGAACAGGTGAATGTGGGAGGTGGAAGAACTAACATATACTGCTCGACCACTGTTCACAGCTCATCAGCTGCCCCAACCAAGGCGGGGACATTTATTCAGCTGGCCCCATTGGCCTGGGGACAATAATAATATTGACAGGATTATTAAGGTTATGGCTTGAATAAAGATGTGCCAATGATTTAAAAGGAGACAGATGAACAAGTCTCTAAAATAATTTTCAGTAGTTGACCACAGCCCAGGGAAGAAGGGACTGGATGTCTTAGTTGGAAGGGAAATTTATTTAAATGCCAAAGTAGGGGGTTGAGGTGTCAAAGGAGAGAGACCAGTGTGAGAGGAAAGAAGCCCGATGATGCCCTTTAGCAGCCCTGGGATGTCCCCTCCCCGTGTGCTTTGTTAGAGCCATGGTCATCCTGTCGGGGCTGTGTCTGGCTCTGCTGAGAGCCAGCTGTGCGTGACTTTGGGGCAACTTGGTTCGTAGGCTTTATTCCATTTTGTTTTCTGTAACATGGAGTTGGAAACAGTGATTCGGATTGCTAGGACTAAGTAGGAGAATTCACATAAAGTAATTAATTAACACAATGGTTGGTACACACTTGTAAATACATGAGTTCTTTTTAGCCCTAAGTTACAAACAAAAGCAGAATTCTTTATGGAGAAAGACATGTAGACTTTCCAAAATAGCCCAGCCTGTGCAGTGCTAGATGAGGCAGCATCTTTGTTGGACAGGGTTTAGCAAACTGTGACCACAACCCATCTTCATCTGCTCACTGGTGAGCTTTACTTTTGAACAGGCTTCACTGGAACACACACTTACTCGGTGGTGCGTTGCCTATGGCTGCTTCTGTGTGACAGTTCTGGGGCTGAGTTGACAAATCAGAGATTCTCTTGACTACAGGATCTAGATTACCCCCTCTATTTTTGGGACTTTCTACATAGTCCCAGTCATCCTGGAACTCACTCTGAAAACCAGGCTGGCCCTGACTCACAGAGATCCCCCCCACCCCTGCCTTTTGAGTGCTGGGATTAAAGGTGTGTGCTTTTACACCTGTCTTAACATCTGTTTGGAACACACTAGTAGTTTGCGCACATATCTATAGCCAGGTTCTGCAGAGACGTGCCATAACCAGCCAAAACCTAGTGTCTCAAAGTTCTGAAGTCTGGAAGGCTGAAATCTATACCAGCTCTTCCTGATGCTCAGAGGGAGAATCTGCAAGGTTTTTCTCCTGGCTTCTGGAAGCTTGCTGAAACCATTCTCTTTGGCCTTGCTTTCAGTTCGAAGTGAGTAAGGTAACACCATTTTGTCCTGACTCCATTTTGTGTCCACTTGGAGCAGTGGTTCTCAACCCTCCTAATGCTGTGACCCTGTAACACAATTCCTCATGTTTTGGTGACCCCTCCCTACCCCATGAAAGTATCTTGTTGCTGTTTCACTCCTGCAAATGTTGCTACTCTGATGAATTGTACTATACATATCTGATGTACAAGATATCTGCATGCAGCCCCCAGAGGGGTCATGGCCCACAGGTTGAGAAACACTGACTTAGCCACTTCTCAGCCCTCTACTCTCCACAATAGCCAGATCTGCCTTGGCAGCACAGTTGAGATTTCCTAACCCCTGATCATGGTCCAGATGTAGTAACCAAAGTAATTCATGTTTAAATCTTAATTAATTGTCATGTTATGGCTGAACTAACAAGTATGTTCTGTCAAAACAAATGTTACAAGGTCCCACTGACCTTCATCTATCCTTGACATAATTGTGGAGTTTATCTTTAAAATGCTGTATCCCTGAGCTTGGCCACCAAGGGACTGTGATCTCACGTCCAAATAAAGGACGCATATACTCTTAATTGACTTGATCATCATGGCTGGCTGTACCTTTCGCATACCGGATTATTCCCCTCTCTGTCTTCATCCTCACATACTGTTTGTGTCTGTGTCTGAATCACACTTTTATTTCTCAGAACCCTTGTGGTACTGGGTTAGGGGCCCACCCTACTCGAGGACAATGTGTCTACTTAGTATATCTAAAACGACCCTATTTCCAAATCACATTCTGAGGTATCTGGGGCTAAGACTTCAAAATACGACACTAGAAGGGTTATGGTGAACTCAGTAATGACTCTTCAGAGACAAAAAAGCCTGCCAGCTCCTCCTATGGAGATACCATACAGCTTGGTGATTTATCTGACGAGGTAAACTTGGCTTTAAGGTACAGAAACCGAACTTGGAGAGATGGCGCAAAGCCTCTCATCTGGTAAGGTTACCAAGCTTTGGAGGCAGGCAGAAGTTCTGTTTAGCTCACACAGGTCGGCATTACACTGAACAAGATGGCGTCACCCTTCTTACCCGCCCTTCATCCCCCCTCCAGAGCTCCAGCGTTGCTCCTCATGCTTGTGTAGGCCCCCTTCTTACCCGAGCTACAAGGCCTCATGTGTGCTCTGGCCTGATCTTTATCAATGTCCTCACCCGGCACGCCCTCCTCTGCCTCTGGTCTGCTACACAGGCCTGCTTTCTGTCCTTCGGGCTTCCATGTTCAGTCACATCCTGGAGGTCTGCCTCACGTCTCACCTTGAACTTGAGAGGTGAACCATTCCAAGATGGGCTTCTCATGGTTGAGTGTGAGCTAGCCTTCCGAAAGACTGATGAACTGAAGTTTTGGTGCCCATTGTAAACAACCCTCAGTTGGGGCTTTGAAGAAGTGTTGGATGGAGGACTGTACCTTCATCCGTGACTTAACCCATGTGTAGATTCAAAACGTGAAGAAATTATTCGAAAGCAGTGGACTGTGTAAAGTGGAGTCTAGTTACGGGAAGTGGGTCATTGGGCGGGGGAGGGGGTGGGTGTGCCCTGACAGGATATACCTGGTCCCCAGCCCTTTCCTGCCACTCTCTCTGCTTTCTGGCTAAGCTAAGGGGAGCAGCTTTGCTGAACCGTATGCTCCCCTCTAGGATGGTCAGCTTTACTTTGGGCCCAGAGTATGGACTAAAATCTCAGAAAATGTGAGCCAAAATCAGTCTTAATTTCAAAGTGTTGCAGCTATTGGCATGGCTGTGAAGAAACCACCACAGGGCCTAGGGGAAGGGATGAACGATGAGGCCCTGCCTTCGGAAGGGACGAAGCCTGGTTTTCTGGCATGTATTAGTCTCAGGATTATGTGTTGCTATGGAGACAGTTCAGCATTTTTGGGCTCCATCTTGCTTCCCAGATCACTATGTGACATATTTTTTTCCCCCTTGGAAGCATTTTTGTAATGAGGTCACTTGCTGTGTTGTGACACAGTCAGAAGACCCTCAGTAGGGCCAACCAGATGCCACATTCTTAGTGTGTAATCTTTAGCTGCAGTGTTGTGAGCTAAGTAATCTGTAGCACCTCTGGGAAGCCTGGGAAGCCTTTCCCTCCCTCCAGACCGAACCGACCGACACCTTTCTCTGCTCTGGCGGTCAATTCACTTGACTTCATCACGGCTCCACGATCCCCACTTGAAACATTTCATAGTTCCTCAATTAAATGGATGTACAAGCGAATAAAATTAAAAGGAAAGCAAGCTCTTTAAAAATACCTGTGAGAACTTGGACTAACCTTAGCAGTCAGCTCTGCCATGTTCCCCAAATTCAGGTCTCCCTGAATGTGTCTCCCATCAAAATTTTGATATGCAGGGTGCTGGAGAGACGGCTCAGTGATTAAGAGCATTGCCTGCTCTTCCAAAGGTCATGAGTTCAATTCCCGGCAACCACATGGTGGCTCACAACCATCTGTAATGAGGTCTGGTGCCCTCTTCTGGCCTGCAGACATACATTCAGACAGAATATTGTATACATTATAAATAAATAAATATAAAAAAATTTGATATGCAATTAATTCTTACGCTTTTCTCTACAAGTCGGCCTGTCTAGTGCATTCGTACATTTAGAGTCCATGAAAAATTTACATCACAATCATAACCCAAATCTACCAAGGGTCTCCATAAGCAGAAAGCAACAGCTGCCCCTCCAAAAACAAGTACAAACCTAAGAATGTCCTAAAATCCCAGTTGAGTGTTAGGAACCCAATTGTGCCCCTTCAAAATTCATGTGTTGAAGCCCTACCCTTCCCCCTTTGCTCCAGAATATGACTGTGTTTGCATGTAGGACATTTTTTTTTCAAAACAGGATGTCTCTGTGTAACTGTCCTGGCTGTCCTGGAATTCACTCTGTAGACCAGGCTGGCCTCAAACTCACAGAGATCCACCTGCCTCTGCCTCCAGAGTGCTGGGATGAAAGGCGTGTGCCACCACCACCCAGCTTTCATGTAGAATTAAATTAAAATGAAGCCATGGCGGCGGGGCTCCTAATCTGATCAGACCAGTGTCTTTACAGAACAGGTTAGGATGCGGAGGAAGGACCCTGCAAAGACATGTGTGTGTGGGGGGGGGAGGGGGGGCTGAGGAGACGGCTCAGCGGGTAAAGAGGCTCGTTATCACAAGTCTGGTGACATGATTTAAAAACATCAGTGTCTTCCCTGTTAAAAGTTTGTTTCTCACTCAAGATATGGGTTGGCAGGAACTTTGCACCACCCAGTCACTGGGGACGGGGACAGTCTGGTAAAGCTGCCGTCACCTCGGACATTCACCATCTGGAATACAGAGTGATCCTGTGCCCATGTGTGAGGAAGAGTTTGATATTGTTTCCCCTTGGATTTTCTACCATCTCAAACTGGAAGTGACACGGTACACAATCTCATTTCTTTGGGCAGAACTAGCCACTTGTCACCAGTATAAACATCCAGAAAAATGCAAACCTGGCTCCGCCCCTTGGGGACCTAGCAGAGGCAGAGTGGTCCCCCTCATATGCACTCAGGCAGTACCCTTGCCAGCTCAGGATTCTATGGCGGCTATGTCACTGCGTAGTTGTATGCAGGTGCAATGCAAAGTATCTCTCTCTTTCTCTCTTCTCTGTCCCCTCACTTCTCTGTCTTCCCAATAAATTTCCTTCCCATGTAAGTTCTGCCTGAGGGCGTGTTTGTCGTCCACTCTCCTCCCGCATGGGATCCGTGGTCTCACCTCACGCCACATACCATTATAATAATGAGAGTTAGGAAGTGAGAAAATGGATTCTGTGGGGGCTTATTTATCTCTTCCAGGACATCCAAAGATATTTAATGCCATAGGACTCTTAAAACCTTGAGTGTATCTCAAAGATACATTCTGTAATTTACGGGAACAAATGGGTATGGGCTGAGCTCTCTCTCTCTCTCTCTCTCTCTCTCTCTCTCTCTCGCTTCCTCCCTTTCTCTCCCTCCTTCCCTCTCTTTCTCTCCCTCTCTCCCTTCCCCCCCTCTGTTTCTCTTTCTCTGTCTCTCTCTCTCTTCTCTCTCCCCGCTCCCCAGCTCTGGCAGACTTAGAACTCACTCCCTACATCGGGCTAGCCTCAGATTCCCAGGGATCCACCTGCTTTGCCTTCCAGGTACTAGGATTAAAGACGGGACTGGATTCCAACCCCCTTCCCTTTCTCTTGCTTGTTCTCTTGATCTCTCTTGCTCTTTTCCTCCAAATAATCATTTTGTATTAGGTTTCACAGATTATCACTAAGGAACATAACAGAAGTCAAGCCTCTAACAGCTTTGTTATCTGAGACAAATTTAAATCTAAAATCACATGACTTGACAAGCAATGTACAAATATTTGTTAAGAACTTACCAATCCATCAATCATTTTAAAGTTCTTAATTGCCTAAGTCGAGAATCCCAACTTCGGCGGTGTGAGCACCTACGTACTATTGCATGCCCTCCTTCTCGTGTAAAGTCCCATCAGGTCTGGCTCTGAGCCTCTTTCCATTCCATGCTATGAGCACAAAATGGCAGCAACCCAGATAATTGGGGGAATGTCTATTTCTGGCGTTAAGAACTTTCATTGTTCACTTCCAGGAAGATCCTAGCGGGAGAATGTTCTAAAGGCCAACACTGATTCCGAAGAACATCACAGCAACTTGTCCCATTTAACATTTTCTCCAGAACACGAAGGGACCTTTTCTGCTCGTGTTGGAGGCGAATAAATGTACAGAATCAATGAAAAAAAAAAAAAGTCTGATTGCTCAGTGTTGTCTGGTTAGCATCCAATTATGTACAGTGTATTTATTTTAAATTTAGAAGATGCACACAAGAGATTTCCAGGAACAAAACAAGAAGAAATTGGCAGTGCACTGAATGGAAAAAATTAATGACTTGAATTACACAGCCCGTGAATCGAAGCTGACAAGAAGGGGAGAGAGGAGAGAGGGGGCTGCAGTTACTCACACTGGGCCGCGCTGAATGTCCTAGGCAGTGCTCGCAATGCGGTCACCATCCACACAGCTGTCACATCCTTTATCTTCATGGCAAGGCCCAGCTCTGTAGGTCACCAGCACGTCAGTGTCGGGAGCACAGAAGCAATGCCCCTAAGCTGACTTCAACAGCAAACGTCCTCTCAGAGAATGGATTCGGCCCTTAGGTTGGAGCGTAATCACTTTGTCAACTGTAGTGGGCACAGGGGAGAAATGGAGGGAGGAAAGAGTCAAGAAGGAGGCTTGGGACTTGAGCCATCTCTGCTGATGGCTCCCGAGGACAAGGTTGAGTATTTGTTGAGTTCCCCTGTTCAAGGCCCTCCCTTATGTTATCTTGATTATTCTTCATACTTATCTCCAAGACACTAGGGTCTAAGATGTTGACAGTTGGGTCAGTCACTTAGGTAAGGGTTAAACTGTGTCCCCTGAAAGTTCACGTGACATCTCAACTCTCAGGACTGTAATGTGTTCTAGAGACCCGCCTCTCAGTTTCTTGGAAAGCACCAAGGTGAATATACAGGTTTGATTCGAAGGACTTATAGCTGAGCGTCTAGTTTTGGCCTTTGATAGACACATAACTGTACGAACACACAGCAATCAGCTGTGATCTCCTCACTGAAGATCTAAATAAGTTTTGTTTCAAGTTCTCGGTCATAGTCAGTGCAAGTCCAGAGATGTGGTTTCAGTGTGATTGTGCCCCTCAGGCTCATGGATCTGAACAGCTGGTCCCCAGCTCCTAGTGCTGTTTGGGAAACTTGTCCGACCTTTAGGACATTGAACTTTGCTGGAGGAAGTCGGTCACTAGTGGGTCGGCCTTGGTGTTTTATAGTCCTGCCCTACTTGTGCTCTACTTCCTGCCTGTGGATACAATGTGATCAACAGTCTCCTGGCACCATGCACTTCCTGTAAGGTGGACAGCAAGCTAAAATAAAGCCTCCCTGGAGTTGCTCCTTGTCAGATATTTTGCCACAACAACACAAAAAACACCTATAAGATAAGGAGAAGTCTGGAAGCATCAGAGACCTACAGTGTCAGGCCATGTCACCATCCTTGTTGGCCCAGTGGCTTCCTGGATTCCCAAACGGAAATGCCATCTGGGCAGAGCACATGTTTGCAGGCAGAAGACTTAGAGGCTCTGGGGGAAGGAGACTCAGGGATAACTGTCGCAAGTTCAGAGTTAGTATTTCTATCGCATGTCATGGTTACTTTGTTTGTTTGCTTGTTTTTGGAGGGTTTTATTGTGTACCCTAAACTGGCTTTGAACTGTTCCCCCTGCCTCAGTTTCCTGATGGCTGGAAACACAGGCTGTGTCACTACACCCAGGTCTGCCCTGATTGTCACCACTCGATCACTCTGTCCTTCATCACTCCCCCACCCCAGGGTCCTCTCCTCTCTTAGCTCCTAGTTCAGTGAAGGTGAATGGAATCAATGGAATCCTTTTTTTTTTTTTTTGATTTATTTATTTATTATATATAGTGTTCTGCCTGCATGTATGCCTGCATGCCAGAAGAGGGCACCAGATCTCATTACAGATGGTTGTGAGCCACCATGTGGTTGCTGGGAATTGAACTAAGGACCTTTGGAGGAGTGGGCAGAGCTCTTCATCGCTGAGTCATCTCTCCAGCCCCTGGGTGGACTCATCAGTGCGTGTTGCCCTCATGTCTGTGTTGCTTGAGGCAGGCCTTCAGTGGAAGAGAAACTAGCTACTGATCCCACTAGCAGTGTGTAGTAATATGAGCGGTGGGGCTGCGTCTCCAGCACCCCGGCCGCCTGCTAGCTTATGCCCTGAAATAATTACATGGACACTGTATTCTTTTAAACACTGCTTGGCCCATTAGCTCTAGCCCTCACTGGCTAATTCTGATATCCCAATCAACCCATCTCTAATAAACTGTGTAGCTCCGGTCTTACCGGGAAAGATTCAGCATGTCTGACCTGGCAGCTTGCTTCATCGTGCGCATCTGCCCGGGAGAGCGGAGCATGGCGTCTCTGAGATCACTTCCTCTTCCTCCCAGCATTCTATTCTGTTTACTCCACCCACCTATGTTTTAACCTATGAGAGCCAAGCAGTTTCTTTATTGCTTAACCAATGAAATCAACAGATTGATATATGACACTCCCACATCACTTCCCCTTTTTCTGTTTAAACAGAAAAAGGAAGACTTTAACTTTAACATAGCAAAATTACATATAACAAAACAGTTATCAAGTAAAAATTACAATAATCTTTATCATAACTAAGGAAAACTATAACTAACTATTCTTTAACTCCATCAAAGACTCCAGAAAGATACAATATTACCTAAGCAAACAAGAAATAAGCAATTTTCAAACTCTAGAAATGACAGAGACATCTCGCTGCCTGGACAGTCACCCAAAGTTCCTCTGTACCGTTGGGGCATCCATCTTCAGCCTACAGGCCCATGGTATCCAGAGACATTTTCATGAAGCAGGAAAATTCAAAGTCAGTTCAGTCACTATCTGTTGTGTCCTGCAGAATGTCTTGCAGACTCCTTCATGAATCAGGAACCCCGAAAGATCATCTCACCTTTAGGCAAGTTCAGTAGTCCTCTCTCTGCGGGTTCTCTGTGTCCAGTTTTTGCAACAGTCCAGGCTAGAGCAGTTTCTTGCCCAAATGGCTATCAAACTCCATAAGGATCCCCTTCAATGCCCATCTTCCTCTTGAAGTAGATTGGTGCTTCCAGGAGCAGGCATGTCTCATTGTCATGAAAAACCCTAAGTTATTAAAACATTTAAAATGCCATATTCTATAAGTTTTGAAAGATATGAGGAATGCCTATTTAAAATATATCTATGTACATCTAGAAAATCTTAACTAACATGACTACAAACTTGACTATTATGATTATCTATTAACTACCTATATACATTACATTTTTAAATGAACTACACAATCACAATACCTTAATCAATATCAGAAATACATATACATATTATAAAATTGACCTTAAATCTCTATCAATAAAGCAAGATCTATACTAATACAAATTATTCATATCTATATCATATCCCCCTTTAAATGTTAAAGAACGTTTATAAACCATATTTGGGAACATGGGCGTAGTTTTTTCTCTCCAAACTGCTTCCTGCTGAATGGGGGCATTGTTAATTAGGTCTTTCATGGTATATAACCTGTGTGCTAGTTTCTCATGGCTAAGCAGGCCTGCATAGCCAGCACCAGACTGAGGAGCAAAGTAGGCTCACACCCCAGAAGCCCTTCCTGTCACTCACTTCCCCAACAAGGTAGAACACTACACTCTTGACTGCATACATTTACCTTACTTATTTATTAAACAGACTCCTTCAAACTAATAATAATAATAAACAGACTCCTTCCTCTATGGCATCCTTTGTTAAGTGTTTTGAGAAATGCACCACTTTTTGGGTTAATTCCAGATATTTTGTTTTGTAGGACACAGGCAAAGTCCATTAGAGTAAGCTGACATCCATCAGATTAACAGGGGAAAAGGACACAGATTTATTAATGTATGTGCAGGGGGCAGGGGGCAGGTGGAGAATTGTGAGAGAGAGTCTTACTCCATAACCCAATAAGGTCTTGGTGCTATGTCCTCCTCCTAGGGCTAAGGGGGAGGGGAAAGAGGCCATTCTGAGGGGTCCTAAAGGATTATTAGGGGAATGAATGGGTCCAGACAGAAATTAGCTTGTGAAACAATTATCGCTAGAATCTGAATGAGCTTGAAGAGCAGACATTTTCTTGTGACAAAGCCCATCTGTGTGTGCTTACAGCCTTCTATTCGCTTTTCTGTGCACAGTGAGGAAATTTCAATGTGAGACAGAGACAAGTTTGAACTCTTTGTGCAGACCGACAGATACCATGGGGAAGCGTATAATGACCTCCAAGGACCTTTAATTTAAGACAATTAGCATAGCTTGCTTCTGAGCTGTGAGGTGAAATTCCCCAGCACCTTCCGTCTCCTTTATTGTTTTTATCATGTAACTATGCTCCGGATGATTTATTGACTGAATTATCCATTCATATTTGAGTTGTTTTCCAATGTAGGGCTACAGTGTGGTCTTCACTTCCAAACTAGATGTTGGCAAAGCATCAGTCCTTTTGAAAGAGAGTTAAATAAAACAGAGTCTATTCATCTGTCTATCTATCTATCTATCTATCTATCTATCTATCTATCTATCTATCTATCCATCTGTCCGTCCATCCATCCATCCATCTGTCTGTTGAAGGAGGCCACTTGTTTGTTTTCCCGGCTGCTCAGCCCCTGAAATAATCACCCAGATACTATATTAATTAAATCACTGCTTGGCCCATTAGCTCTAGCTTCTTTTTGGCTAACTCTTACATCTTAATTTAACCCATCTGCATAATCTGTGCATCACCACAAGGCGTGGCCTTCCAGCAAAGTTTCAGCATGTCTGTCTCTGAGGCAGCTCCATGGCTTCTCTCTCACTCCACCTCCCTTTCTCCCAGGATTCAGTTTAGTTTTCCCTGCCTACCTAAGTTCTGCCCTATCAATAGGCCAAGGCAGTTTCTTCATTCACCAATGGTATTCACAGCATACAGGGGGGAGTCCCACATCATCTGTCTGTTTGTCTGTCCATTCATCAAGCATCAGTGGAGTGCCTATGATATGCCAGATGCAGGCAAGTACCAGCATGGGATGGCATACAAAAATGATATGTCCTGGCCCTCATAGATCATCTCTCAGAGAGATGACATGTAGATATTAGGGTACAGACAACTAGGAACTACCAAGGGAGGAGAGGAAGCTAGCAAAGTTGAGGTTTGAAGCTGCAAGCAGTAGGAGCGGCAGGGAGGGAATTCAAGGTAGCAAGAACAGGTTGTGCAAATGGCACATTGCAGAACTCAAACAGTCACTGAAAAAGTCCTGTGAGCAGGGCCCTGAGAATGGGGCGGATGGTGTGAGATGGTGCTGCCAAGGTAGGCAAGGGCTGCAACTTCATGGGCCAGAGCTAGGACTCGCAGGTTCTTTTGGAAACATTACTGATCATCTAGAGGAGTGATTTGAACTGTTTAGCCATTATAAAGACCCCTCTGGCTGCAGAGTGGGTGGTTGGAATGGGGTAACTCAAAAGTAGAGGTTCAAGAGGTGCTATAAAGTACCATGTGTGACCAGTGTAGAGATGCAGTACCTGAGAGACCTCACAATTGTCCCTGTTGGTGTGAACCTCACACCACACCACACCACACCACACCACACCACACCACAGGAAAGGAGTAGCTTGTCATTCAGCAAGTCAATGACATTTGAGCCTCTTTGCTTAGGGAACCCTGCATGATTACACTTCCACTACCTTCCTGTGCCGATTATATGTGAACCCAGACTTGACTCAACATCCACCAGATCCCAGCCCCATGACCCACGTTATCCTCTATCACGTCTGGCTTTACAGTCTGCTTCCATGTGCTTCCCAAAAGGCATGGTGCTGTGGTTTGGGTGTAGTCTATTCCCCAAGGTTCATGTGGTAGACTCTTGGTCGCCAATATGGACTATGATGCCAGGTATTCAGAACAATCCAGTCCTGGTGCATAAGAACCAGGGCGCTGTAAGGTGAAGGAGAGGCAGACAGAGTCAGGGTTATTCAGAGTCCCATTTATAGAAAGTCCTATGGACTGAAGCATGGTCCTGCCATCAGCAAGACCAAATGGGTCTCTATAGTTTGGGTCACAGTGAGGAACACATGCCATGGCACGTGTTGAGGTCAGACAGAGTTTTTTTTTGGGGGGTGGGGTGGGGTGGCTTTCTCCTTCTACTATGTGGGTCCTGGGTATTGAACTCAGATCACTAGGCCTGGCATCAAGAGTCTTTGCCAGCTGAGCCATCTCTATGGCCCACAAGAAGGTTAGGACAAAAGGAACTTCATCCTAGCTGCAATATGCCTGTCTTATCTAAAGTTAATGTCAAAGAGCCAGGCTTCTCCCTGGAGACCAGGTCCAGCTGGAAGGCTTCACATAGTAGTCTAATGGTTTTGGGCTTTGCAGTGTGCTGGGAATCTATGCAGAAAAACAAACAAAGCAATAATAAAACAAGCAAACAAGCAAAAATCAAGGTCACAGAGTGCTGGTCCAGAGGACTGCAGACACGTCACCTGGAATCCATTAAGATGGCAGAACCTTTAAGAAGCAGGACCTAGAGGATGGTATTAATTAGGGATTTTGTCATCATTAATAAATGCTGTCTTGTAGGATTGGATCAGTTGTGTGGAATTGTACTGTCATGAGTGAAAGTTGTCAAAAGGTAAGGCCATCCCACATGCCTCACTTCTTCTGCGTGAGGTCATTTTTCTTTCTCAGAAGGATGCTATCTTAGGGTTTCTATTGCTGTGAAGAGACACCATGACCACAGCAACTCTTACAAAGGGAACATTTAATTGGGATGGCTTACTTAGAGTTTCAGAGGTTCAGTCCATTATCATCATGATGGGGAGTATGACAGCGTGCAGGCAGACAGGGTACTTGAGTCATAGATCTTGTAGGCAACAAGACCTGAGACACTAGGCCATCTCTTGAGCACAGGAAGCTTCAAAGCCCACCCCCACAGTGATGCTCTTCCTCCAACAAGGCCATACCCACTCCAACAAAGGCCACATCTCTTAATAGCGCCACTCCCTATGAGATTATGGGGGCCAATTACATTCAAACTCCCACAGATGCTGGGTCATGCTACTTGGCCCCTCCAGCCACCATAAGCATGAACCACATAAACATTTTACAAGTTTCCCAACTTTGGCTATTTTGTTATAGAAGCACAAAATGGCTGGGCATGGTAACACTCACCTTAATACTAGCACTTTGGAAGCAGAGGCAGGTGGAGCTTCTAGAGTTCAAGGCCAGCCTGAGCTATATAACCCAGTTACAGGTCATCATAGTTAAACACTATTTAAAAGGAAAGAAAAGAGCTGGATGGGTTGATGCACGCTTGTGATCCTAGCAAAGGTGGGGGGAGCTCTGAGTTTTAGAAAAGTCAGAGTTACACAGAGAAATCCTGTCTTGGAAAAAGACTCCCCTTTCCTCCCCCTCCCCCCAAAAAAAGAAAGGAAGGAAGGAAGGAAGGAAGAAAGGAAGCAAGGAAGGAAGGCAAAAAGAAAGACAAAAATGGATCAAGACAGGAAGAAGACAGCACCTGATAGGGTGAGATGAGAGACCTCTGTCTAATGCCCAATGCTCTATGACCTCTGACCTCATCAGTGCCAACGCATTTCCTGGGAAGAACAGATTTTTCATGAGGTAATTTTTTTATATAGTCGGTTTCCGGCATTCGCGGCCTCCTTGTTTCCCCACATCCTTTCCACTCTTTCACCTGCATTTCAGTCTTTCTGTCTAGCGCTCCACAGCAGGTTCCCATCGACCCGAGAGCTGTCTACCCACTCAGCTGAGCCTGACTCATGCGCCATATGTGCCCCAGTTTATCCACGTGGCTGCAGACACACACGTTCCCTCAGGTCTCCTCCGCAGGCCTCCCGAGTCGCCTGAGCGGTATCCTGAATTCCCCTAGCAGCGCCACGGCGGCCTCCACCCACCTTCCCTGCTCACAGCACTCAGCCTGCTATAATTAAACAAACAGGGTTATTTGTGACATCCTGGTTTACACATCAACAAGTTATTTTCTCTGATTTTGCTATGGATGGATTTGCTCTGCTTACATTAAACAAAAACAGCTCACCCAAAAATGCAGAATAAGCAAGGCAGAGGGAAAAACACAGCCCAGCAGCTGCCTCTTTCCCCAGGAGGCAAGACTGTCTTCCCTTCCTTAACTCCTGGCTTTGTGGAACTGGGCCAGGAGGTCTCAAAGCCATAGCCAAGCGCCTAGACCCCCTGTTCCATCAACTTTTCCCTGGGCAGTTGTGAATGACAACTCAAAGGAGCGATTCCACTCAAGTTTCTCCGGGTGAGCCAATGAGTTGTCCGGCTTCCTTGCAAGAGCACCGTCAGTAAGGGTGACTTGCAGGGTTGTGATGGACCCTCACTGCATCATGAAAAAGCCCCACTCCAGCATGGATGTCATCTTCCCCAACAGCTGCATAGATGGCACCCACCACCCTTCAGTTCACCGTCTATCTCCAGAGACCATGTCTGGTTGAGGCAGGGTTGCACACCGCTCAGAGGGAACTGCAGGAGGAAGCAGCTAGAATCTCAGGTGAGAGTCTGTAACTTTCACCTTCAATAAGGGAGCACCAACAGGCCAGACCTTGTTGAGGGGCTTGTGCAGATAGGCTCTGATTAAGATGATAATGATGTCACGCTCAAAGGACAGCATTCTACAACCCCCAGCACAGCCACAGAGGGTCAGAACCTGGAACAGGAACAGAGAAGTGAGGTCGAGTGGGAGTTTATTGGGCACAGGGTGAAGGGTGTGTGTGTGTTCCAGATTAAAAAGCATAAGGAAGTAGTTGTTCTGGCTGGTTCATTCTGCTTAGTTCTGACTGCAAACTGGCCGTCCTAGAATCACTCGGGATGAAAGTTTTGACCGAGGGACTGTCTACATGAGGCTGGCCTGGCTGTGGAGGATTATCCCAGTGGCTAATTGATTTAGGAGGAGCCAACCCTCTGTAGGCAACGTCATTCCCTGGTTTTGGGTCCTGGACTACATAAAAGAAGAGAAGGCTATCAGAGTACCAAGCGAGCAAAGATTGGTGCCTTGTTTCTCTCTGCTCTTGACCGTGGATGGGATGTGACTAGCTGCTTGAGTTCCTGCCTTGACTTGCTCCCACGGATGGGCTGCGATCTGGAGCTGGGAGCGGAGTAAACCCTTGCTCCCCAAAGCTGTCTTTGGTCGGGATATTTTCTCATAGCGGCAGAAACGAAGCTAGAAGGGGAGAAGGGGTGTAAATGCGGGGAAGTGATGTGTCCCTCCTGGGTACTCTGACTTGGTTACTAGCACATCAACCAACTGCCACATCAGAAGGCAGAGGTGTGGGGGTGCTGGGATGAACCGCCTCTACCCTGGTCACCAGTCTTTCTTGACGAGCCTTGCTTGAAGTCCTGTATAAAGGTGTGCTCCATTCGAGTCCCTCACTCTGTAGCCAAAGGGGCTTTGTAACGCCCCTAAGTGGTTAGACTCTGACTTTAAGAGAATCCCCAACATCTTTATTATTATTTTATTCTTCCCACATATATTACATCCTGACCAGTTTCCCCTCCCTCAGTATTTCCCCTCCCTTTCCCCCATGACCCATCATCTCCCCTCAGAAAAGAGCAGGCCTCCCAGGGACATCAACCAAACATGGCATGATATGCAACAATAAGACCAGGCACAGACCATCATATCACAGCTGGATGAGGCGACCCAGTAGGAGGGAAAGGGCCCCACACGCAGACAAAAGAGTCAGGGGTAGCTCCTACTCCCACAGTTAGGAATCTCACAAGAATGAAAACCAAACTACTCTGTTATAATGTATATGCCGAGCACCCAGGTCAGGCTCCTGATCTCTGCGAATCCTGGTCAGTTGGAGAATGCCCAGCTTCATAAAGATCTGCCTGGTCCACAAAGCTCCTGCCCCTGCTGACCTCTGCAGAGGCGTCTCCTCTCCTTAGCCCCTCCTCCCACTCTCCCTTGGGAGTCATCCTGCCCTTTGAGGCATTCCAGTGGTTACCAGGTACTGTCTGAGCCACCTGGAGAAGTGCAGACAAGCTTACAGCACCACACCCCTTAACAAGGCAACTAAGAGACGATTCCTTCCAGAACACACCTGGAGTCTCTCACCTGCCTCATTTCCCAGAAGCCTCAATGCATTTTCTCAGTTACATTTCCTCAGGAAATGGTTTGTTTCCCGGCTTGAGGCTCTCCTTCCTCAGGGAACAATGCAGTGATAACCACAAAAAAGAACTGAGCTTTTCTGCAGGAGTTCAAACATTCACCCCCAGATCGAAGAGAAGGCTTTGGGGGAAAGAGATGGGATGGAACTACCTGAAAACCTTTTTATAATGGGAAAATTGGCTTAAGTCAGTTTTGCTGGTGTCTTCCCACTACTAAAATCCATGCTGTGTAGCTGTAAAAAGATGGACAGAAACTGGCTTGGATTTGTGACATCTTTACTGTTATTAAGAAAGTCCTTGTTGGGCGGTGGTGGCACATGCCTTTAATCCCTTTAATATATATACAAACTATCTTTTTTCACTATACATACCAATCCAAGTTCCCATTCCCTCCCCTCCCCCAACTCCCTCCACATACCCTCCTACCCCATCCCCATCCAATCCTCAGAGAGGGCAAGGCACACTGCCCTGTAGAAGGTCCAAGACCCTCCCCACTATATCCAGGCCGAACAAGGCATCCATCCAAAGAGAATAAGGTTCCCAAAAAGCCAGTACATGCAGTAGGGATAAATCCTGGTGCCACTGCCAGTGGCCCCTTAGTCTGCCCCAGCCATACAACTGTCAACCACACTCAGAGAGACCAGTTTGGTCCCATGTTTGGTCTTCTCCAGTCCAGCTGGAGTTGGTAAGCTCCCATTCTCAGGTAAACTGTTTCAGTGGATGAACCCATCACGGTCTTGACTTCTTTGCTCATATGCTCATTCTTCCCACTCTTCAACTGGACTTTGGGAGCTAAGCCCAGTGCTCCCATGTGGGTCTCTGCCTCTGTTTCTATCAGTTGCTGGATGAAGGATCTATGGTGATATTTAAGATATTCATCAGTCTGACTACAGGGCAAGTCAAAATCAGGGTCTCTCTCCTCTATTGTCCAGGGTCTTAGGCAGGGTCATCCTTGTGGATTCCTGGGAATTTCTCTAGAGCCATGTTTCTGCTAATCCTATAATGGCTCCTTCAATCAAGATATCTCTTTCCTTGCTTTCATCTCTTTCCTTCCTCCATCTCAACCATCCCATTCCCTCAAGTTCTCTTCAACTCTTCCCTTCTCCCTCTCTTCTTTTCCTTCCACCCTCCCTTTCCCTCTACCCCCATGCTCCCAATTTTGTCAGGTGATCTTGTCTGTTTCTAATTTCCAGGTGGATCTATATAATTTTTTTTGATTCACCTTATTACTTAGCTTCTCTAGGGTCATGAACTATAGGCTCAAAATTGTTTATAGCTAGTATTCACTTATGAGTGAGTACATACCATATTCATCTTTTTGGGTCTGGGTTACCTCACTCAGAATAGTGTTTTCTAATTTCATCCATTTGCACGCAAAATTCAAGACATCAGTGTTTTTTACTGCTGAGTAGAACTATAATGTGTAGATGTGCCACACTTTCTTTATCCATTCTTCCATTGAGGGGCATCTAGGTTGTTTCCAGGTTCTGGCTATTACAAATAATGTTGCTATGAACATAGTTGAACAAATGCCTTTGTAGTTTGATTGAGCATCTTTTGGATATATGCCCAAGAGTGATATTGCTGGATCCTGAGGTAGGTTGATTCCCAATTTTCTGAGAAACCACCATACTGATTTCCAAAGTGGTTGTACAAGTTTGCATTCCTACCAGCAATGGAGGAGTGTTCCCCTTACTCTATATCCTCTCCAGCATAAGCTATCATTGGTGTTTTTGATCTGACAGGTGTAAGACGGTATTTCAGAGTTGTTTTGATTTGCATTTCCCTGATGGCTAAGGATGTTGAACATTTCCTTAAGTATCTTTTGGCCATTTGAGATTCTTCTGTTGAGAATTCTCTGTTTAGTACTGTACCCCAGTTTTTAATTGGATTATTTAGAATTTTGATGTCTAATTTCTTTAGTTCTTTATATATTTTGGAGATCAGTCCTTTGTCTGATGTGGGGTTGGTGAAGATCTTTTCCCATCAGTAGGTTGCTTTTTTGTCTTAATGACAGTGCTCTTTGCTTTACAGAAGCATCCCATTTATTTATTGTTGCTCTTAGTACCTGCTACTGGGGTTATATTTAGGAAGCGATCTCCTGTACCCATGTATGGAAGACTACTTCCCACTTTCCCTTCTATCAGGTTCAGTGTGGTCAGATTTATATTGAGGTCTTTAATCCATTTGGACGAGTTTTGTGCATGGGGATAGATATGGATCTATTTTCATTCTTCTAGAAAGAAAGCCTTTTATTCAACTGGCCTTCTGTCAGGTAGCTGTGGGCTTAAGAGTGAATCTTTATTGGTGGCAACAGCCATTTTCAAGTTTTTGCACAGTAACCCATGCACCTGTTGTCAAAGCTCACACATCAGGGGAGTTGTTACAAGCTAGTAAAAAGCTTAGGTTGTACGGCTCAGCTGTGGGAACTCCGAAATTGATTTTCCAAAGTCTGCTAAGAATAAAGGAAGCTTGAGGGCTTATTTAGGATCTTTGGTATCAACTCCCCCTCCCCACTGGCTTTTGTTTGGCATTTGTCCACGTCAACCCACAAGCCATAGACACACGAGGCTCCTGGTTTATACTCATTTCAGCCTTGTGGCCTGGTCTGGCATTTTGATGCAGAGCTGTTGGAAACACAGCTGCAGTGGGCAATGGGTTAAAGGATCAGAGTTTGCCTCTGTCTCTTCATCGTGATCCTTACCTGTTTCAGGTTGGCTTTCTTCCCTCCCTTGCTCCCAGTTTATGATGTCATAAGTTTTCATAGGAGGAATGATGTGGGATTCCCCTCTGTATGCTGTGAAAATGTTTTATTGCCTTTGGTTAAGAAAGAAGATATTTCCACTAATGGCTTAATAGAGTAAAGCCAGGTGGAAAATCCAAACAGAGCTGTAGAGAGAGAGAGTAGGCGGAGTCAAGGAGACGCCATCTAGCTGCCGAAAGGGAAAGATGCCAGCTGCCAGTCAAAACCTTACCAGTAAGCTGCAGCCTCATGGTAAATCAGAGATTAATAGAAATGGGTTAATTTAAGATGTAAGAGTTAGCTAGAAATATGCATAAGTGATTGGCCAAACAGTGTTGTAATTAATATAGTTTCTGTGTTATTATTTGGGTCTGGGTGGCTGGGAAACAAGCAAGCAGTCTCCACATAAAGAGGCGTCCAAGCACACATGGGTGTTGGTGGATATGCTGTCTTAGTCTCCACCTACAGAGGCGTACAAACACCCACGGGTGTTGATGGGTATTCTGTCTTAGTCCAGATGGTTGTGCCTGCCACCATTGTCCTCGGGAACTTGTTAGACAGTCTTGCCCCAATTTAGATCTATCAAGTCACGAACTCTAAGGCAGAACCAGCAGCAAATATTTTTCCAGTTGCAGGGAATTCTGGAGCAGGGAGTTATTCTACTGTTCTGGGAAGTCTGAGGACCAATGGCATAGGTGCTTCCTCTCAGGGTCATCTGAAAAGGCAAGCCAGGGTTGTCATAGGCAGTCACTCTGAGCTGGAACATTTGCTTTTGCCTTTGGAGAAAGGGAGATCTGTATGAGGACAAAGCTGGTAGTGGACTCTCACTGCTTTCTATTCTACAGGAGTCAGAGCATCCATTCAGTCCTTTCCCTCCCCCCCTCTCTCTTTCCCTCCCTCCCCTCTGCTCCTTCCTCTCTTCCTCCCTTTTGTGTATGTGGTGTGTGCATGTATACTTTCTTGAGTACTTACAAGAACGCTTATAATTCTTGGAGTTTCTTGGCTGAACTGGTCTTTTTTCCTTCTGTGAGTTGTTCTCTTATTAGGATGTGTTTTATAGACTTTAGTAAAGTTGCTGATTTATATGTTTTATAACTACTGCAAAATCTAGAGTTTTATTTGTCTCTACCTTTTATTTTGAATTGTTTGGAGCAGGCTTTTCAGCACACACATTTTAAATTGCATATAGATAAACTTTTTGACCTTTATGGTGCTTGGATTTTATGCTTAGGAAAACCACCTCTTGCCAATTAAAAAGCAAGCAACTATTCTGCTGCAATTATTTTCTTTTTTTATTTGCTACTTTTTAAAGTCTTGGATCTTAGCCCAGAATTCATTTCTACCTGCAACATAAAAAGGACAATGTATATTTTCCTCAAGTAGATAATCAATTCCTCAAGTTTTAAACAATGCACAGATCCTGCTTCTTTTCCTGTTGATATGATAACATATTCTGACCAACGCAACTTGAAGGAGAAAGTGTTTGTTTTAGCCTACAGTTCAAGACATAATCCATCATCTTAGGGACGTCAAGGCTGCAGGAGCTGGGAGCAGCTGACCACATTGCCTCTGTTGTCCAGGGAAGAGGGCAATGAATGCATGCTAGTGCTGAGCTCTTGTCTCCCATCTTATGCAGTTCAGAATTCCCTGCCCAGGGGTGGTCTCACCCACAGCTAAGATGGCTCTTCCCACATCAGTATCATGCCCATTTTATACCTAGTGTCCGAGTCCAGCTTTTGTCAAGTTGACAATCAACACTAACCATCAGAAGTGTCTAGGAAATGAGTTCCTTGCTGGGCACAACATCTCTACTTGTTTTAAATGCCATCTTTGTCAAATATTGGATTCCAGAACTATCATTTCTGCAGTAATTTTCCTTTGTATAGTTTCTCATAGGGTTAAGTGTCTGGTAGGGATCTTAAAATTGATTGTCTTCTGCATTTATTTTCCCAGATGAAATTTAGAATCAGCTTTTAAAATTCCATAAAAATTTGTATTAAACACGGACAGATTTATAGGAGAGAACCGGACAGTTGACAAATTTGAATCCATATGCAGAGTTTGGACCAATTTGTTCACTCTTCCTAAGCAAATGTTTGTATGTTTCCTTGGGAAAAACTCTTACACATTTTTGTTAGTTACTCTTAGGTATTTAAAAATGTTTTTCATTGCTGCTAACATGATTGCCATTCTGTGTTTCTCACTGATTAGTGCTACCATGAAGGGAACCTATTCCCTTTGACATGATCAGATTGTATCTTGCTGACTTCTGCTGCTACTATCTATGAGTTTTCAGTTGACCGCCTTGGATTTTCTAGGTAGATCCTCATATTTTTCTAGGTCTATCTTCATATCCATATCTTCAGTTCGCATATGTTCGAAGAACTAGATTCTCAACCAATTTTGCTTTTTAGTGTCTAATTTTATCTTTATTAGTTACTTTCTTAAAATTTCCTGAGATTTACTCTCTTCTTGTTTCTGAGTTTTGGAGTCAGCTGGCTTCTCAGTTTGTGGTTTACAAATCTCATTTCTTTCTTTTTCTGTGTGGATTCGGTATGGGAGAGGGCACACCACACAGCACCTGTGGAAATTAGAGAACACACAACTCTTGGTGCTCAAGTCTGTCCTTCCTTGGAGTTAAACTCCAGTCTGCAGGCTCAGTGGTAAGTGTCAGATTTAACCTAAGCGGAGCCATCTTGCCAGCCTTGCAATGTCATTTTCTGAGCAGTGAATTTGAACCTCTGAAGTTTCCCCTGGATTCTGCTCTGACGAGGGGGTTTATTACAAAGTGTTCTCGTTTCTGTTCACAACTGTGTCTGCACCTGTCTTCCACCATCCCTCGTCATTCATAGCTTTCCTTTTTAACATTTCCAGCATAAACAGTATCACACTAGAATGTTCTGACTGAAATGGACTCTTTTCACTCATCAGCGAATCGTGTGACACTTGCTTAGATTGTCATATATCTGGTTCATTCATTTTAGCTACCGTGGAACAGGTCATTGCAGGAATACGCTCAATGCCTCCATCCCTCCCGCTGATAGATATTGAAATTGCAAAATCTTTTGCTATCAGCAGCAGTATTGTAGAGAATGCAATGTGCACATGCTTCTTTCTGGCCATGATACTCAAAAAAAAAAAAAAAAAATTAGAGAGAACCTATTGGGCTTGCAGCAAGCACACATAGGAGCGCCAAAGTGTCGATTGCTCAGCAGCATTGTGTTTTTAAGAGACATTTATGAATGATGTGCTGTGTGGCAATTTGTTACAATGGTCGGGTGCTTTCCAACTCCAGCTGCCCATTAGAATTGTCTGGGAATGTGTTTTTAAAAAATACTGCACTCTGGATCTGCTCCAGATCAGCTAAATCTGAATCTCTGGGGCTGGGGTTCAGCATCCGTATTTTCACAATTCTCCTCAGTCATTTAAATGTGTGGCTTGCTTTGGAAACCACTGGTCTTGAAATGGAGTCATTTTTTGATCACCTCGGTTCTATTCAGATTTGCAGAATGAGTTTTAGTTGGGGGGGGTCTTCAATTTAGACCCACTACATATTTGCAATAATAAAAATACAATATAGACAAAAGTATTTTTTTTAACCAGGCTGGCGAGATGGCTCAGCAGCTAAGAGCACACCCTCCAGAGAACTGGGACCAATACCCATGCCTCAGATCTTTTGTGGGACAAAATCTGCTTCTCATTTATAAAGCCAATCTTCCTTTGGAAAAGCTGGTTGCTCGTAGGGCAGAAAAGGGAAGAAAAATTTATCCACTTTATTGCTTAAAGGAGCAAGGGATGTAAGGCACTTATCAAAACTCTGCTGGAGAGAGTGCCTTAATACATTCATTTAAAAGAATAGGTGGACTTTAAACAAATATTAGGCCACATTAACTTGCCAAGAGGGCAAAAAGGACTCATGACCCTCCGGGATTGATGATGTTATCTTTGCTGTTTCAATTAACATGCCAAGTGTGGGAGAGTAAGTAATGGAATTCCTGCCACCCTTAGCAGAAAGGCTGCTGGAGCAGCCAACTGTGGACATGCTCTTGGACACCCGAGCTGCCTTGGAGCAATGGCTTTATACCCTGCTTTTCCTCTCCAGTGCCAGCAGTGTTAACTGAAGGCATATGCCTATCGCTGTTGCTGAGGGGTACAAGGGAAGCCAACATCTTTATATGCCACTAATTCTCAATGGAATTGAGCATCAGTGCCCTAAGGCAGCTCCCATCACCCTTCTGATTACACAGTGGGGTGATAGAGTCATTTAAACAACCCTCCCTCCTATGTCTCATCCATGTCTGACTCTCTGGCAATCTGAAATTCCTCTGCAACTTCTAACTAAAGCCCTAGGGGAGAGGGTGATGGGGTTCAGGGCTTGGTGGATGTGGATGTGTGTGTTTGTATTTATGCCTCTGTTCCTCTTTAGTTGGTATGGTAGGAAGATGAATGACTCTCAAGATACCAAATGCTAGTCTCTGGAATCTGAATGCAGTGTCTTCATATGACTTTGAAAGAATAAAAAAGGAGTAAGATCGAATCTCAGTGAGGTTCTGGTTTGCATTTCTCTGATGGCCAGGGAGATTTATATAGTCACATAAAACAATGCATGTATATGTCAGATGAAAGAGGTGGATCTGTGCTGGGGAACAAAGGAGACGAACGGGACTGGAAGGGTGAGAAAGGGAGGGTCAGGAGGAGCGAGGCTGGAGCAGGGAAAATGTTCATAACAGAGACTGTTATGAAAAATTATATAAATGAATAAGGGGATCGGAGGGGATGGCTTAGCTGCTAAAGAGCTTGGTGGGCAAGTGGGAGGATCCGAGCTCAGATCCCTAATGTCTCTGTAACAAACTGTGGCAGCAGAGACTGGTGGATTCCTAGAGTTCTCTGGCCTGCCTCTCCGGATGAGTGGGTGAGCTCTGGGTTCTGTGAGAGATTCTGTCTCAAAGAAAGAGGTGGAGAGAACCAGAGGGAGACACCTGCTGCTGACCTCTGTCCTCCAGCACGAGGGTGCACCTGCATACACACATGTACATCTGTCACATATGCATCCACCATATAGAAGCATATGTAGATATCATTTAGGAAATCGCCAAGCGGGTCTTCAGGGGGACCTGTAAAAGTCATGGGTATCGCTTCAGAGAGCCACGAAGGCAGCGTGGAGTCTGCAATGCTGCAACTCAGAAAACATCACCCTAAGTCTGGAGCTTCGCTGTGAAAGTACTTTGAACTAAAAGGCATTGGAAGGCCTTGAAGCCAGACTCAGAAGCAAAGCCTTCCTGACCTACTCTCCCTCCCTCTCCCCTCCCCCTCATTTTCCTTCCAAAGTGTCTTCCTAGAGTCATAGCCACGAGGATTCCTCTTGGCTAAGGTGGATCTGAGGAACAAGAACACTTTCTCCATCAGAGTTGACCCAACCAGAATGATCTTTTCTAACCCTGTCCTTCCCCAGTGCTTTCCTGTCCGGCCATAAAGAGATTCTGGGTCCGTGGTAGGTCATTATTCTGGTGGGTTTTTTGCCGACTTGAAGCATACCTAGACATATCTGGGAAGAGGGAATCTTAAATGAGAAAATGCCTCTGTAAGACTGGCCTATCGGTGAGTCTTGATTAATGATTGATGAGGGAGGGCCCACCATCCCACTGTGGGTGATACCATCCCTGGGCAGGAGGTCCTGGTGTATGTAAGAAAGCAGGCTGAGCAAGCTATGGTAATGAGCCAGAAAGCAGTATTGTTTTGTGTTGTCTGCTTTAATTTCTCCCTCCAGGTCCCTGCTTTGAATTCCTGCCCAGACCTCCTTCTATGATGGACTGTCGTGTGGCCCTGTAAGCTCAAATAAACCCTTTCCTCTCCAAATTGCTTTGATTATGGTGTTTTGTCGCTAGACTAGAAACTTCCTGAGACAGTTGCAGGCTCTCATTGCAGAGGGCTTGTGCCCCATTGGGGAGGAAGAAGCCCAGGCACAGGCAGGGAAGAAAGAATTGGAGTAGACTGGGCCCGCTGGGCATTTCCTTTCAGATTGTTTTCCATTTCCGCATACCTTCTTGTCTAATCATATTTCTATACAGCTGTCCTTTTTTTAAACCCTAAACTTCTACTGCTTATTGAACCTTATCTTGAATTCTTACTTCTGATGACTTCTGTGCCATCTAGAACTATGATTAAATACTTTAAAAAGTTTTTTTTTAATTTATTGTTTGTGTCTATATGTATGTGTGATGTACATATGTATATGGATGTATGTGAATGCATGTCTAGAGGCCCAGAATTGACTTTGTGATGTTGTGTGTCTTACTTGATCACTCTCTACATCTCTTACTGAGGCAGGGTCTCTCACTGAACCCAGAATTTATGCTTACGGCTGGTATAGCTAGCTAACCAGTCCCAGGGTTTTCTTGACCCTGCCGAGAGTACTGAGCCTGCAGGCAGGCCAACAGCTTTGGTGGCTTTTCTGTTGGTTCTAGGGAGCCTGGATTCCTTAGCTGACAAGCACTTAACTCACCGATCCATCTCCCCAGTCCACTTTTCTCTTGTCAACCTTTTTATGGGAGTGTGCGCTGCGACCCCAGGAAAGGGGAGAAGAACCAGGAGCCATGTCGCTAAGGACGGCTGGAACCTCCAGTGGCCAAAAGCGACAAGGCCTGCATGTCCCCCCAGAGCCTCTAGAGAGGACTTGTCTGTGATGACACTGTGATTTCAGCATGGGTTTGGACATCTGGCCTGCACAACTGTCAGAGAATGAATCTCCATATTTTAAGCCACCGAGTCTGTGGCGATTGGTTATAGCAGCCTTAGGAAATTGACCCCATTTGTCACATGGCTGAGAAATAATGACATACGCTATTCATTCATCTGACGAACGTTTACTGTAAAGCCGCTGCACAGACAGGAGAGAGAGCACTCACATCCCTTCCACTAGCACGTGCAAATGTTTGAAATATGCATACTTTTTCCCAAGGAAATTTTAGACTCTGAACCACGTTGGGTGGAGAGGCGTGCACTACAAATATTGAGACTCCTTGTACATGTTAATACCGAAAGCTTCTTCCTGGGCCGAGAAGTAAGACAGGAAAAGCAAGAACATGAAGCGAAAGCTTGTTTGTCATTTGCGGTTTTGTGAGCACAGGCAGAGATAGTGATCTGAGTCTTGAATCTTACTGGCCAAGCTTTAGAGACCACGTATACCAGTTCCTAGTCAACCTACTGGGGAGACCATGAGGGGGGGGAAACACCCCAAATTCTTGCCCTCTTGAAGCATGAATTCTAGAAAGCGGGACAGAAAGAAGACAGATCAGTTTTTGGCAACTCAGGTGGCACCGATGGGGAGGCTAAGCAGGCGAGACTGGTGGTTGGCTTTGGGTCACCGGGGGCATTGACGGGGAGGTTAAGGGGATGGTGCTGGTGATGGGCTTTGGGAATGTGATTTCTTGGTGGTCAGAGATGCTCTGCTCACGTGAGCTGAGATCTGCAAGATGAAAAGAATGAACCATTCAAAATCCACAGGACAAGAGAGTTCCAGGTAGAAAGAAAGCCAGTCAAAGACTTGGTGAGAAGCAAGGGGCTGCTTCAGGACCAGCAAGTGGCAAACTGGCTTAGCTGGCTTAGCTTAGATGGCCAAGGCATTAGCAACCAGCAGAGGGACGATGCCCCAGTGACAGAAGCGTTCTAGTGGTGACAGATGTTGGTCACATTCCCTAGAGCAAGGGACAGTTGTTATCCTAAGCCGTGTAGAATCTTTCTTGGAGAAGGAAGATACACACAGGTGCACATGAACACAAGCACACACATGTTCTCACAGTGACAAAATGGACTCACACAATTCAGAAATCACAACAGGACTTGAGCTTTTAGGCCAATGGAAAGAAATACTGACCTGGCTTCATACAAGAGGTGGGCAGGCTAGGGTTAGGTGGGTGGATTTGTTGGGTTTTTTTGGACTTTAGTTTTTGTACTGGGATGTCTGCATTCTTTCCAATTTGCCTGTTAAACATTTATGCATTGACAATATGACATTGCTGAAATTTTGGAACGTGAGAGAGAGGCCAGGTTCTTGGAGAAGGACACGACAATGGTACTACTCGGCTCTGGGTTGGGTACCACTTTGCCGTGGGCTGGCGTTAGACAGTCAGTCCCAATGATCGAAAAGAGTGTGAAAGATGTTGGTCTCTGGAGGCCCTGGACCAGCAGAAATGAGATTTCTAGGGCCCTGGCCCCCGAAATGCTGTTAGGATGCTTGTGCCCAGCAATTTGAAGGTAATAAAACTCTGATTCAATTCCACAAATGGAGACAACTGAGAGGCAGTGAAGGAAGGACCATGCTTCAAGCGGAACAAGTCTGAGCTTGAGTCCCCCTCCTCCACTTACTCTGCGACCTTGAGAGCACTGTTCTTCCTGCCTTAGTGTCTGTGGTGGGGTGAAGTGTAGCCCCAAACTCATGCCCACCAGAACCTCAGGCCCTGACCCTATGTGGACCCATTTAGTTAAGATGAGGCCACATGGGATTAAGGTGAGCCATTCATTCAGTGGCTTGTGTGTCACACAAAGGAAGAGATTTAGACACAGAGCCACAGACAGACACACGGGAAAGAGGAAGAACTGAAGAGACAGCAGCTAGGAGCCAAACATGCTAACCAGCTTTCTGTCGCTATGACAAAATGCTCGAGAAAATCAACCTAAGAAAGAAAAAGGCCTACATAACACTCCAATGTTCCTTTCAATGGCAATCCAGTGACCTATCTTCCTTCCACTGAGTCCTAGTCACTAAAGGTTTTGGTGACTCCCAATTGCACCATAGCCTAAGGGCCAGGCCTTTGTCCGGCACCTGGGCCCTTGGGTGAGGTATAAGAAGCTATGGCAAGGCGTGGAGGGAGCCTCTCCTCACACTGTCAGTGTGCCCTGCTGACCTTCCTCTTGCAGTCCTAGCTCCCACGACTCTGGGAGAAGACATGCTTTAGGCTACTGTGTTGTCCTAGTGACCAGTCTATCGATGTGATGAAACCACTTGGAGAGGAAAGGGTTAATTCGGCTCCTCCCCCCCCCCATCCTAACCATTGTCTGTCATGAAGGCAGGATGTACTGGAGGGATGGCTCTGTGCTTAACAATATTGGCTGCTCTTCCAGAGATCCCAAGTTCCATTCCCAACACTCACATGACAGCTCATTCCAGTTCTGGAGGATCCAGTTTCCTTTTTTGACCTCAGTGGGTTCTGCATGCATGCAGAACACAGACATACATGCAGACAAAATACCGGTAAACAGAAAATAATAAAATAGAAATAACTTTTAAAAAGAGGAAGAAAGAAAGGAAGGAAGGTAGGAAGGAAGAAAGAAAGAAAGAGAAAGGAAAGAAAAGAAAAAATCTAGCCAGAGGTAGTGATATATGTGTCTAATCCCAGCACTCTGGAACCATAGGCAGGTGGATTTAAAATTTTAAGGTCAGTCTAGTATACACAGTGAGTTCCAGAACAGCCAGGGCTACACAGAAAGACCCTGCCTTGAAAAACCAATAAGTAATAATAAATGTATTATTCTTGTTGTTATGATATGAATTACTCTCATTGTATGAATATAAAATGGGTTTAGTTAGAGATTAGTACTGTGTGAGAAATAAAGGTTCAATAGGAATAGAGGGGAAGAACAGACTGTAAGCTGTGGGGTGTGTGTGTGTGTGTGTGCATGTGTGTGTGTGTACTTCACACAAACATAAAGGTCAGAGGTCAATCTCAGGTGTCATTCCTCAAGTACAACCCACCTAACTTTCTAGAGACAGGATCTTTCCTGTCTAGAACTTGTCTATTTCGGTAGACAGGGTCTAGAGTCCTAGAGAGCCACATGACTCTGCTCTCCCAATGCTGGGATGACAAATACATGTTAGCACATCTGGATTTTACATCTAAGTTCTGGGCATTGGACTAAGATCCTTATGCTTGCATAGCAAGCGTTTTTACTGCCTGAGCTCTCTCATTAGCCCCATGAGCTATTTTTAAGTAAAATGATTAGGGAAATGGGGGTTCTCTGGAAAGGTGGCTAGTGGATGAGGACCTAAAAATCAAGTGGGTGGCCTCTATGGATGTCAGTCTTATGAGTGTTATCGCTTTGTTATTATGAAACAGGTGGGTGTAATATACAATGTGTTCCAGTCCATTCTTTGTACACAAAGAATGTTGAGGTCCTCCCCATGTCTCCCGAGAAAGGAGATGAGTATTATGGTATGTCCCCAACCAAAACTTAGGATTTGGTCCTCAGTGTGGCAGAGCTGAGAAGTGGTGCCATTTTTAGGAGAAAAATGACTCATGGGGACTCCACCATCATGAGAATTGATGCTTCTCACCAAAGTGTGCTAAGAATGGCTTCTATGAGGTCAGCTGAGCCACCCCCACTGTCTCTTGCCACAAAATCTCTGTTCACATCTCCCTTTCCCATTTCCTCCTCTGTTCTTCCTGAAGCCATCACCAGGAAGCCAGAGAGACACCAGTGCCAGAATGGGTGTTTAATAAATGGCTTCCTTTTGTAAAGTGTCCAGCCCAAGGTATTTTCTTATGGAACAGAAAACTAAGATAGTACTGATACCTCATAATTGAAGATAAACAGCCAAGGCAGTTTGCCTGCGGCCGAAAGGTTTCCTGGGATTACAAACATGGGCTCTTAGGCTGATGTAAAGGATGTGGGAGTCCCCTCTGTGTGCTGTGATTACCATTAATGAATAAAGAAACTGCTTTGGACCCATAGCAGGGCAGAACTTAGCTAGGCAGAGAAAACTAAGCTGAATGCTGGGAGAAAGAAGAGAAAAAGCCATGGAGCCATGGCCAGGGTCAGACATGCTGAAACTCTGCCGGTAAGCCACTGCCACATGGCAATACACAGATTAATAGAAATGGGTTAAATTAACATGTAAGAGTTAGCCAATAAGAAGCTAGAGCTAATGGGCCAAGCAGTGATTTACATAATATGGTTTCTGTGTGATTATTTTGGGTCTAAGCTAGCCAGGGGGCAGGGAACCAATAAGCAGCCTCCCACTACAAAGGAGCGATGAACTGGGCTAGTAAATGGTGCGGTTAAATGCTTAGTTGAATTTTGTTGTTATTAATACTTTATATGTTGGGTCTGGAGAGAGGGCTCAGCAGTTACAAGCGGCTGCAACTCTTGCAGACGGGTCGGGGTTCTATCCCTAGCACCCACCTTACACAGCTTTAGCTTCAACTTCAGGGAGATCTGATACCACTGACCTCCGAGGACGCCTGCCTTCATGCGCTCACACGCGTGCACACACATGTGAGTGCAAATTAAAATAAAAACAGCGAATCTTGAAAAGATAGACTCTGGGTCATGTTTCCAGATTTCCTGTTAAACACCCATCCACCGGTGGCGAGCCACTGTTCCCATTTGGGTCTGTGAGCTGTACTGGCCAAGGGCAGACTGAAGCCCCGCCCCCTGCTCCCCCACCCCACTGCAGCGCAGCATCTGACACCATCGCTGTGAAGAAGAGATGAGGTGGTCCATGTGATAATCCTACCCCACGCTGCCCCAGCCTCTCACCACAGGAGCCTAGCAGATGCTCCTTGATTCTAAGAAGCATGGGGAAGAACCTAGAAGTGAGAGATCTTGGGGAATTTATTCCCCTGACCTCCAGCCCACAGACTTTGCTGCTGAGTTCTGAAGTGCTACTTTGGGAGACAGTTTCCCAGAGGAATCTGGAGAGGGAAACCCATTACCACCAAGAGCGCTTGGCATCGCCATTCTGCTCAGCAGCCTTCCACCATCTTGGAGTGGATCCCTAGGTGGCTGAGTGTTGGAAAGTCAGCAAGCTTTCCCGAGCCCTGGGTTACTCATGCAAACAGAGAGCGTGATGGCCCACCTCCTTTGGTTGGGAGCTTAGATAAGGACAAATATTTATTAAGCTTCATAATGTGCCTGGTGTTAATTATATGAGTTGGGCGCATGGGTTGAACCAACTCACATACCCTTGCCCTAGAAGAGTATATTACAAGCCGAAGTTAGCATAGGGAAGGGCAAGTGAGAAGGGTCTGACTGACTCTTTGTGTGCTTTGCAGGAGAAGCCTCTCCATGGACTGAAAGGTGCAAATGAGCCAGCGTTCACTACTGTAATTATTAAATATGCAAGTTATTGGACAATTGACTTCTTTATGAAACCGATTTTTGCTCTGATTTATCATGAACTCAGACTTATTCTCAAAGAGACTGTTTTCTGACCTATGCTTGCTTATGTTTTAACTTTTATTTATTATTATCTTTTCCGCGAATGAAATAGTTGTGGGTCCACAAGCATGGCAGTATTTCATTTGTGTAAGAGAAAACAAAACAATCAAGCACCCCCATCACTTCTGGACACCTGTTACAGGCCCCCACTAAGTATCAAAGCCCCTGTTTCCTAATTATATATCAAGGAAGTGATGCTATGATTATGATCTTTGCTTGTCTATTTGTTTGCTTTGAGACGGGGTCTCGCTATGTAGCCCTGGATGCCCTGAAATTCACTAGAGAGATCAAGCTGCCTTAGCCTCCTGCGTGCTAGGGTTAAAGGCATACACCATCATGACCAGTACAGTTTGAATCTTAAATGCCCCTCACAGGCCTGTGTTTGGATGCTCAATGTCTTAGGGTTTCTATTGCTGTGAAGAGACACCATGGCCACAGCAACTGTTATAAAGGAAAATCCTTTCATTGGTGTGGCTTACATTTCCAGAGATTTAGTATGTCCTCATCATGTCAGGACGCAGCAGTGTGCAGGTAGACATGGTGCTAAAGAAGGAGCTGAGTACCGGCTTTGTGGGAGCCTAGGCAGTTTGGATGCTCACCTTACTAGACCTGGATGGAGGTGGGTGGTCCTTGGACTTCCCACAGGGCAGGGAACCCTGATCGTTCTTTGGGCTGACGAGGGAGGGGGACTTGACTGGGGGAGGGGGAGGGAAATGGGAGGCGGCGTCGGGGAAGAGACAGAAATCTTTAATAAGTAAGTAAGTAAATAAATAAATAAATAAATAAAAGAAGGAGCTGAGAGTTCTACATCTTGTAAGCACCAGGAACTGAACTGTCTTACTGGGAGTGGCTTGAGCACATATGACCTCAAAGCCCTCCTCCACAGAGACATGCTTCCTCCAACAAGACCACGCCTACTCCAACAAGGCCATACCGCCTAAAAGTGTCACTCCCTTTGGGTGCCATTTTCTTTCAAACCACCAAACTTGATCTCCAACTGATGGTGCCATTTTGAGAGATCCTGAAACTCTGGAGAGGTCAGACCTAGAAGGAGGAAGTAGGTCTCTGGGAGCTAGTCCTTAGGGGTGTATTATAGCTGGCCACTTTCTGTTGCTCCCTGCTTCTTTCCAGCTGTGACATAAACAGCTCATGTCTATCACATACTCCTGCCTCCCAGTGCTCTGCGCATGTGCGTGAGGTCAAGAAGTCACAAGCTGAACTCTTGAAAACATGAGCCCAAACCCATCCTCCCTTCCCTGTTTGTATCTGCCAGGCTTTGCTCGCAGTAATGCAAAAGTGCTGATATGGAAAGTAGGCGCTGAGACGCAGGGTCGCTGCTATGACCAACATTGACCACATGGGTCTCCAGCCTTTGCAACTGATTTAGATTTATGAGAGGTATTTGGAAGTTTGGCCATGCAGTCTTGGGAAGCCCCAAAATTCTGTAACCAGAGCTGCATGGACAGCTCTTGTGGGAGCTCAGAAGTCAATATGCCGGAAGAAATGCAGGCAGAAAAGACCTCTCGTGAGGTTTCAGATGGCAACAACGACCTATGGTCATGGCACTACAGGTCACTTGTATGACATCCTGGGAGAGAATTTGACTGTAGTTTGCCGGTGTCCTGCAAAGCTGAGTGAAGCTGAAATCAAAAGAAAAATGGACCCCAATTTGGCAGACGAGCTCTCAAGACAGTCTAACATGCAGTCTGTGAGATGCTTGTCATCATGTGTGTTTAGTCAGGTTTGCAGTGAGAATCAGAAGTTAGAAGAAAGACGCCTTGAAGGAATGCCAGGGACTTGGCAAGATCCCGCCCATCACAGACTCCAAGGTGTAAAATGTCAAACTCGTTTTAAATATTTTCCTTTGAATAAAAGAGAGATTCCCGGGTAACCAGCTCCCAGAAGGGTCATTGTAATGAATGCGTTTCTCCAGGTTCAGCTACCCGGGCACAGAGGCTGCCGCAACTGTGGTCCACAAAGCCCTGGATATTGCTCAACCTGGCAATCGAACTTGGCACCAGCCACTTGATGGTTTGGTTTTGCAGACGTGCAGAATGCAAGAGTTACAAGGTCATAGAAGTGTCTACCAAGATTCTAGAGGAGAAGTCTGTCAGGCTAGGCTGTGTGTAGCAGGGTTGAATCCCTGCAGGCAGCCGCTAAGAGGATGATGCATGAAGCCATGACAGTGAAGACTAAACCCCAATAGAGACCTCAGGATACTGAGGTCAAGAATGCAGAGTGTCTGCTGAGGAATCTATGAGCCATAAATGGAAGCAGCTATGCTCAGCAAACAGCAAGGTCACAAGGGTAGGGAACGTCAAAGTGTAGTGGTCTGAGTGAGAAATGTCCCCCACAGGCTCTGGCATTTGAATATCTTGTCCCCAGTTGGTGGCACTGTTTGGGGGAGACTTAGGAGGTGTGGCCCTCTTGAAGGAAGTATGTCATTGGAGGTGGGCTTTGAGAGGTTAAAGACCCATACCATTCCCAGTTAGTCTGCGTTGTGCTTGCATTTGAAGAGGTGAGCTGTCAGCTTCTGTTCCTGCCACCATGTATGCAGTTTGCTTCCCAGATGGACTCTTATCCCTTTGGCATCAAAGTAATGCTGCCATTTCACCAGCGACTCCCGTACCTCCACATCCTGTGGCATTGAGATTGTTAGCGGTTTGTACTTGGCCTGTCTAACAGAGCTGTCTCCTAGGTGTTTTTCCCTTGTGAGATCTGATGTGTGGTGTCTCATATGCTGGTATGCCATCTAAATATCTTCTCTGATGAGCTGTTTTGGTTGTGTGGCCCTTTATAATTGGGTCCTTTGCATTCTTCTATTTGAATTAAACATTTTCTTTGCAGGTGGCTTGACAGTCCTTTTTCAGATGTGTCTTTTGCAAAATGCTTTCTTCTCATTTGTGACTCGTGTTATCCTTCCCCTGACAGTAACTCTCCCAGGAAAAGTTTTTAGTTTTAATGAAGCCCAATGTACCAGTTCTTTCTTTGTTGGATCATGCCTTTGATTTGTTACTGAAACATTAGCGCCAAACCAAAGTTATCTGTATTTTATCCATTCAAGATGTCTTAGGCTTCTTAATACTGCCATAAAACGCCATGACCAAAGCAACCTGGGAAGACATGGGTTTATTTGGCTGGTATATCCTGAATCACGGTTCACTGAGGGGAACCAAGGGAGGACTCAAACCGGAAGGAACCTGGAGGTAGAAGCTGATGCAGAAGCCATGGAGGAGTGCTGCTTATTGGCTTGCTCTTCGTGACTTGCTCAGCCTGCTTTCTCATAGATCTCAGGACCACCAGTCCCCACCCACAGTTGCCTGGGACATCCTTCATTAATCACTAATTAATAAACTAATTAAGTCCTATAGGCCTGTATGCTTACAACCTGGTCTCGTGAAGGCATTTTCTCATTTGAAGTTCTCTCCTCTCAGATGACCAAAGCTTGTGTCAAGTTGATATAAAACTGACCAGCATACTAAGATTTTATAGTTTTTCACTTTTGTGCTTTAATCTGTGGCCCATTTTTGAATTAATTTTCATGAAGGAGAGAGTAAATTCTGTGTCTAGACTCCGTTTATCTTCCAGCGTCCCATTATTCAAGGGCCATTTTGTAAAATTATTCTTCCTCCATTGTGTGGTCCTTACTGTTGTCAAGGACTGGTTGATTATAATAAAGTGAATCATTTTCTGAGGATTCTATCCGATGCCCTTGATTTGTTGATCTATTTATCTGTGTATTTCTTTTATTATTTTTTTAGAAATGGAAATAGAAGTAGTTTATCATGAAAGGGAAGTACTTCTGAGAACAGGCATGAACTGAGATAAAGGCCCCCAAAGGTCTTTTCTAGTTATTGATTTGGCCACTGTCACTGTCCTAATCACCATAGTTCTCTAAGTCTTGAAACAAGGTAATGTTGGTCCTCCAACTTCACTCTTCACACTTTAGGATTGTGTTGGTAACTATTCTGGGTCCTTTGTCTCTTCATGTAAATGTCTTTTAAAATTTAACTTATTTATTTTACATCCCGACCCTAGTTTTCCCTCCCTCCTCTCCTCCCCTTCCCTTCCCTCACCTCCTCTCTGTCCCTCACCTCAATCCACTCCTCCTCTGTTCAGAAAGGGCAGACCTCTGATGGAGGAAGGTCATTGGTTAAATAAAAAGAAACTGCTTGGCCCTCATTGGTTTCTTCTATACCAATTTGGTATGATAGACCACGCCCTCCTGAAAGGTTATTGTGAACATCTTCAGAAAATTGCTTCGCTCAACTGCCAACTGAGATGAAACTAGCACACAGGTTATATACCATGAAAGACCTAATTAACAACGCCCCCATTCAACAGGAAGCAGTTTGGAGAGAAAAAACTGCACCCATGTTCCCAAATATGGTTTATAAACGTTCTTTAACATTTAAAGGGGGATATGATAGAGATATGAATAATTTACATTGATATGGATTTTGTTTTAGTGATTTAAATTTAAGGTCAATTTTGTTATATGTATATGTGTTTCTGATCTTGATTAAGGTACTGTGATTGTGTAGTTCATTTAAAAATGTAATGTATAATTAGAAATATAGATTGTTAATAGATAATCATAATAGTCAAGTTTGTAGTCATGTTAGTTAAGATTTTCTAGATGTACATAGATATATTTTAGATAGGCATTCTTCATATTTTTCAAAGATTATAGAATATGGCATTTTAAATGTTTTAATAATTTATGGCTTTTCATGACAATGAGACACGTCTGCTCCTGGCAGCACCAATCTACTTCAAGAAGAAGATGGGCATCAAAGAGGCACCTTATGGAGTTTTGATAGCCATTTGGGCAAGAAACTGCTCTAGCCTGGACTATTGCATAAACTGGACACAGAGAACCCGCAGAGAGAGGACTACTGAACTTGCCTAAAGGTGAGATGATCTTTCGGGGTTCCTGATTCATGAAAGAGTCTGCAAGACATTCTTCAGGACACAACAGATAGTGACTGAACTGACTTTGAATTTTCCTGCTTCATGGAAATGTCGCTGGATATCGTGGGCCTGTAGGCTGAAGATGGATGCCCCAACGGTACAGAGGAACTTTGGGTGACTGTCCAGGCAGCAAAATGTCTCTGTCATTTCTAGAGTTTGAAAGTTACTTATTTCTTGTTTGCTTAGGTAATATTGTATCTTTCTGGAGTCTTTGATGGAGTTAAGAATAGTTAGTTATAGTTATAGTTTTCCTTAGTTATGATAAAGATTATTGTAACTTTTACTTGATAACTGTTTTGTTATATGTAATTTTGCTATGTTAAAGTTAAAGCCTTTTTTTTTGTTTAAACTGAAAAAGGGGAAATGATGGAGGAAGGTCATTGGTTAAATAAAAAGAAATTGCTTGGCCCTCATTGGTTAGAAGATAGGTGGGAGTAGTAAACAGAACAGAACGCTGGGAGGAAGAGGAAGTGAGCTCAGACTCCACTGCTCTCCTCTCAGGAGCAGACGCTTCAGAGAGACGCCATGCTCCCAGCTACCAGGCAGATGCACGCGATGAAGCTCCGACCCAGGATGGACATAGGCTAGAATCTTCCCGGTAAGCGCACCTAGGGGCGCTACACAGATGATTAGAAATGGGCTAAATTAATATGTGAGAATTAGCCTAGAAGAGGCTAGATAGAAATGGGCCAAGCAGTGATTAAAAGAATACAGTGTCCGTGTAATTATTTCGGGGCATAAGCTAGCCGAGCAGGCAGCCAGGGTGCTGGGAACGCAGCCCCGCCGCTCCTATTACTACAGACCTCCCATGGATATCAACAAAGCAAGGCCTGTTAAGTTGTGGTAAGACTAAGTACCTCCCCTTGTTTTAAGGCTGGTCAAGGCAACCCAGTATAAGGAATAGGATCTCAAGGGCCAGCCGAAGCATTAGGGACAGCCCCTGCTCCCTTTAGGAATCCCACAAGTAGCCCAAACTACACAATTGTCAGTCCCATCCAACTTCCCTGGTTGTTGGTTCAGACCCAGTGAGTTCCTATGAGCCGAGTTAGTCTATAGGTTTTCTTGTGATGTTCTTGACCCCTCTAGTTCATATGATCCTTCCTCTCTCTTTTCAGCAGGATTCCCTTCTATTTCTCCTTCCCAGGGAGATATATGTGTCCCCTCTTGGGCCCTCATTCTTACCTAGCCTCTCTGGAACTGTGTATTGTAGCCTGGTTATCCTTTACTTTCCACTTAATATCCACTTATGAGTGAGTACATACCATGTGTGTTTCTCTGGGTCCTGGTGACCTCACTTAGGATGATTTTTTTTCTAGTTCCATCCAATTGAAAACTTCAAATTTCCTTATATTATTGCTTTCAACAACTGAGTAATAATCCATTGTGTAAATGTACCACATTTTCTTTATCCATTCTTTGGTTGAGGGACATCTAGGTTGTTTCCAGGGTCTGGCTATTATGAATAAAACTGCTATGAACATAGTTGAACACATGTAAACTTTTAGAATAACTTGGTGTCTAGAAATGGCTTGCTGGGAATTTGATGGGAATTACTGCATGGTTTGAGTTGGGAAGATATGACAACTTGGCAAGACAGAATGTTCCTACCCATCAGCACTTACTATTGTTCCATTTTAGTTCACTTGTAAAATTTCATTCATTGGAGTTTCATAGATTTCTTCATAAAGGCCTTATACACATTTTGTTAGATTCATACACAGAAATTTGTTTGTGTGTGTGTGTGGCAACACTGATTTGGCATCATATTTTAACGATCAGATTGTACTTATTCATTGCTGATATACAGTAGGACAGTTAATTCTTGTATTAACTTTGTGTCCTGCCACCTACTGTAGTCACTTGTTAGTTCCCAGAAGGGTTTTACTTTTTGTTTTCCAATCCCTTTGAATTTTCTACATAGACAATGACGGCGTCCGAGAGTAAAGGAGTCTATTTCTTCCTTCCTACCCCATCAGGGTGCCCATTATTTTCTTTCCTAGTCTTCCTGAATATGACAGGACTTTCAGTATGACATTTAAAAGGAGGGATATGAAGGAGTACCCTTAATCTTGTGAGACAGTTTCTGGTTTCTCAGCATTGAGAATGATGCTCTTAGTACCTGTACATTTTTTTTGTAGCTGTTCTGACCAAGTAAAGAAAGTACTCTGGTGTGGGCAGTCTTTCTGTCTATGTGTTGCTTTTATTGGTTAATGAATAAAGAATCTGCACTGGCCTGTGATAGGGCAGAGTAGAGCTAGGTGGAGTTGGAGGAACTAAACTGGATCCTGGGAGAAAGAAGGTAGAGTCAGGAGAAGTCATGTAGCTGCTGGAGGAGAAAGATGCAGAGCTACCAGCTGGAACCTTGCTGATAGGCCATGAGTCTTGTGGTAAAATATAAAATAATAGAAATGGTTTAATTTAAGATATAAGAGTAAGCTAGAAATATGCATAAGCTAATAGGCCAAGAAGCGTTGTAAATAATACAGTTTGGGTGTGATTATTTCTGGTAGTCTGTGCAGCCAAGACAAACAAGTGGCCTCCAACAACAGCACTCTGTTTTTAATTTACTGAGTTACCACTATGAACAGTGTTGGATTTTGTCAAATGCTTATTTCAAATGTGTGTGTGAGAAACGTGTGTAAGTGCCTGCAGAGTCTAGAAGAAGGCGTTGGAGTCCATGGAGCTAGAGTCACAGACAGTTGTGAGCTGCCCAACGTGGGTGCTAGGAACCAAACTCTGGTCCTCTGGAGGAGCAGAAATGCTCTTCAACATTGAGTCATCCCTCCATCCCTCGCCTTGTATCAATCTATCAAGATTATCATGTGATTTATCCTTTTTGACATGCTAATGCGATGGACTACAATAATTAATTTTATGTTGAACCAGCCTTGGAGACTCAGGATCTAAGTTTCATTTGGTTGTGACACATTATTCTTTTAAAGTGATGTTAGATTGGAATTGTTAATATTTAGTTGAAGATTTGAATCTGTATTTATGGGCACTATTGGTGTATCCTTCTTTTTTTTTTGATAATGTCTTGGTTTTGTTTTGGTATTAAGGTGATGCTGAAATTACAAATCGAGTTTGGAAGTGGTCCCTCTGCTTCTATATTGAGAGATATAGTAAAATAAAAACTGGCATAATTTCCTCCTCAAGTGTTTTATAGAATTTGCAAATGAGTCACTTGGGTTTGGCTCAATCTGTTTTGAACCACGGTAATTCAACTGTTTAAATAAGCCTTATTAAATGACTTGTTTCTTTTTATGTGATTCTGACAGACTGTATTGTTTAAGGAATTAGTCCAGTTAACCTATATTATAAATTTTATTGGTACAGAAATATTTACATTATTGTCTGCTATCCTTTCAATGTCTGTGCGATCTGTAGTGATGTCATTTTTTCAATTCTGATATAAGGAAATTGTGCATTCTCTCTTTTTCATAGTTAAACTGGCTAGAGGCTGGTCAATTTTATGACTCTTTTCAGAGAGCATGCATTTGGAGTCATTTATTTTCTCTATTGATTTCTACACTAATTTCTTTCTTGTTTTTTCTCCCTGCATTCTTTAGATTTAATTTGTTTTCCTCCTTCTAGTTTCCAGAGTGGAAGTACAAGTCATTGATTTTTTTTGATCTTTCTTCCTTCCTAATATGTCCACTAAGTGTAAAAATTTCCATACAAGCTCTGCTTTTACTACTCAAGTGTTTGGTAAAGTCTGTTTCCATTTTCATCACATTAACTGCATCTTATTTTTTTTATATAAATTTATTTATTTATTAAGGATTTCTGCCTCGTCCCCGCAACCGCTTCCCATTTCCCTCCCCCTCCCCCGATCAAGTCCCCCTCCCTCATCTGCTCGAAGAGCAATCAGGGTTCCCTGACCTGTGGGAAGCCCAAGGACTGCCCACCTCTATCCAGGTCTCGTAAGGTGAGCATCCAAACTGCCTAGGCTCCCACAAAGCCAGTACGTGCAATAGGATCAAAACCCCACTGCAATTGTTCTTGAATTCTCAGTATTCCTCATTGTCTGCTATGTTCAGCTAGTCCGGATTTATCCCATGCTTTTTCAGACCTAGGCCAGCTGACTTTCTATAGTTGGAAAGTAATAAGCTTATTTCTCTGGAGAGAGCCGTTTTACTGCTTTGGTTGCTTCTTTTGCTTTGTGTTGACATTTATCTGCTGTGGGAATGGTTTGTACACTGTCAATTGTATTTTAATAAAACACTGATTGGCCAGTAGCCAGGCAGGAAGTATAGGTGGGACAACCAGACAGGAAGTAGAGGTGGGTCAATGAGAACAGGAGAATTCTGGGAAGAGGAAAGCTTGGTCTGCAGTCATGAACCAGCCACAGAAGAAGTAAGATGTGATTGCCTCCCTGAATAAGGTACTGAGCCACATAGCTAGCATAGATAAGAATAATGGGCTAATCTAAGTTATGAGTTAATAACGGGCGGTGGTGGCACAGGCCTTTAATCCCAGGACTTGGGAGGCAGAGGCAGGAGGATCTCTGTGAGTTCGAGGCCAGCCTGGTCTACAAGAGCTAGTTCTAGGACAGGAACCAAAAGCTACAGAGAAACCCTGTCTCGAAAAATCCAAAAAAAAAAAAAAAAAAAGAAAGAGTTAATAAGAAGTCTGAGCTAATGGAACAACCAATTTATAACTAATGTAGACTTCTGTGTGATTTCTTTGGCACTTAATGATTATGGAACCAGGCAGGACAAAAATCCTGACAACATTTATTCTGCCTGATTTTTTTCTGAGAGTCCTGGATTTGTCTTCAGGTCCTGTTATATCTACATTACACACTGCTTAGTTGCCTACAGTTCTTGGAATTCTGCTCTGTTTCTTTCTTTCTTTATTTTTTTTTTTTTGGTATGTTGTGTGCTTGCTTATTTTGTTTGTTTTGTTTCAGTTTTTGAGATTTCTATGGCTATGCAGATGGTTTATGGTAACTATAAAGTATATTCTAGGACTTCTTTTTTATTGTTTTTAATTGAGCTATATGTTTTTATCTGCTCCTCTCCCCTCCCCTTCTGCCCTCTCCCTTGTTCCCCACACTCCCAATTTTACTCAGGAAATCTTGTCTTTTTCTACTTCCCACATAGATTATATCCATCTATGTCTCTTTTAGGGTTCTCTTTGTTGTCTAGGTTCTCTGGGATTGTGAATTGTAGGCTGGTTTTTCTTTGCTTTGTGTGTAAAGGCCACTTATGAATGAGTACATATTTTATTTGTCTTTCTGGGTCTGGGTTACCTCATTCAATATGATGTTTTCTAGATCCATCCATTTGCCTGAAAATTTCAAGATGTCATATTTTTCTGCTGTTTAATACTCCATTGTGTAAATGTACCACATCTTATTTTAACAAATAGAAGAATTTTTTAAAATTATTTCTGTATTTGTTCTTGTATTTTTTCTTTCTTTAATTGATTTCATTGAGCTATACATTTTTCTCTGCTCCCCTCACTTCCTCTCCCATCCCCTTCAACCCTCTCTCATAGTCCCCATGCTCCCAATTTACTCAGGAGATCTTGTCTTTTTCTACTTCCCATGTAGATTAGATCCATGTGTGTCTCTCTTAGGGACCTCATTGTTGTCTAATACCACTTTTGAGTACATACCCAAAGGATGCTCAATTGTACCACAAAAACATGTGCTCAACTATGTTCATAGCAGCATTGTTTGTCATACCCAGGACCTGGAAACAGCCTAAATGCCCCTAGACTGAAGAATGGATAAGGAAAGTGTAGTAATTTACATGTACCCAGAAAGACAATTATCACATGTACTCACTCATAAGTGGTTTTTAAACATAAAGCAAAGAAAGGCAGCCTACAAACCACAATCCCAGAGCACCACATCTTATTTAACCATTCTTCAATCAAGAAGCATTTAGGCTGTTTCCAGTCTCTGGCTATGACAAATAATGTTGCTATGAACATAATTGAGCATATGTCTTTATGGTATGATTAAGCATCCTTCTGGGTATATACCCAAAAGTGGTATTGTTGGGTCTTGAGGAAGGTTGTTTCCTAATTTTCTGAAAATCACCATACTGATTTCCAAAGCAGCTATACCAGTTTGCACTCCCATCATCAATGGAGGAGTGTTCCCTTTACCCCACATCTTCTCCAAGGATAATCAGTATTTTTGATCTTGGCCATTCTCATTGGTGTAAGATGGAATCTTGTTAGGAGCAGTGAGACCCCAGATCCTGAATTTCTTGTAATCCCCTGATCTGAGTGCCTACAGCTGCTCTGAGCATGAGACCTTCAGGAGTTCCTAACGGCAGGAGAGTGGTTTCTGGTGGGTTTGGCTAGGGCGTCGCTATCTCTATATAATCTGCCCCTGAACACAATAAAGGGGGCATTCTTGGGGAATTCAAGGATGACCCCTGTCGCTGTCTCTTTGTCTGTGTGTGTCTCTGTATTTTAACCTCCAGCCCCCTTGCCCGAAGCTCGCGAACTGGGTGCCAGAGCACAGAGCGCAGACACGGGGGCGCAGTGCGCAGCAGAATCTCAGAGTTATTTTGATTTGCATTTCTCTGATGGCTAAGGATGTTGAACATTTCCTTAAGTGTCTTTCAGCCACTTTAGATTTACCAGCTGAGAGTTCTCTGTTTAGGTCTCTACCCCATTTCTTTAATTGGATTATTTGTTCTTTCGATGACCAATTTCTTGAGTTCTTTGTGTATTTTGGAGATCAACCCACTGTCCAATGTGGGGTTGGTGAAGATATTGTCCCATTCTGTGTTTTGTTTTGTTGACCATGTTGTCCTTTGTTTTACAGAAGCTTCTCAGTTTCAGAAGGTCCCATTTATTAATTGTTTCTCTCAGTGTCTCTGCTGCTGGGATTATATTTAGAAAGTGGTCTCCTGTGCCAGTGCATTCAAGTGTATTTCCAACTTTCTCTTCTATGAGGTTCAGTGTGGTTGGATTTATGTTGTGGTCTTTGACCCATTTGGACTTGAATTTTGTGCATGGTGATAGATATGGGTCTATTTTCATTCTTCTACATGTTGATATCCAGTTATGTCAGCACCATTTGTTAAATAAGCTTTCTCCCCCTCTGATATATTTTGCTTCTTTGTCAAAAACCAGGTGTTCAAAGGTGTGTGGATTGATATCTGGGTCTTCTATTAGGTTCCATTGGTCATCCTCTCTGTTTTTATGCTAATACCAGGCTGTTTTCAGTACTGTTGTTCAGTTCTGTAGTAGAATTTGAAGTCAGGGATTGTGATGCCTCCAGAAGTTCTTTTATTGTACAGGATTGTTTTGACTATCCTGGGTTTTTGGCTTTTCCATATGAAGTTGAGTACCATTCTTTTGAGGTCTGTGAAGAATTTTGCTGGGATTTTGATGGGCATTGCGTTGAATCTGTAGATTGCTTTTGGTAAGATTGCCATTTTCCTATGTTAATTCTACCTACCCAAGAGCATGGGAGATCTTTCCATTTTCTGGTGTCTTCTTCATTTTCTTTCTTCAAAGACTTAAAATTCTTGTCATACAGGTCTTTCACTTGTTTGGTTAACAAAACAGACAAATCTTTATCCAAACTAACCAAAGGCAGAGAGAGAATATCCAAATTAACAAAGTCAGAAATGAAAAGGGGACATAACAACAGACATGGAGGAAATGCAGGGAATCATTAGGTCATACTTCGAAAACCTGTACTCCACAAAATTGGAAAACTTAAAGGAAATGGACAGTTTTCTGGATAAATATCACTTGCTAAAATTAAATCAAGACCAGATAAACAAATTTAATGACCTATAACTGCTAAAGAAATAGAAACGGCCATCAAAAGTTTCCCAGCCAGAAAAACGCCAGGACCAGATGGTTTCAGCACAGAATTCTAGAAGATTTTCAAAGAAGAACTTATACCAATAGTCCCCAAATTGTTTCACACGATAGAAACAAAAGGAACATTGCCAAACTCTTTTTATGAGGCTACAATTACCCTCATACCCAAACCCAAACAGAAAGACATTACCAAGAAAGAATTACAGACCAATCTCACTCATGAACATTATGCAAAAATAACTCAGTAAAATACTGGAAAACAGAATCCAAGAACATATCAGAAAAATCATACACTATAACCAAGTAAGCTTCATCCCAGAGATGCAGGGATGGTTCAACATATGAAAATCTGTCAGTGTAATCCACCATATAAACAAACTAAAAAAAAAAACATCTTATTAGATGCTGAAAAAGCCTTCAACAAAATACAACATCCCTTCATGATAAATGTTTTGGAGAGAGTAGAGATACAAGGAACATACCTAAACTTAATAAAGGAAATATACGTAAACCAACAGCTAGCATCAAACTAAATGGAGAAACTCCCAGCGATTCCACTGAAATCAGGAACAAACAAGGAAGGTTGTACACTCTCTTCATATCTATCAAATATAGTACTTGAGGTTCTAGCTAGATCAATAAGACAACAAAAGGAGATCAAGGGATACAAATCGGGAAGGAAGAAGTCAAACTATTTGCTGATGATATGATAGTTTACATATGTTACACCAAAAATTCTACCAAGGAACTACTACAACCCATAAACACCTTCAGTGATGTAGCAGGATACAAGATTAACTCAAAAAATCAATAACCATCCTGTACACAGATGATAAAAGGGCCAAGAAAGAAATCAGAGAAACATTTCAGGACTTCTTATGGAATCACCATCTACAGGCTTTCTATTTGCATGTAACCAGTTCACTCAGCTATGAAATCCTCTCTGGGTGGTACCTACAATAGCATAAAAACAATGCAAATAATTGTATGTAACATTGTTTAAGGAATATTGACTAAGAGTCCGCATTTCAGCACAGATGCAATTTTCTCCAGTGGGTTCAATCCACAGCTGGTTGAATCTATGGACACAAAGCCATTGATATGGGAGACTGGTCACACTCAAGCCCAGAAATTCTTCCTTCAGCCATGTCTAGTCTATGAACAAACCCGGTTATTAAAGGCATTCCTTGTTTATGTTACAGTGGCTTTCCTCTCTAGTAGTTCTTTAACCCTTAGGATTTCCATCATTCTGCTCCTCATGCCATCCATTTTTAAATTTTCTACTTACCCATTCATGATCTTAGCTATTGACCATAGTTGTTTTAAATCCTAATAGCACCAATAGCCTGATCAGGTCTGACTTTTGTTTCGTTTCTTCAAACTGTTTCTTTATCTCTTAATCTGTTCTGGTTTTCCTTTGGGTGTCCATTTATAGTGGACCCAACACTGGTTTCTATGGAAGGTCTTCTCTGACCTTCTGTAAGGCTGATGGGAGTAACAGTTTACCTTGGGCCTCCAGTCCAACTGCAATGGAAGAGATCACTTTTCAGAGTGTCTCTAGTTTGTCTTCCCCTTGTCATTACACTGACATATTATTTCAAGATCCTCACATGCAAAACTGGAGGTCTTCCCATTTACCTCTTGTTTGAACTTCATCTAATGCTAACAGAAGGACAATAATGCTTTTCTTGACATTTGATTTCTATAGATAACACCCGCAAATGGGTATAGCTGTAGCTCCTCTATTTTCCACAGCTGTATAATATGCTTTGAGACTATACCACAGGCTTTCTATTCTCTACTGATAGTAGCTTGAGTCGGACAAAGACTCCTGGTGAATATATGTTATGCATATTTTTCAAACACCTCCCTCTTTGATTTATAATCTCGGCATTCAACCAATCGGGCTTCTAAAGAATGGGTCCGTGTATCCCTGGGCTCCATCTTATACTCCATTGCTCTGGCTATTGATCTGCATAAACAACGTGTTTTCTTAACTACTCTGACTGCGAGACATCTAAGAGGCAAGTCTCCTTACTGTTGTTGGCTCCCCTTGGCCCTTGGCTTTATTTTTTTCCTCCAAGTTTAAAAAAAATCCCCCAAATCAACCTGATTTCATGCAATCAGAGGAAAAGTGTTTCCTGTTTAAGTGGAGGAACAGCATGGATGTCTTTTAAAAGACCTTGGCCACAAGCAGCTCTGTAGAGAACTTGGTAGTTTAGACGTCGGGGGCCATCTTTCTTCCGTTTACTGCAGCCCATGTATACTGGGTAGAACCTGCTCATCGGGACCCAGTTTGTTCCAAGCGCCGGGTTATTCTTCCTGTCCCAGCTGACATCTGGATTGTACAATGCCAGACACATCATGTCGAGTGCTGCTCCAGTCCCTCCTGCTCCGATAAGTATGATGAGAGAAGGACTCAAGCTGGGATGCTTCTTGGCCTGCCTGATGATCTGGCAGAGTGTGTTTGTGGCAGAGGACTGACTACCTCCACAGAGAGGGAAAAACAGGCCCCAGATACACACTGAGCAGCTTCTGGCCCTTGGCATTCAAAGAAAATTATCTTGAATTACAGCTTAATGAATCCCATGAATAAGTTTATTGGGATGTTGGTTGGAACTGTATTGGATCTATAGGCCATCTTTTAATACTTTTTAATAAATGCTATAATTTTTTCCATGAAAATTTTATTTATTAATTGTTAGAGCTACTTTTAGAGTTTTTTCCCATCATAATCTCCCTGCCATTATTTTACAGAATTACAGTTGAAAAACTGTGTTTTCAATTTTATTTTATAGCTTTTTGTCAATACATAGGAAATCACTCATTTTATAATATTGTTCTTCTGCCCTTAGCCTTCCTAAACCCGTCGTTACCTTTAGTTCCTGTCTACTTTGCTTCTTTGCTTTTCTGACGTCAATGTCGATTGTCTACTTGACAGGCTTCACCTGTAGACAAGTCTCTGGGAACCTTCAAGGGATTGCTTCAGTTAGGTGAGCCTAGAGATACACCTGTGAGGGAGTGTCTTGAGTGGGTTCACCGAGGTGGGGGACCCAGAGTAAAGAAGGGCAGTATTGCTCCCTGAGCTTGGGTTTTGGATGGTAGAGAAAGAAGAAAGCAAACTGGGCACCGGCGCTCACTTTCCTCTCCTTCCTGATGGGAGATGCCCTGTGACCAGCTGCCTCAGGCTCCTGCCACTCCGACATCCTTGCCACAGTGGATTTTATTCTTGAAGTGAGCCCATAAACCCTCCCCTTTAAGTTTCATAAACCTCCCCTTTAAGTCGCATTTGTCGGAGCATTTTGTCACAGAGCCAAGAAAAGTGATTAATGTAGATCCTACCCTCATACCTTTGAATTCATTTTTTCCCCGATTTTATTGCGTAAGTAGTACCTCCAATGCAATATTGAATGAAAACAAGGATTCTTAAAAATGTTTAAGCCTTTAAATATGGTATTTATTATGCACCATTGGGAGATACCTCACATTGAATTAAAGAAATTTCCTCGTACCCCTAGTTCACCAGAATTTTTTTTCATCGTAAGTGAATGTTAGGAGGGGGTTGTTGTTTTTATTCCTTAATGCATTATACATATGAGAACGTGTATCCATGTTAGTAGAAAAGACCCGCCAAGCAGAGGTTGAGAATGGGGAAGAGAGAACCGTCTCAGCTTTCATCTCTGGAAGACTGAGAGTGGGTTTTTTATCTACTTCTCTGGAGACATGAGCAATACCAGTCTGTCAGTGCCCATTCCTACTCCTGCTGGAGCAAATTGGCACAATATCGGTGCCTTAGAACGTCATAGATTGCGTCTCTTGCTGTTCCGGAAGCCAGAATCCTACGCTCCTTCTCTTAGTCAGGATGTGAGAAGGAATACCTTTGTTGTGGAATCTCCCTGAGTGAATGCCTTTCCAACGTCCTGGGTTTGAAGACTGCTACAGTCCTTGGCTTGTGCCTCCCCATTCTAGTTTTAAAGCCAGTAGCCCAGTGTCTTCCGTTCTTCCTCTGCCTCCCTTGTAGCATGGCCTTCTTTCTCCATAAGTACCATTGTCAACAATTGGGCTACCCTGGATAGCCCAGGATTTAGACCTCAGAATCTTTCATCTTATTGTTGTATGAGGTCATAGTGATGTGTTCTAAGAAGGACGGTGTGGACATCTTTAGGCGTCATCATTCACCCTGGTGTACTTGGCATGGGTTGAATTCAACCCCGTGTATTGGGTTTTCGGTTTTAAAAGAAATTGCTATTAGCAATTCCATGTGATTCCATCTGAAACTTCTCAAGTTACCATGAATGCTGGTGAGAAAAGGGACACTCAGGAGTGGTGGCCCACACCTATAATTCCAGTATTGAGAAGGTCGGAGCAGAAGGATGGTGAGTTGGAGGTCTGCCCCAGCTCCACAGAGAGCCCTTGTTCAGAAAGAGTAGGGAGGGGATGGTTTTGCCATCAGCTGCCAACCCTGGACCCAGCCTGGTGTTTTAGGAACCGTGTGTCTGGTGATTTCCAGCTGACCGTGTCTGTCTGTTAGCAGAGACTGAGGTCTTTTTGCTGTCACTGCCCAGGAAGTGTCAGTGGGTTTCTGTCACCAAAACCACTTACCTGGCTGCAGTCTCAGGAAAGGCCAGCACAAGGACTGCAGATAGAGACCCTCCCCATGGAAGAATTTTGATTTTTCTGCAATGATGCCTTTTACCTACAAATCAACACACGTGTTCTAATCCAGGGCCAACCACAGACCCTAAAGATGTCTAGGTTTAATACATTGCATTCAATTATTTATCCTGCTTAGTGGGCTTTGGGTATCCCTAACCTTTCTGTTTCTAAGACTTTGTTCTCCTCGACTTCATTTCTGCCCTGCCCTGGGTTTGTAATGGTTGGTATTTTCTCTCACGACAACTTTGGAGGGACACTCCCAGTCAAAATTCCAACTTTATCCGTGGAAGAAAACCCAAGGCCAGTCAGGTTCGGCTGAGATAAAGAGAAGGAAAACCACCCTCCTCCCGCAACCCCTGCAGGGCCCCTCATCCAAGACATTCTCTTTGCTGCCAATTGCCTTCTCCAAGTGAGAAAGAATAAACTAATTTTATACCTATTCAGTCCAATAAAGCTCATTGTCCCACCTCCACCTCCAGTGATAAGAGGCACGAACAGTTCATTTTTCCATTGCTAAGCAACGGCAAAAACAGAGCCTGGTATCTGTGCCCGGCCTCACCGGCTGATAGGAATCACTGTCTAAAGTTCTTGTTTGTGCTCTGAAGTCAACAATAATTGTAATTCCCTATTAGTGTTCATTAGGATGGTTTATGGCTGGCCCACCTCCAATCTCCACTCGGTGGTTTGAATGTACTCTCTTCCTAAGGAAAGAAATATTTGGCAGTAAAAACCTTGTGCGGATTTCCTCCTCTCATTTCCCTTCCATAGGCTGGGAAAGTAGGTCCCCACCCGTAGTTCCTAGCCTGGGACAACAAGGCCACTGTTGAAGGCTTTGGAGGAGCTGATTGGAAAGGAAGGCTGTGTACTCCCGGGCTGGCTTCCGTCTACTGCACGGAAAAAGTAGGTCACTGGTGCACAGATCTGTTTGGTCAGAGAGTTCTTGCTATTTGGGGGCAGAAAGCACGGCCCTTCTTCCCAGAGCCTTTTTCCATAGACTCAGAGTGGTACTACTAGCCAGGGACACCATTAGCTCCTGCCTGCCTGTCTCAGGAATGGGTGAAACAGTGGCCTTAGTGTAGTGGTGCTGTCTCGGCCAGCTTGAAAAGCCGCCCTGGGCCACCAGCTCCCAGGTGTTGACTCACCCTGAGGTGGAGAGCCTGCCAGCCCAGCCCAGGAGCAGCCCACGAGCAGCCCGGGGCCAGCTCCGAGTTCCAATGCTGTTCTGAAAACAAACACAGAAAACAGCTTCGAGCACTTACTAAGAATGTTTTCCTTCTTTTTAAACCCCATCCCCAAACAACTGTCCACCCTCATCACTTAGCAGAGGTATTCTGGCTCCTGACAACCCTCCGACACCCACTCTCCCTCTTGGTTGCTGAGGGTTTCTTGGGGACATCCTGGAAAACAAGCCCGCTTGCGCCCCCTAGTGTTCATGCCAGTCAAAGTATTGCAAGTTGAGTACCTGAGGGTTTCTGGCCTGCTGAAGATTGGGAGAGTCCCATTCCTTGAAGTCTGGGGCAGGGAGTAAAAATCATACTGACGTCTGGTTCTCCACCCCACTCTCAGCCAATGGTGCTCTTCTTGAGTCCCCCCCCCCCATACTTCCTTCTGCTTGTAATCTAAACCAAGTAGTCGAAATACCCCAAGCTCATCAAGGCTGAAGAACGACCTTTCTAGAAGGGAACAAGTGCAGCTGCCCAATGACGTAAACAGACACCATTAAAGTCTGTAGCAAACTACAGTTGTCAAGTTGTGCCATTGTCTCCCTTGAGTAAGAGACACCCTTGAACGATGACTCCTCAGCAGACAAACCTGGAAGTCGAAACTCTGAACAGCTGGTTTCTTGGATCCTGATCATCTCGTACTTCTGTCTCTTCCTGTCTTTTCCTGGCCCCAAAAGAAGCCAGGAGAAAGTACAAGAAAACACAGTTGCCAGAAGCTAAAGCAGGGGCACTGAGGTGTGAGGTGGGTGCCAGGCTCCAGGCAAACACTAAGAACTGAAAATGACCTTCTGAGGGTAAGTAGGAAGGTTGCCCCCTGGAAAGGTACTAAACACCCTTCCCAGGTTGGCTCGCTTGATTGCAGTTGAACACAAACCGGCAAATACACTTAGGGTTCTGTACCAACCTTAGTGAGGTATGAAGCCTCCAGTACTGAATTTAGAGTGTTCCTGAAGGCTCAGTTTGAGAGAAAGTATGGTCATTGATTAGTAATGTCTGCTGTGAGCATAGAACAGATGAGCACCAGTATACATGACAGCCAAGCAAGGAAATAAAGTGTGTGTGGTGTATAAGAAGAATATCCCACAGTATCCTGTGGAGCAGCTTCTTCCAGAGTCTCAAGTTTCCTGGGGTCCAAGGAACTTTTTCCCCTCCTTACTTTGCAGAACAGTATGACTGACCGGAAGGCTGGTGTGGGAGGAAAACAGAATGGGGGCTAGAATATGTGGCAGTTTCTCCTCTCCTAAGACCCAGTTATGGCTCCATATGGGGACTAAATGAGTGTGACTAGGTGCCCAGGGAGCTAGTAGATGCTCTGAGCATATGGAGAAAAGAGAGGGACTGTCCAAAACGTTTCTAAGTCTAGACTCTTGCTGGTGACTCCACCCAGAAGAGATTGCTGGAGGACAAGGTCCTGGCTTGAACATCATGAACACAGGGATAGAAAAGGGAGAGGTGGCTCCTGGGGAGAGTGGTCTCCTTCTGATGATGTCGACTTTCATACAGCCACTGGTCATGGGGGAGGCCACTGAAGTCTAGCTTATCTCTAAGACATCACATCCCGAGGACCCCTGCAGGTGGCCACAAAGCACCTGAATCTCAATGCACACCGAACCTTTCTGCTTGTCTTCTGTGCCAGTCCTTGTAACCTCCTCCTCAAGGGAGAAGGCACATGGGCCTCTGCAGTAGTGAGGGTCGTGACAGACAGGGTCTCACTGTATAGCCCTGGCTAGCCTGGAATTTGCAACATAAGGCAGGCCACCTTCAAACTCACGGTTGTCCTCCTGCCTAAGTGCTGGAATTCTAGGCATTAGCCACCACAGTTGGCTGTCCTGACCTCCTGACAGCCTCCCGGCATCTCCCTTCGGCCTAGACTTCAATCTCTCCTGCAATCTGGAGTCCCCTCTCCAAGCAATAGTCAGCATCAGGGTGCTCTCCTTACAGACACCCCCTTCCCATAAATCCCCCCTGAGCACCCATAGCTTCTCCAGCTAATCCCCTCTCCACTTCCATACCCCTTGCCTCATACGGCTGCATTGTACTTCAGAGGGAGTGCTCCCACCCCAGACCCGCAAGAAGGCCCTGAGGCCTGAATCTCTCTTTCCTTTTCTCCTTGGTTGACATCATCTCTCTGCTTGGATGCCACATCTTTAGGGACCTCACATAGCAGCTTAGACTCTCCTTAAGGCCCATGATGGCATCATAACTAGGAATTTGTAAAAATGATTTGCACATCAGCTATTCCCTGCTGGCTTAGAAGTCTCGAGAGAGATCCAGAACTTTATTTACCACACTGACTTAAGGTCTTCCCACAGCTCTAGTACACTTGCTAGCACAGAGCAGATTCTAGTCAAATTAATAAATGGGGAGGGGGAGAGTGGGAGGCATGGATGGATGATGGGGGGGGTGGAAGGAGCCCTTAGAAATGAAAGATGGCTTTTACTACTTGCCAACCGCACTGGAAGAGCTAGCGCCTGTGGATGTGCTCTTCCCCAACAAGGGAGAGGTGAGAGATGGCCAGACTGACCAGAGCAGAGGGGTGGGAGGGCGGCATGAGGTCACAGCTCTGTTTCCCAGGGATCTTGGGTTTGCATTTCCAAGACAACCAGAAACACATGCCCAGAATCCTACTTCCCAAAATGTAATTTAAAAGAAGGAAAAATCTAACCAAGAACTGGCTAGATCAGAGGGGAGGAAGTTAGACTTCAAGCCTCTATTCGTGTCGCTGGGAAAACCATATAAAAAGTAGGCTGCATTTTTGTACTTTTGTGGCAACTTTGAGCCTCCCTCGCCAACTTTAGTAACCTCGTAGCCAAACAGCATGCTGCTATGCCACGGGACCATCTGAAATCTAAGAAAGTTGACGTGCCGAGCAGATCCCCAAAGCTTATTTCTGTTTATAAGGCAGACTCCAAAGAGTTTTACCCACTAATTGGCCATGTAAATTGCTACCTCGTGAGTCAGTTGCGGCACAAGGGAAATAATATTGGTTTTGGGCTCCCTGACGTCTGTTTAGGGATCTGCGCTACCAGCTCCTTTGGGGGAAGGAGGTTAGGAAGCGGTGCTGGAATGACCAAAAGCCTTGCAAGGTCCTCCAAAGACTAACCTTGGGGTTAGACAGGTTCCAGGCCTCAGCCACAGGGCTGGAAAAATGGCTCACAGGGCAAAATGCTTGTCTTGACAGTGTGAAGACCCGAGTCTGAACCCCGAAACACATGTGGAAAACCAAATGGAAGAGATGGCATGCACTTATAATCTCAGCCTCAAGGGGGTGGAGACTGGCAAGTCCCTGGGGCTCCCTGGCCCATCAGCCTAGTCTAGTCTGCAAGCTCCAGGGTCATGAGAGGCCCTGCCTCAAAAAAACAAGGTGAACAGTTGAAGGAGTTGCGGACTCCCAGCCACCTGGCTAGCTTATGCCCCAAAATAACGAAACACAAACTGTATTCATATAAACACTGCTTGGCCCATTTCTATTAATGTGTGTAGTGCCGAGGTGCTCTTACCAGGAAGATTCTAACCTACATCCATCCTGGGTCGGAGCTTCATCGCATCTGCCTCAGATAGGAGAGCTGTGGAGTCTCTCACCTCACTTCCCTTCTTCCCAGCATTCTATTCTGTCTACTCCACCCACCTAAGGGCTGGCCTATCAAATGGGCCAAGGCAGCTTCTTTACTAACCAATGACCTTCCTCAGGGCTCCACACACATGTGCATATCTGCAATATGTATGCACAATTGTCCTCAGTACTCCACACACATGCGCACACCTGCACATATGTATGTCCACACATGGTCAGAGGCAGGGGCTCCTAGTATGATCTCCTTAACGCCCCAGTCTGAGTCTGCAGTATCTGTGTTGGCTTCTTTCTTGACCTGATTAGGGAACGTGGGCTCCATTCTCTCACTGAGGCCCATCAAAGGTGTGCTGATGGGCATGAAGAACACAGGACTTAGTAAAATACCTTTTGTCGTCAAGGACTGTAATTTAGAGGCAGAGCAGCCTATTTCCAGTCACCACAGAGGACAGCTCTCTGGGAGAGGTGCCCACACCACGTTCCCATGGCACCCTGCAGGACTCTACCCCACCAGGCGCTCTAGGGCCAAGGAAACGGATAGGAGTCCTGGCTCTGTCACAGAGGGCAGTCACGCTTCAAGGCAACTTGCTGGCGTCTGCATCTGTAAGATGTGGCCACAGTTCAGTTTGATGTCAGCTGACGAAAGAACCGAGGCAAGGGTGTGATTTGTGGGTGGGGTGGGGTGGGGTAGTGTGGGGACGTGGTAATTCAGGAGGTAAGAGGGAAACAGCAAGAGGCATACAAAGAAAGGACAAACTCCACAGAGGGACTGTCAAGCCACGCACCCCTGACTCCCGAGGGATCGTCTTGAGGAACAGTATGGCTCGTGTCTCACAACTGTTTGTGTGAAGTGTGAAAGGCCAGGAACACTCCCCTATCTCGGTCCCCATTCTTCAGTGCAAACAATCCTGACCCTTGCCTGCACTTGCTGGTAGAAAGAACCCTCCCAGTCAGAGGACAGAAGAGAGGGGGTGTTTTCCATCTCTGCCATAGCTACCGACACGCTTGGTAAAGGTGACCAGGCCCTAGGTGTCTTCCTATAATGGCTTCATGGTTTTACAATGAAATGGAAGCATCCTGTCAATTCAGAATCGCTCAAGAAATAGCTTTGAAATGACTAGGAAAGGATTAAATAAAATAGCATCCTAAAATGTTTAACCCAGAACCTTGGAGTGCCAGATGCTGCTTCCATTATTAGTAATTGCTCTTTATTAATAGACACTGATCTGCTTTAAGGGACACAGGGCTCATTTGGGGTAAACAATTTTGGGCTTGCCTGGAGGTCTGGCTGATCAGAGAAAGGAAGGGGTTTTCACCTTGACCCCTAGTGGGGAAGCTTCGGAGGGGACACACCCTCCTTTCAGACGTCTGGGCACAGTTCTGGCCTTTCCCTGAGTGGGACTGATGGGTTCCGAAGCAAGAACCAAAGGCTTGTGACAGGGAGAATCACCTGGTGACCCCATATTTCACCATCTGGTTTAGATGGGGGGAGGGAGATTCATGAACTATGAATGCAAAACTTTCTGCAGAAACCTCCATGGCTTGAGCTCAGGCTGCGCCTCAAGGTGCACAAAGAATGATTATATAAAGGTTTTCGCCCCATGATTTTGCTCCTGTGACCCTAGGACCAACTAGTTTGAGCATCCCAGGGGAAGGCCCAGCCTGGCAGTAGGAACACAGGCGTCATGAGGATCAAGCAGGGCACTTTTTGTTAGACAAGGCCCATGGCGTAGTTACCTTTGTAAGTCCGTGGTCCTGAGGTGAAAGTGTTCCTAAAGGGAGGCCTGTCTTCACCATGAATAGAGTCTGTCTTGTGGAAAGAAAGCAGAGCTGGACCCCGGGGGACTCACAGACCCAAGATCTGATGAGGAGAGAAAGCCAAAGGTGTTGACTTACGTCACTCCGGCCGGATAGCTCCTAACTCCCTTAAGCCTGACTTTCACCAGATTTGGGATTCTTGCTTGGCAGCCGCCTGGCTTCAAAATCAGTGGTGTGAGTTTGAGCCCTCCCACCCTGCTATTTTCTAGTTTCAACCATCACCCAGCTGGGCACCTGTCCATCTCCGCTAAGTGGCCACCCTGAAGGCTGAAGGTTTTCCCCTCGGACATCTGATTTCAAGGCTGGAGAGCTGGGTGCGGGAAGTCAGAGTATTAGTTTCGCCATGTCATGAGGTGTGGAGTCCCCCTCCCTCAGTCACAACAGATGCGCCCGGCTCTCACAGGCACCGTGCAGTCCAAGGAAGCAGCTTAAAAAACACATTGCTCGAGCTGCCTTGTCAAAGCTAATATATTCGGAAGCTGAAGGCGGCTCCCAGGACAGCTATGTCGGGTCTAGCATTCAAACATTTAGTGGCCAAGTAATCACTGTAATAATTAATTTCTGTTGCTTAATCTAGCAATCAGGCATGTCTCTTTACACATGGGAAAATGCTGGTCCCCGTAGGTGTGTGTGTATGTGTGTGTATGTGTGTGTGTGTGTGTGTGTGTGTGTGTGTGTGTGTGTAAAATACAGAGCAGCAAGTGCAAGGTAATTTAGGTTTGGAGATCAGTTTATGGAATAAATAAGATGCTTCAGGGGCTGGGAGTGTTTCTCGGAGGTGGGACACGTGATTAGCATGCTTGAGGCCTCCGAGTTCTAGCCCCAGTGTGCACAGACAACGTTTTTTTAAATGCCGCTTTGTATTTTGCTTGTAGTCATAAGTTTGGGAGAAAAAGCAAAAAAGCAAATATCGAGAAACAAAAATTAAACATGCCTAACTTTTGAAATGCCAACTTTTGTGCGAACTTTCCCGGGTAGGATTTGGTCAAATGCTATAATTTGCAGCTTTGTCAGTGAGATGTAGGAGCGGCTAATCTTACCCAAATCCCCCCGAGGCTTTCAGAGCCGTGCATCGGAATCTGCTGTAATCCATAGGTTAGCTTAAATTTTTCTCGTAACCACATTTCTTAACAATCAGAAGAGATGGTAGAATTATTTCCAAAAAAGAGTCTTTACTTAATGCAATGTATTAGAGACACTGATTTCAAATGCTAATCAACAGAGGAACATTAAGAAGATATTTTGCATATTTTTCTCGCTCCAGTCTTGGAAATCTGATGTATGATTTGTATTGTTAGCATGTCTCAATTTAATTACGATTCCAGTTCTTAAGCTGTGCAGTGGTGCATGCCTGTAATTCCAGTTGAGGGATGCTGAAACAGGAGGACCACAGGTTCCAGGTCAGCCTGGGCAAGTACAGCAAGACACTGCCTATCCTAGAATAAATTCAGATCTTTGGTTTCAGTAGCTGTGTTTTACATGCTGATGGTCACAACACAGATGTCTATATTGGCCAGTGCAGAGGCACAGGGCAATGGCAGAGTCACCTCTGTGGCGCTATGACTTAACCAGAGATGATAACATGGTCATCAGACAAACAGAGGTGTTCTTTCAGGTGTCATGGCATTGCGGAGAAAATCCTCGTCCCACCCTCTAGAATTACAGCTCTTGGTTCACTTAGCGTCAGTCATGTTGGAGACCACTCCACGGGGCAACACGTAATTAGTCTCCCGCTAGTTCTGCTGTGGGTAGCACCTCTGGTGTACTGACAATGACCATGATGCTTGTCTGGCTTACTGTTCAAGGACTTGAAGCTCCCTCTTCCTGAAAGTACCAAGCCCTCCCTTGCGTCTACAACATATTGTCTGGGTAACTGGAATAGGATAGGAAGGTCGATCATCTTGCTCTTCAGATTGTGCCTGTTTCTTTGCTCTCTAAGTCTTAGGGCCTACTCAGCCATGTGTGTGGACATGCTGATAATTGGGGGGATGTTTTGCACAGAACTATAATACAGGATTAACCTGTCCTAGACTCACCTACTCTGTCTGTCTCTTCTTTTAACAAAAAATAGATACTATGAGCTATCATCACTATAAATAGCAGACCATGAAAATACTAAAGCAGACAGAGGGTCACCACTCAATTTTAGAAAGACACAAATGTCCCTCCCTTTCTTTAGCCCCGCCTCTCATCATTCCTATTGTACATCTGCAATCCTAGCTTCCCTAGCATCAAGAAGCCCAATGTGTGAGTGATGAGTGAAGTCCCCTTTTTTCTTTGGCCATTGGCAGCTCCTTTCTTTTCTTCCATAACTCATCTCTCAGGCACTGAATTTTCCTTGGAAGGAGCTTGCAGGATGGTTAGGCTCAACATAAACATTTATTGTATACTGTGATAGACTCAAGACTGGACTGCTTCTTCTTACCGTTCCACCTCTTCTTGCATCCTTTTTGTGTGCTGGCTTTTGTCTCCCAGGGTGGAGTACCTTGTAAGGACCCAGCAAATACTGGGTCCCATGATGAGCCCCATGCAATCGGAAATGCAGGGAAAGAGTTTAGGTTGGCTGTGAACTCAAAGGACTTGTCACCGGATGGAGAGGTGACAGCAACCCGAAAGCTTAATTTTGTAAAATGGAAAATACGCGTTCATGCCTAGAGGAAAGGGAACAGAAATGTCCCTGCTGGCTATCCTTGGCATGGATGGATTTTATAGAGCATTAAGGCTGGGTGGGGTTTGGTAGCCACGGAGACAAGGTGCCTAGAGGAGAGGAAAGAGTCTGGGGCTAGTGAGTGTCCCATTTCCCCACATTCTTTCCAACTGTGTTCACTCTGGGGCTGCTGTGATAGTTAATATTGATGGGCAGTTGACAGGATCTACAATCACCTAGGAGACACGCTTGGGCATGTGTGCGAGGGATCGTCTAGTTCAGGCTAAGTAGGATAGAAAGACCCATCTTAACTGCTGGACCAAATAAAAAGGAAGGGGAGGGGTTCTGGGAGGATGGCTTGGTAGTTAAAATATTTGCTATGGGGAGCAGAGTTTTGGTCCCCAACACTTACATAAATGCTGGGCAGGCATGGTGGCTTCTGGGAGGTGTAGTGGGGTGAGTGACCTGGCCAGTTAGACTAGGCAAATCTGGGTTCAAATGAGAGAGTAATCAGGGAAGAAATGCAATATCAACCTGATACCCATGTGTGCACAGATGCACGAGCACCTACACACATGCATGCTCCCGCATACATATAAACACATATATGTAAACACATGTCTTCACACTGCACACATATACACATAATTTTTTAATACAAAAAAAGGAGAAAGCAAGCTGATAACGAGCATCCAGAACTCTCTGCTTCCTGACTGTGGACGCAATGTGACCCAAGCTCCACCAGCCATGACCCCTCACCACGATGGACCGTGTTCTTGAACTGTGAGTCACACAAACCCTCCTTTCTCTAAGTTGTCTTCGTCATGTCTTTTGTCCCAGCAGTGAGACAAGTGACTAAAATGGGACGGGGGGGGGGTTGCTCTCTTCAAGGCCAGCCCAAAGTCAGGGCCATTGGGTTTGAAGGGCGGTCAGTGTTGCCTCATTCTCAGAAAGCCTCCTTTTCCCCGTCACGGCAAGCTTTCCTGGTCTCCAATTAATTAGTCCTAAGAGCCATGCCTAAGGATCCTAAGTTCTCATCTTCTGCCAGGATTGCTCTTCCTAGGACCCTCGTATTTGGTGAGACCATATGGCTGGTTGAAGCCAATTAGCTGGGAGTAGTCATGAAGTGAGTCCTACACCAGAGGACTCCATCTTTAGCCCCAGACCCTAAGAGATTTCTCTGAAGAACTGGCTGCTCTATCCACCCGAGCCACCATAGTAATCAGAGCCTTTCCACTAGCTGGCGCGGGCAGTAACAGGAGACATGATGAGGTTAGCCAAAGCACTAGAAAGCTACGTGGTTTTTATCCTCTGTACACATGTCCTCCTGGGCTGATGGTAATAGACACACCAACGGGTGTCTTGGCCACCCATAGACCTGCTCCTCTGGCGTTCTTTCTCTTCTATACTCTGCAGTTTCGGGATGCTTCTGAGGCCTTCGTTCCCTTCCTCTGACCTTTCCAAGCTAATTTTCCTGCTTATTTCCTGTGGTACCAGCATGGAAATTCACACGGGGCCTTATACTTGCTGAATACAGTCTACTGCTGTTATTCCCTTAGTCCCCAAACGCTCCTTAGGGTCGGCTCGTGAGATGGGTGATGGATCTCACACAGTCATTCCACCATTTAGCCAAACACTGGAAGCCAGCCTCCCGTGTGCTCAGTCGGTGACAAAACTACCCTGCATTTTATTCTTGCCCCAAAGGAGTGCCATCCAGTGGTGTAGGAGCCCCTCACAGTGACAGTCCACATGAGAAGCAAGAGATGGCTCCAAGCCTGGAGAATCAGCAGCCACTGGGCAGAATGAAGAAAGGGACAGGAGGACAGAAGCGAGAAAGAGCAACACAGACAAGGAGCCCAGCTGGGCCCATTCAGGGTACCCCAAGTGACTGTGTATGAATAGCTGGGGTGGTACTGTGGGCATGTGGTAGACACGTATAAAATGGAGGGGGTAGAGGCAGGTCCCCAAGAGCCTCGTAACCATGGCAACAGAGATGTGCACAGGCCAGTAAAAAGATGCTCAGAGATTTCACCAAAGGAATACTTGGATCAGGCTTGTGTGTGGTTGGAGAGGAAAAAGGAGCTTTTTTCCTCCCCTTGTTTTCTTTCCTTTCCTTTTTTTAAATGAGTTGGCCAGACAAGAGAAGACTTTCTGTGTGCTCCCTTGTATATTGATGTGTCTGTGTATGTTAGACACAGTTCTCCGGGGATGAAAAGGGCGTGCGTTAAAAAGAAAAAAAAAAAAGCTCGAGGGCATTGGTTCTCAACCCTCTTAATGCTGTGACTCTTTACTAAGTTCCCTGTGCTGTGGTGACCCCAACCATAACATTATTTCATTGGTACTTCGTAACTGTAATTTTGCTCCTGTTACGAATGGTAGTGTAAATATTGGGTATGCAACCCTGGCGGGGTCACGACTCACAGGTTGAGAACATCTTCTCTAGAGCAAAGCCCAGAGTGAGGGTAGAGCAATGGGATGCAGACAGTGGCTAACAACTTGGGACCACTTGGTGAGGTGAAGACCAGGCAGCTGGTGGAGGTGGGAGATGATGGAGGGAAGGACCAGCGGGTGAGAGACATCAGCTAGGAGGCAGAGGGCCTAGCTAAGACAGACACAGACTCAGGCAGTGTCCCGGAGTGAAGGTCTTCTAGAAACAGCACGGCACTATAGCAAAGTTTTAAGCAATCAGCAGGGACCTGGGTATAGGTTCAGGTCAGAGAGTGGGACTGTCACGAGGCATGAGCTCCAGAGTGGAACTGAGTATGTGAGCAATGGGAACCCCGGGTCTGTGGTGACAACAGCACAGCAGGTCCCCTCAAGGGATTCTCGGAGATGTGATCAGGAATGAAGTTTGAGCCTAACCTTCTTGATGCGATAAAGCCAGGGTTCAAGAAAAGAGGGTACAATGGCCGTGTAGACGCTAACAATTCTCTGAGAAAATGCATGGCAAGATGCTGTCCTTAGTTACCTGAGGATAGTGCAGCATAGAGAGATGTGTGTTTGTGTGCACACCTGCCTGTGTGGATGAGCATAAGGTAGCTTTTAATGGTGTCCAATCCATAGGAAAGTAAACTCATGACAGACCCCAAGCTTTGAAAATTGCTTTCTATGCCCTCCCCAGACTCTCCGCTAAGAGGTATCCAAGCTGGTTTTTCTTTTTTCTTTTTCTTTTTTTTTTTTTTTTTTTTTTTTTTTTTTTTTTTTTTTTTTTTGGTTTTTCGAGACAGGGTTTCTCTGTGGTTTTGGAGCCTGTCCTTGAACTAGCTCTTGTAGACCAGGCTGGTCTCGAACTCACAGAGATCCGCCTGCCTCTGCCTCCCGAGTGCTGGGATTAAAGGCGTGCGCCACCACCGCCCGGCAAGCTGGTTTTTCTTGATGAAGTAGGCAGTGCTAGTTGTGTGTGTCAGCCATGCATACAGGTCTACACGTGCAGAAAAGCAGCCTCGGAGTCTGGTGCCTCGGATCCTCTCCCTCCTTCCCTGCAAGCCCCTTCTCCTCCTGTGCCAGCCACTTTCCTCTTGCTGTGATGAAATGCCCCCAAGAAAAATAACCCAAGGGAGGGAGAAAGGGGTCCGTCTTGGCTCACAGTTTCAGGGTACAGCCTATGGGTCCGTCTTGGCTCACAATTTCAGGGTACAGCTTATGGGGTCCGTCTTGGCTCACAGTTTCAGGGTACAGCCTATGGGTCTACCTTGGCTCACAGTTTCAAGGTACAGCCTATCTTGGCAGGGAAGACATGGTGGCGAGGGCTTGAGGTCCCGATCACGTTGCATCTGCAGGCAGGAAGCCGAGGAGTGGGATGATTCTGCTCAGCTACCTCTCTCCTTTTTCTGCAACCCAGGACCTAAGGCTGAGGAATGGTGCCGCCTACTTTGGGGCCGTTCTTCCCATCCCAGTTGATGTAATTAAGACGACCCCTTGAAAGTGTGCTCGGAGGCCGGTTCTTGGGGCTTCTACATCCTGTCAAGTTGACACTAGACATTACCCATTGTACCTACTTAACCAAGGATCCTATTACCTAATCAGATGCCTTAGGGTTCTGCGTTTCTTCCGTCTTGTTGCCCTCACCTCTAAAGTCATTCCCCGAGATCAGAACTAAATTAAAGGCATTTCAGCAATTCTATTTGTTTTTTTGTTTTTTTGTTTTTTTTTTTTGTTTGCTTTTGTTTTTCGAGACAGGGCTCCTCTGTAGCTTTGGAGCCTGTCCTGGAACTCGCTCTTGTAGACCTGGCTGGCCTCGAACTCACAGAGATCCGCCCGCCTCTGCCTCCCAAGTGCTGGGATTAAAGGCGTGCACCACCACCGCCCAGCCAACATCCCTACCTATAAGGAGGGGAAGAAGGAGGGTCCCCCCACCCCCCGTGGGTTCTTTTTCTTCTTATACGGTGGCTGAAGGCATGGAAGTAAGGGACTGTCGTGGGATGTCCACAGACGCCGATGCCCACAGCCCTGCTTCTAGGGCCAGTATTGAGCCTCCCATGTTCTGTGCAAAATGGTTTAACTTTGACCTCCCAGGTTGTGGCAGTTTGTAGAAACCACTGGGAATAAATTCTAATGGCTTTCCTTATACAGCTAGCCCTCTTCTTTTCCCACCAGGGAAGTGCCTTGCCAGAAGCTCCGCCATTGAAACTAAACCCAGGAGTCTTAATTCTTTCCGTCTCTGCTTCCCCATTAGTAAAGGAGGCCCCTTTGCCTATATGACCTCCAATAGGCTCAAGTGCAGGGTGGCGAATGTGTCCTAAGACATGAAGATGGATACCGCTTCCCATTCCTAGACTGGTTGCCAAGGTGGTAGTGGAGGCCTCTGCTCTGTACCCTGGTCGGTCCCCTACCCGGGACGTTCCTAGCCCTCTGTCGTCTGCCGGAGGGTGGTGCGGCAGCGCCACCGTGTGGCCGCACGACATCAAAGCGCCGTGGCTCCGCCCGCTGGGCTATCTCTATCTGCTCAGCCTGATTAGTGTGCTTGGCTTAGGAACTTGGCTTGGTAGGGAGGGCATCTCCTTCGGTCCTCATCTCCGTTTTTCTTGCATTGCCCCCAGGTGGAGCCGTTTCCATCCCGAGGTGCAGAGGGCATCTGCAGACGGACCGTTGAGTTAGAGGCAACTATCCAGTTCCTAGAGTGTACCTCAGTGATTTGAGCGCCCTGGCCTCAAAAATATGAACAAAACAAAAAGCAAACAAAAATTCCTCGAGAGCTCACGACCAGGCTATGTGTTTCCCTCAGAGTCGGGAGAGGAAATGATTATAACCCGCAGTCTCCGAGGAGGGTGCCCAGACAGACACGGTTACAGGTGAGAGCAGCAAGAAGCATCCAGACTTAGGGGTCTTTGGCCACCCAATGTGGCACTCTGTTCCAAGCTTGGCGATTCCGAGAATCACCCCAGGGGGCTCTGTCCCAGCATGAACATTCCCCAGATTCAGGAGGTCCCTATGTAGGCCAGGTCCTGGATGCTGGAAAGGGAGACTTAACAAAACCCTGGCACCTCTGTCGCTATGGAAACGCTCCCTGACTCAAAGCGGGTTAGGCATATGCTAAACTCCCGCGCTAAAAGAGCTATAGGGACCTTTAACTTACAGTGGGGGAAAATTGCTCAAGGTCGCCCAGTTAACAAAGGCAGGGACCCAAGCCATTCTCCCGTTAGGATCAGATGTAGCCTTGAGTTCTCTTTGCCTCTCCATCTAGAGACTTCTCCACAGAGTGAGGAGCTTACACTGACAGGATCCAGGAAAGATGGGGATTTGGGAAGACAATTCATATTCAGTCGGAGAAACTTGATCTCTCCACTTCTTGCTCAAGTCAGCTGCCCCCATTTCTGCAGAATCTAGAGGGCTACTGGCACCTGTCTGCGGCAGTGAAAGAAGCAACAGCTTTCTAGTGACTGCCCAGTCTGAAGGGTAGTCTGCTGGGTCAAGGTGTGAGTGGAGACCCCTGCTCTGCACCCTGATCCCTCCCGGCCGGGGACATCCCTAGATCCATGTCATCTGCTGGAGGGTGGTGCGGGTGTTCATGGGATAGTGATCACAAATAAAGCTGGACCTGCTGCAAGTCATTTCCAGCCTTCTGAATTTGTTCTGCCTTGTAGCTGCTGACAGTCAAGGATTTTTAAAGCGTTTATCAAGTGTAAGGGAACGTCACGAATGAACACATTTGCTATTTACAAAATATCACGTGTGTTGTGATGAGCCGCCTTGTTTATATAAGACAACGGGAGCACAGTGAAGTATCTCACCAAAGGTTGCTCAGAGAACACCCAACCTCCTCACGTCTAGGTGCTCCATCAGCCACCATGCTGCTGATGAAGAGGAGACATAAGGAACTTCTCAGTGGTGCTCAGGAGCCTAGAGACAGCGAACACGCAACCCCAACCACACAGAATTCTGTAATCAAAGTCCTGGGATAGTAGGACTAGTTTTTTTTCTCTTTATGAGAAAGATGTTGAAATATTCTGTGTGCTTTTTCCTTGTCATTCTGGGTGGGAGGAAGATGCTCACTGCATCTGAGAGAAATAGCATCTGATCAAACACAGAAACCCATGTGAAGTCCCTCTGGTATCTGCTTAGACACACTGTTTTTCTCACTGTGTGGAGTTGTACTTCTGTTTGGAGAGAAGATACTTGCCACTTTACAGCTTCTTTAAAAAAAATGACAACAACAGATAATCCAACGTGTGTGTGTGTGTGTGTGTGTGTGTGTGTGTGTGTCCTAGTCTTTGGATAGCGGACTGGCAGATTATGTTGTCTAGAAGCAGCTGGCCCAAATCCACTCTGTCTCACACCCTTATGTGACCGAGGCATTCTCTTTGAACATTTCCAAGCAAACTTCAGATCCTTCCTCCATGTTGCGTCTCCCAAGCCTAGGTGACATTTGTGCCAGTTCAGTTGGAGGACTGGAACTCCACAGACTGCACACGGCTTCTGAGATGGATCGTAAAACTCCCTGTCCCTCTACCTTGCTGTCCCTGGACATTTGCTGCCATGCTTTGAGTACCTCAAATGGCTGCAGGGGAGAAACACACACACACACACACACACACACACACACACACACACACGTGCCCTAGCCTCCAGCTTCTTCAACCATAGCTGTAGGTAGGTGTGACAAAAGATTTTGGTAACAATAAGAGGTTTCTAAACACACGACGACCTGGAATCAGTTCAAACACGCAACGAATACGAAGCATCCCGGGCATTGCTCGCCTGTGTTGCATTGTGAGACTTCACTGCAGCCTTGGTTCTGCTGATGCAACGTGAGCACAGAGCACTAGGCATGCCCGCACACCATGCACCACCAGGGAATGCAGCCAGAGACCTCAGGGCTGATTCCAGATCTGTGTGGCGTGAAGGGCAGTGTTTTGGGTTTTGTTGTTGCTTTTACTCTACGTATACTGTTTTCTTCTCCTGTGGAGACATGATGGTTTAATTACGGGGGGGGGGGGGGGGGGAAGGCACAATTCTTTCCTGCCATTGTTCCTCAAGAGGTTAAGTATTAACTTAGTACATCTTTAGGTTGTGTTGTGTTCGAGCGTTTGATTTTAAATTTTGAGTTTTGAGTTGTTGACTTGAGTTGCACTAAAAAATCTTTAGATGAGGCTTTGTTTGGGATTAGGATCTAATTTCTGAGGTGGCCCTACATATCCTCTGTCACACGCACTACATATGTGAAGCAGCAGTCTCAGCACTGATAATTCTAAAGTCAAAATATCAGTCAACTCTGGAAAGCTTTGGAAAGACTCTGTATCTTGTGGTTTCCAGATTTCGTTCTTTATATAAAAATAAGCAAGCATGTTCATCTCAGTGTGAAAAATTACTTTTATATTTAATAAGTGGTAAAACTGCATTGCCTCATCTCTCAAAGAATTGTTTTTAAGATGAATTTCTCTATGATTTGTTGTCAGTAAATGTTTGATTTATAAGTCTCTCTCATATAGCTATACACCTAGGGTTGTAAAATTATCTTGGATGGGAAAGGGGCATCCGTGACTATAGATCACGTGGGCGAGCTAGCTGTTGACCACTCCAGCTGATGCTGTAGGGCACAGAGCCGGACTCTGCCCACATGGAAAATTCGGGAACAGAGTAACTTCTAACCAGTGATTTAAGCCCTTAAGTTTGGGTGCTTTGTATGTAGGAATAAATGATTGTAATGATTCTGGGCACTTTTATTTTACTGTTATCATCTGTTCTTCAGTGAAGTTCAGGCAAACCCACTTCCAAGCATACAGAAAGATTTCTCTGGTGATGGGGACCTCTAGAGTCAGAATCACTAGGCCCAATCTCAGTTTTGGGGGGGGGGGGGTTCTACCGGAGCGTAAGAAAAAACCTCCAGCAATGGAGATGTACCTTGGAAATATACTAAGCAAATTGTGTGAGGCATAAAATGTCACGGTGCAGGATCAGTTCCCTAAAATCCGAAGGACACCGCCTAAGTAAGCGGTGAGAAGGAATGGTCTGTGATGGGAAGGGAAGAGATGTTTGAATGGAGTGGTGAGTCCTTCGAGGGCAAAGAACCTCGTGTATGATTCCAGCCTCTGCCCAGGACCCAGAGTCTCCAGCCGCAGGATACTCGATACAGGCATCCTCCTGAGACAATGCCTGAGTCCCGACCTGACAGACATCCTGGGCCAGGGTCTCTCACTTGGGAAGTGAGCTAACAACAATGGGATATGTACCAGACTCTTTCTGGACCACCAACCAGCTCCCAAATCATGGCACAGAGACTTACTATTAGTTCTGAATGTTTAGCCTAGCTTAGGCTTGTTTTTTGCTAGCTCTTTTAGCTTATCTGCCTTTTTGCCTCGGGGCTTTCTTACTTCTGTATATCCTGCGTTCACTGCCTTCTCCATGTCTGGCTGGCATCTGCCTGGCTTCTTGCTTCAGAGGTGTCGCTCATTTTCTCCTCCTCCTTTTTGTCCTTCTGAGCCTAGATTTCTCATCCTATTTATTCCCTCTGCATATCCTTTCTCCTGCCTAGCTATTCGCCATTCAGCTCTTTATTAGACCAATCAGGTGCCTTAGGCAAGTAAGACGAAAAAGTGGCAACATCTTCACATAATTGAACACACATCCTTACATCATTCAACAAATGCAGCCTAAGCAAAAGAAGCACACCTTCACACAGTTAAAGTAATAGTCCACAGCATAAACAAATGTAACACATCTTTACAGAGTTAAAATAATGTACCACAACAGGGCTACTGGTACCACACATCCTGTTCCCTACGCCCTTCCCTGCCTCCTGCTTGGGGACTCGGAAGAGCCTGACTGCCTGCTTGTGTGTGAAACATCCCCCATCCTCAGGAAGGTATCAAAAAGAGATCCTGCTTCTTCCACGGTGCTCTGATTCCTCTGTCCAGAGACCCTGCCACACCGACTGTCCTTCTGTCTGTCTACGGTGTTCATAACTTTTCTAATAAACTCATTCCCCAGTGACCTGTCTCAGTGTTTTCTTGACCCCCCCACCCTGAAACCTAGCTTTTGTTTAGGAGATTTTGAGTACAGCCAAACAGCCAAAGTGTACAATCTCCAGGAAAGTGATGATGATGGGGTCGGGGAAACTGTGAAACCTCAGCACCATCTGTGACATCTTCTTAAAAAGAAAGAAGACATCCCAAACTCAAAGTTAAAAGCAAAGCCTATGATATTGACCTCTATTAGAGTGTGGGGAATATATGAACATTGTGATTTAATTTAAAAAAAATATTCATTGTATATGCTATGTATCAATACTGTTATTATAATTATAAGAACATTTCTGCTTTTTTGTTCACTTTTTGAGGTAGGGTCTCTCTACAAAGCCTACATAGCCCTGGCTATCCTATGTAGACTAGGCTGGCTTCAAACTCAAAGAGACGTACCTGCCTCTGCCTCCCGAGTGCTAGAATTTAAGGTATGCACCACCGTGCCTGGCTTTGAATGTTTTATTATTAAGTGTGAAACTCTCAACTCAGAGTTTTAGGTCAGAGTCATTATGGCTTTTGTGATTTTCTGTGCTTCAGTGAGTTTGAGCACATAACCAGCTAATTAAAGCAAGGCCTTTGGCCTTTGGCCTTTGAGTTGCTGATCTCTCTGTTCAAATGTCTCTCCCTCCCCATGGCACAGCCTTCTTACCACACACACCAGGATTTCCCCTTTAAAAAACAATCAGGAGGGCGCTGGCTGTAACTCAGCAGTGGAGCCCTTGCCCAGCCTGTGCTAGGGCATGGGTTAATTCCAGACATTGCATCAAGGATGGAAGGATCCCGCGTTCTTTAGTTCTCCATCCTCACACAGGTACCTTTTCCCTGAGGATGGGTCCCAGAGAGTTAGTTTTGGAAATCATTCCCTTGTCCCCTTTTGATCCCACACTCTTTAGGCTATGGGTCATCCTCTGCCTTGGGCTGAGTACTGGAAACACGCCAAGGATCACTCCAAATACCTTCTCTTATAAATGAGTTCTGCTATAATTGCCATTTTGAAGACAATTTTTAAAAATCTACTCTGACTCAAGTTATTTGTTATTATTTTAACAATATAATTTCTATTATTTTTCCTTAAAACTTTCAGGGCAGAGTGAGACTGAACCAAATCACGTTAGAACTATAACCTTGGCTCTGAGGCCATTCTGCTAAGAAAGGTGGTTTTTGTTGTTGTTGTTGTTGGTGGTGGTGGTTTTTGCTTTTTTGTTTGTTTTGTTTTGTTTTATTCCAAGTTACAGGTAAAGAAACAGATTCCAAGAGTGTTTCTCTCCTCGCCTGGTGGGTCGTTCATTCTTCTAGGTCCACGTGAATGCCACTTACACAGGAGCCTTTCTGCTGATGCTCCCAGAGAGCCTCCTGTTTTCTGCGGATGCCCCCAGGAGAGCAGTCGCATCCCCCAACCTGTAGGGATGGTCCTCCTCCCTTCTGTGCTGTGGAGGGCCAAACTTGGAGGCAGAGAGGGACTTCTGCTTCTCCTCCTTCGCATTAGTAGAACCAAGAAGAGCACCCATGTGCCATGGTCATCTGCAGGGGCTCCTGACTAAAACCCGCCTCGCTGGAGACATTCCTGAGCCACCCGTGCCCATCAATGCCACGAGCAGAGCATCTCACTTGAGGGTATAATGGTACCTTCTGTGCAAAATGGCTCACAAGTCAAAATCAGGGAATCCCATCCACTTTACAGAAGAATCTCGGCCAAGGGACTGTCTGACCTGAGCACCTAGATCCATAGTTAGGACACCAGACACTCTGTTAACAATAGCAGCAACAGAACAAATACATTGGGTGCACAACATGTGGTGTTCTATTTTCTCATCCACTGTGTAGACTCCAGGGATTGAACTCAGGTCACCCATGTGAACAAGAATCCCTAGGAGGGGTCTGGGTTTGCAAAGATGGACTGGTTAGAACTGTAGTGATATAGAGAAACTGGAATGTTGTAGGTCTGGAGCCTAGTTACTCTTTATCTTTAGTTTAGGGGAGTCTTAACCCCCTAAATAGCCACTCCATGCCCACGCCTTTGTCTGACCTAACATCCTATGGTCGACAGATAAATAACCATACACCACTAGCCTCCACGGACTGAAGAGCTAAGAATATCATCAGATAGCACAGGAGGCCTATAGGAGAGATTCTCTTTCTGTAGCAACCCCTCTGATGTTCCCAACAACGGAGTGGTAAACTGTCTTGACTTATAACGGTCTTGGTGCTGTTGCTTTAAACCACTCCTGCAATGAAACATCATATTCCGGGAACGCTGAATGGTTCCTGGGCCATGCGCACTCACATGATTTTGCCTCCAGAATAAACTGCATCTCATTCCTTTGAGACAAGGGCCATTCCTTATCTGCAGAGCCATGTCATCGGCCTGAATATAGCGTCTTAGCTTAAAAGCTTTGTTGCGTTACCACTGGCCTTTCTGAGACAAGGGTTGTCAGAGGGGGTACATGACAATGCCAGGGAAGGATGTATCAAGGTGTACGTTGTCAATACCTCTTTCAAATTGCATCAGGGAGCGAGAGGCAATACTGTGTGGAGTGATCCGCATTGTGACATGAGACACCAGCCAAGGCTCTGGGACCAACCCAGCTCTTCCCAGGAAGTAGCGACCGAGCGTTGTCATGGCAACGTTCCTTCCCTTTCAGTGGCACATTTGATTAACTGAAACCCTCCTGCCACACCGGACAGCCGAAACCAGGCATACCAAGCCCACCTAGGATGCGCGTCTCAGTTTCTTGTCTTACCTGAGTGTTGGCATCATTCTATCCTGCTGCTCAGCTTCCTGCAAACCATTAGGGATGCGGCGATGACAGGCCACGTCCCACGCATTACTGTGTTGTTGAAATGTAGACGTTACCCGTCAAGTGTGTGTGTGTGTTGAGTCTGTGCCGTGGGGTGAACATGCTATTTGTCTTTCTAGATGGTTCAAGAGAAATTTAATACTCTTAATCATCAGCCATATGGGTGAAATTATGAAAATTATCACACAAACCTCACAAAACAGCTAAGAAAATTTCCTATGCTTGGGTTCAAATGACTGTGAATAGAAACAAGAGGAAAAATCATCTTCCAGATGAGAAAAAAAAAGTTCCTATTCTGGCTCCAACCCCTAAGGGACAGAGAAAGATTGCAATCAGGTTGGGTTTTGTGACCCTGACCAGTCAAGCTGCCAGGAGTCAGCCTTGAGTCTTTGAAGCCACTGGAAGGTGGTTCAGCTGGGTTCCAGGTGGGAACTCTGCTGGAGTTAGGGTGTGAAGGAAAGGGCTTTTGGATCTTCTAAAGTCGGTAGCATGTAAGTGTTAAGGCTGGAGCTAACATCAGTGAAGTGGTCCAGGGACATTTCTCCCTAAGAGGAACAATGAAAGCACCCTCAGAAACGGTGCTGTTAAGTTCACTGTAAAGCACTTGACAAAATTCAGCATCCTTTTATGAAGCGTGCAGGTCATTGAATGAATGACTTATAATTTCAGTTAAGGAAGAAGATGCATACAGCATGATCTTGTGAAAAAAAAATCCTAAACAATCCACAAAAGAACATTAGAACAGCAAAAAACCTCCCCTGTGCCCAAATACAGCAATGATTCATTTGTAGACAAGCCACACACGAAAACCATCTGCGTTTCTGTGGGCTAGCAATGGACTTCGAAAACAAAATCAGGAAAACAATCTTATTTACAATAGCACAAAATAGGAGAAAATGTAAAAGAATAAACCTTATAAGGATGAAATCGATGAATAATTTCTGAAAAAATTTAATATAGAATTAAATGGGAACTGTGCTGTGTGCCAAAGGCCTTGACATCGCTCAGATGACAATAATCACTAGGTTGACCTACAGATTCAGGGCACACCCTGCTGAGTCTCTAATGTCTCTTTTGAGATATTGGGAAACAGATCCTAAATTCCAAAGGGAAATTGAGGGGCCCAGATATTCTCAGGAAAGAAAACAAAGTGGAAAGACTCCTAATTTCTGACTTTAGAAGCCAGGGTAATTGAAGTGTGTCACTGTCGACATGAAGAGAAGTCTACAGGAGGGAAGAGAACAGAGGGTCCCTAAAGAAACTGTCATGTATGTGGTCAACTAAAAGTTAAAAGAGTCCTGAGACAATTCACCTGTAACAATTGAATATTCACTGAGAATGACAATGTTGGCTTCTACCTCATACTATTTAAAAATATGAACTTGAAGTGGTCACCAACCTAGACACCAGGATGAAAACCCTAGGAGTCTTAAACTAAAAGTAACTGTCATAATGTTGGGTCAGAAAATGCTTTCTTCATTATGACATTAAAGGCAAAAGCAGTAAATAGAAAAAGAAGTTGGACCGCATCTGAATTAGCATTTGTGATTCAAAGGACACCATTAAGAAAAGGGAAAGCCAGGCCATAGGATGGGAGAAAAAAAAAAAAACCAAAACATTGTTGTCATTTATCCAGTAAGATGTTGAGGGCTGTACTGAGCCAAGGCTTTCCCTGAGGCTCGGATCTGCAGAGAATGTAGGTGCTTCTCTAAACCAGGGACATGCTTAGCAGAGTAAGTAATAGCCTGGGGCCAGGGCCTTGGGAGCTTTTCCCTGAGGCCCTGATGTATAGAGAAGGAACATAGTTTTTTCTCTAAAACCTGGAATATACTTGGCAGAGTCAGTAATGGCCTAGGGAAAGGGCCTTGGGGGAGTTGCAGCTTTGGTTTTTGGTTGTAAAGAACTGGACTCCTCCACTCAGGGCTGTTGTTATCAGTCCCGAGACCGCAGTGTGTTGTCGGTGCTGGATACCCTGCATTCCCTTTCTGCAGTAATGCCTCGTTAGCTCCCTGCTTACTTTGTCCCTATGTATAATAGCTTTCTGCTGACACGGTCCCACTTCTCCCCTAAAAGCTGTGTAGAAGATGCTGGACTGCTTAATAAGCTTGCTTGGCAGAAGATACAGCTTGTTCAAGACCTCCCCATCCCAAACTTGTCTCCTTATCTCCTGACCTCCTGGTCCTCTCTCTCAGGAGTCTGTCACTGAAGAACAATCTGCCAGTCCAGGTCTTTAAGGTACTTCAATCTAGACGATATAATGAACTCTTATAATTAAACAATAAATAATGCCATTCCGACTATAAATGGCAAAGGATTTGAATAAGACATTTCCCCAAATAAGATGTATCAGTCGCCAAAAGACAAAGATGGTCAGCATCGCTGGAATCTGTAAAGTGATATCCAAGGCACAGAAGGATACCTATTCACTCTCAGTAGGAGGGCTGTAATAGAAAAAGCAAGACAACAATGGCCATTGGCAAGGGTATGTAGAAATTAGAGCCACCATGTACAACAGACAGCACGGACGGATGGGGCAATCACTTGAGATGAGCCTGGAGTTGTTCAAGGTGATCTGACTGTAGATCGTGTAGTTGCTTTATAAAATACTCTTCCAGAGCTGTAAGTGCAGCATCCAAACTAACACGTGAGCCAGTGACTCTACCTCTAGCTAAACAGCCAACAGGAAAGAAAATGCAGACCCCCGAGACACTGTTCATGGCATCTTGAGTCATATAACAAATACAAGGATCACGGGATTTTTTTTTTTCCTAGGGAGGTATGGACAAATGTCTGTTCATCTCAGATTAGGGTGTTGGTGAGAGATCAAAGAAAGAATTACAGCTAAGTGTAGAATGAGTTTATTGGGATTGCTTTCAGGGATATAGGTGATGGGTTACTAAGGGGCATAGGTGATGGGTTACTAGGGGGTGCACGGTATTACCAAGAAACCCAAGCCTGCATGGAAAATGACTCATGAGAACTCAGGCCCTGGAGCTCGTGTGTGACCTGTGGGACTTGTATGCAGCTCCCTGGTCAGAGAGCCTCCTCTCCCCAGCATTTGTTTCTGCTTATATAATCTTGGGGAAAGGCTTTGTGAATCTTTTGTTTTGTTTTGTTTTGGTTTGGTTTGGTTTTTCGAGACAGGGTTTCCCTGTGTCACAGCCTTAGCTGTCCTGGAACTAGCTCTTGTAGACCAGGCTGGCCTCAAACTCACAGAGATCCTCTTGCCTCTGCCTCCTGAGTGTTGACCGAGGTTTCTGTCCCGCCTGGTCCCGCAGCCCATCAGTCCCAAAGAAACTCATAGAGCTCTATGTTAATTATAAACTAGTTGGCCTAATAGCTCAGGCTTTTCTTATTAACTCTTATAATTTATATTAGCCCTTAATTCTTGTCTGTGTTAGCCACGTGGCTTGGTAGCTTTTACTAGCAAGGCCTTCTCATCTTGCTTCCTCTGCATCTGGGTGATGACTGCAGACTGAGCTTTCCTCTTCCCAGAACTCTCCTGTTCTCATTGTCCCCACCTCTACTTCCTGCCTGCCTGATTGCCCCGCCTATACTTCCTTCCTGGCTACTGGCCAATCAGCATTTTGTTAAACAAGTACAAGAAACAAATCTTTACAGGGTAAAACCATTGTCCCACAGCACATGAGTGCAGGGGATTAAAGACATGCACCACCACCGCCCAGCTTGTGAATCTTTTACATTTCTGGAGCTTTCTGAGACTGTAAGTTTTGTTTACTTCCTGAGCCTTGTAAATTTCATTTACTTCCTAAGTCTTCAGGAGGGAGTGTTTCAACGCAGAGGAAATAACTACACAACAGAAAGGTAAGAACAGCCACCAGTGGATGGATGGATAGATAAAGTGACTCACATTCAGATGTAGAGTATCAGCCAGGCCAAAAAAGGAAGTGAAGCCCTGATACCTGCTCTAACATGGGCAAGCCTTGAAACCATGGTGCTAAGCGAAATAAGTAGATCACAGATATGGTTCACGATTCCATTTGTGCGGCACACACAGAACAGGCACAGTTAAGGAAGACAAGGACTGACAGCTAATGGGCACGGGGCTATTATGAAAGTGATCGTAGTGATGGATGTGCAATTCTGGGACTATGTTAAAAACCACTGAACTGTGATATTTAAATTGGTGAATTATTTAAACCTCGTGGTTGAAGCGGTGACTATTAATAATGGCATTAAGAATATCAGCCATCTTTCCACAGCCTTCCAGGTAAAAAGAGGCGACAAGAGGAGTATGCACTCAAACCATTGTCCAAAACACAGGGAAAACAAGATCAAAATATATGGAAAAACAAGGTCCAAATCAGAAGCAGAAGGAGACGGAGCACGAGCAAGGAACTCAGGACCACGAGGGGTGCACCCACACACTAAGACAATGGGGATGTTCTATTGGGAACTCACCAAGGCCAACTGGCCTAGGTCTGAAAAAGCATGGGATAAATCCGGACTAGCTGAACATAGCGGACAATGAGGAATACTGAGAATTCAAGAACAATTGCAGTGGGTTTTTGATCCTACTGCACGTACTGGCTTTGTGGGAGCCTAGGCAGTTTGGATGCTCACCTTATGAGACCTGGATAGAGGTGGGCAGTCCTTGGGCTTCCCACAGGTCAGGGAACCCTGATTGCTCTTCGAGCAGATGAGGGAGGGGGACTTGATCGGGGGAGGGGGAGGGAAATGGGAAGCGGTTGCGGGGACGAGGCAGAAATCCTTAATAAATAAATAAATTTAAATAAAAAAAAACATGCTATGTTGAATTCTTAGGGTTAAGCTGATGAATACTTAAGAGGAAAAAAAATAGTTTACTTCCACTAGAGATTGTGAAGTGTCCCTGGATTAAGCGGAGTTCTTCCTATCAGGCTGTGTGCCTGTTTCCATGGGTCCATAAACATGACGTCACTTCCCAGTCTGTATTGGGATGTGCTGTAGGCTGTGGATAACTCTTAAAGACACCAGATCCTAGTATCAGGAACCTATTAATGCTATATGATAAGGAGGACAGACCTTTGCAGATGTTCACAAAATAAGGAATGGGTGAATTATCCATGTGGGCCCAATAGCACCAGTGTCCTCATGAGACAGAAGGAAATCTGACAGACGCCTTCATGAAAGACCTGAATAGGGGCACAGAAAGAAGGAAGATGCTGAGTCTGAAGATGCTTGGTGGTTAAAAGTTCTTTCAGAGGACCGAGGTTCGATTCCCAGCTCCCACATGGCAGCTTACAGTCATTTGTAACTCCAGTCCCGGGGGATCCCACATCCTCTTCTGGTCTTTCTGTGCACCAGGTGTACAAGTGGTGCACAATCATGCATGCAGACAAACAACATCAACAACAACAAAACAGAACAAAAACACACATATAGTAAAGATAATATTTTAAAATTTTTAATATTTTTTTAAAGAAAGATGCTATAATGCTAGTTTGGAAGGTAGAGGCGAGGCCACGAGCCAAGCAAGGAACATAGCTCAAAAAGCTGGAGAAAGGAATAGAACAAATTTTCCTTGAGACTCTCCAAGGGAGCATAGCCCTGCCAACATTCACGCATTGGATTTAACTCTGTAAGAGTCTGGCTTTTAGAACCATGAAAGAAAACAAACCTGTCACAAGCCTCTAGGACAGCGATAATTCCTTGTGGTGGCAATAGCTAGAGCAAGAGGGAGGTCTTCATGCTATGGGGGAGGGTGGCTATTAACACTTAGGCTCCACATCTGCCATCGTGTGACGCTGTCTCCCTCCGCCACGGGCTTGTACCTCTTACCTGCAGTGGAAGAGCCTTAGTGCTCTCTGGCCTCCCATTCCTGGGAAGGTGGCCGATTCTATCACAGGCAGCAAGCTGGTTGCTAAAGGATTGCCTCTAACCCCACCGCAGATCTCTCCAACCAGGTGCCAGCGAATAGCATTTCCTTTATCTCCGTTTGCTTCCAGCAGGCTTATTGTGTCGTATAGATTGCCTTGGGGACCTCATGTGTATATAAACATGTTTATAGTGTTATTCTGCAGCTCTCACAGAAGAGCACTGAGGGCCCTCTTCTCCAAGGAGGACGTGAGCGGGAGGGCCCAGTTCTCTACGAATTAGGCATAGCTTTTCAGTTGGGTCTCTGAGAGCACAGCAGCATCTTTCATTGGTACCCTCTTGACATCCGGGATGAGGAAGGCAATCAGTGGTCATTGAAGATCTCTGTTGCTAGGAAAGAGTTTAGGGAAGAATAAAATCTGAAGCTTAATTCAAACACTCAAAAGTTCAGGTCTGGAGGGAAGACAAGGAAGTTTGCTAGACAAGCTCGCTAGATCAGTGGTTCTCAACCTTCCCAACACTGCTACCCTTTAATACAGTTCCTCATGTTGTGGTGACCCCCAACCATATAATTATTGTGTTGCTACTTCATAACTGTTTTCACTACTGTTATGAACCATAGTGTAAATATCTGATATGCAGGATATCTGGTATGTGACTCCCAAAGGAGTCTTGACTCACAGGTTGAGAACCACACTGGTCTAAAGCCTCTTGAAGGTAGATGTATTGTTGGAGGGAACCTGAGGTTTACAAACATATGAGGTTGCATGACGGATGCTCACCTTGGCCATCTTGAGACATCAGAAACACACACACACACATCCCAACCCACACAGCTACTTACATACTTACACATACAAACACACAAACATACACACACAGATACCCACACATACATAGACAAACACACACACCTCTTACCCCCCAGTGTCCATGTTCTGGGCCAAGCAGGTGGGAGCTCAGTGTATCTACTCCCGAAATCACCTGTTCAAATAGTCCTGGACTCCTCCACATTCTTTCTGGCAAGCAGAACTGGCCAGGAAGCAGGTGACAGGCTAATTATCCCAAATATCAGAGACTTCCTCCGTGTCTTTAACGCACCTTGATGATCTGGTGGCTTGTCATTCTGAGGCCTCTTAATTGGCTACGTGATTGACACACGTGTGGGGTTTTTATTTTAAGAACGGAGGCAAGCCTGTGCCTTCAGAGTGAGATCAGTTATAGGATTCCAAGAGACCTAGTTTGCTCCCACCATGGCTAGAATATGAATTTGTCAGTGACTCTGATCCTACGTAGCTAACAAGAATGACGGCAAGAAAGTAGAGTCACTTTTCTGGGTTTAATATTGATCTCTACCAAATGTTCGCCCCACCCCAGGCTGTCCTGAGTTCCCCTTGTAAGGAATGACACCGTGAAAAGACCTCTTATGTCTCTTGGGCAGATGTGACCCTGACACTTTGCTTTGTCTGAACTTAATCAATCAGGTCTTTTTGGGTTGCAAGTTATAGAAATTTCATTTTAATACAAGTCTAAGAGTTGAACTGTTTAAGTTCTATCTGCCCACGCGGGCACAGACAGTGGTGGCAGCCCCTGTCATGGTCTTCTGACTTCCTTCTGGGAAGTTCTCTTCTGGGTTGGTAAAGATGGCCTCTGGCACTGCCATCTTTACAGGACCCTAATTACCCATCAGGCAAGAGGATCAGCATCTCTTTCAGGGCTTGAGAGATCTCCGCATCCATGGAAAAGGCTCTTCTTGGTCCTGCCTGGGCCCGTGTTCTTGTCTTGGCTCAGTCACTGGAGGCAGGAGAATGGAGTCAGTTTTCTGGTCGGCAAGGCCCGAGTCATGGGCTCAGGAGGACCTGAGATGGTTGTGATCCACAGTCCCAACAGACCACATGAAATGGGAAAATGACTTCTCTCGGTGACCCGGGGGCAGCCAGATCAAGGAATCATCTTCACAGACACTAGAACTGAAAGACAGCCCTTGGTAGATCCTGTGTCTACTCTTTTCCCTCTGGAAACTCTTCTCTTGATCTGGCAGTGTGGCCAGCTTGGACACGAAGCTTTGAGTTGCCGTGTACTGGTTCCAAATGTGTGGAAAGCTGGGGCTACATTGGGTAGCCTGCTGGGGAGGGCGGCAGCCTCTTTGGACTCAAGCTGATGAATGGAGGGGGAGCAGACCTTTTCTGAGCTTCAAAGAGAACCCTTTCTCCCCTTCCCAAGCAGGGGCCACTCTGCTGAGGGTGCCAGCGGACTCTGAGTTGAAGGAGGTATAAAGAGCCTTTGGAAACTTGCCCTTTAGTTAAAATGGGGCCTTCATTGCTGGCCTACCAGAGCTCTGTAGTCCTCAAAGATCGTTGGCTGTTGCTCACTTGCAGCTTCCTTTGTTTTGCTGGAAAGATGCTGGCAAGGGACTGATTTGAATCCCCACTTGAAGCTGGAGGTCTCAGTTTGAAGGCCTGAGGGAGTGCTGTCTCTCACCCGCCTCCACCCCCTTTGGCAGAGTCCGTTGCTAGAAGACAGTCTAGAGGGCAGAATGCTGTTTATTTGGAGCATAAGTTCGTCCTTAACTATGGCATGCAGAATTTGCCTCACGTCCTCTGTAGCCATTTAAACACTACGACTGTTTTTGAATTCTCTCGCCCTCCTTTTTCCTCCTCTGCTTCCCATCCCTCAGCTTATATTCCTTAGTTCTGTGCTAATGTCTTTGCCTGCCGTGTTCACCTACTTATCACAACAGCCTAGGATGTAGGCAGCAGCATGGCACACATTGTGTAAGTAAGGAAATAGCGGCGCAGAGTTATGGGCTGGGAGGGTTGCCGGGGTGCTCGTCAGAGTGGGCTGAAACCAGAGCTCATGCTTACAACCTCAGCGGATCCACGATTTCTTTACCGGAAAGGAACCATATAAATTCAGTATTCGGAATAACCTGGAGACAGTCGTTGTGGCCCTGATAAAGCAGACCAGCATTTTAGGGACAGAGAAGAGGAAATGTGGGGTGCCATCGCAGAGAGGATAAGGAGGCAGAGGCCACTGTACCCCTGTGGACCTGGTCCTAGCTCTAAGGGTGATGCTGAATGTCTGGACTGTGAAGAGGGCTCTGGGATGCAGTGATCATAAGGAAGAGCTCAGAAGACAGGTCCGTGTTTTATTCTAGACTGGACCAATGGATCAAGGTGTAGGCATTCTATATTTTGAGAACTGGGGATATCCCTCAGCCACACCCACCTTAAAGAAAAGTTATAAGAACCAGATGAGATAACAAAATATGGATTTTTGAAGTCTGTGGAAAACATCACTAATAGAAAATGCCCATTTTAGCTTCTAGCTAAACAATCCACACTTTCCAGTTTCTGTGGGCAACACAGACTTTGGGGACTTCCACAGTCAAACCAGAAATCCCTGTGATGACAGCTATCTGTTAGGACATCCCATAAGGCCATGAGGGTGACAAGCTGAGAGAAAGGATCATTTTAGCTCGCGAGGAACTCCTGGCTTTCCACATTCGTGTGAACAGAGGCGTTTAGATGCCATTAACTCCTTTGTGATTCTCAGGGGCTCTACTCCAGGAGTGCTGGTTGTGAATTAATCTCTGTGTCTGGAACAGCTCACTGTGTGTGTTGTCTCTTCTCCCATTGAGGAAATTTAGCTTGCCGTAATCTAACCACCTACAATAGCATGTGTACAGACGAATCTTTGCCAAGGATTCCTTCGTATCCCATGGCTTTCCCCCATGCAGGATAAAGTAAAACTCCCTCAAATTTTTTCAGCATCTAATAATCCCTTCTCTGATGGTTTATATCGACTGACAATTTGATAGGATCTAGAACTGCCAAGGAGACAAGTCTCTGGAAGTGCCTTGAGGGATTATCTAGGTTGAGGTAGTTGATCTGAGAAGACCCACCCTAAATGTGGGGGTCATCAGTGTATGGACTGGGTTCATGCTAGCTATAGATTTGCCTACTCAGGATGTTATAGTATATGTGGAATCAAACAATATATGTTCCATCGTGACTGGCTTCTTTCGCAGCATGATCTCACCAAAGTTCGTGCTTGTTGTAGGGTACATCTCTAAATTCTTCATTTCCTTATTTTTTTAAAGTCAGTACTCCTCATTGGTCTCCACACTTCTCAGCTGATGGGCTATTATAAGCAATGAAGCAATGGGCATTTGCAAACAAATTTGAATGTGAACATATGCTTTCATTTCTCTTGAAAGCTGAGTTTCGAAGACATGTGGCAACCTTTTGATCAACTGTTGGTCTTTTCTGAAGCATCTGTGCCTCTTTATGTCACCACCAGCAGTACCAGAGGGCTCCCATTTTGCCACATCCTTGCTCAACATATTGTTATTAGTCCTTTATATGGCAATGGATGTGGAATTATATCTCATCCACTGCAGACAAATGATGCCGAACCTCTCTGACTGTTGACAAAGGTTTCTGTCCTGCTTAGTCGTTCAGCCATTCAATCCCAAGGAAACACACACAGCATCCTACGTTAATTATAAACTGGTTATAAACTAACTCTTACATCTGAAATTAACCCATAATTCCTGTCTGTGTTAGCCACATGGGTTGGTACCTTTTATCAATAAGTCATTCTCTTCTTGCTTCCTCTGCATCTGGGTGACAACTGTAGACTGAGCCTTTCCTTTTCCCAAAATTCTCCTGTTCTGGTCACCCTGCCTCTACTTTCTGCCTGGATACTGGCCAATCAGCATTTTATTAAACCAATATGAGTGACAAATCGTTACAGGGTACAAGATCATTGCCCCACAGTACTTGACCATTGGCCATTTATCTTTCTTCCTTGTGGAGGCATCCAATTGGCCAAAGATCCAACAGGTCTCTTTGTGTGTTCTTTCAATCTCCAGGCCCTTGCCCTACTAGCGTACAGTGGCGCACTAACTGTACTGAGGGTGTAACACAAATCGGGTGTTACAAAAAGAAAGAAAGAAAAAAAGAAAGAAAGAGAGAGAGAGAGAGAGAAAGAAAGAAAGAAAGGGAAAGGAAAACCAAAGTGAACAATACCTAGTGACAGAGGGTCTCTGGTTTCAATATGTGCATTTGTGCATTTGTACCCACATACACAAAAACACCTGCACATACACATTCATATCCATAAATGTGCACACACATGAAACAGACTAATCCAGCACTCTTATGTATACATGCCACTTTTTAGCCTTGAGTCCTCATAGCTAAATGTCCTTGCTTGTTGAATCTCACTCACACAGTACAGTATTGCTGTGCTACAGGTCTTGACGCATGGGTCAGGACGGCTCCGGCTCCATTAAAAATGCATAAAAGGCCCAGAGTACCTCCCATGCATGCAGCAGAGTTACAGCAAGGGCAGGGGACCTGGAGAGGAAGAAAAAGGGGATGAGAAATAGTGGGGCAGGAATGAGAGAGAGGAAAACATGGCTGAGGAGACTCAACTGTAATGTGTCCCTGAATTGCTCAGTTTCATTGCTGACTTACTTCCTGGGAGGCCCTGGTCGACATTCTCTCTGCAGGAACCTGATGAGTAACACCCAGGTAGACAGGGTGTGGGAAAGTATCTGTTTTGCTTCTTCTAGGCATTGTCAAGTCCAAAGGGAGAGAAATTCTTCTGTCATTGTATTTTCTCCCGGGAAGACATCAGCTAAGATATAAGTAGAAGTTCTCAAATGCTCTCTCTCTCTCTCTCTCTCTCTCTCTTGCGCGCGCTGTGTGTGTGTGTGTGAGTGCGCGCGCGTGTGTGTTTGGTGGTATTATAGGGAGGAGGAACCTTACTGTGTGGATTTAATTAAAACCAAAATATTGCCTTTTATTTTTATTTTGAAAGCACTTGGCTGATGTTAATGAACCATCTGGGACTAATTTGATGGTTACTCCAGGGACTTTGGCAAATTAAACAGGGGGTTGTCCAAATGAGTGTCTTTAAAACATGATAGCTGGACTTTAGTTAGAACAAAGTTCACTAAAAGCAACTCAGATTGGCTTAAGGAAAAGAACTTTGTGGACAGACATAATTGAGGAGGACGGGTCTGGATTCAGACATGGATCCAGGTTTAGACACCCTCGCAGAGACATGGATCCAGGTTTAGACATCCTTGTGGAGTCTTGGGTTCTGTCCTTTCCAGCTTTGTCTTCCACCAGGTTAGTTTTGTTCTCACACTTCCCACAAGGGCTCTCAAGGTTCCAAGTTCTCCTCTCACAGTGGCAACATGGCTGCCGAGCTCCAACTCTTTGCACTCCCAGTCACTCTGCATCAGGGGCTGGGAGGATGCAGACTCACTGAAGTCTCTGATTGAGGGGTGCGTCCAATGCAAAACTCTTCACTGTCTTTAGGAATGGAGCTAACCCAAACTGACCAAACAGAAAGGGGGAGGGGTTGGGGGTGAAAAGGGTGGCAGATGGGATATCTACACAAAACTGGAATCTCTCATTTGAAAGAAAAATTAAAAAGAAGTTCTAGTGAATAAGTTAAATGGCCTCAAAATGGCACAGAGGCAATAACAGGACAAAGGGACAAATTAGGAGATGGAAGGGCATTGAAGGAAGTCAGGCCCACTGTGTTTCTGGGGTCAGATGTCAAATCCAGTGTTGACAACTCTGAGAGGAAGTTTACTGGCCACCAAAAAAGGGCATTTCCTCTGCCATTGTCACATATTTATGGTATACCTTTCATGAAAAAAAAAAAAACAGACTGTCCAGTGGTAAAGCCTGCCTGCAATTCCTATGGCTCCAGGTTGGCTTCTGAACCACATTCCTTCAGGGAGCTTGGAGCCAGGCACTTAGAATGCCCACCCTGGCTGCCTGTCCCTGCTCGGGGTGGCCCTCCTCTGTTGGACAGTGTTTCTCTGCATCCGTCTGAACTGGCTGAGGTTTCACCAGATCTGGTTTCTAGCCCCTGGCTGAATCTCCCAGTTGCTGCCTGGAAGTCATTCTGGGGATTGTTTGTAAGTCACAGGATCTTTCTACGTGACAGGTCCAGTGCGTCCGCACCCAGAAATGAGAGTGTTAGATGTTGGGGAGACGTGCTCACCAGAAGTGTTTAGCTACCCTTAAATGATGGAGCAACCCCAAGAACCCAGGCCTGTTTGGCGAAATTTTTATATCATATAAAATTATATAATATTTTCATGAGATTATAGCTCATGTATGGAAAGATACAAAAAAACATAAAATGCATGAAGTCAATGGATTTTAACACGAACGATATCTTTTTCACTAAGCACCCAGATGGAAAAAAAGAGATCTCTTTCCCACCTATATCCTTTCAAAGTTCTCCACATTCTCAGTCCAAGTTTAATGGAGGAAGCAAATGTGTCCGTCTCTTCTAGTCAATGAGCCAATAGACTGGAAAAGGCTTCTTTGGAATGGGTCTGTTTGTTTGCCTTAAACGCAACGAGCAAAATTTATCTTTAAGCTGGTTTTCAAATTCCTGAATATTTTTGAGGCACTGACTTGGAGAAGGAAATAGAGAAAAGGCAGAAGTTAAATTTTGTTCTATCCTTGTTTGGAAGTCTAATCTTGATAAGCAAAGAATGTAATTAAAACGGATTACAGACTATTAAACACACACAAGAACAAAATGATTGCAGTGTGTGCAAGCCAGTAATTAAAGCTTTAGAGGAGGAAAAAGTCACCATCGCTTCAAATGATTATTTGTCAAGGTTAGTAACAAATATTGACATGGGAGCTTTTCCCCGGCTCCTTGTTCTTGCTTCTTAGAGGCAGGCACTCAGCAATTAGTGGCATATATTCAAGAATCAATATGGCCTTGGGTCTAAAGCAGAGAGATCCATACATTTTAAAATAAGTGGGCAGAATGGCAAACAGGCTCCAAAAAATAGAACTGATTCCAGAATCATTCAATTAGTGCTTCAGAGACAAAGAGGAACCAGTCAGGACGGCAGCCCCTTAAGTGGGTTTATCTCAGAGATGCTCTAATAACCCAGGGCGAGCGTTCTTCCACGTCAGTGGGATTTTATGCTTTATCTGTTCTACGGAGACAACTGAAGGCATGAAATGGAATGTTGCTTAAATGTGTGGTTCAGTGATTAGAAGCCTGGACTCTGAGGTCAGACTGCCCAGATTCAGATTTTAGAATCTTCCATTTTGTCTAAGAGGTTTTGGGCAAGTTGTTCACTCTTTTTTATATCTCTTTGTTCCCTTATCTGTAAAATGAGAATAATCGTGTCTACGTTATGTAACACTGAAAAGAACAAATGAGATCATGTGAGCAGAAGTCTTGGAATTCAGTAAGGTTCAAAATGTATATGCTGTTACTTTAGTGAGGACAGGCTGGGTCATGGCACAGTGATATGTAAGCCCCCAAGTCCCGATGGCTTTACTTAAGGAACTAAATTTCGCCCTTGAGCTATGTTCTTCCCAGAGGGCAAGGCTCGGGGAACAGACTATGACTATACTTCTCATAGCTACTCTGAAGCCCAGCACTTTATCAGTGGGCCGTGTGGAGCATCGACAGAAACAAGAGAAGCCCACTATGTGTTTCATTGCCAACCCCTAAGAGAGACAAATGTGACTTATAACTTATCTCACTGGGCAGAGTTAGTTGGCTGAGCATCAACTAGTTTGCAAAACATTAATAACAGAAGGAACATTGTTTAGGGAGGGCCTTTTCTCTGCTATACATGTTTTTACCACACCACCACCACCACCACCACCACCACCACCACCACCACCACCACAACCACCACCACCCACCACTACCACCACCACCATATGAATTTGAAGACCATCTAAACAACTGAATCCCCAAAGAAATCGATCACCCCACCCAGTACTCACAATGAAGTAACATTATTCTAGGTTAGAACACAAGGATGAAGTTGACCAAGTAAGGACTTTCCTGCCATGGACCTTCCAGTACAATAATGATGCAACCGGATAAGTAGAGCAGACGATCTCTGTAGCGGGAGGCTCTAGCAATGGACAGCTAGGGTGTTTGAGACTGATGTTTGTTCACACGGTGAGACGGTACCAGCCCCAGGAGAGCTGCAAAAATTTCTGGGCAGAGGGAAAACTCAATGGATTCCAGGGACTGGAAACACAGGCAATTTGGCTGGAGGGTTGGGAATGAGAGGAGGAGGTTACAGGGGAAAGGTGATAGAGGGACCAGGAAACAGTTCAGTGACCATGAGAAGAGGCTTGGAGTTAAATTGCAGAGGTGTGTGGGTGGGGTGGGAGCATAAGGGGAAGGGGGAACTTAGAGATTTGTAGCAAGGAAAAGCAGCAGCCCAACTTAACTATTTTCAAAGATCTCTGTGCTGACGGTGAAAGGGAGGGATGGAAGGAAGGCAAAAAAATGGGAGGAGGTGAACCGTAAGGAGACTGATGAAGCCCTCCAAGGGGAGATGGCTGTGGTTTGAATTGCGCTTGGGCAAGAGAGAGGTGAGGTCATATCTGGGGACATTTTGTTTGTAGAGCAGTTGGCAATGGAGTCACCTTCAGGACTCGCCCGCTTTACTCTGACCATATCTCCAGTGTCCAAACCATCATTCCAAGGATCCACTGAAACCACCCACTCTTGGATGGGACCAAGGGATCAGCGACGCCCCTTCTACTCGTCAGAGTCCCCACAGACCTCTATACAAAGGTGTGACAGGCTCCTTGAGAATCTCATTCTACAGTGGAATCAAGTCAATGCTTATTCAATGGACAAGATGCCTGGTACAAATTTCTCAAACTTCAGATTTACTTTCCAAACGTCAGTAGCATCCTGCTGTGTGGTAATAGCCTCATGTTCAAGGCTATTGGACTCTTAGGATTGGACTCTTCCATAGAAGCGTATGTGAAGCTCAGATTTTAGCAGAGGTAAGGGTGGGTATTCAGGCAGAGCCCCAACCTGGCATTGGGATGTCACTCTCATTGGCTGTGAGTAGCCTGGATGACGTTCCTGAATTCCTCGTAACAACTATAGGCCCAGAGCTTGGGTTCCAGGCACGGGGGCCCCCAAAGACAGAGGAAACAAAAGATCCTGCGACAATCAGTTTATAAGTTAGTGGAAAGGACCACACTCCCTGCACCCCCCCTCCCCAGATGTTACTTCTAGGTCTAGCCTTTGTGATTATTCTCCACGATTTTAGGGGCCTTCCCTTTTTCCAGCTTCATGTGGGGGTGGATGATGATATCGGAACACCTGCCATTTTGTAGACCTGAACCCTGAGCTCTGGTGTTCACATGTTATTCATCCACCCTTGCAGTAAGACACCTGTGGGCTACAACTCCTCTAGCAGTCCACAGGGGTCGTGAATAAATCCTCTCTGAGGTTGTAATGAGAATCGGTGAGGCTCAGAGGTTATAACGTTCTACCGGGCAGGGATCAGGCAATCAGGAATGCTCACGAATCACGGGATAAATCATGTTTGTTGTGAATAATCTCTTTGTATCACCAGGGCAAAGAGTCACATCCTTGAGTGGTAGAAGAGGACTCTGTGGTGGCATCATCTGAACTCCACTGGGCTTATATAATCCCATGTGTCAGTTCTGCCACCTGCTACACATGTAGACTCTCTTCGGCTGGCTCCGCTCTGTGCCTGGAGCGTTTCTCAGCGCTTGTCCCATGGTCCCAGTGTTTCCAACATGGGTGGCCAATGAAACCAGTTTCACTTCCACTATTTTTTACACAATAGGCTCAAGGGTAGAGGTTCTCAACCTTCCTAATGCTGTGACCCCTTACTACAGTTCCTTACATTGTGGTGATCCCCAACCATAAAATTATTTCCATTGCTACTTCACAACTGTGATTTTGCCACTGTTATGAATCATAAGGTAAATATCTGGTATGCAGGTGGTCTTAGGTGACCCCTGTGAAAGGGCCATTCAACCCTCAAATGGGTTGTGAACCATTGGCTGCTCTAGGGCCCCATTGCAGGGAATCCAACTATGCCATATGTTGCCTGGTCTCAGCAGCTTTCAGAAACCTGAGTGCAGTCTTTCATGACCTCATAATTTTTGCATTTTGTGTTGCTGTAAACCCAGAACCACATGTACCATTTGCCGAGCTTTGTTCCTAGCCTAACCATGTAAAGTTGCAAGTTTTTGTGTTTCCCCAACTGGGCTTTGGGATTACTTTGGTCTGATGTCCCCTTGGTATCCTCTCTTTGGAATGGGGATGTTTGTCCCAGGCCGTTGTAAACAGGAAGGATGCATACTGTGCTAGAGGGCTTACAGTCGAGAGATTACCTTGAGACTCAAGGCATGCTTTGGACTTTGGCCCTTTGAAGAATGTTGGAACTACTAAGACTTAGTAGACTCCTACAGATGAACTACATTTGTTTTGCATTATGAGGTGGCTAAATTCTGGCCAAGAATTGGGGTGGGGGAGTCACATACATATTCTAGCCACGGAGGGGTCTGAGGAAGGAGACCCCTTATATCTGGCACTTGTAGCCTTAAGAGTCGGAGGTGGCTCTGCAGCCCGGACAGAGCGTAGGTAGGAACGTTCCAGAAGGTAAAACATGCTGCATTGCCTGTGCCATCCAGAGTGCCTGGGATGTTAGCTTTCTTGGTCACCATCTTATCTCACCGTTACACACCCTCCACATCACCTACAGTTCTCCAACATGGGCTCCAGAACCAGCGCCTCTCCCCAGACCCCAGGTGTGGTCCAGCTCATCAACTAACAACCAGCAACACTTGAGACCCAGAGAAAATGGCCTCTGGTATTTGGCATTCTCTATCCCCTTGAGGGATGCTAAGAACATGCGGAGGATGCTAGGTAGCTTCACCCTGATTAACGCTACCCAGAAACAACTTGTCTCCAGCAATGAAGCAATGGAACATCGTTGTCACCTGCATCCTTGGGACAGACAGGCCACCTGGATAATGCCTACCTGCCAAGGTGACTGGTGTGCTCGTTACTGAAGCCTGACAGAGTGGTTATGAACCTCTCTCCTGTGAGGTCACCTCCCTCCCCCCAACTAACATCACGTAGGTCAAATCGCATCAGGGGCAACTTGGGGGTACCTTCAGAATCATTGCTCCTAGAGCAATTCCTTTGCAGTGTAGGTTGAAATAAGTCATCTTAGGGCTGGGAGCTGAAAGAGTATGTCACTTCTACTTTTAAAACAATGGTTGTGGTATTTTAAAATGCCTTTGATGGTCTCATAGATGAATGCAAACCATTATGGTCACAGTCATCTTCATCATTCTCCCGCATCCTTCTCCCACTCCTGCTGACCCTTCCGCTCTTCCCAACTGGCTTTCCTTCTACATTCATAAGTATTTTTGCAACCCATGGGGTTTAATTACAGTTGACTGTGTAAGCCTGGGGAGGGGGTTATTTACTGGAGTGCGGAAATTTTATATGGCTATACCACAGGAGAGCGTGAAGCTGTGGGAGTACTAGGAGTCTTACGATAGCCATCACTTGGTGGCTTCTACCTTACAGGTAAAAGGATGCCTTTTTATTGATGAATTTTGTTATTAGACACGTTCCTACACGCATGTAATGTTCTCTGCTTACATCCCCCCATCATTTTCTCTTACCTCCCTCCTGTTCCTACTGACCCTCCTCATCCCTTGACCATCCTTTCTCCAGAGTGTGACTTTGTTTTTTTTTTTTTTGTTTTTTTTTTTTTTTTTTTTTTTTTATGACCCGGTAGGTTTAACCAGGGCCATCTGTGTGGCTATTGGATCGGGTTACCAGTGGGTGTGCAGCTGAAGGCAATAGCTCCCTCTCTCTGCATCTACAAGAAGCAAATAGAGCAGCAGTGGGTGGTAGGGCTCCCCAAGTCCGTCCTCCACTCATGCCTGATTATTGACCGGTCCATTCTTTTGCAGACCCAGTGTAGGTGTGGTAGTCTGAATGTTAATTGGCCTCCATAATCTCATAGCGAGTGGCACTATTAGGAGGTGTGACTTTGTTCGAGTGGGCATGGCCTTGTTGGAGAAGGTGTGTCAGTGTCGGAGCAGGTTTTGAGGTTTCCATTGCTCAGGATACTGCCCAGTGCAAGATGTAGGACTCTCAGCTCCAGCACCATGTCTGCCTGCATGCTGGCATGCTCTCCTCCATGATGATAATGAACTGAGACTCTGAAACTGTAAACAACACCCCTCAACGAAATGCTTTCCTTGTAAGAGTTGCCATGGGCTGGTGTTTCTTCACAACAATAGGAACCCTCACTAACCCAGTAGATAAGGATGTGACTTTTTGACCATTTCCCCGACGTCATTTATAGGTTTGCTCTTACCATTGTGTATCAGATGTAAACAAATTTGCTCTGTAGCCAAAACGCCTCCCACATGGCCATACAGATCACTATAACCCTGGAAGAAAATAGCTCAAAGCAGTGCCCTGGAAAGTAAGCATGACCCGTGGTTGTCCAGTGCTGACAAAGATGGACCTCTTTGCTTGTCCCCATCTTGGTCTGGATACCAAGTCCACTCTTCAGGGAGTTTCATTTCTTGGGGACACAGCGACCAATGGAACTCACCTAGTGTCAACAAACTCTTCAGCTTCTCTCTGCAGATGGAAACGCAGGGATCTTTATGCTTCAGTGAAATGAATTGCGCTGTCTATGCTTAGTTCTGTTCTCGTCACATCTTCAGTAGCAAGGGACGGTAGGAAACATTCCCTTCTCCCCCGACAAAGCAGCTGTGATCTCACATGGGCTTTTTTGTTTCTGTTTTTATCTCGATGTGATTATAGTCTCTTCTAAAGCTTTGAAGATAAGACTTCCAGACACAAGAGAGCTGAGAGCACAGAAAACTGACTGTTCGTCTGCCGTGTTTGGAGGAAAACAGAAAAAAAAAAAGTCCCGTGCTCTGCCATATTTGAGTTTTTTGAAGCAGAGGATGACCCGATGGACTTTGTTCTAACACTGAGATATTTGCTCTCTGCCTACTGCTATGTCTGAATCCAATGGGATCGTCCAGAACAAAGAGTCACGAAGCCTCAGTTTTATAACGACTCTTATGTTAGAGGAAGATTCCTGGGTTTCTCTTCAGATATTGTGGATGGACCACGAAGTGGGACTGCTATGTGGAGTAAAGACGAGCTTGACCCAACTTTGATGACGAACATGAGACGAACTCCTTCCCTCAAGCACACAAGGGAAGACTGACTTGCATAAGGGATGCTGATCTCAAGAGTTCATGAAACTAGAGCCATAGGGTAGGTAATGAAGGATCAAAGGACTTCCCTGTGTCCCTAGAAGGCCCTTCTCATGCAAACCCACCTAGAGATCTAATTTAATTGGGCTGTGTACCAGCATGCCAGATGTGGCTGTCACAGGAAGGGACATGGGAAGGTGTCATATAATGGGATGGACTCTCTATCCAGAGGTCATGCTGGCCACTGGTCAAGATGCTCCACAAGATTAGGAACCAAGTATAAAAGCCTGTTAGGCAAGGTGGACCGTGGGTCAGCTTTAGGTTGTCCTTGAGAGCAATGAGTGACTTTCTGGAGGGGAGGGAGGAGAGATTGCGTCTCTGCCGCTCCTGTCACGAGGAAAGGGGGCACCATCTTGGCTAAAATTAAATCCGGCCTTTCCTCACTCAGTCCACCACGCAGGCTGGGCACGAACTGGGCCAAGGTGCTAATATAATTAGGACCGTGAACTGGTGCCCAGCCACCCGCTTCTTCTGACTCATCTGCTATCATGCCCTCCAGGTGACCCATGGCATCCTCCCTGCTTGTCCTTGATTCTCTCCTTGGCGTTCTGCCAGCAGGAGAGGAAAATTCCCATGATAACTGGTGAAAGAGATCATGACTCATGAAGAAAAGAAAGCCTTAACTTCATTATTTTTTCCAGTCTCTTTGGGATATCCTGGGGTCCATGATTTCCTGGGGGAAACAATCAGGTCAGTGAGGAGTCAAGAAGGTCAAGAAGAGGGCCTGACCCTTCATGTGCGTTCCACAAACCGTATGTTCTCTGTGTCCTTTTCTTCTTACAACCATTTTCATCATTACTAATATACCCAACTTTCCCTAGAACTGGGCCTACCTCCTAGCAGCCATGATGTCCGGGACTTCCTGACCAGTTCTGTTGTACCTCACCAGGATGTCAGTATGGCCTGACCTTGAAGAAGGCTAGACACCTTCTGATCAGCCCTCATGAGCCTGTGAAGCCCAGGGCAACAGCGAGTCTCAGGTCATTTGAGAAACCTTCTTGTGAAACAGACAACCCACGCTGCACAGAACAAACACAGAAAGCCGGAGGGCTCTGCTTATACAGAGCCTTACACAAGCCCTCAGAATCAAGGCTCAGTTCCACTCGGTAGACTCTTGTCACTTGCTCCATTGCTTCTCCCACATTCATCTTTACAAAGGATTCAGCTGAGACCACCTGCCCAGGTCCAGAGCAATAGCACCTGCTGCTCTGAAGGATGCTCGAAGATCCAGGAGCTTCAGCTACACTGGCTGCTCTGTAGTTCCTCTCGGATTGGCCATGGTTGAGTCTTGTGGTCCAGAGTCTGATCCTCAGGATTGCATTTTCAGAATTTACTTAATCTTTTAGAGCCTCAGTTTTCCAATGTAAGAGGCCTTAGCAAGGCCAACTGGTAAGATTTTGATAATGATAGTTACATTAGGATAATAGTTGGGATAAATTAAGATGTAAGCTAGACACCCAGTGCTTGCTTGACCCAGGGCCCAGAAGTACCTGCAGTCCACAAATGCTTGGCTGGTGTAGAAGTCACAGTGAGGGTGGTCATAGTTAATCCAGTTACTAGAGTCAGGGGGTATTTACTCCACCAAGCTTACAAGCTGTGAATGACCAGCTGGAGCACCAATAGTAAGGAGGACATCTGACCATCTAGAGTACAGTGTCAGGCCCACAGCATCCCTTCCACAGTAGGGTTGCTGCGCATCACATGGGAAAACAGCGGCAGTACCTACCCATGCCTGAGGAGCTAGTCAGTCTTTAATGGGAATCTGGGGTGTGTCCTTCTTTCAGAGTGCTCAGCTGCCCTCTAGCTATCAAGAGGTCCTGCTAATTCCCTAGCTTGGCTGTTTGTAGACCTCCTTGGTGGAACATGCATAGACCGCCTTGAGGTGGCAGCTCTTTTGCAACTGGTTATTATTGCTGCCTGGGGTTGGGTGTTTTGAACCAGATTCTCACGGGGTCATCCTTTGTTTCCTGACTTTGAACCTAGGTCTATGTGCTTTGGTTTTAGAGAGCGATGCCCTGACTATGGGACCTCGGGAATTCTCATCCTCTGAGGAGGATCATGTGTGTCCCAGGAGAAAGGAGAAAGGAGGCATAAGATGCCAAGAACCCAAGGGTGCAGAAGGTTCAGGCCTTTGACCCACTTCTCCCTTTATGCCATGGGCATTCTATTTTAAGAATCTCTGGGTTTTGTCTGGCATTGTTGGCTTGAAGTTTGTATTTCTTTTCTCTGCTTCTAGTGTTGTGCTGTAGCTGACTTGTATCGAAGGGCTTCTTAAAGATTTAGAAAATTGAAAAGCTGTTTTTAAACCATTGGTGAGCTAAATCAGCCACAGGGGGCCATGTTTACAGCAGGGAAATTGGAAAACACTAACATCACAGTGTTTGTCTTAGAGGAGAAGGCTGGTCTGACCCAATAGATGGTTTCTTTCCTGAACTCCAGTTATTCGTAGCCCAGTGAACATACAGGGCTGACCCAGAGGCACCCTAAACACAGTCAACTCCAAAATGAATTCAAATTTGCTCCCTCCACTAACATGATTATCTTCTTATATCGTATCTGTTTGGGTCACTGGTACCAAAAGGTGTCAAGAGTCAAGGAATTCTGATAGTAAAGGGATGAGTCACAGACTCCAGCAGAGAGATGACTTAGTCACAGAGAAAATGAGTCCCCTCTCTGCAGCCAGATGCCGAAGTGACAGTCCCTGAGCCCATTGGTAATTGCTCTGAGTTTTAGGGGGTAAAGTCTCCTTTCTCTGAGTAAACATGGAGACCACTCTTTAGAGAAAGGTGCAAAACCAGTACTCCAACAGTACTCCATGGATGCAGAGAAGGTCTGGAGAGGACTTGGTCATCTGTGCAACAGACAGGCAGTCAGATGTAAACTTGCGCGTTTCCATGGACAAGCCTATGGTTCCTAGCTTCTACTCAGAGGCTTCCTTCAATAGAATTACCTGGGAGTCTTAAGGCAGGGCCCACTTAAGGCTGAGTTTGAGGCAGACTCTTGGAGCCCTACTAGAATCCTTTAGGCAGCTAAACATTTTTTTTCTGTGGTTGCTTTTACTAGAGAACCTGGGTGCATCCATAGATTTAAGACAAAGGAGAGAATTTGTTTTGACCTATCCCTTCCTGGTCCTCCCATCTGTGATAACGTGATGGAACACACATCACTGGAAGGATCCACTGTTCCGGACTGTGCTCTGGTACCTACCTTTGCAACCCTCCTACTGCCTCCTTCTTAAACTTAATTGTTTGATATCAGAGATTCTGCTCTTACCCTTCTCTGTTCACAGACTCCACTTGGATGAACCAATTATCCTTTTGTAGTCTGAAATGTAGGACAGCATGCCAAATCATATCCTCTAATCCTTGTCATGAATCGCCAACTGACATCTCGAATATCCTATGGGCACCTGTCACTAAACCTGTCCATAATTGAGCCAGTTATGTTGGTACCGAATTAAAAAATAAAGCCTTCCCCTCGGAGTAGTTTAGATCAGGAGAACATCCAAGTTAGAGTTCTCTACTTCTCTCCGTGTGTCTTCTCTCTGTCAGTTTTTTGTCGTTTTGTGTCTGAAGTCTGTCGCTCCCCATTGTCTGTCATCGACAAAGGGCTTTGCTCTGTATTTATCGAACAACACAACAAACATCAAACGAGTAGGGAATAAGGTTTTTTTTTTTTTCAACAGAAATCTTTAACAAGTTTTACAGGGGAAGACATTATTTTTTTTTTTGCCCCAACTGACCCAGAATAGTACTTGAAACCACACACAGACGTAATTAATCTATATCCCCATGTTGCTTCCAATGTTTGTGGTGGATAGTTGTTTTGTTTAAGGTTTCTTTTAGCCTGTTCACTGCTTTCAGTCACACACACACACACACACACACACAGAGAGAGAGAGAGAGAGAGAGAGAGAGAGAGAGAGAGAGAGAGAGAGAGAGTCCGGGCAGGGAAAAGTTCAGAGGTTAAAGTTACACATTTAGAGCTAAAGAGTTGGCTCAGAAGTTAAAAGCACTTATACTTGCAAAGGACCCATGATTCATTCCAAGCACCCACATGCTGGATCACAACCAACTGTAGCTCCAGTCCCAGGAGATCTGATGCCCTCTTCTGACTTCTGCAGGCACCAGTCACACACATGGTGTACATACATACACATGAAAGCTCATTTTAAAAAGTAAACTAAAGCTCTGTATTTAGTTTAAGTTACAAAAGCCTGTTGGGGTTATGTTTTTGTAAAGTGTGAAGATGTGTCTCTGTCTTTCTTTACCTACCTAAGGCACCTTTTGATTGGTGTAATAGAGCTGAGTGGCCAATAGCTATGCAGGAGAGGATAAGCAAGACTTCCAGGCAGAGTTAGGAACTCTGGGCAAAAATGAGAGGCGGGAGATTTGCCAGCCAGACTCAGAGGAAGTTGGCAGTATGATACTGAGGAGAGGTGACGAGCCACGTGGCAGACATAGATGAACATAAACAGGTTAATTTCAATTTTAAGAGCTGGTTGGGAACAAGCCTAAGCTAAGGTCATGTTTTCATAATTAGTAAAACGTCTTTGTGTTACTATTCAGGATCTGGCAGTCCAAAGCAAAACCCACTACAAAAACCTAACACAGGCTGTGTAAGACTCAGCGAGATTAGTTACATAGTTTTCTTGCAGATAAGCCACATTTAAATGGATGGACACACAGTAGCGCCGTAGACCGAGTACATAGTTTTAAATGGCCTCAAGGTATATTAATTTAGTAACATGGTCTGACAACAGCTCAGTGTCTGAAGGTTTCAGAAAATGCTGTTCCCAAGAAGTGTCTCCCTTCCTGGTGGTCACTGTTGCTTCCGTCTCCCATTGCGCAGACTGGACTTCAGGGCTCCCCTAGATCTTAGCTTTCCTCCCATAACAACTCAAGAGTTGGTTCTTGCTCTCTAATTTCATGTATACTTCCCAATTCCAATCCCTCCTCTCCAGTCCAGCTATTCCTAGTCACTGGAGTAGCTTCCTGCAGTCCCCTTGCACTTAGGTCAGCTTCTGTTCCTTTTTGCATATTGTTGATGAACTTGGCCTCCAAATGTGCAAATTTCCCCAGCTCATTGCCCAACTTAAAGCACTTCGGTGATGTCTGGTGCCAGTAAAACAAACAGTATTTCTTATTGAAGCAAAGTTCATCAGTTCCCATCGCACCTTTCATATTCTAGAGCTTGGAGATGCTGCACATGGCTGTCTACAGAGCCTTGTCCCAAGTCTGGAGATGCTGCACATGGCTGTCTGCAGAGCCTTGTCCCAAGCCTGGAGATGCTGCACACGGCTGTCTGCAGAGCCTTGCCCCCTCTGGATCCCCTTATTAGAACACCTTTCTCTCTAAACTGTCACTTCACCTCCCACCTGCCTAAATCTCCCCCCTTTTCTACAGTGTCCCCCAAACTGCCCATGTCTGTCTCTATGGGGTATATCTCTGGAATAGGGATATGAATGGATAAATAGTGACTATTCATTTTCTCCCCTCTGGAGACATCTAGTTTCTGAATTCCCTTCCTAGGTGTGGAATACCTTGAACGCCTTATAAGCATTGCCTGCTTTCTTCAAGGAAAATGGAAAAAGTCAGCTATCCACCCTTCTGGTCTCCTTCCAGTTAAAGTGAGAGTTGCTGGCGTTCTCCCCCAGATAGGTATTCTGGGTCAATGAAAGGATGTTTGGGGCCTCACTTTGAGAAGGGTGACTAAAGTACCTGCATCTGTGTTGGTGCCCAAAAGTGGAGGAAAACATTAGCAACTCCAGCAGTACCAGCTGTGTAAAATGCAATGGTTATTTCTCAACACACTCAGTTTCTGGTCCTGATTCTATAACCTATCTTCATATCTTTTAAAAATCAATACATAGTATGTATAGACATTTAAGGGGAAACAGCCTCATTGTATGATGCTGTGTCTGTAATAAGATATAATTTACATACTATAAAATTTACCTGTCATTAACACACAATTCATTAGCTTCTACTAAATCCATGGAAGTGTACAGTCATCACCACCGTTCAGCCACTCAAAGACATTCATTCTTTCTACTGCTGTTAACATCACTCAGGCCCCTAACCCTACACAACTGCTGTCTGTTTCCTCCTTCCAGACAGCCTCCATCACAAGGTGATCTTGTCCACCTGCAGTTTCCTACAAGGTTTCGTTGATATTTTTAGGTTTAGAGATGTCATTTCATGGATCGGTGTTTGTTCCTTTTTTATTGTCAAATAATACTCCATCATCTGGGTCTATTACATTTGACTGACCCACTCTCAGTCAATATCTTTCTAACTTAGCGTGAAGTGGGTCCAGCTGCCACCAAGAATTCAAACCCTATTTATACTCGCTGAGAATGTGAGTTCCTCGGTGGCAGAAGTACCTTCACAGTTTGTGAGTTTGCAGGCCCTGGAGCTACTTCTGGCAACCTGATTGTTCATCAATCATTTTATTGGTATGTGGACTATCAGTAATATTGGAGGCAGGAAAAAATTAACATTTTTACTCAACTCCGTCTACAGAAGAAATGACTGAGCGAGTTAATAATTTTCTGTGTCTCATATGCATGGATGTTCCTCTATGCCCAAAAGAAGCTAGCCCCGGTCCTCACTGCCCCACCCTGAATCCTCTTCTGGGCTCGAAGCTTTCTTGTCGCACCATCTGGACCCCTCAGAAGCCAGCAGGTGACCTTTCACCTTGGCTGCATTGCTCACCCCCCCACCCCCCACCCCCGTTTTCCCTGGAATGGAAGGCTAAGATTCCCTTCCTCGTGAAACCTGGATAATGTATCTCATGCAATATTTATGCCCCGCATGCGCCTGGACTTCCTAAGAGGTGCCCTGTTTATGTATTCACGAGGAAGTTCTCGGGAACATTATCTCACAGTGGCTCCCCTTTACAAGGAATCACAGGCTGTGTTTCTTCTTTATTTGTAAATGCAACAGCCAAGAAAACGCTGTATTTTATGAGAGACAGCTGATTAAACACCTTTGGATATTTGTCTGTGCAAACTGTGGCAGAGAAAGAATAGCTGAAGGAATGTGATCCAGGCTGCTGTCGCTTCTTCCCTTGTCTGAAACAAGGAATATTTATGCCTGTGGCAGGCACATTGTGAAGAGTCACCCGGATGGATCCATGTTTTCCAGACTGACATCAGTGGGGTCACTTTGTACTCATGTATTTAAAGCCTCAAAGTGGATATTTTAGTCTTAATAGCTATTGTCTCGCAATGAGCAAAAGCCTCTAAATTTCCCAGTGTCTCTCTCCCATTCCTTCCCTGTCTTTCTTCCTCGTCAGCCATTACAGTGTCACCTTGATCACACAGCTTTGAAATGACCTCAGCGTCCCGTGATATCTTTGCCCGGATTTGAAGAGCAGGGGATTTCTCTGAGTGGAGTTTGATGGGATTGTTTGAATGCTTGATTTTAAAGTAGTGCCAACTGTTGACTTTCCAAACAAATGGAAAATTCATTCAGGAGCCGGGTAAATGAGCTCATTGCACAAGCAAAAGGACCTAGGTGTGATCCCCAGCACTCATGCTAAAGAGTGGGAATGAAGATGTGTGCTCATTGCCCCAGCTCTGGGGAGGGAAAGACAGGAGGAACCCTAAAGCTGTCTGGTCAGCCAGCCAAGCCTAACTGGCAAGGTCCTGGTCCCAGTGAGAGATCCTGTCTCAAAATCCAAGATAGATTACTGCAGAGAAACAACACACCCTGGGTTGAACTCTGGCCTCCCCACACATGCATATACATGCACCCTCCTAAATACATACATAACTCATAGCTTTCCTTTTCAAAGCATACAGGTGGGCTGGAGAGATGGCTCAGAGGTTCAGAGCACTGGCTGCTCTTTCCAGAGGTCCTGAGTTCAATCCCAGCAACCACATGGTAGCTCACAACCATCTATGATGAAATCTGGTACTCTCTTCTGGTGTGCAGGCATACATGCAGACAGAATGCTGTATACATAATAAATAAATACATCTTTTTAAAAAGCATACAGGTTAAAGGAACTGCTAAACAGGGTACTTCTAAAATGAAATTTGTTTATCCCTTGTTAATTATTTTCTTTTAAAGACGTCATGGAAATATTAAAAAGAAAAGATTTTTTTCATGAATCCTGCTTTTTTTATGGTATAGAATTCTGGAACCAGGCAGAATTTTATTGGCAGTCTTTCAAATCTGCTTCTGTTTCCAAAAACCACATCGTGTGGTTTCCAGCATATGCCTAACTCCAAAGCTAAAGCCAAGAACTGCTGAGCTTGCATCAAGACTGTTATTATTTAGCACTTTGCATAATAAAGCTGGTCTTCCTGATTCTTTAACTCGGTCCTCACAACAGCTTTATGAAAAAAGCAGGATCCTAGCCAGGTGCGCATCTGATTCCTGTTGTACCTCGTCTACAGCTATTGACATCCAGAGTTATTTTGAATCTTTAAATCATGGCCTAGAAGAACCAGGTAGTCACCGCCTTACACCAGATTGCTCAGCTTGGCCGTCAAAACCTACCTACCTCCTCTTCTACACATCATGGCCAATGCAGGGCACCAAGCAGAATTCATAGTAGTAACGGTAGGTTGCGTTGTCTTGGAGTAGGTGGTGACGGTCATGGCAGGCTTAGGGTGGAGGTTTCCTGTCCATGGTCCTGAACAAGCCGCTACACGAAGGGGACATTGTGTGGTCTTTAACTGGGTCTCCAGCTATTCTTTCTGGTGCACTGAACTATTCATAGGTTTTTCTTTTCATCTGGATAAAGTTTCCCTAACTTTTAATACAGGTACAACACAAATAAGCCCCAGGACTTTTGCATCACTGTGCATGAAGGAGACTAGATTTGGCTGCCTAGGTTTGACTCTCAGACCCAACACTGGCTAGTGAGATCTTGGTGGGGGTGGGGGCTGCATCACTCAGCCTCTCTGACTTTACTGTCTTCATTTTAAAGTGAGACTAAGAACAAGAGAAAGCTTGTGGGATTACTTTAGTGTTAAAACAAGTTAGTTCATGCAAAGTACCTGAAGAGTATGTTGTCAGGAGGAAGAGATTTGACACTCCGGAAATAGTGATGGTAACAGCTGTGGGTATAATAATTAGCATACCTTTAGGAATTACATTGTCCTATTTTCAACAGGGAACTTACTAACCATTGAAAAAACAAGGAATGGACTACAGAGATGGCTCAGCAGTTTAGAGCACTTACAGATCTTGCAGAGAATTGGAATATGGTTCCAAGCACCCAGTTAAGCAGCTCACAACTGCCTATAACTCCAGATCTAAGGGCACTGATACCCTTTTCTGGCCTGCATGGGTACTTGTACACATATGGGCACACACAGACACACACACACACACACTCAAATAGACAATAAAGTAAATACTTTTAAATAAACAAATTAAATGTACTCACTTTCCAGTTGTAATTGTTTGAGTCAAACCAGTGATGTGAGATTCCCCTCTGTATGCTTTGAATATGATTTATTACTACTGGTTAATAAAGAAGCTGTTTTGGCCTATGGCAGGGCAGAATATAACAAGGTGGGAAATCCAAGCAGAGACAGAGGAGGAAAGAAGGTGGAGTTAAGCAGTCGCTATGTAGCTGCTAAAGGAGAAAGACACCAGAACCTTACCAGTAGGCCACAGTCTCGTGGCAATACACAGATTAATAGAAATGGGTTAATTTAAGATGTAAGAGTTAGCTAGAAATATGCCTGAGCCATTGGCCAAACTGTTGTAGTTAATACAGTTTCTGTGTGATTATTTGGGTCTGGGAAGCCAGGAAACATAAGTACAGTCTCCACCTACAAGTCAGGAAAACAAATACCACATTTAGTATTTTAGTGCAGAGTGTCACCTATGATTTTATGAATCAGGAAGCTAAAAGGACAACTTTGAAGTGACTCTGAGACAGTGTGCTGGATAGTTTAAACTTGACAGAAGTTAGAGTCATCTGAAAGGAGAGAACTTCCATTAAGAAATGCCTCCATAAGATCAAGCTGTGGAGCATTTTCTTAATTAGCAATTGCTGGGGGAGAGCCCAGCCCATTGAGGGTGGTGCTATCCCTGCTCTGATGATCAAGGGTTCCGTAAGAAAGTAGGCTGAGCAAGCCATGAAGAGCAAGCCAGTAAGTAGAATTCATCCATTGCCTCTGAATCAGCTCCTGCCTTCAAATTTCTGCCCTGTTTGGAGTTCCTGTCCTGATTTCCTTTGGTGATGAATAGTGATATGGAAGTGTAAGATAAACCCTTTCCTCCCCAAGTTGCTTTGGTCATGGTGTTTCATCACAGCAATAGTAACCTTGACTAACAGTAATGGCAAGAAGCATCTACGAAGTGTCAGGGCTGGATCAAAAAGAGAGGAGGTTCGTGTCTCCAAAGCCATGAAAGACATGAATGGTTCACCATCATGTTCATGATGCTGTTAAGATTCAAGATGAAACCAGTGAGTAGAAGTAGCTTGGTAAACTATTAGTCTAATACAACGCAGAAAGAGGACCTTGTGACTCAGTATTCTCTCCTGTGTATGCTGGGTAATATGTCTTTGCATATTCTTCATGTAAGAAAATAGTTAAGGATTATTCAGAATGGGAAAAAGTGAAAGAATATTAGGCATCCGTTAGTGTTAGGCCAGGGCACTGTCTAACAGATATCCACAAATGGAGTGCCAAAAACTCTAGGAAGAGGAACTTTGCTTAATATAACCTTTTGCCTTTTATTTGAGTTGGGATTTGGTGAAACATATTCATAAATGGCAAATGATTTTATCCAAAGGAGATGTAAATGGAAAAGGTAGCACCCCAAATTCCAGTGTAGCTGCCCTATATGATACTCATCAGTTTTACTTCTCATTTAGTAGGACTTTTTGCAATATTCCTTTTCCAAAAGATTTCCCATCTGCTACTAAATATCTCGGATAAATGCCTGTTTTCCAATGCTATTTGAATGGGACTCTTCCATTGTGCCGATTCCTTCCTTAGCAAGCTAAATAAATCTTAAATATTTGTCCAATGGGTTGTTACATGAGAATCTTTTTAAAACGCTGGTGATGATGACAATGATGATGTTTGTGTGTGGTGTGTGTGAGGGCACATACATGACACCGTGAGCTTGTAGAGGTCAGAGACCACTTTCAGGAGCTACTTCTCTCCAGGGATCAGACTCAGTTTAACCAGCCTCAAGCAGTAAGTTCTTTTCCCTACTGAGCCATTTTTGAATACAGGTCTCATTATGTAGCCCAGGCTGACTTTAAACTTGAAACCTTGACTCTGCCTCTTGAACGCCAGGATTAAAGAAACGGAGTTTTAAAATCACGCTTTGACAAGCATTGTCAACAGAGAGGATACTTCATTTAGTCAAAGCCACACAGAAAGTACTGGATTCAGATTCCCACTCAGGTCTGATGGACCTCAAAGTTTGCCTTACGACTTTTACTATCTTTCTCTAAAATGGTCTGCTGCATCAAAAGATCACACAGAATGGCTGCCAAGTTCCTGAAACAATCTGACAAAACCGGGACTCAGTTTTATATTGATAGAACTTAGTCTAAAGTATGCAGGATAGATTTATAGACCAGACGGGTCAGAAAAGGTCAAGGGCTTAGGGAAAGCTTGACTGATTATGGACACGATAATGAAGGTCTTAGAAGATGGTGAACGCCGAGACAAACGCTCCAACTGCTCAAGGCCTGAACTGGTGGCTGTGACCATGGCTGTGACCAAGACTTCTCTCCCCTTCCCCTTCCCCTTCCCTTTCCCCTTCCCCTTTCCCTTCCCCTTTCCCTTTCCCTCTCCCCTCCCCTCCTCAACCTTCAGACTTGGGCTCCCAGACCTGGCTGTAACTGGCAGGAAGTGTTTGGCTGTTCAGCCAGGCTCTGTGACAAATTCTGAAGGGAATTCGTGCAGAGTACAGAAGAAAGGGGCTATTTGGGAAGAAAGAGAAACCAGCAACCACTTCACAGGAGGCTAATGCAAGCTTACAGGTTCTGTTTCAGATTTTTAGCGTGGAGAATTTAGCCCTCAGTTAACTTTACAAATATTTAAAGGCCTCCAGGTCAACAGCACTGTAGGGAGTGCCGAAGCAAGAAAAGTCTCTGATCAATCTGCCCACTCACTCCTTCGGTCAATATTTTCACTGCACTGCTCTGCGCCACGGTCCTGGAAGTACAACAGAAACCAAGTGGCCCCTGCATGGGGCTTACAAGTAGCAAGAGAAACAGACAATACAGCGATCAAGGTTGCACACTCACGCACCTCATTTCGGACAATGATGGACTCTGTGGATAATGATGGCCCCATAAAACCTAGACGGGACTGAACATTTCCTCTCACTGAGTGACTTCGTAATAGAGCTTCACGCCAGAGGCTTGCCTCTTCAGTGTTTGTAGTTCCTGGCAAGTTGACAGTCAATATTACCTGTCACAGGAACTGCTCAGTGCTGCGGGGATTGAGGGGTCTTACACAGGGACAGAGGTACAGGGGGCACCAGGGTTTGTTTCTGACACAGAAGGAAAGGCGTCTCAGAGGGACCATCTGAATCCAGGGAGCATGCTGCTTCAGATATAAGGGCAGATGTGAGGACAAGGTCTCGCTGGCAGAGGGAACTGCTGATTCACAGGCTCTAAGGACGGGGTGAGTCTGGATTTTGAAAGGCAAGAGGCTGGTGTGGCCAGAATGAGCTCATCGCGGAAGACACAGCAATGTCAATGGCAGTCATGCCCAGTCTTGCTGGCCAAGAGGAGTTTGGATTTTACTCCAGTGATGTCATCTTGTTCAGTTGTTCTGCGCACTTAGAAAATGAGGACATGCTTCCTTTCTTATTAAACCAACTCCACACAGTACCTGCATGGTCTGCTCCCCTCTCGCGAGCCCTGCCCTCCTGGTCCTCAGTACTCACTTGGGGAAGCTGGTCACAAACGTTATTCTCTTCCTCTGCTAAGGGTACCCCTCTCTATTCTTTTGTTAGTCAATTAGAAACTTCAACCACCTGCCAAGGGCTACTCTATGTAATTAAACAGGTCTTTAATGCCTCCCCCCTACATCTCCAGGGCCTCAAACTCTACCTCCATTTCAGTCAATAGCATTGCTATAGTTCTCATTGGCCCTTTCTACCTCTGGAGTCACCCAGCCTCCAATCTAGTCACCATACAGATTCATCTTCCTAACGTGTAAGTTCAGCAATGTCCCCTGTGGTTTGGATATGAAGAATCCTCCCAAAGAGCTTGTTTTGAAGATCTTGTCCCCAAGTAATGGTGCTAAAGAGAAGACATTATTACATCATGAAGGTACTAACTTCATTGATGGGTAAATCCATTGGTGAGTTCATACTGAATGGATTATTGGGTTGTGCGGGCTGGCTGGAGGAATTCAGTCATTGGAGCCATATGTTTTTGAGGTATACATTTGTCCCTATTCTCCCTCTCTTTTGTTTTTAGGTATTATGAGTAACAGCTCTACTCTACCATGCCTCTCTATGTTCTCCCCGCCATGATGCTTTGCCTCTTCATAGGCTCATATAACAATGGAACTAGCTATGTGCTGAACCCTCTAAAACCATGAGCCCAAATAAACCCTTCCTCTTGAAGTTACTTTCTTGTGTTTCTTGTCGTGATGATGAAAAGCAACTGAAGCCTCTCCCCTGATTAAAACAAACAAACTAAAAACAAAACAAAATTACAACTTAGTGATTTCACATTAAGCAAGGTTTGCGAAAGCCCAAACTCCTACAGGTCTCTGACCCGTTGAGCTCAGCTTGTTCATTTATAAAGGGTGCCACAAGCTGTCCCCAAGCTCTGTTACTCTTAGCACTGGTAACCCTCTCACCAAAGTGCCTGCTCTTCTAAAGCTCAGCCAGGCCTAGTAGGGAAAAGGTGCCATGGAGCCAGGCATGGTAGCACGTATCTGTAATCTTAGAATTCAGGAGACCAAGGGAGCAAAATTGTGATATTGAGAGCAATACAAACTCCATAGACCCCTAGGCTGCCTGAACTATATAGTACTGCCTATATCTATATAAATAAAGAGCCATGCGAATCATTACAGTGGGATGTAAATGCACACTGTTGTAAAAGTTACACCTAGGTGTGGGAGAATCTTATCTGTGTATGAAAGGGGACCCAGGGGTGAGGAGGTTTCCCTCAAATTCTTAGTAATCTATAGCTGCTGTAACAAACCATCACTTAAAACAACACAGGTTTACTCCGCTACGGTTCTGGAGGTGAGGAGTCTAACACAGTCTCAGTGGGTTGAAACCAACTTTTGGGCATAGCTGCATCTTCTCTGGAGGTTGTAGGGGAGGCTCTGTTCCTTACTGTTTTCCAGTATCCAAGGCTACTTGTATCCCTTGACTCTTTCCATCTCCAAAGCTGGCAATTCCTCTGCTTCTGCTGCCACATTTTCTCAGATTCTGATTCTCTAGCTGTCTCTTATAGGGATCTTTGGGATAATGTTGGACACACCAGGTAACCCAGGATTATCTCCTTATCCCAGTAACTTACCTTAAATCCCAATGAGTACCTCCTTTGTCATATAAGATGCAGTCTTTGGAGGATTAAGATGTGGCTATCACCGGACCATCCTTCTGCCCACCACAATGAGGTTTGAAACTGGCTCTGATACACAAAGGAAGCAAAGGGAGTTGATCAAACAAGGAATAGTAGGAGAATATTCTAGAAGGAAAAATAGCAGGAACAGGCGTCCTGGGCCATGAAGGAGGAGGAGGAGCTGGGGAACTTTAGAGAAGGTTGGTGTTGTGGAACCCAGCGCAGGGAAGAAATGTGCAGAAAGGGGAATGGTAAGATTGGGTTGAAAAGGATGGAAGGTGGAGGAGCTTCCTCGGCCTTGGCACTGCAGGAAAGTGTAATCAAATGCACGTGTATTTTGCAACGTGGAAGCAGGAGTGGCCACTGGGGATGAGGAACTGGAATCCATTTGAACAACTGACTGACAGTCTCCCGACCCCTCTTGTGGTATCTATGATTAACATGCACACCTTGCCCAGGAGCTTCGATGTTCCTTCTAATAAAAGAAATTCTTTTTTAAATATTTATTTATTAATTTATTATGTATACAATATTCTGTCTGTGTGTATGTCTGCAGGCCAGAAGAGGGCACCAGACCTCATTCCAGATGGTTGTGAGCCACCATGTGGTTGCTGGCAATTGAACTCAGAACCTTTGGAAGAGCAGGCAATGCTCTTTAACCACTGAGCCATCTCTCCAGCCCCCCTAATAAAAGAAATTCTGAACGCATAAAAGTAGAAGACCAACAAGAAGGCCCAGCAGGTAAAAGCTCTTGCCCTGCAAGTCTGAAGACATGAGTTCAAAGCCCAGTGCCTGTGGAAAGGTGGAAGGAGAGAACCAACTCCAGAAGGTATGCACTGTAGCATGTGGATACCCATAATTATACACCAAACACACAGAAGTGAGTGCTCATGCCTGTGCACACATGTATATGTATAAACACACATTCTAATAACAACATGAAAAAAAGATACGGGTAGAGTGAAGGGCATGGATCTGCCCATCCCGGGCTGTGAAAGCTGATTAGTCCATGCCCACTCTTTTGCTGTCTAGACAGTCCCTCGTCCCAGCATTATTTTGAGGCAAGTCCAAAATATCCATAATTTACCCAAATTATAGATTCAATCTGTTTATATATAAACATATTTATTTAACTAACTCTGTGTGTGTGTGCATGTGTGTGTATATGTGTGTGTGTGATTCATGTGGTATTGTGATGTGTGTGTGGTTGTGTGCAGTGTATGTGGTGTGTGTGTGCAGTGTATGTAGTATGTGGTGTGTGTGTGTGGTATATGTGGTGTATGTACTGTATGTGGTATGTATGTGTGTGTGCAGTGGTGTGTGTGCAGTGCGTTTGTGTGTGTGGTGTATGTGTGGTGTGTGTGTGGTGTGTGTATGGTATGTGTATGGTGTGTGTTCAGTGTGTGTGTTGTGTGTTTGTGTGTGTGCAGTATATGTGTGTGGTTTCGCACATGGAGGTTAGAAGACAACTGAAAGTCAGCCCTCAGCTTCCACCATTGAGGCAGAGTCTCTGTTTCTGCAGCAGCAGTGAGTATTTCAGGCCATGGCCCGCAGACTTCCAGGCAATTCTGTCTCCACCTCTGAATTCATCAGAGGCATACTGGCATTACAGATACATACAATCACATCCAGCTTTTCACTTGGGTCCTAGGATCGCACTCAGGCAGGATTGTGTGACTATCCACCAAGCAATCTACCTATCCTCAATGCTTTAAATTAAAAAAACAAAAACCCAGAATATTTTAACATCTAAGAAGTCCTTCGTGGTACATTTGTGGAAATAATCAGTGCACGCATTTAGCCAGCCATGTAGGAACAATACTTCTTTTCTTTCTCTGCTCACGACTTCAAAGCATGTTCCATAATAAAATCCACATCCTCTTGGGGCAGAGGATTTCTCTTCTGCCTTGGTTATTGCATCCTCACCTGAGCCTTCTTTGAATGCTTTTTGCAGATGATGGGAACCTGGGAGAGATGGAACCCATTCATCAGATGGGACAATGAGGCCCCTGGGAACCTGGGGGAGATGGATTCCACAATGAGGCCTCTGCTCCTGCTCTACTCACAGGGCTGAGAATCCGGTTGGGATGAGTGTCCCATCCAGCCATTCCCACGGCACTGAGGGAGAAGGCCTTTCCAGCTGAGGCAAGAAGTTTCCGCAGCCCACGCTACTCAAGTCAAGGGCACCTGCAGCTAGGCGCCTCCCTTCCCTGTTCCTCTGTGTGGTTGGATGTGAGGGTGGGAGGAGGAGAAGGCTCTAATTACACCTTTCTTACAGGCTTTTGGTTTTGTGACTATTCAAGGAGGAGGTTGACATCTCTCCTCTCAAACAAAGACACGCCTCAAAGGTTTCCGCTCTGTCTCCTCTCCAGCAGGGTCTTCACTGTCTGGTGAGGTTCTGTTATTGTTATCTACTGCCGTGACACACAACCTACAAATGTGCTGGCTCAAAGATGCAATCCTTTAAATACGGGAATAGATTGATGCAGCGAGTTCCGGGGATTAGTCTCGGATGTTGTCTTACTTAGGGATTCTGCTGCTGTGAGGAGACACCACGACCAGGGCAATTCATAAAGGAAACCATTTAATTGGGGGTGGCTAACAGCTCAGAAGTTTAGTCCATTATCATCATGGTAGGAAGCATGGCAGCGTACAGGCAGATATGGTGCTGAAGAAAGAGTTGAGGGTTTTTACATCTTGATCCTGCAGGCAACAGGACGTGGCCGGAGACCCTGGGCCTGGCTTGAACATATATGAGACCTCAAAACCTGCCTCTACAGTGGCACACTTCCTCCAACAAAACTGTACTACTCCAACAAAGTCACACCTCCTAACAGTGCCACTTCCTTTAAGGGCCATTTTCTTTCACACCAGCATAGACATATATATCCCTAATGCTCTGTGCCATGGCACATGAGTACTTTCTCCTATCCTCAGTTCTTCCCGGCCCAGACTTCTGAGTATCCTTCTGGCCCCTCCTCTTTAGTTCACCCTCTGTAGTTCTGGAGATCTGGTCAGCATGTTTTTTTCTTGGAGACGTCTGAATATTACATCATAGGATTGGGCTATGGACACTGATAATATAAAAGTAAACACATGTACTATAGTCAACCCCATGGATGTTTTTCTTCAATACAAATGTCTTCCCATAAACCCATATGCAGAAATATCATGCCAATATGATGTAACTAGCCAGTACACAGCACTAAATAGAGTCACCTCAATATTGAGAGAGGAAGAGCCCAAAGTCTTGTCTCTTTACTGCATCCTGCAAGTCCAGGCTTTATTTGGATACAGATTCCCGACAACATTGGATTGATCATGCCTCTAAACGATGTCATCTTTTGGTAAATGGCACCCAGCCACTTTACCAATATACAAGATACTTGCTATTTAAACACTTACTTGAGAAAAGAGAGAAGCAGAAGTGTTGGCTAAGAATCTACACATGTGTTCTGTGTTGTCAGGTAGGTTGGGGAGCTCCCTATTCTTGGCAGAAGGATAAACTCTTGATCCGGCTAGCTCAGATTTCTTGGGCTTTCTTCTTGCTGCCCTCCATTGATGGAGGAGAGATAGGCATGGGGTAGATTGCCGTCTGGGAACACAGTTCCTTAGGAGATTATTTTTCTATTGGTGATATACTAGTGGGTATCAGAAACGCACCCACTTGAACATTACCCAGCTAATAATGGCTTAGGAAAGGCTCACATAATGTGTGATCTTATATTTCTTACACATTATGTATCTGGAGATACAATCGTCTGCTTAAAATTGGTGACTCAATGACATCAGGTGCCTCTGAACTGTGGATCTGTTGGCTGCAATTCCAGCCATCATATCTGAATTCCAGGGAGCAGTGAGGGGAAGCAGCAGCTTCAGTGGGTGCACTTCCTCCTCTGTTTTTGTCTTTGAGTCAGTTTGACCCAAGCCTGACCTTGAACTCACTCTTGCCCTAGGCTGGCTATGAACTCCAGGTCCCCCTGTCTCCAAGTCCTAGGAGAACAAGCATGTACCACCAAGTGCACCGCCTCATGTGTCTCCTTTCATCATGTACTTCCAAAAATCTGCCAGAAGTCTCCAGGCAGCTTTCTTTTACATCTGAAGGAGTGAAATGATGTCTCAAGTCCACCTCCAGCAGCAGAGAAGACTGGGAAAGCTAGTACCTTGCCTGCTGTCCCCCAAACAGAATTGAGACGAGACGTAGCAGTTGATCATAGGGACACGCAGGGTGATGCTGCTTTCCAGAGGGATGCAGGTTATCAACTACAAGAGGCAGGAAGGGATGCCAAGTAACAGAAAACAACAGTTTGTTATTGTGATCCAACACAGACTATTTCTGGACCTAAACGAGTTTTGATCCTAAGGGGGAAAGCTCTGTCTAGACTTGAAGTAATAATAGATACCTCAAAGGGGTTTCAGAAAATAAAGTCAACGGCTATTTATTTTTCAGGAATAACATCTTCCTGAGATAAAAAGACAGTGACAACCTGTGATTTCATCAAGCAGTTTCAGAAAGGACACAAAGAGCTTTCAAGCAAGCTGATAGGAGCTTTGCAGCATAAGATAGTGCATACGAGATTTCTCGCAGGCATCAGAGAAGCGGAACCCCCTTCACAAGCCCCCAACTCCTTCTGCCAGCCTCGGAGAATGCTAGGCTGTCTCCCTTTCTGATTTACATAACCACCGAGACTAACCGGCAGGGTTAATATCTGTGGGTCCAGAGCTAAGAAAGCTTATGGGAGATTTTTAGATGAGTCACAGGAGCCAAGTTTCATTATACCCAGGCAGGATTAGTGCCCAAGCCATATAAGCTTAATGGCTCCCTCCAAGCCTCCAAGCAGGGGCTCTTGGTAGTGAGACTAGGAGAGCCCACAACAAGGTGGCATCCAACAGCGTGGGTCCAGCAAGATGGAGGCAGCAGCACCACGGAGCCTGCAAGTGTTCCCAGGAATGGAAAGAAGATGCTGCCATTCCAAGCATGCCCTCAGGAAAATGAAACTGCCAGGGTTGGCATCTTTACTAGGATCCAAGTTAGCTTGGAAGCCCTATCTAACCTAGACATCTCCTCCTCTTTCTCCCTATCCCCATCCCCAGATAGCCTGATGTAATACTAGAAGTGATTCAAAGCACATCTTCTCTGCAGAACAGAATGGATCTGCTGAGCAGCAGCAATGACCCATTCTGCAAAAGAGCACATGGCTGTGTGGCTATGTGACTGTGTGACTGTGTTCGCCTGTTGGCGCCCCTGAAAAAGAACGCGTGCAGCCGAAGCCACGCATTACTTAGGCAGTTTCTGGATCATTACTTAGGCAGTTTCGAGATCCCAGGGCTCTTTAAACTTTCCACTCCATGGGGAGAGACTGGAAACCCATTTTAGGATTCAATTTTAATCTATCTCCTATTTTTAACCTTTCGATGAAAAGATGACACCGTAAAAACCAAGAGAAGCTATTATCTTTGCTGAGGTAACTAAACTCCAAGAGAGTCTAATCTAGGTTTTTCTTTTTTTAGGTTTTCCAATTCCTTTCAAATTAGAGCAGATGATGGCATGAAGAGCTGGGAACCTGGGGAAAAGATTATGTGAGTGCCAAGAAACAGAGCCAGATACGTCAGTGGGGCTCCTTTAAATCACACAGCACTCTTGCGTTCCCCAGCTACCCCATGCAGCACAACTGAAGGCTGCGTTTCTCTCTTTAACATGCCCTCTATAGCTCTGTTGGCATCTCCACAACTCCCCGTATTTACTCTCAGGATCACAGTGAACTCCGCACTGTCTTTAGAAATCCAGGCAAACTCAAACATGGTGACGCACAAGCCTTCCAGGTCCTGCCCTGGCTCTAGCCTTCCTTCCCAAGTCACCTCTGTTCCTCATAGCCAGTGGCCATGGCCCAGCACAACATGAGCTACACATTTTGGGTGATTTCTTCAGCAAATGTTGCTCAGCCACGCCAGTCACTCTGTCTCCCATGTAATCCACACTTACACTTCCCCGTATTTTGTACTTTCAGGCCAACCCCTCTGCCAGGTTGCCTTTCCCATTCCAACCACTTGAGGGAACGGGTGTTCATGCCTAGTCTGCTCATACATCAGTGTTCTTCCCCATAGCCTGTCTGACACTCAACCCTCCACCCACGCAGAAACACTTTGGGTTCCTCTCTGGGGCTCTGCATTTCTCTGGTACAGCAGCTCCTGCTTGGATATTATACAGTCTCCCATGCTACAAAGAGATAATGGGGTTCCTGAGGAAACTTGCTTTATCAAAATTGAGTTATGAAGCCATCGATGGAGGGAGAAATGAAAAGATTCAAGGTTAGGGTGTTCAGGGCTCACTGTGACAGCACTGGCTTTCCTGTGGGGGTTTCAGTAAAACTACGATGCTTTGGAGCTCCCAGAGTATTAAAATGCACTCTAAAATATCAAACTACTTGATCTAGAAAAACACCTCAGAAACCACATACCCATGAGCCTTCCAAGTTATCTACGGCCTTGAACTTCCAACATTGCTGGCATCACAATTCTGAACACAAAGAAAACAGAAGAACACTAAGCACAAACAAGTGTACTTATAATCTTTATCACCACGGGTCCTGATGTCATGTCCGTGGCAATTATCCACCTGCCAACTTCGAACGACTTTCTAGTGACTCACCTATTGTGACAACTGCAAATTGTTTTTGTTAATTCAATATCCAATTTAATTAATACAATTCTTTCAGTAGGAGAATGGTCACCATCTACCTATATTGGTCAAGTATTTTCTTCCATCAAGATGAGAAAGAAGGAAATGCAGAAACAGGGCTGGTGTTTGTGATCCTTAATCTTTGTTAGCGACTTGCTTGGAGTGAGATGCACCTAGGAGGTCAGTAGAGGAGTCTCAGGGTGTCTGCGTGAGTGTTTCTGAGAGAACTAACTAATCTGTGGAAATGTGGGGGTTTCAATAATACTACTGTATCATAGTGTGGTGCTGTATTGTAGGGTGGGGGCCTGGGTGGAATAGGAGAGAAAGAGGAATCCTTGAGTGTAGCACCAGCCTTTGGGCTAGGGGCTGAGATAATCAGTAGAAAAGAGGAGAAAACATGAGCAAGGGGCATTCATTACTTTGCTTTCTGACGGAAGACACAATGTGACGTGACACCGGATGCTTCTGTTGCTCTGGTTTCCCCACTGAGGTGGACTGTATCCCCTAACACTGGAAACCAAATTAAATTCTTTCATTCTTTTACTTTTGTCAGATATCGTCTCACAGCGACTAGAACAATATCTCATACAATAAATAACACTTAACATTTTCAGGAATTATATTGTGTTCTTGCTTGATGGTTATCTGTCATCTGTCTCCTATTTCACACCTACCCTTCTTGCGGAAGCTCCAGATAGGGAGTTATTACACTTGTCTTCTTCATTCCTTCTTCACCAGCACCAAGGATGGGCCTACATTTGCCCTAAGACAAACGTTATGTATATTTGATGAATAAATGTATTCTTATCGATGCTATCAGCAAATTCTCTATGCCAGTTTGGTCCCTGGGTAGTGCTGAGTTGGGCTTCTGTCTGGGCTGGGAGGAATCACAGCACTGGTGAAGAGAGGAAGACTACAGCTGAAAAAGGGACCAAGGGTCCAAGAGCAGACCAATAAGAGGAGCCAAAGGGACCTAACAAGCAATCTCTCAGAACCTACAGAAGGGGCGGTACCCTGAGACATCAGCTACCCTCGAAACATGTGGGTCTTCATCCCTCCAGTTTCCCATTGTCTAGGTTACAGCTCTTGGACCCACTTCTAAGAGACATTCTCTGAGCACTGCACTTCAATCTCAAGTACAGAGACAACATTCTCTGAACCAAAATTCAAAATGCACAGCTTGACAAATATGAGGAGGACAGGACGTGCTGTTCAAGTTAAATCTGCTCCCAAATTTTAGTGACAAAGTCTGGTGTCCCTCCATTCCAAGTCAGCTGGGAAACATTCAGCCTCTGAGTCTTGACCCTATGGATGGCGTGGACATAGGTAAGGGTTGGCGTTGACTCCTGCACATCGTTCCCAGTCTTGCTTGCTTCTGGCACGCTGCAGTGAATCCAATTACCCTTAACCACTTGGAAAAGTGGCAAATTGTGGAGAATAAATGTCCTTTCCAGCAGAAGGAGGGACACCTGCCTAATGAATCAGCAGTCATGCAGATGGTGAGCCGCAGATGCCAAGTAGGAACTGGAGCCTGCTTGTCCTGATGGACGGTCAGCACCAGAATATCATCCCCCTCACTAATCCCACTCGGCTGGACCACGTGGCTTTCCACGCAAATGTAGGTCACTTAAAATGCCACCCCGTATGGGTGAGACACTGGGAAACCTATCATGACAAGGAGGAATTGTTTCCAGGCTAGTGCTTCTCATTTCAAACAGAGAATCCAGCTTTTGAGAAGCTGCATTCTGCCATTTTATACTGTGCCATAATTATCGTTCAGTGATGCCCAAATAGCAACTGAGTTTATGTTATGGGAAGAAAGGATTGAATCCTGCTTTTAAAGGCAGGGGTTACACAATTCACGTTTGAAGGTATTAAAAAGCCCAGTATTCACTTATATAAAGACTTAGAATGTTATTATCTATGTCAAGTCTGGGGGAAACATTTGTCCCTTAATTTGGCTAAGAAAGAAAACTATCCATTCTACTGATTGAATTTACCATTTTTCAGAAGTATGTCTGTTTAATTCATGAAATTTAATCAAGATCACACTGAGATTTATTGCTTCTCGTTAATGTTTCCTTTGAAGATGAGTGGAAAGACCTAGGGTTGAGAGGAAAGAAAGATTCTTTGAAGGTACTGGAAGACTTAATTTGGACTTCATTAAACCTCATTAGTTCACTAACACAGGATTTATGACATTATGACAGGGAGTGGGGTGGTATTTATCTTGGTTTAATCTATGAAAAAGTGATTTTTCTCTGCAGGTGAATGATATGAAAAAAAGTCATATGGGCAGAATCTGTTCACGGGATATAATAAATATTCATTATTAGTCTCTTTCTTTTACACACAAACACTCAGCTGACTTCAAAATTTTAATAGTTTGTTTAACTCATCCGAGTCTCCCACTCAACAGTGCTTTTCTAGTTGCTTACCATTGTCGTTCGTATATTTGTTCTCCAGCCACTTCCAGAGCAGACGCTTGTCTTCCTACAGCAAAGGATTATTTTTATAGGTAAAGCTGAGCGGTTTTCTGATGACCAACTCACGCGAGATGCAGAAACAGATTTTAACTAGATTCAGAAACTATTTTGAAGGGACTCTGTCTAAAAATACGTGATAAACACGAAATCCATTTTGAAGAGTCCAGAGAAGTATTGCGAAAAGATAGTGTAGCAATTTTACTAGCAATCCCAAAATAACAGTGACTTCCAAACTACAAACACTTATTTCTGACTAACCTAAGAGAAACCTCCAGCTACGCAGTCTATAGCTGATTAGGGGCTCTTTCCAGTGACCTCATCTTTTTCTTCCATCTTCAGGACACTTCATGGTTCGAGTCAACCACCATATGCCAGAATGGTACCCTATGTCATGCTCCAGCCAACAGATGAGAAGAAGAAAGGGAGGACCTAGTCCTCCTCCAGTGCATGGGTCAGCACACTTCAGTAACTCTGAGAAATCGCAGACAAAATTTTCCATGTCTTTGGTCCAAACACACTGTTCCTCAGGGAAGCATCTATTAGTAAGGGAAAAGTAGAGATTTGTTGGCTTTTCAGTCTTTAGTTTTTTGTGGGGGCCACCCAGCTCCCAGATCAAGACACGGAGGCTTGTTATTACATAGAAATGCCTGGCCATAGCTTGGCTTGTTTCTAGTCAGCTTTTTAAAACTTAAATTATCCCATCTACCCTTTGCCTCTGGGCTTTTATCTTATTCTATTCTGTCTGTCTTTCTTTACATCTTACTCTACGACTGGTTGAAGCACAATTAATAAAAACTCAGGGGCAGTTATTGGGGTTCAACCTGGAGATCTGGAAAGCAAGGCAGCCAGCCACTGGCTCTTACCTCAACCTTAGTCTGAAGTGGTGATCCTGCCTCCAAGAATCTCAGCCTGAGGCTGAGTCTGAGAGCTGTCCCTCATTTTATAATTCTACAACAAAGAATCTTAGGAGGTAGAACCAACCAGTACCTGTTATGTATAAGATGTTCTCCAACACAGCTGGACATGGAGTATAATGACAGGGAAATACATGGGCAATCAGAAGCTAAAGAAGTAAAAGAATGAATCCAGCTACACTGGTCGAGTAACAGATTGACAATGAGCTTCTTGATATCTGGGGTAGAAAAGAATTATTGTTACAAGAGGATCAAATTCATCAGTGCCTCAGGAGGGGCATGGCTCATCCCAGAACGAAATCCTCTGTTGTTTCTCACGCAAGTACTACGTGATAGTCGTGTGTTCTGAATTTTTAAAAAACTACTTTCATTATTGAATATTCTGTGCCTTTGTTCTGATACATACTCACCCATGTGTGTGCAATTTCCATATCAGAATACAGAATCACCAAGGGTATGCGAAACAAAAGGAGGTATAATTAAAAGTTCTTGATAAAGATTGTTTCTCAGGGACTATTAAAAAGTGGTTTTGTGGCGCACGCCTTTAATCCCAGCACTCGGGAGGCAGAGGTAGGCGGATCTCTGTGAGTTCGAGACCAGCCTGGTCTAGAGAGCTAGTTCCAGGACAGGCTCCAAAGCCACAGAGAAACCCTGTCTCGAAAAACAAAAAAAAAAAAAAAAAAAAAAAAAAAAAAAAAAACAAAAAACAAAAAGTGGTTTTGTGGGAATTCAGGAAAGGGATGAGGCAGAAATGTCTTAGTGGTGTCATCTGTGTAACCTTTGTGAAAGAGGCTTGGGGGCCTTGTCAATGCCATGCCTGACTAAGTCCTGGGAGACACAAGACATGCATCCGTGACAGGCTGACTGTTGGGAAGATGCAGAGTGCTTTTACTGTCTCCCTGGTTAAGATGGGAATGACTAACTGAATCGATGCCATACTTTGGGTTGATCATAAAAATCTCTAAGACAGGGTCAAAACCTGCCGTGGAATAATCCTCTCGTTCCCTGTAAAGATTTGTCACTCAAACTGGTCTAATAAAGTGCTGACCAGTAGCCAGGCAGGAAGTGTAGGCGGGGTGAACAAACCAAGGCTGATGGGAAGGAAAAGGGTGGAGTCTGAGGAGTCACCAGCCACATGTAGAGGGAGCAGGAGATGAATGTGCTGCGCTGATAAAGGTACCACCATGTGGCAGAGTGTAAATAAGGAATATAGGTTAACTTAAAGTGTAAAACCTAGCTGGTAATAAACCTGAGCAATTGGCTGAGCATTTACAATTAATTCATGTAAGTCTTTGTGTGGGAGGCAGCTGCCAGTTATAGGTAACTGGAAAGCAGGAAAGAAACATCTATTTACATTTCCCTCTGCAGGCAGATTTACCTAAAAATCGAAAGTATGCTATGAAAACAAGGTTATAACTTGACTATGAAATGCCACTAGCAACTTAATGTAGCAGTGGCTTGATTCAGGTCTCATGGCGCTATTTTAACACATTGGAAACTTTCAAAGGTGAGTCTAGTTGGAGGAAGTAGATCTGTGGAGATGTACCTTGGAAGGGACATTGTCACCAGCCTCCTCCATGCTCTCTGCTTCCTGTGCACCATGAGATGAACTCCACACATGCTCCCAATTCCATGATGTTTTAACTCATCTCTGGCCCAAGAAATGGAGCCACCCAACCATCAACTAAAAGCTCTGAAACTATGAGCCAAAATACCCCCATCTCTCATTTAGTTTTCTCAAATATTTTGTCACACACACACACACAAAAATCTGACTAACACAGTGTGACACACTATACATCAGCGGCAACCTACACCTGTTTCGTATCATACTATCTCTCTCTCTCTCTCTCTCTCTCTCTCTCTCTCTTTCTTTGTGTGTGTACGTGTTATATGAATGTGTGTGCACATGCCTATGTGTGCACTTACCCCCACACAGGTACAAGTGGAGGTCCTTCCTCTATTGCCCTCCACCCCATCTTTTGAGGCAGAGTCTCTCACCAAACTTGAAGCCTGCCATTTCAGTTATTCTGGCTGGCCAGCAAAGCCCCAGGACCTGCCTCTCTCTGCCCCCCAGCACTGGGGTACAGATTAATGCAGCCATTCCCAGTTTTTCTGTGGGTGCTGAGGATCTGGACTCATGTGCTCACTTTGTCCACTGAACCATCTCTCTAGCCCACTTTCTCATGGTGTTCTTTAGTAACGGTCCCACGATCAATCATCATAGCGTGTCCTGCTTATCTAAGATAGTTGTCTCTTAGGTGACCTTTCGTTTCTTTCCTTCTTCAAGTGCTTCTCTCCAATCTTAACTCCAAGAGGGCAATCCAAGTTGCCATGGAGGCATCATACAGACATCTCCAAATATTGGTCTTCAAGTGACCTTCCATACATGCCAAAAGCACAGGGTGAGAATCTAGCACTTACATTTACTGAGGGCTAATAGGGACAATTTTCCTACAGTTTCTCATTACATCCAAGTAGTATGTGTTGGGAAATTGCTATTCCTGTTTTACAGATAAGAAAACTAAGTTTTGCAGAGTGTATTCATTTCCTGGGTTTGCCATAGCCAAATAACCATGAACTTGATAAATTAAGAACAGGACTGTATTATCACAGCCTGGACGCCAGAAGTTCAGCCCAAGGCACTGGCCAGGCTGTGCTGCCGCCATAGGCTCTTGAGAGTGCTTGCTGTCTCTTGCAGTTTCTGGTGCAGCTGCAGCATTCCAATTTCTGTCTCCAGTTTTGTGCCACCCTCTCCCCACTTCTTTTCTGTTATAAAGACACATGTCATCGGATCTAGAGAATACTAGGATGGTCTCCTCTCAGGAACTTTAACCATAACTCCCAAGATCCATTTTCCAAATAAGGCCTTCTTCTAGGTTAGAATATTGGCCTAGCGTTTGGAAGAGATTTTTCTATGCACTACAGAGAAATTACATGTCACAATCTGGGGATGTCACTGCATGGGCATGGATGGGGATGATGTAAAGGGTGGCTTCTTCTATTTATAGAATAATCTCATAAGTCTTAAAAATAGGACAGAGCCTCACACAAACTCAGCAACATATATCTCTGCTAAGCATACTGTGAGCATTGCCCCACTGATAAAATACAGAGGAGGGAAATAAGTAGTGATTTTTTGTTTATTATAATCCCCTGTTGCCAGGTTGAGTGTCTTTGGAGGGACTGGGCAGAAACTAACCCTGAAAATCATATCGTAAGCAAGTTAAAAGAAGGTAGACTTTAAGCATCTCTCTGAATGATAGGGTCAAGACTAGAAATTAATTCTGCTTAAAGATTCCTGTCACGTTAGCCTCTATCTTTAGAGGTCTGATGGCATGAGCAGCCATGTCATAGTCTGGGGGCCCAGGGACAAGTGTTGTCTGGCAGATGTGATGGCTGCTACAGAGTACAGATGTGTCCCCTAACACATCCACTAAGAACCAGGCTCTGTCCCGGACATACAGGTACAATTCAGTCATGTTCTCCACAGCCAAAGGGCAAGAGATGACAACAGAGCATGGTAAGACACTCATGCTGTTGTAGAAAGGTTGTTTACACTTTAGAGATGTGTCTCTGCCTAAGGAGCCTTCTTGCTGGTGAGCTAAATGGCCAATAGCTAGTCAGGAGAGAATATGTATGACTTTAGGGCAGAAAGAGAAAGAGAAACTGAGAGGAGAAATCCAGATGAGCAATTTCTCCAGCAGACTCGGAGCAAGTCAGATGTGCCCATACTAAGAAGTAACCAAGCCACGTGGCCGAACATAGATTTCAAAATTATGGGCTCATAAAGTTATAAGAGCTAGTTGGGGGAAAAGCCTAAGCTAAGGCTAAACTTTCATAATAAATATTAAGTCTCTGCATCATTATTTGCAGGCTGGTGGTCCAAAGGTAGTATCCAACAAGAATGTTTGCTACTGCACACTACAGAAACACAAATGTCAACAAGGAGGGGAGAGCTCACTTATGGCAGAGATGAGACTTAGGGATGTTTTCACAAAGAGGTATTGAGTTCTTTGTCTAAGACTGTACAGCAGATGGAATGAGAGATCAGGCTAGCCCGACTCCAGCACCACTCCAGATGTTCTTTCCATTCCATAAAGACATTGGGGCAAGAGCAAAGCAAGTGAAGTAGGAGAGTTCCCCCTAGATGGTCTGACCTTGTCCTAGTCTGAGCTTTTGGGGGCTCTGAGGGGTGGATGCAATATTTGTCTGTGTCTTCCGTTCTGGCACATCACCTGTCTCATCTGGCTGCTACAGATGGAAGACAAAATGGAGAAAACAACAACAACAACAACAAAAAGCATTTAAAGTTTCCCTCCTAGAAGATATTCTATAGGTTAGGTGGCTGTTTCCCTGACTGCAGAAGCAGGCAACCAAATGATCATACTTTCTTTATTTTTAAAGTATTTTAATTCATTACTTTCTCCTCAACCTTCGTGCATTGTCTTTTAATAGTTTTAACCAACTATTCCCAATCTCATCAGTAAAATGGATTTGTATGCTGCTCAGGAGGAAGGTGATTTCGTTTTCCTTTTAGAGGCCCCAGCGGGTCTGGCCTAAATTCCTCGATAGAGTTGGTGGAGGTAGAATATTTTTAAGTTTTTGCTTGATTTTGTGTGCATGGGTATCTTGTCTACACGTGTGTCTGTGCACCACACGCCTGCAGTGCCTGCAGAGGCCAGAGGAGGACATCAGGTCCCCCAGAGTTGGGGTTACAGGTGTTGTGAGCCACCCTGTGGCTGCTAGGAATTGAATCCTGGTCCTCTGTAAGAGCAAGCTGTGCACTTAATCCCTCTTCCATGGCTTGAGCCCTGACAGTAGATTATTGTTGACTCCAATTCAGCTTCCTTAAGAGACATTTTAACCACTAAGAATCTGTGTTAAGTTTATCACAGATTTGAATTAGTAAAGCCCACAGATAACATAATTTGCTGGGTACTAATTATCTAAATGTAAGGTTACTTTACATACTCTTCTAAATGTATTTTAGGCATTGAATATAATAAGTTTCAAGTGATAATAGAGTTAACACTGTGGCCTCCCATGAAAAGGCTAAATGTTCTCAAGGAGTGAGGCACAAATGCAATGTGCTGTGAGACACGAGATGTAGGGCAGAACGATTTAATCTTAATAGCTTCTTTGTCTTGATATTCTCTTTCATCGTTCTTCCCATTCAATTGTCTAAGGGTGTTAATACAGTTCTGACCTAATCTTAAAAGAATTTACCTAAAGATGGATCAAGAACTAGACAGTGGGAAGAGAAGACAGAGAAGTCATATATGCCACTTGTAAATTCTAGATTGTTCTCAAACAATGGACCCAACTATCAGCCACCTGGTAGATACAGCAGACTCCAGAGAGAAGTTGGCAGGTCTATAACCTTTTGTTGTGGAGAGAGTCCCTAGACCCAAAGTAGCACCGTAGACAGGAACAGGGGCACTTTAGTGGGACCTGCCCAGATTCCTCACTGCTGGTCCCTCTCAGGAAATCTTATAAGCCATCTCTCCAATGGGTTGGAACAGCAGTTGAAGACAGGCTTGAATTAAAAACCTATGTATGCTTGCTTGCTTGTGGAAGGATTGTTAGACAAGACCCCCTATTTACTACTCAGGGATTCCTTTTGTGGGTCTAGGAGGAGGATAAATTGGTTGCTAAGCAGAATTTGTGGATGGTTTTCTGTTTTGATTGATAGGTTTCAGTTAAGTAAGCCTTTGTTCATTAAGCATATAATTTCCCATGATGCATCTGGTCTTAATCCTATGCACACTCATTTATACACAGGTGAAAGATGATAAATAGGCCTTTCCCCCAAAAATTCATTTTGAGGACACAATTCACTTTACTGTACATACACCCCAAACCAGTCTGGGTTAGATTGGACCATTACCTTTAGCTTTAAGATTTGGTAACAAACACCTTGAAAGGTCAGTGTTCACAATATAAAATCAAATAGGAAACAGCCAAATTCTCCAATCTCAAGGCCAAATCAGTCACAGGAAGGTTAGGGCGCCCGTGAACTGACCTGACTGAACTGGACTCCTTTCCCTCCACACCCATAGATGACAGAGTGATTCCGTAGATGGTTGGTGGACTCCTCAGATGAGCATGGACTGCCCTGGGTACTCCTGCAGCCACCAGGGGAGATGGGTGCTCAGGAAGAGTCAGTTGGGATTGACCCTAAAGCAATCTATGCCCTTGTGTCCGTGAATGTGTTCTAGTAATATGATGAAATATTATGCACACTGGTACAGCCTGAGGCAGAAGAAAAGTGTTTCTTTGAAAACCATGTTAAGTGTCTAGGAAGAATTTTCTAGATGGAATTGAAGGGAAAGCTGGTAAAGGAGATGTAGGTGAGACCGCTATGGAGGATTTCTCCCAGGATTGCTTGGCTGATTCGTAAACTCTCATTCCACGTTGAAGACATGAAAAAGAAATGTCGAAGGCATTATGGGTGTGGTTTAAGTAAAACAAAGGGCTGTGCATCTAGCTAATGCAATCTGAAAGAACATTCTTTCAAAAAAAGAAACAGCAAGGAGATGGCTCAGTATAGGTCAGACATTTGTTGGGCAAGCATGAAGTTTGAGTTCAGATCCCCAGGACTCATGAAAAAGTCCAAGCATGGTGGTGCATGCCTATAATTCCAGGACTGGGGACAAGGAGACTGGAGGAATCCAGGACCTTACTGGCCAGCCAGCGTAGACAGTAAGCGAACACTAGGTTCAGTAAGAGACTGTGCTTCAGGGATTGAGGAAAACATTCAATGTATGTTTATCTCTCTCTGTCTCTGTCTCTCTCTCTCACACACACACACAAAGAAAGGTCCTGCTCTCTATGAAAAGATTTGTGATTTCATATATATGTATATGTGTGTGCTTGCATTTGTGTGTGTGTGTGTTGTTCGAACCAAACTCCAAAAGCTTCTGTGTGTAGAATATTCTAGAATGCCACCATCTCATTGGTTTTCTATTAATGATGCAGAGTAATGTTCATCTGCGGAAAGGGGTGAGCTCTTCTGCTGCTCGAAAAGGAAAGCGAAGAATATTTTTACATGAAAAGCCCTTCGCAATGTATCATTGCAATAAAAATTATGTTTAAAATATACACAGTGTAATCCCATTCATGTCAAAAATACTTATGCCAGAATTAAAAACTACATTTTTAGGAGCTGGAGAGATGGCTCAGCAGTTAAGAGCACTGGCTGCTCCTGCAGAGGATCTGGGTTTGGCTTCCAGTACCCACATCAAATGACTCTCAACACCTGTGACCCCAGTTCCAGGGCATCTAATGCCCTCATCTGTTCTCCATGGACATGGCACACATGTGGTGCATGTGTAGAGAAATGAACACACATTCATACACGTAAAATAAAAATAAGTGAAATAAAAACATTAAATAAGCATATAATCAATGGGAATATGAGTGAAGTGTGATTTGCTTGTGTTTTTCATATCTTCTTGTCTGCCTATGATAAATATCATGTGAAAAAAGAATATTAAAATAATTACATCTTTGCTTGGATTAGATACCTGTCTGCACCTAGAGACTTAAGACAGTGGGAATGTCTACCTCCAAACATTCTCTTTTTATGGTGCTGAAGTTTGAAGTCTTCTTCCCCAGAAATTGGGTGTTGGAAACAAAATCCTCCAAGTCGTAAGTTAGAGGCATTCGGAGGTGGAGCTCCTCGGGGTGGGGGAGTGGTCATAGAACTGGATGAGATCAAGAGAGTGAAGTCTCCATGATGGCATTAGAAGAAGAGAGACCTCTTTGCTCTGTCTGATCACATGACACCTTCTGTCACGTGAGACTGAAGCAAGAAACTCCTCACCAGATATTGAACACTTGTGGTTCCTTGCTCTTAGACTTCCCAGACTCCGGAATCATAAGCCATTCTTTTTAAATCACCAAATCTTCAGTGATGTGTTATAGAAATCAGACTGTGACAACGAAGTCACCAGGCGCGTAGAAAGAAGGGCCCACCCTACTCTGCTGTGACTCATCTTCACTAATTGCATCTATAACACCTCTTTCCCAAAGAAAGTCACATCTGAGGTATTGGGGGTCAGGACTTTTCAGGATATGGATGCTATGAACTCACCTACTACAAACGTAGGATGGAACCTGCTTGGTTTGTATCTGTCCCTGGGGCCATTCTGCCCATTGGACTTCATTCAGGGAGGTTTCTTCAGTGTGCCTCATTTATTATGTCTTAGGAAACAGGACAAAAGAAGGCGGCAGAACCCAGAAGATACTCACAAAATCCATCATGGGACTTTGTCTCAGCGACACCCCAGAGCAGCAAGCTTTGGACAGGCTCAACACTCTCAAGTGGAAATGGCCCGCCTTGTAGGGGAAGCCCTTCTTCAAGTCTGACTCAGGAGGACAGCACCCGGGCTTTCCTGGGTCCACTACCTTGGGTCCCTCTTCTCTTCTGAGAATGACCCCCAGCTGCCTCTGACCTTGGGCTTCTTGGTGCTTAGTCTGCTCATATATCTACCCCCTCTCCTCTTCTGACCTAAACAGAAGAGCCTCCGTCCAAACCTGAGTGTTGACAGTCTGACCTAGGTCATTCTCTTTCTTCTGCCTAGCTGTGACATCTGGGACCATCAGGAAGGCAGTCACAGTGGCCTGTGGTCTGAACCTGGAAGCCAACCCAGCCCCTGCTGGTTTACAAGGATGCCATGTTCCTGCAGCCTGCTGTTAGGACTCCTGTCCCCACTCTAGCATAAAGCCCTGTGTTTTATGGTGAGTGGATAGGGGGTAATGGTATAGTGAATGTCTCCCCAGAAATGCCAGCAAGAGGCCCCATTTTAGCACCCTATGCTCAACCAAAAGAACTGTGGATGCTTCTATCATAAGAGTTGGTCCAGGGAGTGGCCATCCTGAGAATTTCTTCAATACGAGGGGAATCCTTACTCGCTGCCCACCCCCCCCCAAACAAAACCATGAAGACACTGACTTAAAAGGACATACTACCAAGGAGTCTGGCACCAAAGGCCAAGTACAAACTGCAGCTGAGGGCTACCTTCAGATCACCTCATCACCAAGTAGCTGTACTGTAGCAGCAGTTGAGACAACATCCTTCCCCTTAATACTTCAGAGAGCTGAACGGCCAAGTTCTAGGTCTCAGAATTTCTTTTCCTCTTAGCTTTCTCAAGCTAAGTGGGTTGGGTCTGAAAAATAGTTTACATATTCTCTGTATCTTCCAGTCTTTCTACATCTATCTGTCTGTCTGTCTGTCTGTATCTCTCCTCTCTATCTCTCTTCTTTCTCTGTTGCAGTACTTGGGCTTGAGTCTAGAATCTTGCACACATGAGACAAGTGTTTGGCCACTTACTAATATCTCTAGACCCTTAAAATATATTAAGTCAAAAGCTCATTAAGTTGCATAGGTTGGCTTTGAACTAACTCTGTAGCCTGGGCTGGCCTTGGATTTCTGCTCTTTCTGCCTCTGCCTCAAGAATCACGGGGATTACAAGCGTGAGCCAACAGGCTTGTTTGAGGACGTGGCTTTTCAGGGTGGGGAGGGGGTACAAATGAGAGTGAGAACAGAGATTAAGGATAGGGAAACAGGACTAGACATACTTGACTAATCTTAAATCCAGAAGCGATCCATCATCTTAGAGGCTACCACTTTTTCAGACGGTACCAGTCCGACACTAACAATGGGGCCTCATTAGCAGAATGAGCAGAAAGGAATCCTGCCTCTCAGACTTTTGTTTTTACCTAAAACTCATGATGTGGTATCTCTTGTTCTATTGGTGTCCCACTCAAGTATTTTGGGCATCTCTGTGACTGCATAAATGGTTCTTCTCTGCTTCAAAAGGGTAGCTGCTGCTGTGGGTAGACTAAAAAAAAAAGACGCTAGGAAGCCAAGTGAGCCCACATTAGCACACACCTACCTCCAGCACTTTTTAGATTTGAGAGTTGGAGAAGCCAACTCCAGAGGCAACTATCACTCTGATGTCTATAATCATAGAAATCCTTTGCCTTAGCCCTAGTCCTTTAAAAAAAAAAGTTTTGAGACAGGAAATCCTTCAAATTGTACAGGTTGGCTTTGAGTTTACTTGACGGCCTAGGCTGTTCTTGAAGGACAGACATATCAACAGAACCAGTGTGCTGATACTCAAGGATGGCTTCTGCTTGTCCTTATCCGAAGAGATTCATGGAACATCACTCCCTGTCTTCCTCGTTGCCCCTCCAAGAGCTATCAGAGGGTTATGTATCTGAGAAGCCTCTTGGTGTTCCCTGACCTTCCATGCCAGTGTGGAGGAAAGCGCTGTCCCTTCATCTCCATTCAGTGAGAGCTGGTGACAGCTTCAATAAGACTGTGGAGCTAGAGGGAAAGAGCCCCACCCACATAGCTAAGGAGGCATGACTAGGCAATGAATAAGAAGCTGCCTTAGAGGCCCAATCAAAGGCCACCAACAGCAAATAATGATACTACAGGTGGAATCTTACAACAGGACAGAGGAGCTAGGGGAGATCAGCAAACTGTGGTAGTTGTCCTAAAACCTGCCTTCTATAGTCTTCTTCCATGGAAAGGAGACCACTGTGGTTGTTTGAATGAGGATGCTTCCATAGGCTCACATATTGGAATGTCTGGTCCCCAGTTGGTCGGACTGCTTGGGAAGGACCAGGAGGTGTGGCCTTGTTGGAGGTAGTCTGTCACTGGGGATGGGTTTTGAGGTTCCAAAAGCTCACACTGTTTCTAGTTCTCTCTCTCTCTCTCTCTCTCTCTCTCTCTCTAAGTTAAAGAGCACAGAAATTTGAATATTTTGTACTCAAGCCATTAGCAATCAATTCATTGGGTCATCTAGCTTATTTCAAAAGCCTTGATGTCACCTTCTTTATGACATCACATCACCTTCAGTATCTCTTCCCTTTCCAATAGAGAATTCTGGGCTCTCAAGCCTTGCACCTGGGTCTGCTGCTGTTGGCTCGATTTTTAAAGCACAATTAGGCGTGGCGAAGGAAGACAAAATGCAAGCCTCATGTAGCATGAAACTATGTGCAGAACATGACGATTGGTTTTTGAGCAGATTGCAGGGCGATGGAGCAGGGAGACTGGAAAACGGCTGTGAAATGGCGGTGGGACGAATGTGAGACATTGTTCCTGGACAGCCTTTCTATTTCCCTCTGTATTTTCTCAGAAAGTCACCAGGGAATCCATTCCGCTAAAGCTGGGCCTATGGAATACAGGCAGTGCTCTGTTGCTGTGGCAACCATTATCTGCTCCTAATTCCTTTTCTTTTCTAAAAATAAAGTGTTCTTTCTCAAAGTACCCCCCCAGCCCCGCCCGCTTTTTATTTAAATCTCACCCTCTGTAGCAGCCTCACTGCTCCCTCTTGACCTGGTGATGCCTTTCTTTTGCTTGAGGAGAGCCACCCAGGGTGCCCCTGGTGAGCTGACTTCCCTGCCGGCCAGCTCCGAGTGTTAAATTAGAAGACCAATGAAAGCTGCAGACACAGGGTCGTGGAGCAGCCCCAGAGATCTCCTAGAGGGGGTGATGGTTCCTATGCTAAAGAACAGAAGCCACTTGGAACCTGGTGTCTCTAGCTCATTATTTTATCTGCTGCTTCCAAGGAACTGCATTTCCATGACAAAAAGAACAGGAGGGCGGAGGGCGGAGGGCGGAGGGCGGAGGGCCAAGGCCCAGCTTCTGATGAGGCTTGAAGCCTTGGACCTCACTCACGCTTTTGATCCCTAACTGCACAATGCCCCTTCCCTTGGTTTCTTGGCATTGTCCTGGACTTCCTTTGCCTTGCAGAGGATGATCTGCTTCTGAGGCATTTGGAATGTTCAGCATTGGCCTAAATCTCGCGGCCTTTGTACATCAAAGACGGAGTCATGATCAGTACAACCATTTGAAAGGGATTGCTTAGGGCTTCTTGAACCAAAAGAGACCGTCCATAGCTGGTGTCCTTCCTGAGACCATCCGCCATGCTGAGATGGTATAAAATAATGGGTCTTGTCATGAGTCAAGATTGAAGAATGCTCTGCCAGAGATAAAATAAGGCAGATAGCTGTGACCCTGCCCTCGAAGAGTCCAGACGGAGCCACGTTCCTGTGTCCGAGCAGATGAGATAGATGGTGAAGTGGCAGAGACGGCCCTGGCTCTGGGCAGAAGGTGCCCTTTAAGTTTTCTCCACTCGCACTCACCCCTCTCCAGCCCTACAGGGCCGGGCGGCTTCACAACAGCCAGGCTGCTTTAGCAAGTCCGTGTTGACAAAAAGGCATGTTCTTCCATGCCACGCTAAGAGGCCAAGGCAGGAACAGACAACATTAACTTTGGCTTATAGACATCTGTGTTTGGAGCCCAGCATGTTTAAGGGGAACCTTAAGATTTTCCCATCATAAATATGGTTAGGCAAAAAAGCATTATTTCCATTCTCCTCTTATGGTTTCAAGTATGTGTGTGGTGTGTGCACAAGTGTGTTCTTGCACATGCATACTCACGTATTTGAGGGCAAACGTGCATGTGCCACAAGTGTATGGAAAGCAGAGGACAGCCTTGGGTGTCAGATTTTGCCTTCCTCAAGGTCTCTTACTCACCATTGCGTGTAGTGAGGTAGCTGGTCCACATGCCTCCAGGATTCCCCTGTCCTGTTTCCTATCTTCTAGAGGCACACTACTATGAGCTGTGGTAGTTATCCTTAATGGCTGTCTTCACACAGCTTAGAATCACCTGGGATGACTGACTCAATGAAGGATTATCTACTCAGGTTAGCCTGTGAGCATGTCTCTGGGGGCATATCTTAAGTGAATAGCTGGCCCACTATGAGCAGCACTGTTCCCTAGGCGCGGGGGGTGGGAGGGGTCCTACGTAAGTAAGAGTAGAGAGAAGTCAGGCTGAGCACAAACCAGTGAGCTTGTATGCATTCCTTTCTCTCTGCTCTTGACTCTGGGTGTGACATGACCAATTAAAGCTCCTGCCTTGACTTCTTCACAATGATGGATTGTATGTAACCTGGAAACGGAAGATGAAATAAACTCCTTTCTCCCTAAAGTTGCTTTTTGTCAGAATTTTTTTCCGAGCAACAGAAATAAAACCAGAACACATGGGTTCTGGGGATCTGAACTCATGCTTTTCTTGTAAGCACTGTATGAGTTGCGCCATCACCTAAGTGTTCATCCAATTCCCATTCTTACTATAATATTGTTGCTGTGGACAGTGGCCCTTCAACACTCCTAATCTGGAGCCTGAGCTTTGAGATCTTTACTTTGGAAATGTCACTTGCTATGACCCCAAGTGTATGCTATGGCCAGGGGCCATGTGGCACTGGCTGAGTCAGTCGGTTGGGTGGTTGGGTTGAAAAGGAGTTTTTGAGAATTGGTTCTCATGGCTAGGCTGCAGCCAAAAGTCCCCACGGCACTGAGTTCTGGACTGTATCTTGAGATGGAGGAGTTGGTCATAGGCGAGGATGCTAACCCAGGTGTTAGAAAGACTGCCCAGTGAACTATGGGAAAACCCCAGAGCAGGGACTGCATCGGTGGAGGTGGGAAAGGCACAGAAGGAAGGTGCTCCTCTCTGCCTACTTCCCCTTGATTTCCAGAGTCTGAGCCCTGAAACCTCAATCTGGTAGAATCACATTGCCTTTCACAGTGCTTTCTCTCACCATAGACTGCCCAAGTTTCGTATTAATAGCTGAGCAAAGAAAACTTGTTGACACCAGAGAATGGAAAACAGGATCTCAAAAGAGCTACATGTCCACGTCTGTCGAGGGCGGTGAAATTCATGACTAACAAAAAGGTAAAAACATCCAAGTCGCCACCGACAAGTAGAGAGAATGACAAAATGAGGTATACACACGGTCATTAGTCAGTCTAAAAGAGGAAGAGAATCCTAACACACACTGCAACATGGATGAGGCCTGGGGAAACTAAGCTAAATGAAATAAGCAAGTCACAAAACAGATAAATACTATACTATATGATTCCACTTACATCATATTCTCATAGCAAGAAGTCATGAAGACAAAAGGTAGAGAGAATACTGGTTGCCAGGGACCTGGGGGGGGGCATGGAAGATGATTAAAGGTTCCATTTCAGTCTACAAGCTGAAGAGTCTGGAAGTTCACTGTACAATAAAGCGAATGTAGTTAATACTACCCAATTAAACACTTAGGATAAGAAAGCTTAGGTTATACGTACTTAATATTTTAAAACTATTTTTTGTTTGGGTTTATGATGTATTTTTCTCATAAGTTCATCCATATAAAGAGTATCATATGGTTAAAGCCTCCCCATCATTCTCCTGTTTTTCTCCTCTATCCCATAAAATTGCCTCTTCCCAAACCGCCTTCCTACTTGGTGTATGTGTGTGTGTCCCACTTCATTTAACTATGGTCTCCTTTTTGAGCATGGGCCGAAGGTTCATTATTTGAAGAATAGGGAGGGGCAGTGGCTATACCTCTGAGAAAAAGGATTCCTCCTTCCCATCATCCTTGCAATCTGCCTGTAGCTTTGAGATCAAACATAAACTATGTTGTTTAGGCTGTCCTTGAACATATGACACTCAAACAATTCTCCTGCCTCAGACTCCTCAGAAACCAGGCTTACAGGTATGTGCTGCGATGCTGAGTCTATGGTGACTTCGCAAAACCAAAATCATTTATGAATTCTCCCTGCCACTGGATTTAATTGAAGCCTCACGAGTCATGTGACCTCAGAAACCCATGAAATCTTTCCAAGCCTAACTTTGCAGGAATCGGGGCTAGTCATAGTACCCTGGAGGATCATGGGAAATATGAATTAAAATAGCACTAAGTCCACAGTGCTCAACCTGTCGTCTAGAGGCCTTCAGTTTGGTAGGTGCTCAGACATTAGGGAAGGAGGGGTGAAGAAATGTGCCCCCCTGGGAACAGAGAGATGGCTCAGTTAGCGAAGTGCTTGCAATGCAAATCACAGAAGCTGGATTCGGATCCCAGCACCTACACAAAACACTGGGTGTGGTGCTGCTGTGTGGGGAGGTGACAGCAGGAAAATGGGTCTAGCCGAGCCAGTGAGCTCCGGGTTCAGTAGGAGAACAAAAGAATGTGAGGAGTGTTAGAGAAGGAACACCTGCATCCTGCTTGACTTCCACGTGTGTTCACCCATACGCTCATATGCATGCATCGCCTACACACACAACATGCATGCATGTGTGTGATTGTGCATGCGTGTGCACGTGCCAACACACGCAGACACACACACAAAGAGAATGACGGTAATTCTGCCTGCTTCACAGGCTTGTGGGAAGGGTTAAACAATTCATTATTTATGGAGTGAGCACTTACCGGGTTAGACATGTAAATATAACCTTATAAATATTTGCTTAATAACTCCTCCAACATTTCAATCCCCTAGATATATTAGCTGCCCCCTCCACTTGATCTTCTCCCTCCGAGTAAGCATCCAAATTCCCTGTGAGGAAAAGCTCCTCCAGACCCAAGCCCCGGCCACGGATGTGTCCTTGGGGAAGAAGCCTGACTGCTACTAAAACTGGCTTTCAGACCTCATTTTCTAGTTAGTTGCCTAATTTAGAGACCTTGTCAATTTGCATTACATAGAAATACCGCGATCAGACTTCAAAGCTGCTTAGAACTGTGCCCTGCAGACCATTGCTCTGAACTTCCCAAAGTAGGTTGGAGCAAGCATAAATTATTCCACAGCATGACACTTCTATGATCACAGGGGTACTTTGGGGGAAAACAATAGCAACAAAATGGCCAAACAACAGAGAAACCCTGTCTCGAAAAAAAAAAAACCAAAAAAAAAAAATGGCCAAATAAATGTGCCATCTCTTCCCTGAAGATGGAAGCCAGCTGAAATGAAATCTCTTCATAGTAATCATGTGGATGGATCCTCATTGCCACTTTTATTTCTTTTCTTCTACTTCTTACTAGTAATCTAATAGATCCCCAATCAATTAGCTAAAAGAGATAGAATGCACAAAGGCTATCAATACCAAGATTTTCAAACAAAAGCATCCAGAGGCCCGGATCATCCTTCCAGTGGCTGCTCTTCCCACCCCTAAGCATTAACTGACTTTTAAGGGTCCAGAAGACTTCTATTTTGATACTTAACATAAAAAGAGTCCCCCAGAATGTGTGGTCTGGGATCTTGTACTGTTAATTTTTGTCAACTTGACACAAAGTAGAACCACCTGGGAAGAGGAAACCTCACTTGAAGAACTGCTTCTGTCAGATTGGCCCGTGGGGCATTTTTTCTGATGAGTGTTTGATGTGGAAGGGCCTAGTTCACTGTGGGTGGTGCCACCCCCAGGCAGGGAGTCCGAGGGTGTGTAAGAAAGCAGGCTGAGCAAGCCAGTAAGTACTATTCTCCCATATCGCTGAGTAAAGGGTGGACAGTTCTCTCTTTGGTATTTGTGTTTTCTTAAAACTTCACACACACACACACACACACACACACACACACACGCACGCACGCTCACACCCCAGTATCTTAAAACATCCTAGTTTTAAACAATGGGAAGGAAATCAGATTAGTGGACTGGCTATCTGAGGGTGGAATTGGGAACTGGTTTATTATTTGCTCTAGCTTTTCGCTTGACACAACAAAATGTAGTGCGTGGGGAAATGTATTTGTTACACGGGTGATTTAATTGGTTGCTATTTGGTATGTGTAGCATTTGACAGGAAGGGTACAAATATAATGAGCCCAGTGCTAAAGAATATGACGACTAGGACACAGAGCCCTCAAGGTGCACGTCTGGGTCACTCTTATCAGTCGGGTCATTCAGAGCAGGTACTCGCCAGGGACGCAGAGTCTGGGATGGATGGTAGATGAGGGAGGTGATTCAGACCAGCTGTGTTCCCAGTGAAGACTATGAAAGCAGGGGCTGTAGGTTATCTTACTTACTTCCTCTTCTGGGATCTCCCATCCCCACCAAAGAAGCAACAGACTATGCTTCCAGGGTGTATTTTAATCTGAGTCCATGTACACAAAGATGCTATGACGGACACTGATACTCCACCTAGATCCCCTTTTAGGAAGAGCTTGTGACAGCCAGAAGCACTGTTGGTGACTGTATTCATCTGTCAACACTGCAGGTTAGTCATGTGTTGTGACCAAATGTATGATCTAGAAAGCTTTTTCTGACTGTTATTAAAGGGAATGGACCAGAAAAAAATACTCCAACGTTTTTTTGTTTTCTTTTTTCTGTGTAGCAGATAACTCCAGTACGTTAAGTGAATTACAATATCAGGCACTTGGTGTTATTTGCATTACATGAGGGCTATAGATCAGCGATTATAGAATTAGTTCCATCCTGTCAGGCTCTTCTGGAAAAACTGTGGTGGGTTTTAGAGAAGTTCAGCATCACCGGGGACTGGAGGAGCAGCCCCTATATGTGATATACTGTGATGGCAGCAATTCCACAGGCTGGGGAGTGAGAGCACACAGCTAATACCTTTCACGTATTGGTGAACCATGAAGCAGAAAGGGGGGGAATGTTGGCATTTTTCTGATACTTTCCTTTATCATTCAGTCCAGTTTTCCAGCCCCTGGAATTAGTGCCATTCACAATCAGTACGTGTCTGTCTCCCCCCTCAGGTGTACCTCTTTGGAAATTCAAAGATATCCCCAGCGGTTGCATTCCCCACTGCTTCTCTAGGCATTTTTAATCAAATCCAATCAACAAAATTAACCAGCTCACCTTCACTCATCCCAAATACCTTCAGAAACACGAAAGGATCCACACTGCGTGAAACCATGCGTGCAAGCAACGTGGGAAAGGCTCCATTTCTTAGAATTGCTCTCTCTGAAAAGAAATCTCATGGCGCAGCCATATCTGATGAGAACAGCAAGGGTCATAAAGCTAGGACAGCTGCTTGACAAAGATCCAGCGAAGCTGAGCCACGTGATGGCTGTCACGCCCCTTTGGATTTTTATCTCCGCATGCTGCATGCCTGGGGGGCTCTTAATATTTGTATACTTTGGGATATCAGATTGATGGAAATTCTGTATGAATCATTTGTGCCTCTCCCAGGAGTACTGTTTCTTAACTTCCCCAGGAAAGTCCTGAGCACACTACCCCTCCCACTTTTGGGGAGATATCCTTATCTACTTGAAGGTCTTCCTTAGGCCTTAGAGGTTGTGACGCACTAAAGAAGCTAGAGATCTCTTTCAGAGGCTCTGAGATATGATTAAAACATCCACCTCTATACTTACTGAGGAACAAGATAATCAAAAGTAAGTAGATTTATAAAGGTCAACAAGATTCTGCGGGCTGGAGGAGTTGGCCACACTCAGACTGCAAACCTCTTCCCAGTCTACACTCAGCAAGGAAGTTGGATTAGCTGAAGTTATCCCAGCCCTACCCAGAGACTTATATGGATGGGCAAAGAATGGAATGGAACGATAAGAGAATGAAGTGTCAGGACCTCCCTTTCTTAGCAAAGTTAACTTGCACAGAACCACTGTGGTGCCATATGACCAAGGAACAAAAGAATGCCAGGATTAGACTTATAAATAAATTCTATAAAGATACAAAATGCAAATGTTGTATTAAGCCAGAATTTGAATAATAACTGCAGCAGTTTGGGCCTGAAGATTTTTCTTGGGCACTCTGACAATAAAGAGCTAATCTGCTGCTCAGGACATGGCAAACTGTATGGGCTGCCTTGGAGATTTTTTCTGTCTAGCATCTTTGAAGCTACAAGAACTGCCAGCCTGAGGATTAACAATTGAATTATAGGGTTGATGGGTAAAAATGATTATAAAAGATACCACTGTTTACTAAACTTGGGGCAAAATGATTGTAAAAGATAACTCTATTCTGCCATGGTCTATCAATGATGACTAAACTTTATTCTCCAGACGTACAAGAGGAAAAAGTTGAACACATCCAGAAACAAAATGATGTGGTCTATGTTTTAGAACAATATGAATCTATCCCTGCTTATTGAATTCTACATAAATAAAGAAGCACTCTGATTGCTAGTCAGTCAGCATGCAAAATTCTGCTGACCATCATGCCTGGCTAATCCTTCCCTTGCCGACTCCTTATATCCTCTCTGGGGACCTGGCCACCACTAAGGCTGGCCCTGGCAATCTTATAAATGCAACCAATATCAGATAGGATTCATTTGTTGCAGGTTCTTCACCTATATGATAAAAGTCACAATGGAGAGAGATCTACATATATAATCAATGTAGGAAAGCCTTCATTGATCCCAGTTACCTTCAAATCCATTAAAGGGTATATATTGCAGAGATAGCCTATATATGGAGACACGTGAGGGAAAGCCTTCATTCTATCTAGTCACCTTAAGGCATCAAAGTATTCACACAAGAGAAAACCTGTGGGGTCCTGGGCAACCTGGCCACACATAATGGGGCTCAGGTCGTGTGGGACCAGGGCAGCTTGGCCACACATGGGGCCCGGGCTGCACAGGTGCTGCCAAGGGAGGCAGCACCAGGTTCCAGGAAAAAAAATGGTAAGCTGACACCACCTAGGGAGGGCAAATATCTAAAGGGAAGTACATAACATTCCAACCACAAGACCACCAGATGTCCCTGAGCCCGGGACTCACATACTCTCCTTATGCCAAGACTCCTGGACAAATGTCAGCCAATCAGGGTCCTGAACCCTGGAAATCCCCTCACCACAACCTCTACTATGATAGAAACCCTATCTGGGCTGGGCTTGGGACTCTCTGATCTCAGTCACCGTGCAGGGCAGACTGAGAGTCCAAGCTTAAGCTTGAATAGAAGGCTCTTTACTTTTACATACAGGACTCAGTCTCCTTGTTGGTTTTTGGGGAACTCCATGATCTGGGTAATAACAAAAACCTTACCTATGCAAAATCTGTGGGAAAGCCTTCATTATCCTATTTCTATATACCAACTCAATCCTGGATAAATTTATATCAATGAGAAATTTGGAATTGCTTGTAGTCAGCTTGTTTCCAGTCACTGATGTGAAAAACGTATGAAAAAATATTAACTGTAAGTTATATACAAACATGATTATTTTTCCCACTAATGCAAATGCATATTGAATGGAAATTATGCATGTGTAGCAGTACACGAGGACACTTCCAGCACTTGGGAGGTAGGTAAATTACAAGTTTAAACTAGCATGGACTGTAATGGATTAAATAAAATGCTACAGGATCCCCTGCTGCTGCAGTGGCAGAAATGCTGCAGGTCCTGAGTGGTGGCAGTGGGCAAGTGGGTCCTGAAAGCAGCCATTCCCAGGCAGGGAGCCATGTGGTGGGTGAGAGACCTCGATGGGGCAGCCAGTCTCACCAGGAGAGATGGGGCACGCCATGAGACCAAGCTGCAGGTCTCCAAAGGTGGCTGGTCCTGGGCAGGGAGCCATGCAGTGGGTGAGAGACAGACATAGATAGACATGCCATGCAGAGTGAGGTTGGATATTTATTTAGTGGGTTATGGAGGGAAAAGGGAGAAGGGAGAAGAGCAGAGAGAGAGAGAGAGAGAGAGAGAGAGAGAGAGAGAGAGAGGGAGAGGGAGAGGGAGAGAGAGGGAGAGAAAAGGGAGAAGGGGAGAAGTGGGGAAAATGGAGAGAGGCAGAATCTGCCTCTTTGGGGGAGAGACAGAAAAGGAAGAGAGTCAGGCTGCAAGCAGAAAGGAAGATCTGCCTGCCTCAGCAGATGGGGGAGGGAGTGGGCAGAGCTTGTCTCTCAAAGGGACAGAACAGATCATTACATGGACTACATGGTGAGAGCCTATGTTAAGCAGACATGAAAAAGAAAAGAAACTTGTGTGTTATGACAAACAGTGTCAAAACCCTGTGAAAACTCCTCATGTATTTAAATGAAGGTAAAAAATATAGAGGACCTGATACAAATTGATTTTTGAAATATGTTATAATAAATACAGACTTTAAAAAATACCATAAAAGTTTCAATGGTTTTGCTTATGAAAGGCTTATTCTTAAAGAATGATATGTCTGCATTTTTAATTTTTACCCTTTAAAATAATCTTTAAGCTTGATGTTGTTGGTTGTGACTTATCGTCAGAGCTTTGTGGGTTAGAGAATTGCTTCATCATACACCCTGGAGATCAGAAAGTCCCTATCTCAAACACTGATAAATACAGTAATAATAAAATACATCAAGTATATTACAGTGACTTATTTCTATCTTTTGTGAAAGCAGTTGTATTGTAGTCTCTGGGGGGTAATATCTTTTAATCAAATCATGTAATCATTTTCTTTTACAAAAGGGTTGGATTATTGGATGAATGCAATATATTTGTAATTTTCCAGTTGGCTTTTTAATGGAGACTTTTAGAAATTGTGGTTAATATATAATTGGAATTCATGTCTATCAACTGTTGCCATTTTCCTACATGCCTACAAGGTAAGTTCTTAACAGTTATATGCAAACCATTTTTTTAGAGAACAAGTGACATTTCTGATATAAATTATTCATTTTTTAAAAATTTTTATGTATACCTTTAAATGAAATTTCTGTACATTATTTTGTAGAGTTTGAAATATTCCCAAACTTGGAGATTAGCAAATGTCAATATTTTCTTTTATTTAGAACACATCTATAACTATCTCACTGCCAACATAAACATGGTCAGCTTTATAATTGCTAAGTCTTTTTCTTTCATGTAAAGAGTAATACAATCAAATTTTCTTCTTCTGTTAAAAAATAACACATGTGTTGGGAACTTGGTTCAGTCAGAAAAGTACTTTCTGTTCAAGCATGAGGACTTGAGTTCAGATCCCCAGTACCTAAGCAAGAAGTCAAATGTGGTAGCATGTTCCTGAGAGGCAGAGACAGGAGGCTCCTGGAGCTTGCTGGCCAGCTAGTCTTGACAAATTGGTGAGGCTCAGGTTCAATGTAGTCTTAAAAAACAAAGTGGAAAACAATAGAGGAAGCTACTCAAAGTCATACACTTCACATACATACACACACATGTGCATACACATGTGCATGAATATATTGCACACATGCATACATCATCACATACACCAAAATAAAATACAATCTACCACATGCATGCTATCCAAGATGGTGACTACTTCTGAGGGAATAGAAAGGGGAATGAGAAGAGGAGCCCAATGAACAAAAGAAATGTTGTCTAGAACTAAGCCAGGGCTACAATAGTGAAAACATTTCAAAATAAAACAAAACATAACAAAACAAGAACAAAAATGGTATTGGAAGGGGACTGTCAGGAGATATATCCATAATTCCAGACAAAGTGATAAAGATATGATCTATATAGGGGGCTGGAAAGATGGCTCAGAGGTTAAGAGCCTGGCTGTTTCTCAAGAGGTCCTGAGTTCAATTCCCAGCAACCACATAGTGCCTCACATCCATCTATAATGAGATCTGGTGTCATCTTCTGGTATACAGCCATACATGCAGACAGAACATTGTATACATAATAAATAAGTAATTTTTTTAAAAGATATGATCTATAATCCTAGGATAGAAATAGTGTAAGAGAATTATTAAAATGCTATAGTTATCCAGATTTGAGTATTAGTTTACAAACTAAGACTACATACACCTAGATTCACTGTTTCATTCCTTGGGTTTGTGTGTATGTGTGTTTTGTTTGGTTGGATGGTTGGTCCATGTATTACAGAAAGTCCCTTCATTTGAGAGCTTTATTTCTGCAAAGATAAGGACAATTCAATGGTGAAGGTTAGTCAGGGAGGGGGTGTCTGTACAAGGTGCCCACTCTGACTGGGCAGCACATATTTATTACAGATTTCTCCTCAACTTTGCTTTGTATAATAACTTGCCATCACTAAACTCATTTATTAATGTAGTTAATATGAATCTGAGTGACGCTGTCATGCAAGCCTGGTAGACAGCAGAGGAAGTCCTAGGATTGTGCATCTCAGTCCTTGTGACCTTTCTTTGATTGGGATTCATATTGATGCTACTGCTTATTTCTCTCCAACCTTTTTGTCTAACTTTCAGTCATTTTGGAGAGAGTCCTTCCTTCACCCCAAGGACCTTCCTAAAGGGAATCCTTAATAGAATTTCTATTCTAGTGTTATAGTTCAGATCATTATAACTTTAGCTGGGAGTCTGAGGTTGTTTCCTAACTTTCCATCTCCAATATCATCTTTATTCTTACTCCTCACTAATCCATTATTTATATAAAAACAAGAGAAAGCTGAGTGCCAAAGGGAATAAGCCAAGCAAATACGATCCACAATTTGTTAAAAAAAAATCATTCCAATCCTTTCAAATGATGAAATCAATGTTTAAGAAAACACACATACACAAGCAAGAAAGACACCGCATTTTCTAGTTAAAAGGAATGCCGCCATTATGGCTGGGTCATGTCTTAATTCCTTCTCTCAGCTATGCTTGAGGAGGCTGGAAGCTAATTGCCAAGGTTCTACCTGCCTCTATAATCCTATCCCATTCTATCCCCTCTATAATTCTAACCCATCTCTGCTATCGGTTACATCTGCAGCTCATGTTTCCAGCAGGAAGGAGATGAGATATTATTCCACGTAGAGTAGTACCAAAAGAAACGGTGGTGCTGAAATCCCCTGGGTCCCGCTGACAGGACAGAGCAGAGTGATAACCTAACAGAAGCAAGCCTGGCTCATGGGCCCATTTCCCCTTTCCATTTTGTGGCTTTAAGTAAATAACATTCATCCAGTGTTTCAGTTGCTTCATCTATAAAGTAGGAAGAGCAATACCATGGTGTGTATTTTTTTTAAAGAGGATCAAATGCAAGAAGAAAAGTGAAGGTGCCAAAACTACAGAAAACTTCTTAGACTTTTTAATACAATATATTTTGATCATAAGATCCTCACAGACTCTGATGAGTATATACATATATGGAAGAGAAATATATTCTAGTTCTGTAGGGCCAAGGGTGGATCCTGGGATTCTGTACTTCTAACAGGCTTCCAGATGGTACCAGCACTGCTGATCCACACACCATAGCCTCCTTAGGAGGCTTATCACTGCAATATTCATCATGGTAGCCATTGGTTACTTCTGCCATCTCAAGTAAGACTAATAAAACTTAATAAAATTTAAAATTCAGTTTGTTAACTTCAGGAGACCTATTTTCAAGTGTTCTTACCTGCTTGAAAATTTCAAGATGTCATTATTTTTTTCAGCTGTGTAGTACTCCATTGTATAAATGTACCATATTTTCCTTATCCATTCTTCAGTCAAAGGATATTTAGGTTGTTTCCAGGTTCTGGTTATGACAAACAATGCTGTTATGAACATTGTTGAGCACATGTCCTTGTGTTATGATTGAGCATCCTTTAAATATAAACCCAAAAGTTAGGTATTGCTGGGTCTTGAGGAAGGTTGTTTCCTAATTTAGTGAGAAATCACCACACTGACATCCAAAGAATCTGTACAACTTGCACTCCCACAAGCAATGCAGAATATTCCCTTTAACCCACATCCTCTCCAGCATAAATTGTCATCAGTGTTTTTGATCTTGGCCATTCTTACAGGTTTAAAATGTAATCTCAGAGTTATTTTGATTTGCATTTCTCTGATGACTAAGGATGTTGAACATTTCCTTAAGTGTCTTTCAGCCGTTTTAGATTCCTCTGTTGAGAGTTCTCTGTTTAGGTCAGTACCCCATTTTTATTGGATTATTTGTTCTTTTGATGACCAATTTCTTGAATTCTTTGTGTATTTTGGAGATCAGACCTCTGTCTGATGTAGGGTTAGTGAAGATCTTTCCCCATTCTGTAGGCTGCTGTTTTGTCTTATTGACCATGTCCTTTGCTTTACAGAAGCTTCTCAGTTTCAGGAAGTCCCATTTATTAATTGTTTCTCTCAGTGTCTGTGCTATTGGGGTTATATTTAGTAATTGGTCTCCTGTGCCAATGCGTTCAAGTGTACTTCCCACTTTCTCTTCTATGAAGTTCAGTGTGGTTGATCCATTTGGACTTGAGTTTTGTGCATGGCGATAGTTACAGATCTATTTTCATTATTCTACATGTTGATATCAAGTTATGCCAGCACCGTTTGTTAACTATGCTTTCTTTTTTCCATTTTATATTTTTTTGCTTCTTTGTCAAAAATCAGGTGGTTGTAGGTGTGTGGGTCTTTGATTTGGTTCCATTGGTCCTCCTGTTTGATTTTATGCCAATACCAGGCTGTTTTCAATACTGTAGTAGAGTTTGAAGTCAGGGATTGTGATACCTCCAGAAGTTCTTTTATTGTACAGGATTGTTTTGGCTATTCTGGGTTTTTTGCTTTTCCATATGAAATTGAGTATCATTCTTTCAATGCCTGTGAAGAATTTTGCTGGGATTTTGATAGACATTGTATTGAATCTGTAGATTGCTTTTGGTAAGATTGCCATTTTTACTATGTTAATTCTACCTATCCAAGAGCATGAGAGATCTTTCCATTTTCTGGTGTCTTCTTCAATTTCTTTCTTCATAGTTTTAAACTTCTTGTCATACAGGTCTTCCACTTGTTTGGTTAGAGTTACTCCAAGATATTTTAGGCTATTTGTGGCTATTGTGAAGGGAGACATTTCTCTTGATTTCTTTTTTCAGCCAGCCCATTTATCATCTGTGTAAGGAGGGCTACTGATTTTTTTTTGAGTTAATCTTGTATCCTGCTACATTACTGAAAGTGTTTATGAGTTGTAGAAGTTCCTTGGTAGACTATTTGGGGTCACTTATGTAAACTATCATATCATCAACAAACAGAGTTTGACTTCTTCTTTTCTGTTTTGTATCCCTTTGATCTCCTTTTGGTGTCTTATTGCTCTAGGACCTCAAGAACTATATTGAATAGACATGGAGAGAGTGAACAACCTTGTCTTGTTTCTGATTTCGGTGGGATCACAGTAAGTTTCTCTATTTAGTTTGATGTTGACTGTTGGCTTGCTGTATATTGCCTTTATTATGTTTAGGTATATTCCATATCTCTGCTCTCTCCAAGATCTTTATCACAAAGGGATGTTGTATTTTGTTGAAGACTTTTTCAGCATCTAATGAGATGGTTATGTGGTTTTTATTTTTCAGTTTACTTATATAGTGGATTACATTGACAGATTTTCCTATGTTGAACTATCCCTGCATCTCTGTGATGAAGCTGACATGATCATGGTGTATGATTTTTCTGATGTGTTCTTGGATCTGAGCAAATCCAGATCTTTTCTATGCTGCATCAAGCATTATGTACATGATTAAAAAGCCACCCCCAAACAGTAAAACAGTATCTATTGAGGATTTCCACTGTGATGTAGAATTAGCAGAACCAAGCTATTTAGCTCCTAAAGTTTATAATCCAGTTAGTATTGATTTGAATAAATGAAAGGATTATAAAGTGTAGTTGGCCTTGGATGCTCTCCCGTAAATAGAATCCAGCTTTAGTTCATGATACTGTGGCATCCTCTCAGAAGAACTCAATGTTCCCTTGTATTCTTTCCTCTTGTTTAGAATTTCAGTGTTCCCCACAGACACTTGTGTTAGAGCCTCGGTAAATGGGGTGGTACTTTTGGGATCCATTAGAACCTTTCAGAGGTGGAGTTGGGAGGTCTTTAGGACCCTTGGGATCTTACCTGGAAGGGGACTTTGGAATGTCTCTCTGCTCTCTCTTGGGATATGAGTTGGTTTTATTTGGTTTGTTTGTTTGTTTTTTCTGCTGTGCTGTGTTTTCTATCAAAGCAATTGGGTCAATTGAATATGAATTGAAACCTTTAAAACAGTGATCAAAACAAGCCTTCCCTTTTTATAAGTTGATCATCTTGGGCCTGATACTACAATGCCTATGACATAGTGATTCTGAAGATTTGATTAAGAATTTCTAAAGAGCCAGCCATGTTGGTACATATCTATAACCTTGGCAGCTCAGGAGACAAAGGCAGCAGATCAGCAGTCTCAGGCCAGCCTGCGTAACATAGTGAGACCTTGTTTCAAACAATGTTTTTCAAAGAGAATATAGATTTGTTAGAGAAAAGTGAGAAAGAGCTCCTTAAACTGGGAGGGCCTCCGTGGCATAAATATTTTGGTCAGTTGTTTGTTTTTTTTTTTTTAAGCAGGTTTAGGGTGTACCTAGCATGCATCAAGCCAATAGGTTCAGTCAATCACCAATATTGCAAAAACAAATTAACAAAGCCTCAGAGAGCTCTTAGAGTGTGAAGGGAGGTTTCACATGCCAAGTAATTTGGAATAGTGTTTTTCAGTCACATTGTAGTAAGTGACTACTAGAACTTTGACCTGCTTCCTGCCACATACTCTGAAACACACTGTATGATACTTCTCCCTAAATTTCTGGTTTCCTAAAGCAGACATGGTCTCCCTTTCCAAATCCTAAAGCTTGCACCTCTGTATTTGTTTTTTACATCTGAGTCCTATAACAGCATTAGTTCAATGAAATCCACATGTCTTCACGTGGCCGAAGATGAAACATTGGTGGGAAGCTGGTTCCCACTGTCGTCATTTTCCATCACATCCTGAGTCCCCACCGGCTGTCAGCATTCAGGCAAAATACTTAGTCACCCTAGGCCTTAGTGCTTCCAGGTCACACAGTCACACAGGCCCCATCACCATTCAGGCAAACTGTCTGGCCACCCCAGGGCCTCAAGATCTACGTAATCTACACACAGCATGGTCACATAATCTATGTGTGATGTAGCTTCTTAAGCCTCTGTGTGCATGCACTAGGCTGACCTTTAAAAGCGGGCATGCCCGCTCCACCTCTTACCTGCTTTCAGACAGGCCTGCGCACTACCACCACACACACACACACCACCCCCTATCCACGCTCTGTTAATAAAACTCTTAAAGTGGGTTTCTTGTGGTGTATCTTGTGATCCGTTTTCGTGCCTGGTAATATCACCCACCCTCTCCAGCTCACAGGAACAAGCTGCATATATTCTTTTTCATGTTTCCGTGACCTCACATTGGAACGTTTGGGATTTATCACAATAGGAGGATTGACACCATAGAAACCGCACCGTGAAACAAGTCAGAACCCCCTCCCCCCCCCCAATGCTGCACCATCTCCTATGCCATTAGAGAGGCAGTTGTTATTTGAACAACTATAACACATTGGGTGGTAAAGAGAGAGGACAAAGATATTCCCCAGTGTCCAGGGGAATACAGAACTTGTTTGGAGGAGTCAATATTTATTTATCTATTTATTATTTTTTGGATTTTCGAGACAGGGTTTTTCTGTAGCTTTGGTGCCTGTCCCGGAACTAGCTCTTGTAGACCAGGCTGGCCTCGAATTCACAGAGATCCGCCTGCCTCTGCCTCCCGAGTGCTGGGATTAAAGGCGTGCACCACCCATACTTCCTCTTCATTGTTTACTATGGCATCTGACATAGGAAACTTGTCTCACTCTCCTTAGAGAATCCTCACTGAAGCAGCCGCTCTGACCTTTCAAAGGCCATCCCATGGCTTACCACGTGTGTCTCGATGCCAGGAGAGACATCAGGGAGAAACATGAGCGTGAACCGTGCGCGCTCCCTACCTGTATCCTCCCCTGTGGGTAGAACACAGCCCACATTTCCTCACTTGTAGATATGCCCATCCTTTGTGACTGAAGCAGCTCAGTTTCCTTCTGTAACTATTAAACTGAAGATCAAAGATATGCAGACGTGATGCCGGAATAGAGTACCACACAACTTACCCTTACTTACTGTCAAGTAGAACTACCTGGAGGCAGTTGGTGGTTCTTTCTACTAATCACGCTGAGTACCACAACATGAAATCACTTGGGAGGCTTGAAAGAAACCCTGACATAGGTGGTCCAGGGCGACCTTCATTTCTACTCCTGTTCCTCCTTTGCTGTGACAGAAACTGTGGTGGCAGCTAGTTTTGAGAGCCGGAACGGAGAGACATCATCTCTTTGTCTTTATTGTTTTCCATTCACTTTTCCATTTCTTCCACGGTCTGTTTAGGCATTCAATGAACCCTGCCCTGGAAGAAGAGGAAGGTTCCTCCACGATTTGACCTTGGTTTTAGCTACCCCCCGACCCCCCACCCCCCACCCCGGGCGTCCCACTCAGACCAACATTGGAAGTTGATTTAAGTCCTAAACTTTCTGCACTTGCATCCCAAAGCTCCTGAGAAGCAGGAGCTGCCACTGACTGAGATGATAGAGAAAGAAGGCAAAGAGGCAGCTCCAAGAGGGCAGAGCCCGGGGATGGAAGCGCCCCATCCGGTCCACATCCACTCGCTCTCCTAGGCTCTCCCTCCATTTGGCTCCGCTGTGGGCTCTTCTTTCCTAATTTAAGTTTATAAAGGCCAATTTTGTAATGAGTTGGCACAGAAATTGAGCCTGCACCTTTTTTTTCTCCCTGCACTGCAGTTTGGCTTTTAATAGCTTGATTAGGTTAAGACATCCAACTCGGGAAAATTGCTTTGTTTCAAGGAGGCATTTAGGGTTACAGGGGAAAATAATCTTTATAATGTAGTGTGCTTAAAGGAGATCGGGCTAGAGCATATCACTTTAAAAAATTCAAATCAGATATATTGGGTTTAATAATGTGCAGCAGGTGTCCCAAGTTCCCCCTCTCTTAAAGTGAGCACCCTTAAGAATGCCACCTGATCCCCGATGCTTCCAGGGAGCAGGATATAGGTCATTATGCACCGTTTTCTAGCTGAAACTGTTTATAGAGCTGTCTATCTAAAGCCAACGCCAGCATTAGGATGCTTCCCCTCTTCCCCACTGCACTGCTCTTGTCTCCGATGCTCTTCAGATTTCTCTCTCCTGGATGTCCTTGCAGCAATCCAGTTCCTTCCATGTTTCTATTATACTTCTCAAGAAGGTGCTGGGGACATGTTGTGTGAGACCTTTCTTGGGGTGATGAAACATGCCCTTGTCTACTCATCCTATGAGGACCTGACTTTGAAAACTCCATTTTATTTATTTATTTATTTTTATTTGAGGAGGGGGTTGAGACAGGGTTTCTCTGTAGTTTTGGAACCTGTCCTGGAACTTGCTCTTGTAGACCAGGCTGGCCTTGAACTCACAGAAATCCGCTTGCCTCTGCCTCCTGAATGCTGGAATTAAATGGCTCAGTTGTTAAAGGCTAGGCTCACGATCAAAAATATAAGAGCAAACTCCATTTTAAAGAAGGGGCTTCATCTTAAGCCATATAATGAGCTGGGGGTGGCAGATCTCAGCCCAGAAATGTGCAGCGACAGCAGGAATTTGAAAGGATGCCCTGAAAATACCCAATTAAGGAGTAGGGAGCAGGGCCATTAAATCTAACATGGCCCAGATGTTCTTGGGAGGCATACTGTCCTTGAAGATATCTTGTCAGTTATTTATGGCTCTCTGTTAGATTTTCATGCCCCAAAACTGACCAGTGGTTTCTGAAATTACCTTACCCTATGCCCTCATTACCTAATCCCAAGATGACAGGACATGAACTCCCCTGACTACAGTGTTTCCCCTGAAAAGACACACCCTCTCAGGGCTCCCTGCCACACTTTCTGTGTCCACCATGCTGGGGTGCTGGAAAGGTGTTGGTTCAAACTTGAGTTTAAATATTAAAAAACTCTCATGTAATTTGCATGGGAAATCTGGCTCCGTGAATTCATTTGGGGACCAGAAATTTGGGCATAACAATCCCAGAATAGGAGCCCATAAATCCCATCCTTTTCTTACTCATCTATATTTATGCTATTGTTTGTGTTCTATAATGGCCCCTAATTAATCATCAGTATATAAATTTAAGAGGGACATAATTCAGCTTAAAGCACACTCTGCCTCCACACCCCACTCCAAGCACACTGGCCTCCAGTGTGGTCTCTCAAGCATCCCAAACTTTAACTCCTTGGGCCTTGACTTGCTGTCTATCTTCTTTACCGTGACCTCCTTCCCCTAGATATTGTCTCTTCTCACTCTACCTTGATCTTCCTGCTATGTGGGGTGATTCTATTCCTCTGTGCGTTCACTTTCTTGCCATGAAAAGGAAGCAATAATGGTGCTTCCCTTATAGATTTAGTGCAAAGATTAAATTACATCGCACACACAATGCACAGAGTCTGGTACCAAGAGATTCTCAAGTCAAGGTTGTGATTATGGTTGCCATAGCTGCCTGATATCTTCTTTCAGCAGAGGGATGTTGTGCCCAGCACCCTGAGATGTGGCTGCTGGAGAGTCAGGAAGATGGTCAGATGTGGACTAGATGGCAGGAGCTAGTGAGTAGAAAACAGCTCAGCATGTCACCTGACTAGGGAGGTTGTCCTTTACCATACTAAAACATCTCCATTCCACACACCCACACCCACACCGCCCCACACCCACACATGGGCAGGCGGTCATGCTACTCTGTATCTTCTTTATTCTGATGTCACCATTAATAACTCCCATGAAATATGATTATGTGTTTGTTTATGATCCACTTTTATTATCAATTGTATAACAATAAGCAGGGCCAGAACTTTGCCTCTTTTATTTCCTATTTTATCTTTAAAGGCTAACATGAGACTGGAACTTCTAGCTCTCAAAGAAAGAGGTAGATTAATGAGCTGTTGTGGGACCAGACTTCCATGATCCTGTCTCTGTGGAAGAGCAAGCACTGTACTTGATAAACAGAGAAAGGTCACAAACAGCAAGGGTTTGAGGAAAAGGTAGTTTCTTGGGGAGTTGTCCATTGAGCCATAAAGGATCCAGCCTGCAGGAAGTAAACAACTGAATAGTTTGAGGAAGTTCCTAAACCGCACCAGATTCACTAGGCACCTCTTTCCCCTATGTAAGTATAAATAATAAGGACTGCTGGGAGACCCTCTCCGACCAGCTGTGGTGCCTGGAAGGCACAGTAGCCAACTGAGTTGAAAACAAAACCCATAGAGATCAGCCAAATACCTAGAAAAGATCCTCCGACCTGGTGAGCTACTTGCTGAGTATGCAATGTCCTGCAGGTTCCTAGCTTTAGAGACCCATCACCCATACCTGGGTGGGCTTTGGTAATGCAGCTGTCTCTGAGTCATTTCTGCTCCCATAAGTAACCCCTTCCCCATACTTCTGTAAGCAGCCCCAATAAAATGCATTGACCTGCCAAATTGGAATTTGGTGGTATCCTTACTTTGGTCTATTGTCAGTTCTCCATGTGGATGAGCAGAGGTTTGTTCTTATGTCCCCAGGAAGAGTACCACGCATCCAATAGAGACAGCCTTCTCCAGAACACAGCAGTGGAGTGTCACATGGGGGCGGTGCCAATTCAGTATCATCCACAGGGTATGGTCGTGGACAGACTCAAGACATGTTGCCTTGGTGGTTACTTAGCCTCATGATAGCTCACAGAAATGACAGATGACAACAGTGAGATTTTATGGGACCAGAACCACAGCTCGGATAGCCTCAGTAGCTACTGCTACCCTCTTCTGCTGCCACGTACCAGTGAGACCCATGGCTCAGTTTTTGGGTGGTGCAAGCATCCTGGATGACAGGGACAGCTGTGTTATGACAGTGTCTTGAGCTTTTAGTGAGTGCCAGGCTCATTAGCAGTGGGACAGATGGGGAAGACACCAGCAAGAAGACTTGAACATCCCCAGCTTACAAGTTTGTTTCCTTTGCTTATGAGGCCGAAACTTTGCCCATTACAGCCTTTTTTTTTTTTTTTTAAAAAAAATCTCTGCATGGTCAGCACCACCCCCTCATATATTAGTGCCATCATTAAATAAAACAAGGGATATTTGAACATTAACACTCTGTAGGAGACCAGGTGAACATCAAACAAAAGAGTGGTTCTTGCCCTGTTCTGTATAGAGCAAGACAATGCAATATTTCATCACATGATTTAACATGCAGTTGAAGGTGTCCACAATTTTTATTTGTGAAAATTTCTAGGATTTGAAGACAATCCCCCCAAGTCCACTAGCATAAGATAACCACCAAATGGAACCTTAGAGAAAACCCCAATAACTGACTCATGATACCAAAGAACAGTTATGTTGTTTTTTAACCAATCATCATGAATATCCCTGGGACTCGTAGGAACAATGGCAGAGAGTCTCAGAAATCTGGAGACTCTGTAACTATGGAGGTGCAAGAGACAGATAACTGTTCTGTTAATAGAAGCCTCGTGTGGACCGAGTCAGCCACTGTGCTGGGTCTCATCTGTGGTCCTTAGGCAGGGCCCACCTTAGTGTGATCTCCCTAACACAGCAAGAAGGGAAGTCTGAAAATTTTGTGGGTTTCTGGGGACGAGAAGCACTCGGCTAAGGCTGGAAGAAAATGGAGGCCATGTTTCTGCTTCCTCAGTGGTGGTTAATCACCAGAGGATGCAAAGACCAGTCTGCATTTTCTGTGCTCTGGAGATTGCCATGCCTCCTCTTCTCCCTGCTTTTGTTCCCCCAGCCCTTAAAACCATTTGGTGACCCATTTTCTACTCTAACCGCTTCTCTGCCCGAAAACCTACAGCAATCTCTGCCTTCTGACTCACAGCCTTGACTAATGCAAATGCGTGTCTTCCACTGGTAGGCTACTTCACGGCTTTTAAAAGGCTTTTGAATCGTCTCATTTAAATTTTATGACAATTCTGTAGGGCTGACAAAGCAGAGGCTATTAAGACCATTTTTTATATGGGAATAGAATCAGACCGGAAGGAGCCTCAGAGCTGGTCTTCCTTTTTCTACTAAACAGTGGGAATGTTTCATGCTTCAGTTCATCGTCTGTAACATGAAAAGACTGAACTAAAATTACTAGTTTTTGATTAGTTGCGTTTTCTCTTTTCCCACTGTCGTCCACCATAAGAACTATATTCTCTATTACTTCCTAGCACTCACATCTGCATGTCTGGAAAATACTACACAGTTTTAGGAGAGAGATCCCTAAGAAACACAGCACTCTATTTTTTAAAATTGATTATATTCATTTTTAAATTGTTTTTGGTGACCCACAAAGAACACTGGCTTCACAGTCTAACTATTCAGACATGCAACACCAATTTCCGGGGTTTTATTTCCTCATCTATAAAATAGGAGCAATAGGCGCTGGTGAGATGGCTCAGCAGGTTGTGGCTCTTGCCACGGTGGAAAAGAAGAAGTAGTTTTCCATAGATACTCAGAGGAGGCTCTAGACACAAATAAGCCCAGATTTAACCACACACGTTTTCATCCAAAGTGGCCCATTTCCGGGCTCTTGCCCAAAGTCATTTGGATGGACTGTCTTAGGAGGGGATTCTTAAGTCCTTACAATATCCAATCAGGTTCCTGTTTTCACTTAAACATATCAATCCATCAAATCAGAGAAGGAGAAAAGAAAGCCAACCCTGTCTCGCGCCCTGCCTAATAGAATACAAAAGCACAGGCTCGCCAAGGGGTTGAACCAATACAGATTTGGGATCCCTTCCCCTTCATGGGGAGTCTGTTTCTCTGCACTGGATAGAACATTTGTTTTGTTCTTTGCCTTTTTTCTGTTTTAGATTTTATGTGTTTAGCCAACGTGTGTGTCTTTGTGCTACACACCTGCAGTGTCTTTGGAGGTCAGAAGATGGTGCTGGATTCCCAAGGACTGGAGTTACAGTTGTGGGTGCCATGTGGGTGCTGGGAATCGAACCCAGGTCCTTTGGAAAAGCAGCCAGTGCTCTTAACCACTGAGCCATCTCTCTGACCCTTGTTACTTTCATTTTTAATAAACCTGGACTGTGCACCCTGACTTCAAACATCTCATATTATATTTCCTAAAGAGGTGAAGATATGGAACTGAGAAAAGACGCCTAGATTGCATCACCACCAAACTCAATGTCCTGAGTTTGATCCCAGGGAAGGAGAGCATCAATTCCTGCAAGTAGTCCTCTGACTTCTGCATATATACCAAGACACGAGCAGAGCAAATGCACATGCGTGCATGTATGTATGCCTGCGCGCGCATGTGTGTGTGCGTGTGTGTGTGTGTGTGTGTGTGTGTGTGTGTGTGTGTAACAATAGGACCTTATTGATAGTATCCCATTTTTATCTATGGGGACACAGCCTTAGCACCTGTCCCACTCCCACCCCTATGGAAGATGGTACTGAATTCATCGGGTCTCACCCTTGATGTGGTTGTAACTTTTGCTATATAAGAAAAACAACAAAAGTAGCACAAATTTCATTCTTCATCTTCACAACTTCAAGGATAGAAGGCTCTTAACAGCCAGGGCACACATTTCTCTCTTTGATTCTGAGGCTGAGAACCTTCATCTTAACACTTAGAGGAAGACCCTGTACAGTTACTCTCTGAAAACCGAAATGCCAGTACCACTCCTCTTGCAAGGCAGTGCCACTGTTAAATCAAAGAAGGGTTCCTTGAGCATGAGGACTGTGCAGATGGCCGACACTGTCTGGATTCACCAAACAAAGGGTGGCTCTTGTCCCAGTAGGGATGGAGTGTAAGATTTCCTCACACTACTTTAAATAATATACAATTTAAGATGCACACATTTACTATCCTTGCAATTTTCCAGTAATATTTCCAGATTTCAGTTGACCACAGATAACTGAAACCTCAGAAAATGGATCCCCCCAAAAAGAAACAGGGGCAGGGGACTATTATATAAGGTTATGATAGAATTAGGTATAATTCTATCTCTGGGTTTAGCTCAGAGTTGATGCTAATTTTTACCCCCCATGACCTAATAGATGAATCTAGAGCCTGCCTAGTACTAGATCACATTAAAAGTGAAGATCAGGTTACAGAAATAGTCTAGGGCAGTGGAGAATTAAAGTGGTCCTAATACCAGAATTCTAGTTCTGCTAGGTACTTCAAACTTCCTCTGAGGCTGCGAGGAATCAAATGCAGGAATACTCACATGCAGTTATCTGCCTTGAGGGACTGGAGGTGAGGGAAGACAGCTCACACTGGGAAAAGCTATAACCCCCCTGTGGCAGCACATGTGCGAAGGAGGCGCCTTATTTTAAGCGCTTGGCGTGTTCCTAAGCAGATGCACACTAAATGCTCATCTGATTACACATGCGACATATCTGCAAAGGACAACAGGGGCTCTGATGGAAACTGGATCACGGCTGTAACCATACAGGAGTAGTACCATTGCTTTTCTGAGAACCTGATGCTGAAGCAGACATCAGAGAAACAAGTGGGACTTGGTGAAAAGAAAATGTATAAAAGTCTAAGTCTGTAATCAAACATTTTTCTCTACCTGCCAATTCTCAAATAAGCACTCAGAGGCTCAATATTAGTTATAAATGATTGGTCAATAGCTCAGGCTTGCTACTAGCTAACTCTCACACTTAAATTAGACCACAATTTTATTTATGTCTTGCCACGTAGCAGTACCTTTATTAGCATGGCACGTTCATCTCCTCCTCCCTCTGCATCTGGTTGGTAACTCCTCTGACTCCATCCTTCTTCCCACCATCCTTAGTTTGGTCACCCCACCTATACATCCTGTCTGGCTACTGCTGATCAATCAACATTTTATTAAACCAATTAGAGTGTCAAATCTTTGCAGTGTACAAGAGGGTTATTTCACAGCATTAATAGAAACAACGCGGGAGAAGCTGGGGAGATGGCTCAGCCGTAAAGCGCTTACTCCATAAACACAAGGAACTGTTCCATATCAAAAGCTGGGCGTGGACATCCTTGGTGTTCCAGCGCTGGGGACGGGGAGACAGAACAGTACCTGGAGCTTGTTGACCAGTTAGTCTCACCAAACAGGAGAGCTCCAGGTTCAGTGAGAAACCCTGCTTCAATAAGGTGGAGACCCATTGAGGAAGGCAGTTAGGATTGCTCTATGACCTCCACTTGTATATACATATACCACACACATATGAATTAATAAATAAAAACTCTCTTTACCTTCTGAACTTTAAGTCTTATGTGTCTACCTCCTGGGATGTTGGAGTTAAGTGAGCTAAGTACCTAAGGTGGTATTTACCACCCCTGTTGTCCCATATGCGAACATGTCCCCAACTGGGAAGACTACCACTCAGGTCCACACAGCAGCAACATTCCATCCACCTCAACAGAAGCAGAAAACAGAGATTTTCTTCTAGTTCCTGACAGATACCACTGGGGTAAGTGATGCAAGCTGGGTCAAACACTCCTGTTCAAACACTGAAACTAAGGTAAAGAAGAAAAAAGAGAGGGCATCTGAGGAGACAGCTCAGTCTGGAAGTTCTTGGCACTCAGGCACAAGGACATAAACCATAAACAAGCACGGAAACCGTAGGGGAGAAAAGTCCAGGTGTGTTTGTAATCCCAGCACTGCATCTGACTTCAAATACAAGGTAGGTAACTCCTGAGGAATGGCACCTGTGGTTGGTCTTTGACCTCCGCACACATGCTCCTGAACACACACACACACACACACACACACACACACACACACGTGCGCGCGCACACACACACACACACAGGCATACCCATAATAAACAAGAAACGAAAGGGTAGGAATATAGTGATTGTGCATGACAGCTTCAGGATGGCATTAGTCTAAAAAGAAACCAAGAGCCAAAGGAAGTAGAACATTGATGATGATGATGATGATGATGATGATGATGATGGTGGTGGTGGTGGTGGTGGTGGTGGTGATGCTACTGCAGTGTCTTGAGAAGATGCTCCTGTGGTGTGCCCTTCACCCATCCTGCCCCCTCCTCTGACTTCTGTCTGTCCCTTAAGGCTGTTGCTCTAGTCATTTATTCCATCATTTCTGGGATCTGTCTCATACCCTTTCAATGACATTCACTGCCTACCTGTGGTGGTATGAATAAGAATGGCCCCTTAGGCTCATATATTTGAATGCTTTGTCACCATGGAGTGGCACTACTTGAGAAGAATTAGGAGGTGTGGCCTTGTTCAAATGGATGTGGCCTAGTTGGAGGAAGTGCGTCACTGTAGGTAGGCTTTGAGGTTTCAAAAGCTCAAGCCAGTCCTATTGTCCCTCTCTTTCTTCTGTCTGTGGGTCTAGATGTAAAACTCTCAGGGACTTCTCCAGCACCATGTCTGTCTGTGTGTCACCAAGCTCCCCACCATATAATGTACTAAATCTCTAAAACTGTAAGCAAGCCCCAGTTAAATGCTTTCTCTTATAAGAGTTGTCATGGTCATGGTGTCTCTTCACAGCAATAGGACACTAAGATACCACCAAAAGTTATTCAAGCTTCTAACCATTGCTTGCAACCAAAATCCCTGACCTTATTAGCATCTGATATACTTAACCTTGAAAAAGTCAAAGCCCCAAATCCAAAGCATCTAATTGCTGCTGAGAGGGCCTGAAATCATAGAAGTAAGGAGGCAAGCTTTCTTCCAAGTATGTACCAGTTATAACTATACTTTAGCGTTGGGGCAGAGAGCTCCGTATATAGAATGAATGCTAATTTTAAAAGCAGTTGGAAAAATAGTCCATCTCTAGTTAACCACTTATGAAGCAGCCCTTATGTCTGTAGTGTAACTCAGCACTAAGACATGGCACTGTAACATCATCATTGAGTAGATGGATACTGACAAGTGCACAAGACGTAACTGAGCTTTAATTCAAGTCCTAGGAGGTCCCCAGAGATAGAAGCTGGCCTGATACATTGCAGTTATGGGACAAATGACTTTAGAACTTAGAAGTTAAAATTATTTAGGCAGCAATGGAGGGGGGGACTTAACTGGTACATCGCATGATGGGATATGTCCTCCAGAATTTAATAAAGTTTAGATTATCTGAATCTAATTGTGAGGCCATTTGCAAAATCAAGTTACTACATAGCATTTTTGGAAATGAGTCATGTCCCTGGGAAGTGCTACAGCAAAATGGTTATCTGCATCATACCCAAAGGGTGTTCTGCTTGTTGTGAATCAAAGCTCATGGAAGACCTGTCACATGTTATAAAACCTGGCTTGGTGATGGTTGCCTGCAGCGGTGGAGAAAGGAGACGTAGCGAACGTGTTAGCCAAGCAGGCAGAGGAGACTGTAACCTCTATCCTAGGCTCTGACCACTTCTCAGCACGTCTCATGTCTGGATGCTCTGATGATTGTTTAACCCGTGTCTGGTAAAGAAAACCCAAACCAGAGGCTACTGTTTAGACACACCCTAAGGCTAACGGCCCAGAGTCATATAACTCAGATTCAGGCCATCCTGATGGCCCTCAAACACTCAAATCACAAACATAAAATGTTGATTTACATCTTTATTGGCATGATTCGGTGAAATTACACCAATTAGTCATAGGCAAATCAGTACAAATACCTGCTTGCCCTAAAAATAATGATAATATATGATATATAATCATGAAATTGGTTGCAATCATTCCTCTGTTATACTTGAGGCTTAAGAAAAACTTCTTCCAACCTAGTTTAAAGTCTTCCAGACTATGACCCATTCATTTTATTGCTTGACAGTTAACTTTAAAAAATGTTTAAATCTGACCTGATTTTACCTCTGGCATCTTATTTCTACTCTCATAATGCATGCATACAAGCCTGCAAATGCATGTGTGCACACAGGCACACACACGCCTGCCTTGTTCCTCTTTGCCTCACCTAATCCCAGCCATTCTGATCTGTGGTGGTCCTTGGACAACACCAAGCACGTTTCTACTTAGTTCACCCCCACAGTGTTTCAGGTCTAGTCCCAAATGTTACTTTTTCTATAAGGTTTGTCCTATATTACCTAAAATCACAATCCATGGCTCCTCTGAGATGTTTTTCTTTAGTACGTGGGCATATACATGCTTCTCATATACTGGACCCTTACTTATTAGTACATGATCTAAAGCTCGTCTTTTTCATCTGCGACAATACAAGCCACATAATCATAAGCACCTTCCTAAGTTTTATCTGCTACAGTATCATCCTAGCCTAAACTAGAAGGGAGCGCTAATGGATGCTGTCTTGGTCGGTGTCAGCTAGCAACAATATATGACACAAACATAGAGCACTCTAGGAAGTGGGGCTGCAACCAAAGAGTTGCCTCCGTCAGATTGGCAAGTCTATGAAGTGTTTTCTTACTTACATAGGAGGGCCCAGCTTGCTGTGAGCAATGCCATCTCTAGCCATCTCTAGTGGGGCTGTAAAAGAAAGCAGGCTGAAAAAGCCATGGAAAGTAAGCCAGTAAGCAGCACTCCTCCATGGCCTCTGCTTCAGATCCTGCCTACAGGTTCATGCTTGAGTTCCTACTCTGGCTTCCCTCAAACAACTGTAATGGGTGAGATGAAATAATACCTTTTTCCCAAAGTTGTTTTTGGTCAGTGTTTTATCACTGCAATGAAAGCATTCTAGAACAGATGCTCAATAAAATTTTTTAACTCTAAACCTCCATGCAACAGAAAGGTTAGGGTTTGGGATAAATATGAAAGGGAATTAATTTTTTCCCTCTGCCTCCATACTAGAAAAATATTGGAGAGGGAGTAAAGGAAAATGAAGAAAGCAGACTGTCTGGTACGTTATGAGGAACAGAATTCATATGCCATTGGCAGAGTCTCAAGACCCTATCAGGGGATGGATGTGAGCTGTATCGATGCACAGAAGACCCAAATCAAGATCTCTATCAGATGGATACTCCAAGAGGGAGCAGAGCCAGAGGGAGAGGCACAGGATCAAGGATGGGTGCTCCTGCACCCCTCATCCACCCGTGTCTCCCTGTTGATGGGCCCATTCTTGTGCAGAACTAGTACAAGTGTCTACAGATGTTGAGTTTGTGGTTACAATGGCTGTGTTTTGTGCAGTAGGTGGCATTTCTAGCTCTTCTATACAGTTTCCAGCTCTTACATTCTTTCTGTCGGAGCCCTATCCTACTGATAGGCTCAGGCAAAGGGGATGAGGGGTCATTGCCTATGCCTGTGTATCCACTCATGACCCTCTAAGACTCCAGTGGATCGTCCCTCTATAACAGTCACACTATGGCCCCAGTTAAACTAATCAGACCATAAAACAAAGCCAATGATAGGTGGGTAGATGGATATTGATAAGGATAGGAGGGAGATATGAGATGGGGGGGTGGAGTGAGTAATCAGAATGCATTATGTGTGTGTGTATGCATAGAAATATCAGACATCTAATTTTAATCAAACTATTCCAGGTTAAAAAAATATATGGGCCATGACAGAAGAGGGGAGGTCTTGGGGTAACCTGTGTGAACACCCTGTCTTCCTCTGAAACCTTGTCCCTCTTCTTCACTGAGCTGTTGGAAGAAAGGTTAAAATCAAGGTAGGATGAATTAGGCAAATATATTATTATGCCTCTCCTCTGCCAGAGTCCAAACTGGCCTCATTTTATTCAAGATTAAAGATAACCACTATTATTCTCAGGAATGAAATTAATTTTAAAGAAATGTTGGTCATGTGCCACACAGAGAGTCCAGCTTTTCCCCCCTGGAGCCTGGGATAAGCATGTCGTGTCCTCTGCTGACCTTGTATGTGCTTCTGTAGGGAAATTAAAGATGTATTAAGTGGCTGCACACAGTAGAATAATTGCCATGGCAACCAAAGGCCCATCACCTGAGCTTTCTTCCAAACTGATTTGTCAAGAGTGAATTGCAGATGGAAGAGGAAAAACCCATCATATTCTCTCCTTCTTCCCTCCTTTCTTATGTTTGGATATCTGGGTTCTAAAAGTGGCTCACTCATGTCTCCTTTTTCTAAAATTATTCTAAATATGTTTTTTTTTCTTCTCCGAGTTGCTGTCTGACTCATGGATCCTGTGCTTGATGAGGAGAGGGACTGGGATAAAATCAGCACACAGAAGTTCCCTTGGGGAAGGCGGGGGTCAGCCCACATGTCTTACATTGGCAAGGCTGGCAGAATGACCGTGTGCCCTTGATGAGGCCATTCTGGGACAAGAACGTCTCTGCTCTGTTAAAGGGGATCCATGACCTTGTCAGTTCACTGTCTCAAACGAACTAGACCCAAGATAAAATCGTTGTGTGAGTGAATAAATGACAACTTTCTGTCCACAGCCTTTTGGAGGTTTGTTTTTCCTCGAATCCATCATTTGATATAGAAGACAGTAAACATGAACTGACCTAGAATATGGTTCAGATGATGGGTTCTTTGGTTGCTATGGTGATCACTCAGCTATTAGTCAATGATACTTCTGTAAACAGTTCCAACACATGAATAAACATAAAAGACCAACCATGAGGGTAGAAAGAAAATGTTTATTCCTGAGATCCTCGTGTGTGTGTGTATGTGTGTGTCGTTGCTTCTGTCTTGAAACAGGGTCTCATTATGTAGCTCAAACTAGCCTTAAGCCCAAAGTCTTGCCTTAGTCCCACAAGTGCTGAGATAACAGGCAAGCACCACTATGCCTTGCTTGCAGTTAGGTTTTAGACAAATAGTTCTCAGAGGAAAGGTGCCCATTTAAGTAACTTCAGGCCACACCGAGAAACACAGAACACTCCAAGGATTTCCCTATCAGTAAATGAAATGGCATAAGCTTTAGTGAAATGTCACGAGCTTGCTGAAATGCCACTAACAGTTGACCATAAGGAGGAGGTCTCTGCGGCAGTGTGATCTTCTACCTACCCTAGGTTTGTTCCCCTCAGGCTACTTCTACAACTTCCATTTTCTCCTGTGTCCCCTAGGTAGGTCATTAAGAAGCCTGTGGGCAAATGACACAAAACTACCAAACTCTGATTATCAGACAGACTCACCAGCAGGAAAAAGTTAATTCTACACTATTTGATGTTAAAGCACTTTTTAAAGAAAACTCAGAATAATGATTTTAGGGGAAAGACTTCCATTTCCCATGAAAGTTAAGTACTACCTCCTAGTTCAGTTCTGAAATTGTATAAGAAATGGATTTTACATCTCCGAGTTTTCTCTAAGAAGCAATATAGGTCTTATGAAAAGTTTGCCTGAAGGATATATATGCATACACATTTTGGGGTGGAAGACTTCAAATCATCAAATACATGGTTATATTGGGCTGCCGAGAAGGAGATGGGATTGAATTAACTATTGGACTTGAATTAAATCTGTTTCCAATTATCCCCTGAAAGAAGGTGAGCTTATGGGTCAGTTACATCTTATAGACAAAATTACTGTTTTAAAAAGGCACAAATAATAAATCATGAAATTTTAGGCTGGGAGCCGCCTGAGAGGTCCCATTGTTGTCGCTATGTTCGGCACTTCTGTAAGGTTCTCAGAACCACTCAGGTTGTTGACCTCACTGGAGTTTGATCATGTTGCCCATGGGATGCGTTCCCTGGGACTCGGCTGCCATTCGGCTCTGCTGCGGGCGAGTTCGCTGTTTTTAGGATTGGGTTCGACTTCTGGGTACGTTGTAAGGTCTGTTTGGCTTTCAGTGTGGTCATGTTTGGGGAGGTGGATTAGATGAAGGGGATTGTTTGAAATAATGGCAAAACAATGCCCTCAACAGAAAGGCATCTTTGGAAGAAATAATTGTAGGTGATTATTGTTGTGTCATTGAACGCAGTGTGGCCATAATGACTGTTGTGCGTCATTGCTCTTGTCCCCCACTTATGTACCCTGTCCCCAAGTGTGTGTGTGTGTGAACTGTTAGGGTTTCCGTTTGGTTCTTAGCACTACACCTGAAAGGGGGTTAGCATAACTGCAGTCCTCTGTCACTGCCTTGCGATCCCCTGAAATTCTACCACTATGGGGACTCTTTACCCCTTTCATTGTTCTGCTTGCTCCCTGGTTCATTATTATGTTCCAGCATAATCCCAAACCAGGAGGCAAAGGGCCTTGCCAAGGGTCCAAAGAGGCACAGTCCAGCTGCTCCATGCCAGGATGTGCCCCATGATTACTGCACAGAGGTAACAGGGCGGCTGTGCACAAAAACATGTCCTGGCTCAGAAACATGCTTCTTCCCCAGGCTGGCAGAGGTGCTGGGATGAGTTCCTGGTCTGTAAATAATGGCGGGGGGGGGGGGGGGCACAAAATTCTTGGTGCAGGCTCTTCCATCTTCAAACAATGTGACTCTAAGATCAGCTGTGGGCACTCCTTAAAATATGCCCAAATGAATGGATTCTACCAGGTGCTCTGTGGAGAGAAGGAAACCCTTGGGGTTCTTTCTGTGTGTGCTCCTGCGCTTTGATCAGTGAATACACCTTTGAGGAAAATCACCACTGAACTAGTCTTTCCCAGAAAATTCCTTCCTTAACCCCTGATAATGTTCCTTTACTTCACAGCCATTGTCACCCCCCACACTTTGAGCCTATGCCATCCCTGCCTGAAAGCTAGAACCCCAATTCAATAATTCTACCACGCACATGACAGCCCTTATTTCTTCTAGGAGGTTTTGTTACTTCCACATGGACTCAACGGAAAGGTGGCTTCTGGAGTACAGAATATAATTCCTCTAAGGCGGTGGTTCTCAACCTTCCTAATGCTGTGACTACCTCATGTTGTGGTGACCCCCAACCATAACCTTATTTTGTTGCTACTTCATAGCTATAATTTTGCTACTGCTAAGAATCATATGTAAATATCCAATATTCAGGTTATTTGATATGTGACCCCCCCCAAGGCGTCGTGACTCATAATTTGAGAATCACTGTTCTGAGTTCTTTTTTTTCTAAACTCTTCAGGGCTTACAGCTATAATCTTCAGTCTCTTTCCCCCATCAGGGCCTGCTTTTGGAAGAGCAATACTCTCCCTATATGCCATTTACAAAGAACTTTTTCTCCCAATACTTGAAAGCTCTCTTCCAGGCATTACCGACCGCAGTAGAAATGATGGGAGTGGCAGGCTTCCTTCAATAGACCAAGCACTACTTCCCTGTACTGGACTGGGTGAATAGCATCCTCCAGTACTCGTCTCTCCCTGAAGCTTCAGTGAATGCTGTTATTTGGACACAGGGTCCCTGAGGATATATAGTTAAGAGGATGTTATATTGTTCTACGATGCATCCTGTATACGTGTCTATTTTCCGTTCCTATAACCACATATCTAAAACCATGTACTTTATAAAGATAAGAGGCTGATTTATCTTGTGATTTTGGAGACCTCACTTATTGGGCCTCTGGTGAGAGCAATGTGGCTGGCTGCCTAACAGCATGGCAGACGGCCTCACGGTGGGCACACGTGTAAGTGAGAGAAATCACAGGCAAGACAGGTGATAAGAAGGACGCAAGGATCAGACTTCTCTCTCTATTAACCCCACTGACTTAAACCTGTGCCGGTCTCCACGCCATCAAGCCCACCACACTAGAAACCGTGCTTCCAGAACAGAGATGTTTGGGAGCCACAATGAAACCATATCCAAACCACATCTATGACTGGGGTTCTTAGAGACAAAGGACAGGATATATAGATCCCAGAGGGAAGGTGATTGGGTGATGACAAAGGCAGAGGCAGATGCAGCCAGGTCAAAGAAGACAAGACTGTTTGTGAGCCAGGAACAGAGGGGAAAGGATTATTCCCGAGAGCCTTCGGAGGGAGTCCATTCCTGCAGATGACATCCAGATTCTTGCTTCCAGAACTGTGAACTCCCCAAATAAAACGATGCTAAGTCAAGAAGATACCGTTCAGGATAATTGATATATATAGAATGGAAGCTTATTAAAGGCTTGGACCATTTTTAGGACAGGAAGAAGAGAAGGAATCAGATGTTTCAACTCATGCTGATAGCAAAGAGCCAAGCTGAATGTTTTACATGGTCACATACGCAATTTTATGTAACGCACAAATCAGTCTCCTTTAAGATGATATATATGCTATGATGTTGTAGGCTTGCATAGGTGTAATAAACAAAAAGTAGTAAGGCTACAGGTTTATTGAATAATAAACAGAATAAAGTGTTATATGTCACACAAAACAAAGCCCAAAGGCTCTCTTACAACTAATATGCAAATAGTTGTCTGAGGCACATAGCAAGCGTGAGAGGTAAGAGTGCAAAATCCATAGCCAGATGTTATTAATATGAAGGAAGCCAGTGATCAAATTAGCACTCACATGGTAATTGTAAATAAGCATCCTCAATAATAACAACAACAAATGAGTGTTTTGAAAGACACAAATAAGGTGAAATTAAATTACTGGGCACGTAACATGGTATCTCAGTTTGATTTCTCTTGCTGTGGTAAAACACCATGACCAAAGCAAACTGGAGAAGTTTATTTTAAGTTACACATCTCCATCACAGCCTCCATCACTGAGGGAAGCCAAGGTAGGAACTCAAGGAGGGCATGAACACGGGGCCGGTCCTGAGCAAAAGCCACAGAGGAACACTTTACTTTCTCACCATGGATTGTTTGGCTTGCTTTCTTACACCACCCAGGACCATTTGCCCAAGAGTGGCGTCACCAACAGTGACTAGGCTTTCCATACCAATCACTTAATCACGAGAACACCCCTAGAGACCAACTGGATGAAGAGATTTTTCAACTGAGGCTCCCTCTTCCCAGCTTGTATCAAGTGAACAAAAAACAAATAAATGAAACAAATTAGCACATGGTAAATGCAATGTATAAGGGTCTTGAATAATATAGGGCAAGGGTATTGATAGCAAATATAGCCTTCAACTGAGTATGCCTCTTACATAACAAGAAAAGGCACTATTCTGGTAGTGCAAGGGCTTACATAATGTCCAGTCAGGGCAGACACTGATAGAAATGTTTTCTGACTCTTCTCTGGGGTCGCAGCTACTTAACTCTGTCGTGCAGCCCTAGCACACAGCACCCTGTGACAGAATGAGATTAGTGCTGTGCAGCCAGTGACTTCACTGTCCCCATTAGCTGTGGCCAGAGGGTAGGAACAGGGACATGCTGGAAAAGCATGCGTTGGAGTCAGGGGCTGTATCACTTCCACATACAGGTCTGCTCCAGATGGCAGACTGATATACACATTTAATCACATGAATATCAATTATCCCCGTATTAAAGCTGAGAAGAGATTTTAATTTTCCTGAGTGGTATTTACGGAGCAACCTTCAGTTTATCTCCAGATAAACACCTAATTTCAAAAGAAGGAAAATGATTCTCTCCACCACCCACACCTACTCAAGGTACACACACACACACACACACACACACACACACACACACACCCTCAAAGGTGTCATCTGCCTGGCACCATGTGGGCAGCAATAGATGTGGGAGCTAAGCCAGCGTAGAAAGTGTCTCCAAACACTTACTCATCCTCCCACCGCCTTCCAAAAACACTGTGTTGAGTTTACAGCTTTGAAAATGTAATTAACACTTTTACTTACGGAGAGTGGATCCTGCGAGTTTCAGCAGGCTACACTAGAAACAGCCTCAATTCTCAATGGCCTTACTCAAAGGGTAACCCAAGTATAGACACTCTCTTTTCAACTCCCAGGAGCCTGGAGACCAATACAGGCTTAGGCCGACCTTTCTTCCTCTTCATCCCCACCCCACTCCATCCCCACCCCACCCACAGACTTAAAAATTAAAGTGCACTGAGGACAGCCCTAAGCAGCGCTGTGGTGAGAGCTTGGAAGAGTTACTTAGATTCCGTCTTAGTTCGGTTTCCATTGTTGTAATAAAGACACCGAGACTGAAAGAATTGGGGGAGGAAAGTGTTTATTTCAGTTTACAATTTCACATCGTGGTCCATCAGGAAAGGAAGCCAGGGCAGGAGATCAAGGCGGAACCCTGGAGACAGGAACTGAAGCAGCGGCCATGGAGGAGTGCTGCTTACTCAACTGTTCCTCATGGCTTGCTCAGACTGCTTTCTCAGCCCATCTGCCCAGGGGTGGCCCCACCCACAGTGGTGTAGGGCGGGGCCTTCCTACATCAATCATTAATGAAGAAAATGAATACAGACTTGCCTTCAGGCAATCTGATGGAGGTATTTTATTAACTGGAGTCTCTTCTATCAGATAACTGTACCTTGTATCATGCTGACAAAAAACAAAACAAAAGAAAACAAAAAACCCAACAACAAAAATGCCAAACAAACAAACAAAAAAACCCAAGACAGGTTCTACAACTTTCTGCCATGGTAGAAAGATTTTAAGACTAGATTTACCTAGAGTTGTGTCTTTACAAGGAATGCTATATATAGGGGTGGCATGACGCATGGTATCTTGCTCCCAGACCTCTTTCCTATAAGTCTGTCATGGCACCTAGGATCTTACATGAAAACACCAAAGTCTTTTACTTGAAAGGAAGAAGCAAAACTATCATGATTAGACAGTGAGTTGGCAGTCATTATGGAAGGAAGCAGACTGGGCAAATTTTGGTAAGGAAACAGAACAGAAGGTGATGCTGAGTGGTGCCAGGTTAAGAATCTGGGCCCTGGTGTTCAAGCAAAAGCTGGTTCCCATGTGAGAGAACCAGTTTCACGATGCAACAAAGCCAAAGAAAGAGGCAGACAAACCCGGGATTGCACAGAGTATAATTTATTGGGCACTTAGGTAAAGAAATGTATCTTGAAGCAAGACAGGTGAATGCTCACAAACTGGATCAGAAGAAGGGGGAAGATAGAATGGCCAGCATAACACTACATCCAAGCCAAGTTGGAGCTGGTTTAGCTCCGGCTAATACCAAGGACACAGGACACATTCCTGGTGCTGATGGGTCTATAATCTTGGTCATAAAACTCTGAAGACTATTTATAGATTCTGGAGAAAGCTAGTCAGAGTCACTCGGCATGGTCATGGATCTTATAACTCAAAATGGTTTCCTTCATGTCAAGTTGAAGCCCCACACCTGTGCAAGGGCAAAGGCAGGTAGGGAAGTCCATGGGGCAGAGGGAGATCAGAATTTGTTTCTCTGCCTACAGCTGAAACACATGGACACCACTGGGAAAACATCAGCTAAAACATTGGCCCCTGTCCCAGAGCAGCTGCCATATATGAGGATGTGGGAAACAGGTTTTATGTTAAAAAAAAATACACATTTCTTTGGGAGTTAATTGCAAGATTCACATGTTATTTTAAACAGAGAAAGCAGAAGGCTTTAGTTTCAAATTTCATGCATAGAGTGGAGTCTTGGGATGGTGACCTGCATGCCTCAGCTTTTTCCCAGCTCGGTCCTCACCTGCTCCTGTAGTGAAGGTCACTGGAGACTTTAGAGAGACGCTTTTTAATGAGCTTCAAGGATATAACCCTAGGAAGCCTTGTCATGATCAGAGAACAGTACTAGGAATATGAGTTCTTTGCACTCAAAGGGCCTTGAGGGACTTTTTTTTTCTGCTTGGAATTCTATCAGGGACAATCAGATAAAATCAAGCCCACTTCAAAGTTAGGAGAGTCAGAATGAGAAGCTGAGCAACATAGTCCATTTCTATGGCAGACCACCAGCATCATCTACTTTCTTTGCAAATTGATGCACATGTGTAAGGCCCACTCCCTTATTGCATGTAGTATGCCTAAGAGATGGTCAGTATGGCTGAGTAAGAATGTTTCCAAGCACAGGTCTAGGGAGGGAGACCTGGATAGTTTAATAAATACAACTTTAACCTGGGAACTAAACAGATAACTAGTAGAGTTGTGATATTACAAGCAAGAGGTGCATAACACATGTTAAACACTATTACGATGTTCTTTCTCTAAACATGTCTTACAAAGGACCCAAAGGATGGACTGGAGTCTTTAGCTTAAAGCCCTATTTTCAGGAACCCGAGGTCTGTGTTGGACTTGTACAGGAAGCTTCTCATTGCAGCTGTATTGATAGATAGGTTCTTTAACAGGGACACTAGGGTTATCTCTACTTCTTAAGGGAGCTTCATTGGTGACTGAAGGGATTTAGAGGCAAAAGTGCTTTTAGGAACCATTTAGCAAAGCAGTTCTCGACATCTGTCAGAATGACCACAGCCCTGCACATTTACTTTGAATATTATAACAAACACTGTAGGAGTAAATATTAGTATTTTCCTTCTCCACAATTCCCAATGAAATACAGAAACACTGCATGACAAGTCACCCTGCAAGTGTAGACAGACAACAATCTTGTTGAGAAAACTGCTTGGTGCAAGCTGTAATTAATGAGGCGCCATCTGTGAGAGGCAAGACTCTCTGCATAAGCTGCGACTATCCAAGCGAAGTTCTTAGGCTTTTTAGCCAGATGGGAAGAGAGAAAAGGGTGTAACAAAGCAGAAATGTGGGGTGAATTATCTGATCAGTAACATATGCTATGTGGTTACATTTTATTTTATTATCTGACATATAGATTCATTTTCACATTCTTCCTAGAACTTGGTTTAGAATTTATATCTGACTTTGAATTCTTCCACTTGGTTTGGTAGTTTTGCATTTATTAGTCTCTCTCTCTCTCTCTCTCTCTCTCTCTCTCTCTCTCTCATGTGTGTGTCTGTGTGTGTCTCTCTCTGTGTGTATCCCCTGCTATGGAGATCAGAAGACAACTTACCAGAGTCAGCTCTCTCTTCACCCCACATAGATCCCGAGGATGAAGCTCGGGTCTTCAGGCCCTGCAGCCGAGCCATCTCACTTCTCAACTCCTGCTTGATTTTAAATTGCATCAACAGATCAGCTCATACAAACTGCTTGCTTCCTCCCAACTCTGAGTAAAACTCCAACCCCTCTGCTTCCCGGTTCTTGCATGGGTCACAGAGTGAACTCATGACCAGCCCACTCCTGCTATTCAGTTCCCACAGAGTCATATCTGAGTGACTGCTAAACATGTCCACCTGTTAGCCGGGCCTAGAACACCTCTCTATAACTCCTCCTGCCATATCTCACCCTTCTCCTCTCTTGTCAAAATCCCAGTGACTCTCCAAGGCAGAACACTTCATCCAAAGACTTCCCCCATATGGTCTCAATATATCTTCATGTAAGAAACATTTACAGGCAACTATGACTTCCAATAACTCAGTGCCTATAAAAAACACCATGCCATGTCAGTTAACCTGCAGATCTGAACACTTTTTTAAAAATGTGTATCTATGCCTCTGTGTGTACCATTGGGAGTGTTGGCAAAGGCCAGAGAGGGTGTTGTGTTGTGCTGCCTGGAGCTGAGTTATGAGCAGGTGGAAGCTTCTGATGTGGGTACTAGGAACCAAACTCGGGTTCTCAGGAAGGTGCTCTTAACTGCCGAGCCACCTCTCCAGTCTAAATAGCTGAAGAATTTTTAAGCATATCTATTTAAGGATAATCTGCATATACTAAAGTTGACTTTTGGTAAGGGCACAATTTCCTTGAAAAACTAAAGCAATTTTAATGAGACATAACAGACCTATAATAAAGTGCATGTAAATATATGTTTGTAAATTTTATACATACATTCATAAAGTACACAATATGGTAAGATTGATATATGTATGTATATATTGATAAAGCTGTTAACACCATCAAGGCAATAAATATTTCCATCACAAGGTTTTTTCACGTGTCTCCCCGTAGGCAACAGTCATTAGGATGCACTTTCTGGAACTTTACATAAGGGGGAGCGCCAGCACATGCTCTCTTTCTTGTTTGGGTTTTGTTTGTTTGTTTGTTTTTTTGCTCAAAGCTTATGTGGTTTGAATGTAATTGGCCCACATAAACTCACAGGGAGTGGCACTATTAGGAGGTGTGGCTTTGTTGGAGTGGGTATGGTCTTGTTGGAGGAAGTGTGTCATTGTGGGACAGGCTTTGAGGTCTCATATATGCTCAAGCCATACTCAGTTTTTCAGACCACTTCCTGTTACCTGTAGGTCAAAATGTAGAACTCTGAGCTCCTTTTCCAGCACCACAGATGTCTGCCTGCACACCACCATGTCACACCATGATCATAATGAACTAAACCTCTGAAAATGTAAGCCATCTCAATTAAATGTTTCCCTTTCTAAGAGTTGCCATGGTCATGGTGTCTCTTCACATCAACAGAAACCCTAAGACAACGGAATTCTCTGATATTCACTCACGTTAATGTGCTTCAGCAACAATTCGTTCCTTCTTAAAGTCAAATAGTATTCCACTGTATGGTTGTATGAGTTTATCCACTGACCTGTTAATAGGCATTTGGGGTGTTACCAGTTTGGGGTTATTACAAATAAAGTTGCTATGAACATTCACACCCAAGTCTGTTAAGTGAACATTTTAAAGTTCCAACTGTTTATATGATAACCAGAACTCAGTCTTATCCACTTAAGTTTCAGCTATTCTAATTTAGTTTTTAATTATATTTTCTTCATGACTAATGATATGAGCATCTTTTCCTTTATTACTTTTTTTAAAAAAAACTATCTTTTCTCTTTTTACATATGAACCCCAGTTCCCACTCCCTCCCCCTTCTCACGCTCCCTCCCCCTTCCACCTACACTCCTACTCCCCCCACCCCCCATCTACTCCTCAGAGAGGGTAAGACTTCCCTTTGGGAGTCAACAAAGTCTAGCACATTACTTTGAGGCAGGACCAAGGCCCTCCCCACTATATCTAGGCTGAGTAAGGCGTCCCTCCAAATGGGTTCCAAAAAGCCAGTTCAAGCAGTAGGGATAAATCCTGGTTGAGATGAGAATCTTTTTGTGTGGATATTTGCCACATATAATATGCCATTTCTGGTGAGGTTTCCGTTTATTTTATGGTTGAGATAGTGTCATGCTGTGTATAGCTCAGGTTAGCCTCAAACTGCCCCTACCTCCTCAGTGGTTACTGGCATGCACCATCATCTCCAGCCTTTTTACATGTTTTGAATTTCATTCTCAATGAAAGTCATTTATAAACTACATAGTGCCCTTAAGAATATTTCCTCCCAGTCAATGGTTTATTTTTCTATGCTTAGTAATGCCTTTGGAAGCATGATAGGCTTAAAGGTCCAAGAATTCAAATTTATGAATCTTTTTCTTTCTTTTTTTTCTGATTTTCTGATTCTAGAGTTTTAGCTAAGAAATCACTGTGTGGTACAAATGTACACATGTTATTTCTTCTAAATATACATACACATACATATATACGCATATACACATATATAAGTATATATACATGTATATATATATATATATAGAGAGAGAGAGAGAAATGGAGAAAGGGAGGGAGGGAGAGAGGAAGGGAGGGAGGGAGGGAGGGAGGAGGGGAGGAAGGCAGGAAGGGAGGAAGGAAGGGAGGAAGGGAGGAGGGGAGGAAGGGAGAAAGGGAGGAGGGGAGGAAGGGAGGAGGGGAGGAAGGGACAGAGGGAGAGAGAAAAAGTTTGTCCATAACTCATAACTTGTTTTGAGTTAACTTTTGTCAAGATGTGAGCCAGTGGGCATCTGGGACACACATTAGCTAAATACTAGTAGTGCTTCATTTCAAGTAAACTTAAGATAACAGTTTGATATATAAGATTAATGGGCGTCTAAAACTAATTTGTATCATCAGAGATAAATGAAATAAAAACTCATGCAAAGTGAAAAAAATGTTTTATACACAAGTTGAGTCAGTTTCAGAGAAACAAATATTTTATGTTTTCTCTAAAGTGTGGCCTCTAGATTTTACTTAGAAACTTAAACCACTAGACGTACAGATGACATGAAGGTGACTGTGACACTGGATAGGGGACAAAGGGAATAATGGGGTGAAGTGCACCCCACATACATGACATAATTGTTTGACAGGGTCTGTATCTAACAATGAATGAAAAGCAAAACTAGGAAATACTTATATCTTTCTTTTAAAATATTACCTTATAAAACAACAAACTTCTTAAGGTAGGTTCTGGTTTATAGTATTTTTGTTTGTTTCGAAACAGGGTTTCTCTGGCTTCCCTGGAACTCACTCTGTAGACCAGGCTGGCCTAGAACTCAGAGATCCGCCTGCCTCTGCCTCCCAAGAGCTGGGATTAAGGGTGCGCACCACCACCGCCAGGCTTGGTTTACAGTCTTCTATGCTACCTTCTTAGGTCTGCATGACATTATGGCTACAAATGTGTACATTGCTCTCTCCTGTGCACTGGCCCTTTGTGGAGATGTATTTGGTCCGAGGACTGATCAGATCATAGCAAAGTGCTGCTTTAACTGCTTGATTAAGTGCTGTGTGTCCACGTGCTCTGGAAATGCCGCTTCAGACTTCTGAGCTGCAACATAGCTTCTCTGAAGATCTCCAATCTGTAGGAAATACCAGATCAGGAACAGAATAAGATCTACATATTGGAAAGATGTCAAGAGTTCTCAAAAGTAAATTATTCAGTTTAGAATTATCTAAATTTTAAATCCATCATAAATAATGAGGTAAATAAAATTATATAAGTAACATATGCTCCATTATAGTTGCTTAGTTATGAATCAGAAACGCGTGTTTTCTCTCTCTGTTGCTAAGAGCACAGTAAGTATAAAAGGGCATTTGCAAAGACTCAGGCCTGTATAACTATAATAAATGAAACATCCAACAGAGACATTTGATTAGCATAGTATCTCTTAGGCAGAAAATTTAAATAAAATATATTAACTTAAGATATAAAGGCCAGGCACTGGTAGCACACAGCTTTAATCCCAGGACTCAGGAGACAAAGACAGGAAGATCTCTGTGAGCTCAAGGCCAGCCTCATCTACAGAGCGAGTTCCAGGACAGTCAGGGCTATACAGAGAAACCCTGTTCCAAAAAAGATAAAGGAAAAAAAAAAAGATGGGGTGGGGGTAACTGGAGAGATGGCACAGCAGTTAAGAGCACTGGCCGCCCTTCCAGAGGATCTGGGTTCAATTCCCAGCACCTAAATGGCAGCTCACAACTGTCTGTAACTCAAGTTCTAGGGAATCTGATACCCTCATACCAATGCATATAAAATAAAATTAAATAAATTGTTTTTAAAAGATATAAATTATGTTCTGAGGGGTTCTAAGTAACACTAAACATAATAATGCAGGGCAGATACTGGTTTTTAAGTTTATAAAGGGTATCTCTAATGTTCAATGAACTCTGCTTATGTCCAGTACCAAAGAAAAATAATCTGCCTTCATTCATGTATGCACTTCTGAAAAGACAGAAAATTTTTAGTATGTGCACAAAAAATCTAGATGATTCAACTTTGATAGATTTTTAATAACATATATATGTATGTATTTTATATTTAAATGGTTTCCTTTTAAAATCATAACATTGTCAACATTATTATTTCATAATATATCAAAACATTGCCAACATTACTTCTATTTTATAATATTTTTCTGAACTATCTTATAAGAATTAAGAATTCTTTGAGCTAAGAATCATAAAGGTACACTGATCCTCAGGTGAGCTGGCCTTCCTATAAAAAGTGTCTGTGCCTTTAACTAAGTGGCAGCATGGCACAGTGCAAGATGGAAGGGCATCATAGGAGCTGGGCTTCAGTCTGGAATCTCACGTTGCTAGGTGGCTTTAGGGTGCGTCTTTGTTTTGCTTCAGGTTTAATTTTTATCATTTTTAATTATGTATAGGTGTGAGTGCATGTGGGTATGTGGTCGTGTGTGCAGGTGCTAACAAAGCCAGAGATGCAGAATCTCTAGGAGCTGGAGTTGCAGGTGTTTGTGAGCTGCCTGCCGTGGGTGCTGGGGACCAAATTCTGGTCCTTTGAAAGAGCATCAAGTGCTCTTAATCACTGACTCATCCCCAAAGACCCCTGCTGCTTGGGTTTTATTGCGACTGGATCTTGTTGATCTAACCTTGAACTAGGGACCCTCCTGCCTTAGCTTCCTGCGCCCAGTGTTTTACAGCCTCCACACCAGTCCTATGGATGCCTTGTAACCTCTGTGAGCCTCAGGTTCCATGAAAATGCAAGCATCAAGAAGCAGTTTTCATCTGCTTTATTTTTTTGCTGTCTTCTATGCTGACAACAGGGCCTAGAACACAGAGAGGCTCAGCAAAGAAACCTTGATGGGGTTTTGCAGAGAATTCAAGAAGGTAAGTAAAGCAGCTGCAACAGAAGCTGGTATCTAGTAGCTGTTCCCCAAATTGTAATATGAGTGGGAGCTTTTTCTATTTTCAAAACAGACACATGGATAATTTCGTGATCATGTTATAAAGATACAGTGCTTATGTCTTTAGTAAATAAAACCCTGTACTTATATCATAAACATTTTGAACTGTTTCTTAATCCTCAAGACAGACTTACTTTTCAAGGGTAAAAATGCTGAGATGCTTTGGTCCCCTGGCTTGCTTGTCTGTGTTTTATGAAAATAGCTCACTCTTTCTGTTGACTTCTGGATATTAACTGATTGGCAACAGAATATTAACAACTACCTTCCCCCGTATTGCTCATAACAAAACAGCATTCACTACCAGCCTTAATTCATAACAATCTTGAGAAAGGTGTGGTGGAAATATGATCTGCAGATAATGGACAGGATTCCTTTGCTGTAAAAGTCTATTATAAATCCTTCTTGGGCCAGGAATTATCTCACAAGTGTTCTTTAGTGATTAAATGTGGTATTTCAAAATGTAAGAGATTTCTTCTGCAATTTATAGTGGTGTTTTAGTCAATACCCAGTGATAAAGTTTATTACATAATCTCCTGAAGTGAAGATATTTGTGATAAAAAATTTTAAAAAGTCATTTCTTTCAGATTGAAAATAATCAACCTTCTGTTCAGAAAGATAAGGTTTAAAATGTATTCAATCTGTATTTTTTTAAACCAAGAAAGATCAAGAATGTGTCAGATGATAAATTAATAAAGGAAGAAAATACCTTATCAGAGATGGTTGCAAAATTAAAATGCGGCTCATACATATGGGGTGCTAAAGAGGATGCCGTCTGTAAGAGCGCTCTTGCCTGTGGGGAAGAAACGAGGAGAAGGCAGCCATATGAGCGCATGTTAGACTATAGCTATGACTTCTTTAGGTAAAAAAAAACTTACCTGGGACAGGAACTTAAAACAATCCCATGGAAAATACAAATGACATTCCTCAGGAAGTGCAATGATGTAACAAAATATAGCTTACTCTGGACAGCCTGGCAAAATTATGTTAGTGATCCATACTTCAAAAGAGGAAATAAGAGACTTGAATAGGGTAGACGTAAGTTATTTAAGAACCGCTGCCTCTTTGAGGCCAGCCTGGTCTGTAAGAGCTAGTTCCAGGACAGGAACCAAAAGCTACGGAGAAACCCTGTCTCAAAAAAAAAAAAAAAAAAAAAAAAAAAAATCCAAAAAAAAAAAAAAAAGAACCGCTGCCTCATAAAGTTTGCATTTCAGTATGATACATAATTTGAAATTCGATTTTCTCAAAGCTTAAAAAAAAGGTCTTCTTGATTTAAGCTTTTTCGTTGGAGATCAACTTAGGCGGCTTTAACAGTCTGTTCCCTCATAACAACTTGACATCAATACATTTCACAGTCATTTCAAAGTCCAAAGTTGTGTGTTGGATGAGATGGAGCAAACATTCACGACCCTGCTGATCAGTCTGCTAAGTGAAACAGCAACAGGAAGTGGCAAACTTTCTCTAAAGTACTGTCCTAGTCAGGGTTCCTATTGTTGTGATGAAACACCATGACTGAAAGCGAGCTGGGGAGGAAAGGGCTTATTTGGCTCACACTTCTGCATTGCAGTCCACTACTGAAGGAAGCTAGGACAGAAACTCACAGGGCAGGAACCTGGAGGCAGGAGCTGGTGCAGAGGCCTTGGAGGGGTGTTGCTTATGGGCTTGCTCCTCATGGTTTTCTTATAGAATTCAGGACCACCAGCCCAGGGATGGCACCACCCACCATGGGCTGGGCCTTCCCATATCAACCACTAATTAAGAAAATGCCCTACGGCTTGATTTTTATGGAGGCATTTTGTCAACGGAGGCTCCCTCCTTTCCAAAGCCTCTCCTGTGTGTCAGGTTGGTATGGACTAGCCAACAAAAGTACTCAAAGCATGAAACAGGCTACATTTCACACGATCATGTTTTGCACAGACCATGTTTTGCTTAACAGGAGATGGTAATGCGTGTACCACAGTTCATACCATGCCACTAAACAACCCCCCGCCGCAACCCAAAGACCCTGAGAACAAATTCATGCATCATTTTTTTTTTGAAATGGAAAAAAGGACACCAACTTATATAAGACAGTAGATACTAGATTTTACTATAAAATGGGGGATATAAAACTTTTCAACACATCTGAAATCATATGGACACACACATGCCTCACAGTACTGAGGTACAGATGCAGGCTGCAGTGGCTTTTTAAGTGGGTGCTGGGGATCTGAACTCAAGTTCTCAAGCTAGTGTGACAAGCATTTTACTGACTGAGCCATGTCCCTGGCCCCTTCAGCAACACTGACTTAGACTTCCCATCTGCCAGGTGCTGTTTCTGGTGCTGAGAACGCAGAAGTTACATAACAGACGCGGTCCCTGCTTTCAACAGCCAGCAGTCTGCTCTACATACCAATAGCTAGTAAAACAAGAAAAAGGAAACACCACAAGATGTGCGAGGCCTCCAGGGCTTTTCTTAGACCGATGCTGGGTTTTTCCAAGGAGATGACACTTAAGGCTCATGTGACGAAAAGAAACTTGTCACGGCAAGTTCTGGAGCACTGCAAAGGCCCGAAGGGAGACAAAGCCCTGTGTGTCTGTAGAGCAGTGGAATTGCTCATGCACCTAAAGCCGGTGAGAAAGGAGCACACAGATATAGTCTCCAAGGTAGGGACCAGAATGTAGGGCCTGCACAGGCCAGGCCAGGACGCCTGGGCTTTAGTCCAAATGGAAAGAGAAGGAACTGGAGGGTTTTTAAAAAGCACTAATAAAACGATAGTTTTATAACAAAATCCATTAGGGTCCTCAGAGGAGGATGCGCCGCTGCCTTACTCACTCGTCATTAAGTCGCTTGGTAGTCTCCCTTGTAGGGGTGTGGGGGCGATGGCTTAGTCAGTAAAGTGCCCACCGGGTGTGTGTGTGTGTGTGTGTGTGTGTGTGTGTGTGTGCAGGAAAGAGATGAACATGGGGTAGAGAAGAGGGACCACACCAAGCTAGGGGTGGGGTGACAGGATTGCCAAACAGTGTGGGTGCAGGAGTGCCAGACGGGAAAAAAAGGGGGTTGAAAGGGGGCTGCTAGGGCACTGGCAGGAGCAGCTACACCACAGGTGGGAGACAGTGCGTTTCAGGTGGGAAGAACATGGAGGTGTACGTTATTCCAATAAATCAGATGTTCAGTTTTGGCCGCGGAGAAGTGAAGTGATGGGCCCAAAGCCACACAGCTGGTAATAATGGAGCTGGTAACAGAACCAGGCCTGTTGGACCCTAGAGCTATTTTAAAAGTGTAACAGATAATGAGGGCTAAGTGTCCCAGCTTTCCTCTGAGGAAATGCAGCTCTCTGACCTGTTCAACGTGGCCTTTCCGCATCTCCAGCACGGCCAGGTTGTTGTAGGCCTCCGCATGGTGGTTGTTGTGGACCAGGGCCAGCCGGAAGCACTGATGGGCCAAGTTTGTGTCTCCTATCCCCTGAAAGGAAAAGTGCACGTGCGCACATGAAGCCACAGGCTCCCCACGCCACACCCCCCCCTCATTTGGAATATAAATCTCCCCAGCTGCATAGAGAAAACCAGCACCAATCACAGCGGGGAGGTGTGAGTTCTGTGCATGAATTTAACTTGAGGATATAAAACGATGAAAATCTCCAAATTGTCAGCTGGATTTATTATGTCTGAGAATTTCTTCACATGAACATATGGTGACTTTGTCCTTAACAGGAAATGCACACGCATGCACCACATAGACATACACACAACACACACACACAAAACATACCACAGCAATGTGCCCCAGGTTGTACCAGACATCAGCTGCCTCTTCTTCATTTTCCGCCAGGGAAAGGGCACGCTCAAACGAGGTCAGAGTCATATCATACTGCTGGGCGTAGAAGCAGCACAGCCCCAGGTTGTTGAAAAGCTGGCAGTTATAAACTCCCATCTGCAAGAGGCGTCTTTTCAAAGAGGAGCACAAAGTTGCTGTTAGACTACCTTTACCAACGTTGTTAGAAGTCAATTCATTTAATAATTTTGGGACCCCTGGTGAACATTGACACAAGCATATCAATAAATGTTTTAAACAATGCTTATAACTTGTCATAGGGCATGTGTCCAGGGACAAGGTAGGGAAAGTGGTTTGTTTTGTTTTCTCCCTGAAAAAGCTTTATTAGAAAGAAAGGAGAAGTGGTCACATAAGTTCATACATGTTACTTCAGAGGCCTCAGTACCTGCAAGGAATTCCCTGACACCTGCTCCAACCTGCAGAGTGTGCTCCATGCTTACCACCAAGCCTTCAGTAGTGCCCTGGATTCTGCCATGTACTGTGTGGTACAGGTGTGCTACAGGCTCACTCCAGGGAACCTCTGCCACGGAAGGTGTGACTGGAGTGGGTCTCTGTGCTCCGCACTCAGCTGTCCCAAGGAAGCTCAAGAGCCCCGCTTTGCTTCTATGCATCATTAATCCGACAGCGCTCAGACACACAAACGAAAAGCCAGCCTAGCCGCTTGAGAAGTCCATGACCCACTTTAGGGGTGGAGAGGATGGCCAGCTGCACACGTGCGGGGCGGCATCTGTTTATTTTATGCTTCCAGCATGTGTTTAGAAAAGCTTGTCAGCTGCCAGTCCGTCCCTGTATATTACAAGGGCTGAAACCACCAGGTGAAAGTGAATTTTAGGGGCCATTGGTATGGCTTGGTTGGTAAAGGCACCTGTGTCCAAGCCTGACAACCTGAGTTTGATCCCAGGGACTGGGGTAGTAGAAGGAGAGCCCCGGAAGGAAGGGAGCTAGTTTTCACAAGCAAGCCGTGCAGTACGCACCCCTCCCTAACATGCACAGATAAACAGTGAACGTAATGATCAAAAAGTGTAGCTTAGAAGCCACATAAAGGACAAAATAAGAATGTGCTCAAAACAGAACCAGACTATAATATACTTGGGAAAAGCTGAAAATGTCTCACAGAACAGGTGACCCTGTCTTAAGTCCTCGTTAAGGTTCAGAACACAGAGCACCTGCAAACCTTCCTGCTCCAGGCTCCCTGACTTTAGGTTTGTGGTAGTAAAGGGCAGTGGCAGCAAGAACTATTTCACGAAGCTCTTTAGCCTCTGTTGTTTCTTGACAACTAGCATAAACTCACACAGAACTAAAATGAAAACTTGGCCACACAGGTTTGTTTTTCCAGGATGCCAGCCTGCACATCCGCAAAGTACCGAATATCACTTTAACCTCAGGAAGCAGTTAAGAGACGCAGTTCTTAGATTTATACACATGTGGCCTTTCTAGCATTTCTCTACGTTTTCATTCCATCCCTGTACTGTCTCACTGACTTTGGCTGCAGGCGCAATGTAACGCCCACCTGTAAAAGCGGAGCGCAATCTCTGGCTGGTCAGAATAAAAGTGGTTGCTTCCGATGCAGGCGATGGCTTCCACGTGAGTATTGTCTTGTTTCAGAACTTCTTTGTAGTACTCCGCCGCAGAGGAACTATTGTTCATTTCCTAGTCCCCATCCAGACAGAAGAGCAACGTTTTATTAACACTGGACAAGAAGCTGCTTTTTTTTTTCTAACTAAGTTCGTTCATTCAACAGTATTTATTTCAAGCCTGCCATATGTCAGACTCTGTTCTAGACAGTAGGGACGAAATACGAACAAAAACATGAAGTCATCGTCCCCAAGGAGATGACAGCTGGGGGCAAGACAAACAAGTGAGTCAGTGTAATGTCAGGGAAGGATGAGCCATGGAAAGAAACGGGGTAGGGTGAGCGGAGAGCGAAAGGGAGGCAGGGGCTGCTTGTTCTCAGTCACCTTGGAAGAAGCCCTGTCTAACAGAGCTATAAATGAAGAGAGGTGTTGGAGCCAGCATGTGGGGGTGGGGGGGGCAGTCTCATTTGGCAGAGAGACCAAAGCACACAGTCCTAAAATGAAAACACTTAGAAGAAACATTTTCAAGTGAGCCTGGAGAAGGGGCAGCCAGGACCTGCTGAGGCACTGTGAAGAGCCTCAGACTCCATACTAAGTTGAGAGCCATCAGGGGATTAGAAACAGCAGCATGTCCCAAACAAGCTGCCTCGTGTTTAAGGAATTGCCGGTGACTGACTACAGGCTGTACCAAACAAGAAGAGAAGGCCAAAGAAAGACCAGATCTAGGAATGAAACGAAAGCCACCCAGACCTACTTTAGAAATACATACATAGGTTAAAAAAAAAAAGGAGCCTTCTGCAGTTGCTGTATTCATTTGTAAAACACTAGTAATCACAAATATTGTCTCTAATTGTTCCAACCTACAAAAGAAATCAAGTCTGCAGAAAGAAGTGGGCACAAAATGACCTTTATTAGGGGAGAAAGCATTTTGATGAGGGATAGTCACCATAGGCCCCAAAGTAGGGGAGCATCAGGAGAGATTTCATCAAGGGAGAACTTCAATTCCCAAAATGGAGCTTCATCAGGTGAGATGCCCACCATGCTCAGCCTGAGGGTCCTGAAGGAGAAGGACCTTCAAGGACAAGGGTGGTCGCTGCCTCTTGCAGGTTCTTGGGATGAGGTGGGGCAAGATCCATACCAGGCTCTAACCTGGCCTGGCCTACCTTCCAGGGGTCACAGAAAGGGAGGCGCTAGGTAAAACTACACAATTCAAAGCTGTCCTAAGTCCAAGGACCGGGGCTGGGTTTGTTCATAGCTCTAAGTGAAAGGGAGGGAACTGAATTCATTCTAAGTGCTGGAAAAATCACAGCACATTTTGTCAGCTCTGTCCCAGAGCCAAGAGGGGTGTGGCCTGAGTTCCAGGATGGGGCAGTTAGCAGGTCTATGACATAATACTAGTTTTATTAAATTTGAGGCATATTCTCAGCATGTTGTCCAGTCCGGACTTGAGCCCGAGCTTAAGCTATTCTCCTCCCTTAGCTGCCTGAGTAGGTGGACTGCAGGCAGATGTGACCACATTTGGCTCAACAAATATTGTTAATAAAGGTACCACCTCTTACATCTACCTCAAGGACCAGTCCACCCTCCAGAAAGCTTTCTTTATGTCCAACTTCACACAGATCTCTTCTGCCTCTCAAGCTACATGACACCCATTATCACCCACACACTTGGTCTTACCACAGGAGGACTCTTATTAATGTTAGATCTGAACCATTTTTTAAATCAAATCCAAAAGACCCTGCCAACTGCAAGAAGCACCACACACTGCTTCTTTAAACACAGAACTAGTATTTGGTACAAGACTCACTTGACCAGGCTTGTACTCCAGACCACATTTGCATCTTTATACACAGAAAGAAGTATGTAAACTAAGTTCTTTCACACACAGTCAAATTCTTCCAAGTCCCTGTTTCACTTGGTCATCCGTGTACTGTCTGTGCACTCGGTGCTTTGCTCTTTAAATTTTATTAATAACTTTATATGTCTGTGGGATACAATGAGCAGCCTTGACAGGCACATAGTATAGAATGAATGTATCTAGCTATTACCCACATCTGTAGCCTCACCTACTTCTCATCTTTGAGATGAAGAGGGTTAAGATCCACTACAATGCTCCATACAGTGCTCCCCACCACTGCTCAGGATTCCCGTGCAAGCTCCTGCTTTGGGAGGCTGATGCCTGTGCTTTCTGGATTTAACCAGCAGGTGTCAACAAAAGCTTTCAGGCAACAATCAGAAGTAATTACCATCTTCACCATGTTGGTTAATTGGAATAATCGCCAGGTTTTCACAGGGGCTGCAGATGAGGAAAACTACATAACAGCTGTTACTTGGCTACAAGGAGCAAAAGAAAAATGTGGTATATATAAACACAATGGAATACTATTCAGCCATTAAGAAGACAAAGTTATGTCATTTGCAGGAAAATTGATAAAGCTGGAGATCATTGATGTTAAGGAGAAAAAGCCAGGCTCAGAAAGATAAGTATGTTTTCTCTCAAGAAAAAAAAAAAGACTTGAAACAGAAAAGTAGAGAGATGACTGGGGGAAGGAGGAGGGAGGACACAAGACAGCGAGGAGGTGGTAAATAAGATCAAAGTACATGAACCCCATTACTTTGTACAACTACAACATGGTAATGCAAGGAAAGATGCACCCCGATGTCAGAGATGTTCAAATATGGAAAAGGGGTCTTGCGAGTCTATACGCATATGTGCGTGCATGTGTTTTACTATACGTATAGATGGGTGTGTACATGTGGAGGCCATGTGTCAAACCTTGGCTGTCACTCTTCAACCACCAGCCAGTTTGAATTTTGCGACAGGGCAACTCACTGGCCTGCAATATAACTCCCAGTTGGGTTAGGCTGCAGGTGCTTGAAGACCAAGTGCACTGATGCATGGTTCTCTCTCAGTGAAGTGGCCAAGGGCCAGCCAGAGCACCTTTTCTTTCTTGTGTGTGACATTATTTGTGCACAAATTTGTCTGTGTGTGTATGTGTGTGTGGAGGCTGGATGCCAATGCTGGGTGACTTCCCTTATTGCTCACCCTATTTTCTTTTAAGAACGGGTTTCTCACTGAAATTAGAGCTCATTAGCTAGACTGGCTGGCCATTGGGTTCCAGGAATCTTTCTGTCCCAACCTCCCCAGTGCTGGGGTTACACGTGCACACCACCACATTTGGCCCTTTTTTTTTTTTGTAGGTTCTGAGGACTGACCTTGAGCCAGGCAAGCACATTCTTAACTGAGTTATCACACCAGCCCATTGTGTGTTTGTATTTCCTCACCAAAACATGTCACATTCTCATAAACTACCCAGTTCCTTTTCAGCGAACCTTGGTTTCTTTACATCTTTTAATCAAAAGAACAAGATATAAAACATCTCTGCATAGCTGTACACTCTACTAGAGGGAAATTCCCAAAGTAAAAGTGCCCCCCAAAGAACCTGGTTCGACCTCTCCTTGGTGACTATAAAAGCTTCTGGGTGGGCTGCATCAACCATGTATCAACCGTCAACAGTGCTCACACATGGAATTTGTTTCTTCACACCCTTGGGAGCCTAGGTTCTGTGGAACTTTTTCACCTCTGCCAGTCCAATCAACTGGGAAGTGGCCTATGGCTGGTTTAGCTTTTAACTCTTTAATTCTGACAGAGATGGGGCACTTAACATATGAGACATCACACTTGCTTTTTCTGTGAGTTGCCAGTGTGTGTCCCGTGTCTATTTTCTTAGCTACCCTGCCTTTGGCCCTCTATCACTGGCATTCTGTGTTGCTGTTGCAGAATAGCACAGGGAGAATAATCTATAGTGAACAGAAAGGTGTTCAGCTATGTTTCGGAGCCTGCTGAGCCCAAATCCAGAGGTGGCTTCTGGCGCGGCCACCACACCTACCGGACTCTCACCTGCCATCTACCTCAGGCACAGCAGGCATTTTCCTGGGTGATATCCTAACCTTTTAAGTTTGATTTTATTTAATTTTTTTCTACATAAGATTATTTTTTGAGCTCATAGGGTTCTACTTGCCTCTCCCTCCCCAGTGCTGGGATTAAAGGCGTGCACCGCTGTGCTTGGCTTTGGTATATAGGACATCTATGTAGGGAATGAAAGTTCTCACACATCAGTCTTTACTGTTATGCCTTTATTACTTGGCTTTGGATAAAAAGCTTTTCCTCAGGTAGAAGTGACAGGTGGCTCAGTGGTTAAGAGCACTGGATGCTTTTCCAGAGGCCCTGAGTTCCACTCCCAGCACCCACATGATGGCTCACAAAAGCCCTCTTCTGGCCACAGGCACCAAACATGCGCTGCGGTGCACAGACTTACATCCAGGTAAAACCACCATACACAAAAAAATAACTGAATAAACAAAAAGATTATCCTTATTCTAATTTATACAAATAATCTGCTTATGGTTTTGTTTTTTACATGTTCATGGATTCTTTGCTGGATGGTTTTAACTCTCAACTTGATACAACCAAGAATCACCCAGGAGGAGAGTCTTAATGAAGACTTATCTAGACTAGGTTAGCCTATGGGATGTCTGTGGGGGCTGTGTTGACTATTAGACCAGGTTAGCCTGTGCGATGTCTGTGGGGGCTGTGTTGACTATTAGACCAGGTTAGCCTATGGGATGTCTGTGGGGGCTGTGTTGACTATTAGACCAGGTTAGCCTGTGCGATGTCTGTGGGGGCTGTGTTGACTACTAGACCAGGTTAGCCTGTGCGATGTCTGTGGGGGCTGTGTTGACTATTAGACCAGGTTAGCCTGTGTGATGTCTGTGGGGGCTGTGTTGACTATTAGACCAGGTTAGCCTATGGGATGTCTGTGGGGGCTGTGTTGACTACTAGACCAGGTTAGCCTGTGCGATGTCTGTGGGGGCTGTGTTGACTATTAGACCAGGTTAGCTTATGGGATGTCTGTGGGGGCTGTGTTGACTATTAGACCAGGTTAGCCTGTGCGATGTCTGTGGGGGCTGTGTTGACTATTAGACCAGGTTAGCCTATGGGATGTCTGTGGGGGCTGTGTTGACTATTAGACCAGGTTAGCCTGTGCGATGTCTGTGGGGGCTGTGTTGACTATTGCTATAGGGAAGAACCAACACATCATGGGGCTCACCATTCCCTAGGCATGGTGTTCTAAACAGTATGAAAAGAGAAAGCCTATTGAGAACAAGCTAGGTGTGCTTGTTCTCTCTTTGCTCTTAACTAGAGGTGAGATGTGACTAGCTGCTTAAGTTTTTGCCTTGACTTCCCCCTCGGTGATGGGTTTTAATCTAAAATTGTAAGCTGAATAAATCATTTCTTCCCTAAGTTGTTTTCATCAGGATATTTTACAGAATAGTTTCATGTTTTGAAGTTTTAACTCTTTTTTAAAAGTTTAAATTTGAGATCTAGGGACATGGTTCATTCAGTAAAATTCTTGTCTCAGAAACACTGAGGACCTGAGTTCAAGGCTCAGAAACCACATTAAAAAGCCAGCTGTGGTGACTCGTGTGTGATTTCAGTGCTGGCAAGGGGAGTCCTGGGGCCTATGGGCCAGCCAGGCAGCAACTAGCCAGGCTACACTAATTGATGAGCCCCCGTTTCAGAAACAAGTGAGATGGCTCCTACGGCCTCACACCAAGGTGACCTCTGGCCTCATAGTACACATATATGTATACATATACACACAGCTTAAATCTGGCTGAAATCATTGTTTTAATACATGAAACATCTGTTCATTTGCTCTAACTTTAAAGTATTTAATTAATATCCAGTAACTCAATCTTTGTCACATTCTAAATTTTCATGTGGAGTCTCTTTTGGTCCTTAAACTTATTCCTGCATCAGAACTGGGTAAATCATAATAGTTCGAGAATAGATCTTAACAGCATATACTTAAAATAACATTTCCTTATATGTAAATATTGCCTCAAGTGTGCAATAAACTTGATATTAGTTTAAGTGATTTTTAAAGTGGTTATTTCTGAGCCAATTCATGAAATATGAACTATACTTACAGCTGAATTATTTGAAGTAAAATTGCAAATAGCTCAAGGATGTGAATTTTGCAGTGGTTTTGCTCAGAATAGCAAAGGAGCACATTCAAAATACAAAGGCCTGCGACAGAGATTGATGGGCCATACTTCTTACACATGCCTGAGGCAATTTCCACACACAATAAAGTTGAAAGGCCACTGGAATAACATTTCCAAGATTAGGTTTCTAATTTCAGACATTTTTTTTTTTGGCAAAGAATAGTTAAAATGAGGGCCTTTCTACCAAAATGCCTCAAAAAATTTCAAAAGCATTAAAAATTTAATAAAGATGCATATCTTAAGAAAGCATCTGTAAGAAATGCAAGGAAGCAGAGGTTATACATGCTCACTGTAAAGCAGGAAACACGCAGACCATGACAGAATGAACACAGCGGTAAGGAAAGAACACAAAGGGGAAACCCTAGAGAAAAGCAAAGTCCTCAGAGGCAAATGCGGTGGGGCTGCAAACTAAGGACTTAGCTAATTATCCTCCAAACCACCGTCACACAAAGAGCAAAGGAATCCTCCAGAAATCTGGCTCTGGCGTGGTTAGCTTTGGCAGAAAGGAAATTAACTGCAAAGGCGGGGTGGAGGATGGGGGGCTCTACAGGGTCCTTGCAGGTGGGCCACTCTCCTCTCTACTCCTCTCCCTGCTGCTGCCAACTCCACTCAGAAGAGAAGGGGAGGTAGCCAATAAAACGCTGTTATCTATAGGACCACTGGGTGTTGTGGTGCACAAGGGCAACCCCAGCACTCCAGAGATGGGGGCACGAGGATGGCGAGTTGGAGGCCAGGGAATCTGTTCAGAGCCTTGGCCTGTCCCAGCCTTAGCAACAGTGACTGCATCAGACAGGCATAGATGGAATTCTTCTGAAAAGCAGTCATAATTAAAGATGCTGACAGCTAAATCTTCTATCAAAAGGAAGGACAAAGGGTCTGAGAAATGGCTAATATCAAACTGACTTTTAAAAATAATGCATTTCTATCCACCATCATCAAACAGAAATTACAACACTTCATTCATAGTAATACCTCCATTCATAGTAGTACATCCATTCATGTTACACCTAGGAATACACGTGTGCATGGAAGAGTTAACAGAAGACCTGAGGTTGCTATTCTTAGGAAGGTATGCACTGGGGAACTCAGCTGATTCCTGCTCTCATACAAACTTTCCCCAGATGACAGGAGCCTTGCTAATGCAACACTATTGGTACCGTGTGGTTTGTGCTATTACATGCTAGCTCTGGTACATGATAGGCACATGGTGTCCACACACAGTCTCTAATGAGACTCCTGGCAGACAACACTCTGCAGGAGTTGTCACAACTTGTTGCTGGAAGAATTAAGTGTGCTCCTTGCGACTCCATGTTGTGACTACCCTGCAGAGACGCGCATTAAAAGGGTGTTCTTCTGAACAGAGCTGAAACATTCCATCCTGCAGGGACGCTATTAAGCTCAAAAAGTGAACAACTCAAATGCCTCAGGAAGTCTCTGAAACTGACTGGATGCACTGGGTTCCCCTTTCCCCAAGCATATATCCACTGTCAAGAGAAGCACTGTCAGAAAAGCTGAGCTGCCTAGGAGAGGCTCAGACAAGATGAACCAGCCAACCCCCCTGGGGGAAGTAGGCACCAACCAGTTCAGCTGCCTAAGAGAAGCAAAGATCAGCAGACCTACATGGAAAAGCACAGACCACTTGCACTGCCTGAAACAGACAAGTCTCCAACCTGTGAGCTGGCAGCATGCTCCGGGTTTCCAGATTTTGTGAGTTGTCACCCAGGCTGGGATGGGCTTTGGTGATGCCTATGAGTTATTTCTGTTCCTGTAAGTAACCCTTCATCTATACTCCTGTAAGTAACACCCCTCCCCCCCCCCCCCGATGATGTGGACTTGGGTGGTGTCTGCACTTTTGTCTGTCACCGGTTCCCTAGGTGGGATAAGTAGATGTTGGTAGTGTCAATTAACACTGCACTAGCCGAGATCTTTTGGAAGCTTAACCCTTGCTTCCTCTGAACTTTGCCCGCGAGCCTTTTCCCTTTACTTTTGAATTTGTTTTGTGTCTTTTTCCACTAACACAATGTTCCTTGCTGGATGTTTTATGCTGTGTTTTGGGAGTATTAACGAAAGGACTGAATTTCAGCATGGCTTGGTGACTCCCCCGACAACCTTTCTGGGAATGATCACAAAACATTCACTGGAGCACAAAAATGAATGAAGCAACTACAGAGTTATGTCATAAGGCAGCCTACTTACCCACCCTGTCAATCTAAGTCATTATGCCTGCAAGGCTAAAAAGAAATATGTCTCTCAAGGCACCAGTCTTAAAATCAGTATGGAAGAGCAGAGAGATAAATTTTCAATTATAAAAGAGAAAAACCAGGGGGTAGGATTACCTAATCTAGCCTTGGGATTATTGTAATGCTATAATAATTAGCAGGAAAGAGAAGTTAATGAAACTTTTCTGTTGAATCTGAAAACATGAATCTAAAACTGTATAAGAATAAGAGTCCAAACTATGAAGGCAAACCTACCAGCTACCATTAGAAAACTACAGAAATGTAGCTAGAATGAGCTTGGTAAGACGCTGGGCAAACAGACCAATGAAACAGATAGAAGGCTCAGGCATGTCTACCAGAAATGGGGAAAGCAAGCAAACAAAGAAAACCCCCACATAGTTGGTGTTACAGATCTTGGGAAAGGATTAAGTGTGCTGAGATAACAGGCTACCCATGCAGGAAAAATAAGTTAAATTCCTGTCTTGTATCAATGACCTCTGGGTGTTTAAAATACTTCATTATAAAAATCTAGCTGAATTAAACACACACAGCAAAATCTCTCCTTATACTGCTGAATCACAGCCAACGATCTTAATTTTATAAACTGCTCCCTACTAGGACCCCAAGGGCCCTATGAGCTTTTTAAAGTAGCACACAACCTCAATTTTACACCAGCCTTAAAAATAACGTGAACCTTACCTCATAGATCCTGGCAATTCCACAAAGCAGGGTCACCTCGCCTGGAAATTTATCTAAGCCTTGTTTGAATAGATTTAAAGCAGTCACGGGTTGATCCAATATGATATAAACCTAAAAGCAAGATATATTTTAATAAGATTACTTTAAGCAAGATTTATTTCAATAAGATTATTTTACTGGTTTTTAAAGTAATAACATTTATATAACAAGTTTTAATTATTGGTTAAAAACAAATTTTCTCCCAGAAATTAATGAATTTTCATAGACATAATTAGATTCTAATAATGACTTTACAGTATATCTGCATATTGTACATAAAATTCATCACCCCAAGAAATGTTTACTGTGGGGATATTCTTGTCACAAAGACTCCGTGATACATAAACGAGAAAGGGCCAGGGGAGCATCTTCCTGCTGCCCACACCAACCCTCCACTCCCTATGAGTCTTTCTCTGATAGTCACATCTGTTTGGTTCGTCTCTTGACTCACTAATTTCAACCAGGGTAACGTGCATGACTATGGGTTTCAAGCTACCCACGGGAGCCTGGAGGGCTCACCGGTGGATACACAACGGAAGACAATGACTGTCCTTCACCTAGGAAATACCGGTAGCCAAAAGTTCAGCAGGATGGAATGTGGTCTTACAAGTCCTTTGTTCAGCTGTGACTGACTGATTTTAGGCTTAGGCTCACGCAAGCAATTCTGCTATGAGATCATGATTGCAACGTCTGTGTTTCGTCTAGAAGACAGCAGCTCACAGCCCTTTCCCCACCTTTCCTGCTCTTTTCCTGCGCACAGCACATTTCTTAACTTGGAAACTTTTCTACAGCTGGACCACAATAATGTAATACCTACCACTTCATCAAGTGTTTTCATTCAAAGAGGCCTTGATGAGGCTCAGGCGATGACTTTATCCCAATATAAGTAGAGCTTCCCTTCTCGGAAATGTTTTACCACAGAAGTATTCTCAATTTCTGATTTTGGGATATTCTGGGGGTATTGCAGAACACAAGTCTAAATGTGAAATTCATTGATTTTTTTAAAAATGTTTTCATTTTTACTTTGTGTATGGGTGTTTTGTCTGCATGTATGTTTGTGCACCATTTGTGTGCCTAGAACCCTTGCAGGCCAGAAGAGGGTGTCAGATCTCTTGGAACTGGAGTTCAGATGGTTGTGAGCCACGATGTGGGTGCTGGGAATCGAGCTGGATCCTCTGGAGGAGCAACAAATGCTTTAACTGCTGAGCCATCTCCAGCCGTTTCACTGGTATTTTTCCATGTACATGTAAGGCAGTTTTACACTTGTGGCAATCATATGGTGGCATTCAGTACATTTCAGATTTGGGAGCACTCCAGATTAGGAATGTTCAATCTGCACTGAAAATTCTAGGTGGCCCATGTACTGGAGCTACAGTCACATCATACAGCACAGTGGACTTGAGCTTGCTGCTCTCAGCTCAGTGATGCTGAAAATTTGACCTCCTGCAGTCTCATTTTCCTTAGCAGCACAAAGCAAGGTATAAAACCTACCCTGTAGGGTTACTTTATGGATTAAATTAACCTGTCTTTGCTAACAAGCCTGCTACAATATCCTATACTGAATCGTGCTCAGAGCTGAGTAACTTATGTCCTATAAAGCAATCTACGAAGCAGTCCCTGTTCTTAGAGCAGGGTTTGCTAGCACAGGCCTGGGATCTCAGCTACTCAAGAAGCTGAGGCAGGAGGATGGTGAGTTCAAAGTCTATCTGGACTATACAGTGAAATCTTGTTTTGAAAACAAAGGGGCTTGTTTTATACAACCTGCTCAGGTTTGCGACAAAATAGACTGCAGAAAATACCTTTTTGTTACCTACAGGGTGGTGAGTCTGTGGTGTTTCCTTCTGTCCTAAAAAACAATCTGTCAAAGGGATTTTCTTTTTTTTTCCACAGCCATCAACTCCTTGTGCCGTGGGTACCCTCCATATGCTATTTTTTGCTTGCTATAAAAAATAAGTCTGAACATATTAACTTGCCAAATATTCCAGAAGGAACTGGCAACTTTACCCCATTCAGTGGCCAGCACCCTAAGTAGACAGTTTTCACTCAAGTTAAGAATATTTACTTACTTTCGCCAGATAGAGAAATGTGTCTACCATTTCCTGCTGCTTCAGGGCTGACTTAAACTGCTTCTCTGCTTCACGGTACATTCCTAACCTAGAAACAGCCATTTAAAAAATCAGACATGCCATTGGAAAATCAATGCTACATCATTGTTTTTCAAACACTGAGGATATGAACAGACACATCTCACCCTAGAGCAAGCATATACCAAAGCAGGTGATGCTGGGCACACAGACAGTAACAGGTATGCTAACAAAAGCTAGCAAGAAGCCACCTGTCTCCCAGAGTCATGAGATAGCTAAGCCTCGGATGGTGTAAAGACTACAAGCATGTTGCAGCAGGACCACAAGCTGTCTCTAACGGGGTCACATCGGGTCACCACTGCGAGAGCTTATAATCAGCTGCACATATGGCAAGTGACCTGGATAACTGTGGAGCTGCCACTTCGCTGAAGAGCTAAAGGACAGTGCTTCTTTGAAAACATCTCCTTCCCTAAGACAAGCCCTGTCCCCTTTAGTTATCCCTATACTATCTTAATGAAAGCAACAATTGCCAGTTGCATCCTACAGCTATAGCATCGCTTTTCTACAGATCTTGCTTTCCTCTGCCCGTGAATCTGAAACTTGATCCTTGCCTAAGTGACAGTTTTGATGTCAATGTCCACCCTTGTGGCCCAGGAAGCATGGGTCCTACCAGGACATTCACCAAAGCACATATGACTTTCATTCAGCTTGTCCTGAGTAGACCTGTTCTGCTTTCTGATAACTATTCACTCTTAGCAATCTATGAGCTACTTAGATGTACTTTTTCTGTAAAATAAACTGAAAATTATTTACAATATGATCCATGGGGCTAATCTCACATGCAGCTAGAAAGAATAGCTTTGGTCATTTTTTCATGATCTAGACTTCAAGCATTGGTGTAGCTGATATACTAGCAGCGGCTGGAAGATGGGATTAAAGTGATGTAAGGTGACTTCAACAGATTAGCGTAAAGTTAGAGGGCATGTAAGGAGGCAGAGGTCCCTTCCTCTTCACAGACTATGTATAAAATATTATCAAAGAACCCAAAGTTCTGAGAAATAGAAATAATAAACAATAAAATGAATTTGTCACACGAATTATTGAACAAAAGAACAGAGTACGGCATATTCAAAGATATCTAAGGAATGGGGAAATTGCTCAGTTGATAAAGTACTTGAAATAGAGCATGGGGACCAGAGTTCAATCCCCCAAACTATATACGATCTGGGCCTAGTGACATGCACATGTAATTCCAATGCTGGGGTGACAGAGACAAACGGGGGAGATCACTGGACCTTATTGGACAATCAGCCTGGCCCAACTGGCCAACCTCAGACCAAGAGAACATGTGAGAAAAAGGGGTAAGGCACCTAAGGAACGACACCTGAAGAGGACCTCTGGCTTCCACATATACACGCATCCTCTCTCTCTCCCTATTTCCTACACACACACGCACACACACTTTCAAGAAACACATTTAGATACATCTAAATAAATAAATAAATAAATAAATGACACATCAGTCAGGTTCATAAACTTGGGCCAATGTCAGAGAATCCAGAGCGACAGTGCCCTACAGCTGCCAACCGTTTCCCTGCAAATGAACCTCACACAGCTGTGAAGCATCACCGTACCACATTTCACGATGTTAAAGAGATGCGAAAATGAAGAGGATAGCAAGCATGCCCTTAACGTCGTGACAGAAAAGGGCTAAATGTGTTCACTGACTTAGATGGCCAAGAGGAAAATTACTTGCAGAAGAGTGAGTAAATCAAGAGAATAGTGGATGAGGACTCAACTGTTGGATGTGTGCTGGCATGCATTTCTGGGGGGGAGGGGGAAGCAATATGATATATGTACACAGAAAGGAAAGTGGATAGCATGTAGGGACAGGCTGAGGAATTCATTTAACTGAAAAGGACATGACAACGCAAACAGTGAGAGACATGAGAAAGCAGACAGACAGGGACAACAGCACTAGACTGCACTAACGGTTCAAATGGAGTCATCAAGGAGCCCAACAGCAGCTGTCTGTGCGGATCCCCTCACCATAAGCAGGAAGGAAGTGCTTTTCAACCTGTGGGTCACGACCCCTTTGGAGGTCAAATGACCCTTTCACAGGGGTCACACACCACACACATATTCTGCACATCAGATATTTACATTGTGATTCGTAACAGGAACAAAATTATGGTTATGAAGTAGCAATGAAAATATTTGATGGTTGGGGTCACCACAACCAGAAGGACTGTGTCAAAGGGGCACAATGTTAGGAGGGTTGAGAACCACTGCAGTAAGTGAAAACGAAATGTCCAGAATTAGGGCACTGCAGTGGGGCTGGGCAGTAGGAGAGGAAATCGAGAGTGCAGAGGTAAGATCAGTAGGAACAAAGGCTGAAGTCAGCTTCAGGCCACATCCTCTAGTAAAGCAATTCTGACCTCAACAGTTGACATCACAAGCTCTTTCTCTGGGTTCCCAGTGTGTCATGCCCTTGCTTCCATAATAATAGGAATCATCATAATAATTATTTGTTGTCTGTCTCAGCATCTCAAAGTAACATCTAATAAATCTTTGTGGTCCCATCTGAGAGAGGTTGCTCATTGGCTAAGTGGATGACTATGAACGAGGGAACTATGAATGCATAGTAAAGATGCTCTGAAGGACAGAATGATGATGTAACATGATAGAATGCGCTCATTTGAAAGGAGACTCACCATATAAATGGCATCACCTGTGGGCAGTAGCAAGCATCTGAGTTATGCTTTCCTTTAATTATCAACCACATCTCGAGGTTTTGTATAGAAGCTCAAGATGTTAAAACTGTCTTTAAGAATTAAACTCATAAAATTTTAACATTATAATGATCTCACATTATCTCTCGTACAAAACACGTTTCAATTTATTAGTGGGGAAAAATGATTCAGAGCTGTATGCGAGGCGTCTAAAGGGAAAGTCTCCTTAATTTCCACAACAGCACAAGCACGTTTTCTGCCCACTTCTTCTTTTCCTCACAGAGCGCTGGTCTAGAAAATATGACTTTTTTCCTTTCCATTTTCCCCAAAGGTTCTAAATTTTCTGAATATCAGCAGCAAGCGTCAGATTGCACTAGAATTAGTAATGCCTCTGCTGACCTCTCAGTTTGTTTTCTTTTGGATGTATCTAAACATTAAGCACGTTTAAGAAATATTCTGGTCCTATAAAAACCATAACGATTATGGAAACAGGAGCAGAGTGTGGCAGACTGCTGATGCTGACTTCCCAGAGATTGAGGCAGGAGGAAAATGAGAGCCAGTCTGGGCTGCATGGTCACATTCTGTCTCAACTAAATAAATAAAGTGTTAATAAAAGAATTTGAACCAGTAAATGAAACTGAAATTCTTGCTGTATCACTTCTTAGCTCTATGAATTTCAACAACTTGCTTCACATTGGCCAGGCTCAATCTTCGTCAACTGAGCAGCTGACTCCAGATGCTGTGAGTCTTAAGCGAGCTCTGCAGGGCACTCTACAGATGTGAGGCATTTGTGTAAGTGAGGTCCTGAAGCCAGGAGGACAGACTGAGTTGAACACTCTGGGTTCTAGTCCCAGGTCTGTCGCTAACCAGCTCATGGTGGAAAATGACAACTGAGCTCTGGCCTCAGCTTCCTTGTGTGACAGGTTCTCAGGGCACATGTCCTTACCGCTGTCATGTGACGGTTCAGAAAACGTTTGCTCAGATAAGCCCAAGTTGCCACTGCTTCATGAGGAAACTTGGTTATTTTTTCACCATCATATTGGATGACATAAAAATATTTCCACTTTTAAAGCTTTCACAGATGGGGAAGGTTTTACCTGTAGTAGCATTTTCCGATCTGTACTTTCCACCACCAGTCCTTGTACTGAGAATGCTCTGTGGAAAGGGATGCCAAGTCCAAAGCCTTTGAAAACAATTCATTTCCAATTACAAAATGCTTTTCTAATGGAAAGCAGGCAGGAGGATAAATAATTAAATAAACCACATAATTAGCATCAATCAAAACATGTATTAGAAATTAGACAGAAATTCCAGTTGCCCAAGTTTCCAGATGGCCCCACAAATTCCCCCTAAATAATCAGTTCCAGGCCAGAGGGCTAGCAGCACAGAAGTTGGAGACATTGGTCGAAGGGAAGCAGATGTACAATAAATCAGAATATAATTTTAATATACAAGGCACAAAATTGAATTTAAAACACTAGGATTTTACTCTTCCCACTTTGTAGCTACTCTCTAAAGATTCAAAACGCCTCAAAACTCAGTGATGGCAAGCTTTCTGTATGTAAGGTGGGTCCAGCGGCAGTCCCCAGTTCAAATACAGCTGTAGAGAAAGAGAAGGACGAACTAAGTAGACAGAAGAGGAGTTTGGAAGAGTGGGAGCCATTGCTCAGGAACAGGGTATTTGCCTCATCTGCATGACCAACCCTGGGGTTAATCATAATCACTAGCTACAGCAGAGGACAAGTGAGGCACCGGCTTGCTATGGGGCCTGGGGCCAGGGCTTCAGCAGGCAAAGTGCTTGCTGTGCAGGCATGAGACATGAGCTCAGGTCCCAGTCCCCAGGAAAAGCTGGGTGTGGTACCAGGGACCTGTAACCTCGATGTTAAGGAACATACATGACTTCAGAACAAGAAAGAAAGGGGCTTTTGGAGCGTGGGATGGCACAGAAGAGGCTAAGAAGTCAGTACTTGGGTTCCTGCTGCCTTCAATGATCAGAACTCAAGGCTCTGATGTCACTTTACCTTCTAGTAATCAACGTTGTCCTCCATATTTAACTGCTTATCTGACACCTTTTTAAAAGGATTTCTGTGTGTGCGTGCATGTGTGTCTGAGTGCAAGCGCCTGCAGAGACCAGAGACACCAGATCCCAAGGACTTGGAGTTACAGGTGGTTGTGCACTTCCAGATGTGGGTGCTGGAAACAGGAACTAAACTCTGGTCCTTGACAAGAGCATATGTCCTTAGCCACAATCACCTCTCTGCCACAATCCCATATCTTCTGGAGCTTTTTCCTTCCAGTGTTTTTACATGGTCAGACCAGACACAACCAATTAAGAATTGGGATTTTTAGAGAGAGGAAGTGGAAAACCTTTTGACAGAGGAGAAAGGGAAGCAGGGCGGTGGTGGCGCACGCCTTTAATCCCAGCACTCGGGAGGCAGAGGCAGGCGGATCTCTGTGAGTTCGAGGCCAGCCTGGTCTACAAAAGCTAGTTCCAGGACAGGAACCAAAAAGCTATGGAGAAACCCTGTCTTGAAAATCCAAAAAAAAAGAAAGAAAGAAAGAAAGAAAGAAAGAAAGAAAGAAAAGAAAAGGAGTAAGTTTTAACACAAATTTGAAGTTCACGGAAATCTAAAAGTTCTATAAAGATTCACTGAGTAGAACTGGAATTATCAGTTAAATGAGAATTCTGAGTTTTAATACTTATTTGTCTTCCCAATAGAGAGACTGCTTTATTCTGGAATCAGTGTTAATATAATCATGAGAGCCAACAGTTCCATTAAAGGAACACTTGGATGTTTCAGTTCTATTATCTCAAAGTGCATCCCCTATTACTGTCCTCTTTAATATCAGCTCTCTTCTGAAATTAATGCCAGAAAAGTCCCCTCAACCTACTATTGCAAAATTAATTACTTTTCCATGTGTTCTCTATCTCACTTGCTCCAGGGGAGACCTCTGAATATGCACACTACTTATCCAGGAATGGTGTCACCATGCTGAGCCTCTAATGGACCTAAAAAAATCAACATCTTTACTTGAATGCTATGGAAATGAAAAACAAGCCACATATGATTATACTTTCATGTGCTTATTTTCCTTTTTCCCCTCTAGCCAGAAATAAAAGTCGAGACAAAAAAAAAAATAAGCAAGAAGTATGACTTCCAGTGGCATTATCTCTGGAAACACTGGGAAACGTGTGTTTTCAGAGGGCTACATTCAGACATGCACTGCAAATATCTTTGCGCATTATCTCTGACTCAACCTTTATTAAGACCATTCCTTGCAAGCAGTTCACATTCGCTGTCATGTTTAATATAAACAGACCAAACCTTCTACTTTTGTTTTTTTTTAAATCTTCCATTTGAATGCTTATATACCCTGACTTCCTAAGGCTAGACTCAGTGTTTATGATTGGTGGCCGAGTTTGCCTTCAGATACAGTCCTGAATCAAATCTTCCCATGAAGGAACCAGATGTTCCCATTAATCCAATTAAGGAAAATATAAATTGCTGAGACAATAAAAATGGCAGGAAAAAGTTACATCTTAGCAATTCTTAATCACATGAGAACTTGGGCTGAATTAGACAAGAATTCTTGTAATGACTTCTGAAGGCCCCTACGCTCCCCCAAGGAAAACCCTTTTGTGGGAGTTTGAATGAGACTGTTCCTATAGGTTCCTATACTTGAACATTTGGTCCACAGTTGGTGGCACTGTTTGAGGAGGTTTAGAAGGTGTGGCCTTGTTGGATGTCACTAGAGGCCAGCTGTGAGAGTCATTTCCAGCTGTTCTCTCTGCTTTGTGCTTGCAGTTCAAGAAGTGAGCTCTCGGCATCGCATCCAACTACCATAACTGCCTACGACCTTCAGTCAGCACTACGGACTCTGACCCTCTGGAACCCTAAGCCGACATAAACTCTTCCTTCTCTATGGACTCTGACCCTCTGGAACCCTAAGCCGACATAAACTCTTCCTTCTCTACCTGCCTTGGTCATGGTGTTTTGTCACAACAACAAATTTGAAGATAATGCATATGAAAGCAGCTCTGATTTCATTAGCAGGCTAAAAAAATCTTTGTTTTTTCTTTTTACAGCTGATGTTAAAAATATATAAAAGGTTAAAAAATGTCCGGTTTGTGCTAATTATCTAAATCCTTTTTTGGGAATAACATTTGTGATAAAATCTAAAATGACATTTTAATGGAAGAGTCTGGTCCAAGGAGCACCGTGAGCAAGGATGTGCGTGCGAGCGTGCGAGCTGGTGAGGGCAGGAAGCAGGCACAGGCATATGCCCCCAGCTCCTCCAGTCCGGCACAGCAGCAAGGCAAGGGCTGCAGCAATTATTTGCTTAAGGAATAAACCTGTCATCTCACAAGTGCAAACAGGAGAGGAAAGTTTGTAGTTTTCACTAAGTAAAAACAAAAAGAGCTACCTCCCTGAGTGTTCCACACTGGAGTGACTAGCACATGAAAAAAATACGGGGGCCCAATTATGAGCATGTAAATTTATTGAAGTACTTAATCTATAATAGCAAAAATTGCTATTAATTCAGGAAACAGACAAAAAGTTTGAAAAAAAAATATAAAATGAGTGGTGGTGCACGCCTTTAATCCCAGCACTTGGGAGGCAGAGGCAGGCGGATCTCTGTGAGTTCGAGGCCAGCCTGGTCTACAAGAGCTAGTTCCAGGACAGGCTCCAAAACCACAGAGAAACCCTGTCTCGAAAAACCAAAAAAAAAAAAAAAAAAAAAAAAAAAAAAAGAATATAAAATGAGACTTCATCTCCACTAGTCCCACGAGGCCAACCTGCTTGGTTGATGCACTGTGGGTATTCAACAAGCACACATGGAATGAAGATCTTAAACCTATTCTCAAGAAATAATCCAAGTATCTGTCTTTGGTATATGTGTACCTGTATTTAGTTATAATTCTGTTTAGCATCCTGAATGGATACTTTTTGACTTAACAATAGAAAATAAATATTTGCAATTTTTATAATTTTGGTAACTATTATTTTACTGGCTGCATGAAAGTCCATTCGGCTGCTCATTATAACATCATATTTATCTTCCAGCACTGAGCATTTATGTTGCTTTCCAAGCATTTTTCTACCATATCTAACATTATAGTGATCATTGCAAATAAAGCTATTTTTCCTAACAATTGTTGAGAACTGGAAGTACAGCATTATCTATAATTTGTAATAATTTATACACTGTCCCTCAACATTTTAAAGTCCTTTGTTTTATATTCCTTGTCAGCAAGAAAATACCTGCTTCCTGCTAGTTCCCCCAATGATGTCTCACTGGGTCATGTCTATGCCCATAGGAAGCTCTCTAAGGGCTGGGGAACCGACTTTGTGGGTAAATATCATTCTGATCAAACATGATGACCAGGAGTTTGGATCCCTAGAACCCAGAGAAAAGTTGATTGTGTGTGGTGAGCTGTTTATAATCCCAGATCACAAGGCGGCGGCGAGGATAGTGGGGGGCAAAGTCTAGTATGCTAGACTAGCTGGAACGGCAAGGTCCTGGTTTAGTGTGAGACTCTGCCTCCACATATACAGTACACTGTGATCAAGGAAGATACTTAACATCAACTGTGGGCCTCCATGTGTATGCAAGCACACACACAATGATACATGCGTGTCCATACACATATGAACGCATATGCATACCGCATATATGCCAGAAAAGGCGTTCTAAAATATTCAGATCATCTTTTTTATATAGGACAAACAACATTTACAATCACCCTGCAGGTGCATTTTTGCCTGCTCACCACTATATAGAAATTACATATAAGAACCAGTCAACTTCTTACCATCGTGATTGGTAAGTTTAACTGTTGAACTCTGTATGCTTGTATGTGTGTACACATGTGCACGTGTCCATGCTTGTGCAAGGCAAAGGTCTACCTTGAGTGTCATCCCGTCAGAGCCAGCTTCTTTTTCTCTGAGACAGGGTCTCTAGGCTGGCTCATCAATTAGTTTAGGCTGGCCAGCAAGTCCCCAGGAAAGTGCCGTCTCCATCTCTGCTGCCCCAGCACTGAGATTGTAGGCACATGCCACCATATGAGCTCTGGGGATGAAACTCAGGTCCTTGGGCTTATGAGGCAAGCACTTTACTGAGCCATCTCCCAGCCCTAGTTTAAAGTAGTTTAAATTTTAGTAACTCGTTAATCCAATGCACAGAAGAATGTCCCCAAACAAGCTCCCCCAGTTCATCTAGTGATTCAAAGAGATCTACCACAAAGAGTTTTACATTCTGCTCAGCACCACTTGTTTTGAATATATTAAGTCTTTCATTATTCATGAACATAATCTTACAAAATTTATAGAAGGAGACTCTGGCTCCCAATAAGATTTGGCATCATTTTCTTGTTCCTGGGATATATTTAAAGGTCATTTTGTGATGCTTTCTTTCTACTAATTTGCTAATTTCTTTTGATGAACTTCCTTCCCTGGAGAGGTTGTTACATGGAATTTAAGCTTTCAAATGTTCAACTCTATTTCTCACATCTGAATACATGTTTCCTAGTGTTTCTGTAATTCCAACATACGTCCTAGAGCAGTAGTTCCCAGTCATCATGAACACTAGCATCGCCTGTGGAGTTCTTAACAACAGCAGAGTCACCACCTCCCCTGGGGATTCTCATCTTGGAAGTGTAGCATAGACCCACACACCATTGCTACTAAGTTACACAGGTAATTAATAAAGAGAAGCCCTCTTTGTATTTCCATTTCTAGGTCAATGAGAATACGATTTGCAGATATAACTATATAAAGAGCAAAGACTTGGGTCGGCCGGCCTCCCTCTCCGTCCTTGATCTCAGGACTGAAATGGTGGCTGGCATGCTGTGTCACTCAGAATGACATTGGATGAAAGAGCAGATACCCCTCAGTAAATGAATTATTCTTCAAAAACCCAAGAGTATAAAGTCAGATGTGATGGCACACACCTGTAATCCGAGCACTTGGTGGTCAGAGGCAGGAGCGAGAGTCTGAGGTCAGTGTGGGCTACAAAGTGAGATCCTGTTTCAGAAAACAAAGGAGAAAAAAAAACCCTTCTAAAAACAGATTTGTGACAATTTAATAATTAGAGATTTACTCATTTGTGAAATGGATTGGATTTGGGTAGCATTACATATCATTCCACTAAAAGGCTCTATGAGCCGTATAGCAAGTGAAAACATTGGGTTCTGTTTACAGAAACGCATATGGTTTCTTGGTGCGCTAACCTTAGACTCCGCTGTTCCCTATGTGACCACACAACTTGACTTCTTCATCACAGGTGAGTCCCACATTCTCTGTATCTGGCCTAGGCTCTTAGATGTATACCTGTACCCTACTCCTTAGGGCATGCAATTGTATCTCCACACAGAGATACAAATTCCCAGAGTCACATCAAACACAAAACTCTTTGAGTCAATTATGCAGCTTCATTATAAACTGGTGAGTCAATCCCAGGTCTGTCAGTAAAGCTATCAATTACCCTCACAGCACCCTAGGTGGCAGCTCTGACTGGTGTCCCTTCCCTTGATGTCCTCAACATGAAGCCCATCATCAAGTTCAGTCATTTCTTTATACTGTCTCTTCAGTGCCCTTGTTTTTGAAGATAAGTCTTATTCAGCGATTGTTCCGGTCTCTTTCATGATTTCCAATTTCTCTACAGCTCTTTTGCCGCATTTCCAGGAAACCCTGCTCACTCGGTGGATGTTTGCCAGCATCCATCACTCCTGTCTTCCCTTGGCTCTCCTCAGTCTAGCAATCAACTCTCATTTGTTTGTTTTCACACAGGTCTTACTCCGTAGCTCCGACTACTCTTAACTCATGATTCTCCGGATGCGGCCTCTTGAGTGCTGTGACCGCAGGTGTACACCTCCACTCCCAGGGCCAGTTTATGTCAATTTTAGTTTCTACGTTAGAATGGACAGCTCACAGAAGCAGGTGTGGTATCATATTTTCATTAGCTTGCCCTATACACTGAATTGTGGCTGACACATAGGAAACATAACTGAGGAAAGTATTTTCCTGAACACTCAACATGTGAACATAGTGTTTTTCCTGGACTCATAAGAAATTGGGGAAATTGTTATCTGATATTATAGAATTGACTTCATTTGACTTAAACAACTTCGTGAGACTTCTCCTCATTTATATATCGGCTTATATAAATTGAGGCAAATTTGGAAAATCAGATGCATATAACCTCAAAATTCATTAGTGAGAAGCTAGCATGAAAAGTGACGCTAGCTAAAGCTATATAGGAGTAACGTGGGCTCCTTGTGTTATTATTTCTGCTTTTGTGTGTTTGAAATCTTCATGGGAGAGGAGGCAGAAGACAGCAGAAACGCATGCTAGTAAACTTCTAATACTCTGTGGTCTACAAAAACAATGGACCAGTGGTACTATTAGCATAAAGAAAACATTTTCAGTTATCTTGCCCTTTAACGACAGCTACATAATCTATGAACCAGGAATAAGTCTTATCATGTCTATATTTATACAAATGTCCTCACTAAAACTGAAACTTTCAGTTCCTCGCATTTTTAATGATTCCCCCTTTTTAAGGAAATAAATAGAATATTTCAAAATCTAAAGCTCGAAAGCCTGAAAAATTCCTAGGAAAGAAAATAACAGGAATTCATCACTTACCATCTTAATATCATTTTCATGGTGAAAAATATATTCAAATAAAGCCTGGAAAAGACAAAATGTCAAATATACTCAGTTTTATTTTAATAAAACACTTGTTATTGTTATACAAAAACTCAAAACTTAGTTGACTCAAAGTGCAGGATACTCTAAAGTGCTAGAAATTGGTAAGTAATAAAGGTGACTGCCATTTGTCATAATAATCCATTTTTAAATTCTGCAACTCACAATAAATTTTGTTTTTAATACTGAGAGGCCTAGTTAACTACTAATTAAGTATATATATATATATATATATATATATATATATATATATATATTTCATCCCTTTGAACATCCTTAAATCATACAAGAGTTGAACATTAATTTTCTGAGAACAGTCCAAGCTTAAAAACAAACACATCCAGACAACCTCAAGCTTCAGTCTGCAAAGGTGACTCTGCCTCTCTGCTTTCTTTGTTGCAAATTATTGTTGTTAACTAGGGGAAGGGACTTTCCTATAATAATTACATATGTACTTATTTCTGATCAATTGTACCTAATTCAAGACAAAGAGAATTTTTATATGTTACACTAACTAAATTCTCCATTTCTTCCAAAACCAAGTCATCATACTTCTATCATTACTGCATAACTTAGAAGCTTTGGAAGCACATACCTTTGCCAACTTAGGTTTCTGGGAATATTTTGTTAAATTCAGTCTAGATAAATTTATAAATGGTCCATCAGGACTTGTAAGCATGGAAGCCTGTGAGAGTAAAAGACAAGAAGAAGAAATTGAAAACTTTCTCTTGAAACATAAGAGTTTCTTCTGCATAAATATTATAGTAAATTATAGAAATTATAGAACAACAAGAATTACCTTCAGAATTTCTGTTTAATTCTCCACTGTAATACTAGTGGAACATAAAGTTACTTGAGTAATACAAGGTCCTGGGAGAGCTGACAGAACCTACCGTCCCTAGTCTGACGAACCTTCCAGATGAGCTAGTGATAGGTCGTGCTGTGTAGGCAGTTCTGGGTGTTCTTATGGCCTGCTCCATTGTACCGGGCCTTCCACTCTGTGTGCTAGGCCTAAGGAAACCCGTAATGGGTCTTCCAGCTTGAGTGATTGGCCTATGGAGATTGACAGCTGTTATAACACAAACAAGATCAATTAAGGAAAGTCTGGTCAGGATTTAGAGACAGAGGGATGAACTAAAATACAGACCTGATAGCTTGACTCGGTCCTCCTGCCTGGTTAGTTCCAGGGAGCTTCAAAGATGTGCCAGGGCCTACAAGATAGGATGGTTATCAACTTATCAATTACTTAAGAATTTTTAGATCCACTTAGCAACTTAATTTTCAGACTTATCCTGGCCTGGGAAGAAGAGGGTATGGCAGGAAATGCTTTGAGGAAAGGAGTTGGAGGCTCATCATCAGGGCGCGTGTACTGCTCTGGTCGGCGGCAAGAACCTGGTAGAGTGGGGCCTAAAACCGAGGCAGACTAAAGTCTCAAGCAATAGCCAGCTTTATTCAGAGCATCACACAGTGTACACTCTGAGGTTAAGACAAATCACATGAGCAAGATGTTCAACCACAAGGACAAGCCCCATGTGGCAAAAACATGTTTTTCACAGAGGGATATGAACAACGGCAGCTGAAGTAGACTTATTCCTATCCATTACATATGGGAGCAACATGAAAACAAGAACAATTCTGTGTTTTGAAGAAACTGGGGTCATAAGACTCTTGTTTTCTTGGAGTTTTCTCACAAGCACTCAGAATTCTAACATGACTCCATTCTCAAACTGTGTTCTGACAGCTGAGCCCCTGTCACTGATTTGTGCTATCATTCGGTCTGTAAGGTAGGCTTAGTACTAACCCAGTTAACAGAGGCTCAAGGAATTAAGCTAACAGGTCACTCTATTAGCAGAGTTTAAGTCAATGGCTCTGGACTCAAAGGTTAATTATTTTTCACACAAATGTCCACAAATAAAACATTGTGTCCAGAATTTACATGTGCTAGCAAGTCAATGAGGAAAATAAGATCTTAACAACCAATAAATTACCAACAAACCAACATATATTATGATGTCCCTCCAATACCATTTATTTATATTATGACCCTGACTTGGACTCCAAGGCAATCCCATTATATATGTGTTTATATAAAATTCAGAATACACACATGTTCCTCTTCTATACCATATCTTTCCTTTAACTCAACTCAGTAAGTACTTACGTGGGACTTGGGCAATGGCATTTTCATCCAGAATCATCTCTGCAATCCCTTCATGATCCACATCAATTTCATCTATGTACACCATTTCAGTCAGCGCTCGTGCTTTCAAAATCCAAGCTGCCTAAAAAGCATTGAAAAAAACATTCGGTAAAATAACACAGTGCTTGAACTGGCCTTTTGGATACCTTGGTCAGCCTAGATATAATGAAGAGGACCTTGGTTCTACCTCAAAGTGATGTGCTAGACTTCGTTGACTCTCTGAGGAGTGGGTAGGAGGAAGGTGGGGGGAGCGGGAAGAAGAAAGGGAGTGGGAACTGGGATTGACTGATATGTAAAATGAGAAGCTTGTTTTAAAATAAATTCAAAATTTTAGATAAAAAGTTAGAAATCTCACACAGCTTTGGTAAGAAGCTAGGTGTGTTTTGTTAATGTACTCTGCACTCTACTTCAGGACAATAACATCCAGGAAGTCCTTCTCAGTTTCCAACCCCCAGGCATCCTCTTGTCTTTCTTACAGTTTTCCCTTTAGGTTTCTGGTCTTCTACACATACCATATTTGACAAGTAGTATGATTATCTGAGCATGTGTTAGTCCCTGTTCCCCAGAATACAAGCATTTCAACCTTGTCTACTCTTGCATTTTCTAGACTTTTAGGTTTTTATACATAATTGGGTATTCAGGAAATGTTGCTTGATTCGAGCTAAGATCAATTTCTCTGGATTCCAAATCACTGCTTTGTGATCTAGTAGGGAGAACTGGCTGACGAGAACGGAGGATGGAAAAGTAATTAAAGCTCTAGGCTGAAAGCATCATCAGCTTAGTCGGAGCCTGAGAAGGGCATCATGAAGATGTACATACTTAACTTTCTTGCCAAACACATGAAATTGCTTTACTCAAAAACTTGACCTTTCTGCCTTTGTTTTTTCCAGAATAAAAGCCAAGGACGATGATGCTCAGTGTCCTTTGCACAATCTGAGAGGAACGCGAGTCTGGAAGTGGTGGCATAGGCCTGATTCTACAGTCTACAGGAAAAATAGCAGAAATCTGGGGAGGGACTGGAGCTCACTATACCAGGAGTCTGGCTGTGAGGGAAACAATGAGACTGCAGGACGTCTGCAAAGTCCCCACATGTACAGAACTTTGCCCACTTGGTCTTTTTATTAAAGCCCTCTTAGATTATACACCCACTATCAGGCTGAGTGGGAAACAAGCTCACAACATGGATCCTACCATTCCTGAACACACCATCATCCAGTGGATTAAACAGCAAAACACACAGCAGTATGTGATTAGGTGACAAGTGTGTGGTAGAAGAAAATGGGTTTTATAGAAAATGGTTGAAAGAAAGAAAGAACAGCCGAGATTGTAGTGTACGCTTGTAAACCCAGCACTCAGAAGTTCCTCCTTGACTGCACAGCAAGTTCAAGGTCAAACTGTAATACATAAGTCTGTCTCAAAATAATGATGATTACAATAACAGTGATGAAGGCTTCGGCTCTGAGGTCAGGCAAACCTGCTCACAGCATGTTTAGAAACACCCAGTAGCTGTGATTGTTGAAATGCTGGTGAAACCGTCTGGACTGAGAGACCAGCCAGAGAGCATGTGTGTCACGGTAAGGTTAGGGGTTTTTATTCTGATAATGAGGAGCCAATGAAGCTTCTGGACCATGACTTGGAGTCTAACTTAAATCCTTCTCAACCAATCTGCCCTCCTCTCTCACCTAACCCCCAACCTCTTTCTCTGACAGGGTCTCACAATATAAGCGGGATGTCCTTGAACTCTAGACCCCCTGGTTTAGCCTGAGTGCTGGAATTATAGGCATGTACCACCATACTCATATTACATCAAGTTTTTAAAAGTCAAATTTTTATATTTTTAGGCATCATTTACATAATCAGTTATTAAACATCCATGAACATATTTTAACTAGCTTTGAGTTGTTAGCACTGTTTCATAGTCCAATCTGTTATGCTTGATATCTAGTTCCCGATTAACCTCTTAAATGTTAAGATAATGTAAATTTTCTTTGCTGAGATAATCAAAGCAAGGGAAGTGAATCCATGATTCTCCCTGCCCTGAGTAAATAGATAACTACATCAAAAGTCCAGCAGGAACATCTATTTTTCACTCTCTATGCTTTTTAATACTTAAGTCTTAAGAAATGGAAGCAATGATATGAAAATTTGATATTAAAAATCTGAAGAGACTGGAGACTGCTCAGTGGGTAAAATGCATGCTGTGCAAGCATGAGAGAGGCCTGGTGTTCAGGTCCTCAGCATGCATGTAATGCATATCTGCAATCTCTGCACTGGACGGTGGAGCTAAGAGGCAGGAAAAACTACAAGTTCTTAGGAAGCTAACCTGTTATAAGCAGTGGCAAACAAGAGACCCTGTCTTAAACAAATGGTCCTCTGATATCCACACATGTGCTGTGGCATTCACATGCTCACACATACACATATACACACATCACACACACATAGATATCTCATACATACACACATACACATCATGCATTCATTTACATATATACACATATCATACACATACATACACACACACACAAAAAGATCTTTTAGAGATCTGAAATAAAACATACATTGCTGCTTAGTTTTTGTGAACTTGATACAAACTAAGATGAGGGAACATCAGTTGAAAACTTGTCCCATCAAACTGGCCTGCAGGCAAGTCAGCGAGGCATTTTCTTGTGTGATGATTGATGTGGGAAGGTTCAAAGCACCGTGGGTGGTGCCACCCTTGGGCAGTGGTCCTGGGCTGTATAAGAAAGCAGGCTGAGCAGGCCTTTGAGAGAAAGTTGGAAAGCAGCACTCCCCCAAGGCCTCTGCATCTGTTCCCACCTTGGCTTCCCCCTCAAAGACAGACTGGGAAGTGCCATAGTAAATCTTTCTCCCCAAGTTGCTTTTGTCTTTGGTATTTATCACAGCAATAAGACTCTAACTAGGAAGTTGGAACCAGGAACATGGGGTGCTGCGGTGATGGATCTGACCAAGTGGATTTTATGCCTTGGATAGTCTTCTGGGTAGGATTGTGAAAGCTTTGGGAACTCTGGGTCAGAAAAACCGCTGAGTTCTCAGCACTCAATGGGCTATTCTGCAGGAGGCTGGAAGATAATGCTGACGGAAACACAGGTAATGAAGGCCTGGCTCATGAAATTTTAGAGAGAAGTTTGAGAGTCAGTTCAAATATTCTATTGGGCTGTTTGTGTGATGCATTTGGATTTTTAAAAAATCTAGGGAACTGAAAAATTAGTTTTATTGGGATTATCTGGGACTGAAAAATCAGTTGCGATTAATAAGAGAAGAGCATCCCTGAGGTGAACTCTTCTGGGAAATACTTCCTCAGGGTCAGACACAGAAGCTGTGGTCCACGGAGGGCAAGGGTTGCAGCTCAAGCTGGCAGCCATGCTTGGCAATGTGTAGGAGTCTCACACATGGTACACGCTTTAAAAGCATAAGGGAGTCATGGAGAGCATCTGAGGGCCGCTACTGTGTGGCAGGGTTGGAGGCCCCTGAACAAAGTCAGTGGGGCCACTGGTGAAGGCGCAGCCCCAGCTGCAGTGGAAACCCCGGCATGTTGGACATGTCAAGATCACGGACGAGAGTCAGCCTGTGCCCAAGACATCGGAGCCCAGATCATGAGTGAATCCTAGGCGGTGGACAATAAGTCATTTACTTACACTGTGTGAGTTTGGTTCCACTTTAATCTTACTGTTACTGTGTCCTGATTCCTCCCTCTTAGAATAAAAAGTAGTTTAAGATGAAATAAACCCTTTCCTCCCCACATTGCATTTGGTCATAGTGGTTACCACAGCAACAGAAACCAAACTAGAACACATACTTAAACCATTATTTGATTTAAAATTTCATCAGTGTTTCAGAAAAATTAATCTTCCTGATTGTTCTTCTGTCCTAACAAAAAATGACCTTGAAAATCACATGTTACTGCTGGATTACACATCAGAGTACTTAGGAAAAAAAAAAAACACTACTCCTGGCAATGTGAGCAATTCTTGGGATTTTAATGAAAACAGCAGATGGGGCTTTGGCTCAAAAAAATTATTTTTTGGAAATAAGCCAAATATGTTTTACAGTTCTAAAGTCCTCTGCAAATTAAAATAAAAGAAACATGATCAAATATACACAGGAATCTCTAATTTTCCCTTAAATATGAAAAAACTACAAGTTTGTTTTATGTGTTATGTTCAACTGAATAATTGCAGTCATCCAGCTTAAAAACCAACCAGGTACTTATGCAAGTGACTATATTTATATTACAAGGTCTATAGAATCAATAATGCTAAAAAGATGCTTAGGACATTTTATAAAGAAGAACAGTTTTTCCCAACCTAAATGAGTAATCACCATGCTAATTTACTTGCCTGAACATCTCTTTTGCAGTTCCTATCAATTCTTTGATAATTCTACGCAATGCATTATCAATTCTTTGATCATCCCACACACTGCATTATCAATTCTTTGATCATCCCACACAATGCATTTTGATCGTATTCACTTTCTTGACCAACTCATCCCAGGCCCCACAACCTTCCCAACTTGATGGCCTCTTCTTTTTTTCTTTTCCTTTCTTAAAACCCATCAACGCTTTTCTGTGCTGGATGGGGGCCCTCCACTGAGCACAGTCAACCTGGCAGGGGTCACCCAAGTTACTCACTCCTGAGATGTCTAAAGCATACCCTTGAGGCACAGACCTGCCAGCTTAAGGTTAATCTAATTTCATTTATGAAATAAAAACTCAATTAGCTGAGAAAATACGCTTTAATTATTCTGTTCCTTTTGATAAGTAATTCAAGGCCAACAGGTTAAGGCATGTGAGAAATAATTTCTGATTATTAGGACAAATCAACCAAGAAAATCATCTTTCTGATATGATTTGAACATCATAAAAAAAACTGGTAGAGAGTCAGGCAGTGATGGCACACACCTTTAATCCCAGCACTTGGAATGCAGAGGCAGGCAGATCTCTGAATTCACGGCCTGTCTGGTCTACAAAGCAAGTTCCAGGATAGACAGAGCTGTTATACAGAGAAACCCTGTCTCAAAACAAAAACTAAAACTAAAATAAAAGGAAAAAACCTGGTAGAGATATTTGACAGTCTGCCTGTAAAATGAAATTCTAGGCACAATATATTAAGTTGTCCCTGTGAGGCTTTTAGGGTTTGGTGATGGAATCTCCAAGGCTCATGTATAGATGACAGTCTCCAGTTGGTGGCACTATTGAGAGATGACAAGACTTCTCTGCTGATACCCTCATAGCAGGACTATTAGGGGTGGGGCACAGGTCTAGCTGGAAGAAATGGGAGGCCTGGGGCCTGCCTTTGTAGGGCATATCCTGTCCCCAATTCCTTTCACTCTCTCTGAACCCTGCCACCATGCCCTTCTGTCTCACCACAGGCTCCAAACCAACAGCCACCAACCACCGAGGCCCCTCTAATAATCAGGAGGCAAATCAAACCTTCCTCTTTTAAGTTGTTTTTGGTAGGTTTTTTTTTCTTTTTGTCTCAGTGGCAAAGAGCAAGCATAAGTCTCATTTCTTTTCAAGTTGTAAACAACATGAAAATATGAATGAGGTCAGCCTTGCTCCTTTTTACATCATTACCTGGTGATAATTGAATCTATAGAAACTGTTACTACATATAAGGCTTCTTGAAACTTCTTGCTAGTCTGAAACGTTTAAATACCACAGGCAGCTTTCAGCCATGTTTACACGCAAATTCCTAATGCCTCAGTTTAATTTTAATAAAAATCTTCCAGATGACTAAGAGCAAAACTATACTCATTTATTTGGAAACACATTACATTTCTGATTAGATCTGTCTTGAAATAACTAGATGTATAGTTTATAAAATATAATCTTCAGCCTATACAGAGCTCAGAATCGCATTTGGGCCATTTTCCAGTGTTGGTCTAATACAGAGGTCTCCATTAGAATACCTCTCGACTTGTTTTCCACTCTGAAAAACTGGATCACTAGCAGAAGTACCTTGAGTGAAGTTCAAATCACTCTCTTAGATGATGCTGCTAGCGCTGTATCTCAGCACGAGCAAGCATGGAGTAACATTTAAGCTCTTCGATTTACTACTCTCTGTATCTCTTCTCCTCTTCTCAGAGTCAATAGAAAGCCTTCTGGATGAAAAGTTTCACTGGTCAAGTACTATCCTCCATAGCTAGATCCAAACGAAACCTCTTCTCTTCCAGAGCCTTCTGACTCTTGTTTCTTACCCCGTTAGCAGTTCTCTAGACGTCATCTCTAACCAGCAGCCATGGCAATCTGGCCACTGACCCTTCCTCCCTCTCTCCCTCTCCCTTTCTTCCTTCTTCACTGGGACAGCTTTGTCCTCCCTGTTAGAGCTACCAGGTCAGTTAGAAGCAAGCAGAGTGGGACTACTGGATTCAAAATCTCTGCTGCCCATCACAGTTCTGCAGATACTTGTGCCTCTGCCCACAGCCTGGCTCCCTCCTAAGTCTGATTCCTTTTACCACCATGGGGTTTTTGGTGTTTTTTTTTTTCCATCATTCTACTCGATCTTGGCAACTGCTACAAGCCCACGTCTTAATAAGCAGGTCACATTGGTTCTACAAGGCTATTAAATAAAAGCTTTAGAAAAATGAAAGTTTATTTATGCACTAAAGAACAGAACAGCTGGTAGACGCAGCTAAGTTTCTAATACTATGAGCAGATACACAGAGCATTTTCTAATTTTCAGTAGCAAATAAGCAATAGCAACTAAGCTACTCTTTAATGTTTGCAGCTAAACCTTTACCTGAGACACTGGCAAATCGGGAGCTGGTTCCTGGAAAGCATGAAAGGTTGTAAACATTTTAAGACATGCAATTTCTGAAATCAAAAGATCTTAGTGAATACGTATTCAATGACAGTTTAAATACTGCATGTGTGCATGTGTAGTGTATGCATGTGTATGTACAAGGTGGGTTCCTTGGCCCTGAGTCTATGCATTCAGAGGAGAGAGGCTAACTTTGGGGATCTTCCTGATTTCCTCTCCATCCACTTTTTCTGAGACAAGGTCTCTCACTCAACTTAGAGCTCGTGAGTCAGCTAGAGTGGCTGACCAACAAGCCTTGAGATCCACCTATCTCTGCTCCCCACCCCAGTGCTGGGCTCACCTCCACACACTGCAAGTCTTTCTGCACACGGTGACTATCTGAACACAGGTCCTCATGCTCACAGAGCATGTTCTTTACTCATGTCCCAGACTGGAAATAGAAATCGCAATCTTTTTCCAGAAGTACTCTCAAAAACAGCATACACAGAAAATTCTTGTTTTTTTTTATCAGAAAGTTCTGCTTATCCAGAGTAAAGAGAAATGTAGCTCAACTACTTGTTTAAAGAAGTCAATAAAAGGCCCATGATACAGCCCAGTGGGTAAAGGCATTTGCCACCGAACCTGAGGACCTAAGTTTGATTTAAATCCAGAACCCACATGATGGAAGAACAGAACTGACTCCCAAAAGTTGTTCTCTTAGCCGGGCGGTGGTGGCGCACGCCTTTAATCCCAGCACTCGGGAGGCAGAGGCAGGCGGATCTCTGTGAGTTCGAGACCAGCCTGGTCTACAAGAGCTAGTTCCAGGACAGGCTCCAAAACCACAGAGAAACCCTGTCTCGAAAAACCAAAAAAAAAAAAAAAAAAAAAAAAAAAAAGTTGTTCTCTTGCTACCACCTAAACTACTCCTTCACACACACACACACACACACACACACACACACACACACTTTAAAAAGCCAACACAAAAGGAAAGTAGAAGTAATAATTTAAAAACAATTATTTCAATAAACTTTATTCATGAAAAATGACTCAATAACTATGAAAATAAGATTAATTTTAAACTATACGAAGGAACTATTTTCTTGCCTCCAAAAGCAAGACATTTAGACTTTAATCACTCATGAGGCAGAAGGAAAATCCAGATAATATAAACCTTTGATTCCACATAACCACGATAAGATTAGTGGCTGATAGTAAGAAATTAATTCTAACTACAATGTTCTTGTAGAAATGTTTATAAAGACTACATAGTATATATTATATTAGTGCTGGGTGTTGATAAATGTGGCACCTAAATCTTTTCTTTCCAACTTAAATAGGAAACCATTCGTCAATCAGATCTTACAACAGACATCTACATTTCCATGTCTAGGCAGCAGCAGCCAAACACGTCATCTATGCCATGCTTTAGTGGAGAAAATGTTAAGAAACAGAAAGATCCTTGCTCTCTCTAATGCTACGATCTGAAAGGAACACTGTGGATATATTACATACATTATCTGCACAAGCAAAGGCCAAGCTGTGGATAGATATATGAATTCTTTAGCAGGGTTCATGACAGGGACACGAGAGGAAAAGGCTGAGCCAGGCTGGACAATGACCACCCCAAAGGACCAAATTTAGAGAGGATCTTACAATGTACTAATAAACCAAACACAAAACAGCAGCTGGAGAGCATAGAGCAACTACAAGTTGGATCTAAAAGCAGCACGAATTTCCTAAGCATGGCTCATACTTCAGCAGTGTGAGACAGAGGGGAGGAGATGGCAGATCCCGGAAACACACCTTTCTATTCTTTCTTGTGTATGTGTGGCAATCTCATTCGGATGTCATAACAACAGTCTACACAAATCAAGAATACGAATCAAGAATTATCATCCGGAGATAACAAAACAGAGAATGAAAACAGATTTAAAGACAGTAATCCGTTCAAGGTCATAGTGCTGACTAATTTAGATGGGTACCTTGACTGAACTAAGAAATACCTAGGGCATTAAGGAAGCACACCTTTGGGTGAATCTGTGAGAATGTCTCTAGGAAGATTTAGCCTAGGAGAGAGGACACATACTAATGTAGGCAGCACCATCATGGGATGGTACCACTGCCTTAAGGACCAGCGTCCAGCAGCTCAGGGTTTGAGGGAGAGTAACGGAGTCAGCAAATTCATCACTCAGCTTGAATTTTCTATCTGAGGGAGTAAAAATTCTGGGGGAGCTGGTGCTGCGATGGGGGGAAAAACTTAACTCTCTGGGGCTGGCGAAAAGGGAAACACACACACACACACACACACACACACACACACACACACACACCTCCAACATGGCAGGACCTCACCCAGGGTGCTGATGAATGGCAAGCTTTCAGCAGGTCAGAGAAAGTGAAGAGGAGATGCAGAGCAGGAAAACCACTGGACAAACAGACAAACGGGGACTTTTCTAAGGGCCAAAGCTTAGTTCTTTGTTTTAGTCTTCTTTCTGTTGCTTGTTCCACTCTATTCTTCTGGTGTTTTCCTTCTGTCTCTCTTGATGTCTTCCTCCTAACTTTCCTTCTACAGCTTTCCTGGGGTTTTCCTTCTCTCGTCTCTTTATTTTTTCCCTCCTTATAGCATATATACCCCAGCAAAATCTTTTAAACAGTATAAAAATTACAATGTGAATTTCAAGTGAATTTCAAATGAATACAAGTAAAACACAGCATTCTTCCATATCCCTTACATGATTAAACTTTTACATACTACAGATGAAAAACAAATTGTCCCAAGAACCCACATATATTCGTGTCCAAGCAACTTGTTATAGATTAACTGAGTGTAAGCAAGCAAGGTATTTTTCTCAGCCAGTTCTTTTACTGGCAGGCTGCATTTTATGGTTACAAAGAAAGAATAAATTATTTTATTAGTTATCTCAAAAGGTAATCTTTTTTTTTCAAGACAAGGTTTTTCTGTAGCTTTGGAGCCTGTCCTGGAACTAGCTCTTGTAGACCAGGCTGGCCTCAAACTCACAGAAATCCACCTGTCTCTGTATCCCGAGTGCTGGATTAAAGGTGTGCGCCACCACCACCTGGCTCAAAAGGTAATCTTATAAAAAAAAAAAAAGCTTTCATTAGATTCTTTTTAAAGATATATATATATATATATGTATATATATATATATGTATATATATATATATATATATATATACATATATATATATCAAGTCAGCTCTATTTGAAATCCCCAGGGTGGATATCTCTCATCGGCTACTCATCGGCAGTTTTTATACCAGGAAGCTGAGGGCAGAAATGGGCACTAGGAATTAATCATCATCCCATCCTAGCAGGAAAGATACGTCAGCCAGCTTTAGTCAGGCTGCCATCGCTCTTGTTTCTTGACCTCAATGAGTCCTCACTCAACTACTAAAAAGTGTGCCTTCAAATTGCTTTCCAAGATTTTTTTTTACCTCAAAGTCATTAACAAAAACATCTTAGCCTAACCTTAAGTCATTGTTTAAGGCTTTGTTTTAGCTATGAAACACATCTCTCAACATTAAGATTAAAAGAACTTGAGCTAAGAGCTTCTGGGACTCAATTGCTTCTCTTAATCGTTGACCCAAACCATAATCTATATGGCTCCTCAAGAGAAACTAGCTGTGCCGGGCGGTGGTGGCGCACGCCTTTAATCCCAGCACTCGGGAGGCAGAGGCAGGAGGATCTCTGTGAGTTCGAGACCAGCCTGGTCTACAAGAGCTAGTTCCAGGACAGGCTTCAAAACCACAGAGAAACCCTGTCTCGAAAAAAAAAAAAAAAAAAAAGAGAAACTAGCTGTGTGATTTTCCTTGTTCCTATTTTCTATCCTCTGCAGCCACTGTTTTATCAAGGGTGAGGATAACACTTTAAACAATACAACTTAGGAGGAAAGCATCTTTGTAATCCACAGGTAAAAATGTCCATAGCGCGGGATATTTCCATGAGATAATCGCACTACATCAAGGTTCATTCACAACAAGCCAGATACCAGAGAAAAATGGCAGCGGCAAACATGTAAAGGCACCGCAGTAGCAGGAGACATTCTGGGGCTAAAGCCTTGCCTATCCTGAGATTCACCCATCAGTGCTTTGCTTCCTAGTAGGCCTATCCCCTGAAGTCAACTGCCACCTGCTACTCCTCTGACATGGCCACCAGCAGGATGGGGTCCAAGGCTGATTGCAAGGGGAAAGGGAGAAAGGCAGCTGAGCACTGGCTGTCCTTTCTCCACTCCCTCTTTAGCGCCACAGCCCATGCATAACCCCTGCCTTCTCTGCTACAGTGCACTGCGCTCCTCTGCACCATCCACCGAAACAGACTCCTCCCTTCCTTAAGCTGCTCTGGTTAATGTTTGGCTACAGCAAAGAGAGGAGTAACTAACACAGTTCTACAAATGTGTGTGAACCAAGAGCACATTTTGTCAGCTTATTGGAAATTTAAATTTTCTTAAAAGCCAGAAATAATAAGGCATGCCAAAGTAAAAAGTAAAGTTTAGATGCGAGGCTGGATTACATTTCAGTGGTATAAGGTATGTTCGTATGCAACCCTGGATCCATAATCTCTAGTACCTCAAAAAGTGAAAAACCAAATTAAGTTTAGAATATCTGTAAGACAGGACCAATATAGAATTAAATGGGTATGGTGGTTTGAAAAGAAAACACCCTCCAAAGGGAGTAGCACTATTAGGAGATGTGGCATTACTGGAGTAGGTGTGGACTTGTTGGAGGAAGTGTGTCACTGTGGAAGGGGGCTTTAAGGTCTCGTATATGCTAAAGATAACACTCAGTGTCCCAGTTTGCTTCCTGTTGACTGCCGATCAAGATGTAGGACTCTCGAGCTCCAGCACCAAGTCTGCCTTCATGCCAACAGGATGACAATGGACTGAACCTCCGAACTGTAAGCCGCCCAGTTAAACGCTTTCCTTTAAAAGAGTTGCTGAGGTAATGGAGTCTCCACAGCAGCTGAAATCCTCACTGAGACAGTGGGAAAGATCGACAACAAAGATCAAAGGCGATTGCAGACAATGTTTGAAAAGGAAGAGCAAACAACTAAAGGAACAGAAATCTCTAACAAAGCTTTTGCCTGGTGTTCCTTATTCTACCAACAGGAGTTAGATTCCTCCAGTGGCCCAAACAGAAGCCACCAACTCAGCTTCACTGGGTTCTGTTTATTGATGAAGGACTTTGTGATCCCTCTATCCTGTTTTTCCATCTATCCCTTGAGGACATATGTGTAACTGTGCAGGAGAGGAGCAGGTAGGAAAACAAGATGTCAGAGAAGAAAATGAGAGGCCCAGAGGGTGGGGAGGACAGAGTAGGGGGCTGGTTATGTGGGTGAAAATGTGGATGGAAAACAGAGGCAAGGCCTAAAAGGGTGTGAGACAGAGAACATGTTCATTCCGCAGCCTGTTCCTGGCAGTTCTGGCACCCACCAAGATGCTGCAAACACTCTACAGGGGAATATGCAAAATTAAATAAACTACAACATAATGTGCTAGGTGCTGTGGTTATGTCGATTTTTTTTTTTTTTTTGATTTTTCGAGACAGGGTTTCTCCGTAGCTTTTGGTTCCTGTCCTGGAACTAGCTCTTGTAGACCAGGCTGGCCTCGAACTCACAGAGATCCGCCTGCCTCTGCCTCCCGAGTGCTGGGATTAAAGGCGTGCGACACCACCGCCCGGCGGTGCTGTGGTTATGGAGTGAACACATTTCAGAGAACTCAGGTGGAGGGGAAAGAGGTAGGGCAGAAAACATAGGAAATGAGAAGGAAGTCCGAGGAGGGGGAGATTTGTCTGGATCTCTTAAACAACAAGGGTTCACATAACTCCTTGGCATATAGGTATAGTACCATTTTCACTACGAGTGAGATCAAGGTGTGGAGGCAGTGTTTAAGCCTAGACACCCTGAGCTGAGAGCATTCCCTATGCTAAGTATATGAGATGATATCAAGAGAGGAAAACTGACCACCACAAGATACAGACAAAGGGCAGGCATGTGTCATTTGAAGGCCCATCAGGAGCACAACCATGAGAGAAAAGAATTTTTCATTTCAATTAAACATTTTAATTTAAGGCTAAATTTTAATTTAAAATTAGGGCAATACTTTAATTAGAAAACACTGCAGCCTTTAACTTGGAGTCTGTCTAAATTATATTTTCTGTGTGATTAAATTCATTCCTCTATATATTTTGGAAATCAGCCCTCTGTCAGATATGATAGTGACAAAGCTCTTTTCCCATTCTGTAGGCTGCCATTTTGTCCTATTGGTGGTGTCCTTTGCCCTACAGAAGCTTTTTAGTCTCATGGGGTCACATTTATTAATTGTCAAACTTGGTACCTGAGCTATTCAGGTGTTCTGTTCAGGAAGCTGTCTCTTATGCCAATGTGCCCAAGGCTATTCCCCACTTTTCCTTCTATCAGGTTCAGTGTCTATGGATTTATGTTGTGGACTTTGATCCACTTGGACTTGAGTTTTTGTGCATGATGATAGATATAGATCTACCTGTATTTTTCTACATGCTGACATCCAGTTAAAACAGCACCATTTGAAGAAGCTTTTTTTCCCCATTGTATAATTTTGGCTTCTTTGCCAAATATCAGGTCAAGAAACTAGAAATCAAAAACCAAATAACCCAATTTAAAAAATGGGGTACAGATCTAAACAGAGAATTCTCAACAGAGGAATCTCAAATGGTCAAGAAACACTTAAACAAATGCTCAACATCCTTAGCACCCAGGGAAATGCAAATAAAAATGACGCTAAGATTCTATCTTACACCTGTCAGAATGGGTAAGATCAAAAACACAAGTGACAGTTCATGCTGGTGAGTTCAAACTTGCACAGATGCTCTGGAAATCAGTGTGGTGGTTTCTCAGAAAACTGGAAATCAATCTACCTCAAGATCCAGCTATACCACTCTTGGGCATATACCCAAAAGATGCTCAATCATACCACAAAGAAACTTTCTCAACTATGTTCATAACAGCTTTATTCACAATAACCAGAGCCCAGAAACAACCTAAATGCCCCTTAACCAAAGAATGGATAATGAAAATGTGGTACATTTACACGATGGAGTATTACTCAGCTGTTAAAAACAATGACATCATGAAATTTGAAGGCAAATGAACAGAACTTGGAAAAAATCGCCCTGAGGGAGGCAACCCAGACCCAGAAAGACCAACAGTATTGATGCCTAGCCCAATTGTCATCAGAGAGGCTTCATCAGCAGCTGATAGAAACAGATGCAGAGACCTAAAGCCAAATATTAGGCCCAGCTCAAGGAATCCTGCTGAAGAGATAGGGAAGGATTGTACAAACCAGAGGGGTCAAGGTCTTCACAAGAAAACCCACAGAATGAACTAACCTGGGCTCAAATGAGCTCACAGAGACTGAACTAATAACCAGGAAGTCTTCATGGGACTGACCTAGGCACTCTGGTTATATGTGACAGTTGTATAGCTTGGTCTTCTAGTGAGACTCCTAACAGTGGGAGAAGGGGCTGTCTTTGACTCTTTGATGGATTTTGGGACTCTATTCCTCATATTGCCTTGCCCAGCTGTAATATAAGGGGGGGGCACTTAGTTTTACTGCAACTTAATATGCTGTGTTTTGTTGATATCTATGGAAGGCCTGCTCTTTTCTGAATAGAAATGGAGGAGAAGAACTGGGGTGGGTAGAGGGGAGGCAGAGGTTGGGAGGAGAGGAGGGAAGAGAAAGCCTACATGACAATACAGGGAATGCACAGCTGACAGACCAATAGACAGGCCCACAGGAAGTGTGTACATCCATATGAAATAACCCATTTTGCAGAGCTGCAAGAACACTTGTCTTTCGGAAAAGTCGCTGTCATATCTGTGGAAACCTGTGAAGACATGATTCTTCCATTCAAAATGGGATTCATTCCAAAACACCTCAGTAGTGTGCCTTCCGCAGGGCAACAGAATGACCTTGTTCCATTCCCCCACACCATGAGGCCTTACAGCAACAACAGGCAAATTTGTTCTTTGTTCTAACAGGCAAATTTACAGAGTCAGTCCCACAAAATTACCTGCTAACAGACCACATAGAAATTTCTATAGAAGACAGGCACTGAGCAGGAAGGCAGCATGCCCCGCCTTTGCTAACAAACAAATCTGGACGCGCCCCAAGCTGGTTATCACCAAAGAGATTAGATGAGGAGACTGGGTAAATCCAGGATTCAGAGATGGTTTGTAACTTTAGCTAATGGTTTGGAATGTCAGGTACTTCCCCTTGGATGCTGGCTCTTCCCTGGGTCGGGTCACCTGTTCCAGAGTACAGCTTTGTCAGGTTCTACCTGCCCTTTTTGTGATTTTGATATGCATATTATCATTGTTCTTGCCTATGGAATTTTCCAACTATGTCTGTAAAAACTAGAAACCTCATGGAGATCAGCTCTTACTCTTACTCTTCTCCAGCAGTTTGTCTCTGTGACAGATTAAAGTGATGGTCAACTTGACAGAAGCACTTAGGAGACACATTTTCTGGACGAGTCTATGAGGGATTTTCCAGATTAAGTAAATTGAGAGGTAGGAAGACCCATCCTAAATACTGTTGGCACTGCTCCACGGTCTGGGGTCCTGAGCTGAATACAAAGAAAGAAGCGGGTTGACAAATGAGCATTTACTACTTTCAGCTCTCTCAGTAAGAAGCAAAGTGATTTGTTAGCCTCCTGCTCCGGCCACCATGTGCTCCCCACTGCAGTGGACTGTATCTCCTAAGACTGTAAACCAAGAAAAACATTTCCTCCTTTAAATGGCTTCTTGTCAGGTATTTTGGTCACAGCAACTAGGAAAGTCTCTTTCCTTCCTCCCTGGGGGATGTTTCTCTTACGCCGTTGTTATTCCTTCAGGGAACTGAATCTCCAGATATTTCTGAACACAACTTCCTAATTATCACCAACACTTACTCAGGCTAATGAGCCTGCCCAGATCTAAAACTGCAGTACTGTCATTCAGAATTTAGTCATAGCAGCAAGGAGAAGCCTGTAAGGCAACAAAGATGGGTGGGTTTCAAAAGGCTAGGAGGTCAAGTGACCAAGCAGCCGTGTGGCAATGCAATCTGCATAATCTGGGAGGACAGAAACGCAGGCAACCAAGTGTCTGGCACGTACAGATGAAACCAAAGGATGAAGCCTCCATGGCCCCAAAGAGGAAACAAATTAGGTAATTGGACAGAAAGACAAACTGGGGCGGGGGTGGGAGTGGGGGCTGTACCATCAAATCATTGCACTACTCACTCACCGAAGACAACTTGTTTCCTATCTTTCATCTTCCAATCATTTGCCTTCCTCTTTGTAATATCTGTCTGTGTAAGGGGAGACTCAGGTAGGAGAGGAAAAAGTAAACACACCAAATATTTCCGCCTTCAGAAAGCTACCCCATTCAAGAACAGAGTGTCTTCTTTTAAACCCCACTGCCTATCCGAGTTCCATGCTGTTGCTGTAGGGAATGTGTAGTTAGAGAGGGCCTCTACATTCAGCACTGTCTTGAAGGCCATTAATCTGACATATGGAACACAAAGAACAGTAATCAGATTAGGCCACTAATCAGGACGATCAACAGGAGCCTGGGAAGCCAGCCCTCCCTCTAGGTCACACTGCTCTGCCAGGTGGCTTTGTGTCTCCTCCTTTCACATCTAATCACTTCTTGCCACATTTTTAGTCACAATTAAAACAAAAGACAGGGCTCCTCGCTGTAATTGGTCATCTTTTTTTTCTAATGGGAGAAAACTATGATAAATGAACCCACTATCTCTCTGGCTTTACTCTTAGGAGACCCAACTTCCATATCCTCCAAGCTTAGGGATCCTGGCTTCTGTCTCTCACTGTTAATCATACTGTTTCTGGGGAAAAGAATTCACAAGCCATGCTCTCTTAGAATGCTTCTCCATTACCAAAACCACATATCTTATATTCACCCCACTCTTGGCCCTTCCGTAGCCAAATAAAACAAGAAACATGTTGTTCCTGGTCTGGATGCTTCTGTGGGAAGCCCAACTGCCCTGACTTATCCTAACTTTGGCTAGAATTAAAAATAAATAAAATCTGATGTCCTACTAAAAATGCAAGGCACTAAGGATTCTTGATAGTACTATTTCACAGGTATCACATGTGCAATGAAAGCAGACGAGAAGAAGCAACTCGGGTGGAGCATTTGCCTGGCATGCACAAGGTTCTAGGCTCAATTCCTAGACCTGTGAGAAGAAAAAATGAGTCAGATGAAATAGAGACAGGCTTCATCCAATAGGTCCACATATGAAGACATATGTTATCTTTTGATGCTCCCTGGCCCAGCTTACACGAGTAAGAAATATCAAATCACTTTACCAAAGCTCCTTCATCTATATGGAATAAAAATAAAGAAATCCAAGGTGAAAAAAAAATTACTTTTGAAAACAAATGTTCTTACCTGTATTTGAGGAGAGAGAAAAGCAGGGGCCAAAATGAACCCACTGGCATAGAAAAGAAGCATTTGCATTTCTTTGTCCCACTATGTGTCTGGGAACTGCTCCAAAGAAACTCATTCACACCAAAATCAGTTTGATAGCCCAGGAATGGCAATTAAAATAAACCGAAAGGATTCTGAAAGGAGGAAGTTCAAGAAATGCTAGTGTTTTGTCAGGTTGACACGAGCTAGCATCATTTAAGAAGAGAGAACCATGAGAGAGTGTGTGTGGCTTGTGGGCAAACCTCTGGGTCATTTTTTTCCTTTGGGAGGTGGTGAGAATTAATGACTGATAATTAATGATTGACCCAGATCACTGTGAGCACTACTAACTCTAGGGAATCTAAGAAAGTAGGCTGGAAAAGCCATGAGGACGAGCAATCCGGTAAACAGCGATCTCCATGCTCTCTGCTTCAGTTCCTGCCTGGAGTTACTGCCCATGTGAGCCAAACAGACCCCTCCCCTCCCCAGTTTGCTTTTGGTCACAGTGCTCTATCACAGCAATGGAATCCCTAACTAAGACATATTTACCCAAACTGAGTATAACTCTTGCTCATATCAACAAATTACAAAGGACAACTCCTCTGTGGTATAAACTATGTATCACATTATGAAGTCTTATAACAAATCCACAAAAAAATAGACTGATGTAATAAGCTAGAACCTAATAAGATCTCTCTCCGCGATGATCTTAGCCATGCTAATCACCCAGCAGCACCTACAGCAGCATTTCCAGAGGGATCCCATGTCTGTTTTCTTTATCATCAACACCATCATCATCATCATGAAATCATCATGAAACCACATGTTCACAAAACAATCTTAGACTGGGGGTTAAGACATAATGAGATCAATACAAGAGACCAAACTAAGACCCTTTATCTTCTTTAGCTGAAAATATGAGACTGTAAACAAAGCACTTACTTTGTTTTCTCTTTTTTCCTGGAAAAAAAATCTTTCCTGACCATAATAAAAGCACCACTTCTGTGGCTGTTGGTTTTCCCAAACAGTATCTTCGTCAAACAATGGAGGAAATTTGTCCTCCCCTTTCCCTTCTGTTCAAATAAGTTTTATTATTTGGCTAAATCAGAATCAGAACTTTTTACCTTAAGACTAATCAGAGCTTTTAATCCAACCACATAGATGTGTCAAAATCCTACACCAGCTAAGATCTTGGGAGTAGAGAGAAAGCATGTGAGAAAAAATATACTGGGAAAAGTTTAGTGGCAACCTAAAGGGCTTGTTTTGCTAGCTTTGTACTTTTGGACACACTTCTGTGTCCTGGATCATGAGATGGGGAAAAATAATTCCAAGCCCTAAAGTAGCTGAGGATTAAATGAGATAGCACAATAAAATTCTCAAAACCAAATCTGTTGTTTTTGTTACCTACTTTACAAGGTTATTTTAAGTATTAGAAAATTATTTACTTTATAGAATTTATGCTTGCAAAATCATAAGTAGTCTATAGATGCTCATTGAAATAAACACAAAGAGTCCTGACGAAAGAATCTAGCACAAATAAAATTTCAGCTCACAGGTGTAGTACTGAATGTCACTATGAGAACACTTTTGCTAACAATATCTACTCCAAATAATAAGAAGTACATTTGTCCTAAGGACAAAAAAAAATCAGTACTCAAGTAAGTTTCTAAATAACTAAATTTCTAAGTAAATAAAATTTGGCAAAAATCAGCTTTATTTTCTTCGGAACTATTCAGGGCCTTTTGGGCACATCTGAAATCTCTAAAAAGGGCGTGTCTATCTTTCACTGGCATTAATGAGGAAACTTCCAGCCAACAGCTCTTGGGAATCCTGTTTGTGGAAACCATCCCAACTCAATGGAAACAACACGGAAAGTTCTTGAGACTCTTTGTGCCCAGAACAATGTCTGATACATCAAAACTTCTTAACAAACTTCCCTCATAACAAAGGTAACAAGATCTTATATTATCTCATTGTTTCCAAACTTTTGCCGGAAATGTCTTTTGCAGCATTTGTAAGACTAATGGGCCAAGAGACACTCTTGGAAAAAGACTTGTTTACAGACACGCAGTCCTTTAATGAGGTGAGTACCAAGACCAGAAGCTCGTTTAGCATCACCATTGTTGGGCAGGCCAGATGCAATCACTAGGTTACTTCCATCCATTTGCTCAGAGAGTAGCAGAGCCCAGAAACAGCCTTCACACTCGGATCCCTGCTTTTCTAACTCCCCACCTTTCCCTAGCAATGCCAAGGCAATGCCACGAGAGGAAAAGCAGGGGAATCAGAACTGTATAGGTGCACTCTGCATGTACTTGAAGCACTGCCAAACTGCCACGATTCTAATACTAACCTCTCATTTTTCTTCCTCTTCCAGGAGCCATTTGCTCAATGGCGTTGTACCTCTCCGTTTATCATTACCCTTTCCGTTTAGCATACACAACGTTACTACACTGTTACTTTCTTTCTAAAGGCAGGTTCTTACCTCACCAGGCCAGCCTTGAACTCTCTACTTAGCAAGGATTACTTTGAACTACTTTGCCTCTACCTCCCAAGAACGGGGAGTACACAAGTGCACTCTCACGCTGGACGCTGGACTGTTAAATTTCCCTTGAATCAACACTATCATTTTCTCTTAGAGGGATTCTATCTTTCCCTCCTACAAGTATAGTTTCTCCTGCCCAGGTAGTTTCTTTAGAAATAAATATATCCTGTATCTTGTCTCAAGTCAAACTCATGACTCAGAAACAAAAGCTCCTTGACACTTGGACATAGAGGCAGGAAGATCGCATGCTTCATCTGAACCAAAAGATAGCTGTGTTTAAAGGGGGCAGCGTCTCTGATCTTCGTTCGCATACGTCTTTCCTTTTTAGAAACCAACGAAGTAAAGAGTCTGACCAGTGAATGGCCAATGAATTATCAAAGCTCCTCACAAACTTAACAGAGTCGCTTTAAATGTAACTAACTCTGGAAAGGGGGTGCTGTGGTTTACAGCAGGAGCTGTCAAGGCACAGAACTCAGGATCTCCGGAGATGTAAAGGCCAAGGACCCACCATCCAGGACTCCAAAGAGTCTTGCTTTGGGTGCCTCTGCGGACCACACAGGTAACTTCGCTTAGGGCCCTCCTCCCAGGGCTACCCCAGGGGACACAGGGATCCTCTAGAGCCCACGGCCATAGCAAGAGAATTCACCGACTGCCTAGGGTCAGCAGGTACCTGGTCATAAGGGGATTTCTCCAGCATCTGCGTGCATAGATCGGCGCAGAGCTGGAACTTCCTGCGCCTAAAATAGCTCCAGGCCCGGAGCAGAGGCTCCATCTCCGAACCCATGGTGGACCAGACAACGCTCTAGTGCCCGGGGTCCGGGGCCCAGGGCCCGGAGTAGGGAGGGCAGGGTCCGGGAGCAGCGAGCGGGAGGATTCGGGCTCTGCCTGGCAACGCGGCGGGGCCTGGCCTGAAAGGTGTCCACAGCGCGCCTGAAAACAGGGGAAAGAAAAGCCGCCGTGAGCCGACCTCATCCAGAGAGTTTGCTCAGAATTGGCTGAAAAAAATTATGTGCTCTTTTAAAGACAACAGCTTTCATTAATTTTGAAAAGCCACCACTCCTTCAAACAAAACAACACAAAAACAGGAAGTGACTTAGACAGCTTGTCTGGGGGCCTCCGTGCGTACACGAGATGCAGTTGCCTAGCAACCGCCCCGCTGCTTCCCCAGTAAAGGCAAAACTACCTAAATTGACCCGGGTTGTGCCCCCCTACTTCACTCATTCCTACTGCGCTCATATTTCTGACTCTAGAAACATAAATGCGGAAACAGCTTTTCCTCTACCCTAAAAAAAAGAAAAAGAAAAAAACAAATGAAAAATCAAAACAATACCTCCAGTAGTTTTCCGTCTAACCCCGCCTCAGTGTTGAAATTGTAGGGGAACTGAGAGATTGCTTGGTCCAATCCATTCATTTTAGAGATGAGAAACTGAGATAGACTCCAAAAAGAGAAATTAATTGCCTAAAGTTGCCCGGATTTAGGGAGCTGTATGACGTCAGGGTGTTGATTTTGAATTCTATATCTACGGATTGATAGCACTTCCTCCAAAGTAGATAATTATGGAAAAGGGAATTTGATTTTTCGATTTTGTTTGATTTCTTTTGGTATCAGGGTCTTGCTATGTATCTTTGGCTAGCCCCCAGTTCAGCCTCCCCCGTGCGGAGGTAACAGACATTTGACACACGTTACAGCAAAAGAACATTTGAAACACCATCTTTGGGCACATGTGTCATCTGCTGAACGTTTTTGTGTGCACAATATTTTCTCCCCTGCTGAAGACTGAGTCCAGGTTTTTGGCATGTGCTAGGTAAAGAGTCTGTCATTGAAATCCTTGAGCTAACTCAGCAGAGCCAGAACGATTTCTTCGGGATCTGTGTCCTTCCCTCTACAGATTTACAAAGATGGCAAATATTTCGTGGTAAAGCCGGTTAGACAGAAATGTGACAAGGAGTCTGGGGGTGGCTTCTTAGATCATCCACTTGCCCCCTTCCTACCATGATGGAAGATGGAAGCGAAAAACCTCCATAGCCAGCGTTTTCTGATAGTGTCCAAATTTCCTTTCAGAGATAACAATCAGTAAAGAGAAATATTTTGCAGTTTTCTCAACACTAGAGAATAGCGGTGCCAACATTATGTTTAAACCAAGTCGCTTTTGCAGATATCAAACTGAAGTATAAATTTCAAAACTAAGGAATGGATAGTGAATATTTCTTTTTTTCTTTTCTAAGCAATCCTTCTAGAACTTTTTGCATCTTGGAAGTAAATAATGATAAAACTTGTTATGACAGTGATGTTTAACACTAGTCCATTTGTGTTTCGCTGGGGGTAACTCTAGAGATGTAATTTGTGTAAAGGTCCCAGTAAGGCAGTCCATGTGAAGATCAAGCATATGTTGGCAATTGGCAGATGCAGCAGTTCACAAGGGCCTTTTATTTTCTGACACAGCCTAAGCAGATTCCTATGGAAAACTGACTATAAAATGAGCACTTTTGTCTCAACTTCTAGACTGTTGTGGTTAAAGGTATGGAACGTTACAGTACATACATATATATTTTAATTTTGTAAGGTTATTTTACTTAGGTGTATGAGTGCCTTGCTCTCATGTTTGTCTGTCCACCATATTTGTGACTAGTGCCTGCAGAGGCCAGAAGAGGATGCCTGGTTCCTTGAACTGGAGTTATTAAGTGTTGTGAACTGCCGTGTGGGTTTTGAACCTGGGTTCTCTACAGAAACAAGCACTCCTAACTTCTGAGTCATCTCCATTCCTATACACATTATTTTTTATTTCAGAATAATTTGAGATTTGCATTTTAAAACATTGTGCAGATAGCACTAAGTTCAATCAATGTGTTCCTACTTGGTTCTTCCCATTGTCAATATCTTACAATATGCTTATCACAACTAAAGAGCTAACAATGATACATTATTAACCTAAGGCCATACTTATTATTTATATTTCAGTAATTTTATGCCAATATCACTGGCATTCCAAGTATTCAGGAATTTTTAAACATACATTCTCCTTCAAATAGTAGCAAAACTGATCCCTTCCCTGAAACTAAAAATCTTCTCAATTTCTGCATAGGAGCTATGTTACATTAACCTCAAATTGCTGACCATCTGCCAAGATCCATTTCCCTCCCGCAGCCCTCCAGTGAATAACCACCCGGGAATGGACTTCAAAAACAAAAAGCACAATTAATAACCATCTCCTTTGATTCTAAATTTTCTTTCTTAACTCTGAATTTCACAGGCAATTACACATTCACTACGTTGATTCAACTAGGTGTTCTTAGGAATATTTATGGGGTGTTTCTGATTCAAACCACATCCAGTAGTCTGAACAGCTCTAAATTGAGTACATAAAGAGAGTGGGTTCATTCAATTGCTTTTTCTAGCAGTCTTCTTATTTAACAAACCATATTTTAAAGTCTGAAATTGAACTAATTTTCAACAATGAAAGTAAGATTAGAACATTGTTGGTATAAATTCTGTTTGTGGAACAACCAGCCCCTGGCCCATATTATCCCAATGGGAGTTAATATGAGCTAAAAGAACACCCTTTTCTATTTAGTGCCAAGGAATCCTAGCATAATCCTTCAATGTGATTTCAAATAAAAAAGTAGTTTCTTTAAATAACATCTTCTACATGTGACATACATATGGAATCATAGCATAAATACTTGAAATGCAAAATATAAGTGCTTTTTAAAAGTGCAGTAATGTCTTACATCTCGACTTTTGGTCCACAAATACTCATGGCATGTGTGAGGGAAGAAGGATGAAGAAGAAGGTATCATTGATTAGGCTAGAGCACTGGTCTTTAAAAAACAAGTTCCAAAATGCTTTACCACCACAAACCCAAACTTCTTCCCTACACTCTGAAAATGCCCAGGTTCTAGCTGTGAACTGTCTGAGTGTATGTCACCCCTTACTTCCATGACTCCAGTCTCTGTGTTGCACCTTGATGGGCTGAGCAAGAGTATTTTACAGCTGTGATGGCCATAGTTTTGTCCAGGCATCCTCCTGCCTCACTGTAGAAACTTCCCCTATTGAAATGTCACGTCATTGATCAGGTCCCTTTTCAAACCATCAACATTTCATTTCTGTGCCACATTTTTCTCCAAGTCCCCTATCACTAAAGATTCTTTCCACTACCAAACCTTTTCTTTTGAAACAGGATCATATATAGCTCAAGCTGGACTTGAGCTATGGAGCCAAGGCTAGTTCTGAAGCTCCTGATGTTTTTGCCTTCATCTCCTAAGTGCTGGGATTACAGGCATGTGCTACTGCGCCCACCTTTCTTTTTACCAAACTTTTAGGTTTCTTTAAGCCTTTTCACTACTTGATCCTTACCTCGGGTTTCTGTGTTCTTTCCTACAGAGTCCAATTATACTAAGAATACTGCTAACTTGGTTTACAGAGAATCTCATCCTTATATCTGAGTACCTCTATATCTGATCTATTCTTCATTTTCCACCATCTCCCATGTCGTCAGCTCATCCTACTCTACCTTCATCAGAAACTCTGTTAAGTGAATTTAGCATTAATTCTTCCCAATTCCAATGTCATCTCAGAGATTTTTCTATTTGTGGCTGTTCTGGTTAGTTTTCATCATCTGAACACAAACTAGAGCCATTTGGGAAAGGAGGATCCTTAATTGAGAATATGTCTGCATCATATTGCCTGTTGGCAAATCTGCAGAATATTTTCTTGATTAATGATTGATGTGGAAGGCCTAGCACACTGTGGCTGGGACCACCCCTGGGCATGTGGTCTTGAAAGCAGGTTGATCTTTTTGAGTCAGGGTCACCTCACTCAGGATAGTGTTTTCTAATTCCATCCATTTACATGCAAAATTCAAGATATCATTGTTTTTTACCACTGAGTAGTACTTTAATATGTAAAAGCGCCACATTTTCTTTATCTATTCTTCTGGTGATTACAAATCATGCTGCTATAAACATAGTTGAACAAATGCTTTTGTAGTATGATTGAGTATCTTTTGGGTACATGCCCAAGAGTGGTATTGCTGGATCCTGAGGTAAGTTGATTCCCAATTTCCTGAGAACCTGCCATATTGATTTCCAAAGTATGTACTCACTCTAGCTAAGTGGATATTAGCTATAAACAAAGGACATTGAACCTATAGTTCATGATCCTAGAGAAACTAAGTAATAAAGTGAACCCAAAGAAAAACATATATAGACCCACCTGGAATTGGAAAAGGACAGAATTGACTGGTAGAGTTGGGAGCATGGGGATGGGGGGGAAAGGGGAGGGTAGAAGGAGAAGAGTAGGGGAGAGGATGAGGGGAGAGGAGAGCTTGAAAGAATGAGATGGTCAAGATGGAGGAAGGACAGAGATGAGAGCAAGCAGAGAGAGATCTTGATTGAGGGAGCCATTATAGGGTTAGCAGAACCTAGTCTAGAGAAATTCCCAGGAATCCTCAAGGATGACCCTACCTAGGATCCTGGGCAGTAGAGGAGAGGGGGCCCAATCTTGACTTACCCTGTAGTGAGACTGTTAATTATCTTAAATATCACCATAGAGCCTTCATCCAGCAACAGATGAAGGCAGAGACAGAGACCCACATCAGAACACTGGACTGAGCTCCCAAAGACCAGTTGAAGAGTGGAAGGAATGAGAATATGAGCAAGCAGGTCAAGACCATGTTGGGTTCACCCACTGAAACAGTTTGCCTGAGCTAATGGAAGCTCACCAACTCTAGAAAGACTGAGAAGGAACAAGCATAGGACCAAACTAGTTTCTCTGAATGTGGTTGACAGTTACATGGCAGACTGAGGGACCACTGGCAGTGGCACCAGGATTTATCCTTACTGCATGTAGTGGCTTTTTGGAATCCTATTTTCTTTGGATGTATACCTTGCTCAGCCTAGATATAGTAGGGAGGACCTTGGACCTTCCACAAGGCAATGTGCCTTACCTTCTCTGAGGATTAGATGGGGTTGTGTGTGAAGGTATGTGCAGGGAATGGGAGGAGGGGAAGCAGTGGGAACTTTTTTTAAAAAAAATCTAATAAAATAAAAAAAGAAAGCAGGTTGAGCAAGCCATAAAGAGCAAGCTAATAAGCAGTATTTTCCCATGGTCTCTGTTTAGTTCCTGCCTCTAGGTTCCTGCCTTGAGTTCCTGCCTTAGGTTCCGTCAATAGACTGTGACTTAGAATCTGTAAGCCAAATAAACCCTTTCCTCTCGGAGTTGCTTTTGGTCATGGTCTTTATCACAACAATATAAAGTAAGATAGGACAGCAGTCCTCTACCCCCAACATCTCAGCCTTTTCCTTGGCACTAAATCTTCATCTTTTTCTTCATATTTGAAGTTGACATTAGGTCCTTTCTCCCTTACTGAAACAGTATCTAAATGGAAACATATCGGCTTCTAGTTTTCTTTCATGTTACCTGCTATATTTTATATGTAGTTTTGAACATAATTGCCATGCATTTATATCCAGTCTTCTTCCCAGAATAAAAACACCAAGAATAAGAGACTTTGTTACATCTTCAGTGCTTAGTGTTTGACATGCAAAAGGTGCTCAAAAACTACTTGTTAAATCACTGGTTATCTTTTCAGAAATAAACATCACACAAGTTATGAGTCATTTATAGTACCATCCCTGGGAAAATGAAGACAGGCACATCTCTGGGACTCACTGTCAGACAGCCCAGCCTAGTCATTAAGCCCCACGTCCTAGTGAGAAAACTTGCCTCAAAAAACAAATAGGATGATTCCTGAGGAACAACTGTTGGGTCAAATAAACCTGTTTAGGGGAGCAAAAACATGTGACTTGAGTATCCTTCAGCATTTCAGAAAGTATCTGTCCTTGGGCAAGGGGCTTACAGGTGAGAGATACAGTACCATCCTTATTTGGGTAAAACTCTCTAGAAATAACTTCATAAACATATTTAGAAATAGTGATATATTATTTGTGTTTTTAATAAATAAAGCTTGTCTGAAGATCAGAGTGGGACGCAGCCACACTAGTTAGCCATATAGGCCAGGGTGGTGGCACACACCTTTAATCCCAGCAGCCACACTAGTTAGCTAGAAGCTGAGTGGTGGAGATGCATGCCTTTAATCCCAACACTAGAGAGGAATGTATAATGGGAGGAGACAGATCTCAGACTCAGTCTCAGTCTGAGGATTTGTGGAGGCAGGATTGCCCATTTCAGTCTGAGGTAGAGGAGAATAAAGCATCCAGCTAAGGAATCTGAAGATCACTGGACAAATATGACATCTGAAGAAAAAGGGCAAATCATCCAGAAAAAAAAAATGTTCCAAGAAAAAGAATAAATTAGCCTATTGGTGTATCACATTTCCAACAGGATAAAATTTCATAAATCTTCCCAAATGTTTGTTTCTGCTATTCTCTACAAGCACATAATGCAAATGGTCTTTTGTAGTCCCAGTTTAATTAAAGATTAAAGCTGGCTTTGCAGTTGGAGTGTGTCCTCTCCTTCTCTAAACTCAAACATGCTTATTAAAGTGAAATCCAAAATCTCTGTCTCATGTCAGAAGAGCTACCTGATATAGGACAGAAGAAAAACAAATATTCAAGGACTATTCTATTGCCACTAATCTCATAATCCGTTGGTTTTATATTGACTTTAACAGTTTTTCTTAAGGTATAAAATTTATAAGATTAATATATATATACATATATATAGTTTAAGGTTTTTGTCATGATATTAATGGTCATATAGAGTATTAACTATCCTAGAAAAGGGTTTCCTCTACCTTCCTGTACGTGATTTCAGATTTGAGTCTCTATCAGTTTCCTGCATTAAACCATGAGTATGCATAACAATGATCTTTGAAGTCTCCAAAAGGACGATGGGGCCCCACAACAATCCTTCAAAGACTATGATAACACCACTAAGCTGAAAAACACCACCTAAAAATCAACTTTGGACTAGAAATTGCTCAGAACAATTTCGAGGTGACTAGGTGAGATGATCCAGCCTAACAGACAACTTTAGTCAGAACTTGAAATAAGCCCTGCACCTTCTCATTACTCAGAGACTGAACAACAAATGATAAATCTACCTCTCCCAGAAATTGATAATTAACCCAAATTTTTCTTTTCATGATCCCCCTAAAGATACCATAGCCCCCAGACAGCAAGGAGTAAATTTCAGAATACGATGTCCACATTCCCAAGAGGTGGGGTGGGTGGTTTATGGTCGTTCAAGGAGTTATGGATATTTGTCATTGTTTGGGGGAGTTAATTATAAGTTGTTATTGGTTATGGTCAGAAGGAAAACTGAACAAAGGAGACTAGATTCAGAGTTATTGTTTGAAAAGAAAAAAAGTGGATACAGATATGATAGGAAAAAGGGTAAATTATTGAATCTACTCTGAAAAGACAAAAGGGAGGATATAGATACAATATGATAAAAAAGGTAAATTATTGAATCTACTTTTAAAAACCAACTCCAATTTTTCAATATTTTACATCAGATTGGACTTTTGTATATTGTATACAAATTTTATATATTGATACAAATTTGAGATTAATTTTGTTAAAACATACTGGACATACATTTCTAATCTTGTTCAACGTGCTGTACCTATATAGCTCATTTAAGAATGGAATGCAAATTTCTAGTTGTTAAAAGTTATTATTATCGACTGTTTAGGATAATAAAGAAATGCAGGTTAGTAATTAGTCACCTAATATAATTGAACTTGTAGTCACATTACATATGTTTTCAAGGTCAAACAGAGATATATTTTAAATAAACAAGTCATCTTCAAACACTTTGGAGATCTACAGAACATGGCATTTAAGATGTTTTAATAACATAGGTTATTTTTTCTTTTTTTATGACAATGAGACATGTCTGCTTCTGGCAATACCAATCTACTTCAGAGAAGATAATGGGCATCGAAGAAACCCCGCATGGATTTTCCTTTCTTTGTGGCAAAAGTAAACCACTGGGCAGGAAAATACAAGCTGATAGTATGCTGTTCTAAGTGGAGAGGCAGAACACAAAAGAGAGGGACTGACAAACATTGTCAAGACAAGGAGGGGCTGCCCTCCAGAGTATCCTGCTTCACAGAAAAGTCTGTTGGATATTCTAAGCCTGTAGGACAAAGATGGATGCACCAACATTGCAGAGGAACTTTGGATGACTGTCCAGGCAGTCACTGTTTCTGTCATTTCTCACATTTTTTGAAAGTCGGCTGCTTGTTCTTCCTGCTTACTCAGTTAATATTATTTCCTTCTTGGGTCTCTGAGGGAGTTGAAGACTAGATAGTTATAGTTATAGTTTTCCTTGTTTACCAAACTCAGAAAAGAAACTCACTAAAGAGGTGTAAAGTGTAAAAGGTTAAGAGACATTAAAAAAGAATTTGATAATGCAAATAAAAATAGAAAGTGAGTTAGGTACAACCTTTTGGAGTCATCAAGATAGGATAGATATGGAGTACTTTCTCTGAATTTGCCAAATGCAAAAGACTAGACATTGTTGATGTATTTAATACCTGTATATATTGTATATAGTTATTGTACTCATTGCATAAAGTTTTTCTTATATTACTTATTGCCTTTTTATTTTAGACAAAAGGGGGGATATAGTGGTATATTATTTGTGTTTTAGTAACTAAAGCTTGCCTGAAGATCAGACTGGAAAGCAACCATATTAGTCAGTCATACAGGCCAGGCAGTGGTGGAACACACATTTAATCCCAGCAACAACGCTAGTTAGCCACAGAGGCCGGGTGATGGTGGTGCACATTCTTTAATCCCAATACTAGAGAGGAAAATAAGACAGGAGAGAGGTCTCAGGCTCAGTCTCAGTCTGAGGATTCATGGAGGTAGGCTCACCCATTGCTGTCTAAGGTAGAGGTAAGAGCTAGTGGCTGGCCACTTTGCTTTTCTGATTTTCAGCTTGAACCACAATATATGTCTCTGGGTTTTTATTATTCGTGCTATACTTAGAGGCTTGCCTCCAAAGTGATTCTAAATCCTGTCACATTGCTGATCAAGCAGTGATAATTGCCACATTGGAGCACAGATTGCCTTTGTGACATTCAAAATTTTTTATTTTGAAAAACAGCAACACAAAACACCACTGCGGTCTGCAAGTTATGGTGATGGAGCTATTAGCAGTCCCTCTTAGAGGAAATGAAGGAGGCCCTCCTGCCTTTCCTTTCTGCTGCTCTCTCCTGCCCTCCACTGCCGGTGGCCTGTGGGTTGGGTTTCTAGAGTATAAGGACAGAACTTCAGTGAGTTAGTCTCCCTGAGTCCTCACTCATCCTGGGATGAGAACCCTCTGTGATATGACTACTTTTGAGTCATTAATACTGCTGTCATTAACCTTTCATTCATACTTCTGGAAGCAACCCCAACAAGCTCATTGGTTCACTGAGTGGTGGTTTGAAAAAGAAAGAACCCCATAGGCTCATATATTTGAATGCTTAGTCACCGGGAAGTGGGACTCTTTGATAGGGTTAGAAAGGTTAGGGTGTGTAACCTTGTTGGAGGAAGTATGTTACTGGGCATGAGCTTTGAGGTTTCAAAAGTCCACACCAGATCTAGTGTCAGTCTCTGCCTGAAGATCAGGTTGTAATTCTCAACTACTTACTTCTTTTGTACTATGCCTACTATGCCTGCTGCCATGCTGCTTATCATGGTGATAATGGACTAAACTCCGGAAACTGAAAGCAAGCCCCCAATTAAATGTTTTCCTTTATAAGTGTCGCAATGGTCACAGTGTCCCTTCACAGAAATAGAACAGTGACTAAGACAACTGGACGTCAGTGGAATCATTCTTTAGGTCTGGCTGTGTCCTATGTGGGGTGAATAAATGTCTCGGCACATCTTCCCAGGAAAACAAATTGCATATGATTGCTTTTCCTTCAGGATGCCAGAGTGAACTGTATTATTGTCACCAGCTATACATTTATATCTTCCCTACAGGAAGATCAAACATCCTTACCTACATGCAGGGTCACCTGCAGGACCCACTGCCCTCCCCTGAGAGTACTGTCATTCTTTCCTGCCTGCATTGACTTTGGACTTAGTCATACTACTTGTCAGTGAGTTAAGGACAGGACAGATGTGCTCTTTAGACCCAGTGCTGAAAAGAGAAGTGGAACAAGTCGCCAAGTCATAATACAATTGCTGATCACAGTGTGAAAAGGAAAGAAATGGATGTTATTAGCTCCTGGGATATGTGTCTTCATCCTCATCATACAAGTCTGGTAGTTCTGAACTACTCATCTCCTTATTCTTCTTTATTTTTCTTTACAGACATGCTTGTTTACATACTTATTATCTGTTGTAAACCCAGGAACATAACCTTCACCGAATAAGGATTTTTATCTATTTTGTGCACTATTGTGTCCCTGCCCTTAGAGCAAAGCATGATAAATGGCTATCACTCAGTGTATATTTACCAAAAGTTATTAACTCTGAGATTGTTATTCTAAGCATCCATCGAAAATTGGTTTTGTTTTGTTTTGTTTGCAGCACTGGGGACTGAATCCAGGGCTCATATATGCAATGCGTGTACTCTACTGAATGAGTTCTTTGTCACTCCAATATGTCCTGTGGAGTTGAAGGAGCATCATGGTGTGCTAGCTGGTTTTATGTCAACTCAGTGCAAGATGGAGTCACTGTACAAGAGGGATCCTCAGTTTTGAGAAAATGCCTCAGTAAGATTGGGCTATAGGTAGATCTGTAGAGTATTTTCTTAATTAGTAATTGATGTAGGAGAGTTCAGCCCATTGTGGGTGGAGCCATCCCTGGGCTGGTTTCCCTGGGTTCTATAAGAAAGCAGGCTGAGCAAGTCATGGGGAGCAAGCCAGTAACAGCACCTCTCTGTAGCTTCTACATCAGTTCCTGCCTCCAGGTTTCTGCCTTGCATGAGTTCCTGTGCTGACCTCCTTCAGTGATGGAGTATAATATGGAAGTGAGTGTAAGCCAAATAAACCTTTTCCTCCCTAACTTGCTTTGTGGTCATGATGTTTCATCACAGCAATAGTAACCCTAACTAAGACACAAGTGTAGATGGAAAGTGTTGACACATGCATTTTATTATTCAATCAGAAAACAACATAATGATATTAATAAATTAGTAGTTTGTAATTTTTGTATTTCACCTCAAATATTCTATCTGGCTATCATCCTTGAGAAGATCACAAGCTGTAATAATTATCAGTTAATATTCATCCCAAATATAAAACAAAAATTTGATATTAAAATCTGACTAATTCTTCACACATGATACTAATTAATTGTAATTTTATAGTGAAGAAACCTGGAAGATCCTGTTAACCAAGGGAACAAAGTCAATAAGGCTAATGATGGAATGAATAGTCATGAGTCTCTTAATATGATGTACTGAGGACACACCGTGCCTCTTGCACCATTGCCAAAAATGTATGCACTGAATCTAGGAATGAGAGAGACCAAATGAGAAACAAGGTGCAAGAAGACAGTGTGAAGGCGATGGGCGATAAAGGCAGAAACTATTGCAGACCAGAAGGGACATAGAAACCAAATACAAGATATAAGTAAGACCTAGATTAAATTTTAAGTTTTCTCCTATAAGAAACATTAATTGAAATTGAGATGAGATTTATAGATTAAGTAATGCTACCATGGCAATATTGATTTCATTATTTTGGTAATTGTGAAATATATTCAGAAGTATTTTTTAAAGCAAAGATAGACAGAAAAATGGCCATATTCTATATATATATATATATATATATATATATAATCACACACACGTATATATGAGAGAATGAGGAATTGGTTGATGGTCAAGGAAATAGGACAAATGTCAATATTGAGGAATCAAGAGATATGGATAAAAATAAAAAACATATGGTAATATTTTATCATATATGCCAGTCTGTGTCTTAAAAGGGGCAGCTGGAAAGGTGGCTCACTGGTAAAGTTGTTCTGGCAGACATCCCAGGTTTGGTTCCTAGCACCCACGTGGTTGTTCACAACTGTCTGTGACTCCAGTTCTGGGTGTTCTGATACACTCTTTTTTCTCTGTGGGCACTACACTCATATGGTGTACTTATATATATGCAAGTAATACACATTAAATTAATCTAAAAAGTTCAAGAAAAGAAAGAGATAAAAACTTCCCATCGATAATTACTCTAAGCACTTGGGAGGCAGAGGCAGGTGGCTCTCTGTGAGACTCATCCTGGTCTACAGAGTGAGTTCGAGGGCAGCCAGGACTATTGCACAGAGAAACCCTGTCTTGAAAAAACATTCTAAACTGTACTTATGTGAGATCCAGTCTAAAACAACCTGATAAATTTTAGCTTGTGACAAAAAGTTTACAGTTGCTTTTCTGATTTTGAAAAATTATCACTCTCAAGATTCCTAAGGTGCGGAATGAGAAATATTTCTTAGCTCATTTACTATTATCATCATTCAAATTGACTGGCTATGCTTTTTCATGGTGCCCTCAAAGGAATTTTCCTCCTGAAATACTGATGTGTTTGGAAACTCCATTGAATGCTATTAACACTCTCAAAGGCTTAACAAATTTTTTGAATTACTGTAGCCATTAATAAAGTCCATTTGTTTTGTTTTGCTTTATTTCTATTTTTCCATTTGGGGTTTTGAGACAGTCTCTCTACTGCTGCTACAAGTACCAAGGAGCCCTGGCTCCTTGAACTTGCCACTGGGGACCACATTAGCCTTGAACTCACAGACATCCACCTGCGTCTGCTTCCCCAGTACTGGGATTAAAAGTGTGCACCACCACACCTGGATCATTTCTTTTTCATTTTATTCTCTTGGTATAGGTGACATTTTTAAAGTAGACGATTTGTTGTTTCCATTTTTTTAAATATTTTTATTTATTTATTATGTATACAATATTCTTTCTGCGTGTATGCCTGCAGGCCAGAAGAGAGCACCAGACCTCATTACAGATGGTTGTGAGCCACCATGTGGTTGCTGGGAATTGAACTCAGGGCCTTTGGAAGAACAGGCAATGCTCTTACCCTCTGAGCCATCTCTCCAGCCCTTCTATTTTTTTTTTTAATTTTTGTGAAGAGAACAGGCTTTTGTAGCTCAGGTTGGTCTTAAACTCACCATGTAGTCCAGGACAGCATCAAATTTACCATCCTTCTGCATTAGTCTCACCAGAACTGGGATTATACTGGGTGACCACATCCAGTTTTGGGTGTTTTTTACAAAAATATTATTGTTTTTATTCACATTTTTCAATGGAATGACCATGATGTGTCAAAGAGATCATCTATGTGTCTGTCTATCTATCTATATCTATGGTCTATCACATACCCTTCTTGAGATTTTTTTCTGAACTTCTTGGATCTGTAGCTAGCTTTATAAAACTACCAGCTCTCATTTCTTTTAACATATGTCTTTGTCTCTGTTTCCTCTTCTCTTGAGACTTCAATTACACATCTAAGTATGTTAGACTATTGGCTGTCTCACACAGCTTCTAAATGTGTTTTTCTTTTCCACTCCCTTTTTGTCTTTCCAATTTGGACATTTTTATTGGTGTAGTTTAAAATCACTGATCATTTCCACGGTGGCGTCAGTCTGATGATGGTTATGCTAAAGAAATTCCTGGGCAAGAGAGCTAGCCCAGCAGATAGTGAGTCTTCTGGCCTTAGACACACACACACACACACACACACACACACACACACACACACAGAGAGAGAGAGAGAGAGAGAGAGAGAGAGAGAGAGAGAGAGGGAATGTAAAATGATAAAGGAATTATTCATCTCTGATGTTGCATCTTTTATTTCTGAAAGATTTTTTGTAGCTCCTACTTCTACTGAAATCTCTATTACTTGTGTGTATTATCCACGTTCTTCTGCCAGATTCTTTTACATATTAGTCATAGTTATTTTAAGGTCCTTAATAGATTTCCCCCAGAGAAAGAAAACCAACAGTGTATATATATAGCAAATTGTTGTAGTGGTTTATCATGTGTCCTTATGGAGATGAATGTCCCACAATCAGTCATCTTCAAAGAGGCTCAGCCCCAGCCCAAAGTACTGAGGACACAGAAGCCAATGTGTAATTATCATGCCAATTCCAAAGGCCTCAGAGTACAAATATCCAAAGCTGAGCAAAAACATACTGGCCAAAGCAAAGATCAAACCCGCCCACTTCACTTTTTAGTTCTATTTGAGGCCTCAACAGATTGATACTGCCCAGTTGTGTAGGTAAGGGTGCTCTTTCTTTTCCTGAACATAAATCCTTTAAAACAGCATGTACGCTGATTCTCTAAGTTACTCCCCCACAGTACCAAACTTAATGATTCACACATGGGCGCTCAATTTCTGTTTAGGAACAGTTACGGTGGTGAGTCTCAGCCCTTTTCTTTCTGTGAAATGCTTTCAATGGTAGGACTTTTGATGATGCTCTTGAAGGAATTAGAGATGTGGAGGAACTTGAAACAATTCAGCAGTAACTACAGAAAACCACTCCAACAATAATATGACAGTTCTCCGAATCTATGCCAGTATCCACAGTTACCGCATCTTCCAACCCTTACAGCCCTGTTTGGGGATAATTGTTTATGAACCTGAAAATACCCTGCTGATTCAGTGAGCAAAGAGTTTTTGTGTTTTATTAGGTTGATGTCAAGGTCTACTTCTTAGCAGGGGTGCTAGCACTGTACCGTGTTCTCGTATCTGCTGTGACTGAATGTTCTCAGTTGTAGGGATGGGAGAGACGAGGTATCACAGCACATGCTTAGCATGTCACGACTCTGTGCTCAAGCCCAGTGGGATAGGGGAAAGACCCAACTGCTGAAAAAAAAACGTGTTTTAAATCGATTGTAGTTTCACCCCGTCAGGAAATCAGTATCTTGTAGCAGCATATTGGATCTGTGTTAGAGGATCATGTTCAGTAAGGCTCTCATGTTTCTGCAAATCTTTGAATGGGAGGCACTGACCACCCATGCCCTAGACTGATTTGCAAGGAGTTGATGACCGCTTGTGGAGTAAATGACCACAGAAAATAAAGATAGTGTTTCTTGACCATGGAGTATTGATGGTTGTCCATTTGATAAAAGATGGCATCTCCCTTTGGAGCAAAGCTCAGACAAGTTTACTGTCCATTATAAAACGTCTAGGTTCCTGATGCTTGACTATTAGGATTCCTTTTCAGCCACACAGGTATTGTCTGGCACTCTTTGTGTGGGGATCTGGGCTCAGGGAACCTGACTGGTTACATTCATACAGAAGAAGCTGGCTGATGGAACTATAATGGTGGGTACTAACTCTAGTACATCACAAGATGACCTTTAACCAGTTAGAGAAAGGACCCAGGAGAGAGATGTGAGTTCACCTTTTTTTCTGTTTCTTACAGCATACTTTAGGGCACAGTTTCTCCTTGTATTGAATGAAAGAAATCACATGTACCAGGTGGGTGCACTTGCCTGCTTAGCCTGCTTTCTCTCTTCACAAATTAGAAGGTGGCAGCCAGGAAATAATGCCTCTTTATGTTACATATTATTCTGGAGTTATAGTTTTCCTTCCTCCACTTCCTTTTCTTCAAGTTTCCTGCTCTGTTTGTCCATCCCTGGTACATTGGTGCCTTAATCATTGCCTAGTCTAAGCTTAAAATATTGGCTAAGAAGCAAGACCAAAGACCCTAAAGAGTAGATAAATGCATGCTCTTCCCCCTACACACTATAGGGATAGAAATAAACAATTTCCTAAAAATTTAGTGTCAGGGATACTATAAGGTTGTACAAGTTTAGAAAATGAAAATAAAGGGGAGCCAGTTCTGGAGACTGTGGATGGGACTGTCACAGGAAACTTTGGAGAAGTGTCTCCATTGCCAAGTGCTGCCAAGTACACAACCAATCGGGTGGCCTAAACACCAGAAGCATGCAGATGTCGTTCTGGAAGACAGACCAGAGATCAAGCTCTCAGCATGATTGGTTCCTTCTGAGGAATGGATGAAAGAAACAATTTGATTCCTTCCATGCCTTTCTGCTAGCATCTGATGGGTGTGGGAATCCCTTGGTGCCTTCATCTTTACATGACATTTTCCCTCTGCGGGGTTCTGTGTTCAAGTCTCCTCTTTGTGTAGGGATGCTGGTTACATCAGACTTAACGTACTCTGGGGTGTTCTTATCTATAATGAAATCTTTTTTCAAATAAGGTCAAATTCTAGAGAACTAGGGATTTGGGTTTCAACTCGTGATCACTGGGGACTGGGAAATACAGTTCAACCGCTAACAAGAGAGCAGACAATCCAAATCTGGACTGCGCTTCAGATTCAATAGGATTCTAGGTTGGTAGTAGATAATTGAGGTTATAGCCCAGCATACGACTGTACCACAAGTATGTCTGAAGTTCTGGAGAAGCACGGTTAATTTTCAGAATGATCATTAATGTAGGATGACTGGACGTCAGGATCAGCTCGGAAGAAGGAGAGAGTAGCTGGAGAAAAGTCTGCTAAAACAGGTTGGGAGTTTGGGGCGACAAAACACCAATCCTTTATTTCATAAACAACTCACAAATACCTATTGTTTCATAATACTTCATTATAGCTTCCTAATGATATACACAATATTGTGATTGAACAGCTGAGCAGTTAGTTCAAACAGTAAAATGTTTGTCTTGCAAGCATGAGGACCTGTGTTCAGAGGTCAATTCCCAGAATCCATGTTAAAACAAAACAAAACCAACAAAAAAGAACAGCAGAAGCTGAGTGTGATGGCTGTGTGCTTGTAATCCCGGTTGGGGAGGTAGAGATAGGAAAATTCTTGGGACTTGCTGGACAGTCACCTAACCTACTCAGGGGTGAACTTCAGACCAGAGAGTGAACACGTCTCAGGAAAGGTAGATGAATTGTCCTGAGAAATGATACCCAAAGTTGCCTTCTGGCTTTCACAGGTGCATGTGCATATATCCTTGCATGGACATGAACGCAAACACAAACCACATACATACACACGTACACAAACTGTAACTAGAATGCTGAACTGAGGTTGGAGAGATGACTCAGTGGATACGAGAACTGGCTGTTCTTCCAGAGGACCAGGATCTGATTCCCAGTACCCATATGGCACTAACAACCACACTGTTCCAAGGGATCTGATACCTCCTCTGGCTTCCACTGGAAATGCATACATGTGGAATACAGAGATACACACAACCTAAACGGCCATAAATGAATAAATAATTTTTATATATTTATATGTGCTTATATAATATATGTCTATATATTATTTATAATGTAATATTTTTGGAGATAGAGAGTTGTCAAAGGGGTCATGACCCACAGGTTAAAAACTGCTAGTCTGAAGAACAGATAAGGAACGGTACATTTACATAATGGAGCACACAGAAAAAAAAATGACATCTCGAATTTTGCAGGCAAATGGATGGAGCTAGAAAACATCATTTTGAGTGAGGTAACCCAGACACAGAAAGATAATTATCACATGTACTTACTCTTAAGTGGTTTTTAAACATAAAGCAAAGAAAACCAGCCCACAAACCACAATCCCAGAGAACCTAGACAACAATGAGGACCCTAAGAGAGACATACATAGATCTAATCTACATGGGAAGTAGAAAAAGGCAAGATCTCCTGAATAAATTGGGAGCATAGGGACCTTGGGAGAGGGTTGAAGGGGAGAGAAGAGGTAGGGAAGGGAGTGGAGAAAATGTAGAGCTCAATTAAAAAAAAAAAAAAAGAACTGCTGGTGTATAACATCATATGGTGTTCCATGGGTCATCCTTGTAAATTAGCAAGTCAAGGGCAAGACAACCTGCTAAGAGAATTAATGCACAGATTGAGCCTATTAGGCACCAGGAGAGCTATGACAGCCACCTGAAACGGGTGAAGGAAAACCATGAGAAGAAAAAAAAGTCAAAGATATAGGTACCTGGATCCAGCTGAAGCACCGGCCAGCTCCACCCAGAGAAGTAAGGTTTGTGGAGACAGACAGAAAGGAGCTCGGGCTGTTGAGTTTCTGGAATCCATTCCCTCTGAATCCATGTGTTAATGCACACACACACACACACACACACACATCAAAAATACAGAAGACCTAGAGTACTAAAAGTTTTTTTTAAAAAAATAAGAAAATGTTGGTTGCAGTTCCCTATGAGTTAGAGAGTTTAGCATGGCTTGAGCTCCAAGCTTATTTTCTTATTACTTTCCTTTGATCCTTTTCTGACAAGTTAAGGACTTTTTCATGTGATATTGCTTCCCACACAACTCAGAGAAGGAGAAACTCCATTTCTTCCATTAAAAAAAATAGAAATCTACCCAGCAGTTCATGAGTGAGTAGTGACTTTGTCATCTCTCTTACTTCATTCCACCCTCATCTTCCTGGAGGCACCGATTCATCCTCATCCCTCATGCAGAATTTTCCTGCCCACATCCGGCTCCTTTAGCATCTCTTTTTCTGGGCCAAGCACCATTCAGGTATTTTCCCAAACAAACAGAATTCTCTTCTCATAAAAAAAAAATAAGATTCTCTTTTAACATATATTTTAAAGCTCTCACAAAATACACCCAGAATAGTTTTAAAATTACCCATATCACAAATCTTAGCACGTTGGTATCTTTTGTTCCAGTTGTCATTATATTATATAACTGGGCTCATTCTATATATACATTTATTTTGTATTCTGCCTAAAAATTTTATGCATTCTATTATAGAAAATTTTCATCGCTGCCAGAATGTATCAGGAAAAAAAAACAATTTTCAATGATTTTTATATTTTTCCATATTAGCTGGGTGAGTTTGCTTAAAAATTAACCTTCTGGCTAGACAGTTTAGATTCTGTATTGTCATTCTCCCAACTTGTGTTACAGTAAATATCTTTATACCTTTTTAAAAATTATAATACTGAGCTTAGTTAAAACTAGGCAAGCACTGTAATAAATATTTTAACACACAAATCTTCTCCACTTTTTTCCCCCTATTCTATTGGGATAAATCCTAGGTGCAGAACTGGCAACCTGAAGAACAAGGTCATCTTAAGTCTTAAGACAGGTACTGCTGAAGTGCTTCTCGAGAGATGGGAAATGGCACGATTAGATACAAGATTTTCTTTCTACAGATAATTCAAGTAGCCGACTCTACAGAAGAGATAATTAAAATCCGAATCAAACTGTGGTGATGGGGGGGGTGGCTGGGAGAGTGTGGATGTAGAGACAGGATGGGAGTCAGTGATATTTCTGAAACAGAGAGCAAGGTATGGGCGGTGAGAAACAGAGAGGTTCAGAGGCAACTCACCCTGCTATCTGCCTAACTAAGATGATGCTGGTTTTTTTGTTTCAATACAGAAAGAGACAATGGTTAAAGAGTGCAGATGTGCAGGAAAAGATAATTCGGTATGGGACTCATTTTATTTGGATTATATGCCAATTTTTAAAAGCTTTGGGCGGAATCTAATAGACTCGCGGAACCATTGTTCTCAGGCATGGGACATCTGTTGTTTTTGCCAGTCTGACATCTGGCGCTCCTTCACAGGAGGAATTTTGGGTGCCAGTCTGGGTTAGAAGGAGCCTCGTCTCAGAGCTGCATTTTTTTTTTTTTTTTGATTTTTCGAGACAGGGTTTCTCCGTAGCTTTTTGGTTCCTGTCCTGGAACTAGCTCTTGTAGACCAGGCTGGCCTCGAACTCACAGAGATCCGCCTGCTTCTGCCTCCCGAGTGCTGGGATTAAAGGCGTGCGCCACCACCGCCCGGCAGAGCTGCATTTTTTTACACCTGCTTTTTAATTAAATTGCGGGTGTCTCTGGTTTGGTAAACAGAGATGGGGGATGACTGAGCATCCAGGTCTACCCTGAGGATCACTAGAAGCAGCCATCCCTTAATCTTAATACCCCTGGAAGGGCTGGTTTCTGCCATCCTCTTGCTCTGTGGCTTTGACACACCTGGCACTCCTCTGTCGCATCCATATCCCAAGTCAGCTAATTAGAGACAATGAAGTTGATGTCTACTAATTTCCAGGAGATGGCCAAAAATTAAAGCTATTTTCCAGGGATTTCGAGCTAAGGGGATTGGTCTGTAGGTGGAGTTGTTGACAATTATTTTGCTTGTCTGGCAACTGAAGCAACACCAAATCAATCCGGGCTAGTTCTCTGACTGGTTCTGACTGGCATCCTAGGGTTCAAGTACACCGATGCCAGTTCTTGCATTTTTCATCTTCGGGACATTACAATTCTCTTTAATCTTAAGGCAGTTTACAACCAAAGAACCTCTGACTAACACAGTCATAGGGTATGAGTATCAGAAAATGATTGCTTTCTGATAAAACCAAGAGGAGTGCTACTGTGAGTACATAAGATTTTGTTTTATATTTAATGGTTGACATAGAAATAAGGAATATCTGCCATAGGGTCTATGTCCAAATAAGAGTGATCAAAAGCATGAGTGTAGAAATTAAACCATTATTACAATTTATAACTGCCTGAAGTCGATAGCTAGAATATCATAAATTTTAGTTATGTTTTACATGCTTTTCTTTGAGTGTGTGTGTGTGTGTGTGTGTACACATGCATGTATACTTGCCTTTGCATGTGTGAGTAGAGGCTAGTGGTCCATGTTGGATATCTTCCTCTGTGCATCTTATTCAATTTTTTAAAACTACATTCTTTTTAATTATGGGGGGGGGGCACATGTATAAGTGGGAGTCAGAGGACAACCTGTGAGGGTGAAGGGTTGGTTCTTCATTATACCACATGGCTCTCAGGTTACCCAGCGTGGTGACAAGCTCCTTTATCTGCTTGAACCATTTTGCTGGCCCCATCTTTTTCGAGACAAACTCTCTCACTGAACCTGGGCCTCGGCCTTTTTAGCTAGGCTGAATGGTCAGTGAAGCCCAGGATACACCTATCTCTGCCTCCCTAGCGTTCAGCACTTAGGGACCTGGAGATCCAAGCCTCACACTTGCTCAGCAAACACGTTCCCCTCTGAGCCATCGCCCTGGTGCCGACCTTCTGTTTCTTTTCTGGGTTGAAGGACGCAGGGCACGGTGCTGGCATGCGAACAGCACCAGGAAACTCTAATAGACTTGAATTTTAGAACACACTTCAAGTATCTGGAACATGCAGCTTCATAGTAGGACTTTGCATTTCAAGAAACAGATTACCAAGGATTACGGTTCTGTTACTTCAAATGTCCACCAGGTGTCCATTCGTTGATCCAGGGAATACCTGGGGTCTGGTTGCCACACTATATTCGCGCGACTTTCAGAGAGTGACAGCAAACACGCCATCTAGCAGCAGAGGCTTCACTGCCCTTTCCGCTCTGACGCTAGTAACAGATCACGTAAGAACTGGTCAGATTTGGTCTCCTTCCTTGGGCGTTCAGGAGTGGTTTATTTTCTAGCCACCGCTGTGCCTCAGCCATCTCTTTTAGTCTGGAGTTGTCATTTGAGGACGGCTTAATTAAGAATGTTTTTGCTTCGTGCACTACCCTTGGGTCATTAAAAATTGCAATGGAAAATATGATAATGGGAAAATAAATTATTTAAATCTATTATTAATTTGAAGTTCTTAAATATGTATCATGGGATCTGTAAAACACTGTGCTGAAAAAAAAATCGGTACAGAAAGAAATTCTTATTCTACATCCTGCCTCAAAAAATAATATGTAGCTAGTAATTAATATTTTACATATGTACAGCAACAAATATTTAATTTTTTCCAAATGTAGTGCTTGAATTTACATAGTCGATGTCTCTTTCAGGAGTGGTCTACCTAGCTACAATAAGTTAGACCATTTGATCTCACAATTACGCTAAAACATGCCCTTCAAGAAGTCATTTTAATTATGATATAATTGCTGTTATCCAAAACAGCAATTGAAAGAATGTCTGGCGGTGGGAGTGAGGATGGGGGTGGTGGCAATGACAAACATTTGTAATCCCAGCATTCAAGAGGCAGAAACAGGAGGATCATGGGTTTGAGGCCTGTTCAGCAACAGTATCATCAAATCCAGGAGCCAGCGCTATTTACTAGGACATTGTATCTAAAGTGTCAAAAGTACATTTGCGAGGTCGGATTTTATTCTTGACAAATTTATGAACCAGAGAGCACTCTAATAAGCAGAAATACACACATAAGGTATGGAGGAGGTGGTTAAGGGATGTTAATTCACAGGCATATGAAGTAGCTGACTGAGGTCGCTCAGATTCCTGGGCAAGAAAGCCGAACAACAGCAATCCAGCTCTGAGAGGTTCGGTGAGGAATTCAGGTCCCGCGAGGGTGGAAACACGTACTTAGATCTTAGTAGGGAGGGCTGCGGGTGAGCCTGGAGCCCCCCGGATCCTACTCTAACTCCGGGAGGGGCGGGGCTGCCTGGTGGGCGGGGCTAGTGCAGAGGAGGGGCGGGGCGAGAGCCCGGGAGGGCGGGGCCGCACTTCTCCGCCCGCCCCTCAGCTGGGCTCGGGAGCGCGCGGCGCGGCACCGCCGAGCTGTGGAGGCGAGGCAGCGGCTAGACTGGAGCGCCGCAGGTGACCCCGGCGGGGAGCCGGACGCGCGGGGCCGGCTGAGAAGCGGCGAGCTGGAGGCGGGCCCCCCCGGCTTGGGACGTCTCTCCGTCTAGACGCAGGGCTGAGGAGAGGCGCGGCGAGCTCCGAGCCGCGCGAGGCTCCCTGACGGCCGGCGGGGCTAGCGGCCCTCGGCATGTTCGGTGAGGCGAGGCTTTTCCTCCCGCCCGTGGGCTGAGGCGGCGGCGGCCACACGAGCGAGATGCACCTGCCGGACTCGGCTTAGAGGAGCGTCTGGGCCGCCAGCGGGAGAGCTTTGGTCGTCCAGAGCCGGCGGCGACCGCGGCCCGAACCGCAGCCACGGGTGGGCGCCCCGACATGGCGGCCCGGAGCGCCCCGAGCTGCCACCTGCGGCTCGAGTGGGTGTACGGCTACCGGGGCCACCAGTGCCGCAACAACCTCTACTACACCGCCGCCAAGGAGATCGTGTACTTCGTGGCGGGGGTCGGCGTGGTGTACAGCCCCCGGGAGCATCGGCAGAAGTTCTACCGCGGTCACAGCGACGACATCATCAGGTATGGGCTCCCGGGAGCGCTGTCACCCCTGCCAAGCGCTCTCGGAGTTTGCACCGGCCTGTCCTTCGGGGAAGCTGCAAAGGAGCATCACCCAGGGAAGCAAGGCACCTCTGTCTGATCCCGAGCCCACCTACTGAGCACTCCGCTTTCTAGGGAAGCCTCCTCCCGACCGGTTCGTGAGGACGGTCCGCAGGGCAGTCACCTCCATGGTTTTGTGACCTTTCCCATTCCATCAACGTCAGGAAACTTGTCGAAAGGTTGTTTGGCTAACACTTTTTCCTTTTTAGACCCGTGACTGGTTTCCCGTTAAAGGAGATCTTAGAGAGCCAGCGGCAGAAAATACTTAACCGACCCAAGCTCCGCAGAGCGGAGGCTGGACTTGGGGAGCGCATCACACGGTGCTGAGGAGGGTGCTCGACTCTTGGCCATACTTGTTAGTTCAGGTTTCGCTACCAGCAGTTATCGGCAGAGAGACTCGGGTATTTCTCTCAAGGCAGTTCACAGGAGGTTAGAAATCACACTGGAAGGCAGTTTGAGGGTGTCAGTCTTATGTGAGAAATAACCTCACTGATTTCCAGTCCCGTTGTTTATCTTCATCCGAGTAATCTTAAATTTGCTTTCCTGTTTATAATTTAAATCACAGGGTGTGTGTATTTTGCTCTTTATTGATCTGCATCTTAAAGTTGGTCGTGATGTTTACATTTCTCTGGGAAGCTGTGCATTGAAAGGCTAATTTTCAGCTTCTCAGCTGAACTTTTAAGTTAGGAGCATTAGAATTGATTATTGCCCCAAGCACATTTCTGCCTTCTATCGTAATGACTATATTACAGAAAAATTTGAGAGTGTATTTGTGTTTGCTGTTTCTGAGTTTTTAACACAGGTTCTGTGATCAGGTTTAATTTTATTCCTTCATGGATGTTTCACAAGATTCAAATTAGTATCATGTTTTGATATCTTGTAAGCAAGACGCTCTGGTGCTGAAATTCCATGAAGTTGTGTTATTTTGACTCTCTATACGTTTATAAGGGGGAAGAGGGCCTAATGCAAACAAAAGGTCAGATAGGATGGAGCCAAGGGAAAGTAAACAGAATCTGAAATTGTAGAGTATGGAAGGCATGGTGGGTGCTTTTTATCATATTACTCAGTTGGTTTTATAGACACTGCAGTGGAGGTTTACTAGATTCCACATTTAGAAAGGAACCTGAGAAGCAATTTTATTCTCCTCAAATTAGGCTTTTTCTGTGGTGGTGTTGATGAGGGCTTTAGACCTAAAACCAAAATCACTAACTTGAACAGAAGTTATAGTGATTACTGATCTTCTTATTCACCCGAAGAGCAGATTTTTCCCAGTCTCTTTTCTTTCCCCAATCCTGTCATGTCTGTCCTTCTCCAAGGACTTGGGCTCTAACTTTACTGACTTGAAGTAGCTTTGAGTAGCAGCCCCCTTCAGATAGTCTGAGGTTAAATTCAGAGAGTAGCGCTGGTGTGAAGGACAGTGAGCTCTTTATAGGGAGTGCAGTTCCGTTGTTTCTACTCCTTGTGAGAGCACTGTTATATGGAGGGTCTCCTAAACTTGATGTGATTTATTTGAGGGAGATGAAGTTATGTCTCCATTCTTCTAACACTAGTTAGAAGTTATATTCCACAGTGCTTGAATTATTTATTTATTTATTTTTTATATTGCAGATTAAGCCCAGGGCCTTACACATAATCAAGTGCTGTGTCACCGAGCTATGCTGACTGCAAATTTTATATTTCATTTCAGTAAACTATAAAGAAGGTCGTACTTTTGCCTTCTGCAAGAGTTGTGCAACCTATACATCTGTCTCAAAATACTTCCAAACAGCAAACATACTCTACATGTCTGTGATTTGTGTAAATGAAACATTCTTATATAATTTATGACAATTTAAAAGGATTTCCTGAAAAGTTGTAGTGGGTAGTAAAATCTGAACCATACAGCATAGTAAAAATTGTGGCACAGATTTAATACAATACTAACAATATAATTGAGAAATCAAAGTGCTTTAGAAATTGTATTTCAGATAGTAATGATAGATTATTCTTGTGAAATAAAACAGTCAAACATTAAAACCCATTTTTTTTCAGTAGTCCATGACCTGCAACCATAGAAACCATTCCAATAATTGCTCAGTTATTTTATGGCAGAAGATACAGCATTCATAAATGTGATGGATAGTAGAAAACAATGTTATGATATTAACCTTAATAATGAAAATGTCTTAATCAGTTTTATTCCCTGCTGTGGGATAAGGCTCTTGTACACTGTAAAGATTTGTCACTTGTATTAGTTTAATAAAACACTGACTAGCCAGTAGTGAGGCAGGAGGTATAGACAGGGTGACCAGACTGAGAATTCTGGGAAGAGAAAAGGCAGAGTGAGTCACCAGCCAGACACAGAGGAAGCAAGATGAGAATGACTTACTGAAAAAAGGTACCAAGCCACATGACTAAACATAGACAAGAATTATGGGTTAACTTAAGTTGTAAGAGGTAGTTAATAATAAGCCTGAGCTAATAGGCCAAACAGTTTATAATTAATATAAGCCTCTGTGTGTTTCTTTGGGACTGAATGGCTGCAGGACCGGGCAGGACAGAAACTTCCCACATTTACTTAAAATTTGCTTGTGATTTTTTTGGTAAAATATAACTCCAGATGAAGACTGTTTTAAAATGGACAGGTAATTGTCATGTGGTTTTTAAAAATGTAAGTGCTATACTGGTTGTAAAATTTGAATAGTCTGTTACTTGGTCCTTCTATAATCTTACTGTCGTCTAGGATGACTCAAGGTGATTCCATTTGATATCACATCAATTTTTTACATCGCTTATAGTTAGTTGTCTTCCTTCTTTTGCTCTGTATCTTTGTGTACTAAACTGCTCTGGTCGTTTATCCTTTACTAGTATTTATTCCAGTAACTTGTTTATATTTGGAAGTGAACTTCATTGTCAAAATAATGCAGGGCCTTTTCGTTGTGTGTGTGTGTGCACATGTGCATGTGTTTCGAGTTCTGTTGTTTCAGTTTCTCTATTTGGTATTAGCAGTGGTTTTTATTCTAATATAATATTTTGCTAGTTCTAGTTTTAACAAAAGATGTTTATCAATGACCTGTTCTAAAACGTTTTTCTTAAAAAAGTTTTGAAACTTTTTCTAATTGAAATTTTTTTCCAAAGGATTTTATGGCTTTTAAATTATGTTTTCCTTGTTACTGCCCATCAATATTTATTCGGTAAAGTAGTGGATATTATCAAATGTTTTCAAGTTATGTATACCAGGAAGGATCATGGATGGGATATAGTTAACTTGGTGTGTTTTTACATTAAGCTCTATTTTACTCAGTTATCCACAGTTTATAGATCTAGAACTTGAAATGTTTAAAAATGAATTTCATCTATTCCTGAAAAAGGCTGTTTCTTCCTATTTTCCTTAAAGACTCTTCTTAATTCTTCTGAGAAATAGCGCTATCATTTGACATACTCTTGTGTTAGAACAGAATAGTTAGTAGTTGTTTTACTGCCTTCTTCTCCCTCCCACTTACCTTTGGTTCTATTTTGCAATAGCCATTTCTCTCAGGATCACCAGTGACCTAACACATTGCCAAATGCAGTGGCTGGTTGTCGGTAATGCCCATCTTACTAAGATACTTTCTTAAAAAATTCCAAAAGTTGTACAACTGTTTATATGTGTGTGTATTAATTATAACCTTTAAATCTGTATAAAACATTTGTGTCCTTAAACGGTTATCATTTATTTTTAGTGAAAACATTAAAAGTCCTTCTAGTTTTATGAAATACAGAGTACATTTTCATTAGAGCCATCTTACTGTGAAGTACCAGACTTTTTACTCCTAACTATAACTTAGGTCTCAGTGATAATCTTTTCCCCATCCATACCCTCTGTCTTGTTTTCCCTGGTCTCTTATCACACCCTTTGACTCTCAAGTTGTATGAGATCAGTTTAAAAAATAATCCCATATATGTGGAAGATCTTGTAATTTGTTTTATTTTACTTAGCAGTGATCTTAAGTTCCAACTATGTTGTCAAAATGATTTTGTCCTCTTTATGGAAGAATCGTATTTTTTTTATTGGTGTGTGTGTGTGTGTGTGTGTGTGTGTGTGTGTGTGTAAAAGTAAGGAGAATCTGGACTATGAAGAACATTTTAGGTACTGTGGAAGGGAGGCCTCACTGTTCAGGTGATGCTTCAGAAACTTGGAGGTGAGGAACTACACTGTGTAGAAATCTGAGTAAAGGGTAGACTAGGCAAAGGGACTCTTCCTTATGGAAGCTCTGAAGTGGAAGCCCTAATAGATTTAAGGAACAGTAGGAGAATTGGTGTGGCTGGAGTAGCATGAACTTGGGTTTAGTGAGGTAAAGATGATATGGAATAGATTGTATAGAAACTTGCTGAGAGAGTTTTGGCTTTCTCTCTGAGACTAGAAACTTTTTTTTTAACAATTGTGGTGGTTTGAATAAGAATGGTCCCCATAGGCTTTTTGATTTGAATACTTAGTCATCAGAGAGTGGCACTACTTGAGTAGGATTAGGAGGTGTGGCCTTGTTGGAGGAAGTGTGTCGCTGAGGGTGGGCTTTTAGGTTTCAAAGCTTAAGCCAGGCCCAGTGTCTTTCTCCTCCTGCTGCCTTTGGATCTAGATGTAGAACTCCCAGCTACTTCTCCAGCACCCTGCCTGCCTGTGTGTCACAATGCTCCCTGCCATAATGGTGATAGACCAAACTGCTGAAACTATAAGCAAGCCCCAGTTAAATGCTTTCTTTTACCAGAGTTGCTGTGGTCATGGTGTCTCTTCAAGCAATAGAACACTGACTAAGACAACAATTTAATGAAGTTACTGGTTTGTAGAATAGCAAAGTCACACTGGCTTTTATATTCAGAATATACTGGAGAAGAGGAGCAGGAGGGAAGCAGGGGAACCACTGAGGGGCCTATTGTAGTTCTTTCCAGAAGTATTGGTAACTTGGACCCACCAGGAGATACTGAGAAGAGTAATAGTGAAAGCAGTGAAAAAGGTAAAGTTATGGGTGTATTTTAAAGATAGGAGCAGTATGGTTAATTAATGAATCAGCTGTAAATTAGAAGAGATCAATAATAATCACAGAAATTTTTATCAGAACATGTGGAGAATTGGAGTTAGCAATTAAATGAATGGGAAAGATTATAAAAAGCATTTTCTTTTTGTGGAGAAAGGGAAAAATCAAAAGCCCTGTGTTAGAATAGTTCAATTTAAGATACTTCATAGATAAGTAAGTGGGGTCATAAACTAGACAGCTGAACAGTTATGCCTATAACTCAAGGAAGCAGCCTGGTATGGCTAATATAAACTGGGATTATCAGCATGTAAGTAATGAAGCCATGAGTCTCCATGAAGTCACCAGGGTAGCAAGTATAGACAAAGAACAGATCTGGAAATGGATTTCTGTTGTGCTCCAATATTCAAATGCAGGGGAGGTGAAAAATGAAATAACAAAAATGTATCCAGAGGAACAGAAGGGAAAATGAGGAGTATGGGAACATCAGATATGACCAAGCCTGTTTCCCATTAGTGAAGATGTTAGCTGTCTTGTGGTTATTACATTACAGTTATAAAGCCTGTCCAGGAGACCATTGTATCCAAAGGATCAGGGGAAAGGAGATCCAGGAAGAAGTCAAAATTGGCTGTTATTAATACATAAATCTAGCACCCTTTAGGATATTCCAGCAGCTCCTGTTTGTTATTTAAAACAAACTACCAAACAATAGCATGTGACTGGCAGCTCTCATTCTTACGACTCACAGCGTGAGTAGTAATTCAGATTAGCAATAGAAACAAATGCAGATTCTTATGTCTTACACTGCTACCATAACTTAGCTTTCCATAACTGTGACACAGTTCCTGAGAAAGGAGGAAATGTATATTTTCACTTACAGTTTTCAGAGATTATGGTTGAAGGTTGAAGTCTTTTGTTGCTTAGGGGCTGAAGCAAGGCAGAATATCATGGTGCAGTGCTATTGGGAAAGGAGACTGCTGACTTCAGGACAGCCATGCAGTGCACAGATGGGGAGAAGAAGAGGACCAGCAGAAGGAAGCGGGAGGGCAGGGAAGGGAGAGGGGAAAAATAATCTGGAAATTGTCTACCACCTTCACTTCAGAACTCTTCATTCTCCTTCCCATTATACTGAATCTACGTCTTGGCATCTTTTGCGAGGACTTCCTCGTCAGGACACCGCTGCCTCCAGTGTGGAGTGCTGTATTTTATACTCCATTCTGTACGCGATAGGGGATGGGATTCTAGATTATTCACTTGAACTTTTTTGGTACCTGCAGACTTGAGCAGTTCAGGTCACAGTGTATGTAACAGATAGATTATATTTTTGCTTAAAATAACAGAAGCTTTTCCAAATACTATGGGAAATCCCCACACTTTTAGGTGGTGCTAAAGTTTTTGTTGTTATAAAGGATGGGATGAAAGCAATTTTCATAAGGGTTGTTCTTTGTTGAGGATTATTTTATTCAAAATTTCCTTTGAACTTTAGCAGCTTGTTTGAAAATTCAGTTAACAAATATTGACTGAATAACTCCATGCACTGATCATTGCTCTAGATGCTTGGAGTTCAAAATGAAGAAAGTGTGTGCATGTAAAGTTTCTGCTCTATTGGTTGGCATGGAGATTTTAATGGAAAGAGTTAGACCGTATATAAATAGTAATTTTCTTTTTCTTTCTTTTTATTTTTTAAATTTATTTATTTTTATTTTATGTACATTGGTGTTTTGGCTGCAGGTAAGTTTGTGTGAGAGTGTCAGATGTTGGAGTTTCAGATAGTTGTTACCACCTATGTGGGTGCTGGGATTTGAACCCGGGTCCTTTGGGAGAGCAATCTATGCCCTTAACTGCTGAGCCATCTTTCCAATGCCCATATATATATACACAATAGTAATTTTAAATAGTTGATAATTACTGTTAAATGGATTAGGATAATTAGAATATTTTGAAATCACTAAGAGTTTAGAGAAAGCTTCTCAGCACAAAATACATTTGATGTAAAGGATAAATGAGGCAAAGATTTTGTAGATCATTCTAGGCAAAAACTTTAAAAGCACAATTATGTACTTAGAAATATATATTTATTTATGTGTAAGTGTATTTGTCCTGCCATGAAAGGGAGCATAAGTAAAAGTTAGAAGTTTAAGTTGATAAATATTTATAAAAAAGAAATATATATTTAATAACAAAGAAAAATGGCCATGAATTTGAGAGAGAGAAAAGGGGTGCATAAGAGAGGTTAGAAGAAGGAAAGGAAAAGAAGGGCAATGATGCATTTATATTATAATTTAAAACATTAAATTAATTTTTAAAAACTATTTTATGATTTCATCTTATCCCAGCCAGAACAGCTAAAATTTAAAAAAAGAAAAAGAAATGACAACAAATGCTGGTGTGGATGTGGCAAAAGGGGAACTCTTTTGCATTGTTATATAGTGGTAGACCCTACTTGCTATAATACTGACCTTCCAAATGAATATGTCTGTTCATGCAACAGTAGAAAAACTATGTGTCTTAGTCAGTGTTCTGTTGCTGTGAAGAGTTACCATGACCGTGCCAATTTTTTTTTCTTTTTTTTTTTATTCTTTGTTTGTTTGTTTAACTGCCCTAACTGTCCTGGAACTCACTCTGTAGATCAGGCTGGCTTCCAAGTCACAGAGATTTACCTGTCTCTGCCTCTGAGTGCTGGAACTAAAGGTATGCACTACCACCACCCAGCCATGGCAACACTTATAAAGGAAAGCATTTAATTTATAGTTTTAGAGGTTTAGTTCATTGTCATCGTGGTGGGGAGCTTGGTGGTATGTAGGCAGACATGGTGCTAGAGAAGTAGTTGAGAGTTCTACATCTGAATCTGCAGGCAGCAGGAAGGGAGAGAGCCTCTGGGCCTGGCTTGAGCTTTTGAAATGTTGAAGCTCACCTCCAGTGACATACTTCCTCCAGTAAGGCTGCACCTCTTCATCCTTCCAAATAGTGCCATTCCCTGGTTACTAATCATTCAAATCTATGAGATTGTGGGGGCCATTCTTATTCAAACCACCACACTATGTATGGAAGTAACCAATCACACCCTATTGATTGGATTTGAGGCCACAGGAGGGAGTTCATGCCTGATACTGTAGACATGATCAAAACCCATAGCTAGGGAAGTTATAGGCTCCTTTGGAGAACCCGTTGATATTGGAGGAAGGAGAGGAATGCTGTTAAATGTTTTCTCTGGACAAGACATGGCTCTTTGTTGTGTGGCATTTTCCTTAGAATTGAAACATTCCTTCTGTGCATGAAGGGGAGGCTCATGAGACTTAGGAGGTAAACAAATAGTCATAAGTCTGGGAGAACATAAACTTGGAAGATTCTTGGAGGCCCCTTGTCAGATTATTAAAAGAAGTGAAAGACTGATGGAGGAAGAGACTAGCTGAGCTGGAGGGAGATTCTTAGACTGGCAGCTACTACAGGCTGTGTAAAGAGCTCCAAGGTTACAGCCTTTGTGAGTTGTCACCCGTGTTGGAGTGGGCTTTTCAGTGATGCAGCTGCTTTTAACTCATCCTTGTTCCATGTGACTCCTCACCCATACTCCTGTTAGTGACAATAAAAACTTTGGTTCATTAAGTTGAACATTGGTATGATCTTTACTTTGATCTCTCATGGGTTCCTTTTTTGGGAGTGAAGAGATATTTGTGTGCAGTGTTTTCACCCAAAATATGTCACGAATGTTGCTTATTTCAGGCATTTCATGTAAATGAATCCATAGAATGGGAGGCACTTATATGTATATTTTTCCGTGTAGTGTTAAAATTCAGAGTTCATCTCTGTTGCAATATACTATTAGCACTTTGTTTCTTTTTTCTCCATTCAGTTGATGAACATTTGAGCTGTCACTTTTTGCTGTTATGAATAATTTTGGCATGAGCATTTGTATACAAGACTTGTGTGGACATATGTTTTTACTCCTTTTAGGAATGAATCTAGAAATAGAATTGCTACATCCTATAGTAACTTTGCTAAACTGTTGTTCAAACTGGCTCTAGATTGATAGTCCCACAAATAACATTTAAAGGATCCAATTTCCTGTATTATTTTTATTTAATTATGACTGGTATTCTGTTGCCCTTAGATCAATTTAGGAAGCATTGCCACCTTGAGACTATTACATTCTTCCAAGCCTAGAACTGATGTGATTTCCCTATTTAGACCTTTTAAAATGACTTGCAGTCGGGCTTCTAGATTTCAGCATAGAAGGAATAACTTCCTTAAGTTTATTGTATATTTGCTCTTGTTGGTGCTCCTATAATTTTCTTGATTTTTTTTTCTCTGCTAGTGTACAGAAATGCATTTGAGTGTTTTTTAAAGGCAAGTCTGATACTTTAAACTCACTTGTAGAAACATTTATCTAGTAGAATATTTTGTTTCCTGCCTTCTGCTGATGTATGTGCATAGACCTTACTAATTGTTAGGTTTTGTCTTACTCTTAAAGACGTGTTGACTACTTTCTGTAAATTCCATATCATATTGCTGTTTTTTATAATGAGATAAAAATTTATTACTGTTACAGTGTACGTGCTACCAAGTGCCATTTTGGACATTAAGATTTAGCCATTTTCCCCCCATTTTCATTTTTTTCCTTTAAAGCATGACATTACCTTTATTTATTTTAACTTCTTTATTAAATTTTTTTTGGTTTCACATCATATGCCCCAATTCTGTTCACCTCCAAGTCCTCCACATATTATCCCATCATTCCCGTTGCATCCCTCCACACTCGAAAGAAAACAAAACAAAGTAAGCAAGCAAACAAAGCAAGAACAGAAAAAGAAAAGAGAAAACCCATTAAATCAAAACAAAAAGCAAAAAAACATACCCAAAACAGCAAAATCTCTGCTTCTCCTTCTCTCCTGCCTCTCCATCACCTCTTCATTCTACCTGATGGCATTGGAGGCTTCAGTGTGTCATATACTGTATCCCTTTGTCCCATGAGCTTGACTGGCAACTGTTCATTGCAATGAGTCATTGGTCTGGTTCAAGGCCTCTGGTTTTTGGTACACCATCCTCACTGAATCTTCACCAGAGCTCTTCTGGGGTATCCTATGTCTTGGAGATCTTGCGGGTACCATTCTGCAGGACCAGTCCCTTCACAAGCTCCAGTAGGACCCAGATGGGGTAGATGCTAGGGTGGGTCAAGCCAAGGCCCAGTTGTGGGCCTAGGTGTTAGTCAGTCAGGTCAGAGCCACGGGGCCACCAGCCTCCCGTGAGGTGGTAGAATCAACTTCTCTCCATGCATGCCCTCAGGATAGGTTCATCCTCTCTTGCCTGTGGTGAGAGGTGGGGGCCCTCTCTCTTGAATTCAGGGGCCAGCTCTCTTGCTGGAGTGGGCAGTGAGAGGTAAGGCCAGGCTCTCCCAAGGCAGTGAAGGGCGGGACTGTTGTATGTGTAATATGGTTTATAATGTACATTTGCATATGCATTTTCGTGGGTGCACATGTTTGGGGTGCATGTGCCTATGGATATGAGTGCTTGTGGAGGCCTGGGATTCATGTTGGACTCATCCTTGATTGCCCTTATACCTTATTCAGTGAGGCCGGTTCTTTCTGTGACACACAGAGCTCTCTGATATAGGTATTTCTTGCCAACCAGCTTGCTTTGGGGATCCTCTGCTCTCCAAGGTTGGAATTATAGATGGTCTGCAATGTCCACATGGTGTTTAGTGAGTTCCAGGAGTATGAGCTGCAATCTTCATATTCTCCTGGAAAGTGCTTAACCATGGAGCCATCTTCCCGGCTCCTAGATTTAGTCCAGCATTAGTCAATAAAAGAAATGGTGTGATTCAACCATGAATACCAAATGAAAAATGGCATGTGATAGACAGGTTGTTATAAATTTGTTACTGTAATTCTCTTGATCTTTTATGAGATCTTTTTTTGAGAAGTTTATGTATACTGTATGCAGTTTATGAAGGCTATAATTAGTTTATCATTAACTTTATGTAGTATATTATTAAGTATTCTTAGTAAAAATTTTTATAGAAATTATTTCTGAATACAAATTATTTAAGATGAACAAAGTCTAATGTTGATATTTGTAAGTATAAATATCTATATCAAATGCTACAAAAATTTGATAAGCAATTTTCAAGTCTTATTGTTTACTTATTTATTCTTTATTTTCTAGTCTTGCACTACATCCTGAGCGAGTGTTGGTAGCAACAGGACAAGTTGGGAAAGAGCCATACATCTGTGTTTGGGATTCTTACACTGTTCAGACCGTGTCTGTTCTGAAGGATGTTCATACACATGGTATAGCTTGTTTAGCATTTGACTTGGATGGACAGGTACATGATAATTTTTCTCCTTTCTTAACAATTTTTGTTTCAATGCTTGCTATAAGAAATTATTAGTCTATAATATAGAATTGAAAAAAATGATAAAAAGTTTTTGTTTATTCAAAGGTGATAAAGTATAAGTGAGATGGGTAGATGACATAGCTAACGAAAATAAAAACAACAAGGGGTATTGTTTTAATCATTACAAAGAACTTTCTCAGTCAAATTGTTCTAAGAGTCAAAGAAATTCTCATTCAATGGAATATATTACCTGGTTGTTACAGAAAATTTTGTCTGCAATTATTTTACAGGTAAGGTATTTAGGTAGTGCATATGGAAGATAACTTAGGAAAATTAAGTTTCTATAAGTAGACCTGTGTATATTTTAATTTTCAGTTACTTTAAAGTTTTTCTTTCAAAATTATCTTTTTATCGAAAATGAGACAATATCTGTGAGTTACTTTTATACAAAACCAAAGATCAAAGCAATCAATGTAATTATCACCTCATTGGTTGATTGGTTTCCAAATTATCCTCTAACAAGCCAAGACTTTTTGTAGTTCTGTATAGAAGCTGTTATGAATAAAACATATTTTTAAAAATGGTATTGTTAATTTATAATTGTTAAATATTTTGTGTTTAAATTAGATTTTAAAGTCATTTTAACATATAGAAAATTTTACTTACTTGCTTTTTATTATTGTTGTAGATCTAGGCTCTAGATCTAGATTGTAGTATGGCTGTCTTAGAGGAAATTATAGTCAGCAAATACCTTTCTTTTCCCCGAGGCACAACACCTCCCAGTAGTGTGGATTCCTGACTTTCTGGTAAGGGATCTGAGAAGACTTCACTGGAGCTTCTCAGACAGAATAAGTGCCCTTAGGTTTAAACCATGGTGATTAGCGATTGTGAAAACTCAATTCATGCCCCATGTTTGCTAATAGCTTTCAAGTCCTTTACATTTTATCAGAATTTCACTTTCATTCTTAAAAGAATATCTTCCTCACACCAAAGGAGTATAAAGCATTATTAAACAAATCTACAAAATTAGTTTAAAATTCCTTTTCACGGGTTTTGTGAAATTTAAGATGTTTTAAACTATAAGAGATCATGAGAATTCTTTAGATATAATTTCTTCATTTTTAAAGTTTCCTTTATTTTAATATATTATATTGCCCAGATGTCCCTTCTAAGGAGAAACTGCTTCCATGCTGTTTACTACTCGGAAGCACTTCATCATGCTTACTTTGAGCTATGAGAAATTGTGAATACTTGTATTTTATCATCTTGTCTTCATGAGGGCATGTTGTTAAAATTTAAACTTAGAAACCCAGAGATATGGAGTACACACTATGTACTTGGCATTTTCCTATACCTGCATTATTTCATTTACTCCTCATGACAACCATATGAAATAGATTCTGTTATCTTCTCTACTTTGCAGAAATAGACACTGAGACCGAGAAAGATTAAATAATTTGTTCCAGGTTAACAGCTAATGAGTGGAACCAGAGCAGGAACCAGGTCTCAGACTCCAAAGCTCATGTTTCTAACAACAATGCTTTACTGCCTTCCAAACATTAGGGTCCTAGAGAAGCCCCCAAAGTAGATCAACAGCTATGTATTCAGTATCAAGAGCGCTTTATTAATTGCAACATTGGGGTGGCTCTTGGCAACCCCTAAAGAAGGTCACAAGCTCCTTTTAAGCGGACTTAGGGGAACTCCAGAGAGCAGGGATTAATCTGGGACTGATTGGTGGAGGAGAGATTAGTATGGGGGCTGATTGGTTTAAGGATCTAGTGGCTAGGGACCTTCTAGCAGCAGGGTAGGGAAAGCTATCTTTAGTTATCAGGAAACTGGGGAACACCTGCTAAGCCAGCAAAGGGGCTTTGGGTGTCTGCTAAGCCAGCAAAGGGGGCCATGGGGTACCTGCCAAGCTAGCAGAAGGCTGTGGTTTTTCTGAGGACTGTGTGTTTAGCTCTGTCCATTTTAGTGAACTGAAACTAAGGCTTAGATTTCTGTTGGCTACTAGGAGAGCCTGGTCTGCCTCCTCCCAGCTCTCTCATCCTCCCCCCCCCCCCTGAGTAGTGGGTCATTTCAAATCCTGGAGATGCATTTTCCGAATCTATAGGCTTTGTATTGCTGTCTCAGAACCATCAGCTGGACCGTAGAGATCTGTGATGATCACCAGGTTTCCTGACCAGAACTTGTGGGACATAGGAGGCAGTGCTTTCTCATAGACTGCATGCAGTTCAGATTAGAGTTGTTTCTGCGCCTGAGACAGAACTAGTAGGGAGGAAAGAAAATTTTTGCTCATCAAATGCAGCCACTAATTCTGCCCTTAGATTAATCAGAATAGGTGGTGGCCTGACATACATGATCTCAAATGGGGTCAGGCCTAGGGTGTAAGGAGAATTGTGAACGTTCTAGAGAGCAAGGGGAGGAGAGGCACCCAGTCACTGCCACTACCAAGGGCTAATTTGGTTAAGGTCTCCTTTAGGGTCCAGTTCATCCTTTCTACCTGGCCCACAGTTTGGGAACAAAAAGCACAGTGAAGTTTCCAATTGATCCATATAGCCTTAACTAGTTTTTGTGTTTGTTACCTACGAGATGAATGCAGGTCCATTATCAGAGCACAAGAGCACAGAAAGCCATACCTCGGAGTAATTTTTTCCAGTAGCTTCTTTACCATCTCGTGCTTAGTTGGGAAAGCCTCAGTCCATCCTGAAAAGGTATCTATAAAAACTAGCAAATACTTATAGCCATATAGGTCTTTACCTCTGTGAAGTCAATCTCCCACTTGGCGCCCAGCCGAGCTCCTCTCTCCTGGTGTCCAGTTCTTGTGACTCTACTTATTGTGTTGACAAGATGGCAGGTAGGACATCAACTTACAGCTTCTGCTGTTTTGGCCTTAAGGTCAAAGGCCTTAAGATGTGCTCTTCTCAAAAGGTCCCATATTTTCCTTTCTCCCAAGTGAGAACCTTGGTGTATTTGTTGGACTAGTTGAGTGGCCAAGTCTGATGGGAGGATGATTTGTTCATTGGGGGTCCTGAACTATTCCTCCATGTAAGTGTGCACGAGTGAATTCTATGGAGCTCTTGGTCAGTGTAAGCTGAAATTCTGGCAGTGTGGGTGTTACCATCTTTGGTGGTATGACCAGCAGGATAGCTGCTGTCTGGAGGACAGCCTCCTTTGCTGGCATTAGCACATCTGCTAGGTAAACCTCAGCCTCTAGATTCAGTTAGCTGGAGCCTCCAAGAGGGGAAAAAAAACAAAAACAAAAACCACAGACCACAGAACAAGAAACAGAACAGACCAAGACAAAGAGAGCTCACTTACTTACCAGCAGGCCAGGTTATCAGACACTCAACATAGTGGTGGTCTCTGGGAGGCTTCCCAGACAATGCACCAGTGTTAGGTTCAAGAGATTTTAGTGAACCAAAACTAAGGTTTAGGTTTTTGTCAGGCTCCTAGGAAGGCCTGGTCTCACCCCCACCCAGCTCTCTCACCATACATGTAAGTTAGGAGGTAGTGGTTTATCTATCAAGAGATTCATCCTTTGAAGAGTAAAGTTAATGGAAGGAACTTTTTGAAATTGAATGTAAGGAAATTATTTTAACGTCATAATTTGAAAAGTGTATTTGAGCAAACATACCCATTTATAAAACTCTTATGAGATAATGAGTAGGAAATATTGTCTAATGTTTTCATTTTCTGCTAGAATTAAAAGCATATGTGATAATTTAGGATTTATTCCCTACTAGGTAGCAATACTAAATGTTCTTTTCCTAAAGGCTTTCTTTTAAATGAGCTGAATAGATATATAAATACTAGTAACCTGTCTTCTTGAGGATAATTAAGGCCTGAAAAGTCTATTTCTAGAAATCTGTAATAAACAGGGATTGAAGTTTCATACAGCAATGGGAGGAGGTAGTGGGTAATTTACCTAAAAATATAGACACATATTATAAAAATATAGTATTCATTATTTTAAAAATCTTGTGTGTGTGTGTGTGCGCGCACACACGCGCGCACACAAGCAAATATACTTGGCTGTACGGGCACGTGTAGAGGCCAGAAGTCAACACTGAGATGTCTTCCTCAACTGTTTTACCACCTTATGTTTTGAGACAGTCTCTGATTAAACCTAGAACCCAAATTTTCAGCTATGCTGACTGACCGAGGAGAGCCCGGCTCCACCTGTGTCTGCTTTGCAGAGCCAGAGTTACGGACCCATGCCTCAGTGTTCAGCTTTTCCTGTTGGTGCTGGGGCTCTGAGTCATGTCCTCAGGCTTATGCATGAACACGTCACCCATGTGCCGTCTCCCCCACACACAATAGTTTCTAACAGAAACATAAATTATAGTTAAAACTCTGTTCATTTCTAGAACAAGCTAAGGATGAAGTAGTTTTTAAGTCTAATTTGGTGAAAAGCCCACAAACTGGCACAAAAATAAAATGTATCAGTTTACCTTTGTAAAATTTGTAATGTTCTTTATAACAGCAAAATGGTTAATTCTTATAGAATAAACAAGACCGCACAACCGTCCATACTAGAACTGATCCCATTTGGCTTAAATCATAATTCTACCCATGCGAAGCTGTTCTGACTGGGCACTAGGTGGCATTTTTCATTTGAACAGAGAACATGGATTTGTAAAGCTAATTATGTATGACTTATGGTAAATAGTGTTAATGAAGATATCAAACATTCATGTAGAAAGTCCAGGGGTTCCCATTTCTGCCTCCTTGGCAGGGAGTTAGCAGGAGTGTGCTGCCATATAGTGATTGTTTTCTCTGTCTGAGTGCTAGGCACCAATCTCAGGTCCTTCATGCTGTGTAACTAGCACTTCACCTACTGCGTCACCATCCTAATCCAGCACTTTCACAGATAGTATCTTCTCTTTTTAAATATCTTCATAATTTTTAGGTCCTCTGATGACTGACACCCTCCCACGATTGTTTCTTTATCTGTTAAAAGTTTTTGTTAGATACTGGACATTGTGTATGTTATGTAATTCTTAAAATGATTTACATGTTGGCACCTTTAAAACATTTGAACATTGTTCTGATGGGTCATTAAATTCCTTAGTCCTTGTGAAAAGCTTAATGTTTAAATGTTGTACAGTGGGAAGTTGGGGGACCTATAGTAGCTTTACTTCTGGGATGACTATTTTAACTTCTCTGCTAAGTCATGGCCATCCCGAGGCCTTTAATTAACCCATGGAGTTCCCTTCCATTGTAGCTATTGGGAATTGCTATAGTGCTGACCAGTTATGTTCTCAAATTGTTTGCCTTTAGTTCCCCATTAATTGTTTGTTTTCTGGAATTTCTTCTTTGTCTTAAGATTATTGCCCTGTATACAGGAAGAATGGTGTTCTCAATTCTCACCTGTAGACATATTTTCTTCAGCTTTATCTGTGCCCTGCATATTCTAGCCATCTTGTCCTCTGAAACCTAGGCCATTGACAGTTGAAATAAACAAACCTGTTGGTTACTAAAAGACTCTACCTTTATGTACTACAATGTAGAAACTGCCTCTTATGTTCTCAACTAAGGCAGTTGTAAAACTCACTTTATTTCTTTCCTTCCCTCTTTCATCATTCATAGTGCCTTGCTTACTGTTAGAATGTGTGTTTCATATATATTTGTACAGTTTTCTAAATGTTACAGCAGTAGTCAAGTTCAGACCCTGGTGGTCCTTCTTGGCTAGAATTCCATCTTTCATGCTTCTTACCCCTTTCATTCTTTCAGTCTTTTTAACACCTTCCAAACTGTGTCCTCTCATCTCTTTCTAATTTATTGAACTCTTCCACTGAGTTTTTAACTTTATCTAGTTTTATTTTCAACAAGTCCTGTGTCTCTTTATATCGTTTTGGACACTTTTTATAGTTTCCTATTCTTTGCTCTTATGCAGATGTTTCAAAGCCTTAATTTTATTTCTCTGTGCATGTTTAGCATATTTTATATTGTTTATCTAATTCCAGTGTAATGTATTTTACTAATTGTTGGAACTAGCTTATCTTCTCTTACGGTCACATTTCCCTGTGTTTGTGCTAAATGTCTGGTTTGTTTTTACTGTGTAGCTTATTTTTATTTAAATACCTACCTGCTGGAATTCTTTGAAGGATGGATTAAAAGTTGCATCCCCTTATGTTGAATTTATGTTGCCTGTTCCAAGCTGCTGATATTTCTCGAAAACACACTCAACCTTAGAAACCCTCTGAAAAGAATTTCCCACGTCAGGGTTCATGACCAATGTAAACTTACGTCATACAATAATGAGAAAGCTGATTCTGCTTTCAGATGTTCAGGGAGATTTTTATTTTCTTTCACAATTGTCCACAGTTGTTCCAAAGTTCTCTGTTCTGGGAAATTTATTCCTCTAGTTAAAGGCTGCAGTTCCAATCACCATTGTGGGTAGATTCCCTAGACTTTCTCTCTTACTCTTCTTTAGCCTTCAGTAAAACAAACCAACTAACCCAAAGAACTGGGGTAATCAGGCTTCACTTGATACATTCATAGTAAATATTTTCTTCCCTTCAGGATTCTCACCAAGAATCCTTTGTTTTTTTCTTAGTTTTTCTTCATTTTTTTGACAGTGCAACAATGCATTTAAAAAGATGTGTTTATAGTTTATTTAGAAGTTTTAGCTTTTTGCTAGAGTTTGATTATGCTACTTAATGGATTTCATGGAACTGAAAGTTCTTACTTCATATGAAAAACTAAATGCATGTACAAATATTAATGGGATGAATACATCAATCTGCCTTAAAAAGTGTCTGAAATATGAATATGAATGGATTTATTTTGATGTTATAAGTAGAATTTATTTGCCATTTATAATGTGATAGTTATTTAAATTGTCTTTTCATTCCCTCCTGCACTTCTTGAACAAAATCCAGCGCTTGGTTTCAGTTGGACTCGATTCAAAGAATGCAGTTTGTGTTTGGGACTGGAAAAGGGGGAGAATGTTGTCTATGGCTCCTGGTCACACTGACAGAGTGAGTACCTCCTCTGGGCTTTCTAATGAATACCTGGTAGGACAAGTCTGGTAGAGAGTTCAGGGGCTTTCGTCTGTGTGTTGTCATTGTCACATACCCACAGGTAATACAAATTGTACAACTTGTAAAAAAAAATGGTAAAGTTATAGGGAGAGGGAGGGGGGAAGGGAAATGTGTAATGAATTTTTTAGATGATAGAATTTTCTAAAACTAAGTATAATTACAGTTGAACAATTTTGTAAGTATACTAAGTACCATTGATTTGCATACTTTAAATGAGGAAAAATTTTTGTGTGTTTGTTTTTTGAGGCAGGGTTTCTCTGTGGAACCCTGGCTGTCCCAGAACTTGCCCTCCAACTCATAGAAATCTAGCCTGCCTCTGCCTCCCAAGTGCTCGGATTAAAAATGTGCACCATCTGGGTAAATGAGGAACTTTAAGATACGTGAAATATTAATAAAACTTTTAAAGTAAAAAATTATACAATTATTAATACCCATAAAATCTTAGATTGTAGGCCAGTGAGATGGCTTTTTGGTAAAGATGCCTTCATACACATGGACATAAATAAATAAAAATATAATAAAAAATCTGAGATACATATCTATCATAGGACTAAAACACATGATCCACTGTGTACAGCATTAGTTTGAAGCACGTCTGCATGCTTGCTTCATTAAAAACATGCATTTTTCATTTTTAAACAGCTTTATTAAATTTAATATTTATTTAAAAACTGAAGATATTTAATTTGTACTATTTGAGGAGTTGTATATATGAAAACATAAATTATTCATATTAACTTTAAGATTATGTGGTCTGTTTAGTTTGGTTTACCAGTATGTTGCATAGGTATTATAGTTAAAGGGAAAATGGTATTGCTTGTTTAAATTTAAAATTATGGGGCTGGAGAGATGGCTCAGAGGTTAAGAGCATTGCCTGCTCTTCCAAAGGTCCTGAGTTCAATTCCCAGCAACCATATGGTGGCTCACAACCATCTGTAAGGAGGTCTGGTGCCCTCTTCTGGCCTGCAGGCATACACACAGATAGAATATTGTATACATAATAAATAAACATTTTAAAAAAATTTTAAATTATGCTAGAAATGTTGCTGTGTGGAAGAGGGCCTGCTTAGCATGCACAAGGCTGTGTTTGATCCCAGCTATGTAATAAGTAAAAATAAATAAATAAGTTTAGAGATTTAACAGTTTTTATTTTGGAAACTTGTGAAAAAGCGATTTGTATATGTTATATAAGATTAATGTTAAGAAACTTTGTAAAGGGGAGAGGGGAGGAAGGAAGGGGAGTAGGAAAAATTCATAGCTCAATAAAAACAATAAACAAACAAACAAAGAATACTTTGTAGCTGGGGCGGTGGTGCATGCCTTTAGAGGCAGGTGGATCTCTGTGAGTTCAAGGCCAGCCTCATCTACAGAGACAGGACAGCCAGGGCTACACAGAGAAACCCTGTCTAAAAAAAGAACCCCCCCAAAAGCCCAAAAAGGAATGCTTTGTAATCAAGATTTTGTTTCTTTGTTTTTAAGACAGGATCCTGTAACTCACTATGTAGAACAGGCTGGCCTCAACCATAGAGATCTGCTTGCTCCACCCCAAGTGCTGGGATTAAAGGTGTGCACAACCATGCCTGGCCTTGTAATCGATTTTTAAATTAAATGCTGTGATATTATGAACCTAGACAAAAATTTAGATAAATTCTTAAGTCTTTTTTTTTTTAACCAGACTAGAATGATAGTCAGTGATACTTGTTTGTAAACATCTGTTTTGTAGGAAATGTCATAAGTTTTTACAGTTTGGAGTGGTTTTTGCAAATTCTTTAAGGAGCCTATTAAATAGGCTATTAACTATTAAACTATAACTATTAAAATGTTACCATATCTTATTAGACAACCTTGTTCTAACTTACTTGCATCAAAGTACTTCACAAATTTGTACCTTGAAGTTACAAACCAATTTTTGTAAAAATGGTATTGAATGATAATGGGCTGTTAAAAATATTGTCATTACTATATTAAAATTGCATTAGTGTAGCCAGGCAGTGGTGGTGAATACCTTTAATCCTAGCACTCAGAAGGCAGAGGCAGGTGGATCTCTGTGAGTTCGAGGCCAGCTTGGTCTACAGAGCTAGTTCCAGGACAGACCCCAAAGAAACAGAGAAACTCTGCCTCGAAATTAAAAAACAAAAAACAAAAAAAATGCATTGATGTGTTTCCATGTAATGTCTGTTATGGTGATCTGGTGAGCTGTTAAGCAGTGTCTTGTCCGGTGTACTCTTACTATCTTTGGAGAGCGTCGCTTTGTAAAGTTTTAGAGATGACAGACTTCTTAGGTTAAATTATACAGTGACCAAAAAAACTTAGTGAGGAGCAACCTATATAGCAGATCAAATGAGTGATGGATTTTCTTTCATTTGTTGCTTAATTGTTGTTTCTATTAGATATTCTGATTCACCTGAGTTTTTTCTAACAATGTGGTTTGTGTGTACTTTGAATTTACGGAATATTAAATATGAATAAAATCATAGGGACTACAGAATTTAAGAAAATGCAAGTTAATTCTGTTTGACCTATAAACAACGAGAAAGTTAAAAAAAAATGAAGGCTAAATATGGCTGTGAAATGAATGTTTGAATTTTAAAGTAGTTCTGATTAAAAATGTAGAAGTATTCTGTATATCTCAGTATATGAGTATTCCATTTGGAATTTTGCCTCTGTAACAATTCTTGGGCATCTACCCCATGCTCTAGTTCTACTGAACTGCTCTTGTTACTTACTTGGATCCAAGTATTCTTTAACAACTAAAATTACATGTGCTAAATTTTACCCTATTAGTTGCTCTGTAAAGTTAAACAAAACTAAGAAATTGCCTTTATTACTTATCATCATACTTATTTTGTCTTATAAGATTTTGAAATGTACAATTTTTGTCATTATCAAGGTTGCTATAGTTTCTGATAGGTGACGATTTAGCCCAGTTCGTTATTTGGGTAGGATTCTTAAATGATACTGAGTATTTTAACCATCAATTTGATTTATTTGCAGATATTTGATATCTCTTGGGATTTGTACCAGCCAAATAAACTTGTCAGCTGTGGTGTAAAGCATATCAAGGTACAAGAAGTTTCCTTCTTTTGTAGCAGGCATTTCCGGCTCTCTGTGGCTACATTTGCGTCACACCATTAGCCATTTATGGCAGTTACAGATTCTGACAAGACTTGTGTTAAAATGCCAACCTTTTAATACTATGCCTACTCTAGCAAGTGCTTAATGTATAGATATTTTAAGACATTATAATGGTATAAGGTTTATAAGGGAAGTGATGAGTCACTCCCTATTAGGAAACATAGTCTAGCAAGGTAGACTCTACTGTGCTCATCTTGTTTCCTCATATTTCACTTGCAAAGTAAGATGTAAAAATAGGAAATCAAACAAACTAAGAGTTTTTCATCTGCAGAGGTAATATTGCCTTGTGGAAGCAACATGGATATCACTACTGTCATTTAGAGACACTTAACCTGTGTGAGTCAGTTAACCACAGTCAGGGTTTTTTCCCACATTTTGCAGCTATGACAGTTCCTACCATCCTCAGAGTTGATGACTTAAAAGGCAGCATATGTTCAAATGCTTTTCATAGTACCCAACTAGGGTTGTCTTTTTCTATGTTTGCCACCTGAAGGGACTTCCACCTTGATAATTACTGTGTATTTGCTTATGCAAACTGTAGGTTTTGTTTTACTGTAGTTAGATTTTGAAGCCTATAAAGTAAGTGGTGACTTTTTTTTACATTTTTATTGAAAATAGAGTCTTTTCTCATACAATATATCAGGGTTATAGTTTTCCTTTCCCTCCTACACCTTTCAGTACTTCCCTGCCTCCTCTCCCTCCAGATCCACTCCCTTTCTGTCTCTCATTAGAAAAGAACAAGCCTCTAAGAGATAACAACCACACATTATGTTTATAGTTAGCTTTAAATCACTGGTGCAAATGCCAAATACTTGTTTCTCTTCTACTGTCTTATATAATTGCTCCTGGAAAGTTAATCCCTAGTGAGTGAGAATCTATGTTCTGTCATTCTTTTCTGTGTCTCCCTCCACTTCTTCCTCAAGGTTTTAGGCACATATATTTTAAGCTCTGGGAAGATAGATATCTTTGTCCTTTTATCTAAGGTGATTTTTGACATAGTACTTGAAATATATATGTATATATACATGAACTTATTAGATATATGTGTCATATATAATATATGCTATATTAAATAAGTAGTTGGCAAAGAAATAATAAAGAGATCTTACTGATGATTATATTGTAAATAAAGCTAAAGTTTAAAAATACTTATTTATTCTCTCATAAATCCCGTCTACAGTTTTCCTTCTTTCCTCTCTTCTTAGTCCCTCCCCCAACCTCCACTCTCCTCCAGATCCACTTCCCCTCCATTTCCCTTCAGGAAAGAGCAGGCCCCCCAGGGATATCCACAAAACATCACATAACAAGTTACAATAAGACTAGGCACATAAGCTCATATTAAGACTTGATGTGGTAACCCACTCAGAGGAAAAGGGCCTTAAAATCAGGGAGAAGAGTCAGAAACAGCCTCCATTCTCACTGTTACTAGTCCCACAAGAACACCAAGCTACACAACCATAACATATATGCAGAATGCCTAGGTCAGACCCATATAGGTTTTCTGATTGTCCCTCCAGTCTCTATGAGCCCCTATAATCCCTGGTTAGTTGATTCTGTGGGCTATGTTCTTTTGATGTCCTTCACCATTCTGGCTCCTACAATCCTTCTTCTCCCTCTTCCTCAGCATTGTCTAAGCTCTGTCTAATGTTTGGCCATGGGTCTCTGCATTGACTCCCACTAGTTTTTAGATGAGGCTTCTCTGATGATGATTATGGTAGGCTCCAGTCTACAAATATAGCAGAATATCATTAGGAATCATTTCATTGACCTTTGTGTGTGTGCCAATCTTGTTTGGTTCTATCTTAGGTCTCTAGGCTGTCCAGCCTTTGGTTTGTGGCCCTCCAGGCAGTGTCAGGTGTGGGCTTCCTCTTGTGGTGTAGGTCTCAAGTTGGAACAGTCGTTGGTTGGCCATTCTCACAAGCTTGGCACTACCTTTACCCCAGCACATCTTGCAGGCAGGACAAATTGTAGGTTGAAGGTATTGTAACCGACTGATGGCCCCGTCCCTACACTGGAGGCCTTGCTTGGTTACAGAAGATGGCTGGTTCAGGCTCTGTATCCTCCATTACTAGGAGTCATCATCCTAGAATCCAGGGAGTTTCTACTGCACTAGGTTTCTATCTTACCTCTGAAATGCCCCCAGCTCCGGTCATCTCTCCCAGTACTCTCTTCCTTCATGCTTCCCCTGACCTGATCCCTCCTGTTCCCATGTCCACCTGCCCCCAGTCAGCCTGCAAAATCTATTCTATTTCCCCTTTCCAGGAAGATCAACATGACCCTTCCTTGAACCTTCCTTGTTACTTAGCCTGTCTGGGTCTATGGACTGTAGCATGATCATACTTTACAGCTAATATCCACTTATAAGAGAGTAGATAGCATATTTGTCTTTCTGGTTTGGGCTACCTCACTCTGGATGATTTTTTTTTCTAGTTCTGCAAATTTCATGATGTTATTGTTTTTAAAAGATGAGTAATACTCCAATTTTATAAATGTACCACATTTTCTTTTTTATTATTTTTATTGACCTATACATTTTTCTCTGCTCCCTTCTCTTCCTCCCCTCTCCCCTTTAACCTTCTCCCCTGTCTCCCATGCTCCCAATTTACTCAGGAGACCTTGTCTTTTTCTCCTTCCTATGTACATTCATTTATGTCTTTCTTAGGGTCTTTTTTGTTATCTAAGTTCTCTGGGGTTGTGGACTATAGACTGGTTTTTCTTTGCTTTTCTAAAAGCCACTGTGAGTGAGTACATATTATATTTGTCTTTCTGTGTCTGAGTTACCTCACTCAGTGTGGTTTTTGTCTAGATCCATCCATTTGTATGCAAATTTCAAGATGTCATTATTTTCTGCTAAATTCCGTTACTCCATTATGTAGATGTACTACATTTTTTTTATTCATTCTTTGGTTGAGGAGCATCTTGGTTGTTTCTGGGCTCTGGCTATTATGAATAATAATGCTGCTATAAACATAGTTGAGCACATGTCCTCGTAGTATGATTGAGCATCCTTTGGGTATATACCCAAAAGTGGTATCGCTGGGTCTTGAGGTAGATTGTTTCCTAATTTTCCAAAAAAATCTCCATATTGATTTTCAAAGTAACTGTACAAATTTGTACTCTCACAAGCAATGGAGGAATATTCCCCTTACCCCACATCTTCTCCAGCATAAACTATTATCAGGTACCACATTTTTTAATCCATTCTTTGGGTGTGGGATATCTAGGTTGTTTCCAGTTTCTGCTATTATGAATAAAGCCACTATGAACATAGTTGAACAAGTGTCCTTGTGGTATGATTGTGTATCCTTTGGGTATGTGCCCTTGAGTGGTATAGCTGGGTCTTGAGGTAGATTGATTCCCAGTTTTCTGAGAAACCACCATATTGATTTCCAAAATGGCTGTATAAGTTTCTATTCCCACCAGCAATGGAGGAATGCTCCCCTTGCTCTGTATCTTCTCCAGCAAGAGCTTGAGTTTTTGCCCCTAACCATTCTTACAGGTGTAAGATAGAGTCTCAGAGTCATTTTGAGTTGCATTTTGCTTATTGCTAAAGATATTGAACTTTTCCTTAAGTGTTTCTTAGCTTTTTGAGATTCCTTTGTTGAGAACTCTGTTTAGATCTGTACCCCATTTTTATATTAGATTATTTTGTTTGTTTATATCTAGTTTCTTGAGTTCTTTTTTTTTGGTTTTGTTTTTTTTATTTATTATTTTTTTTATTTTAAATTTATTTATTTATTAAAGATTTCTGTCTCTTCCCAGCCACTGCCTCCCATTTCCCTCCCCCTCCCCTAATTAAGTCCCCCCCCTCAGCCCGAAAAGCAATCAGGGTTCCCTGTCCTGTATGAAGTCCAGGGAACCCCCCCACCTCCATCCAGGTCTAGTAAGTTGAGCATCCAAACTGCCTAGGCTCCCACAAAGCCAGTACGTGCAGTAGAATCAGAAACCCATTGCCATTGTTCTTGAGTTCTCAGTAGTCCTCATTGTCCGTTATGTTCAGAGAGTCCGGTTTTGTCCCAGGCTTTTCCAGACCCAGGCCAGCTGGTCTTGGTGAGTTCCCAGTAGAACATCCCCATTGTCTCAGTGTGTGGGTGCACCCCTCATGGTCCTGAGTTCCTTGCTCGTGCTCTCTCTCCTTCTGCTCCTGATTTGGACCTTGAGAATTCAGTCCTGTGCTCCAATGTGGGTCTCTGTCTCTGTCTCCTTTCATCGCTTGCTGAAGGTTAAGATTCAGGAGGATGCCTATATGTTTTTCTTTGGGTTCTCCTTATTTAGCTTCTCTAGGATCACTAATTATAGGCTCAATGTCCTTGGTTTATGGCTAGAAACCAAATATGAGTGAGTACATCCCATGTTCCTCTTTTTGTGTCTGGCTTACCTCACTCAGGATAGTGTTTTCTATTTCCATCCATTTGTATGCAAAATTCAATTCGGTTTCTCAGGAAATTCGGGATCAACTTACCCCTGGACCCCGCAATACCACTCTTGGGAATATACCCAAGAGAGGCCTTATCATACAACAAAAGTATATGCTCTACTATGTTCATAGCAGCATTGTTTGTCATAGCCAGAACCTGGAAACAACCTAGATGCCCTTCAATGGAAGAATGGATGAAGAAAGTATGGAATATATACATATTAGAGTATTACTCAGCAGTAAGAAACAAGGACTTCTTGAATTTTGCATACAAATGGATGGAAATAGTTTCTTGAGTTCTTTTTTTTGTGATTATAATTTTTTTTATTAAGAAAAGAAGAAAAAAAAACATAAACAAAAAACAAGTTTCCACCTCCTCCCAGCCTCCCATTTCCCTCCCCCTCCTCCCACCCTTCTCCCCCTCCTCCCACCCTTCTCCCCCTCCCCCCACTCCTCTCCCCCTCCCTCTCCAGTCCACAGAGCAGTCCGGGTTCCCTGCCCTGTGGTAAGTCCTAGGTCCTCCCCCCTCCGTCCATATCTAGGAAGGTGAACATCCAAACTGGCTAGGCTTCCACAAAGCCAGCACAATAAGTAGGATCAAAACCCCGTGCCATTGTCCTTGGCGTCTCATCAGCCCTCATTGTTCGCCATGTTCAGAGAGTCCGGTTTTATCCCATGCTTTTTCGGTCACAGTCCAGCTGGCCTTGGTGAGCTCCCAGTAGATCAGCTCCACTGTCTCAGTGGGTGGGTGCACGCCTCGTGGTCCCGACTTCTTTGCTCATGTTCTCCCTCCTTCTGCTCCTCATTGGGACCTTGGGAGTTCAGTCCAGTGCTCATGTGTGGGTCTCTGTCTCTATCTCTATCCATCACCAGATGAAGGTTCTATGATGATATGCAAGATATTCGTCAGTATTGCTCTAGGATAGGGTCATTTCAGGTTCCCAATCCTCAGCTGCCCAAGGAACTAACTGGGAACCTCATGTTGGGCACTTGGGAGCCCCTCTAGGGTCAAATCTCTTGCTCACCCTAAAGTGGTTCCCTTAACTAAGAATTGTGGTTCCGTGCTCCCCTATCCACCTTTCCTTTATCCCAATTCTCCTGATTCCCCAAGTCCCCTCTCCTTCCCTTCTACCTTTTCTCTCCCCATCTCCCCTTACCCCCATCCCACCCCACCCCCAAGATCCTAATTTTCTCCCTGGCAATTTGGTCTACTTCCCTTAGCCAAGAGGACAACTATATGTTTTTCCTTGGGTTCACCTTCTAACTTAGCTTCTTTAGGTTCACCTATTGTAGACTCCGTGGCCCTTATTTATGGCTAGAAACCAATTATGAGCGAGTACATCCCATGTTCATCTTTTTGGGTCTGGGACACCTCACTCAGGATAGTGTTTTCTATTTCCATCCATTTGCATGCGAAATTCGAGAAGTCATTGTTTTTTACCGCAGCGTAGTACTCTAGCGTGTATATATTCCATACTTTTTTCATCCATTCTTCCATTGAAGGGCATCTAGGTTGTTTCCAGGTTCTGGCTATTACAAATAATACTGCTATGAACATAGTTGAACAAATGCTTTTGTCATATGATAGAGCATCTCTTGGGTATATTCCCAGGAGTGGTATTGCTGGGTCCAGGGGTAAGTTGATCCCGAATTTCCTGAGAAACCGAAACACTGACTTCCACAGTGGTTGCACAAGATTGCATTCCCACCAGCAATGGATGAGGGTACCCGTTCCTCCACAGCCTCTCCAGCAAAGGTTATCCTTGGTGTTTTTGACTTTAGCCATTCTGACAGGTGTAAGATGATATCTCAAAGTTGTTTTGATTTGCATTTCCCTGATTGCTAAGGAAGTTGAGCACGACTTTAAGTGTCTTTTGGCCATTTGAACTTCCTCTGCTGAGAATTCTCTGTTCAGTTCAGTGCCCCATTTTTTAATTGGGTTAATTAGCATTTTAAAGTCTAGTTTCTTGAGTTCTTTATATATTTTGGAGATCAGACCTTTGTCTGTTGTTTGGTTGGTGAAGATCTTCTCCCAGTCAGTAGGTTGCCTTTGTGTCTTAGTGACTATGTCCTTTGCTTTACAGAAGCTTCTCAGTTTAAGTAGGTCCCATTTATTCAATGTTGCCCTTAATGTCTGTGCTTCTGGAGTTATACATAGGAAGCAATCTCCTGTGCCCATCTCCTGTAGGGTACTTCCCACTTTCTCTTCTATCAGGTTCAGTGTGTTTGGGCTGATATTGAGGTCTTTAATCCATTTGGACTTGAGTTTTGTGCACGGTGATAGATAAGGGTCTATTTTCATTCTTCTACAGGATGACATCCAGTTGTGCCAGCACCATTTGTTGAAGATGCTTTCTTTCTTCCATTGCATACTTTTAGCTCCTTTATCAAAAATGAGGTGTTCATAGGTTTGTGGGATAAAATCCGGGTCTTCTATATGATTCCATTGGTCGACTTCTCTGTTTTTATGCCAGTACCACACTGTTTTCATTACTGTAGCTCTGTAATAGAGTTTGAAGTCAGGGATGGTAATGCCTCCAGAAGATCCTTTATTGTATAGGATTGTTTTGGCTATCCTGGGTTTTTTGTTTTTCCATATAAAGTTGATTATTGTCCTCTCCAGATCTGTGAAGAATTTTGATGGGATCTTGATGGGGATTGCATTGAATCTATAAATTGCCTTTGGTAGAATTGCCATTTTTACTATGTTGATCCTCCCAATCCAAGAGCAAGGGAGGTCCATCCATTTTTTGGTATCCTCTTCAATTTCTTTCTTCAATGCCTTAAAGTTCTTGTCAAATAGATCTTTCACTTCCTTGGTTAGATGTACCCCAAGATATTTTATGCTGTTTTTGGCTATTGTGAATGGTGAAGCTTCTCTGATTTCCCTCTCTGCTTCCATATCCTTTGTGTATAAGAGGGCGACTGATTTTTTGGAGTTGATCTTGTATCCTGCCACATTACTAAAGCTGTTTATCAGCTGTAAAAGTTCTTTGGTGGAGTTTTTGGGGTCGCTTATGTACACTATCATATCATCTGCAAATAACGAAAGTTTAACTTCTTCCTTTCCAATTCGAATCCGCTTGATTCCATTATGTTGTCTTATTGCTATTGCTAGAACTTCAAGCACTATATTGAAGAGGTATGGCGAGAGTGGACAGCCTTGTCGTGTTCCTGAGTTAAGTGGGATGGCTTTGAGTTTCTCTCCGTTTAAATTGATGTTAGCTGTCGGCTTGCTGTATATAGCTTTTATTATATTTAGGTATGACCCTTGTATCCCTAATCTCTCCAAGACTTTTAACATAAATGGATGTTGAATTTTGTCAAATGCTTTTTCAGCATCTAATGAAATGATCATATGGTTTTTTTCTTTCAGTTTATTTATATGCTGGATTACATTGATAGATTTTCGTATGTTGAACCAGCCCTGCATCTCAGGAATGAAGCCTACTTGATCATAATGGATAATTTTTCGGATGTGTTCTTGGATTCGATTTGCCAGTATTTTGTTGAGGATTTTTGCGTCGATATTCATGAGTGAGATTGGCCTGTAGTTCTCTTTCCTGGTTGAGTCTTTGAGTGGTTTTGGTATCAGAGTAATTGTGGCTTCATAAAAGGAGTTTGGTAATGACCCTTCTGTTTCTATCTTGTGGAATACATTAAGGAGTATAGGTATTAGATCTTCTTGGAAGATCTGGTAGAATTCCGCATTGAAACCATCTGGTCCTGGGCTTTTTTTGATAGGGAGGTTTTTGATAACCTCTTCTAATTCTTCGCGACTAACAGGTCTATTTAGATTGTTCACCAGGTCCTGATTTAACTTTGGTATATGATATTTATCTAAAAAAGTATCCATTTCCTTTACATTTTCCAATTTTGTGGCATATAGGCTTTTGTAGTAAGATCTAATGATTCTCTGAATTTCCTCTGTGTCTGTGGTTATGTCCCCTTTTTCATTTCTGATCTTATTAATTTGCAAATTCTCTCTCTGCCGTTTGATTAGCTTGGATAGTGGTTTGTCAATCTTGTTGATTTTCTCCAGGAACCAGCTTTTTGTTTCATTGATTTTTTGTATTGTTTTCTGTGTTTCTATTTTGTTGATTTCAGCCCTCATTTTGATTATTTCCAGTCTTCTACTCCTCCTAGGTGAGTCTGCTTCTTTTTTTTCTAGAGCTTTCAGGTGGGCTGTTAAGTCTCCAATGTGAGCTTTCTCTGTTTTCTTTAAGTGGGCACGTAGTGCTATGAACTTTCCTCTTAGGACTGCTTTCATAGTGTACCATAAGTTTGAGTATGTTGTTTCTTTATTTTCATTGAATTCCAGGAAGACTTTAATTTCTTTCTTTATTTCTTCCTTAATCCAGGTATGGTTCAATAGTTGACTGTTCAGTTTCCATGACTTTGTATGCTTTCTGGGGGTAGCATTATTGTTGAATTCTAACTTTAATCCATGGTGATCTGATAAGACACAGGTGGTTACTAATATTTTTTTGTAACTGTGGATGTTTGCTTTGTTACCGACTATGTGGTCGATTTTCAAGAAGGTTCCATGAGCTGCAGAGAAGAAGGTATATTCTTTCCTATTTGGATGGAATGTTCTATAGATGTCTGTTAAGTCCATTTGATTCATTACCTCCATTAATTCTCTTATTTCTCTGTTAGGTTTCTGTCTGATTGACCTGTCCATTGGTGACAGAGGAGTGTTGAAGTCTCCTACTATTAGTGTGTGCGGTTTGATGGCTGCCTTGAATTTTAGCAATGTTTCTTTTATGTACGTGGGTGCTTTTATATTAGGGGCGTAGATGTTCAGGATTGAGACTTCATCCTGATGAACTGTTCCTGTTATGAGTATAAAATGCCCCTCTCCATCTCTTCTGATTGATTTAAGTTTAAAGTCAACTTTGTTAGAGATTAGTATGGCCACACCAGCCTGTTTCTTAGGTCCATTTGCTTGATAGGCCTTTTCCCAGCCCTTTACTCTGAGTAGGTGCCTGTCTTTGTGGTTGAGGTGTGTTTCTTGTAAACAGCAGAATGTTGGATCCTGTTTTCTTATCCAATCTCTTAGCCTGTGCCTTTTTATAGGTGAGTTGAGTCCATTGACATTAAGTGATATTAATGACCAGTGGTTGTTAACTCCAGTCATTTTTTTTTAGTCGTATAGTTTGTGTGTTTCCCTTCTTTGTTTTGTGTTGGTGAAGGGTCTCTAGATGTCTGAGTTATTGTGGTCATTGTTGGACTCCTTGGTTAGTGATTTTCCTTCAATTACTTTCTGTAAGGCTGGATTTGTGGCTGCGTATTGTTTAAATTTGTTTTTATCCTGGAAAATTTTATTTTCTCCATTTATAGTGAATGAAAGCTTGGCTGGGTATAGTAATCTGGGCTTGCACCCATGGTCTCTCAGTTTCTGCAGTACATCTATCCAGGACCTTCTGGCTTTCATGGTTTCCATGGAGAAGTCAGGTGTAAGTCTGATAGGTTTACCTTTATAAGTAATTTGGCCTTTTTCCTTTGCAGCTCTTAATATTCTTTCCTTATTCTGTATGCTTTGTGTTTTGATAATTATATGGCGAGGGGATGTTTTTTTTTTTGATCCAGCCTATTCGGTGTTCTGTATGCTTCTTGCACCTTCATAGGAAAATCTTTCTTTAGGTTGGGAAAGTTTTCTTCTATAATTTTATTAAATATATTTGCTGGACCATTGAGCTGCCCTTCTTCTCCTTCTTCTACTCCTATTATTCTTAGGTTTGGTCTTTTTATTGTGTCCCATATTTCCTGAATGTTTTGTGATGAGAGTTTGTTGGACTTGCTGTTTTCTTTGATCAGTGTGTTTATTTTCTCTATGGTATCTTCAGGATCCGAGAGTCTTTCTTCTATCTCTTGTATTCTGCTGGTTATGCTTGTTTCTGTAGTCTCTATTAGTTTACCTAGATTTTCCATGTCCAGCCGGCCCTCTGTTTGTGTTTTCTTCTTTGCCTCCATTTCAGTTTTCAGGTCTTGAACTGTTTCCATTATCTGTTTGATTGTTTTTCCTTGGTTTTCTAGGGTATCATTCACTGATTTATTCAATTCTTCAAACTTTCTGTTATATTTCTCATCCATTTCTATAAGGGCGTTTTTTACATGCTGTTTTAGGGTGTCAATCACTTTCATGAAGTCAATCTTTTCTCCTTCCTCTTGATTAAGGGGTTCTTGTCCTCCCGTTGTGAGGTCGCTTGTTTCTGGTAGCTTCATGTTGCTTTTCAGCTTGTTGGGCGAATTCTTGCCTTGACGTCGGCCCATCTCTTCTTCCAAATGCTCCCTATGGATCTTCTTTTACCGGATCAGGTCTCCTTGCCTACCAAACGCTGTCTCTCCCCAATGTTGGCTCTCCCAATGCTGGGTCTCCTGGCGCCGAAAGATCAGGCCTCCGTGCTGGTTGGGCAGCTTGCAGACAAAGCGCCTACCCCGCTTGGTGCAGGCAGGCCACAGAAACAAAGGAACTGCTGCCCGCCCGGGAGCCCCGGGTACTCGGACCCAGCGCCCAGATAGGCTGGGCTGGGCGATGCCACGCGCCAAAAGAGGGCAGTGGGGGCGAAGTGGGGAGGGCTCTGGACGGAAGCTGGGTGGGCCAGGAAGAAAGAGGCAGTACCCGGGGAGTAGAGGCCCTGCAGAGAGCCCAAGCAGGACAGGGGGCCAAGAAACCCCCGAGCTCCCCGTCCCAGGCTGGCGCCGTGGGCCAGAAACTCACCCCAATGCTGGGTCTCCTGGCGCCGAAAGCTCTTGAGTTCTTAAATACTTTAGATATTAGCCCTCTGTCAGATGTGGAGTTGGTGAAAATCTTTTCCTATTCTGTAGGATGCTGTTTTGTCCTATTGATGGTGTCCTTTGCCTTGCAGAAGCTTTTCAGTTTCTTGATGTTCCATTTATTAATTGTTCATCCGAGTGTCTGCAGTATTGGTGTTCTGTTCAGAAAGCTGTCTCCTGTGTTAATGCTCTTAAGACTATTCCTTGCTTTCTCTTCTGCCAGGTGTAGTGTACCTGGTTTTATGTTAAGGTCTTTGATTTACTTGGACTTGAGTTGTGTGCAGGGTGATAGATAATGGATCCATTGGCATTCTTCTACTTGCTGACATTTAGTTAGACCAGCACCATTTGTTGAAGATACTTTCATTTTTACATTGTATATTTATGACTTCTTTGTAAAAAAAACAAGTCAGGTGCTCATAAGCGTGTGGATTTATGTCTGCATCTTCAATCCCATTTATCAACCAGTCTGTTTCCTATGCCAATACCATCTGGGGTTTATTACTATAACTCTGTAGTAGAACTTGAAATCAGGGATGATGATACCTTCAGAAGTTCTTTTATCATACAGGACTGTTTTAGCTATACTGTTTTTTGTTTGTTTGTTTTTCTATATGACGTTGACTATTGTTCATTTCATGTCTGTAAAGAATTGTGTTGGAATTTTGATGGGGATTGAGTTCAGTCTGTAGATTGCTTTTGGTAGGATGGTCACTTTTACTATGCTAATCCTACTGATCCTTGAGCATGGGTAATCTTTCCACTATAGTGTTCCAAATTTCCTGGATGTTTTGTGTCAGGAATTTTCTGGGTTTAACATTTTCTTTGACCAATGTATCTATTTCTCCTATCATATTTTCAATGCCCAAAATCCTCTCTTCCATCTCTTGTATTATGTTGGTGTTTTGTCTGTGCTTACCTAGATTTTCCATTTCTAGAATCCCCTAAAGCTAAAACTTTTTTAGTTTTAGTTTAAGAGCTCATCTTCTGAGACTAAACTATATTATGAATTACATTTCTTTTCCTTTGGTAGCAACAGTGAGTAGTAAAGTGGTATTTTGTGCCAACAGTACATGCGAGGAAACTTAAATCCCAAAGATGATCTAAAATTGTACTGCCTAGTACAGTAGACACTAAGAGATAGAGGAATTTAAGTATAAGCTCAAATGAAATGAAATTTAAAATTCATTTCTTCAGTCATTAGCCACATTTCAAATACTCAAGAACCATATGTTTCTGGGGTTCACTGTATGAAATCATATATATATATATGTATATATATATATAACATATTATATATACACACATTATAAACACATATATTTATCCATACACACACACACACACATAGGAAGTGAGGGAGAAATTTCTGTTTTCATTGAGTTTCTATTTGACAGTACTGATCGGGATTCTAGAACAGAGGGATTAGCTCCTGCTGAGTCTCAAAAGCATTTGGAAGCCTGGACTTTCTTCCTCAAAGATTGTATCTCATTTCATCTCAGTGGGTGTTCGGGAATTGTAACTCTCCCCAGGTGATTCTAATGTGAAGCCAAGATTGACAGTCACTGAGCTGGAAGAAAATAATAGAATCAAATTGGGACTGGGTGAAAGGGCAAGACCAACTATTTTTGTGAATATAAATTATGGATGGTGCTTTTAGGTAGAAGTCATAAAATTTCACACATTCAAAGTACTCATTAGCTACATGAATGATTAAGTATCATAAATTTTAATTCTGTGATGCTTCAGAGTTTAAAATTTAAAGATGCAATATTAAAATATATTAAATGGTAATTTACATTTTTATAAAATAATATTCTAGGGATCCAGTTTCTTTATTTAGAACAATTTCATGTGTAGCTCTCTGCCTTACCACATTCATATTTTTTCTCCGTGCAAACTATAAAAATTTATTAAACACTGAATAATAATAAGGCTGGCTGTGATGACTCATGCTCGAATATGTCCTCTCCCAAGGATAAATTGGTTGTTTCTAATGGGTATCTTATTTTTAAGCTTTATAAACAGAGCTGTTATCAACTTGAGACTATCCATGAAAATGACATATATTCTTTTTTTTCAGCCCTCTCCCACATCTTAACTGTTTGTATCAGATTCAACATAATGTTCTCCCTACCTTTCTGGCACTTGAGATTGAAACCAGGGCCTTGCACAGACACTAAGCAAACTACCTTCAACTGAGCTGTATTCCCAACCTTTGTCTTCACTTTCATTCCTAATTCACTCCCAACTTTTTAACCCAAATTACATGTAGATTTTTTTTAAAAAACAGAGTGTCTGAAATAAAAGATCCTTTGTATTAATTCTTTGAGAAATCATAGATTTATACAGTGTATCTTGATCATATCCACTTGTGCTCCTCTCCCTAATTTCTCCCAGAAGTTCCCCATCACTGGAACTCCTCTCACTCAGTGGTTGGTTAACTCCATAACATCCACGACACTATTGCACTCAAGGAATGACCAATGGTCATTATTAAAACAATGGGTTCACAGCAGGGTAAGACTGTTTGATGACTTTTTCCTCCAAGTGAGTTATGTAACATTCCCTGATGCCATGAAAGGTGGCAAGCAGGGAGGAAAATTTCTGGTTAGTGTTAATCTGATTTCTATGTGTCCAAAGTGTGTTTTATCTTCAGCAATATGGTCTTACCATCAAGCTCTAGTGGGCAACCAGAAGTGGTGGGAGTAGCCTATATTGGTTTGGAGTATCTAGAACATATTAGAACAAGTATTCTTGGCCTGTTCTTTTTATTTGTCATCTTATAGCTTCTGGGAGAACATTATTCCCTGAGTAGGGTAACTCCAGTTTAATACTTTTGTATCAAAAATACACACACACACACACACACACACACACACACACACACACACTTAGAAAGCGTATAAAGTAGTAGGTTTCCATATGGCTTTTTACCTCCTTCAAGTTAGTTAATCCTCCTCCACCTATTCCCTTATCCTTCACTTCCATCCCCTCCCTACTTAAATATAGCTTTAAAGGAAATGTTAGCTCGAATTCCTTACTCTTACAGATAAAGATTGAAACTAGTGACTAATCTGCTATAACAGCTTGTGGCAACACAAGGATGAGGATATAAACATTGAATGTTATTTTATCATAAGACAACTATTTTAGGTAATTTCTAGTCTGCTGCCATAGTATAGCATCGAATTATTGAAAATACTTTACTTGGTTTTATAAGCATTATTTGATAATATGCTTATACTGTATACATTTTAGTTCTGGAGTTTGTGTGGAAATGCTCTGACCCCCAAACGAGGAGTTTTTGGTAAAACAGGTGACCTGCAGACAATATTGTGCCTAGCCTGTGCTCGGGATGAATTAACATATTCTGGTGCACTCAATGGAGATATATATGTTTGGAAAGGAATCAATCTTATACGAACAATACAAGGAGCCCATACTGTAAGTATATTTGAACATTTGAAATACTGGATATTTACCGCTTAACTTTTTTGAAACAAGCTATCTAATATAACCTGTTGCTAGTCTTCTCAGTTTCTTGAAAAATGTTCTAACAATTTGTTTTAAGATTTCAATGAAGAACCATGTAATTAGACTCATACATATTTATTAACATAGTATAATTATCATCTTATTACCATTGCTGTAACAGTGTCAGAATAGTGGTGAGTAAAGTTTGTTGACTTTAGCCATAGAGCTTCTAGATTAGCTTTAGTAAAATAAAGCTAGTATTAAGGCCAGCTTAACCAGTAGGCAGTTTTGGAACATATAGGAAATTACCCAGAACCAAAACCATAGACTCATTAATCCAGGGAAGAAGGGATTTAATATTTTTAATAGATTAAATTGTTATTTATTTACTTTGTGTATGTGGTGTTTTGCTTGTATGTATGTACCATGTATGTGTATCTTTGGAGGCCAGAAGAAGGCGTGAGCTTCCATGTGGCTGCTAGGAATGGAACCCAGTTCATCTGGAAGAGAAGCCAATGATTTTAACTAAAGAGTTATCTCTCCTAGTCCTTGGGATTTTTTTTAATTCATGAAATTTTCATTTAATTAAATTAGAAAAAATGTATTGTTAACAATTTTTTCAGACTGTTTAGCAGTTGAATCATCTCTCCTTAAACAGTGAAGGGGGTTGGTTAGCATGGTAAGATTGTCAACTGGAAAGTACTGACGTGCTAAAGAACCATGTATGAATTTCTTGCTGTAAGCAAAAATATCAGTTTTTTTAATTAAAGGTGTGGTAATTCTTATTATAATCTCTAGTATGTAAAAACACTAGTTTTTCTCTTCATATTTTTCAGCGTAGAATATGAAGTGTTGAAAATTTTTGCTTATCTTCTGGAAGAAAAATGTTAACTTCCTTGATTTGTCATTTTTTATTAATTATCCTTTTGTCTTTTACTCTTGTTTAGTTGGTTGTATTAGGACTTTTGTTCATTTGTATTTTAGAGATATGTAGTTTTTCAATATATACGTTGCAGGTAGGGGCCATGGATGTAGCTCAGAGATAGAATGCTCACCTAGCATCGTGGAGTCCTAGGTTCAATCCTAGTCCTGCACATACATGCACAGAAAAGTGAAAGGTTTTTCCTTTATGGTTTATAGTTTTTTTATTATGTATAAAATGGTCTTATAACTCAGTCACATGAGTATTATGATTTTTAAACACTTATTTATTACATTTAGAGTTTTGCCTTCTAGAATTAATTTTATATACAGTACAATATTTAACTTTCTTTTGTTATATACATATTATTAAATACTGCCTCTATTCCATATTGACTTTCTAATGATGGATTATATTTTTGATATGTTATTGGTATGTTTATTTATTTATGTTTCATAAGAAAATATTGCTGAGTGGTTTTTTTTTTTTTTGCCTTTATTTAGTATATTTCCCCCTTCCCCACCCTGAGCCAGGATTTCTCTGTATAGCCCTGGCTGTCCTGGAACTTGCTCTGTAGACCAGGCTGGCCTTGAGCTCAGAGATTCAGCTGCTTTTACCTCCCAAGTGCTGAGATTAAAGGTGTGAGTCACCACTACCCAGCCTAGTAGATGTTCTTAAGAAGTTTATTTGCTAAGTTGATTTCTACCTTCACCTAGGCGGGAATTTTTAGTATGAATGCTTGTGAAGAAGGCTTTGCTACTGGTGGCAGAGACGGCTGTATTCGTCTTTGGGATTTAACTTTTAAACCAATTACTGTGATTGATCTCAGGGAAACAGACCAGGGATACAAAGGTAATAATAAAATGAATGCATTATGCTAAGAAAATTGTGAGTGGACCAATGGTTGTCATTTGGTGTATACTCGTCTTCTATACATTCCTCTTGGAGGTTTTGTTGATAGCTGGGCTCACTATCATGACAAAGGTTCTTTTGTGTGTCTAATGCCTGTTGTAATGAGACCAACAGAGACATCTGATAGACATTTACTTTTTTACCTGTGAATTCTGAAAAATATTTTACTGTTACAATGCTAAATAGAACTATTTGCCAAATAATTACACAACTGAAATATATTGGGAATTGGTAAACTTTTGTTATTGATGATTTAAGTCAATTTTCTTTATTCAGAGAATTTTTTCAGCAATTAGGGGACTTAAAATAGGCATAATAGGATAAATTCTCAGTGTAACATATTAGTTATTATTATGTCATTGAATTATAAGACTAAAATTGGAAGTAACACATTTAGATAATATTTACTTAAAATATTATTTAAATAATATTGGTGCCACTGGAGAGATGTATATAACTCCAGTCTAATTGTTTAGCCTCATCTGTAAATTAAAGCCACTATGAATATCTCCTAGTATTGAATGTTTTAATACATATTAGTTATTTAAACTCTTCAGTACATTGTAAGCTTTTAGATGTTAGCCGTTACTCTTATTTTTATTAGTTTAGATGAGCATTATTCTGAAGCTTAGAAAATAATGTCATTCCTTTTCTTTTATTCTGAAGAGGATATTATAAGATATATGGTATCTTTATATTGGCAATATTGTATAAAGAATAATGTTTTTAATAAGGACCCAACAGTAATGTGGACAATGCAGATAAAATAAAAGTGAATATGTTCTTTCTTTAAATATGTTGATAAGCAGATTTAAGAAATGACATACAGTGAGAAGTCAGATTCTTATAAAAACACACAATGCACTTCTCTAAAGGCAGGTCCTGAGCACTTACCCATTGTGAGCGATTGTGAGAGCCTAACTACAAACACAGTCTGACTCTCAGGATTGTGTAGCAAGGAGAAGGAAAAAGTGTATCTAAAGATGGTTAGAAATTAGGTATACAAAAAAATCTATTGTTTCATAAGGAAAAGAATACAAACAATTGAAGACAATGGGAGTGTACACCCAGACTTTCGTACTTTGTCTTATAATCAAGATATAAAGGATATGAAAATTAATTTCCAATTTAAATTGTATTTTATTACTGTAGCATTGACATTTACAATATTGGTATTAAATGTGCTTTTTACAGGTTTGTCTGTGAGGAGTGTTTGTTGGCGAGGTGACCACATTTTAGTTGGAACACAGGACAGTGAAATTTTTGAAATTGTTGTACATGAAAGAAATAAACCTTTCCTACTTATGCAAGGGCATTGTGAAGGTGAACTTTGGGCACTTGCTGTTCATCCTACTAAACCTTTGGCTGTGACTGGAAGTGATGATCGTTCAGTCAGGTAAGTAAATCATTTCTTAGGTAAGGGACTAAGCAATTTCAAATTCAGATTTTAAGAACTAGTATCTTACCAACTAAGAACATGTTTGTGGTCATATACCTTAAATGGATTGTGCATGCCTCTGACCTGCCATGGCGCTCAGGCATGCAGATGCATATACACAAATAAATACGTGTAAAATTTGTTCTAAAATCTACCTCTGTGATGGTATGTAAGCTGTAGGCAATGTGTAAACAAATGAGTGTGTCTGTGTTCTTATAAAACTTTATTTATAGACATGAAATCTGAACTTTGTGCATTTTCTTGTGTTTCAAAATTTTATTCTTTTATGATTTTAACAATTAAAATTTATAAAATTCGTTTTTAGTTTTCAGTCTATAAAAACATCCAGCCACCTGGTTTATCCCAGAGGATCTGTTTACTGACACTTGTGATACAGAACAAGAAATCTTCAGTAAACAAAGCACTTAATGTTGCAGCAATGAAACTTTGTAGTCAGGAAGGATAGAGATTCACCAGTGTGGAACGGCCAGATAGAGATGATTGGGGTGAGGGACATGAGAGTGAGAGAGGGGAGGAAATAAAGGAGAGTCAAACTATTTTTGTACAGATGACTGTATCTGTAGGAAGAATCCAAAGAAAATGCAAATCAATTTGTGGAATTTAAAGGGAATTAGTGTATTGCAAACTCTAATTGGTCTTAATAATAAAAACCCAGAGTCAGATATTGGGGTAAATGCTGAAAGATCAGAGAAGTAAAGGGCCACCCACTAGAGAGACTTTTTACGTTTGCCTAGTCCTCAGATTGAAGGGGGTAAGATCCCTTCTCCACGAATCCTCAGACTGTATGTGGTGAGCTCCTGTATTCTCCTCCCTTATATTCCTCTCTCTCTCTCTCTCTCTCTCTCTCTCTCTCTCTCTCCCCTAATTATATCCCTTCCTGTCTTTACCTCCTCTCTCTCTCTCTCTCTCTCTCTCTCTCTCTCTCTCTCTCTCTCTCTCCCTCCCTCCCTCCCTAATTATATCCCTTCCTGTCTTTACCTCCTTAATGTTGGGATTAAAGGTGTGTGACTCCCAAGTATTAGGATTAAAGGTGTGAGCCACCACTGCCTTTCTCTTTTTCTTTGAGATGAGATCAATCTAGTGTAGTTCAGGGTGGCCTTGAACTCACAGAGTGCTGGGATTAAAGGTGTGAGCCACCACTGCCTGACCTCTATGGCTAACTAGTGGCTTAGCTCTGTACTTTGATCTTCAGGCAAGCTTTATTTTTTAGAGTACAAACAAAATATCACTAGAATATTGTCTTACTTTAAACCAGATTATTTTAACTTTAATGTTCTTATATAGATTATCATTTTTACAGTATACATTAACTATTTTTATTTTTGAATTAAATTGTATAGGATTTGGAGCCTTGTAGATCATGCTTTAATAGCAAGATGTAATATGGAAGAACCGATTCGATGTGCTGCAGTCAATGTAGATGGAATCCATCTTGCCCTTGGAATGAAGGATGGGTCATTCACTGTCCTTAGAGTGAGGTATGCTATTAAAGTAGAAGCAGAAACAGTAATTTACTGTTTTGTTAGAATGTAGAGTACTCATTGCTCTTACCCACTTGGATACCCTCTTCTTTTATATGTGTGCCAAATAAATGAACATACTTCATTAAGTGAACATACTTTTTGTTGGAAAATTAAACTCAAGAAGTTTTATCTGGGAGCATTAAGAATGCTTAGCAAATGTGTTGGAGAGATGGCTCAGTGTTTAAGAGAGCTTCTGTTCTTACAGAGGAAGTGCCCAGAACCCACTTGGTGGCACACAACTATTTGTAACCCCAAATTCTAGGAAATCTGACTCCGTCTTCTGGCTTCTACAGGCTCCTGCACATGTGTAGTAAGATAACCTCAAACAGGTTCACAGACATATACATGGAAAAGAAATATGTTATTTTAAAAAAGAATGCTTAGTGCAGTGGTAGCTGCAGTGTGAACTACAAATTTGGGTCCTGATTTGCTGTTGGTAGTATTATTTTCAGTTATGATCCTATTTTGTTAAATATCCTCAAGGCTATGAGAAATGATGGAGTAGGGTTTTGTTTGCTTGTTTATATCTTTATGCTTTGAAAAATGCCTGTATCCTCTAATTTGTCTAACTAGAAATGATTAAGGAATTTATTAAAAGGCTGGGCATAATGACATATGCCGTTAATCCCAGCACCAGGAAGCAGAGACAGGTGAATTGCTGTGATTTTGAAGCCAGCCTGGCCTACCTGCTGAGTTCCAGCCAGCCAAGGCTGTATAGGCAGACCCTGTCCCAAACAAACAAACAAACAAACAAACAGAATTTGTTAAAGCTGTATCTAATTTATGTTGAATTACATTGAGTTTCTGTCCTTTGTCGTCATTAAAAACAGTACTGTAGCATGTTCACAGATCAGTGTTTATGAAATCTTTCTCCTCCATCTCAGTAATCCTCTACCTAGAAATTTTCAACTCATTTTTTAACTTTGCCTTTCTTGTTTGAGTTGCTTCCACAGAAGCTGTCTAGTTCACTACCTTCCGTGCAGTTTTACTGTTATACTCTGTGTAGGCTTTGCCATCTCCTCACAGGATCGGTGGAACAGCCCTCCTAACTGCTCTCTTTACCACCTCAAAACCATTCCCTGCTGCCATGCTAGAGATTCCTTCTTTCTTTGTTAAATAAATCTGTATCTTGACAATTTCATACACATATAATGCATTCTGATTACTCTCATTCCTTGCCCTGTGTTAGTTGATAGTTGCCCACTGTCAACCCTTCTTCTTCCCTATACATCTTTTTCTCACACTCATTCTTTCTCCTTTGTTTTCTGACCACCCAGAGTAACTAGTGCCCTTGGTGTGACCATGGGTTTGGAACTCTATTGGAGCCTGATGGGGCCATAGTGGCTACATAACTGAAGAGGCTTCTCTCCTAACATACATGTCTATAGCCAGTAATTTAGGTAGGGCCCTATGCGTCCCTCTGTCTGTGAGTGATTAGGTAAGGTCACTGATGCCTTTTCTCCTCCAGCAACCTGCATAGCACTCCTGGCACTGTGGAAGCCATAGCAGGGAAGAAGTTTCCAACTCACTTCCAGCTTGGTTTTAGAGGTTTCTTTTAAGCCACACTTGTTTCATCCATCCTCTCTCCAAAGACTTTCTGCTCCTTACGATGAAGTTTCTAATCCTTGACATGGTGTGAGGGCCCATCTCTCTGATCAATTTTCTGTGCTCACTCTGGTTTTTTTTTTCTTTTCTTTTTTCACCTATTCAAAACTTCTTCACAGCTGAGCCTGATGGTGTAGACTTGTAATCATAGCTGTTCAGGAGATTAAGGCAGAAGGATTGTGAGTTGAAAGCCTGAGTTCAAGGCTAGCCTACTTAACCTTGTGACTCAAAATAATTAAATAGGCTGTAGTTAAATAGTAGAGTGCTTGATCAGCAAGCATAAGACTCTGGGTTTGATTCCCAGTAAGAAAAATAAAAGTAGATTTTTACAGTGGGATGTACTGTTACTTTTTCTTAAAATTGTTTTTATTTAATGTCATATTTGCTTTCAGTCACTGTAGATATCCAGTGACATTAAGTACATCTACATTATTGTGTCAGTACTATCGTCTCTAAAACTTTTGATCTTCCTACATGGTTTCAGTTTGACATGATGTAGTCATCTTGATTTATAACTGCCGTATTGATCAGGTTAACCTTAATCAGCATTTCCTACATAGTTTCCCAGCATGCTACAAATAGGCAAAGCCTATGGAGTTATGTAGAGCTTTCAACGAGACACTGGTGCTGGGAACGTACTTGACTCCATGATGTTGGCAAGAAAAACTTGCTTGCATGATGCCATTTCGTCCCTCTTTCTAGCCCAGGTTGTGGGGATGAACCTGGGCTTGCTGATGAATGCTTGTGTCTGTAGTTCCCAAAATTTCACCCAGTAAAATTTGTCTGCTTCTCTTTCTTTGGTTGTACCGTATTTTATTAGTTTATCTTTAGCTTCGTTGTTTTCTGCTCTTCCTAGTAGTTTCTGTTTCCACATTGTATTGTGCACCTTTCTTCAAATAGACCACACACTCTATCTTTTCTGTGTGTGCTGCATCTTATTCCTGAAGAATCATCTCTCTTCTTTAAGACTTAGCCAGCACCTCATGTCTTATGCTCAAGTCAGATGTACCTTGCTGTGGCTCCTTCCTGCTTTCAATCTAGTCTTAGTCTGCCTTTCAGTATTTCTTTCAGTTTAACATATTTCTCTTGAGCAATTGCTGTATATTGTCATAGTTATTTTATGTCCATCTCTCATGAAAGGTCAGTTTAGTTTTGAATCCCTTGTACTAAAGCAACATAAGTGTTCAGTGCTATTAAAAGAATTTGAATGTTTGCTCTGACCTTCATTTAAAAACTTTAAGAATGAAAAAACATGCTTCTGCTTCTCAAATTGCCAACCTGAAGCATTTCAAATAACTAATACAGAATTTATATGGAGAGATGGTTACCACCAAGAAGCAATGATCCTTCCTTCCTCCTGCCCACATTCCCCATGTTTCTGTCCTCCCAACTACTTCGAGTTCTAGAAGTTTGAAAACTCATTTGTGTTAAACTTAAGTGTCCATTGCTTTTATGACTGTTACCAATGCCTATGCTATTTTGGAGACTCCTTTTAAGGCATCCTAGGGGAAATGACTGAATTGTGGCCTATTTTTAAAATAATAAACTAAACAGAGTATGGTGGTATCTGCTTGTATTTTAAGTGCTTGGGAGGCTGAGAAGGATTGAAGTTTCAGGCCAGCCTGTGATATGGGATTCCCCTCTGTATGCTATGAATATGTTTTATTAACATCGATTATTAAAGAAGCTTTTTCAGTCAGTGGCTTAGTAGAGTAAAGCCAGGTGGGAAATCTGAAGAGAGATATAGAGAGAAAGAGTAGGCAGAATCAAGAGAGATGCCATGTAGATGCTGAAGCAGAAAGACACCAACTACTAGCCAGAACCTTACTGGTAGGCCACAACTTCATGGAGATACACAGATAAATAGAAATGGGTTAACTTAAGATGTAAGAGTTAGCTAGAAATATGCCTAAGCTATTGGCCAAACAGTATTGTAATTAATATAGTTTTGTGTTATTATTCAAGTCTGGGTGGCTAGGAAATGAACGACCAGTCTCTGTCTGCAAGCCTGGACTACATAATGAGACTCTTAAGAAAAGGGAACATTTGAAATAAAATTCACTAGTGGGGAAAAATGAATAAAAACAACCAAGGCAATTATATAAAGATATATATTCAAATATATTGCTCAAGTGATACATTCTTTCATGTTTTCCTTATTTCCCAAATGTCAGTTTATACATTTGGCTCATTACAAAAATGTGTTTGAAAATTATGGTGTTTAAGAATGTTCTATAGGGCCTCTCTTGGGTATATTCCCAAGAGTGGTATTGCTGGGTCCAGGGGTAGGTTGATCCCGAATTTTCTGAGAAACCGAAACACTGATTTCCAGAGTGGTTGCACAAGTTTGCATTCCCACCAGCAATGGGTGAGTGTACCCCTTTCTCCACAACCTCTCCAGCAAAGGCTATCATTGGTGTTTTTTATTTTAGCCATTCTGACAGGTGTAAGGTGGTATCTTAAAGTTGTCTTGATTTGCATTTCCCTGATCGCTAAGGAAGTTGAGCATGACCTTAAGTGTCTTTTGGTCATTTGAAGTTCTTCTGTTGAGAATTCTCTGTTCAGATCAGTGCCCCATTTTATAATTGGGTTGATTAGCCTTTTACGGTCTAGCTCAGGACCACGAGGGGTGCACCCACACACTAAGACAATGGGGATGTTCTATTGGGATCTCACCAAGGCCAGCTGGCCTAGGTCTGAAAAAGCATGGGATAAATCCGGACTAGCTGAACATAGCGGACAATGAGGAATACTGAGAATTCAAGAACAATTGCAGTGGGTTTTTGATCCTACTGCACGTACTGGCTTTGTGGGAGCCTAGGCAGTTTGAATGCTCACCTTATGAGACCTGGATAGAGGTGGGCAGTCCTTGGGCTTCCCACAGGTCAGGGAACCCTGATTGCTCTTCGAGCAGATGAGGGGGGGGGGGACTTGATCGGGGGAGGGGGAGGGAAATGGGAAGCGGTTGTGGGGACGAGGCAGAAATCCTTAATAAATAAATAAATTTAAAAAATTAAAAAAAAAGAATGTTCTATAAATTTAGTATTTACAAGGAACTTTTATCATTAAAAAGTTTGACTAAATATTTTATTATCTAAATCCAGAAATACAGTAGTGCCGTATGGTACTTAAAAATAAGGTTATTTATATATTGAAATTTAGCATTTTTTCTCTCCTACTTTTTTTTCAGTGCTGGGGGTCAAGTCCAGGGCTTCCTGCTGGGCAAGTGCTCTATCATCACATACTACATCGTCCAGTTTTTTTCTATTTATTTCTTGTCAGCAAAATAATTATTCCCAAGCAGATACTACTTACCTTACTCCTTACTTACATGTATGTCACAGTTTGTAAATACATGACGGAACCTCAGTATTTGGGGACATTTTACAATTCACTTGTGACTTTTGCTCATATGATCTTTTCTTTTTTTCACAGAGATATGACTGAAGTTGTACATATTAAAGACAGGAAAGAGGCAATCCATGAGCTGAAATACTCTCCAGATGGCACTTACCTTGCTGTTGGCTGCAATGACAGCTCAGTTGACATCTATGGCGTTGCTCAGCGGTACAAAAAAGTTGGTGAATGTGTTGGTTCACTTAGCTTCATCACTCATCTGGACTGGTCTTCAGATAGTAGATATTTACAGACAAATGACGGCAGTGGAAAGCGGCTTCTGTACAGGATGCCAGGTGAACTTTTCCAGCACACTGCATATAGTTCATTGACTTTTAATGTCCGTGGTATTTAAATTTCCAATAAGAGTAAATTGTAAATTATGTTTGATTATAGGCAAAGTAATCTGAACTATTTCAGGCTTTATGGTCTTTTCTACAAGACAAATATCTTTAGAATTCTTTCCCATCAGAATATTCAGTTGTAAGTGACTCAAAATTCTATACATTTAAAATTTACAATGTGATCTTTAAAAAAAAAAAACATTGAGATAAGGTCTCATTATGTTTCCTGGCTAACCTGGACCTGACTATGTAGACCATGCTGGTTTCAGATTCTGAGATCCACCTGCCTCTACCTCTAAAGTGCAGTGATTAAAATTGTGTGCCACCATGCCCAGCCCAGTGTGTTTTTTTTTAAAAAAAAGTATGTACATACATTGGACATTGTAAAATGATTTTCACAATTACACTAATTGTCATATCTATCTCCTAATACAGTTACTGTATTTCTGTGTGTAGTAGACACATTCAAGATCTTTGTTAGCAGATTTCAAGTATACCATGCAGTAATACAGTGTGAATAGTAACAGGTACTGCACTGTACATTCAGAATGGACACTCAGAATTCATCATGCACACCTGGGACTCAGTGCCCTGGAGAACATGTCCCCATCACAGCACTTCTCCCAGCTCTCAAAATGACTTTCTACACCTCTGCTTAATGTGGTGCTTTGTGAATTAATCACTCTTATAAGAACTTATTTAATAAGATTGGTAGCATAATAAATCAATGCATCTTTACCCAAGATTTTCATTAATGATGTGAGCCCTAAAGTCCTCTTACCTAACACAAATATATCACCCTCCATTGATCATTCCTTTTTAGTCTTTTTAAGCCTCCCTCCCAATTATATATCTTGGGTTTCTTTTTAATACCTGATTTGTCACTTTGTCATAGCTTTTCCCCTTTCTTCTTTTCCTTCCTTCTCTCTTTCCCTGTCTCCCTCCATCCCCGCCTTCCTTCCCTTCCACTCTTCTCTTTCCCCCTTCCTTCTACCTTTTCTTCCTCCTCCCTCTTCCTTCCTTCTATCCCTCCTGTTTGTTTTGTGTTTTATTGAACATATTACAGAATATGTTTAGTAAAAAATGTTAAAGCCCTTGCCGTTAGTAGACCCCTTAGATTCTTTCTCTGCTCCCACTTTCTTCTCGTATGCTGAACAGCAGCTGTACAGTGAGCAGTCGGTTCAGAGTTGTCCGGAAGAAGAGGAGAGAGCGGATGTAGGAGAGCTCAGAGACCTCTAGTTGCCAGAGGGGGATCTCATTCTACCCCATAGCTTCCTCAGAACCAAGACCTTGACAGTCCCTGAAAAAGGCATCTTTTGCTTTTTCTCAAAACTTACCCAGTTGTCACTAATCTGTATTATGATTTTAATACGGTTCAGTTCTTTTTTCCATATGGATGAGCCTGCTGAATTGATAATTACGTTCAAACTCTCTAAACTGATATGATGTTAGTAACATTTAAATTTTTCTAATTTTGTTTTTTCTTCTAACCCACACTTATCTATCTGTTCATGTTAAAATTTACATTTGAGTGAAAAGAATCAAATGAAGTAATTTCTTAAATGAAGACTCTTTTATTTTTAGGAGGAAAGGAAGTGACAAGTAAAGAAGAAATAAAAGGTGTTCACTGGGCTTCATGGACATGTGTTTCAGGCCTTGAAGTCAGTGGGATTTGGCCCAAGTATTCTGATATCAATGATATAAATTCAGTGGATGGAAATTATGTTGGCCAGGTTTTAGTTACAGCTGATGACTATGGAGTTGTAAAATTATTTCGATATCCATGCTTAAGAAAAGGTATCTTTCTTTTTAATATTTTAACTAACCCTCTCATAAAAGATGTTATGTTCTTATATAGTCTAGATAAATGATATAAATTAATATTTCAAAGGATATATTAATTGGTGTAGACTTTATTTTATCATTTCAAAAATTATTGTACTCTTACATTTTTTTAGTTATGAAATTTTTACTGAGAATTATCCTTGAATTCATTATAACATGTAGTAATAGTTTTTCACCTGACTTGTTAATAATTACTACACATATATTGAAGACAACTCCATAATGGTGATTACGAGAGCAGCTGAAATAGCTTGATACAAGTCTATAGTGAACACATCCAACTTAAGTACTGGGTTTTCATGGAAGCCCAAGCTATATTGATACTGTGCATGTGTACTGATGATGAATTCAAGACTCTGCAGTCCCTTCATGTTGCCAGTTCCTCCCTGTGAATGTCAGATGCTCTAAATAATAAATAATTCCATTCTGTGAATAAAGGTTGGCTGTATTTTTAGTGAGGGAAGCCCCTGTTTCTAATCTTCTACCACAGGACATGTGAGGCATCAGACATTATTCGATGCTGTTTTTTTTTTTTAAAGATTCATCTATATTGTTTCATATACTTTTTGGGTTTTTTTTTACTGCCATAATATAGTGTTGTAAATGCATGTTATATTTTATGCATCTATTTTCCCATTAGTTAGCATTTGAGTCATTTCTAGCCTTTTGTTAACATGTGTAAGTTTCCCAGAACTGTATATAGTGTGAAACTGTTGGATGATAGAATGTATGGATGCTGAACTTTATAAGAAAATGTCAGTTTGCTTTGGCTCACAACCTGTTCAGCACTTGGCCTGAACATTTATCCTTTTAATTTTTGCAAATGTAGGTACTGTAAGTCATATTTTGCAGTCTCATTAAAATCTGTACTGGTGAGACTGAGCTTCATTTTCAGATGTTTGGGGGGAGGTTTCTGTGCTTCCTGTGTCAAACAGAGTTCTCTTGCTATGTGGTTGCTTCTTTTGTTGAACTGTTGATATATTCCAGTAAGTTCAGGTAATTTATGATTTTTATGGATTGCAAGTATCATTTCTCAATGTGCAGTCAGTCCCTTTCTTTTTTTTTCTGAGAGATGGTCTTTATAGCCCAGACTGGCCTCAAATTTACTATGTAGTTGAAGAGACTAGACCCAAGTTTTTATCTTATTTATTCTTAGAGTTCACAGGTGTCACAGTTGTTAGGACTGGTGAGCTTGCCTCACTTGGCCAGCATGTGTAGCAGCTCCTGATATTATGAAAGCAAGTCTTCAGAGAAGAGGCTTTAGGTCAGATCCAGCTGTATTCCTCCAAGTCCTGTGTTGCAAGCACATAGTGTCTTCAGCAGTAGGAACTTAGTGCAGTTTTTGTGGGTCCTATCAAAATACATTGTAAAATCAGTAAAGGAAACATTTGCACCCTTCAGTTCATTCATTTGTTCACTTAGCTAATTATTTTAAATCATTTTCCCATCTGGTCATACTTGACATAATGGTCTAATGTTGTAATAGTTTGAATAAAGTAGTTGTGTAATAGTTTGAATAAAGTGGTATTTTGTGTATTGGCCTTTATCAATTTAAAGATATATTTTTGTTATAGGGGCCAAGTTTAGAAAATATATTGGTCATTCAGCTCATGTAACTAATGTCAGATGGTCACATGATTATCAGTGGGTTATTTCTATTGGTGGAGCTGATCACTCTGTGTTTCAGTGGAAGTTTATTCCTGAAAGAAAATTAAAAGATGCTCTTCACATAGCACCCCAAGGTAAGCTTAAATATCTTCCTCATTCATAGCTCCAAATTAATGATTTTACCATAAAAGCTTACTAATAGCAGAACTTTCAGTTTAAATAGGTCTACATCTTTAAAATCAGGTGTCACAGAGTATGCCATGTGAAGTAATTGGGTTGAAATTTAATTTATCAAACGAGTAAAGTAATAGTTCTACTAGTAAAACCAATGATTCTTTATCTCAGAGGTACAGGTTCCTAGGTTTTGTATATGCTACAAAAAAAAAACCCAAAAAAATCAGTTCATTTGTTGTGTATAGTATTTTTAATGTTGATTATAGGTTATATTCACTTATCTACGTATACATTTAAATTTGATGTAGCCATCATTGGGGAGCCAGTGGAGGGATTTAAAGGAGCTGTTGAGTTCGCAGTGAGTGGACAGGAAGATAATCTGTATTAGTACAGTTTACTGACATCTGGGTCACTTGAATAGGTAATTTCATTTTATTGTTTTATGGCTTTTTTTCCATGTCAAACTGACAGAGTCATCCCTTAATTATTAATTTTACATTGTTGTTTTGAAAGTAAATCTTTAAACAAATGATATTTTATTTTTAAAAAATGTACAGAAAGTCTGGCTGAGTCCAATAGTGATGAATCAGATTCAGATCTATCTGATGTTCCGGAACTGGATTCTGAGATTGAGCAAGAGACACAGCTTACTTACCACCGGCAGGTAATGTCCTAGTAGCCCATGATGTTGTCCCCCAAAAGCTCACATTCTTTGCATCTGAAACTTACATTGAGTATATGAGCATCTTTATTAATACCTACCCTAATCATATTGTTGTGTACATACATTTTTAAGGTTTACAAAGAAGATCTACCTCAGCTTAAAGAACAATGCAAAGAAAAACAGAAAAGTGCTACTTCTAAACGAAGAGAACGTGCTCCTGGAAATAGTATTCGACTGCACTTCATTCATGGGTATAAAATACTATTTTTTATTTGTGTGTTTGAATTTGAGTTTGCACTTATAAGCTTGGCAAAGTCACCTTGCTGTGTGTCTGTTTCCATCTCTTCAAATTGGTGCCTGACTAAAACTGTCACAATGAGGAATAAATAAGCAATGCTAGTGATGATAGACAGCATTGTCTGCACACATGGAGCCACCATGAAAGTATGATTAAATTTCTAAAAACTGTTTTTTGAAAGTTCATATAAATGGGCATCTCACCTTAAAAATGTAGGATATTAATGATCTCTCCTACAATGTGACTAAATTGAATTTTTCTGAGACCCCTTTTACCTGCCTACTTATTTTTTTAATTGATTCTAGTGAGCTATACAATTTTCTCTGCTCCTCTCCCTTCCTCTCCCCTCCCTTTCAACCCTCTCACATGGTCCCCATGCTCCCAGTTTACTCAGGAGATCTTGTCTTTTTCTATTTCCCATGTAGATTAAATCTACGTATATCTCTCTTAGGGTCCTCATTGGTTGTCTAGGTTCTCTGGGATTGTGGGTTTTCTTTGCTTTATGTTTAAAAACTACTTACAAGTGAATACATATGATAATTGTCTATCTGGGTCTGGGTTACCTCACTCAATATGATGTTTTCTAGCTCTATCCATTTGCCTGCAATTTTCAAGATGTCATTATTTTTTTCTGCTGTGTACTAAGTACTCCATTGTATAAATGTACCACATTTTCCTTATCCATTCTTTGGTTGAGGGGCATTTAGGTTGTTTCCATGTTCTGGCTATGACAAACAATGCTGCTATGAACATAGTTGAGCACATGTCTTTTTGGCATGATTGAGCATCCTTTGGATATATACCCAAAAGTGGTATTGCTGGGTCTTGAGAAAGGTTGTTTCCTAATTTTTTGAGAAGTCGCCATACTGCTGTCCAAAGGGGCTGTACCAGTTTGCATTCCCGCCAGCAATGTAGGAGTGTTCCCTTTACCCCACAACCTCTCTAGTGTAAGTTGTCATCAGTGTTTTTGATCTTTTGCCTGTCTATTTAATGTTGAGCCTCACGTTTTAGCTCCTCAGCAGCAAGTTTCTCCCCTCAGGAAACGTGCATTTTCCCACCAGATTGTTAATACTTTCTAAGAATTTGTAAAGAATTTTATGAAAACTATTTCCAGGGATAGATCAGTGGTTAGGAAGAGTTTCTGCTCTTCCATGAGACCTGAATTCTCTTCCCAAGGGTACCTGCACATGTTTAACAGATCCACCTACACAACACATACATAAAATAAACCCTAAAAATAAAGAATATAACATTCTAATGTTAAAATAGATAATAGTTTTGTTCGACTATGTTGTGTGAATTGGACTTATTTGAATCACAAAGAAAGGTTGTCATTGATGGTATTATATTAACCATTTTAATTAACCAATTAAAATATGTAAATATTTTAATTTATCACTTAAAGTTACTGTTGGGACATGTATTATTACATTGCCACAGTCAACATTGTGCTTAACTAAGTACTTCTTGAAATCTTCTCACTTCTCACTGCCCGCACCCAGGTGTCATTTCCTTCTTCTATAAATGATATTTACTTTCAGAAATATTTGAATACAAATATGTATTCATTCCTTACTCTATTGTGTATAAAAGGAAGTGGTTTTGCATTGTAGAATGCAAATTTAATAGTGTTTTTTCAAATACTAGAATACAGAAATTTCTGTACCTGATTTCTTTGATGAATACTTTAGCCTAGATTTAGCTATTTGTAACCAGAGAGACTCATAACAGTATGTAGATTCTAAGAAACTGGCATTTTCCTTTAACTATTCAGTTCCTTTATGACCAGAAATTAAGTGATCTGAATGATACCTGTTTCTCTGTATATTAAATATTGATCAGATGAAAGGTTAAAATACATTGTACATGATTTATTTTCTGCATTAGTTACAGAGGTTATGACTGTCGAAGTAATCTTTTCTATACTCAAATTGGTGAAATTGTGTACCATGTGGCAGCAGTAGGTGTCATCTATAATAGACAACAGAACACACAGCGTTTTTACCTGGGTCATGATGATGACATTCTGTGCCTGGCTATTCATCCTTTGAAGGACTATGTGGCCACAGGCCAGGTAAGTCCTCCTAAAAGACCATGTTACAATAAATCAGATAGGCAACTTTTTTAAAATCTTGCTTTTGAGATTTATTTTTATGCACCATAATCTTAGTGTCCTCTTTGAGGTGATACTCCAAGTGACTCAGTTCTATATCTTAAAGGTTTTATCATTTCTGATAACAGCCATGGGCTAGAGATCAACTCTCATGTGTATATTAGAGGGCCCTTCACATCCAAACTATAGCACCAAGTTAAAGACTGAGGGTGGGTGGGTGAATAAGAAGGTATGTTTGAAGTTTCTTCCATGAAGAAGAGATACAGTAACAAAGAAAGGAAGGTAGAGCATTGGGAATCCAGAGAGATAAACACTCAACTAAAGAACACATAACACCAGAAAGATAAACACAAGTTCCAGAAAAAAAAATACACCTTACTAGAAGAGAAAACAAATGACAATTATCAATCAAACATTGTTGAATTTGTACTCAGAAAGCTTCTAAGGTGAAGAAAGAAGGACTCAGCACACACTCTTTAATAATAACCCCAAGTGTAAATGCTCTGAACCTTCCAAGTAAAAGATGGAGACTGAGGGGGCTGTCACTGAATGGGAAACACCTTCTTGGCTCCAGTGGCTAGTCAGTGAGCTCTGGACATCTGCCATCTCTGCTCCTCAGTGCTGAGGTTACAGCCACAGACAACAGTACTGACTTTGTAGTAGATACTAGGAATTCAAATTAGATCATCAGATTACTCACTGGACCATCTCCCCAGTCCTTAGAATCTAGATTTTACATTTATTTATGGTGTGTGTGTGTGTGTGTGTTTGTGTGCAAGCACATGTGCACAGTTAAAAGTGACTTGTAGGACTTAGTTCTCTCCTTCCACCATGTGGAAGGTTTGGGGTAACAGTGAACATCTCACAGGTTCCCATAGTCTAGATTTTAAAAAAAGGTATGCAAATCAAAGGGTTACCTTCTGGGAAGAGCAAGGGGATTAGGGGAAGGGGAGCAAGAGCCAGTAATGGGAGGGTGAATGTGCTCTAAAGAGCATTACATATGTGTGAAAATGTCATGACCCCGTTATTTTAGATAATACATGCCAATAAAAAAACAGTATATAGTAGAAAAACAATATCAGGATGATATTGTCCATTTTGGTTTCATATACTTGCTTAGTACTTTAACCCTTTCTGAATTTTTGATTATGCCAGTATTCTAATCTAGAATATTCTTGCTTACTTCTCCTACTGTAAGATCTATACTTTCTGAAGTCATAGCTCTATTATATGTTATCTATTTCATGAAGTCTTTTCTTGAAATTTATTTTATTTTCAAGTATATAGTACCATGTGTTCTTAATGATCTGTTTTTCTAAGGAGTTTACCAAAGTTATTTGAATGTCACAATACTTAAAGTGCCTATCACAGTAACCCTGCCAATAATAGGAACTTAGTAATCATTTATTATCATTATTGATGGATTGTAGAAGGAGTAGAAGGAGTCATATATAGCTCTGTCATATGCCTGGAGACACTGTGCCGAGCTTGATTATCTGTTTTTGTTTTGCTCAGGGTATTAAACCAAGGACTGCATACATATTAAGCATAGTTTGTATCAGTAAGCCACAACCTCAGTCCCCTTAATTAGCATTTCAGAATGTTTTCAGCTAGTAAAATAATGGATCATACCGTGCCATTTTCATTTTCTTTGGTTATCTCTTCACTCTGCTCTCTTCAATCCCTCTTAGAGTTTGAAGAAAGGTTAATGAGAAAAATACCATGTTTGTACTCTTCTGTTTGTTTTTATCCGGGATAATTTCCATGACATATAAAGACAATATAGGTATTTTGTTTCCTTTTAACAAATATAAAAATATTGTTTACAATGGCTTTTATAATTGTATCTTTATCAGGTAGGTAGAGATCCCTCGATTCACGTATGGGATACAGAAACCATCAAACCATTGTCTATATTAAAGGGCTACCACCAATATGGCATCTGTGCAGTTGATTTCTCAGGTAAGACTCTTCTATCTCAAAAAGAATGATCAAAAAGCAGAGGGAATATATAGTGTTTAAATCAGTGTTACCTAAGCTTGCTATTTAACTATGGCCTTCATGGTTTTTATCAAGTGTGCATACTGTTCTAACCAAATAACGATTAAGCTAGGTTTTCTGGCTTGCTTATAATTACAGTGTAATGACTTTAACTGTAAAGCCTTTTTAAAATGTTTGTGTTAATATCAGCATAAAAATGGTTTTGTGCAAAACACCTAAAATTGTCATGGTTACTCTTGTAATATGTACCTTCCCTTTGGGCAAATTTTGATGTTAATCTTTTACAGCTTTAAAGTAAACTTTAAAAATGTTTAGTATGAATGAGATGAGAATGTTTCCCCGGTGTCTATATTAAGTAGCACTTTCAGTGCATCTTATAATTTTAGTTCATGGGATCATTTTAGCTACTACAGATATACCTACAGTGAAACTGTTGTGTTGATTGGAATGAAATATTTTATTGAAGAAGTATATATTATGTGTTTTTGTTGCCTTAACCAAAGTCAGCTTTTCATAAATAAGATTTTGGGGGAAATAGTATGTACACATACATTTTCAAGAGTACTAATGGTCAAGAAACAAGAGAACATAAAGCAGACTGAGTGGATCAATAACAAAAACATCACTGGTGGCACTGAACAACTAAGATTTTCAAAAGCAAGGCAAAGTGGAAAAGATTCATTTACAATTTGGACCTTATAAGCTGTAAACACATGCACTTCTGGCAGTATGTTTCAAGTCATTTGCTTCAATATTTAATATAGTCATTATTGTTTGGTAACAGTGACAACTGAAACTTGGCCTTCACTAAAGCAGCCACACTAGTGACAGCATAACCTAGATGTTTTTCATTTTACTTACTTTTCATAGTCACTGAGTTTTTATGTCCCAACAGAGTTCCTAATAGTGAATTTAATTGAAATAGATCTGTTTTCTCTTAATTATTTAATAATCTGTTATTTTCTTTTTTTTATTGTGAAAAGGTGAAAAAAAAAACAAGTTTCCACCTCCTCCCAGCCTCCCATTTCCCTCCCCCTCCTCCCACCCTTTTCCCCCTCCCCCCACTCCTCTCCCCCTCCCTCTCCAGTCCAAAGAGCAGTCAGGGTTCCCTGCCCTGTGGTAAGTCCTAGGTCCTCCCCCCTCCGTCCATATCTAGGAAGGTGAACATCCAAACTGGCTAGGCTCCCACAAAGCCAGCACATTACGTAGGATCAAAACCCCGTGCCATTGTCCTTGGCTTCTCATCAGCCCTCATTGTTCGCCATATTCAGAGAGTCCAGTTTTATCCCATGCTTTTTCAGTCACAGTCCAGCTGGCCTTGGTGAGCTCCTAATAGATCAGCTCCACTGTCTCAGTGGGTGGGTGAACCCCTCGTGGTCCCGACTTCTTTGCTCATGTCCTCCCTCCTTCTGCTCCTCATTGGGACCTTGGGAGCTCAGTCCAGTGCTCCAGTGTGGGTCTCTGTCTCTATCTCCATCCATCACCAGATGAAGGTTCTATGATGATATGCAAGATATTCGTCAGTAATGCTATAGGATAGGATCATTTCAGGTTCCCTATCCTCAGCTGCCCAATAGATTTTGGTCTTATTTTTATTGACCTATAATAACTGTTTATATTGATGGGGTATATGTTGTAATGTGTGTGGTGTCAGCAATAATGGATCGCAAGACTTTACATACACCAAACAAGTGCTCTAGCATTGAACTATACCCCCAGGCTCTAATATGATGTTGTGATACAGGCATATGTTATGTGCTAATCACCTCACAGGATATTTAGGATATACATCTTTTTGTACATTTCCTACCCACCCCCAGCCTTCTTCTTCTCAACCTAATGAATGCATAAAGTAACTTAGGTCAAGTATGGTAATAATTCAAAAACCCATTATCTCAGCTTGGAAAATGCCTCTATGAGTAAAATTACTTGCCGCCTGAGCCTGACAACCTAAGTTCAATCCTTAAAGCTTGTATGAAAGTGGATAGAAAGAACAACCTTCATATAGTTGTCCTTCGACTTACACACACACACACACACACACACACACACACACACACAAGTTAAAAGAATCATTATCCCCACTCTCTTCTAAATTCTGATTTATTTCATGGCTGTATATATGCCTAACATTTATCATTACTTTTTCAAGTTTTAAATATAGTGCTATAGCCTATTAGTGAATTTTCTATTGCTATAACAAAACACCTTAAGGTGAGTCCCAATAAAAGCAGAGACCTGGATAGCTCAGTTAAAGAAACTGAAAATTCAAGTCAAGTGACTCCATTGATTCTACTTGTGGCAAGAGTCTTTTTGGCTGTGTCACAACATAACAGACAGCATCATGGTGGGAGTGAAAAAGTACATAAAGCAGGATATGCTATGACTTCATACACCATAGTGGCCAAAGCACAGACCCTTCCAGCCAAAACCATAACTCAGCAGGCGAATTAATAGCTCTTACCATGCCTGTCAATTAGTAAAGGGACAATCCTTAAAGCTATATTACAGACTACCAGCCTCTGTTCTCAGAAGAATGAGACCTCATACACCTGTCAAGACTCAAGCCTAATCCTACTTCTTCTCCTCCTATTTCTTTCCACTCATCCCTATAGCTAGCAGACTCTGTGGAGATTTGAGGTTCAGGAAGCATATATCCAGCAGTTCAACCAGACCACTCATGTAGTAGAGTCTCGAGACTGCTCACCAGTAGGTTGCCAAAAAAGAGATACTTATCCCTTTAACACCAAAATGGATTGTTAGGACACCTGTCCCCAATGCTTGCTCTCTGAGATTAATGTCAATACAGGCCAGAAACCTATGGAGGCTCTCCTTATTGGTCCTATAAGGAGACATGATACATATTCAGAAAAACACTCTGCTTTTATAAAGAACAGGGAATCTTTATACATCATAGTTAAGGATCCAGGGCAGCCCAGATTGAAAATGGGAGTCATTGGTAAGCATTTATCACATTCACCCAACAGATATACTCAAAATGCAAAGGGTACACATCCTACTCTCTCAACTCCACATTAGAAGAAGTGGTCCAAACCTCCTTGAAAATCCCTATATTCTTAATAACACTCCTTTTTGATTATATTGATCCCACTCCCCGATCACACTGTCTCTTGGCTATTGAATAATGCTCAGACGACCTCTTTGGAAAATGCTGGTTGTGTGTCCCTCCAGGGTCAAACTGGCAACCCTCATGTGTGGCCTCGCCCATTGTTTTATTAAATTCTCGCGCCTTTCTACTTGCTAATTGCTTGGAGTCAAATGTTGCTGCAGCCCCTTATCTCTCTCACATTCTTATCTTCAGTATCACAGACTGCTTTAACTCCTCAGGAACACACCCTGTGAGCACTCTGGATTCTGCAGACTTCAATAATATCATTACCCTTAGTACTGTCACCCAACTCCTATGTCCAGACATTCACAATGCCTTGATTCTCTGTGGTACTCATATTTATCACTGCTTACCTGCTAGGTGGTCTGGGACTTGTGCCCTGGTGTTCCTACTTCCTAAACCAGGGGTGGTACCTTGTGAAAAACCCTTGCTAATCCCCACCACCAAGCCCATAGTGGCACAGCATAACAAATGAGCAGTCCAGGTCATACCCTTTCTGGCAGCCCTGGGCATAACTGCAGGTGTGGCCACTGGAACAGCAGGACTGACTACTTCCTAGCTATTTACCTTCAGCTTTCTTTGCAGTTCATCCAGGATTTCCAACAGGTAGCTCTATATCCTTCAGGCACAAATAGACTCGCTGGCCACCATAGTACTACAAAATTAGAAAGTAAAAGATTTACTGATAGCAGAGAGAGGTGGTCTTTGTCTCTTTCTTGGGGAAGAATATTGTTTCTGTGTCAACCAATCAAGTGTAGTGAAAGATAGGATCCAACAACTCCAAATAGATCTTTAAAAACAGAAAGAACCTGATACTTCTAGGCAGTGGATCACTGATAGTCAGGATACCTTTCCCTCCAGAGCCATAGGTATCCAGGATATCTTCCCTTCACAGCTGTAGGTATAACCTGACTTCCCGGCAGGCCAGAATACTTTTCCCTCCAGAGCTGTAACACTTGCATCAGTAAGCAAAAGGAAAAGATAACATGTTAAGACAGGAAGCCCGGGAGATTTAAGGGTTAAACTTGTTTTTATTATAACAACCATTACAATAGAGCTAATTCTTCCTGAGAGAGCATTATACCTTTCTTTTTTTTTTTAATCCTGTAGTGATATAACATTATACCTTTCTTAGGGAAGAGAAATAAGCATTTAATCCCTTCACACCAGGCCCATATCTTAACTGTTCTATCATCATACACCATCATACTGGGGGCTAAGCATCCAGCATGTGAGACCTGTGATGGAGGGCCTATTCAAATGAGAGCCCATGCTCTAGAAAACACATTAAATGGTTTTGACTTCAGAATCTCGTCTTTTTGGTTGTCACAGCTGATGGGAAACGCCTAGCTTCAGTTGGAATAGATGACAGCCATACCATTGTACTGTGGGACTGGAAGAAAGGGGAGAAACTTTCAGTGGCAAGGTAGGGAGAACCCTTACCATGCTGGTAAAACCCTAATGTTGCCATGTACTTCACTTTTTTGGAAGTCAAGCTAATATGTAAGATTTTTATGATTATCAGCTTTTATTACCTTTAAATAAATATAATCAAACTAAAAGATAAATGATTTTATTATTTCTTTGTAGGTTTAACCCCTGTGTACCCATTTTTAATGTGCCTCAATAGGACATTGGAAATTACTATTTCAATTTGCAATAACAAAGAGTGTATTCTATTAAAGACTATTATATACCAACTGGGAAGCATGGTAAAATGCTCATACATTTTATTGAGAAATATGTACATATATCAAAAAAAGAAATTATATATTGTTTTTCTAGTATTTTTCTTCATTTCTGTCTTCTGAACTGAGCATGATTTGGTTTAGAATCATAAATAGTGCTTTGAAGGGGAAGGTAGCTAACAGTGTTGGAGGTTACATTTTAAATTTGTTACTCCCTCAAAGTGAGATGTGAAAATACCTAAAATATGAATACTTTTGCTGAGTATATAGATGAAATCCAAGGATACAGTAGTTGAAAGGAACTTTGAGGGGCTAGTAAGATGGCTCAGTGGGTAGAGGCACTAAACGTAACCTCAGTTGATTACCAGGGCCTGTATGCTGGAAGGGGAGAAATGATCCCTGCAAGTTATCCTCTCACTTCTGACACATATATTGCATAATGAATACCCCTCTCTCCCCAAAACATGTACTAAAAGGAACATTGAAGGGGTTGCTAAATTGTGATGAATTGCTGTTTTGAAATTTCTTTAATTCTGGTCATAGACAGCATTCTCTGGGCACTGTACAGTGAGTCTCATGGGTACTATCTAAGTGAAGTTCTGTGTTCACTGTTATCCTGCCTGGAGAGTCTGCTGAGCAGGTTAATATAGCTGGTGACAAATGTACAAGTGAATGATTTCACAGCCCGAATGTCAGAGACCAGCAGAAAACAACTGTCTAGAGGGTGGAGGGTTCTAGCTAGGAAGTGAGTTGTCTTGAGATGGATTCTCTACAGAGCTAAAACATTCTGGTTCATTTCAGAGGCAGTAAAGATAAGATTTTTGTTGTGAAGATGAACCCCTATGTGTCTGATAAACTAATTACAGCTGGGATTAAACACATGAAGTTTTGGCGTAGAGCAGGTAAGGAAATGTTCCTTTTAACTCTTTTAAAATGCTAAAACCATTACCTTTAAAATAATTTAACTAAGTACAGTTGGTGTGATGGACTGGATCTTGGGATAGAGAAGGAAAGTTTTTAGAAAGCTAAAATCTGAATAAGGCCTGATGTTCAAATTAATGGCACTGTGTAAATGATGTTGGTTTTTTAGTCTTGACAAAGGGACAATGATGTTAATATGTTAGTATTTCAAGAAACTGGATAATGGATTATGCAGAAACACTGCTATTTTACATCTTTCTGTAAATCCAACATTATCCAAGATAACCTCACGGGTGGGAGGGGTCGTAGGTTAGGGGTAGAATGCATTCCTAGCATTCCTCAGGCTCTGGTTGATCACCACCATCTAAAAGAAAACGTTTTATTTTTTTATTTATTTATTGTTTTGCAAAGTAAAAATCTTTATTATGGCACCGGGCCTAGGCACTCCCCACTGGAAGGGGGGGGGGGAGGGGCAGCAATATTGGGATACACACACAATTGATGGGGGAATACAGAGATGCAGGGGTCAACCATAGGTCAGCCAATCAGGACGGACAGCATATCCACAACCTCACAAAAGCAGAACTGCCTGTTTACAGAAGAGTTTAGCGAACGATCAGCCAACTGGAATAGGCGGCATGTTTATAACCTTAAGATTAGGACACACTTGGTATCATTCCTTAATCATCATTGTGACAGGTTTTACAACCTCATGCTTTTTAACCACCTCTAAGGTTACAACCCCACTATGACAGACTTTACAAGTCCATGTTTCTGTTGTGGGATATCTGTACACTGTGTGAAGGTGTATTGCTGTGGTCGGTGTAAGAAAGAGCTGAATGGCCAGTCAGGCAGCGGTGAAGCGGTGAAGCGTGCTTTTAATCCTAGCACAGAACAGGCTCCAAAGCTACACAGAGAAACCTTGTCGGAAAACAAACAAACAAAACAATCAACCAAACAAAAGAAAGAGAGAGTTGAATGGCCAATAGCTAGGCAGGAGAGGATAGGAGGATTTCCCGGGAGAGAGAGGAAGAGGAATCGAGGCAACCGGATTTCACCAAAGACAGGACAGGCCGGTCAGAAGTCTCGAAAACCAGCTCAGGCTGGCCTGCTCTCAGCGCTGACCTCCGCCCCAGCACCCATGCCAGAAGGGAACAGATGCACATCTGGACTGAGCCACGGTCTTATAGTACTCTGTGTTGTGGCTGCAGCAATCTGGGTTCGAATCCGAGTCATGGCACTATTGTCTCTCTTGCCCATCCCAGCATACTGCTCTCTTACCCCCTGCACCCCACGCCAAGCTAATTTAATGTCTTGCCCCAGACTCCAGTCTCCCTTGTTCAAGCCCAGTTGACCGAGGAACTCAAGGGTGCTCTTGTCTTGGTACATTTTAAACAAAGATGCTTTAACCTGTGGGATTAATCAGTTAATGTACAGATTTCTCCATTTTATAGTCTAAACTAAAATTTTAAAAATTTCATAATTTGTATGCTATAAAGTAATACAGAAATACTGGTGCTTTAGTCATTTGTAACTATAAATCACAAATTTGGAATAAACTTCCTTTTACCATTAAAAAAACACCTCTTTTCAAATAGAATAGTATATTTATGTTAGCAATGTGGCAATGAAATCTCAATAAACTGAAAACTTTCAGAGAAAATGCTGAAGTGTAAGAAGTGAAACATCAGAAAACAACAAACTTTGTGGTAACATTTCCCAAATTCACCTGTCTTCCAAGTTGTGAATTATATGGGATGTGAAGTAATGGTTCAGATTTGTATTGAATGCTGTGCCAGAGACTCAGTAAATCATAGTGTTTATAATTATGAAGTGGATAAAACTTAGGGTTTCATTCCCATAAATTTAAACAAGCTTTTCATTTGGCCATATTACTTGGAACTGAAAATGCCTACTGAGTAGTACTTGAGAAAACACACACATATACACACGCATGCTCACACCCCTCGTCTACATATTTGTTTGAAATAAGAGATTTAAAGAAAGTAAATACTAAGCAGCTGGAGAGATGGCGCAGTGGTTGAGAGCACTGCTACTACTCTTCCAAAGGACCCAAGTTTAAAACACCCACAAAACTGCTCACTGGTAGGGGATCCAGTACCCTCTTCTGGACCTCTTGAGCACTGCATGAATGCAGTGCATAGGTATACATACATATATGCAAAACACATGCACATAAAAAAATAACTTGTCACAGAGTCCCTTCAGTTATAAAAAAGAAAAAATAAAGTAAATACATATCTTAAAATTTGTAGTTGAGTAACATTTTTTCCTAACCTATCTAATAGCCTTGGAACTGAGTCATAAGTGGATAAATGTTAAGGTTTGATGTGTATTTTCAATCTTCCATATTTTCAGAGGTCAGATCCACAGCGTTCATTAGACAAGTAAAAGTAATTCCTGTTTTCTTTAAGAATTATCTAACCCTTTGCTTGCATAGTTTTGGACAAATTATTAGTTGAAGTAAATGCCTTATGCATGGGGCTAAATTGGATTCTCATGCTATTTTATCTCAAGTTTATATTTATTTGAAACTGTGTACATTTTGAAAGCAACACTTTCACATTTTTTTTTATGAATCAGGGGGAGGATTAATTGGAAGAAAAGGCTACATAGGCTCTCTGGGGAAAAGTGACACAATGATGTGTGCAGTGTATGGATGGACTGAAGAGATGGCCTTTTCTGGAACATCCACAGGAGATGTGTGCATCTGGAGAGATGTCTTTCTTGTAAAAACAGTTAAAGCCCATGATGGGCCAGTGTTCAGTATGCATGCATTGGAGAAAGTAAGTAACCTAAAGTCATTTTAAGTTAAATACAGTTATCATAGAAGGAGCACTGGTTTGTACTTGGCTACCCAACTATAGTCTGTGTTTTTTCCTTTCTTTACAAATCCCTAAATATGATACGAGATAGGTATGCTGTATACAAACATGTTTAAAATGTCACGTAGTGGCACATGCTTGTAACCCAGGACTCAGAAAATGAATGGAGGAAGATCATAAGTTCAAAGTTATCTTTGGATGAATAACTAGTTCAAGGATAGCCTGAACTACATGAGACCCTGTCTAAAAATAAAAATAACAAACAAAAAGCTTTTGCTAGAAGTGGTGACTCATGTCTGTAATCTCGGCACTCAGAAGGATTGGAAGTTTGAGGCTATCCTGGACTATAAACAGAGACTTGTTTCAAAAAGAAAAAGAAAGAATGAAAGAAAGGGCTGATGAGATGGATCAGCATGTGCAGCATACTCACTGCACAAGCCTGACAACCTGAATTCAGCCCCTGGTACCCATGGTGGAAGGAGAGAGCCAACCTGCAAAAGTTGTCCTCTGACCTACACAGAAAAGCTGTCACACAAATTTTTATTATGAAAGAAAGGAAAATGAAACCTTACTATATTAAGGCCCTGCTATGTGTCAACATTATGCTAAGTGCTCTCTGTATAATCAGATGCAGTACCGTTGCTGTTCTTTCTTTTCCAGGGTAAAGTAGGAGGCTTTGGAAGGATGTGTGATTGCTGAAAGTGGCAGTCATAATTCATCACCCACTTTAGAAACTGGTCTTTTGGCATCCTCTCCTATCTTTATAGATTCTGTGTTGATGTTTGGGAAATATAATAAATACTTATACTAATCCCTGTTACTCAGAAGTTGTGACTTTCATCTATATTCTTTTCTCTATAGTTTTTTCAATATAAAGCAGGTAATTGTTTTCGACAAACTTTAGTCTTTACTAACTGGGACTCTTTGTTTTTATAGGGATTTGTAACTGGAGGAAAAGACGGTGTAGTAGCCCTTTGGGATGATTCCTTTGAAAGATGTCTTAAGACCTATGCTATAAAAAGAGCTGATTTAGCCCCAGGATCTAAAGGTGATTTCATATTTAGTCTATTGTTTAGGAAAAGGCTAATTATTCATCAATATTCTCATTCACTGAAGTGGAACATAAGAAATATGTTTCCTTTCTTGATGAGCATCAGAATTGCATAGAAATCACTTAACTTGATACCAGAGTCATCCTGCTCCTTTTTCTGGTGTACCTGATGAAATACGAACTATGACACCCTTAACATTTAACTTTTGCATTTATCAGCATTCAGGAGCTTGCTGTCAGGCTGCATTTTGAGTTTACCTCTCAATCCTGATAACCTGAGTTCAGTCCCTGGAACCCTCTCTAGCCGTGCAGGTCTTCCATTGTCTTTTGTTTGTGCATTTCCTCCTATTAGGGATGATGCCACAGTCCCACCAATCATGAGGCCTTTCTGCAAGCTTTTACTTGTTCCTAGAGTCTGTTATTCTCTCAACGACAGAACCACATGCTCACTATTCAGATCTCAAACAGAATTTATTCTAAATGACTTCATCCTCATTTCCCTCTTCAGGAAATTTAATTGCCTTCTTAAATTCTCCCTTTCTAATAACCTTCTCACACAAGATCTGTTGCAAGAACTAGATCTGCCACGCTTGCCAATACATTACTGAGGCCTGCCTAGGACACCCTGAGGGAAGGGATGTATCTTACACTGAATTAGAATTCCTGGTTTGGATTTTATAAATAACCTAAGGGAAATGGAAAGAAGATGATTTGCTAATGTATGAGGCGAAGAAGTAGTTATCAGAATGGTAGTGTGGGATCTGGATAGAACAGAATTCTATGTGGTTATGCTTATTCTGAGATTAACAAGTTGAATGATTAAAGGAAATAGAATTTCTTAAATATAAAAAACAACTTCATAATGTGATTTTTTACCACCCAAATAGCATCAGTTGGAAAATATAAATTCTGGAATTAACTTCATACCTACAAGAACTTTTCTATTTAACATTTCAGGTCTGCTCTTGGAAGATAACCCATCTATACGTGCCATATCATTAGGACACGGTCATATTTTAGTTGGCACAAAGAATGGTGAAATATTAGAAGTGGATAAAAGTGGCCCAATAACACTTTTGGTCCAGGTACTTTAAATACTGATATGCACTTTTTCCTTTGAACTTTATGTTTTCATTCAGAATATGAGAAGCAAAATTGGCACTGCAGAAAACAATGCAAAATGAGTTAGGGAAACATTTCTTGATGTTGATATAAATAGAAAATTAGTTCAGTGACTAGACATAATTCAATAAATTGATATACATGTTCTCATGCAGAATTATTGCCAATATTTAGGTAAAACTTTATCACTAATTATTAAATCAATGGGACAAAAGCTAGCTATAATATATTTGACATAGATGTTCATTTCATGTTTGATTTTACTTTTTTGGGAGCATTTGTTAAACATGAGATATTTATTTTTCTGAAACTCTTTGGTTAAGTATATCTTAAGCTTATAGCTTACAGAAGTGGAAAGGGAGAGCATGACTATATACTAAAACTGTATTACTGAAAGTATTTATCAGTGAAAAGAAGCTAGTGGAAATTCAGAAATAAACTTTTTTAAAAAACTGAGTCCCACTGTGGTTTGGAACTTGCTGTGTAGACCAGACCTGCCTCAGAATCTTGGAGATCTACTTGCCCCTGCTCCTGCTTCTGCCTCCTTTCTTAATACAGGCATATTTCTTTACCCCTCCGCTTCATTCTTGTTAGGACACCAAAGAGTACACACAGAGCACTGCTCATGCTTTATTTGGTGCTTTATTGTATCTTTGTTGTGCTTGGGGTTTTTTTTGCTTTTGTTTTGTTTTGTTTTTTCGAGACAAGGTTTCTCTTTGTAACAGTGTAACAGTCCTTGCTGTTTTGGAACTAGCTGTTGTAGACCAGACTGGCCTCAAACTCACAGAAATCCACCTGCCTCTGCCTCCTGAGTGCTGGGATTAAAGGCATGCGCCACCACCACCTAGCTGGTGCTTTATTGTTAATACCCTGTGAATGAGATTGTGTAAAAGGCAAAACATGTACGAATAATTTCACCTGCATAATATATCTTTGAAATAAATACATACTGAAGTCATTGTGGGGTTACTGGTGTGTGTGTGTGTGTGTGTGTGTGTGTGTGTGTGTGTGTGTGTGTGTGATGGGGAAGAGTGTGTGTCTGTGTAACTCTGATTGGCCTTGCACTCATGATTTTCCCCCTTGGGTCATTCATAACATGCCTGGCTAGTCATGGTACTTCACCTGTTTATGAGAACTTAGATGTTATTACTACAAAACTCTTAAACGCGAAAATAGGAGCATTACTTTTTAAATTTTCACAGAAAAAAATTTAGAAATCATAAATGTTATCTAAATTGTGTGGGGTGAGGAGCTGAGAAGAGTTGGAGAGGCGATAAACAAAATACATTGTTTATGTGCATGGCATTCTCAAGGAGTAAGTGAAAATATGTAAAAGAGAGAGGAAATTTTAGATAAAACAAACTACCTAGGCTTATTTGTGTACAAAAGTATTCGTGCAGTGGACCACACTCAGAATCAGAAGGAATCCAGGGAGATGTGCCTCAGTATAGGAGCAAGCTCTTGGCAGCTCAGTGCAAAAGACAGAGATCCACTTGGTTAGAATCGTTAAACCGTAGCTTGGCATTATTGGCAGTTTGTAATTGTCAGATTCTCTGATTAGAGTCCATTGATGGCTTCTGTTTGGCAAAATATCTAGTTTCATATTAGTGTTTATGTTGGCTTTCAGGATGCTTACATAGCACCTAAAGTGTGGATGCTGTCCTAATGGCCTCCTAAGTAAAATTGTTCTCAATACATCTTTTTGGAAAATGTGCTAGGAATTTAGGCCAGGGTCTCATGCATTCTGATTCATATTCTACCACTGAGTCACACCCCAAGCCATCTTATTATATTATAATTATTATTATTATATTTATTATAAGGTAAAGTTTTAATGTCTTTTTCACTTCCTTACATGGGGATTCCTGATAGCTTTGCCTTAGCTGTTATTATGTAAATGTGTGGGTAAAAGCTTAGTGAGTCCAGTGAAACTAATCAAGCAAAGGCTTAATTGTTGGAAATAAGAAAAGCAGGGCTGGAGAGATGGTGCAGAGGTTAAGAGCGTTGCCTGCTCTTCCAAAGGTCCTGAGTTCAATTCTCAGCAACTACATGGTGGCTCACAACCATCTGTAATGGGGTCTGGTGCCCTTTTTGGCCTGCAGGCATACACACAGAATATTGTATACATAATAAATAAATAAGTATATTAAAAAAGCAGTAGTAATTTCAGCTGTAACAACTATGTACCTTGGATATTGAGTTAATAAATTAAAACTGAGAGAGCCTCTGTAATATGAGTTTAAAAATGAACATAAAGAAATTAGTTGTATTTCTTTATACTATCAATACAAATAAAATATTACAGAAAATACTACTCATAAAATAAAACTATACAATAACCAGTATTTTATTTTTTTACTATTTTTACATGTATTCATTGATTTGGAGGACAATGCACATGGCATGTGTGTGGAAGTCCGAGGACAACTTGGGGTGTTAAGTTCTCATCTTCCACCATGGGGTCTAGGAATCAAAATCAGATTGTCAGGCTTGGGGATGTGTCTGATCCTTCCCACTGGTTATTCCAATAATTAGGAATTTTAGAGTTAAAATATGGAAGACCTGCTCTAAGAACTATTAAATTTTAATAAAGATATAAGGAATCTAAATGAATTATAAACTCTGTGTAATTATAATCCATACTTTGATAAGATTTTTTAATAATCTTCTCTTTAAAAAGTACCTAGAAAGGAAAATAAGAATAAGGAAGAACTTGTTGATACACGTTCCATGATAGAAATATAGAAAACACAAATTCATATTAACTAAAAATATGGGAACATGTATCCCTAACAGGATGTTAAGACAGCAGTGTTTGTAGTAGTGCTGTCTGTTGATCAGTGTGGGGATCTGTTCTAATGGGAGCAAGTTCTCATGAACACGAAATAGCTCTTAAGTCACTAAGATCTCTAAATACTGTGAGATAGTTTCTATGGTTGTTATTGTATAGCCTTATTAAGCTTTTTCCTATTTTTTGATGCTGTTTTAAACAGGATTTTCTTATCTTATTTTCAGATCATTCTTTGCTAGTGCATAGAGCAGTTGATTTTGTACACAGCCTGTGAATGGAAACTTAGGTCCTATAGGCTTGCTAATTTCGTTTATTATTTATAATGTTGCAGTAGATTCTTTATAATTTTTTAGGTACAAGATCTTGTCATCAGTAAATAACTGATCACTTCCTCGTGTCAGTTCTGGGTGGCTGTTACTTCTTTTTCTTGGCTAGTTGCCCTGGCTAAAACTTGCAACATGAGAGTCTGTTCTGTTGGGGTTTCTGTCCTGCCCAGTTCCCGCATTCAGTAAACTTCCCAAGGAAAATCACATAGAAGTCTCCATAAATCATTAACTGATTGGCCCATTAGCGCAGGCTTCGTATTAGCTCTTTTATCTTATATTAGCCCATTATTCTAGTATATGTTAGCCACATGGCTCAGTACCTTTTTCGGTGTGGGCTTCCTCCTTTCTAGAATTCTCCTGTTCTTATTGCCCCTTCTCTACTTCCTGTCTGGTTGTCCCATCTATACTTCCTGCCTGGCTACTGGCCAGTCAGTGTTTATTTAAAACATAATTGACAGAATACAGAATTGTCCTGCATCGAAAACTTCCATTCTAACACTGAATATAAGCAATGAGAACAGACATTAATGCTTCTGTTCCTGGTCTAAGTAAAGCTTTACGCTATCAATCACTAAGTGTGATGTTCACTGAAGGAGACTCCTTCCCTTCCTCTGTTGTTTCTTTCCTCTCTCCCTCCACTTCCTCCCTCCCTACTTCTCTTTCTTCCCTCCCTCTCTCCCTCCTTCCCTTACTCTCTCCTCTCCTTCCTTTCCTCCCTCTTTTCTTCCCCCTCCCTCTTTTCCTTCCTTGTTCTCTCCCTTCTTTCCTCCCTCCTTTCCTTCCTTTCTTATTTTGAGACATAGTTTTGTAGGTTATCCTGGCTTGTCAGGAACTCACTATGTAGAATAGGCTGGCCTTGAATATGCAGCTATCCTCTTGCCTCAGCTTCCTGAGTGATGATAAAATAGGCATGTAGGTTTTTCATAATGAAATTGTAGGTTTTTCACAAATGCTCTTTGCTAAGATTGGGGAATCCTGATTTAATTTCTAATTTATTAAGTGGTGTAAATCATGGGCCAGGAGGGATTTGTCAGATTCTTTTTCTGTGTCTATTGGATGCTCATGGCGTTCTGATCTTCATTCTGTGACACGTATTACATCAATTGATTCTGAGGATTGACAGCCTTGCTTTCCTGGTGGCAGTGTATAATTGTTTTTACATGTGGTAGATTCTGTTTGTTAATATATTGTCGACGACTTTAGTAATCCTGGTGAGACGAGTTATTGCTTTGTATTTTTCTTATCTGGTTGTGGTATCAGGCTTTATGAAATGATTTGTGAATTAGTGCCTCATGGTTTAAGAAGAAAGCCAGAAAACAAAAACTCCTAATCTCTTCATAGAGAAACTGACTTTATAGCAGAACACAGAAAACAATCCTCTCTAAATGTGCTCTCAAACAGTGGAGTTTCATAAACTCAGATGGTATGCTAATCAAAAACATAGACCAGTCAGTTTTCACAGAGGCAAAATCTCAGTCAGGCTCTGGAGTTGAGTATAAGGACAAGAGAAGGCTTCTGGGTCTTGCATACATATAGTGGAAAAAGAGACAGTGATCTCAGGTCTTCCTGAGTTCCAATGGGGCTTCTTTATTCTCCGTAGCACTCACTCGAAGTAGACTTGACATCTGGAACAGGGGCTGGGGGAAAAGGAGTTTCTACTTGTCAGCTGTGCACATCAAGCATCTGTCCTCCAACAGGCAGCTGGTTCAGGGTGGAGAAATCGATATGCTGCCTATCCTGGGAAGCTGACCCTCCAACCGGGAGTTGGGGACAAAGCTAGGTTTCTTGGTTACAAGAGTCTGAGTTGGTTTCCATGTGGATGAGCTGTGACCAGTGAAGAGGTACTGAAATCCAGTACATATGCCATCATTATATTGACCAAATTCTAACAGGTTTTCTTTAGTAAATTTTCCTTTATTTGTTCTAGTTCCTTGAAATCATGTCAGGGCTTTTCTGAATTTGGATCTCTTTATCCACTTCACTGGTGAGCTGGTCTGTAGAGTTCCTTATCTAATTCACGTATTTTAAGGTTACACTGAGATTAACTGTGTTTTCTTTATAGGGACACATGGAAGGAGAGGTGTGGGGTTTGGCCACACATCCTTATCTGCCCATCTGCGCTACTGTAAGTGATGATAAAACTTTAAGAATATGGGATCTCTCTCCTAGTCATTGTATGTTGGCAGTCCGGAAACTGAAAAAGGGTAAGAGGCTCTCAGACTTAACAAAGATTAAGCTGTCACATTCTTCTGACATTCACAAATAGCCATAGAGTGTCTCTAGTAAAGGATTGTTGGATATTCCCTCATTTCCCTTGTGCTGAACTCATGGCACTCCAAGGGCAGGGTGATTTTATTCAGTTTTTTTACTGTTGCCTAACTTCTCTTTAACAATGTAATACCCTTTGGAATGAAGTATTGCCCTCTCTGGTCCAGTAGTATGGCCTTCGTTTGATAGTTGACTCCGTTTTGAACTCTTGTAATTGCTTCTGGAGCTCTTGGTGTAGATGACATTATTTGGGTTCCGCTGCTCTTTTGCTTTTCCTTGCAGTTCTGTAGTTTAACAACACTGGGCATGTATCTGGGTTTACTTGGATTCATCCTGCTTTATGCTTCCTAAGTTTGTGACCTTTTATTTTGTGTTAATGTTGAAAAATTGTCTGTCAATGCTAGTGGTTTCCACTAGGAGTATTATAATTTTTAAAAAGTGTTATGAGAGAAAAGATACCATGCAACTGAGTTTACATGGAGGGTTATTATTATTATTATTATTATTATTATTATTATTATTATTGAAAAGGGAATGAAAAGGAGGGGAGAGGAGAGACCAGCCTCGGAAACAGGAGCAGCAGAAGAGAAAAGAGAGGTAGGGAGGGAGAGGTAGAGAGGGAGAGAGAAGGAAGGGGGAGACAGAGAGGCAGAGAAGCAGAGAGAGAGAGAGAGAGAGAGAGAGAAAGGAACACACACAAACACATACAGAGGGAGGGAAAAGAGGGAGGGAGGGGGAGAGAGAGAGAGAGAGAGAGAGAGAGAGAGAGAGAGAGAGAATATGAATAGGAGGTGGATACGGTTCACCTTTTAAAAGGGAACATAGTGAATGTGCACAGGAGATGCTCTTAGTGGCTGCAGCTGAGGATGTATCCTGTCAGGACCCCAAGGGCAGGCCAGTGCAGACGCCTGAATACTATCAAGGAATACTTCTTTGCATTAGATTATAGGCAGAGTTTATGATTCTGTGATTTTGGATTTAAATATTTTTACTTAGGTATCTTTATTTTATTCAGCATTAGTTCAAGACAGGGAGTTGATTTTCCTAATTTACAAAGGATGTGTGTGAACTTTCTTTTTTGAGACAAAATCTCACTATGTCTTCCTAGCTAGCCTCAAACTCTACAGATGAGGCCGGCCTCGAATTCAGAGATCCATCTACCTCTGCCTCCTGAGTGCTGGGATTAAGGGTGTGAGCCATAACACCTGGTGGTATTTGTGACCACTGCTTATGTTAATATAATAAGATTACTCATGTCACATAGAGTTAATTATGAGACAGTGATGGAAGTGGGCTCTCATAAGAAAAGTTTTTGACAAATGACTCAGTTTTATAGTAATCAGAGAATAAACAAAAGTATAGATACACAATATGTCCTAATGTTTACAGTCTTTAAAGTCTAAGAAATGAATGTATTGTGAATATTTACCAGCCTTTTGCACTTCTTTTTGTAATAATACATTGGAAAGCTCCCATTAACAGCTTTAGTGTGCTGTTGACCACCTGTAATCTCAGTAGAGGTGATATGACTTCAAGTTTCAGGCCAGCCGAGGCTGTACAATAAGACCCCATCTCAAAAACAAACAAAAAGCAACAGTTCTTATATCCTGCAGTTGTAGTTTTTAATTAGAATCAATTATGGATTTTTATGGAATTTCTGTTTCTGGATTCTTGCTATCATTCCATGTCTTTCTTTATTCCATGCACCCCCCCCAATAGCCCCACATCTCTGTAGATCTCTAGTGATGAATTATCTCGGTCCAATATTTAATCTGATAGCTCATTTTAATAATTGTCATTTTTCTACATCAAAACCAAGAATCATGGGTTTGCCCTAGTGGTGGTCCCTGAAAATAATTTCTCAGCCTACCAAGGGTATCAATATAGAGCTTTGTCTCTGTCTTGTTGTCAGAAACAAAATGGCATATAAAATAATAGGTTTAGAAATTGGGAGCAGTGTACACGAATAGGTGGCACAAATCTTTTCACATTCCTGCCACAGAAAAAATGTCTTTTCAAGAGGAGCTAGAATGAAGCAGAGTTGCGTTTTATTAAGAGATTTCAGTGTAACTTTGAGCATGGGACTTAAGATTGGGCGATTGGGAAGAAAGACACACCCAAGAGCATGTTTGTGGGCTTCTTGAAGAGAGGCATACTTCATTGTCTTTCCAATAGCTGTATATACCATTTAGGAGAATTTGAAGCTATTATGCACAAAGAGTTGCTAAGAAACTTTGTAATCATCTGGAGATTCCTGAAGGACAGGGCAGGTTTATAATCCATAAAGTAAACACTTAGGTCACAGGGATGTAGAAAGATAAAAGCAATAGTTCTGTTTGAGATTCTCAGAGGAATCTGGGAAAACAGTAAAGTCTTATTTGTGGTCACATAGGTTTAGGGTTTAAACCTAGTTCATTGGTATTTTAACATTCTTATTTGAAAGTATTTATGAATAAAAGAAACCTTGTCTCTATGTTGAAAGCCTTTAGAGCAAATATGACCCATTGTGTTGGAATTTTTTATTCTTAGCTTGCAAGAGGCTTCAAGGGGATCATTTTCATTCTCATGATGCCATAATGTTCCCTGTTTTTGTATCCTGTCTCATACCTGTGTATCAGCTTGAGCCCATCCTCTTTTCTGGTTATAGAGGATGTTTTGTTCTGTCTATCTATCCCTCCTGCCTCAGCTTCCTGAGTACTAAAGTTATACTAACCCACCACATTCAGCAGAGAGTAAAGCTGAATTGGATCACATCCATGCCCTCTGTGCCGTGTCATCTAGGGCTGCTGTACTGCTGTCGCAGAGCTGAACAGTTTTGATGGCTATTTTGTGGCTTATAAACATGAAACTCCTTTTGTCCATCTTTGCTCTAGAGCAGTGGTTCTCAACCTTCCTGATGCTCTGACCTTTAATACAGATGTTGTGCTGACCCCTAACCATAAAATTGTTTTTGCTGTTACTTCATAATTACAATTTTGTTACTATTATGAATCATATTATAAATATATTATATGCAGGATATCTGCTATGTGACTCATGTGAAAGGGTCACTTGGCCCCAAGGGGGTTGTGACCCACAGGTTGAGACCCACTGCTCTAGAGACTGCTATATTTTACCCACGCTATGAGTCTAATGACAGACAACACAGGGTGGTTCTGACATTTCTTCAGAAAGATGAGTGTTTACAAGCAGCTGTTCCAGGTCATATTTCTCAGATACAGAAAGAAGCAAACTATGTGTATTGGCAAGAGAGTCCTTAGAATTACATAAAAGTTTGAGATCTCAGTCTTGTCAGAGTACAACCAAATGTTCACATTCAAAATTTCAGAGTTCCCATTTAGTTTCCCAATTGTCACAAAAGAATTGTGGAGAGGCTGTGTAATTAAATTGACATTATAATTTACTCCCAAAGTTAAACTTGTGTTTAATTTTTATGGACCGTTGGGTGTCAGGAATTCTTTTAAACTTGTGGAAGCTTTAACGATTCTAACTTGTGCTGAACACTTCAGACCTGAGCTGGTTACTTTCTCTGTAAATTATTTATGCATTCAGAATCTCTTGTAATCATCGTTAGCACAGTGTTTATAGGAGGAGCCACTTGGGCTCCCCAAGGCCTTAAGTATATAGTCATCACAGTCAGCAGCCGGAGAGAACCTGGTTAATTGTGATGCTTGTCCGTGCTTTCAATTACTGACATTTCATTTCCTGTTGGCAGGGACTCAGACTGCTCAGCCCAAAGGTTATTAAGTGACAACTACTAAAAGACAGTTAATTACTAAAAGACAGAAGAGAGGATGCTGGAGGGTATAAAAGGAGCAAGTAAAGAAGCAGATGTACCTGTAATCCGGGACAGTGGACAATGAAAAAGGAATGAACATAAAGGAAGTAGTGGCCTCTTCAGGATGAAATTCAGATCTCTTTCAAGGAGAAGGCCTTTTTTCTGCCAGTGGTAAAGGAGTTTACCAGAAGTCTAGGAAAGTTTCTGTTCTAACATCACAGTCATCCACAGCCCCACCTCAATCCCTGTAAATCCATCTGCTGGACCCACTGCTCTAAAAGAAAGAAGCAAGGTCCCTTTCTTCAGTTTTGGCTTTGCAGTTTTCCTGTGGTATTGGGCCAGGGACTACATTATTAGGGAAGGAATTACGCAAGAAGAAGAGTAGTGTATTGAATATGCGGTAAAGGTCAGCACACTGAGCAGTAACTAGAAAACTGTCTGTAGTATACAGCTGTAGGAACATGGCTGCAGTTTAAAGTCCTTGTGTGGTTGGGTTGAGCTGCTTTGTGTACAATTTCCTGGCATGTAATTCATACCATGTAAAAGGAGGGCAGTCCACATTGGCTTCTATGCAGTGTTGGGGATCATATGCACCCCACTGTGCATACAATTTCCAGTTATACAATTTCTGCCATGCAAGTAAGGGCTCTGCAAATCATAGTCATGTAAATAAGAGCAGTCCTGACCTCAAATTCAGTTCTTGTCCTAGTCTGGTTTCTGTTACTGTGATGAAGACCATGACCAAAAGCAACCTAGAGAGAAGGGGTTTATTTCTGCTCACAGCTGAGTTCCGTCAGGAAGGATAGAACAGGCCCTAAAGCAGGATCCATAGAGGAGTGCTGCTTGCCGACTCGCTCCTCCTGGCTTCCTCGCCTGCTTTCTTCCACACCCCAGAACTACCTGCTCAGGGCGGAACTACCCACAGTGGGCTGGGCTGCACCCCTCACATCAATCACCAGTCAAGAAAATGCCCCATGGCCAATCTGATGGCAGTGTCTTCTCATTTGAGATGCCCTCTTCTCAGATGACTCTATCTTGTATCGAGTTGACAAACTAACCAACACAGTCCCGATCCGAGACTCAGGTCACAGGATAATAGGTTTCAGCTCTGTCACGTTAAGTAGCAGTTTGGGATTCCTGGACAATGCTTGTGGAACGTTCCCAAAGGAGATCCCTGAGCTATCTGCAGAGGCACTTCTTAATGACCTTCCTGCTGTGGAAAAATCATGCTGACTGAAAAGTATCTACATCATTCTGCTTTAATATCAAAAAACAGGGAAAGGAAGTATGGATTTTGGGTTGGCTGGTAATAAATGACAAATTCTATCCAGATTCGTGTTTATAACCACCACCCGCATACTATCATCCCCCGTTTGTTTCTCTAGCTTGTCCTCCCTAGAAGTGTTAATATATGTCAAATGGCTTTCATCATGTTTTCCACTGAGTTTCTTTTAGGCATCCTTAACTAAAGGGATACGTGCTTGATAATTAGATGATTACTTATTCCCAGTGCAGTCTGATTTTTCATTCTGTAACAACCTCACCCTATCCCTCAGATTACATGCTAGTACCAAAAGCTTTAGGGTTTTGCCTTTGCTTGCCATATCTCTTGCTGTTGGGATAAGCTCATTATTATTTCTTTATCAATGTAACTCTGACTGCTTTTAAAATTAATAGTAACATCATTAATAATAAACAATATTAATATTATATATAGTTTTGAAACAGATCTTCCTAGCTTAAACTAATAATTGCCCAATGTCCTTTTTTAATTTCTGAAGCATTTTTACAAAGATGTCCTCATTTTTAAAAATTTTGTTTTTTTAGATTTATTTATTTATTATGTATTCAGTGTTATGTCTGCATGCTTCCTTGCATGCCAGAAAAGGGCACCAGATCTCATTATTGATGTATGTGAGCCACCATTTGGTTGCTGGGAATTGAACTCAGAACCTCTGGAAGAACAGCCAGTGCTCTCAGCCTCTGAGCCTTCTCTCCAGCCCCCAAAATTTTGTTTTAAAGAACATTCAAAGATAGCTCTTGCCTCCCACCCCAATCTTCACTTAGATCATTGGCTATAGTTGGATTTTCTATTACTCTAGCCCCATGTTGGAATACCAAATGTTGTTGGTTGTTTTACTCTTTTGGCTTTTGGGGGCCCACCACCCAGCTCCCAAGTAAATCACACATGAAGGCTAAGTCTTACTTATGAATGCCTGGCTTAACTTGGCTTGTTGTTAGCCATCTTTTCTCAACTTAAACTATTCCATCTATCTTTTACCTCTGGACTTTTTCCTTTTCTATTTCTTTATACCTTTCTTTATATCTTTCTCTGTGGCTTGCTGGGTAGCTGGGTCTCTGGCCTCTGATGTCCTTCTTCCCTTGTTCTAACTTGCTTCTTTTTCCTCTCCAGATTTCGCCTTCTATTTATACTCTCTGCCTGCCAACCCTACCTGTCCTTTTCCCTGCCTCGTTGTTGGCTGTTTAGCTCTTTATTAGACCATTATGTGTTTAAGACAGCCAAAGAATCACAGCTTCACAGAGTTAAACAAATGCAGCATAAATAAAAGCTATACATCTTTACATTGTTAAACTAATGTTTCAGAGTGTAATGTGACACACCTTAAAATAATATTCTACAACAATTGGCTTTTTACTAGTTAAGAATTCTCTTTTTATCAGCTTTCTGTTAAGGTAAATAACTGTACATTCTTGTTAAGGTTAGAAACTCATTTGTTTTAACAGAATTTCTTGACTTCTTTTTTATGTTGATTTGAGGCCATAATAAATACAGGTTCCTCTGTATAATTAAAGGCTCTTAAAGCACATACTCTAAACTTGTATAAGTGACAAGAAATTCCCTATTGCTTTCCTTCTCTTTCAGGTGGGAGGTGCTGCTGCTTTTCTCCTGATGGAAAAGTTTTAGCTGTAGGTCTCAATGATGGAAGCTTCTTAATGGCAAATGCAGACACTCTAGAGGATCTCGTCTCCTTTCACCACAGAAAAGATATTATTTCAGATATCCAGTTTTCACCTGGTGAGATTGCATTGAAATTATATTTGATTATTTGCATCAATCTGGCAGTGAGTAAATGTGTCAACGTGTAATAATTTTCTAACTTACTTTACCTCAGACCATTCTCTCTGTCTCTCTCTCTTTGTGTGTGTGGTTTTTTTTAGTTTGTAGTGTATATGCATGTGTTGTATGTACACTTGTAGAGGACAGAGTTAGGTGCCCTGCTCGATCACCACCCACTTTAGTCCTTTATGACAATTCCTTACTGAACCTGAAGCTAGGCTACCTGCAAGGTCAACAGTCCTCCTGTCTCTGACCCCAGCAATGTTGGGGTCACAGGGTGTAGTCATACCCAACTTTTATATGGGTATGAAGATCCAAATTTAAATCCTCATGCTTTCATTGCTAGAACTCTTATCACTGACCATCTCTCCAGCTCCAGAATTTTACTTTTTGATTAGGCAGTGGGGTGAAGTGTAAGAGCCCTGTACTTGCCAGGTACAAATATCTTGTTTAATCTTAATCCTTGTGCCAGTAATGTTCCAAATGACTTGAGGCCAGGACAATTTAGGTGGACTTTAGTTTTCATATTTGCAAATAAAAGGGAACAAATAACTTTTTTTGATATAGTAATGCTTTTGAAGTTGCATGTTTCATGTTACCAATTTCTTTGATTCATTGTCTACTACAGTGCTGATTAAAATGACTAAATTACTAATGATAAGATGACATTTCTTATATTGATTCATGTCCATTTCTCCCCTAAACTTAGCAAGATTTTTCTGGAAGGATTGATTGTATCAAAATTGGAACATAAATGACTCTTTAAGATTTGCTGTCCAAAATATGGGAAGGCAGTGCTTAGGTGTCATCAGTGTGAGAGGATTTGTGCTTATATTCATGAGGCCTTCGATTTGTTCCCCAGAAAAACAATGAACAAAGTCAGAATATGTAAGATTGAAAATAAAATAAAATAAAATTGGCCGTACACTGAAAATTCACTTCATTTTTGTTATTAATATTCTTGAAAAAATATATTGCCATTTGATATCAACATTTATATCTGATTATAATATAATTTACTGGACGCTTAAGATTTCCCCCAAAAGATAAGTAGAGTTACCTCTGGTTGCAGAGTTAAACTCCTCCCACAGGTAGGAAATACCAAGCAAATGTTTCTGTTGTAGGTTCTGGGAAATACCTAGCCGTGGCGTCCCACGACAGCTTTATAGATATATACAATGTGATGAGCAGTAAACGAGTGGGCATCTGCAAAGGAGCCACCAGCTACATAACCCACATTGACTGGGACTCCAGAGGTAAGACTTCAGTGACTTGATACTGACAAGAGTGTCGTGGCGCTGGTATAGCTCTTTACAGGAGCCCCAGGTGAGCGCTGTAAAGTTCAGACTTTTCAGTAGCACATGTCATTCAGATGGGAGTACAGTAGGTGTTAAGAAGTTAATTTTAAAGTGATTCAATTTTATCCAAGAAAGAATTTAGTCATAATGTTCTGCTTTTTGTCAGGTAAGTTTCACGCATTTCAAATTTGGAAATAGAAATGTTAGTGAAGATTTTAAAAGCATTTCTTCCATGACTTAATTTACTATATGTTTTCTAAAAATCATCATAATCTTGTGGCATAGTATTTAATGAGAACTTCTTTGCAGATGTATAGCATATAACACTTTGAAAAGTTCAAACAAATGTTAAATATTTTAAATATCCTCATTTTAAAGGCTATTTCACATTTTCACTTTGTAAATTTCATGCTTATAAGGTTAAGATTTCACAAATATCCTTAAACTGTTTACTTGTACTTTTTAAAATTTGAAACAATTTTAACAGAACAATTTGTTTCAGTTTTCTTTTTAGTGGACATAGCAAGTAAAATAGTTTTATCTATTTGCCTACATAAAAATAAGCTTTTTATGAATGAAATTATTTAATTATAAGGGAATTAAGAAAATGCAATGATGTTAATATAATCACTATAGAGGAAACTGACCTAGGACCTTGCGCATGCTAGGCAAGTGATCTACCACTGAGCTGTGTTCTACCCCATTTCTCATTTTCCACTTTCACATGGGGTCTCACTTAATCCCACAGGTTTGCCTTGAATTTACTCTGTACTCCAGCAGTCCTTGAAATTGTGTGTTTGCTGTCCTAGTCTCAGTCTCTTGAATGCCTCAAACTTAAGTTTTCCTGTAAAGAATGCAAACAAGGCACATATATCCATGCAAAGACATAGCTATCACTTCATAGGGAGTAAGAGACTACTTGTTCTGGAGCCAAATATGAGTGACCATCGCCTAGGAACACAGACTCAGGTTACTCCTAATACCATGTCCCAAGGTAGTAACAGTTACATGAAGTTTACATAATCATAAATCCAGGAAAGTTATAAATCAAGACATTTTAAAAGTACATTTGTGTTTAGACCAAGTAGATGGGTTATGCAAAGAGGAAGCTCTGTTTAAGGCTTCAGATGCTGCCTGCAGACATTAGTCTCTGGGTCGGTGGAAGCTAGAGCTATGAATATCCTAAAAGGATTTACCTAATTAATAGTCACAAACATGCCAGGTCTCCTGCAGAGGTGAGTTGTAGGTGACTTCTTAGGGAACTAAAGCTAACCCACGATAATTTGTCTCCAGACCAGAATATTCCATTCTCCCTAGAGAATTACACAAGTTCTGATCAGCCTGTGAGATGTTTATCACATGTTACGTTTTGTTTTCTTTCTGGGAATTTTGGTTCAGGGTCATGATCTTTGTATTTATTTGTTTTTAATATGTATGTCTGTAACTTTTAAATTTTTTCTTTTAAGGAAAGCTTTTACAGGTCAACACTGGTGCTAAAGAGCAGTTATTCTTTGAAGCTCCCAGAGGAAAAAAACAAACTATCCCCAGTACAGAGGTAGGAAGATTGAAGTGATGTTTATATAATTGACATTGATTGGAAAGCTAAGGCCTCCTTCCTACATGTGATGACCATTCTCACATTGTTTGGATAGGTCTGTGGGTGGCATTGTTTTACTGGGCTACATAGATACCTAGATGGGTAAAGGAAAGGGAAACTTTTTAAAAGAAGGAATCTGGGCCTGGTGGCTCACACCTTTAATCCCAGCACTGGGAAGGCAGAGGCAGGCAGATCTCTATGAGTTCTAGGTTACACAGGGTTTACATAGAGAAGCCCTGTCTCCAAAAAGAAAACAAAAGGAATATAAAAACTTGTATACTGGGGGCTGGAGAGATGGCTCAGTGGTTAAGAGCACTGTCTGCTCTTCCAGAGGTCCTGAGTTCAATTCCCAGCAACCACATGGTAGCTCACTACCATCTGTAATGAGATCTGGCGCCCTCCTCTGGCGTATGGGTATACATGGAGGCAGAAAGTTGTATACATAATAAATAAATAAATCTTTGAAAAAAAACTTGTATACTTAGCTGCACTTGAGTCACTGTCCTAAAAGGATGATAGTAGAGGATGTGCCATCTCCTTTGAAGTACCGTGTGCATGACCTCTTTTGAAGCCTGTGTACCTAAGATATTTGTTGTTTCAGGTATGTATGAGGGTGGGAGAGGAGAAGAGGGCAGAGATAGGGAAGGAAGAAGGAAAGAAAATTATTCTCAGTCTTGTGTCTTATAATATTACTAATTTGGCATGACCTAGGAAATGCTCAGCAGATTTGACGTGAACGGGGCTAAAGAAAGAAAGAGGCTCTCAGAGTCTTAATTTCTAGACTAATTGGAAAACATGTTTATGACACATTAATAGAGACTTAGATGCATAGTAAATATTGGTTTTGGCTAATCTTCGGGAAGAAGCAGTTTTACTTATCACTTTTTTTCAGCAGCTAGGACACATAGTATGTATATAGAAAGTATGTCCTGAATAGTATCATGTTGAAATTCTCTGCCGGTGGTGGGCCTGGGGAGCTATAAAACCAGTTTATAAAGGACAGTTTTCCTGTTAAATCTTAAGCAGTGACAGAGAAATGTTTAGACTTTGCATATTAAATATTAGAAACTTACAGCATTTTTTTTATATATTTTTAGGTGGAAAAAATTAGTTGGGCCTCATGGACAAGTGTCCTTGGTTTATGTTGTGAGGGAATTTGGCCAATAATTGGAGAAGTCACAGATATAACTGCCTCTTGTCTCACCAGTGACAAAATGGTCCTAGCCACAGGAGATGATTTAGGATTCGTGAAACTGTTTAGATACCCAGCTAAAGTATGTGTTTTTCTTTAACTTATCTAATGATCATTGTAATGAAAGTGGTGAAAGTAGCATGATTTCATTGTTTTAACATTAATAATGCATAGATAGGAAGTAATGCTATATCACCAGAGGTTTGGAACTGTTTTTTCTATTCTTGGCATTATATTTATAGCTTTTATCTAAAATAAGTATTATAGTTTACTAAACTGTGCCTTGGTTTGTATGTTACATATTGTACAGTGCCTTATTTTGTATGTTATATTGTATAGTGCTTTTCATTATTAAATATATAAATATCTCTCCCTCAATGTTCTTTTTATCACTATTAAATAAATTTTATAATTATAAGTATAAATATAACTTAAATATATATCATTAGGAGTCAATATAAACTTTATAAATGTAGATTTTACATTAGAAAAGAGGGCAATTTAATATTAAATATTTAAATAAAATTAAATAATACTGGTTAATGTCATGATTTTTTTCTGACTCCAGATAGTACAGATTCTTTACAGTGCTACATTGCCTAGGCTGTGTTGCTTGGTTGTTCAACTCATCTTTTTACTAACCTCTGTTCACACTACTGTAAAACTTAAGGCTCTGCTTACTACAGAAATAAAACCTTGTGTATAGAGTGCATGGGCATTTACTTCCTAGTTGTCATAAATTACATTATAGATTATAATCTAGCATCAATATGAATATAAACAAAATTTGAAATGGGATGCTAAAAATATATCATGATATTTCATTCATGGTAACCTCAGCTGCCCATATGAGCATTTTTAGATTCTCACTGAAATGAAAACATAGGTTTAAAACTTCTTTTTGGGAGCTTGGGCACTTAAATAAACACCCCAGACAGGGAGTTTCTACTCAGTGGGAGAAGGGAGGAAAAGAAGGGGGAGCTCACTATAGCAAGAACCACACAATTTTAGAGAAACTCTGTGCTTTGAAGACAGACTCCTCCTCAACATAAAAATAAAAGGGTTGGCCTTTTCCATCTCTCCTCCGAAGAGGCAGCTTCTGCCTTGCTCCCTTCTCCCTACTTTTCCCCTTCCCCTCTCTGTCTCTCTGTCTCGTCTGTCTGTCTGTCTGTCTGTCTCTCTCTCTCTGCCTCTCTTAGCTCTTCTCCCTTCTCTCCTTCCCCCTTTCCCTTCCATAACCCACTAAATAAGTATCCCACTTACTCAGAAAAAAAGGGGTCTTTATTACATTTATCTGTGAGGAATAGCACATGTGCCTCATGGCCTGTGTACATATGGAGGCCAGAGGACAACTTGGAGAGTCGCTTCTCTCCTTCCACCAAGTGTTCTGAAAATTAAACTCTGGTCACCTGGTTTTGCGGCAAGTCCCTTTGTCTGCTCAGTCATCTCACCAGCCCTCTCATTTTCATTGTCTTCCCCCCCACCCCGCCCCAGAGAACTCACTGATTTTACTACTCACTATGTTTTGCTTACTTTTAAAAAGGTTTTCACATTTTTTTCTTATTTTTTGAATGTGGGGATTGGTGGGCATATGTGCACATATATGTCTATGTATATGAGCATGTGTGTGACCTCACACAGAGGTCCGAGGATACTTCCTGAAGTTGGTTCTCTCCTTCTGCAGCATGGCGTCTAGAGAGCACATTCATATCATCAGACTTGGCACAAGTGCCTTTCCTGTACCTGCTGAGCTATCTCCCTGACTACCATGCTTTATTTATTTAAGAAACTTTAACAACTTCGAAAAGATGTTCACTTAAAACCTGCTTATAGTTTATGATCTCAAATTTACTGTATAATTAATCTTTCCTGGGTCTATAACTTACAGTTCACTTGGTATTTAAAAGGGAAATGTAATTCTGGAGGATGTAGTTCTATGGTAGAGTATCTATTGCCTACTTAGCAGGTGTGGAACATCAAAGGACAAAAGAAAGAAAGAAACTATGTGTAGGTAGTACTTACCAAAGAGAGGGCAGTGAATTGAAGTGAAATAATATTGTGTGTATACATATTATATATATATGTATATAATGTATATATATGTATATATAATAAAACAAAAGTTTCCATGCTAGTATTCAAAAAGCATGTCTGAATTTGTTTTATTTTCAGGGAAAATTTGGAAAGTTTAAGAAGTATGTGGCTCACAGCACACATGTCACAAATGTTCGCTGGACTTATGATGACAGTATGCTGGTTACCCTAGGAGGTGCAGATATGTCTTTAATGGTGTGGACAAACGAAATGGAGAACTATCGAGAAAAAAAGTCTTGTGATAGTGAAGAATCTGATATAGATTCTGAAGAAGATGGAGGTATGTCATTTTAAAATATCTTAATAAAAACAGAAAAAGTAGCTCTACTGATTTAAACTACAGAAGTTAAAAAAAATAAGTAGTAATGTGTTTGAACAACTGTGTTATTATTGTTTGGGTCAGTTTTACAACAGAATTGTTTTTGTGATTCATGACTGGCATGTATTGATGGCTTAGATATTCACCATCTGTAAGACAGCCAATCATATTTTAAGTGCTGTTAAAAGCTTTTATGTTCCTGAGCTTTATATTTTAAGATCATTTTTATTTTCTTAATATGTCAGTAATATCAGTAATTATAAAAACATAGGATGAATAATTTAACCACCCACACTTAACAGTTGACAGTATATACTATTATAATTATGCCCTTATGTTCATAATATTTTTAATAAAAATGAGATGACTGAGTTCATATTTGTAGCTTGTGGTGCATAATTAGTGATAATTAGTAGACATTATTACATATTACTAAATATTCTTCACATAAATCTTTCTAGTTCCATATTTAGTAATGCAGCTTTAACAATTTATTTTTCACTGTTGGAAGAAATAGAATTTATAAGAATGTAAGTGATCACCTTGCTATCGTTTGATAACCATTGTATTTGATGGTAGGCTATGACAGTGATGTGACAAGAGAAAATGAAATCAGTTACACCATCAGAGCCTTATCAACCAATATCCGCCCAATGCTTGGAGTCAAGCCTCATTTGCAACAAAAAGAGCCATCAGTTGATGAGAGGTAATAATAAAACTTAGTTAGGTGAGAAAATGATAATGATATAAAAATTGAATTATATATAAAATTGAATTATATATAAATTTTCTGTAGACGCTGCTAGTAATATATTGAATTATGCAGTTGTTGAACCACTGTTAGAAGCTGTTCTTAAGTGCTCTTGGTGTTTACACTGTCTTTACAAGGAGTTTAGGGAATGTCATATCCATATATAAAGTTACTATGACTGAAGTAATCTTATTTGCTGACTTTCATAATTGTGTGTGATAGATTAGGTGTGACCCCGTCTCTAAAAGCCCTCAATGAAGGATCAGATGCCATTATTTCAAAAACTGTATCCACAACATGAGTTGAAGTGGAATTTCTTTACTGGAAATTACTGGTCTTGGTATAGGATCAACACATGCAGAGCAATTTTATGAAAAGAAAACTCCTGTGTTTTTTTGTATATACACACAAGACATGTTTGTGTGATTGTATATGAACACAAGGTCAGAGAAAGACCTTGGCTGTTAGATCTTGTTTCTCAGGGGCCACCCATTAATTAATTAGAGACAAAATCTCTCACTGGGCCTGAATTCCCCAAATATCAAAGTCTGCCTGACCAGGAAGTCTCAGGGTTAACATCTGTTTTGTTGGTTTATTTTGTTTTGTTTTTTAACATGGGCTCTGAAGATTGAATTTAGGTCCTCATGCTTGTAATGCAAGTACATTGCTGACTGAGCTGTCTCCCCAGCCCAGCAGAGAACTTTTTAGTGAAGTCTTTGCTGAGAAGAGAATTTGACCTAATGCATTCCTAGTCAAGGATGGAGAACAGTGAAGAGGCATTAAGGATTTGAATGTGTAGCTCGGTGATAGAGTACTTGCCAGCACGTGTGAGGCCTGGGCTCTATTCTAAGAACCACAAACAGAACAAACTGAGCCAAAGTACAGACTTCACAAGTGAAGAGGTTTTAAGAAATAATAAAAAGACATTGTCCAGAGAAGGTGATAACAGGTAATGTGGATGGGATGCTACCCACTGCTAGTGACTTCCAGAAAAGGCTGTGATGAAGGAAACTTTAAGAAGTTCATGTTTGATGGAAAAGCAAATAACATGAAACGTGGGTTTAATGTTCAGGGATAGAGGTGAAGTTAGGGGTGAGCTGTACCTAATAATGGGGAAGGAGACAGCTAGGCACTCTAGGACTCACTGTAGGCAGTGTTCCCAGGGAATGCAGCTCCGCTCTGCTTCAGGTGCTCAGTGTGTCCATAAATGTTCAGGTAACCACAGTGGGTGGTCATCTAAAGAAGAGTCAGAGGGTGGTGTGCATTTGTTCTGTGTGAAGAAGCAAAGTATAAAATTGTTAGAAAAGTCATTCATACCATGATCTGAATACTTATATTAAAATTCCAGGGTAAGGCAGCTTGCTAGAAGATAGTGTCTAGTGCTAAGTTCATACATTTGGAGTCAGACAAAAGGCTAAAATAACCATTTGTGTCATTCATTTAACAGTTGTTTGACCTTGAAAAATATTAGTCTGTTCTCAACCTATGTCTTCACTTTTGGCAGAATTAGAGCTATAATCCTTATCTATGGGTTATTTCAAGTTCTAAATAAAACACTCAAGAATTAAATATTAATAATTAAGAAATATATCTTTACTAATGACCCACTCTCATTTAATGAAATATAATGTGTGGTGACACTAGCACTTGGGAGGCAGAAGCAGAACTCTGTGAACATGAGGACAGCCTGTTCTGCAAAGCAATTTCTAGGTCAGCCAGGTCTACAAATTGAAAGCCTGTCTCATTGAAAATAAAAAGAAAGGAAAAGAAAGAGTAGCCTAAAATACTAATCCTGAGATTAAATATTCACAAAGAGTACTACTACCTTGATATTTATTAATTACAGGAACACATATAAATAAACAGATAAGGATTTTGTAAATTGAATATTTGAAGAATTAGTATTATTTAAGGAAATTATATCTTCCAAGTAATAAAAAATTAAAAGTACCATAATCTCTTTCATAAGTTATTGATTTTTTTCAATAAGAAATGTTATCATTCAGATCAGTTTGTTATATAACCTAACTTTACTCTAGAAGCCACACTTGGTCACAGTAAAGCTGATTTCTCTTCACTGGTGAAGCCTTTCATGTGATGGCAGATGTAAATATTTTCCTCTTTTGAAATTGTTTAATGTTTTCATTGCTGTAACCATTTCTGTTAGGCTTTTTGTTTGTTTGTTGACTTTGTAGCCCAGTCAGGCCTGGATCTCACTGTGTACAGCACCCCAGACTTGCTTCCTATGCATACTTTTTCTGCCTCTACATCTCAGGTGCTGGGATTATAGGTGGAAGCCAACATGCCCAGCTCTAGTTTGGATTTTTTGTAGCTAACTTCTCAAATTTGTTCTTGAATTTTTTTTTTTTGCATTTCATTCTCAATTTCTGTAGTGTCAGTTCTGCTAAATTCTTTTGAAAATGCTGAGACAGATGTCACTAATGTGGCTCATAAGAGTCCTCATTTTCACAAAAAATAAATTAAAAGGAGATCAAAAGAGATACTTTTCTTGCCCGTTTTGAATATATTACTCAAAGTATACTTTAGCTATTTAAATAGTTGTTTCATATTTTAACGTTAGCCATTAAATATTAATCAGTTACTTCATAATCATCTAAGCATCAAATCACCTACTTCAAAGGAAATATTTCTGATGACAGTTGATTACTACTATAGTTAATACTTCGTGGATTTTTTTCTGAATGATTTTGATAGTGATATGACTTTATTTTTCAATAAATATATTATGTAAATATTTTGTACATAAGGTGGTTAATTTTAATCAATTTCTAGTATTTTAATTAAGATATCCAAAACCTGTTATAAAATTAGAAATTTTGTGTTTTCTTAAAGTTCTTTTGATGTTGCTTTTATTTTGCTTATTGTTATGTATATTCACCATCAATTTCCTATGTGTTTTCCCACTTTCTTCTCCTTTTCCTTTCAAAGACAGGGGGTAGTAAGGTAAGTGTTTTTTAAAGAACATATTTTATTAAAATGTTTATTTTCTATTTTGATCCCTAGAGTATGTCAAGGCATTAATTTTTACTATAAAATATTTACTTACATCTGACAAAAAGATTAGAAAATGAAATGTGATTGTTATTTTGTAAGTAGGCCTTCATTATAATTTTACAAATGACTTTTCATGAATCCATGAATTTTAGTACTTCTTTTAGATGCCCATGAAAACTAGCATATTTATATGTATTTATCAATGGAAGATTATTCACTTCATAAACATTTGTTCAACATAATAATATTTAATATACTCATATATTTAAAAATAGGATAATTATGGTATTTTGTGTTTAACAAAATTACATGAATAAAAAGGCTGTAGGAGCACTGGCTTGCAACACCCTTCAGTGAGATGAAAATGTCCTCAGAGCAATTCTAAAGGAGACATCATGGAAATAAGTCAATTTTAGAAGTAAGAAGATACTACTTTCTTTAAAAATGCCGGGAGTTAAGGATGAAAAGTTCATTTGAGACCAGATTGTTCAGAAACCCATTCGGTATCCTTGGATAATTTGGCAATTGAAATTAATTATCTTGGAAAGTCATTGTGTTTTCAACAGAGTAATATGTAAAGATGACTTTAGAGTATGGCTTGACCTCTGAACAGGCTCATATAAACTTACGTGAATTTAACAGAAATGAAGCATCCAGACCTAGTTCTGTATGGAAAGTAGTGTTTAGTACTGAGTTCCACATTAAAGCCATTCTGAATACCGTAGAAGAAACCAGAGTGAGGGAAAGTTGGAAGGCTGTTGCTAAGAGCACTCAGTTCTTTAGGAATCACTTGTCTGAAACATGAAGCTAGGTGGAGTTGTAATTGCTGTCTTGGATATGGACAGCTTTTTATGTGCAGTAACCTCGCCATGGCAAGTGTGCTTGAGCGACCATCTGACAGGAAAGCTGTGGAAGACTTCTGTGATCCTTTCAGTTCTGTTAGTGATGATGTTATCATCACTCTCCTTCCACTCCTGGCTCTCAGGTGGTAGGCAAATGTTCCACACAGCTGCATCCTCAAATCTTGTATTTTTGTTTTAGTTTATTTTGGTGGTTTGAGCAGAATCTTAAAGTTGTAGACATAGCTGGCTGGCATTTGAGACCCCTTCTCCTTAGCCTCCAGAATGCTGGGATTTCCAAGCTTCATTCTGTTATTAAGAGAATTTTTCTTTTGGGGAAGAGGAGAGAAAGGTAGTTTTGTTTTGAGACAGTCTTGCTATGTAGTTCTGACTGCCCTGGCACTAATAGTCTTGCTCAGGCTAGCCTTGAACTCACAGCAATCCTCCTGCCTCGGCTTCTCAGAGTGTGGTGGCATTATAGACAAGTACCAACTCGCTCAGTTGGCATTCTTCTTTTAAATGATACTTGCTTTGCTTACAAACTCCGTAAGGCCTTGAATGACAGAAACTGCCTGCTTGAGTTGGTACCTGGAGAACTTTCTTAGATTTGCAGGATGGTCTCATGAGACAGTTTCTTTAAAAGCAGCCCCAGTAATACCTGACTAAGGTCCTCTTTTCCTTTCTTAAGAACAAAGATAAGATGAATGGCCCTCTAAAGTGTGAAAACATTCTGAATTCTCATATGTCTTTCTTTTTTAATCTTCTGGTTTATATGCTATTAATGAAATAATTTAAGCTTAAGTACAGTAATAAAAACAAGGCTTTAATGTGTGCAATACAGTTTATCTGTGCTAAACCTAACAATATTTTATTATGTGAGATTCTGCAATAATATTTAAAATTCAAATATGTGTTAAAATCCTTTTCCTATTCTTCTCTGCTGCTGAAAGAGGATCCAGGTAACCCTCTCCTCGCTATGTTGACAAGACCAAATTTTGTGTTTTTGTCATCTCTCCTGTTTTAACTAATGAGCGGTGATACCTTGTTCTCTACCCCTGTTCCCACTTCCCTCTCTCTGGAGGAACATCTTAATTATCTTAATTATCTGGCTTCCATAAGTCACTGTATCACTAACATTTTATGCATCCAAATTGTATAATTTTATAAGCCAGATAGTTTCATTTTAAGCAGTAATATGAATCATGTAAATAATATTTATAAAATTTAAATATGCTTAATTGTTGCATAAGGTTTTTTAGATAAAACTTGCTAACAGGGTTAGAATTAAAGCTATCAGATTCTTACACAATAAAAATTCACAAAAAGTTGACTTGGAAGAAAAGCTAGGTTTTCTGTCATTTTTTGAGCTAGTTCTGGTAGGAATTTTTTTAAATGTTAAATATTATTAATTTACTTCTATTTTTACTTATGAGCATTCAAAAATGTGAAGATTTGAACTTTAAATTTCTATGATAACTTGGAAAGTTACACATACTTGATGAAGATATTTTTTATGATACCCGTCAGTCATGCTCAGTACATACTATTTCATGCTGTATGTGAATATGTACATTTATTTAACACTGTTTTACAGTACTTAGTATGAAATCCAGGCTTTGCTTATGCTAGGCCACTATGCTGCCACCAGGCTAGATTCCCAGCTCTCTGCATGTATTTTATATTATATGTTCAGTATGCGCCAGGGCTGGAGTGATGGCTCAATAGTTAAGAACACTGGATGGTCTTGTAGAGGACTAGGTTCAGTTCCTACCAAACAGGGTGGCTCACAACCATCCTTAATTCCAGTTCCAGGGCATCTGACACCTCTTCTGACCTCTGTGGGTTCCTGCATGTACATGATGCACATACACTCAGACATGCGTGGGCTTGTGCACACACGTGTGCATGCACACACGCACACACACACATATATTTTAAAAGATGCAACATTTCTTTTAGCCTTGCAAATGTGTAACTTGACGATACTTTTGAAGTCTAGTTATATGGCTTTAATAAATTATTAAATGTTTGAAGTTTTTATAAAATTAATGAGTATCATTTTTAATTTAGTTATAAATTGAGTTTAAAATTTAGAAAGGACTTAATGCATGATTTAGATTCTGTGTTCAGATTATAAAATATTTGAATTTTGAGATGGATTGAATGGTTGAGATGGACTAGTAAGTGACTTTTAAAAATTAAGTAAAAGGTTTTACAAAAGTTCTTCCACAATTATATAATTCAGAATATGAATCTATACCCCTGTTGGAATAGGAAACATTTTACTAGATTCTGAGCAGATTAAGAGAGGGCTTGATTCAAAAGCTATTATGTAGGGAAGGGTGATAAATATTCCATAGATCAGAGAAGGAGATTTGGAGACAGTAGTTGTGGTAATGGCTTTTTTTTTAACTTTGCTTTGTGACTATAAAATGACTTCCTTGAATAACTTTTTGGTGTTGATGCCATTAGCCACCATGAGAAACCTCAGGGAGTGTGACAGTAAAGGGCGTGGAGGAGCATGAAGGACAGGCCGCTATAGATGTGAACTCGTGAGTTATGTTACCAGCAGTACAGAAAGTTCATGTGATCCAAATTCACTGTCAGAATGTTTATATATCTGCTATGTGAGCCATAAGGGATGCTTTAGAGCAGCAATCCAGACTTTGATGATAATATACCCATCCAGAAATGTTTGAGTGTGTCAAACTAACATTCTTATCCTATTCTTATGCTACATTATTTTCATTATGAGACACAGACCAAAGATATAAAAAGTAAAAATGAATAAAATTATTATTTCTTTATACATTAGAAATTATCAAGCTACAGAATACAGTCTAGTAAAATGAGAGTAGGCTCCCTTTCTGGAGGGCAGGTTGGGAGACCCAGTGGAAGCCCCAGGTAATTCTGTCTTTCCTCCTTCCCACCCCTCTATTCCAGGCCCCCAGTGAGTAGGGCCCCACCTCAGCCAGAGAAACTTCAGTCAAACAATGTTGGCAAGAAGAAGAGACCCATAGAGGTAAGGAAAACAAATTACCCAATATTCCGAAGCTTCCTTTTTATGGAACCTTTAAGTTTTGCCTTTAGCTTTCATGAAACTTGGTATCTTGAATTATCTTTGCTTGGTTGGTTGTAAAAGTTGTTTGCTTAATTATTATTCAGGTCTGAAATTTGGATTGATACCCTCTGCTGCTCTTAATTTCAGATGAGTCTTTTACTCTTAAATAAATAATATCCCGAGTTGGTCTGTGTCTTGGAGAATGTCTAAATGTAAATTTATATGAATGATTTCCTGGGTGGATAGGGAAGCACAGATACCTTGGTGGTGTCTTATAGTTTGTAAATTGACTTTATAAATTAACTAGAAAATACACTATTTCTGGAACTTTTTACCCCGTGTGATACATTTAATATATAGGGTGCACGGAGAGTGTTTCTCCTCCTATCTTCCATCAAGAAACTTCCTCATAGACAGTTCATAAGGCCAATGTCAGCAGCAAACAAGCACATCGTGCTAGATCCAGCATGGGGAAAGTGCACAGCTGCAGGAATACAGATGACTCTACTCCCTTCCACCATCCATAAGGCAATGAAAAGGAATACTCCTTGTTGTAGGAGCCTCTGCCAGACCTTTACTTATGTATTGTATTTACTTATGTATTGCGTTGGGTTCTCCTGGGTGTCTAATTTGGACATAGAACAAGTAACTGACACGTTCTTTTGAATGTAAGAAATGTACCAATGTTTTGGTTGTGAGCATAGCCTTTAATGGCTGAGCCATGGAAAGATCTCCCATGCTTTTAGATAGGTAGCATCAACATAGTAAAAATGGCAATCCTACCAAAAGCAATCTATAGATTCAATGCAATCCCCATCAAAATCCCAACACAATTCTTCACAGACTTTGAAGAACAATAATCAACTTCATATGGAAAATCAAAAAACCTAGGATAGCCAAAACAATCCTGTACAATAAAGGAACTTCTGGAGGCATCACTATATTTGACATCAAGCTCTATTACAGAGCTACAGTAAGGAAAACAGCTTGGTAATGGCATAAACACAGAGAGGTTGAACAATGGAATCGAATTGAAGACCCGGATATTAATCCACACACCCATGAACACTTGATTTTTGACAAAGAAGCTAAAATTATACAACGGAAAAAAGAAAACATCTTTAACAAATGGTGCTGGCAAAACTGGATGTCAATATGTAGAAGAATAAAAATAGATCCATATCTATCTCCATGCACAAAACTCAAGTCCAAATGGATGAAAGACCTCAATATAAATTTGACCACACTGGAACCTGATAAAAGAGAAAGTGGGAAGTAGTCTTCAATGCATTGGCACAGAAGGCCACTTCCTAAATACAATACCAGTAGCACAGACACTGAGAGCAACAATAAATAAATGGGACCTCCTGAAACTGAGAAGCTTCTGTAAAGCAAAGGACACAGTCAATAAGACAAAAAGGCAGCTTACTTAATGGGAAAAGATCTTCACCAACTCCACATCAGACAAAGGACTGATCTCTAAAATATATAAAGAACTAAAGAAATTAGACATCAACATTCTAAATGACTCAATTAAAAATGGGGTACAGAACTAAACTGAGATTCTCAACAGAAGAATCTCAAACTGCCAAAAAATATTTAAGGAAATATTTGATATCTTTAGCATTGCAAATCAAAACAACTCTGAGATACCTTCTTAGACCTGTCAGAATGGCTAAGATAAAAACACTAATGATAGCTTATGCTGGAGAGGATGCGGAGTAAGGAGAACACTCATCCATTGTTGATGGTAATGCAAACTTGTACAACCACTTTGAAAATCAGTATGGCGGTTTCTCAGAAAATTGGGAATCAACCTACCTCAGCATCCAGCAATACCATTCTTGGGCATATACCCAATCATATGTAGTATGATACTCAGTCATACTACAAAAGCCTTTGTTCATCTATGTTCATAGCAGCATTACTTGTAATAGCCAGAACCTGTAAACAACTTAGATACCCCTCAACCAAAGAATGGATAAAGAAAATGTGGCACATTTACACATTAGAGTACCACTCAGCAGGAAAAACAATGACATCTTGAATTTTGCATGCAAATGGATGGAATTAGAAAACACTATTCTGAGTGAGGTAACCCAGACGCAAAAAGATGAACATGGTATGTACTCACTCATAAGTGAATACTAGGTATAAACAAAGGACATTGAGCCTGTAGTTCATGATCCTAGAGAAGCTAAGTAATAAAGTGAACCCAAAGAAAAACATGTATAGACCCACCTAGAAATTGGAAACAGACAAGATTTCCTGACAAAATTGGAGCATGGGGGTAGGGAGTTAGAAGGGGAAGAGGAAAGGAGAAGGGGAGGGTTGAGGAGAACTTGAGGGAATGGGATAGTTGAGATGGAGGAAGGACAGAGATGAGAGCAAGGAAAGAGATATCTTGATTGAGGGAACCATTATAGGGTTAGCAGAAACCTGGCTCTAGAGAAATTCCCAGGAATCCTCAAGTATAACCCACGTAAGACCCTAAGCAATAAGGGAGAGGGGGCCGAATCTTGACTTGCTCTGTAGTCAGAGTGATCATTATCTTAAATATCAACATAGAACCTTCATCCAAAACTGATGGAAACAGAGGCAGAGACCCACATCGGAGCACTGGACTGAGCTCCCAAAGTCGAGTTGAAGAGTGGAAGGAATGAGAATATGAGCAAAAAGGTCAAGACCATGATGGATTCACCCACTGAAATAGTTTACCTGAGTTAATAGGAGCTCACCAACTCCAGATGGACAAGGAAGGAACAAGCATAGGACCAAACTAGTTCCCCTGAATGTGGTTGACAGTTGCATGGCTGGGGCAGACTGAGGGGCCACTCGCAGTAGCACCCGGATTTATCCCAACTGCATGTACTGACTTTTTGGGATCCTGTTCTCTTTGGATGTATACCTTGCTCAGCCTAGATATAGTAGGGAGGGCCTTGGACCTTCCACAAAGCAATATGCCTTATCCTCTCTGAGGATTAGATGGCATTGGGGTGGGAGTGTGGAGGGAATGGGAGGAGGGGAGGGGGTACAAACTTGGATTGGTATTTTTTTTTAATCTAATAAATTTTTAAAAAGAAATGTATCAATATTTAACACATAAAAACTTAAATATAGTCTATTGGAATGAGATGACCTTATGGTTCCCATCTCCTTTTTATAAGTTTATATTGAAAATATGGAATGTGTGATTCCAATGCTGAAAGCAATATATGTATGTTTGTATATATATGACTGTTGCACCCATGAAGTCACAGCTGCAAAAGACTGGGCCCATCAGTTATCTACCATCAATATGGAATAGACTCAGAGGCCCCTCTCCCTGAGGAGCTGTAGTCAGTGGTTGCTGGAGGAAAGAAATCGTGTTCTTCAGGGGTACAACTCCTGGTAAATTGTCCTTTCCTAAGTGAATAACTGCCACACACACACACACACACACACACACACACACACACACATCAGCAGTCAAAGGTAATGGGACACCAAGAGATGGGAAAGTAAGAGGGGAACTTTTGGAGAAGAAGGGGTTCAATTGGAGGGGGATAAGAGGATAGTGGGGGAAGATAATCAAAGTATATTATGTATCTGTGTATATGTATTTATGTGATGTATATGTAAAATTATGAAAGGCTAAAGAAAATTTAAATGTCAAGTTTGATTTTGAGTTAGCAGTTTATAAAAATCTAAAGCGCATTCTCCTTTTGACAGAAAATGCTAGTATGGTCTGTATCACAGAGCTCTAGAGAACATTTACACAGAAAAAAATGCCATGTGCAATGGTTTTGTCATTGTTATAGGACCTTGTGCTGGAGCTTGCTTTTGGCTATCGAGGCAGAGACTGCAGGAACAATGTGCACTACTTAAATGATGGTGATGATATAATTTATCACACTGCCTCTGTTGGAATTATGCACAATGTTGCGACAGGTAGGAAGTCTTAATTCCCTGTACACAAACTGTCTTTAATTTAAAACTTCTTATCTAGCAGCTTAAAAGTATTTGTTAAAGCTATAAATAGTATTTTTATTTATTTTATTTAAATTTTGGGGGTTTATTTTTGTTTTTGTTTTTTTCAAGACAGGGTCTCACTATGTAGCTTTGATTGGTCTGGAACTTGCTATGTAGACCAGGCTGGCCTCATGCTGTAACTAATAGAGATCTGCATATCTCTGCCCTACGTTGGTTTTGACTGTTTCTCATCAGTTGGGGTTCCATTGTAATGTTCAGAGAAGTGTCTACAAGTTTATATTCCATCAATTTAATTAGCAGCCTATAATTACTTGTTCATTCCTTTCACTACACCTTCTGCTCTGGAAAACAGAAAACACATTTCAACTTGAGAAGTTTTGTTTGCCTATTCTATCTATCTATCTATCTATCTATCTATCTATCTATCTATCATCTATCTATCTATCATCTATCTATCTATCTTATTTATTTATGGAGACAAGTTCTTCTGTTGCTCAGTCTAGTGTAGAATTCACTGTGTATGTAGCCCAGGCTGGCCTCAAATTCAGATCCATAATGATCCATCTGCCTCTGTGGGATTGCAGGTGTGTATTGCCCCACCCAGGGGCTTTGAGGAAGTATAAGTGTAACATAGCTGTGTTAGTGTAATTGTTGAGGTTGTGGAAAACCTGCTGTGCATGGTCCTCTATAATCTACATCCAACCTGCTGTCCTGACTTCATTTCCACACTATTTTACCTCCTATTTTATTTAGTCTTGTTATCTTCTTCATGGAGACTCTAAAAGGTCCCTTCACTGAGAGTACTGTGAGAGGAACCATATTAGCTTTCTGATCAAAAACCACTACTTACAATCTGAATGTGAAATATGAATAAACAGCACCCAGATTAATAAGTGAGAAATTACTTTGCTTTTCCTGTGACTCTACTAAATTTTTTTCTTTACAAAATCAAAGAGGGAAGATGATAGAAAAGTAATCAAAGTCTTCCATAATCTTAGAACCTGCTTACTTTTCCATCTATATTGCTGACTTTCATTACCATCCACGTCATTCAGATGAACCATGTGTATGCACAATTAGCTACATCCCCAGCCTTTTGTTTATCTGTCTCATGGCATTTTGTATCTTCACCTCTATGTGGTTTATCCTTTTCAGGGCTCTATCCTTTTAGATTATCAATTTATTTGTCATCCTTTTGCTAGTAAACACTTACATGGTAAATGCTCAAAATAAATTTTGAATGAACAAATTAATCTATTGTACTAAATAAGTACATTTGGCTCTCGCATTTTAAAGTTTTCAAAGTTAACTTTCAAATTCTTTCTTTATAGGGACTCAGAGTTTTTATCAGGAACATAATGATGACATTCTGTGCCTCACTGTAAATCAGCACCCCAAATTTATCAACATAGTGGCAACTGGCCAAGTAGGTATGTTTCTATATTTCAAAAGAAATAGTCTGAAACATTTACTTTGTTCTAATGATTTCAATACCCTAGGGAAAAAATTGAAGTGTATTGAATTGTGAACTGCTCAGAATACATGTGTGCATATGGAACTGAGCCTGATTACCTTGTTTTCTGTCAGGTAGCTTTCTATTATTTATCTGAATAGCTCAAACTATTGTGTAAATAGTTGACCTTTAGCTTTAGTGGGAATTCCTGGTCTGCCAAGTGGTCAGATTCAAACCTTGGAGGAAGGATATAAAGGAGACCCAAGAAATTAACTAGACCAATGGGGACAAACCCTTGTTTAGCAAAGGTTAGGTTGGATAAGAGAGACTGCAGATCTGTTTCATGTTAGAAAATCCCTTCGCATTTAAAAATGTTTCTTTGGCATTAGCATTGATCAGATTCACCAACAGTTTGAAATGTACCTATGGTTTATTTTAACTTCTGACAAAAAACAAAGGTTCATGGCTCTATGAGTAGAATCGCAGGTCTATTTAAATTGACAGCTAAAAATTACCGTGATACTGCATTGCAAATGTGGCCGGTCAAGTACACTTGTAAACATTATTGAAATTACTGTGTTTTGGGGGTCTCAGTGACCCCAGTTGCTATACTCATTTTATTGGCTTTTTTGTTTTCCCAATTCTGTAAATACTGTTAGTCAGGAATTTGTTCTCCTCTAGATTGTTTGTTACTGTTAGTCAGGAATTTGTTCTCCTCTAGATTGTTTGTTACTGTTAGTCAGGAATTTGTTCTCCTCTAGATTGTTTGTTACTGTTAGTCAGGAATTTGTTCTCCTCTAGATTGTTTGTTACTGTTAGTCAGGAATTTGTTCTCCTCTAGATTGTTTGTTTTTATAGCTGCAGTACATGGAACACTTACATTTTCCCTTCTGTAGAATTTTCTTTTTAAAAAAGGTGGACACCATCACTGGATAGTGGTGGTGTCCACCTTTAATCCCAGCACTTAAGAGACAGAGGCAGGCAGATCTCTGTGAGTTCAAGGCCAGCCTGGTCTACAGAGTGAGTTCCGGGACAGCCAAGGCTATACTAAGAAACCATCTCCTTGAAAAATGAAACCAAACCAAACCAAACAAACAAACAAACAACAAAAAAAGAATTTTTAAAGTAAACATACAAAGTGATAGATTTTGTTTTAGTGTTGTCAAGCATCTTTATCATTACACAGTTTTATTATTTGTTTGTATGTGTGACTGTATGAGTGTCTGAGCACATGGCAGAGAGTGCATGCATGCATCAGTTGTCCTTCTCTGTTACCCTCTGCACCTATTTCTTTGAGGCAGGGTCTCTCTCAGAACCTGGGGCTTGTATTTTCTTGGCTAGGCTGGAAGTCAACAAACTCCAGTAATCCTCTTGTCTCTGCCCTACTTAGAACTCGGGTTACAGTTATGTGTGGGACACCAGCTTGTTAGATGGATAGATTATGGACCAGATCTGGTGATAAACCTGTGATCCTAGCATTTGGAAATTAGTGGCAGGAGGATTGAGCTCCCATAGCTTTATAGCTAATAAACTAATGCAGCTTCTCCCTAGAAAGCTTACTTATAAAGTGGTCCTTCACACGGAACAGAAGCCAATTTCTTTGTGTTCCTTTCTCATTGGCCTTTGTTCTTGGGTACATAGAAAATCTAATCTGTAACTTTACCTTCCAACTTTGGGAGCAGTTGTTATTTTTTTTTTCCACTGACTTTCTCCTGGTGATTTTTGTTTAGAAGATCACTTTGTACATCTCCTAGCCCATGCTTTTTCAGTCACAGTTCAGCTGGCCTTGGTGAGCTCCCAATAGATCAGCTCCACTGTCTCAGTGGGTGGGTGCTCCCCTCGTGGTCCCGACTTCTTTGCTCATGGTCTCCCTCCTTCTGCTCCTCATTGGGACCTTGGGAGCTCAGTCCAGTGCTCCAGTGTGGGTCTCTGTCTCTGTCTCCATCCATCACCAGATGAAGGTTCTATGATGATATGCAAGATATTCGTCAGTATTGCTATAGGATAGGGTCATTTCAGGTTCCCCAACCTCAGCTGCCCAAGGAATCTCCTAGCTACATTCTATAGGAGTGGGGTATGCTTTCCAGGAGAAGCCTTCTCTCTACTGGACTATGTCTTGAGCCTTGAAATCCTTGAATTCTTTACCAAATAGTTCTGAACCTACTTTTAGGCTTGCCTGAGTCTCTTCTCGGAGTCTGTTCATCCAGTAGCACATTGTACACCCAGCATGTGTATTCATAAAGGAAGTTTAGGAGGTGGTTAGCTTTCACTGGATTTGGGGATTCCATTTTGGGATACTTCTTAGCCAGTTTTGGCTACTAGAACGAATACTTGGATGAGGTGCTTTTAAAACAAGCAAGCAAGCAACACATTTCTCACCACTTTTGAAATTGGAAGCTAAAGGTGCGAGCATGATTGGGTTGTAGGTAAAGGCCATCTCCCTATATTACAGATGACCTTGTTATATCTATATTGTCTTCCTTATTTATCTATCATCTTTTCTTATGTTGATCTTCATTGTGAGACTCCACTCACATGACAATTCCTCTAATTCCTCCCAAAGATCCCACCCTTTAACACTATAGTTGAAATTAGCATGATAGTTTCATAGGAGTTTTGGAGGAACACAAACATTTCATCCCATAGCAGCCTCACATAAGTGCTTCCACGATCCCTTGTGGTGTGTGATGAACCTGTCTGCTGAGGAGAGACAGCAGTGTTCTGTATCCCCAAACTCCAGTGAGTTCCAGATGTATACCAGTCCTTCCAGGCCATCAGAGGAATGTACCTAAATTAGTTTAATCATTTAGGCTATAATGTTCCAGCTTTTATGTATAATACATTGTCTTATCTCAGACTATCCAATGACAAATGATCTCTAAGACAAACACCCCCATTCTATCAGCTTTTCTTCATGTGACAAAGTATCGAGTCTTTTTACCAATTGGTTATTATTAGATTATGTTCAGAACTAAAAATGGCAAAATACTTTATTCACTCTTTCCTCATATTCCTTATAAAGATATCCTAATAAAGATACATGTATTCCTATGTTATCACTTTTTCCTTGAAGTCATTATTTCACATAGTTGGATGTAAGACTTGATTGATGTATGAAACCGTCATGTCTCTTCAGGGGGTATATAACTCTCTGCTACTCTCTTTGTTGATACACACCGTTACTCTTTAAAACTTTGCTCATAGACCTTACACCATAAATATGAACATAAGCTTTCACAGTTTTCTTTTATGTATATTGTTTCTAAAATTCTTTCCTGAAGGAGTCATAACATTTTTCCTCCTTCAAAGGTCTCTACAATAAACCAGGCACCATTCCATCAAAGCTCACTCTGGGGAACCAATCTTGGGATTACTTACAGAGCATAGGTGTGGATATAGGAGACTTCATTCAGCAGGGATGATGGCTTTCCCATAGCTGCATAGATAGAGTCCCATCCCCTAGTCTCACCAAGCCTAGATATTGTAGCTCCTCCATGAGGAGCTAATTCTATATGCAGTTAGGGTTCAGTTGTAACTGGAGATTCCTCTCCTGCCCACCAGTTCCAAATAACCACTCAGGCTAATATTAATTATAAACTGTTTGGTCCATTAGCTCAGGTTTATTATTAACTAATTCTTACAACTTAAATTAACCCATTTCTACTAGTTTATATTTTACCACGAGGTTTGTGGCTTGTTACCTCACATCTTCTTCTCTGGCAACTGCTGGCATCTCCCTGACTCTGTCTTCTTTTTCCGAGTATCTTTGCTTGGATTTCCCACTTGGTTTTATTCTGCACTCAGCTGTACACGATGGGTGGTGTGGAGTGACTGGTCTCATGGTCTTCCCTCATGGTCCCTCTATGAGGGAATGCAAACAGTCATCACGCACAGCTGCGGTGGTGTTTTGCAAGTGGACACAGCTAAATACCCCAAGATGGCAGTTGTTTGGCTCAGATGGTAGTCCAGTATAACACATGTGGAAAGTCTTTAGTTATAATGAAGAACCCCTTTTGCTTGTTGGGTTATTTAATAACCTTTGTTGCCACATTCCTCAGATATAACTCTTTCCTTCAGGCACAGATACATCAAAGCACACATTTTATAAACCCAAAAAGGTTCATATCAGTATTACTTTATAAATTATTATGATTAGAACTTTATGTATATCATTAAATATGCCCAAAGAAAGACTGAATGATCATTTGTAGATAGTGAAAGCAAGTACCTTTTCTCAGTCTACTCAATTTGATGTAACAACCTAATTTTGTATAGGATATTTTGTCATTTAAATAACAAAATGATAATTATGTTTCACAAATTTACTATTATTATATTATTTATGGATAACTTTTTTAACTGATTCTGTATTGTAGGTGATTCAGCAGACATGTCAGGTAAGGAAACTTGAATACTTTCTGTTTTAGTTATATTTTATAGTAGTAATTGCTAAAGTACAAGTAATAATGTGCATACAAATATCATATTCCCCCCCTAAAAGCCCAAACATCTTACTGCTCCACATACGGCTTATAGAGTAGTCATGACAAATAACATCATTTTTTTATCTTCAAAAATAATAGTATTTTTAAACAATGGTTTCAGGGCTGGAAAGATAGCTGAGTCAGTAAGATGCCTGTCTCACAGCATGAGTACTTGAGTTTAAGAACCCACGTGAAAATACCAGTTATGGGGGCGTGCACACTGGAATCTCAGCAGCAGGATGGTCCCCGGGGCTTGCTCATCAGACAACGTAACCTAATGGGCAAGCTCCAGTCTCAGAAATAGTACTCAGGATAGTATCTGCAGAAGAGTGAAGCCACAGCCTGACCTCTGGCCTCCACACACAGGTGTATACCTGCCTGTCTAAACACACAATCACACATGCATATATACTCATAAGTGTTTTGACCTCTCAAGTGTGCCTGGGCTATCCTGAAGATTTTCTTACATCACATTATGTGGTTATCACACAAATTCTTCATGTAGTCAATAATTTGCTAACATCATAGAGCTAATAGAAAATCTATTAATTTATGAACTATTTTTGTTGTTAAACACATTACATCAAAAATCATTTAAATGTTTAAAAATAATTTTTATGACTAATTGGACTATGGTTTTATGTACTTAAGATAACATTTTAATTAATATAATTTTTATATGTCAATTGTTTTGATATTATAATAACTAGGCTTTTCAGCTATATTCTCACTTGTGTAACACAATAAGCATTAGCAATTTAGTACGAAAATATTCCCCAAAGACTTCTGTTTTCTGCCCCTCATTAGAATACAGTATGATTTGTGCTTGGACTAGTCCACTATTAATCTGTTAAGCACAGCAAGCCAGGCCCTTGCTCCTTGGCTACACTGTAGAGTAGTAATTGTCACCATTGGGCCACGTCTATCACAGCACTTGATTTTATAGCATGTGAGCTGAAGATAGTTTTGTTTTCTTTCCTTATTTAAACTAATTTGAATACTTGAGAAAAATCAGAAAACTCATAATAGAAATTACAGGGAATTCAAACTTCTGTATAATAATAAATCTTACTGAGCTGCATGTCATCTGCAGTAGCTTTGGTCGATCTCGGCAGAGTGGAGTAGCTACAACAGACTGCACCTGACATTCAGCACTGTGCACAAGTTAGAGTTCCACAATGGTGAATTTACAGATTATGAGCGCCACATAGAAGCCTATTGCATAGCATATTACTTTGTTTTGATTTTGTTTGTTTGTTTGTTTGCTTGCTTGTTGCTGTTGTTTTGAAATAGAGTCTTTCTCAGCTGGCCTGGAACTTAATGTATACTGGTATGGCCTTAAACCTATACAAATTCTCTAACCTCTGCCTCCTGAATGCTGGAATTACAAACATACATCAACAAGCCTGAATTACTATGTCTGTATGTCTGTCTTGTGTGTGTGCGCATGCGTGTGTGTGTGTGTGTGTGTGTGTGTGTGTGTCTTGTTTTGAAAAAGATTCAACAAATGCTACTAGAAAACTGGATATCCACATGTCGAAATTAAAGTGGATCTGTGTGTCTTGTGTGTCTTGTCCTGTACAAAAATCAATTAAAACTGGGTTGATGATCTTGATGTGAGACCTGAAACTCTTCGATTGTTAAAGGGGACTGGAGAGAAGGCTCAAAGGCTAAGAGCACACATTGCTCTTGCAGAGGACCTGCCTTCAGTTCTCAGCACCCACGTTATGCCGCTCACAACTGCCTTTAACTAACCAGACAACCTTATATCACACACACACACACACACACACACACACACTGTGCACTTAAAAATGATACAAATAAATCTTATATTATAAAACTATCCCCGTTTTCATTTATTAGAAGCTGAAATGTTTCATTCATTAAAAACACTGTTAGAGGAAATTATAGGGAAACACTTCAAGATCTGGGCAGAGACATGGGGAAAAGACACCAGTAGCTCAGAATGCCAAAATTTATTACTTATTTATTATTAATTATAAATTAATTATTATTAACAATTATAATAATATAACAGTAGAATACTATGATTAATAATGGTTATTATTTATAAATTAATTGTTATTAATTTATTATTTGTTTATGCCAAAAAATTACTAATTAAATTGCAGTTAAATACTGTTACAGATGTAAGTTTAGAGTAGTCCAAATGTGTAGTGTCCCACAACAACAGAGTACAGTTTTTACATCCCTGCTATCAGCTTCTTACATCTTCTTTGTCTATAAAGTCTTTAGAAGTGCAGGTCCTGAGGATGTGACTCAGTGGTACATACAGTGCTTGCCTAGCACCCAAAAGGCCCAGAACTTGATCCCAGCATCACCATGCACATGTTTGGTAATTCAATTGACAGTGACTTGCTATTTGAATTTTAGACAGATAGAATGCTTTATAATTTGCAGTATATTTAGTGATAATTTACTAAGAGTTTATTGTCTAACTGGGTGGTGGTAGCACATGCCTTTAACCTCAGCACTCGGGAGCAGAGGCAGACAGATCTCTGTGAGTTTGAGGCCAGCCTGTTCTACAGAATGAGTTTCAGGACTGGCTCCATAGCTACTGAGAAACCTTGTCTCGAGAAGAAAAAAAATATGTTGTCTATCCCATTGTATTCTGACAAATATAGTCTATGAATATCTCAGAGGAACCTTTTGTAAACAGGCATTCTAATGTTTAATGTTTACCATTTCCAGAAAACTACACCATAGAAATAGCAGTTATTGCACTTATTTATTTATATATTTACTTATTTATTGGATTTTTTGAGACAGGGTTCCCTGTGTAACTTCCCTGGATGTCCTGCAACTTTCTCTGTAGACCAGGCTGGCCTCCAACTCACAGAGATCTGCTTGTCTCTGCCCCCTAAGTGCTGGGATTAAAGGCATGTCCCACCACCACCTAGCCATATTTATGCTTTTGATTTAAGTCATTTTATATTATATTCCTTACCAATTTGTAGAGTAAGTTCACTTTTAAATTTAAAAATTACCTTTATTTGTTTGTTTATTTGGATGTGTGCTCTGCATGCATGCAGAGGTCAGATGACATCCTGTGGGAGTCAGTGCTCCTGGGATCAAACTCAGGTCCTTGGGCTTGGTGGCAGGCCTTCTTCCTGCTGAGCCATCTAATCTTGCAGGCTTGCTCACTGGCTTGTACTTTGACTTTTAATGAATGAGGGATTCAGTTCAATACTCAAATTTGTTTTTCTTCTTTCCCTCTTTTTCTTAAGAGCGGATGTATCCCAGGCTAGCCTTAAGCTCCTTCTATCTATGAGGATGACTTTGGATTTCTCATTCTCTTGTCCCCACCTTCTGAGACCTACAAATATAGGTGTATGCCAGACATGTTATTTATGTTGTTCTGGAGATCAAAATTCATGCTTTATACATACTAGAAAGCACTATGCTAACTGACATATATTCCAGTCCCCAACATTTTCAAATATAAGTAATCTATTTTATTATTGGTAAAACTTTTATATATCCTTGTAATTTTAAAGTTTTACAGCTGGATAAATCTGAACAATCCTTCATTTTACTTTAACATATTTTAACTGTTTTATTTGACGTTTTCTTAGATTTATCATTCATGCATTATAAATAGCAAATATTGTAAAATGTCCACATTTATTGAAATTTGTTTTCTAAAGGCCAGAATTTCCTCCTATGTAAAATAATTCCAGGCAGGTTATCTCCCTTTAATGTTTTTATGTCTTTCAGTTTATAATTAGAAGAAAATGCACTTTATTATTTTGAGTGTTTTAGTAAGAATGCTTATATTCCAAGACTGAATTCGCTGCTGAATTAACTTCAATTTTAGGTTATAATTTGAAAAGAAGATAACACAAAAATATGATAGTTTAGACAATAAAGAGAAGCAGGTTGAGATGTAGTTCAGTGATAATCATTTGTTCACTAAGCATGGAGCTCTTGGTTCATTTCCCTGGAGGAGCAGAAAGAGGTGCAAAAGAATTTATATAGGAAAGGATAAATATTGTTTTTATTTTTCCAGTGAAGTAGTGTTTTTAAAAAGTCTCACAGTATGTGTAACCTTTCCCAGATTCCCATCTATATAGTTTATTTTCCGTGGGATTTGTCCAGCTGTTTTGCCATTAGCTGCCTGTCAGCTGCGTGTGCTTTGCATTTGCTTTCAGAGGATATCAGTATTGAATGTTTACTTGCATGTAGCATATGTACTGTGTTAAATGTTACAGTTTCAATATAACTTCTATGAAGATTTTTTCCACTCTAGAGCTTTGCCATGTATGAAGCTTGTGGTCCTCTCACTGACTGCTGCCTTCTGTTCTCATTCATACACACCTTGTTTGATGAGCTGTTTAGTATTATTCTGATTTTTTTTTTGCCTAAATGCTATTTTCTTGAAAGTACAACTTACCATATATGCTGAAGGATTCTGTATTTTTTACCTTTATTTCCTTTCCCCTCCTTTTTATTTCCTTTTTAAAATTTAGTTTCAGTTCTGAGCTATTATAAACTACATTCCTCTTATATGCATAGTTCCATGTTTCCTAGGTATGCTTATTCTGGCTTCTGAGTGGTGTCTTGACAATGGTTGTAACACCTGGATTTTGTCTTTGTTCAGCCACAGCCCCATCTGTGCACATCTGGGATGCAGTGAACAAGCAGACATTGTCTATACTAAGATGCTCCCATTCAAAGGGTGTGTGCTCCGTCAGCTTCAGTGCTACTGGGAAGCTGCTGCTGTCTGTGGGGCTGGACCCAGAGCACACCATTACCATTTGGAGATGGCAGGAAGGTAGGATTCTTTTCGTTTGTGTGATTAAAAAACCAAAACAAAGCAACAAATACACAAACAAAAACAAGCCAACAAAAGCTCACACGAATACTAGGACTGTATAAATGTTCTCTTTTAGCGTTTGCCTTAAGTTGGGAATTGAAGCCATTTTTCGTTATGGTCCTAACAAACATATAGCATACAGTTGGTAGCACTGTATGTGTGCCCTTAAGAAACCCCAGTGAGGACATAAGCTCACAAAACATGAAATAATGAAACCAGGTAGTATTAAAAATGATTTGCAATGATTTCCTTTCAGTAGAAACTGTGTTTTTGCTAATGATTTGATTAGTTCTGAGATATTTTAGTAAAAAATGAAAATTGTAAGGCATCGGGCACTTGCTTTTAATCCCAGCACTCAGGAGGATGACGCAAGAGGATTGCTGTGAATTTGAAACCCTTCTAGGGTTACATATTAAATTCAAGAGTGTATTGAGATCTGACCCAGAGCCTGGCACATGCTACACAGGTAATCTCCCACTGAACCACATCTCTTACCCATGAAACATACACATATACAACACATACCTACACACATATGAACACGATGCACACATGCAAAAGCATGCAGACACAACACACATACATGACACACACCTACACACAGATGCACACCATAGATAACACACACATAACACACACATGCTCCCCCCACACATATATAACATACACTCATATACACACACACATATAAACACACGTACATATACCCACACATGCATGCATATACATGCATACACTCATACACGTGCCTATATTCACACACATACATACACACATAAACATTCATATACCTATACACATACCCCCCTCCCCACAGCACATACTACATAGGTGACTTGACTTTGAACCACATCCATTACTCAAGAAAAGATGTACACATATACGCATTCTGTTCCGAGACAGGGTCTCTCTTTGCAGCCCTGCTGGCTTGGAATTCACTGCGTTTACCTCCTGAGAGTCCTGGGATTGAGACTGTAAGACCAATAGAATGAATTCCCCATTAAATTTATATGAGGAATTAATGTAACTACATAGAAAAAGGTATGATCTTTAAAATGGCCCCTAAATTGTCACAAAGAGCCCATAAACATGTGTTACTTGTAAAGATTTGTGTACCAGTGATTATAGGTCATATGATTGTTAAGTAGTAGAGCAAGTATCAGGGCCTTCTTGCAAGCATTTGTGTTTGGGTTATTTTTTTTTTTGTTGTTCTTAGCTATGCGATTTGAGGAAACTGTTCAGTCCTGGCAATTAGCCCCGTTCTTATACTAACCTGTGAAATTTTTGTTGTGTCTTCTGTATCAGGGGCCAGAATTGCCAGCAGAGCTGGGCACAACCAACGTATTTTTGTAGCAGAATTTCGACCAGATTCAGATACCCAGTTTGTCTCTGTGGGTATAAAGCACGTGAAATTCTGGACCCTGGCAGGAAGGGCTCTTCTCAGCAAAAAGGGGCTTCTGAGCACACTGGAGGATGCCCGGATGCAGACGATGCTTGCTGTTGCATTTGGTGCAGTATGTCTGTTAAAATGCTGTGTGATGGTGTGTCTTGACTTGAAGTGTTTTTGCCGTATATTCATAAGCGCCATTACTATTGACTAGTCAGTGCAAATCCTGGTCAAGGATATGTCATCTTTAAAAAATCTAGTCCTTTTAGACATTAAGGGGTGAGTGACATTGAACATAAGAAAGTGAATGAGATAGTTACTGTCAAACGTGTGCACCCTCAGAACATTACCATCCTCCAAGCTTCATTGGTCATATACTTGTCACGCTCCACAGGCTGCGATCGCAGACATCCTCGTGCTTCCTTGTGCACCTTCCGTGTGTTATAGTAAAAGAAAAGGAAACCAGGAAAGCCATGTTCAGTGTCTTCAGGGCGCTGGGGCTTAGAGTTTCCTTCGCTTTCTGTCACCAGAGCCTCTGTCCATCTTGTAGCTGGAAATACTCGGGGCCAGTGTCTGAGCCAGGGAGCAGGGAGCTGAGGCCCGCAGTTGAGTGTTCAAGACTCTATTGCTGTCTCTCATTCCATCCGCCTGGGTCTGTAGTAGTTTATAACCACTTCTTCTCCTTTAATACCCTGCCCTGGCTAGGCTTTTCAAATTCTCTTCAAATTCTACAGAAAATGAAGTAGATTTTTTTAATTAATTAATTTATTTTCTTTTTTTCTTTTTTATTTTTTTTAATTTTTTTTATTGAGAGAAGGAAAAAAAAAGTTTCCGCCCCCTCCCAGCCTCCCATTTCCCTCCCCCTCCTCCCACCCTTCTCCCCCTCCTCCCACTCCTCTCCCCCTCCCTCTCCAGTCCAAAGAGCAGTCAGGGTTCCCTGCCCTGTGGAAAGTCCAAGGTCCTCCCCCCTCCGTCCATATCTAGGAAGGTGAACATCCAAACTGGCTAGGCTCCCACAAAGCCAGAACATGAAGTAGGATCAAAACCCTGTGCCATTGTCCTTGGCTTCTCATCAGCCCTCATTGTTCGCCATGTTCAGAGAGTCCGGTTTTATCCCATGCTTTTTCAGTCACAGTCCTGCTGGCCTTGGTGAGCTCCCAGTAGATTTTTTTAAAATGTGAAATATACATTTTAAGAAAGTTACAAGTTTAGAACAGTTGAACACACCTAAATATTTTTTAAAAAATGACTAACAATATTAAATAAATGAAAAGTTTTGTTAATTTTAATATAAGAGTATCCATTTGTTTCTAGAAGGAAACCCCTATTGGAATGATCCTGGCACTGGATCTGTCCGTGTCTGTAGATGAACTTTCTTTATTCATAGTTACTTTGTAGTCAAGTGCCCATTCTTGGTAAAATAAATAAATAAAAAGTAAGTAATAAACTTAACAGCTATTACAAGAGAAAAATAAAAAATAGCTTTTTAATGTGTGAAGCAGTAGTGTGACCAGGATATTTTCTCACAAGATAGCTTTATGTTCAGTTTAATAATTTTTCAGATGTCACACGATGAGTGGACAGAGAAAAGGAGAGAGGAATGCTGGTGTTCATAGCTGAAGTGTGCTCTAACTGCAGAGAGGCACCAAGTAGCGACTTTCCTACATCTGTGGGAGTTAGTGAGGTCTTCGCTTTGATAATAGATTTATTTTCTGTGACAGAATTTTTTAGCAAACTCATTATTTTTCACTCCCTATTCCTAACCACCCATTGTTTTCACTCTCAGTGTTTAGTGACCTTTGGATTAGCTCTTGGACGGCTGGAGGGCCCTGACTCAAAGAACAGTGTCAGCTGGAGTTATAGTATTTTAGGAAAGGAAAGGCCCTATGGGAACTAGGCGTCACTCAGCCCCCTCTCCTGGGTCCAGTGTTGCCCCTCCACTTTGCATGTGCTTTGTCAAAGCAGGTGAACTAGCATTCTGCTCACGTAGAGGATGACATCTGTTCGACCTCTCTTTGAACTTTTGATGAGTTTGTCTCCCCCCTTCCCCACTCCTTTTCAGAATAACTTGACGTTTACAGGTACCATCAGTGGTGATGTCTGTGTGTGGAAAGATCACATATTGTGCAGAGTGGTGGCCAGAGCGCACAATGGGCCTGTGTTTGCCATGTATACCACCCTGCGAGACGGGCTGATCGTGACTGGCGGCAAGGAAAGGCCGTGAGTCCTCTTCATACCCTTACTGACTGTGCGTGCATTTGTGATCTACCCAAGGCCTAAGTTGGGTGTTCTGGCCTCCTCTAGGCTGCACAGATTAATTGTTCATTTACTTCTCCTTTGTTGCTAGTTATGTGTGATTTTTGGGTTCTCTTAATTCTTGTCTTAAATAATGTTTTGGTTTTTTTTAAAAAATTGTAGTTTTCACTTATTTTTTAATTAATTTTGTGCATGGGGGTGGAGGGAAGTTTGTGCCCAGGACATGTAGAAATCAGAGGACAGCATGTGGAAATGGGTTCTTTCCTTCTACCTTGTGCATTCCAGGGGTCAAACTCAGGTCAATTGCTTGGAGTCTCATTACCCAGTGTGCAATCTTGCCAGCCAACTTTTGGGCATCTTAGATAAACTTGAACTGCAGCCAGAGTGATACTTGTCTGAGATGGCCAAAGGCAGCTGTGCTTCTGATTAAGATGTCCCTAGTCCTTGTGTGCCTGCGTCAGTATTGCTGACAGGACATGAAGGGAAACCTTTACTCTAGAAGCCAAGTTATGTCTTCATGCCCTATTGCCTCCCTCCCTGCGAGGTTCAGAGTCACGGTAGTGAAAGAGGAGACAGAGAATGCTAAAGACAGTTTCTGAACTCATTCTTACACGACCTCAGTCATAAGCGTGAACAGAGACCTCTGTCTGCATTACTTTCAAATATCCAAACAGTAACCAGATACTTAAAATTGATTTCTGGGCTGAGGTGAGGGCTCAGTGAGTAAAAGTGCTTACTCTATATGCCTGATCTCCTGAGGACCAACCCAGTACCCACAGAAAAGCCGGAGAAGCCAGACCAAGGAGCACAAGCACTTGTAATCCTGGCACTTTCCCAGGGGGAGAAGCCCATCCAGCTTGTTTGGATAAACTTCAGAGAAAGCCTATCTAAAACATGGTGGAAAGGCAAGGACTGACACCTGGTGGTGGAAATGTATAGAAGTCTGTGACCACATACATCCATGCACAGGAACACAAACACACACCAAAAAGTAAATAATAAATAAGTAAGGGTCTGGAGATCTGCCTCAGCAGTTATTAGCATGTACAGCTCTTGCAGAGGACCTGAGTTCAACACAGCACTCATGCTGGGCAGCTCAGAACTACCTGTAACTCAGCTTCACAGGATCCAGGGCCCGCTTCTGGACTCTGAGGGCACCTACACTCATACATGCACAGACCCCCCCACACACAGATATGTATGCACATAATTTAAAAAATTATAATAAATCTAAAAATCAAATTAAAGCTGGGTATGACACATATCTTTAATCCCAGCACAGTGAAAACAGTGGCAGGCATATCTCTCTGAGTTCATTGAGGCCAACTTCTCTACATGGATAGTTGCCTCAGGGAGGCAATGAGACTGCCTCAAACCACTTGCTCCCTACCCCTTCCCTCACCCCCCCAAAAAAACAGATAAAATCCATATGCCACCAGTGTAGTCCTCTGGAAATTAAAAATGGACACACAGTAACTACGAAGTTCAGTTCTTTTGCTACAGATTGGCACACAGTTACCTACTGAGCACATATGGTCTGCTGTTTCTTTAATGGGAAGGTGTGTTTTCTCCTAATGCAAAATGAAGGAATTATTTTTCAGTTTTTTTCAAGAGAAAATCCCATAAATGGCTTTATTTTATCCTTTGTATATTACTCCAAATACTTGTATTTCCCAAACCATCTGACTTTGCACACCTTTACTAATAGCCTGCTATAACAGGATATTTTAATAATTGTAGGATATTTAATAAATGTGCTGCCCTTTTGGCCTTTAAAAGTAAATTCTATGGCACAACATCTATAATGCTCTTTCTTGTTTTGCATTTCAGTTATCTTTCTAATGTTAGAAATTGCTTTGTGAACTAGGTGTGTGGCACACGCCTTAAATCCCAGCACTCCGGAGACAGAGGCAGGTGGATCTCTGTGAGGCCAGCCTGGTCTACAGAGTGAGTTCCAGGACAACTAGGGCTGTTACACAGAGAAACCCTGTCTCAATCCCCCCCCCTCAAAAAAAAAATCTTGTGGGGCTGGTGTGATGGCTCAGCAGGTTAAGACATTTGCCATACATGCCTGGGGATGAGTTTAGTTCTCAGGTAAAGGTGGAAAGGGAGAACAGATTCCAAAGTTGTTCTCTGACCTGCAGATGCACACCATGGTATGTGTGTACATACACAATCTTTGAAAACAAAACAATCCTTTTTCCTCATTTTCTTTTTTTTTCTCTCTTTTTTTTCTCATTTTCTTAATGGAGAACTATTATGAGAAATTTATTGTAATATAAAGTAGACTAAATAAAATTATGCTTGTGTCAGAAGAAAATATTTCACAAAATTAAGTTTACCAAACTGGAAGCACACTGATAAATAAATAAATATTATATATAAATGAATATTGTATATTTATTTATTATTATTGTATGTATCCTTGACTGATAATTTAGAATACTAGAAGTTACAAATAGGGTGTTTAAAATATTCTGTTTAAAATGAAAATTATTGTAGTAGTCAATTATAAACACTTACTTGGGTTTTGTTTTTATTTACCTAGGTCAAAGGAAGGAGGTGCAGTTAAACTGTGGGACCAGGAACTGAGGCGATGCCGGGCCTTCAGGCTTGAGACAGGACAAGTCACAGATTGTGTCCGGTCTGTGTGCAGAGGCAAAGTAAGGTGTCCCTTGAGCCAGTGCGATGCAGCAGAAAACAGAGAGCAGCTGTGCTGTGATCCCTGCACTCTGTAACTTAATAACCTATACTTGATTTATAGGATGCTGTTATGTCCACTTTTACTAATACAGAAAACTTGTGTCTAAGCGAGTTTTCTTTAAACCTCTGTATTGTCTTGAATCTTCTGATTGACTTATGGTAAGCTAGGTTGAAAATCCTCACCACTGACTCTTTTTTATTAGAGCAGCTCTTTCCGTGTGTCTCCAGCAGCAGCATTTCCCCATGCTACTGGCCATACCCTGAGGAGTTCCTCTCTTAGGGGCCTCTGTTCACATATGGCTAGGGTCTTGACATGTAATGCAGAAAGGAATGTCTGGGCAAGCCAGCATGAATGAAGTAGAGAAGGGTTAGCCGGGCATGAGAGCTCTTAAGATTTGGGAGTTTTTACGATACATTGCCCAAAGGTTGCAGCTATGTTCAAGGTTAAACGGAGCTTGTTGTTTAAAGATATGTTTGTTCTGTGTGTATGGGTGATGTTCTTACATGTGTATCTGTGCACTTTGTGTGTTCCTGGTGCCCACCAAAGGCAGCAGTGGGCATCAGATCCCTGGAAACTATAGTTATAGATCATTGTGAGCTGTGGAACCTAACCCATATCCTCTGCAAGAGCAGCTGCTGTTCTAAAGTGCAAATCTAATCTGTATTTCTATCCCTTAAGCAAAGTTTTAAAATTAAAATTTACAAATTAAATTTTAAAATGAGCTAGTCTACTTATCTTAAAGAAATTCCCTTTGTAAATGAGATTTTAAAGTAGCTTATAAGATGCACCGTTTAGGTTTATGAGTGAGGGATGAATGCAGATGAAGTTAAACTCAAAGATCACCTATGTTGTGGTCTTGCCTTGACCTCCTGAGTGCTGGAATTACAGATGTGCACCAACACACTCAACTCAGCTATGGCACTCTGAGTTTATCTCTCAGAAAAAGGGATTATTTATTTTTAGAAAGTCTTACTAGCTAGGCACTGCCTTTAACACCAGCCTTCAGGAGGCAGAGACATGTAGAGCTCTGAGTTTGAGGCCAGCCTGGTCTACAGAGTGAGTTCCAGGACAGCCAGGACTACACAGTGAAACCCTGTCTCAGAAAACCAAAACAACAACAGACAAACAAACAAAAAATAAAGTCTTCCAGAATGTTTGGGGTGGGGGTTGTTTTCTGTTTATTGATTTGCATTCAGCAAAAAAACCCAACAAAACAACAACAACAAAACAAATCAAATACTTGAGTGAGGGCCTTCTTTCTCTTTCAGCTTTAATTTCCCCTATTCTGCTTCCTCTAAAAATAACAAAACCATGTCAGGCGGTGGTGGCACATGCCTTTAACCCCAGCACTTGGAAGGCAGAGGCAGGTGGATCTAGGCGAGTTTGAGGCCAGCCTGGTCTACAAGAGTTGGTTCCAGGACAGCCAGGACAGTTACACCGAGAAATCTTGTCTCGACAAACAAACAAACAAAAAAAAAAAAAAAACGAAACCAAATAAAACCACCCCCCAAAGAAACAAAATCTCATACATTTCTATGAAAACTGTTATGCACTTGTACTGTGTGCCTATAAATCAAATGCATGTGCTGTCCTATCTGGATACTTAAATCCTAGTTAAGTTTAAACATTCTTCTGCTGAGACAAGTTCTGCTGTGTAGTCCAGGCTGGCCTGGAGCTCGTAGTCATCATGCCTCAGCCTACCACGTGCTGGTATTACAGGTGTATGCCACCAAACTTAGCAGTTTACTTTTCAACTAAAAGATGAATTCTAGTTCTTTTTGTGTCTTAGTGCACTTTTTCCCACTCTGGAGGTCCTAATATTATCATAGTCAAAGCCAAAACTCTGAATACTGAAGAGTATAGACACATCACCGTAGAGAGAAGTTGTCTCTAGCTCAGACTCTACCATGCAAGTAGCCCAGGATGTTGCCATTATGTGTCCCTAGGAAGAGAAACGTTTGTATGCGCTAATGATTACTTTACAATTAGATTAGTTCAAAGCATGTAACTGTTGTATTGCATTAAGTGGATTGGTCCTTCTGTGTTTCAGGGCAAGATATTAGTTGGGACAAGGAATGCTGAAATAATTGAAGTTGGAGAGAAAAATGCAGCATGTAACATTTTAGTTAATGGTCATGTGGATGGGCCAATATGGGGACTAGCAACACATCCTTCCAGGGATTTTTTCCTTTCTGCTGCAGAAGATGGGACAGTGAGACTCTGGGATATTGCTGATAAAGTAGGTATATACATTTTTTTAATGAGAGGTTATAGTTTTTAAGAAGTGCAAATCCTCAACTGCTAGCTTTAGCTTGATATTGAGGTTTGAGGAAAACTGGTTTCAACTGTAAATGTTTCCTGTGATTCTTGCTTCTTATGCAGAAGATGCTAAACAAAGTAAATTTGGGACATGCTGCGCGGACAGTGTGTTATAGCCCTGAAGGGGACATGGTGGCTATTGGAATGAAAAATGGAGAATTTATTATATTACTTGTGAGTTCTCTGAAAATATGGGGAAAGAAGAGAGACAGGCGATGTGCAATCCATGACATCAGGTCAGTCAACAGATGAAATTAATTTTCTAGTTGATTTTTACAATGACCAACAAACCTTAAAAAAAAAAAACTTGCCCATACATCCAGAATAGGTCCTGACATGTAATTCCTTATTTATTTTTGCAGTATGGAGATACCCATGACCTGATGCCTTTGAGGCAAAGGCTCTACTCCTTGAGCTACACCCTTAGCAATTATACATGTTATATAAGCTGCGTGCTGGTGTGGTTATATTTAAATTCTTCTTGCTAAATAAAAAAAAATCCTAGTGAACATCACCTATCTTATGATACCAACTACTAGACGTGTGCAGTAAACTGCCTTACTGAGAACTGGTTTGTGCCCTTAATATGAAAGCCAACAGCCATCCAGAAGTTTGAAAACCAAGGTTAAAATACCTTTGCTTAATCCCAGCAAGGCTTCACAGGTCAACTGTGGCCTTCCTCCCCAGAGCTTCTCCTTGCTTTCCCAGTTCATTCATTCAGGCAATACTAAATAACTATTTACCAGAATTCAAATTAACCAAACCTTTTTTTTGTGTGTGTGTGAAAGATTTGCCGTGTATATTATGTAGGCATACACATACTACAGGGTGCACAAGTGGTGGTCAGAGGGCAACTTGTAGAAGCTGGTCCTCTCTTTCCACCATGTGGATTCTGGGGACTGAACTCAGGTTTGGCAGGCATGGCAGCAGGAGACTTTACCTACTACTGAATGGTCTCTGGGGCCTTTAACCCTTTCTTGATCTTTTCTTAGTGCTTAAACTAATTTTCATAGTAGCTACACTGGGTCTGGGTCTGTCAAAAATGGGTGTTTTCCACTGTAAAATCCTTTTTATAAAATCTCAGGGCTTTTCTTCACCTCTCCACGTCTCTATTGTTACTCAACAAGACTCCTGGGACATTTTTCAAGACTCAGTTTGTACCCTACTGCTTCCTGTGACTGATAGGAGAGAACTTTTGTGATTTACCTTTTAATAAATATTCTTCCAGCTTAGAGTTGTCATTTTACCCTAACAACCCAAGTGAGCTAATTTGACTGGTATTTGGATATTAAGACATCATTTTTCTATCTTATGAAGTATGTTAATTTAGCAATTCTGGAATGTTTTCGGATTATTTTGAAGCCAGCTGAGGTGGTGCACACTTAATGACAGCACTTGGGTGGCAAAAGGCAGGCGGATCCCTGAGTTTAGTCTAAAGAACAGCCAGGGCTACATAGAGAAACCCTGTCACAAAACAACCAAACCAAACCAAAACAACTTATTTTAAAATTAGAATTGGAAGACAATATTTAGTATAAGCAAACTGTAAAAATCTTTACTAACTGTTACTAGGCAAATGCAATCTGTGTGCTTGCACAGTTATGTCTCCTAGGTAACTTAAAGCAACATCAAATATTCTGATTTTTCAAGTGCTGGAGTAAGACCCTGATATTAAAAACAGTTGAACAATTACATGGGACCTAACGGTGTTTTTGTTTTTGTTTTTTTTTTTTAACATTTTATGCATTCAGATTTAGTCCAGATTCCCGGTATTTGGCAGTGGGTTCTAGTGAGAATTCAGTGGACTTTTATGACCTAACATTGGGTCCCACCCTTAACCGAATCAGCTACTGCAAAGACATTCCAAGCTTTGTCATTCAAATGGACTTCTCTGCAGATAGCAGACATCTTCAGGTACAGCATCAATACTGCACCCAATTTCTTTTTTTTGTTGTTTATTTTTTTTAGTTGTTGCAAAAAAAAAAAATTCCCATTTCCCTCCCCCTCCTCGCACAAATCGCCCCCTCCCCCCACTCCATTCCCCCTCCCTCTGGAGAATGAAGAGCAGACCAGATTCCCTGCCCTGCGGGAAGTCCAAGGTCCTCCCACTTCTATCCAGGACCAGGAAGGTGAGCATCCAAACTGGCTAGGCTCCCACAAAGCCAGTTCACGTATTAGGATGGAAACCTAGTGCCATTGTCCTTGGCTTCTCATCAGCCTTCATTGTCCGCCACGTTCAGAAAGTCCGGTTTTATCCCTTGTTTATTCAGTCCCAGTCCTGCTGGCCTTGGTGATCTCCCAATAGATCAGTTCCACTGTGTCAGTGGGTGGGTGCACCCCTCGTGGTCCTGACTTCCTTGCTCATGTTCTCCCTCCTTCTGCTCCTCATTGGGACCTTGGGAGCTCAGTCTGGTGCTCCAGTGTGGGTCTCTGTCTCTATTTCCATCCATCGCCAGATGAAGGTTCTATGGTGATATGCAAGATATTCATCAGTATGGCTATAGGATAGGGTCATTTCAGGTTCCCTATCCTCAGCTGCCCAAGGAACTAACTGGGGACATCGCCCGGGGCACCTGGGAGCCACTCTAGGTTCAAGACTCTTGCCAACCCTAAGGTGCCTCCTTAACTAAGATATGTGCTTCCCTGCTCCCCTATCCAACCCTCCTATATCCCAATCAACCCGTTTCCCCAAGTTCCCCCCATCCTCCCCTTCTCACTTTTCTCTCCCCCTCTCCCCTTACCCCCATCCCACCCCACCCCCAAGATCCCAGTTTTTTGCCCGGCAATCTTGTCTACTTCCCATAGCCAGGAGGATAGCTATATGTTTCTCTTTGGGTTCACCTTCTTATTTAGCTTCTTTAGGATCACAAATTACAGACTCAGTGACCTTTATTTATGGCTAGAAACCAATTATGAGTGAGTACATCCCATGTTCATCTTTTTGGGTCTGGGTTACCTCACTCAGGATAGTGTTTTCTATTTCCATCCATTTGCATGCAAAATTCGAGAAGTCATTGTTTATTACCGCAGAGTAGTACTCTAATGTGTATATATTCCACACTTTCTTCATCCATTCTTCCATTGAAGGACATCTAGGTTGTTTACAGTTTGTGGCTATTACAAATAATGCTGCTATGAACATAGTTGAACAAATGCTTTTGTCATATGATAGGGCATCTCTGGGTCCAGGGGTAGGTTGATCCCGAATTTCCTGAGGAATCGCCACACTGATTTCCAAAGTGGTTGCACAAGTTTGCATTCCCACCAGCAATGGATGAGGGTACCCCTTTCTCCACAACCTCTCCAGCAAAGGCTATCATTGGTGTTTTTTATTTTAGCCATTCTGACAGGTGTAAGATGATATCTCAAAGTTGTTTTGATTTGCATTTCCCTGATCCCTAAGGAGGTTAAGCATGACCTTAAGTGTCTTTTGGCCATTTGCACCTCTTCTGTTGAGAATTCTCTGTTCAGTTCAGTGCCCCATTTTTTAATTGGGTTATTTAGCATTTTAAAGTCTAGTTTCTTGAGTTCTTTATATATTTTGGAGATCAGACCTTTGTCTGTTGCGGGGTTGATGAAGATCTTCTCCCAGTCAGTAGGTTGCCTTTTTGTCTTAGTGACAGTGTCCTTTGCTTTACAGAAGCTTCTCAGTTTCAGTAGGTCCCATTTATTCAATGTTGCCCTTAATGTCTGTGCCGCTGGGGTTATACATAGGAAGCGATCTCCTGTGCCCATGTGTTGTAGGGTACTTCCCACTTTCTCTTCTATCAGGTTCAGTGTGCTTGGACTGATATTGAGGTCTTTGATCCATTTGGACTTGAGTTTTGTGCATGGTGATAGATATGGGTCTATTTTCATTCTTCTACAGGTTGACATCCAGTTGTGCCAGCACCATTTGTTGAAGATGCTCTCTTTCTTCCATTGTATACTTTTAGCTCCTTAATCGAAAATGAGGTGTTCATAGGTTTGTGGGTTAAAATCCGGGTCTTCTATACGATTCCATTGGTCGACTTCTCTGTTTTTATGCCAGTACCACGCTGTTTTCATTACTGTAGCTCTGTAATAGTTTGAAGTCAGGGATGGTAATGCCTCCAGAAGTTCCTTTATTGTATAAGATTGTTTTGGCTATCCTGGGTTGTTTTTTCATATAAAGTTGATTATTGTCCTCTCAAGATCTGTGAAGAATTTTGATGGGACCTTTATGGGGATTACATTGAATCTATAAATTGCCTTTGGTAGAATTGCCATTTTTACTATGTTGATCCTCCCAATCCAAGAGCAAGGGAGATCCTTCCATTTTCTGGTATTCTCTTCAATTTCTTTCTTCAATGCCTTAAAGTTCTTGTCAAATAGATCTTTCACTTCCTAGGTTAGAGTTACCCCAAGATATTTTATGCCTGCTCTGTGAAATTGAACTTTACTATTTATGTGTACGTGTTATGGGTTACATATTAAACTATCATGCCCATTGCCTCAGAAGATAATTTGTGGCAAGTGTTTAGAATCTCATCATTCAGCAGGAATACCAACTATAGTAGATGATGGCCTCTAGTGTTTATTGCTGTGCATATCCGCTCACTCTGCTCCTGCTATTCTCACCTGCATCTTATTACCTTCCTTCCATGCTTTTTTACGTCCTCATGATGACACATAACAAAGATATCTACTAATAATGGATATTTCCTCTCGTTTTGAGAACAGGTTTCTAGTGGCTGCTATAAACGGCATGTCTATGAAGTGCCTTCAGGAAAACACCTTGTAGACCATGCTGCCATTGATAGGATCACATGGGCTACCTGGACAAGGTAAATAATCACTTCACTAAGTGATTTTTGAGGTTGGAGAAGTTGGAAATTATGGGTTGGGAATGTGGCTTAGTAGCATGAACAAGGCCACGTTTGAGCAGAAAGCAGGAAACCAGCCTAGACATGGTTGCTCAACTTTCTCCTAGAGTATGGGAGGCAGAAGTGATTCAGGTTCAAGGCACGCTTGATCTACATAGCAAATTTGTGGCTAGCCAGGGATATATTGCATGACCGTCTCAAAAACAAAAGTAACAAAGTCTATTTTTGAATTATTGCATGATGGAATACATGATTTTGTTATCCTGTCTTGAATTTTAACAAATAAATAATATGTTGTTTCTGAGACCCCTTCCATTTAAATACTCTCCTATACTTTATCAGTTTCCATGGCTCAAACAAGTTCTTGAAAAGCATTAGTGTAATGACCTTGAATATGTCATGGCATTTTCCTAAAAGATCAACAGTAATAAAGCAGCTGGTAGAGCCAGGAGATACACATCTTTACCCTAGCATTTGAGAGGCAGAGGTAATTATTTTTGTTTAATATGGTTAAAATGTTATGTTTTCTGTGGTGCATTTGTTTTCCCTCTACCTAGTATTCTGGGAGATGAAGTTATGGGAATCTGGTCCAGACATGCTGAGAAAGCAGATGTCACCTGTGCCTGTGTATCTCATTCAGGAATCAGCCTTGTGACAGGAGATGACTTTGGCATGGTTAAATTATATGATTTTCCATGCCCAGAAAAATTTGTAAGTGTTTAGTATTTTTGTATTACTTTAGTTGTATCTTAGATGATTCATCTTTTCCCACATTATATAAAATGTTATGGTGCTGATACTAAATACTGTAGTTAAAATTTCATTTCCAAAGATTTCCTCAAGCTTCCTCAACACCCAAAATAAAAGCTATTAAAAACAAATCTTCCCTATAGTCTCCGGAAACTCGTAGACAAATTTTGACGAGCTTTTACTAAGTTCCACCGTACTCCCTTTTTTCAGAGAGAAAAGCTTCCAGGGACCTGTAGATATGATTAACCAAATGACTTAGTTTGTTGTACACAGACCTGTAAACTGCCAGGGGGCTACCTCCCTACTCTTGTGATAAATTTTGGGAACCTTTGTATACATCACTAATGAGGGAGTTTTGTTTCTGTTTTAGGCAAAGCACAAGAGGTTCTTAGGTCATTCTCCCCATGTGACAAATATTCGATTTACCAGTGGTGATCGACATGTTGTCAGTGCTGGAGGCGATGACTGCAGGTCAGTATTTCAGTCCAGGAAGAGCATGACTACCTCAGTACTAGTGAAGACTTACTAAAGTAACTCTATACAGCACTGGTAATGAAGACAGCCAGCATCTCTCAGATGGTAACAGCCAGTGACTCCAAAGCCAGTACCTCATATAAACAAACAAGTTATTGTACATATGATCCGAAAGATAAATTGGCAAAATCTAAAAACCTAGAATGTGATGAACTCCTTGTCACTTTTTTTTTTGATTGTAGTTTGTTTGTCTGGAAATGTGTACATATGCCTCACTGAACTGCCAGTATGATGCTGAGAAGACTGAACAAATCTCACCTCAAGGGGCTGGAGAGATGGCTCAGAGGTTAAGAGCACTAGCTGCTCTTCCAGAGGTCCTGAGTTCAATTCCCAGCAACCACATGGTGGCTCACAACCATCTATAATGAGATCTGGTGCCCTCTTCTGGTGTATATATGTTAACAGAACATTGTGTGCATAATAAATAAATAAATCTTTAAAAAAAAAAAAAAAAAAAAAAAAAAAAAAAATCTCACCTCAAGACCAGTTCCATGACAAAAAAACCAAAACCAAACTCTGCATGGTCCAGTGGTGCTAACTGAAGACTGACAGGGAGGGATGCAGAGAACCATCCACACAGCAGAAGACTGACAGTTCACAATGCTTGCTGTATGTACCAACCCAAAATCTGTACACTGCCAGATAATTACATTGCAAATGACTGAATTACTTGATAAAAGCCATCCTCCTCTTATTGAGGAGTGTGTAATTTGGCAGACTTGCCCAGGAGATTTAGGGTACAGCAGTCTTAAAAAAAATTGAAAATTTTCTCATTTCTAACATTTCTTCAATGAAATATTTCACCCTTGTACAAGGAAAGGCTTAAGTAAGTAAGTGACCATCATCCTAAAGTGTCAGTTTTAAAAATGCAAACGTTTTTCTTAGGGGAACTTACACAAGCTTTCCTGGCAAATGTTTCTTAAACATTAGTTTAGTGCCCTCTGCAAAGGACACTGCTCCCCACAGTCTGCTGAGAATAGATCCTGTCAGCAGCATATGACGTCTACGTTTTCATGCTTGAGCTATCAATCTTTGTGTTTTGGAGCCATCTCCATAAAATTTTGAAGCAAAATTATGGCATTAATGGGAAAGTGATAATAATGAACATTCATTTCCAAGTGTACAGTTTTTTAAGGTTCTGTGATAGCAATAGCTCTTAACGGAAAGATAATACTGCATATTTAAAGGTATGATCTAATTAGTAAACCTGTTTATTGTGTAAAAAAACATTAAATTCATACACAAATAACACTGGGCATACATTTTTATAGTTTTCTATTGAAACAAGCTGTTTAACTAGATGTATGCCAACCTGTAAGGCTGTTTTCCAAAATGAATGACTCCAGGATCATCTGAAGGAACTCAGTCAAAATCCTTCCATTTTAATGCTGCCAAAGATTGGGACTTACCTTCCAGGACTCTGCTGTTTAGCCTCGCTAGTTTCTTCAACATGAGAACTCCAGTAGACTGCCGTGTAAAACTTATTTTTCTACATGTGACCACACCGAGGATGCTCTACTGGTTGTTTCCATTTTTATTTTACTGTGTAAATTATCTTTGTAGCATAGATTCCCTCCCCCAAAGCCTCTGGAATCCTGTTTGGTTTGCTATGTTTTCTATGGCTCAAAAATTGTGAATATTAAAACCAGAATGAACACACTGCATCAGAGAACTTTTGTCTAAGCAGTGCTTGGAGCCTGGCAAGTTTTAAAGCTGAAGGCTGATGAAGAAACTTCAAGGACCTTAAAGCATAAGCTCTTCCACTGCTCATGCCAAATGGTCCATCTATATTAGGCCAAGTTTTAGAATACACTGGTATTACATAAAATGGGAGTCAATAAATTAAAGAATTCATGTAAAAAGAAAACCACCTTCAAATTTAAGCATGGTATATATTATAGTTCTAAGGTTTCCTCTCTGGACAGCTTGCCAGCTTTTAGTTAAAGAAATATTTCAGTTCTATAAAAGTCCATAATGTTAAACAAGTAAACCATAAAGATAAAACTGCTTCCTTTCTATTTTTGTCCCCCAAACTGGCAGTCCTTGCTGAATTAACCACCAACTGTGAAAAGGATGACGAATCATATACAATCTGCCCTATGGTTTTTAAATCCAGGGAATTATGGTGTGTACTGGCACTATCTGAATTTATAGCCCAAGACTGCCACCAGTTGTCATCCCACTTGTTTCCGATGCAAATGCATGCCAAAGGACATAGCACACTCTGCTACTCTGCATCATCATCAACCATGTCCACTCTTTCTCTGTGTGATTTCTTGTGTGGTTTCATTTAGAACAAATAGTCCAGTTAATTGTTTTAGGGTCAGAGTAAGCCTGTCTATAAACCACAGTCTCGAACAACAAACCATTCAAATGTGGGGCTATAGCATGTACTTCAGATGGTAGAGTGTGTACCTAAATTTGTAAAGCCCTGGATTTAATCCCTAGCACCACATATTAAATGGGGCATGTCTATAATCCCAGGTGTAAGCACAGAATCAGAAATTCAGTCATTCTTGCCTACATAGTGCGTTTGAGGATAGTCTGAAGTATGTGAGACTCTACGTTAAAAAAAAAAAAAACTTTTTAATTGTGTTTACGGTCACTGTCTACTAAATAACAGAAAGTAATTGGGTTGTCACATGTTCTTTTCTTATAAAAAGCTAAACCAGTTAAGTCCCTGTCCCCCACTTCTGATCTTTACTGGACAGTTATGAGAACACATCAATGCACATTTTTAAAAAGTGATAGTTAAAAAGCATAGTTCTGGAAATTCACACAATTTTCAACAAAATTTTTCAGCTGAGATGCAATGCTAGAATGAATGCCTTAAATTTAATGGAATGCACTTATAGAATGAAGAATTGCCACCTCACCTGACCCTTTGCAGCAAGCAGCTTTAGGCCCTTGTCTCCTTTGTCCTTTTGCTCTTTCTGATCTTTACTCTATGGGATTAGCATGGCCAAAGCCAACTTATGAAATGGTCGAATAAGTAGCTTAATGCTTTTATCTCTCAATGGAAAAGCAATGACCACAGCAGTAGAAGGGCTGGCTTCACAGTGTTAAACAGACTTTTATAGGCGTGACTTTATTATCCATCCTTTATGTAACTTAACAGTTTAAATTTGGTCCTGAAAATGTTTGAGCTTTTATTATCCCCTTTACTAACCACCTCTTACACTTTAATTTTTAAAACATCAAGTCTTTGAAAAATCAGTTGTCTGTTATTTAAAACATTTGACACTTCTTGCCTTAACAACTTCAAAAACCACACACATAAAACTTCATACAGTGGCCAAGTTTCATCTTATTGTGACATTTACCCATTTGATTTCTGTAATTATATATAGTTCTGTCATTTAAAATATACCACTTAAATTTACATTTCAAGAATGATCTTTAGGAGTAACTAAGTATATTTTCTGTGGAGTTATTTCTGACAATATTTTTCAGAACACTGGAATATATATGTATCTTTATACTCTTGTGAGTTCAAAGTCTGTTTTCTGAAACTTTCTGTATATACTTGTAAAATTTTTTGTATGATTTTGTGATAATGTAGTCCCCCCAAAATTATTTTTAAATTATATGCTAACAGTAAATGGAAGCGTTTCAAGGAATTGTTCATATGTTTTTGCATTTGTCATTCCAACCATGTTTACCCTATATGACCATGCCACTACTTACTTTCACAGAAGGCAAGGGATCTCAGTCCACTCTACCAGAGTAGCACTTAAGCTAAGACTCTGTATTATGCTTTTCAAAGCAAATTGATTCAGACATTAAAAACAAAATTTAAATTAGTTGTTCAAACCTGCCTTAATATTTTGGCCATTCCTATTTCCTCAAAGATGATGCAATATTTGTAACCCAGTGAGAAAACGCTGCATCATCTTTGGGAAAAGAGCTGTGAGGACAATGGCCTTCAAACGGGCACTACAGCCCTAAGCTACAGGACCATTACCAAAAATGATGTTAAACAGCAATGTACAAACATGCCGTAAATGTTTTAATAGACTTTGGCTTTTCTTCAAACTGTCTCCTTCATAGTCAAAACTGTCTTTTTCATCGTCAAAACAAACAAACAAAAAATGTTGAAACCACTTAATAAACTTACAAACTTGAAAAATTAGACACTTCAGTTAGGCAATAAAATTCATATTATGAAAGCAATATATTCTAAATTTCAAAGACGTGACAAGTTCTGCAGAGTATCTCTCAGAAGATGGAAGCTTTCAAACTCCATGATCTTCTTGCCAGGTAGGACTATGGCATCATTCGCTGAATAAATAAAACCAAAAATTTTTTAAATTAACTTCTCCACAGATAAATACAAAACTTCTAGCTAAGGTGTTTGTTCTTTTAAGAATTCAATTACATAAAGGTGATTAAAGTTTAAAAATTATGCAATTTAACTTCTAGGCCATGTTAAAATGTTCTGAAACTTCAGTATTTTGCCATCACTAAAGTCTAAGAAAACTGACTTGGGATTTCTTTTACTTTTTAAACTATGTATAGACATGCATATAGAGGCCAGAGGACAACCTCAAATGTCATCCTCACAAACACTATCCGTCTCTCCGTGGCCTGGAACACTCATCAAGTAGGCTGGACTGGCTGGCTGACCAGCAAACCCCAAGGATCTGCCTCCTGCCTCTGTCTTCCCAACTCTGGGATTACAGGTGCATGTTCACAATTTTATATAGGTTCTGGGGATCAAACACGGACAGATCCTCAAGCTTGTGAGGCAAACAGTTTAAAGACTAAACAGTCTCCCTGCCCTGATCTGAGACTGTAGAGCAGTGTGTTAAAATATATACACACAGACAATCTGCTGGCCTAGATGTTATGTTTGTACTGTTGATGCTCAGAAGTTAGAGGGGCTGAAGGGTGGATTCAGTGGCTCCCTATTATTCACTGTGCTCTGGATTAAAAAACAGAACTCATCTGGAGATGATGTCAGTTAAACAATGTCATCTCTGGGTAAATGTAGTTCATGTTGTAAATCATTTTTGCTAAAAATAAAAAAAAAAATCCTTGTCTGATTTTTAAAAGTACAGAGGAGATAAAAATTCAATTTCCCTCAGATTTGTGTGCCTATACACAGGATATAAATCTAAATGACATTAAAATTAGAGACGCTAACTTAAATCCTCACCTAGTTTGAGGTCGAATCCATTTCAAGGCATGTCTTGGTGGTACAGTAATGGTGGGATGGTAAAACGTGCAGTCTGGTCTTGTACACTGAGTATTAAACCTACAGTGCTAAGCACAAACAAGAGAGGGACAAAGGTTCAACAAAATCTGCAAGATAATACAGGAAATGAGATAAGCATAAGCAGTCCACTGTAACTAAACTAACAGATGTGGTAATGCCCTCTTAATACCACTGAAAGCCTTAAAAAATATACCTCCTCCCGAGACACAAAATCTCAGCAGAATCATAGCAGGATATCTGCTAACATGTGCACAAACCCACACATATGCATAAACAAAAATAAAATGTGCACAGAAGAGAAACCCAAACTTCAGAATGGAAAGTAAAATGTCTTACTTTTGGGTGGTAGAAGGGACATTCCATTTTCTTACAAGCTGGGAAGTAACGGCAGAGCTGACCATTAGAAGATGGTGCTGGTGATGAGACTACTAACAAAAATCAAAATAAAGAATGGTCAAATCTATGTGGCAACATTTTTTAATGCAGTCTGCTGGTATTTTTAAAGTAAGACTCAATTTATAATACCAAGTTTTATCTATCAGTCAAGATAAAATGGCAAAGAAGGGCAGATTTGTTCTTTAAATGGTAATTTCTAAAACTATTCTTTTGTTGTTTCATTTCACTTAGAGCCAGAAAATGGCACTTTCTACTTTTTCACCCAAATACAACAGTGCACAGTCACTAACCTGGTTTTGAAGTCAGTACTGGAATTCTTCTACTGATGTGTGTGAAGGGACAATCTGGTTTAGTACACTTTGCATCATATTTACAGTTTGGATGCACAAACAAACATTTCTCAGCAAATTTACAATTGGGAAAGGCTCTACAAAACAAAAACAGTTTATTATTCATATTTAACATTCTCAATGACTATTAGTTTTTTGTAGAGGGACTTCACAATCACCATGCATGGCTGGGAAAAATAGTGTCATTATTTACGAGCACTTCCTGCTCTTCTAGGATCCGAGTTCAGTTCCCAGCACCAACACTGAGTGGCTGGACCTCAAAGCTCAGGGTATCCAATGCTTTCTTCTGGCCTCTGGAGGCACCAGCACACATGTGGTATCCAGTCTGTCTCTCTCACTTACACACACAGAAATAACTGGACTAGGAACATAGTTCAGTGGAGAGCACGTCTCTAATATGCGTGAAGCACTAGCTTCAATCCCCTGTGGTGGGGAAGCAATTAGTACTCTTTCAAATGAAACTAAATACCAAAATAGAATACAACTGTATTTCATATCTGGAAGAACTGAACCTCAACGTAGGACATCACAGAATAGAGGTCTTGAGTCATTCCACTTTAGCAGAATATCCAAATCTTACTTTTTAATTCTGAATTTCATTTTTAAATAATGTATATATTTTAATTTTATGTGCATTGATGTTTTGCCTTCAAGTATGTCTGTGTAAGGGTGTTAGATACCTTGGAACTAGAGTTACAGGTGGTTGTGAGTTGTCATGTGGGTGCTGGGAATTGAACCTAGGTCCTCTGGAAGAGCAGCCAGTGCTCTTAACCACTGAGTCAACTCTCCAGCCCCAAATATTAAGTAAATTAAAAAACAGTAAGCATAGCTCAAGTGTAAGGCACTGTACTATAGAAAGATTCATCCTATAGTCCTTACATGTGTACTTACATGTAAATACTATCTATATTTACAGTTAAAAAAAAAAGGACACAATTCAGTCATGGGACCGACCAAACAAAAACCACCACCTAAAAACAATCTCACACAATTCTTTGCATCAGGTAGTTGGCAAGGAAAACTAATCCACACCTACAATATTTTTCATTATTCATAAACTCAATTTACTCCCAACCTACATAAAACGGATGATGCCTGTGAACACATATATACAAATTATATATACAGATTGTATAGTTACACGTGATATATAGGGACTCCAAGGGACCCAGATATTTCAGGATCATAGATACCAAACACAACCATTTTCAACACACACAAAGCTCTAGGGAGGGTTATAGTATCTATCAAGTATTTTACTTATGAAACTTCTCTACAAAGGAAAAGAAAAAGTAGGATGCAGATGCAGAGATTAATATGCAAAATACACATCTGACATTCTTACTCACTTGCAAGGTGAAATGGGATGGTGGTATACACACTCGTCCCCATTCTTACAAGCAGGCCAGTACTTGCAACGCTCCAGAAGCTTTTCTGGTTTTTGTGCCACACTCAGGTCAGTCATCTCAGCTTCAAAGAAGAATTAAGAACATTTTGTTAATTATGATTTCAGAACAGGGTTTATTCATATAAATTTGCCCTAAACCCAAGACTCAAAATTGGACGTTCTTTAACGTTTGCAGCCCTATAAAGTAATCCCAACTGATATGGCCAATCCTAGTAATGGAACATGTTAGCAGGAAGGAGATCAGAGTCATCATTATAAAACCTTAAGTACACAGGGATTCTGTAGGTAGAACTCAAGTTTTCACCAAAGTCTAAATTTCAGTCTCAGAACTTTTTCTGAGGTATATTGAGTAAGGCACTAAACTCTTGTGGTATCTAAGAAGAAAACAGCTTTACCTAAAATGGACCAGCACTCCCTACAGGCGGGGGAAGAAGGGGAGAGAGAATATCATCTAACAGAGCAAGTCTGAACTTGGTTGAGTATAAAATGCTAACCTGGGAGACAGACTGGGGAACCATGACCTAGAAAAAAAGCCTCACAAATGGAGTTCACTGTCTCTGCATTAAAGTCATGTCAATGTCAACAATATGGCACGTGGGAATGGGACCTCTAACTTACCTAAGACATCTGTATGAAAGTAATTTATGGCACCAAATAAAATTATACACGAAGGCCATATCTGCTGCCTTTTGATCTGATACATCATAGAAAAAAAGTCCATCGTTGGGTCTTATGTGTTATCTATTCACATTGTTTAGGAAGCCAATTCTCACCTCAGCTATACTGCAGCAGTGGTGCCAAGCTCTGGTGAGCATATCTGGCTCTGCATGGCAGCAATTCATCTAGACACCTCGGCAAAAATCTAACATCTGTGAAAGTCACCTTGGTCAGATAAAGAAGGTGACACTTCTGCTCTAGAAACCCAACTTCTGTCCTTCCTCCATGAGAACATGGCAGCATCATATGGTGCAGACAGGAATCTTACCAACTACTGTGTTATATCTGATACAGATCTGTGTCTGTTACTTTGAAAAGAGGACTAGGAGGTCAGCCCTGCAATGAATGCTTACTCAGCATCCATAAGGCTTGATCTCCTAACAGCAAAAAAGAAAAATAAGAATTTATTTTATAATATATAAGTGTTATTTGAGAATTTCTAAAGAAAACTTATAGCACTGAAAGGGGGAACCTCACTCACTTTGAGATGATCTTTGTCCCATCTCTGCACTGTTCTATATACAAGAAGAATTGTGGTACACACATGAAGACCCACGACAAAGACTAGATACGAAAGAACAGTACAGCCAGAAAAATTAAGTAGCTACTCAAAAATAGTATTTTTTTAGCTCAAAAGTAATTGTTTTAAAAAGTTGGTCTTTTACAAGATGACTTTCTCTTAGTGAAGAAAATGTGAAGCAATGTCTTTCCTATACTGACATTTTACTTCCTATGTTACTAAACTCTTTGCTGTTGTAATAAGAGCGGCGGGGCTGTGTCCCCAGCACCCCGGCCGCCTGCTAGCTTATGCCTCGAAATAATTACACGGACACTGTATTCTTTTAAACACTGCTTGGCCCATTAACTCTAGCCCTTACAGGCTAATTCTCATATCCCGATCAACCCATCTCTAATAATCTGTGTAGCATCAGTCTTACCGGGAAAGATTCTAGCCTACGTCCATCCTGGGTCTGAGCTTCATGTGTCTGCCCCCGAAAGCTGAGCTATGGTGTCTGTCTGAGGCATCTACCTCACTTCCTCTTCCTCCCAGCATTCTGTTCTGTTTACTCCTCCCACCTATGTTTTAAGCTATGAGGCCAAGCAGTTTCTTTATTACTTAACCAATGACCTTCCTCCATCACTTTGCATTTGAATTTTCAGAGGTAAATTCATTTTGTATTGAAAGCTGTAAAGTGCTGCCATGTAGTCGGAGATGGTGCGTGCGATTGGTTAGCACCTTCAAACACTACCAAAATACCAACCCAAAGACAAAATCTCAATCTGTGCTTGCACTGGGTAAGGAGCAGTTTCCAGGATCCACAGGCATCTCTCCTGCAATACCATGTCCTCACTGCTACGGTGTTTGAGCCCCAGTGTCCAGCAACAGTGAAGGAGGTGCTCTACCCATCCCAGCTGTCTCCACAAGGGCCACGGGCACTCACACAGATAGGCACACCCATGACTAACATGTTACTGACATTGTCACGGCTTCATCCCACAGATCAACAAGGCCTAGCAGGGAAACTCACCTTTAAGGAAACTGGGTCTTAAAAGAGCCAAGTGTTAAGCAATTAAGCAGTAACACTAAACTTTCCCTATTTTAAACAAAGCATGCAGGGCCGTTAAAAAAAAAGTGCATTCCCTACTGCATTTTTTTACTGTTAAAATTTTGCTTTACTTAGGGTCACACTTGCAGTTTCTTCTACAAACCAAGACACTGACTCACAGCAGGAAAAGCCTCTCAAAAGTGCTTCTCACTTGTAGACTCATGATCTGTACTAGTTTACTCTATTTTTAGTGGCTGAAGAAAAAGTATCAATGTATATTTATGCCTCTGTCAAAAAAATATTACTAAGACTTGGAAATTTACTGCTTTTTCCTTGAATCTGTTCATTTTTAAAATTTAGTAATTAACTGCTTAGGAAGTGTATCTAAATCAGGAATGACAAGTATAGTTGGGGGATGGAGAAAAGGCTCAGTGGCTAAGAGCACTGGCTGTAGCGCTCTGAACCTGTCCCAGCCCCTGTGTGAGCCCCAGCTCACAGCTCTAACTATTTCCAGGGGATTTGATGTCGCAGCAGGGATGCACAGGCTGCCGCACTTTCATACATGGACAAAATACTCACGTAACATAAATCTAAAAGGAAAAAAAAGGAAAGAAAGCATAAAGGATTGATGGTACCACACTTGTCACTGGCATCCATGAGCTAGGAAGTGTTGAAAACACAAATGGCTGCCTAAAAGCATGGTGCCATCTGAATGGGGTTCACTGAGTACTAATATCAATAAGGTCTTTCTCATACTCCGAACAAGCATTCTGTCAGATTAGGTAAGAAATTCCTTTCAGAGAAACAATACTAAGGTGTGGAAAACACCAAAATTGAAATCCATCTTTCTCTCAAGTTAAGTTTACGGCTGCTGGCACATGAGGAAAGCAAAAGTTTCTCAAGGGAAAGGCAACCGATGCATCGAGAATGATGGCTCATCCTTCAGCAATCACAATATAAAGAGATATTGTAGGGCATGATGACTGGACTTCATTCTAACACTAGCATCACAGAACACCCAGGAACAAGCACAGGGAGAGTATGAATCAAACTGGTGGTTTTGTGTAACAGAAGAAAAGAGGCTACTGAATAGAAATGTAAGTGGGGCCTCAAACCAATAATTCACTCAAGACAGAGAAATAGGCCAAGACTCCCTTCTCAATGACAGTGGGCTGAGAAGGCAAAGTCTGAGCTCTCAACACACCGTTAGAAAAGCTACCATCTGGGTCCTCAAGCTGCCTGCTCATCAAATGCAACTGCTGTGGGTGGAGGAGACCTCTGAGTCCCTTGTTTGAGGCTGCAGTTTGGTTTACGGATTTCATTCCTTCAAAGCACATCTCCTCCTCTTGATCTGACATGTATCCTGGGGGACTGGGGACACCATCCAGCGTCACTATAAACTTGGGACTTGCAGGTTTATCTGGTTGTACAAGATCTCTGCCAGACAGATAAAAAATACCATAGAATTAGGGAAACAAACACAAAATGTTGAGCCTCCTAAAGTTCTCTTCAGCAGAACTGTTACTCCCTTGCTTTGCATTTGGTTCATTAAGACAGTCTTAGCCTGACTTCCTGCTATAGCATAAGTAGAATCCTGCTAACACGCAACGGCCATGGCCAGCAATTGCAGCAACATCACCAGTAACCTTATAGTCTGTACTTATTAATAATGACAATATCCTCTCAACTTTGACTCCATTGTCCATTTGATCCTTATAGGGTCAATATGGAAATAAACCAGAAACCAAACCAAGCCAAGCCAAAGAACAATTAGCATGGGTGCTCCATGCATCCTGGCCATCAGCTTTACTTTTATACTGACTTTGTCATCTGAACACTTGTTTCTTTACTGCACACTCTGCTTTCTCAGGAAGGAACCACACAAGCTTTCACTATTAACACTCTGCAGAAGGATTTTCTGATTTCAGTTACCCAGCTTTTGAAGTTCGATTCCCTGGGTATACATTTAAGAACAAAACAGAACACTAAACCTTTATCAATGGAGTCCCATTATACTCTGAGCTTTATTTCTATTTAATGGATTTCTGAACAAGAAAGATGAACTCGAATTTGTGAAAACTGAACTCATGGCCTAACCATGACTGAATAAAAGCACCATCTAGTGGGAGCTACAGGAACAGGGACACTGGGAACTAACAGCTGCCCTGCACTATCTAATCACACAAAGTAGCTACACAAGAAAAAAACAAAAAACAAAAAACCATCTACCGTGTCTGCATAAGGTGTCCTGAAAGTACCCGAAGGGCATCTGCAGTCTTCATTCCCGACTCCTGGTTTGGTGTCACTACTATTTCCTCAGACAGCTTTGGCTTCTTCAGAATAAATGATCTTGTGTCTGCATGGACCATGGATTCCATGTCATAGTAATCTGAGCCAAAGAAATTGGCCATAAATGTTTACTTTTGAATATACCCTTTTATTCTTAAAATCACACATGTGAGAAGAATGTCAATCTTTTATATTATTACAATTACTTGTAAAGAAAATCACAACTAATTTCTATTCAGAAATAGGAATGTCAATCTTACTCCAAACATCTTTTCAGAGAACTCAGACAGTCCTTTCCTCATGTGGCATACTGAAATGACATTCTCTGCCTAGAGTGGAGAAAAGCCTGCCTATAGCGCATCTTTTGGGATATTAACAGTACACAGTAAAAGGAAAAGCTACTTTTTTTTTTCAAACCAGAAGGAATTTAAGAATCTTAGTGTTTCCTAAAAACTATGATTCAAAAACTGTTGAGCTACTTTTCCAAAATGGGTTCTATTCATTGTTCACAGTTATATTTACAGAAAATACTGCCTGGTAAGAATTCAGTCAGCATAAGTTCTACCCAGCTGTACACAGAAATCTACTTTGAAATGGAACTTTAAGATGAATGTGTGTCACACTAACTTTCAGTGCAAGCCACAAGCTCAATCATCTATAGTATCTACAGACTGACTACTTCACAGAATGAGTAAGTTCTGAGTGCGGATGATAACCTATCAGTATGTCATCATATGACAAAAGCTAATTGTCTTTTAAAACCAACAAATAGAGAGCAAACTTCAGACTATTAATTCACTGAATGGTTATTTACTGAGCAACCAAGGGCTGTGCGAGGTACGTACATAAAAAGGAAAAGAAAATCAGACACACACAATTCTACAACAGCAAAGCCAAGAAAGGGAATGAAGAGGTGCTGGTAGAAACATGAGGGAAGCACCTCCTCCGAAGAAAAGCTTGCTGAAGATAAATATGTAAAATGAGTATTAAAAGAATGAGTTCGAGGAGAGCAGCGAGAGTCAGAGAGGCAATACAGGCAAAGAAAAAACCACGTGGAGCAAGGAAGGCCCTTTCACAGGCACGGAGAAAAGGGAACAAGTGTGGAGTAGTTAAAAAGATGTCTGTGATGGTATGGGAGGGGGATTGGCTATGAAAGAATGGAATGATGGATCACATGCCTCACTATTTTGGATTTTGGTCTGGAAAGAATAAGAGGTTCTTGAGCAGGGAAGTAACACTATCATCAGGTTTCCAGAAAAATAGCTAAAATACTCTCTTCCCATGCTGGGCATAGTTATAGAGATCTTTAGTCCCAGCACTCAGGAGAGGCAGATGCAGGAGGATATCTGTGAGTCCAAGGCTAGCCTGATCTACACAATGTATGTTCCAAGCCAGCCAGGCCTACAAAGTAAGACCCGGTCTCAAATAAGTAAACAAATAAAAACAAAAGCCCCCCCCCCCATTCCTTCAGCACATGACAAAGAAAAAGCACATGCTCCACACTCCATCAAGCACAGGACTCCACAGGGACTGTACTGCAAGCACAAGCAGGGAAAGTGAAGTGGGTGGAAGAAAAGACACGAAGTGAAATTGCAAGTACAGGGAGAGGAGAAGCCAATATAAAAACGTCAATTTTAGAATGATTTAGTGTGAAATCCTCTGGGGTTCCTACCTATTTAGAAGAAAGGTAAAAATTTGCAATCTGACCTCTGGAGAGAAGAACGGCAGTGTCAGTCAGTGTCTGTGATAAACAGTTATGATACCCACCAAGAAGCTGACTTGGCAGTGTTCCTCCCATGTTACTGAGGCAGTCTGAAGCTCTTAAAAACTCACTGTGTGGCTGGCTACCTAGAGCAAAGCCCAGATCTCGGTGTAAGGAATCTGCACTACCTTCCTACCTTCCTGCACTTTGTGTGGTACTGCTGCCCTCACCACTTCACACCTTAGCAGGGCACAGAAAAGACAAAAATAATGCTGACAAGAAAACACAGATAAAGTTAGCATTTATGGAGCATCAGGGGAAAAGGGCTGGCAAAGGAGAAAGAAAGGCAACAAGAACAAAAGGATAAAAAGCCCAAAAAACATTGGAACACAACTCCCACAGGCTACCGAGTTTAGGGAAAAGTCCAATGAATTCAGTTTCAGGCCAGGGAGATTGCTCAGTGGCTAATGTACTTGCTGAGCCAGGCATGAGGACTGCAGTTTGGATCCCTCAGAACCCATGTAATTATCAGGTGGGACTGGTGATCCACCTCTTCGTTTCAGCTTCAGAAAGCAGAGACTGGAATCTCAGAACTAAACTAGCCGTATTAGGAAGCTCTAGGTTTGCCTGAGACCCCGCCTCAGTACATAAGGTGGAAGAGTGAAGGAGGCTGATTCCTACCATCAACCTAAGCCTCAGCATGCACATACATTCATGTGAACCCAACACATGAACATGTATACATAAGTGCATGCCACAAGTACACAGATGGACAAAAATCTAGATTTCTCTACTCTACACATCCATGCACTGCCCGCTACAGCTTAGTTCAGGCATCAGGTGACAATGAACCACTGCAGAGAGAAGCCTAACACTTTGTCTAGATGGAGCATTTACTTTCTAACCCTTTCTGAAGCCTAACAAAAATGGTCACGAAGAGTTTTGCTTTTAAAAAAAAAAAAGGTATACACCCATAAATAAAAGGCAGACAGCCATATTTTCAAAGTAAAAAAGCAGGAGTAGAAACTAATTCTGAGACAGCAGTTATCTAATTTAGAACTCAAAGTTCTCCAAAGACTGAGAACTTACAACAAAGGAGACCTTGGGCAGGGCAAAAGAAAGGTATGATAGATGTCCACTTCAGAAGCAATGAGCCTTTCCGAAAGTCTCAGTCCATGCACCTATTTTCTGTTTGGAATCTTACCACTCCCACCTCAACCACCACAGTGAGGACTTCAGAATTACCAAGTCTGTACTCTCCTGTCCATCACTGCTGCAGAAGCAGGGATGAGTTACCTAGCTCTATGACAGAAAGGTATCACAACAAAGTAACAAGAATGAACACTGTGAAAGACTGTTTAAAAGGCAGCTTTCCTGAAAACCCTAACACATTTTACACATCCCCTCCCTTGGAAAAGGTAGGGCTCTAGACAATAAATTCCCGAAAGACCAGCTATGCTCAAATAAATCTGTAGTGAAACAGGGAGAGGAATGAAGTAAACACTGTATAATAATTAATATTGAGGTTTCTCCATGATCCTCCTCTACTGACTGAGCTATGTCAACTTTGACAATCAGGCTATTATTAGGAAGACTTTTATTGGTACAGTTGATCAGTCTAAGAAAGCTAAAGTAGCATTAGTAACCAGGGTACCCCTCAAACCAGACTGACATGACAAATCACTCTCCACTCAGGATCCACATTCAAAAACAAAGTCCAAACACACACGAACCAACACAGGAATCCAGAATACCAATCAACTTTTCACTGGTTCTCTTTTAAAATAGATAACCAAGGAATTACATGCAGAAAGCCTCTATCATGAAAGCCAAAACCAACAACGTAAGAGAAAACAAGACCAAGAAGGGAAAAAAAAAAAAACGTCAAAACCTACTTTTAATATCCTCAAAGAAATAAAAAAGTATTAGATGTGCCAGGCAGTGGTGGCGAACGCCTTTAATCCCAGCACTCGGGAGGCAGAGGCAGGTGGATCTCTATGAGTTCGAGGCCAGCCTGGTCTACAAGAGCTAGTTCCAGGACAGAATTCAAAGCTACAGAGAAATCCTGTCTTGACGCCCCCTCCCCCCCAAAAGTATTATGTGTATGAAACAAAACAAAGGAACATGAACAGAGAAAGACTGCTCGCTCATTAGCCTCCTAGAAGTACCTAATGCTTCAAGCTGAGCTGTGCAATGACGGTAAAAACAAGGAAAAGAGAAAAAGGAACGCTCAAGAGCTGATGAAGTGGGTACAACAACAGCCTTTGACCCCGTACTTCAAACAAGACTCTTATGCGGAAACTCTGTATGCAATGTTGCAAGGCTGGGCATCTCAGCACTCAACAGGCAGAAGGCAGGCGAAGTAGGGTTAAGGCTGGAAGTATAACGACTCCATGCCATTCAGATGGGTAGAACCTGAAATCTAGATAGAGGTCAAAGGCATGTGTTGAGACATACAGAACTAGAGAAACAATGATTGTGGAGTTCTGAGAGGGGAAGACGACTTAAAAAGTAGAAAGCACAAAGAAAGGAATTAAGGAGCAGGATTTCCAACAAAGAACGGCTTCACGGGAAACACAAGAAAAGATGTGTTAGGCACGGTGGCAGCACAAGTAATCTAAGCACTTGGACATGAACTCAGGACTGCAAGCTGGAGTCAGTTTGGGCCACCTAATAAAACTCTGCAAAAAGAAAATTAAAGTTTCAGATATCCAACTACTCGCTGCATTTATTAAGCACTGAATGTGAACCTGGCAGGGATTGGGAAAGCAAAGACACAGACAAATATAAGGACTGCACTCCATCCTGAAACAGCCCACGGGGTGTGCATCGGAGTGAGTCGACTTGCTTGTCAGAAGGTTTAGAAAAGTGGTTAGTGGTCCCTGAGAAGGAGCCTGTACAGTGACGTCAGGACACTGGGTAAGTTGAACTGGCACAGAGGGGGCGCCGAGGTGCTGAATCAGCTCTGGAAAAAGAGCAAAGGTGGGAGAAGGTGAGCTAGGGACACGTGCTGTCCAGACAGCAAGAATGAGTGGCATAGGGGAGAAGGTGGATTAGGAGCTCTAGCTGACTTCACAGCAGCAAGGTGAGCAGCTAAGAGTCAAGGAGGCAAAGCATGGGGAAAGAAGCTCATGAATGAGGCAAAAACACCACACATGAAGGAAATGCAGATCTTACATCCCGGCCCTAAAAAATTTTCATCAATCGTATTGTGTTGTCTTAGGGCAGGATCTAAGAGCTACATGCTACACTGCGTGAGGTGTAAGGAATGGGAATGGCAACAGAACACCGACACATCACAGTGAAAATGTAAACGTCACCCACCTGGACTCATCTCCATTGCCTCTACCATTACTGGGTCAATCTGCAGTCGGGATAATAACTGCCTCTGCTGAGTGCCTAGAATATAAGTTTTAAAACTTAACTAAGCTTAACACAAATATCAACATTAATTCCTCAGAAATTAATCTTTGAATTTATTTGAACATCTTAAAAATAAAACTTCTACAACATAATCTGCTAATATTAACAGTCTTCAAGCATATTTCTGTTAAACAAAAAGCTGTTCTTGGATTAAACCAAAAATGGTAATGAAGTTCCATATGTGAGGTGGCCAGTCTTCTTGGATTGAAGAAAATGTGGCAAAAACAAAAGGGTGGAATAAAACAGGAGTTAGTCATTTGTGACCGGGGGGCTGACAATCAACTACACAATAGGTATGGAAAGTCTGCTTCTGGAACTCTTATAATTACTACATACTCCATACTAATTCCCCTTCCCCATGACCACCTCCTAATCTTTGAAAACAGCAAAACATGTGGGAACTTAAAACCAAAGCCAAAACATATTCCACAGTTAGACAGATGCAAAATGAACGATGGAACAAGATGACACTCGAAATTTGCAATCTAGATCCTCCGCTGGCTGCATATCAGACTGTCCATGAGCTTCGTAAGAACGTTTAGCTGCTCAACAGTGGCCCAACAAGCATCTTTTTGTAATGTGATAGTGACCTGTTTCTGAAAGTAGACTCCTCCCAGTGATGGATGATATAACCTAAGGAGACAGTCCTGTCATCAAGTGATGTGGTCTCAGCATAATTCAGGTTCTCAGGCTTCCTAATACCATACGTCATGCTGTGGTGACCCCAACCATAAAATTATTTTCACTGCTACTTCATAATTGTAATTTTGCCACTGTTATAAAATGTAAGGTAAATATCTATGTCTTAGGTGGCCTCTGTGAAAGGATTTTTTGACCCAACAGTGTTGCAACCCACAGGTTGAGAACCACTGATGTTATTTTTAGATTTATACATCTACTTTTCTTTAGTTGATCAGATAAAGTACTTCTTCCTAAAATAGCTATTAACGTTCATTTCTTTTAAAAATATTTTTACTTGAAAGGTTTTCTTTTCATTTTACATACCAACCACAGTTCCCTTTCCCTTCCCTCCTTCCACTACTCCCCCAAACCCCTATCGACTCCTCAGAGAGGGTAAGACCTCCCATGGGGAGTCAACAAAGTCTGAATTGAGGCAAAGTAAAGTTGAGGCAGGACCAAGCCTCACCCCTCTGTATCTAGGCTGAGAAAGGTTTCCCCCCACAGGGAATGGGCTTCAAAAAGCCAGTTCATGCACCTGGGATAAGTCCTGGTCCCACTGCCAGCGGCCCCAGACTGCCCAAGTCACAGAACTGTTACCCACATTCAGAGGGTCTAGTTCGGTCCCATGCTGACTCCCTAGCTGTCCGTTCAGTGTTCATGAGCTCCCATAAGTTCAGGTCAGCTGTCTCTGTAGCTTTTCCCATCATGATCTTGACCCCTTTGCTCATATAATCCCTCCTCCCTCTCTTCAACTGCACTCTAGGAGTTCAGCCCAGTGCTTAGCTGTGGATCTCTGCATCTGCTTCCATCAGTTACTGGATGAAGGTTCTATGATGACAATTAGGGAAGCCATTAATCTGATTATAGGGAAAGGGTAGTTCAGGCACCTTCTCCATTATTGCTTAGAATCTTAGCTGGGGTCACACCTATGGATTCCTGGAAGTTTCCCTAGCACCAGGTTTCTTCCTAATCCCATTATGACTCCTTCTATAAAGATATCTCTATATCTTACTTGCTCTCCCTCTCTGTCCCTTCCCCAACTCAACCATCCTGTTCCCTCATGTTCTCTCCCCTCTTCCAATTTACTCTAGAGATTTTATAGTAATTCATACTAGTATTCGTGAGTGCTTGTTTGGAGGGTTCTAGCAGGGAAGGTTGTTCTCTTCAATTAAATATGCAACTTTGGGAGAGATTCAACATGGGGCAGAGAGGAAAGATTTATCTACCTAAGCCAGATGAGCTGTTACTAATAGTGACAGATGTCTCATAGTCACAGAGACCTTACATTCACATACTCAAATCACTTAGCATTTATTTTTATTTTGAAGGTGTGACAATTTGCATCAATGTATGTATGCTCATTTCACGTGTGCCTAGTACTGAGAGAGGCCAGAATAAGGTGCCAGGTACATCACAGCAACATGCTTTTAAGTTTTAAAAGGTATACTCTCGTTAACATTTTACCAGATGCTCTTTATTAAGGTATTTCTCATGTGTGCAAAAGAGAGCAAATTCCGCCAAGTGGTGGTGGTGCACGCCTTTAATCCCAGCACTCGGGAGGCAGAGGCAGGCGGATCTCTGTGAGTTCGAGACCAGCCTGGTCTACAGAGCTAGTTCCAGGACAGGCTCCAAAGCCACAGAGAAACCCTGTCTCGAAAAACCAAAATAAATAAATAAATAAGTAAACAAACAAACAAACATTAAAAAAAAAGAGCTAGTTCCAGGACAGGCTCCAAAGCCACAGAGAAACCCTGTCTCAGAAGAAAAAAGAGAGAGCAAATTCCTTTGAAAATTACCATGCAAAAACAATCATGGAGAATAAACCTTAATTCAAAAATCATTTGCTTAAGCTGTATTTCTGTTGGACAACCTACAAACATGTTATAAGTTACAGAACCAGTAATGAAATTAAACAGTCTTATAGCAAAATAACACAAAAGAAAAACCTGAAGAGAATGATTTCCTCTCATGTTTTACTTAGCACATCTTTTCAAAGCATCACCCTAAGGTAGGAGGATCACAAACTGACACCACCAAGGGTAACTTAGCCAAAACCTTACCCCAAACATCACCCCCTTCTTTTTGGGAGACAGTGTCTTACTATGTAAGGCCTGGCTGGCCTAGAACTTGTTACATGGAGGTTAACCTTGGACTCAAGACATCTACCTGAGTTTACCTTCTGAGTTCTGATATTAAAACAGCTGACTCCCAAAAACAATTTTAAGGAGGTTATAACCCACTGAGTCCTTGCCTAGCTGAGCATGTACAAAGAGCTATATTCAGTCCTCAGCACCTCTAAACAGCAACAAAAAGGCATTGCTGAAGTTTCATATATTGTAGACTGCCAAGTTATTATACAGAGTTCCAACTAATGAAAACTCCAACTTATTTTTCTATGTGCTGCTGCCTCTATACCAGAGCTAGTTATAGTGCGGAAACATCTAAGGATCAACAACTAAGACATAAAATTTACCTTTCTCAGTATTTGTTAGGAAGCCAATTATTTTTACATCAGTAGCCTTTGACTGTGATTCAAATTCTATTCTCTCTTGAAAATCTTCCAACTCTCTGTTGCATTCAGATGTTGATGCTGAATAATCATTCATTTTGAACGCTAAAGATGAAATTTTTGCTTCGTTCTGGGACACTCTAACATTCAAATCAAAAAGATTTGCTTCCACTGTCAAAATAGCTGCTTTCATTCCTTTAATTTCATTGATATCAGTTGCTATTTTCCTCAAAAGGTAGGAAATATTGTCCAGCTCACTTAGTGAACAAGAATCACTTGTCAGAGAACATAAGTCAGCTGGTTCTGGTGAGAGGAAAACTGGTAAAGATGGTGATGGAAACCTTGATGACATTTTCATAAAATTCTTGGCATTTTCACAGGCCATTAAATTATTTCATCAAAAGTAAAAGTAATCACCAATGTCACCTTTAAAAGTGCTAGCAACTACTTTAAAACCTATAAACAAAAAAACAAGGTGATATAATTCTAGAGCAAGAATTCATACTGTGAAAAGTTGAGCACACCAGACCAATATTCCCTTTGACAATTAAGAGCACTGGCACCAACACTTGTGTCCTTTAAGTCCTACCTACTTAGCAGCTCCTCTGCAAATAAACTCTATTATTACATACAAAATAATCCTGAATTCTGATTGGCTGAGCAGAGACACATGACACTCAAAGAACTTTCTATTATTTACTTCATGTGTTAGGAACTCTGAAGAGCTACTCCATAAACTAAGCAAGTATGGATCTTTGGATAATGTTCAGTTGCTTGATGTAAAATTCTGTTTCCTCTGATAGCAGTAGATGACAGCACTACCCTGGCATTCTCTACAGGGCAGGCAACTAGACTCACAATCACAGACCAATCTCTTAAAACTGACCCAGTAACCCACTTCAACTGTGCACCGTTATAAACTGAGGGACAGTGGTGGCACAGCTCAGTAGTGGAGTCTGCCTAGGATAGAGGACCCTGATTCATTCCTCAGCACCACTTCAAACAAACAATCAAAATGGTGTTACTTTTAAAACAGAAAAATAATCTCTGTTGCTTTGGATATGATATAAGCTTCTCAAATATTTTTTCCCATTTTATGGGTACTTTTTTGGACAACTTCCTCTGAAACAGGTTTTTATTTTGTGGCCTAATTTATTTCTTCTTTTGCTTCTTGTGCTTTGGTATTCTTAGGAACCACTCCCTAATTCAAGGACATGTATTTATACTTACTTTTTTCCTTATGAGTCTTATAACTGGCGTTGGAGAGATGGCTCAGAGGTTAAGAGCACTGACTGCTCTTCTAGAGGTCCTGAGTTCAATTCCCAGCAACCACATGGCGGTTCACAACCACCTATAGTGGGATCTGATGCTCTCTTTTGGCATAAAGTCAGACATGCAGATAGAGCATTCATATATGTAAAATAAATAAATTTTTTTAAAAAAAATCTTATAATTATCTCAACAATGCAGGACTTCTGATTCATTTTGAGCTGTTTCTTATATATTTGGGAAGATCCCCAACATTTTCATTTTTCATTCAGACGCGCAGATGACCCTGTAATACTTGTTAAACAATATTCTTTTTTTATTTATTTATTATGTATACAATATTCTGTCTGCATGTACAACTGTGGGCCAGAAAAGGGCACTAGACCTCATTACAGATGGTTGTGAGCCACCATGTGGTTGCTGGAAATTGAACTCAGGACCTTTCGAAGAGCAAGCAATACTCTTAATCGCTGAGCCATCTCTCCAGCTCCCTAAACATTATTCTTTCTTCACTGAATTTGTTTTATTGCACTTGTTTAAAAACAAAGCAAAACAACCCATCAACTGATGAGGAATGCATGGCTACCTGGACTCTGGTACTGCCCCTCAGTGTATTTATAACTTCATCAGTCAGGCTCATTATGCATTTTCTCCAGTATTACTTTCAATAGTTTTGATTTCTCTAGATTCTATTTCCAGATGAATTTTAGCATTCAAGTGGCTAATTTTTACAAAAAAAGAAAGTAGGGAGTTTCCATGGAGACCAAGTTGAAATTATTTATTGACTTGGACAGTTGCTATTGTAAATATTCAGGCATCTGTACTGGCTTGCCCTTGGGGTCCCGATGGGATACATCATCAACTGCAGCTACTGAGAGCATCTCCTGTGCACATTCACTGTTACCTTTTAAAGGCCTTGTCCATCTCCCATCTCTTTCTCTCCCTTCTGTCACTCTTGTCCCCAAGGACTGGTCTCTGCCTCCCCGCCCGCCTCCTCTTCCAATAAACCACCTATGTGAGTCCTGTTACATTGCGTATCTTCTCTTTGCAGCATTTTAAAATAAATTACACCAGCTACCTTACTGACGATTAAGTTTTCCAAATCATTTACACGGAAAATCTTTTAAAGATGGAAACAATCCCTATGAGGTATCCCAGTCCTAAAAAGTCAAATACTACATTTTCTTCCATTTGTAGACATTAACTTTGAATCTTCAGATATGTGTGTTTCATAGAGGTCAGGAAATTACTAAGGAGCCATGGAGAGGAACTTTGAAGGAGGAAGAAGAGATAGAATGGACTACTATAAAGGATTAAAGTGAAATAACAGAACAGAAAGGATTAAAGTGGAATAAAGGAGCAGATGGCAAGGCAGAGAAGTATGGGAGAGATAAATGACAATAAAGACCTTTCAAAAAAAGACACATGGAAATCTCTATCACCATGTTTGCTAGGTCAGAGTTAAATTGAAGTCACCTCGTTAACAAAGCAATGCACCTACTCAACACCAGAGACTAACAAAACTTGGTGCCAGGAATGAGTTACTTCTTTTGGAGTTACTGGCCAGTAACATTACAGGTTATTGTCAATGCTCTTAGCTACTGCCCAGAACTTGATGGTAAAACCCTATAGCTGAAAATACCACATTCTTGAGTCATAGGACATGATCAAATCAAGTTGGTTCACAATTCAAGTTTTATTCTTCCTGGCTAGTTTCATACCATGCACCAAAGGAGAAAAGTAATCAATTATATATAAACTTTGGAAACTACAACAATAACCAATGCCTGGCAAAACATGCCTTTAGGTGCAAACAACATGGGAGTAACCAATTACGTTGCTACAGTGGTTGAGATATTGAGCCCAAACCAGACCAAATTCCAGCATGGAGAGGGGAGGAACAAAATCCTACCCCTGGCAAGGGAAAGGCAGAGTCAGTTTTCTTTAAGAGTATAGTCCCCAGTAAGGCTTCATTAGAAGACCACAAATCTAAGAATGCTTGGGGCATCACAAATTGGTTTTGAAAAGAGAAAGGAAGGAAGGAAGGAAGGCCCCTAAAATTATAGTCTTTGGTTTGCTAGTCAAATAGCTACAGATCATAATTACAGAAAAAAAAAAGAGTGGGTGATGGCAGCGCACACCTTTAAACGCAAACACTCAGGAGGCAGATGCAAGTGGAGCTCTGAATTTAAGGTCGGCCTGGTCTACAGAGTTCCAGGACAGCCAGGGCTACATTAAAAGAATCCTTGTCTCAAAAGACAGCTAACTGTTAAAGCAAACATATAAAACAATTGTTATATAAATATCATTAACTACCTATAAATTAATATAACTCTTTAAATTTTAATTCAAATAAAAGACAGCATACAAAACTTATAAGGCTTTGAATTCTAATAGCATTTAAGATCACCTAGCTGACAGACACATCCAGATCAATGTTAAGAACAGCATATCCTCATTAAGAACTATCTGCAAACCAGTTCATTCGCCAGGGCAGCAAGCTACCAGGAAGACAACATCAGGAGAGTGGCATAACAGAGGTCACACAGAAACAAGGTACCCAATAGCCTAGCAGATGACCCTTGAATTGCTTGTGGTACCCATGCCAGCTTTACATACAAAACTGAAAAAACTCTTCCAAAGAGTCCCATAAAAAGGTCCATTAACAGAAAAACCTGAATATTTTAACACATTTTTTAAAATAATGGTGAAGCAGGTAAGAGTATCGTTATATCTATTCACAGATTAGGAAATTAGGGCAAAGAAAGGTTTGTATCAGCTAGTAAAGAGCAAGGCTTGGATTTAGCATCCCAAAACTTTGCAATTACTATGTTCCTGTATTTGTCTCTATGACCTGTTAAATGGAGCAAACAGTTATAGAACTCCATGCAGTATACTGTTCAATGTATATATGCATGTACGTGCATAAGCACACACAGAATACCACTCAAACATCAAATGTTCATAGATGTGAAACTGCTTATAATACCACATAATACAAAACTTTTCAATGCTTACCTTCAAGCAGGGCAGTTGAGAAAAGTGGGTGTGAGTTTCCTTCCTCAGAATACAACACTCCTCTTTAGTAACAATCTTCCAGTGCTTCCTGTCCAGTAGGACATATCAAGTACACAGGCGCCCACCTTATGATCATTAATGACTTCCATTTTCTCAACTTTACATGGTGTGAAAGTAATACACACTCAGAATACACTGCGCTATGACTATATGCCTATTCTTAGCCTACTGTTAAGTATAAGATAATCTCTTATAATGTTGGGCAGCTGAGGCATTAAGCCATGTGTTTTATGATGGTGTCTGATCCCAAGTGTAGGCAGTTAATGCTGTATACTTACAGTTACTACTCTACGTTACACTGAATAGAAACCCTTTATCGGGTAATTTTGTCCAATCAAAATTGAGTAACACTAAGTTATCTAAACAGGTTAAAAGAAAGCTACATATGTGGGGGCTGACTGATCCTAAAGCCTCATGCAGACACCCCACCACTGAGACGTAACCTCAGCATTTTCACTTTTCATTCTGAGACAGTCTTAAGTTGCCCAGGGAAGCACTAATTTGCATGCCTCCTACTTTAGCTTCTGAAGTATCTGGTATTACAAGCATGCATCACCAAGCCTGCCATCTAGGCGAACTTTTTTTTTTCCTTTCCCCTGAGACAGGGTTTCTCTGTGTAGCTCTGGAGTCTGTCCTGGAACTCACTCTATAAATCAGGCTGGCCTTGAACTCACAGAGATCCGCCTGCCTCTGCCTCCTGAGTGTTGGACCACCTGGCAGTCTACAAGGAATTTATGACAAATATTTTCAAAAGACATGGGTTTAGCTGGGCACAGTGATGTACACCCTTAATTTAACCCCAGCACTAGTGAAGCAAAGACAGGTGGGATCTCTGAGAGTTTGAGGCCAGCCTGGTCTACATAGTGAGTTCTAGGACAGCAAGAGTTACACAGCGAGACCCCGTCTCAAAGAAAAAAAGATAGGGGGCTGGAGAGATGGCTCAGTGGTTAAGAGCATTGCCTGCTCTTCCAAAGGTCCTGAGTTCAATTCCCGGCAACCACATGGTGGCTCACAACCATCTGTAAAGAGGTCTGGTGCCCTCTTCTGGCCTGCAGGCATACACACAGACAGAATATTGTATACATAATAAATAAGTAGAATAAATATTTAAAAAAAAAAAAAAAAAAAAGAAAAAAAGATAAAGAAAAACAAGAAGCATGGGTTTATTGGATTAGAACCCATCACATATTTCAAAGTATTTGCATGTTCATTTACAGTTATTTCTTCTGGAGAGCCCATAAAGACAAAGCAAAGCACTTAAACAGGAACACATCTCTAAATGTAGCACTGTATGCACATTATTCCCTGAGATACCAAAGAAATTTTTTTTTTTTTTTTTTTGGTTTTTCGAGACAGGGTTTCTCTGTGGTTTTGGAGCCTGTCCTGGAACTAGCTCTTGTAGACCAGGCTGGTCTCGAACTCACAGAGATCCGCCTGCCTCTGCCTCCCGAGTGCTGGGATTAAAGGCGTGCGCCACCACCGCCCGGCCCCAAAGAAATATTAAAGCTTCAATTAAATTAATACTTAATACTAATAGTAATACTATCACTTTTAGATTACTATGCTCAACATCACAATGTATACATTAAGATATATAAGTATATATACTCTAAAATGACCACCGATATTGTACAGTTAAAAAATATGATCATTGATTTAAAGAAGGGAGTGAGGGACAGGATCATAACAGACAAGGTTTCAACAACCCCTGAGAGTAGAAAAAAGATGGGCAAATACTGGCTGCAGACATAACACAAGGTCTCAAATGAACTTCCTGAGGAGTATAGACTTCAAAACAGAACAATGACATAATTTTCATATACCTGCTGGAGAAAAGGGATTTTTGGTGGTATAGTGGGGGGCGAGTATGAAGATGTGGAACTAGAAAAGAGACAGAGATACATGGGAAACAGGGTATCAGAGGGGAGTGACAGGGAGGTAGCCGATAAAGCCAAGGAAGGCGCTGGTGGAAAACTGGAGTGAAAAAAGGACCACCAGGGGGTTTTCAGTAGAGGAGCAGTGATTTCTGTACAAAAGAATAAGGAAGAAATGATATAATTTTAATGTTAAAAATTTAAAGAGAATGAGAAAGAAGGCACAGATTTGGAAGGCCATTATCCCAATAATCTAGGCAAGTCATAGACAGCAGCTGATAGAGTAATAATTGCAGAAGTAATAAGTACATATTTTAAAGACAGACAGAACAAAACTGTGTTCTGGACATGCCAGCATAACTATACCCATGAAGTCACAGCACTGCTCCAGCTGCCTGTACAAGATTAATCCAATAACCATTCCTGACAGAAACAAGGAGTGGTTCACAAGCCCTGACTCCTAGCTGAAGAGCTACTGAGAAGATAATGGTTTCTGAGGGAGAGTCACTTTTCTTTTAAGAGTATGACCCTTGGTACCTAGGTTGACTAGCTTTCAGGAGATAATCTGCCACCTATTAGTATACAGGCAGCACAAATTAGAACCAGTGGGCTATTTAAAACAAAAAAAAAAACAAACAAAAAGACAAAGTTGGGAGTAGAATATGGGAGACTTTGGGGGAAAGAATATAGATTAAATACAATAAAAAATACAGTGTATGCATCTCTAAAAACATATTTAAGAAAACGTTCAGTAAAGACACTGAAGATACCAATGCCCCTTTACATATGACCTTAATAGAAAAAGTGAGAAAAGAAACACAATTCAGTCTCTTGTAAATGGAAAGAACAGGTATGGAAGTAGCAGAGAAGCAAGCACACCCAAAGGCCCATTAATACAGCTGTGGAAGATCCAATAATGGCGTCAGCACTGGGCAATAAAGATGGGACAGAGTGGGGAGACATACCAAGTCACACGATAGAGTTGCACTTTGGTATGTAGAAGCTTGGGTGGAAAGAAGGTGAAAGAAAAAGGAGGCAGTAGAAATAAAAATGAACAAAGAAGTAAAACAATTAGTGAAAGCTACTGTTTCCAAGGCATCAGGCATCGAAGCCAAACCAGCGCCACCAAGACAAATAGGAAAAGACACTGCGACAGGATGCTAGGAGGAAGTTTCAAGGAAACTTGAGATTTTAAGGTAGAGGAATAGGAGTAGGGACAGCAGACAGATAAAGAAAGGCTAGAGAGATGGTTTAGCAGGTGAAGGCACTTTGTGCCAAACCAGGTAACTAGAGCTGGAACCGCAAAACCCACATGGTGGAAGGAGAAAACCAGCCCCACAGGCTCTAATGGACCTTTACAAGCGTACACTTCCAGACACCTACACATTCATTAGACAAACACATATTAATGGATCTGTAAGTAGGACTATTCTAATCCTGAGAAAAATTTTTAATGATTAAGGCTGGGGATATAGTTAAGGCAGTTCACCAACAATCTCTCTTACTTTTGAGAACATTCAGTTTTCCACTATAAAAACTTTAAAGTGTCTGAAAAGAATTGAGTTCTCTACAAGATCTCATTCTTTGTGTACACAATTTGTCACTTTCTTCATAATGTAACTAATATTCCATAAAAACGTATTTGAAAATATTTAGTATCCCAAGGATAAAGTGTAAATAAAATGGTTAACTCTTACCTTGAATTTTTTCTGTACCATCTCCTTTTGCTTCCTCCTCTTTAACAGGAGGACTTATTCTGGGGGCCCTGCTTTGCCCCTGGACCATTTCCGCTAGCAATTCTTCTTGAGAAGTTCGAGTTCTGGGAGCAACTGGAAGTGTCTGTTTCTGTGGAACTTCACATAAAAACAAGAAACAAACATATAATCATGGTTACTACTTCAGAACGTCACAGTTAACAACACTGGAATGCTATCCTTGGGTTCAGATTAGTTATGGAGTTCAGAACAAAGAAACTAGTTTTTCTTATAATATTCCCAAGAAAGACATTCAAGTTATTTGCCTTGCTTCTATGTAAACAGCATCTAAAGCTTGAGTCTCAGCACTAAAGAGGTTGAGGCAATGGATCTACAATGAGTTCTGGACCAGACTGAACTACATAGTGAAGGCCTGCTTCAAAAACCCAAAACAAAAACTATATGTCACAATACAATTTATCACGTATGTAGTCATTTTAAATCAAATGCAGTGACAGGGTCTTACAGTGATTTTAAACTGTAACGTAAATAAGTAAAGAATGTTTCAATGCTATTTTTTAAACGTTCTTTTGCGACAAGGTCTCACTATAGACCAGAAAATGAAATGAAAATTAAATTTATGCCCTGGCAATGCATGGGCAGCCCATATATGGAGGTTCTGTTGAACTTGTCCATAGTGGGTTTCATATTGTAAGTTGATGAGGACAATCAGGCCTCTTCCTCAAGAGAGCACCAGATCTTATTACAGATGGCTGTGAGCCACCATGCGGTTGCTGGCAATTGAACTCAGGACCTTTGGAAGAGCAGGCAGTGCTCTTAACCGCTGAGCTATTAGGCTGGTCTCAAATTCACTAAATTGAAAATGATCTTAATCTCTTGCCTCTATTTCCCATGTGCTAGGACTATAGGCATGCACAACCAGGCTTAATGTTATTTCTTAAAATGTGGGAATCTCCAACTACTTTCTAAATTTCCTTTTTTAGAATTATGTGTCCTGCCGATATGTATGTATGTGTACCTACGTGCAGGCCTGGAGCCTGTGTGGAGGTCAGGAGAGTTATGGATGGTTCTGAGCAACGAAATAGGTACTGGGATTAAACCCAGATCCTCTGGAAGAACAGCCAGTGCCGAAACATCTCTACAGCCTAATAGTCTACTTGTGAAATAGTTGGAGAGACAGTTGTTAAGAGCACTGGCTGTGATCTAGAAGAAACTGTTAGTAATAAATTTATGCTATACAGGATCTACTAAACTTGCTTGGGTAGTAAGCTGCACAAAGAAGCTCAAGGAGAGGTACCACCAATATAACTCAAAACTTAGTACACTGATTAGACTTGTTAGAAGCTGTGGAAAGGACAATTTTATACTTGTAACATAATTAAAATTTAGGTTTGTCAAGAAATATTTCTATTATTGTTTTAGTGAACAATTTGTTCACTAAGATCCTTGTGTTGTGGCACATAGCTCTAATCCCAGAACTTGGGAGGCAGAGACAGGCAGATCTCTGCTGGGTTCCAGGTCAGCCTGGTCTACATAATGAGTTCCAGGACATAATAGGAATCTGTTTCAAATGAAACAAAACAAACAAAAAAACTTCTCCCCAAAAGATTTTTTCACTAACATGCTTCCAGTAACCTCTACTTCCAAAAACAAAAGGAAATCACCTTAATTTACAACCTGCCCTTAGGCTCATCCCCATTTCAAAGAACAGGTCTCGAATAGCAAGCACTGGGAACTGAGTAGCATTCCCCATTAAGTTGCAGACTGCCATCAAGCCCTGGTTCTTTCCAGGAAAGGTTTAATTCTGCCATGGGGCAGAATGACCCTCAATAACCTACTATGGGAGAATGGGACACAGACACAAAACACTGATATACTTAAGTAACTGCGACAATACTTTTGCTGTGTAAATTTCCCATTTGTGCAAATGGCCAGACTTGTATGTAGCCTGTCTAAATTGTTCTAAGTGTGACTTAGAGGCGGGAACTGATGAGATTTAAGGATGACAGCACACACAGAATGCATAAGCCTAAGGCATAGCTATAAAGCTAGTAAAATGTTCTGTTTAAAGCTGGTCCCATTTTGTGCATTAGCCAGAAAGAATACAGACCTCCTCTATTCACACTTGAGTATCTGGCATGATTCCTCAGTAAGAAGGCATATTAATTTCTGTACAGATGCTCTCTCTTTTTTTTTTTTTCCTTTCTTTTGGTTTTTTTTGACAAGGTATCTGTGTAGATTTGGTGCCTGTCTTAGAACTAGCTCTTGTAGACCAGGCTGGCCTCGAAGTCAGAGAGATCCGCCTGCCTCTGCCTCCTGAGTGCTGGAATTAAAGGCCTGCACCACCACTGCCTGGCTCAGACAGCTGCTCTTTCAAAGGACTAGAGTTGGATTCCTAGCACCCAAATGGTGGCTCACAACCATCAGTAACTCTACCTCTAGGGGATCCAATGCACTTTTATGGACTCCAGCAAAATACTCAAAAATGTGAAAAAAAAAGTGTACAAAGCAAGGAATGTCAAGGTCACGGGAATTCTCTAAATCCTTACTCTAAGCAATTGTCACTGCTCTCCCAGCAGAAAGTAAAGGCAGACTGTTGGAGCACATGCTCGTCTTCTCCTGACCACCCCAAATCTATTTAATGCTGTATGCTCAAGTTTAAATGAGGGATGAGGAGAAGCAGAAGGTGAGTACCAAGAATCATTTACTTCGCTTCCAGAAAAGGTCATGGGTGACAAAGGGCAAGTACAACAAAGCTCTAAGAATGTCCACCAAATTCACATAAAAACTTGTATTTCAGAGTTGGCAATTTCTATCACAAAATTCCCCACTAGCTTCAGCAGATGCACAAGTGCAGAATGCAGCAGGAGCACAAAGCAATACTGACTGCCTTGCATTTCAGAATGAGTCTTCTGTAAGACAGTTGTTACAAACACTTGACACCAAGTATGTGACCCCAAATGATTTTAGTGCTTATGTTATAATTAGGGTAAAAACTAATAATTCTCTGTTTTACATTCTATTACAAAGTCCCATCAAGGGAAAAAGAGACTGGTCTATTTATATAGTAGTTTTAAAGAAATTTCTTGTTTGGGTCTGTGAGTGTGGTTCAGTGGAACAGGGCTTTCTTTCCAAGCATATGAGTTCAATCTGCTGCATGGCAAGAGTAAACAAAAAATTTCTCTAGTTTCAGCAACTTGTTATTGTCTAATTTTGTTCTTTTCTACAAAAGCACATACATAATACAAGCTAAATGTTAATAAGAAAGCCATGAACTTTCTCAAAATTCCCTGTATAAATCGTGGGTATTATCTAGTTTATGCATATGAAAACAGAGCTCCAAGAAAGAACTCCTCTGACAGCCTCTCCAACTGCTGAAACCTCTAAAGCCATTTTCTGGAAGACTTTCCTTCTGGCCTTTGTATCTGGCAAAAGCCTTTTTACTTTAAACATCAAGACAAGCAAGCTCAGTCTAAGGAAGCAATCTCTTACTGGTAAAAACAGACACATTGAAATTACCTGCAGAATAGTTAGTTGTTTTTGTGACAGACTCTTGAGCTTCAGAGATAGCCTTCAAAATTAGGTTCTTGTTAGCTTGTTTAGAAGGTGGAAGAGAAGGTCTAAAAGAGTTTTAAAAAAAGGCATTTTTGTAAGTTTTAAATTTCAATTATTTACATGCTAACCTTCTATTATGCTGTTACTATATAGCTTCTGTTTTAAACACAGTATAGTTTCTAGAACATGTCAATTAGATTGGAACCCTATAGCTTTTTAAAAAATGATGCCATATTAACGTTTTCTTCCTCATTAATTTCTAGTCTTTGCAATTCTCTCCAATTTTAAGCAAGTCAGTTTTCATTAACAGTTGTCTCTCTCAAAACCCAAAAACTAAGACATTTAGTGCCAGGGTACCTATCTAGCTAGTATTAGCATGCAGTCCCCAGGTTTCTTCCCCAACACTGCCCAAGCTGCAAAAAACTCTGCAGCCACGTCAAGCAGTTGAAGACTAATTTACAGCTATACCCAGGTACCTCCTCTCAGGCTTTGCCGGCACCGACACACTGCTGGACAAACTTCCTATCCGGGAGCCATAATCCTCATCTTCCTCCTCCTCTTCTCCATCATGACTGAATCTTTTTACTTTTACAACTGAACTTACAACAGGTAACTTTCTCTTCCGAAAGTTTTCGTCCTATAATGAGATACATTTAAGCTTATCTTGCAATGAAAACAAAGTTTTATCACAAAAATATTTATTTTCATTTTAAGATGACTTTAAGACTTGAAAGGGCTGGGTTTCTTATAAAACAAAGGAAAATATCTCCTTGAATAGCTAAGTCAAAAGAACTTTCAATTTATTTTATAATGGTTACACACAGCACTGTTAGATAAACTATTCAAACTGAGTTTTTTGGTCGCTTAAGTCTAAAATGGACTTATCTGCATAGATATCAGAAAGACAAAGGGTAAAACTAATTCAAATTGCTAAAATTACAAGGCACATGTGCATGACATAAAAATCCCTATACAGAGCCAGTCCAAGAAAAGACTATTTAAAATAAATTTGCAATGTGTTTAGTTGCTTAGGTTACATCTGGAATCAACAACTGTCAGTTTCTAGCCTGGTTAAGCAAAAATCTATATAAAATCTATACAAACCTCAATGCTCATCTTATCCAAGTTGTTTCTGAAGAAGGGGCTGTAAGTGTCATCTACGCTGCTCAGCACTTCTGGTTCACATAAGCGTCCTGCTTCATACACCTGGCTGCTCTGCACATCCAGCTGCTTGGCAGCGTGAGTACTGTTTTGCTGCTGATGAAGTTGCAGCCTGTTTATATGAGTGCTAGTGTCTGCATTTCTACTTGCAGGTGGTCGATAAATTTCAATAGAAGGGCGAGAAGAACCATACGTAAGTGTCACTGTAGGTTTTTTCTGAGATAAGGGATTCTCCTGCACAAAATTAAGGTCTTCATCAATGAGATCATCTGGTTCTGGCTTGATATCGATCACATCTTCAGAGGGTGCTGGCTCCCTCAGAGGTTTCACTGTTGACATTAGCCGGGTTGAAGCTCCATCATCATAAGAATGTCTAGTAAGACAAAATAAAGCAAAGCATTTCAACAAAACCAAAGCATTATTATTCTGAAAACTTCAAAGAATGTTTACTCAAAAAAAATTTTAATGAGAAAAATATGGAAGGTTTTTTAATAATATTCAAACTGTTTTCAAATCATATCCATTAATTTTTCTTTTCTTTCTTTTTCTGAGACAGTGTCTTCCTATGTAGCTCCGGCTGACTTAAGATCCATCCATCTGCCTCTACCTCCCAAGTGCTGGACTAAGGGCTTGTACCAGGGCTGGAGGGATGGCTCAGTGATTCAGAGAACTCTTATAGATGATCCAGGTTTGGTTCCTAACACTCACACTGCAACTAACAGCTATGTGTAACTCCAGTTCCAGTGGCTCCAAACCTCTCAAGAACTCCATGGGTGCTACAAGAGCATGGTACACAGACATACATACTGGCAAAATACTAAACAATAAAAAAAATCAAATAAAAAAAATAAATGCTTATACCACCATTCCTAGCCCTCATACTTTAAACTTTTATTTATTACATTTAAAATAAAAAAAAATATCACACTCTGGTCACCATTAGTTTATTCAAAAACTTGCTCACGATTTGTTATGGTCTGAACATGGAGGGGGCTGGGGAGATGGCCAGAGCACTATCTGGTCTTCCAGAGGACCTGGGTTCCATTCCCAGCACCCACACTGGCTTATAACCATCTGTAATTTCAGTGCAAGGGGATCCAATGCCTTCTTCTGGCCTCAAGAGGCACCAGGCATGCACAGGGTTCGCTAACATATATGCAGACAGAACACCTATGCACATAAAAACAAAATAACAAATCTGGAATGTCCCATACATGCTCATGTGTTAAGTACTAGATCCCTACGCTACTTTAAAGGCTATGGATCCTTTTAAGACTCAGGGCCCAATTGGTCAACATAGGTCATGAGTGTCTAAGAACAGACTTTTGCTGATAATATCCAACCCAGGTTCTGGTTTAGGTTTCTTTGCTTCCTCGTCCCCTATGATATTAGGAATCTCTTTCATATGCTTTTGCTACCATGAACTCTTATCTATCCTGCTTCCACAGCTGTGAGGAACTGAGAGCCTTCTGAACTCTGAGCCAAATACAAGATGTTCCAAATACAAGATTTTGTTAACAGCAACAAATGACAAGAAAAGAAAGACCTTAGTGTAATCTGTGATCATTTCACTATCTCCAAAAATTGCTGAAATAGGAACTAATGGACATAATATCTAACATAAGTGTCACATTCACACGCCTATCTGACCATAGCAGACACTGGACTTTACCTGACATTAGTGGATTTCTGTTCCTGCGAACTTGTAGAAACTCTGGAATCTCTTTTTTCAGGCCTAGAGCTAGAAATAGCAAGGGGAGGGACTGTAGCTTCGTGCCGTCTCTCATCTCCTCGACTAAAGCTGCTCTTGTTTGAAGGCACGTTACTATCAAAGATGCTGGTGTCTGAAGACTTGAGACTAGAGGGCTCTGGAAAGAAAATGCATGACCTTGGTAATCTTGTTCTTATCTTTCCCTTCTCTCATCACCAATTCAAAAGCAATAACGTAGAAAAGAATTTTTTAAAGTAATAGCTTCAAAGTATTTTTTTGTTTGTTTGTTTTCTTTGGTTTTTCACGATAGGGTTTCTCTGTGTAAATGCTCTCGCTGCACTGGAACTCACTTTGTAGACCAGGCTGGCTTTAAACTCAGAGATCCAAAAAGGACCACCGTCCAGCTGTTTTCTTTTTTCAAACAAAACAGGTCTCATGAAGTCCAAGGTAACTGGATATACCACCAAGAATGACTTTGAAGTTCCCATTCTCCTGCTCCTACCTCTGGAGTATTGGGAATTCTGGGCACGTGTTACCATGGCTGTTTTCTTCAGTGCCAGAAACTGAACTCAGGGATTCATGTGTGCTAGGCAGGTACTCTACCAACTGCGCTACATTTCTAGTTCCTCAAACGTGTTGTTTAAAAAGCAGTTGGTGTTTATTAAGAGATTTTAAGCACTAGGGGATAAAAGACAACTGAAAATGTGGGGGATGGGGTCCTTAAAGGAGAACTGCCACAACAATAAGTAACATTTATCATTACTACTACTACTAATAATTTATTATGTTATTACTATTTTGCAAGAGGATTCACATGTTTTAAATACTAGGATAATATTTGTGTTTTCTCATCTCATTCCAGATTACTTTTAGTTGTTGAACAGCATCCCTATACATCATAATAGTTTATCTGACTTATTAAATGACTGTAGATATTAGACCTTTAGATAACTTTCAATTATAAAGCAGTGAAGTCTCTTAAAGGTTAAGGTTTAGGCACATTTATAATTACTTCCTTTCGATACATAATGCAGTCTTGCCCATTATTGCCAAATCACATTAAGTTTAATGTTCTTACAATTCAGTTGAACCACACCTCTTAAACTGATTGATATTCTTCTAAGAGCAGCATAAATAACTTCAAAAAGGAAAGGATCACATGCTATAACAAGCAAAAATTTCAAAAGGCTCTCAATTTTACAAATCTTACCAGTTGTAACAGAGCGAAGTTTATCTAATACACCATGGAGCCTAAAAAGACAAAAAACAAAGCCTCCCTTAATAAAAATTTTAATTGCCACTCTAAATCTGACATTATATTCAGGTTAGCTCTTTTAAGGCATTTAATAATACCGAACTGGACTTTCCATCTGTACATTATTTTTTTCTTTAAAAGGCCTTACAATAGGAGTGGGGAGGGGCTGGAGAGATGGCCCAGCAGTTAAGAGCACTGGCTGCTCTTCCAGAAGTCCCAGGTTCAATCCGCAGCTCCCACATGGCAGCTTACAACTGTCTGTAACTCCAGTTCCTGGGGATCTGATACCGTCATACCAATGTACATAAAGTTAAATAAATTATTAAAAAAAAATAGGGGTGGGGAGGCAGCTCAGAAGCAGAGCAGTTTCTGTAAATCCTAGAAATTTGATCTCTAGCAGTATACATACCATTCAAGCACTCTAATACCACTGACACACACCCATAGCTCTCTTTTTTACTTCTTGAGACAGGGTCTAAATTGCCTCGGCTAGCCTTGAACTCATGAACCTCCCTACCTCAGTTTCCCAGGTAGCTAGGATTACATGGCATCAGCAGAACCAGAACAGAATGTTAAGAACACACACAAAGCCTTGGGTTCAATCCCCAGCACCAAAGAAAAAAGACAAAGACATCATCTGACAAGTCTTGATTAAAAAAAAAAAAGTCATCTTGTTTTCTAAGGACTAAAGACTAATACAGCTAACAGTAAAATAAGCAACTATCCCAAACACAGAATGCTTCTTGCCACAACTGTTTTACGTGTGTGTGTGTGTGTGTGTGTTTGTGTGTGCGCGCGCGTGCGTGCGCACATGCCTCACACTCGCCCTCCTTTCTCACCCTCTCCACAGGGTTAAACTAAGGATCATGTTCCAGTAAGCACATGTTCTACCACTGAATTAGAAACACCCTAATCCAGTGGCTAATATTTAAACATTTGCATGGCTTCTTGAACAACGTAATTCTGAGAGGTTAAAAAAAGTTAGTAAAGAATTTTAAAATATGCTATGCCATTATACTCTATTATTTTCAAAATTAAGCACACAGGCTACAACTTTGCTGTAACACACTCATCTTAATAGTTTTATAAAAGATATACTTGCATAGCTATCCTTTCAACATCCTCTCATAGACACCAGAAGTCTCCTGCTGCTCCATTTAGAATCCCTTCACATGCCAGTTTCCTCATGAACACAATTATTTCAGGATTTCAAAAAAAAATTAGGATGAGGAAAAAAAAAAGAGAGAAAGACCTTAGTGTAAAGTTAAAAAACTGACAGCAAAAACAAAAAAATCACAAGAGTAGCGCTGGGCAGGGCGGGGTGCAGGTCCAGGTCCTGAAGTTGATTCCCAGAGCCCATGTAAAAGCTAGGTGTTGAAAGCCACCAGCATTTCAAGTAAGGCAGAGACGGGGTGCTTGGGATAAACTTTCTAGGTAGACTAAAAGTAACCGTTGAGCTCTGGGTTTAGTGAGAGACCCTGTCTCAATAACTAAAGTAGAGAGTGATCCAGTGAGACACCCAACATCAAATTCAGTCCTACAAATGCGCGCGCCACACACACACGTGCATGCACACACATCCATGTGTATCTACATAGGTAAACAAACACAAACCAAAAACCAATTAAAAATCAGGATAGTCTGATTAACATTAGTGAACTGATGAAAGTGAAGCACCAACCAAAGAGAAGACACAATTCCTTGCACGAGGGCATGTGGAACTGTAGTTGGAGCAAGATGAGAACTGATTTTAAGTTAATGGTATATTATGAAATCTGTCTTAAGCATTCCATTAAGTCATCTAAGAAAGAACTTATGAGGCCAGTCTTCTAGCTTAGCTCAGATGGGCTGCAAACCCCAAGTGATCTAAAGGTTTAGTCAAAGGTCAGGTTACAACAATACTTATGAAACAAATTCCTGAACTACTGATGACTTTAAAGAAAGAAGTATTCAGTCATAGTATAATCCCCTCAGTTAAGAACACCATCATCTGAGAGGGTATATATACACAATGAAGCAGTGTGTTAAACACGTAAGGATTACTGTACTCTTAATAATGTGCTCCAAACTATGCAATATAAAGCAGAAAATTCTGCACAGATTTTCAAAATAGTATTGCTGTAAGAGCCATAAGGCATACAGCTGCCAAAACAGTGTGCAGATACTCTTTCCCTGGGAGTTAAGATGTGAACAGGCACCGTCTAAGCAGGGTAAGTGGTCACTCAGTTGTGCTCCAGCATCATCTTTCGCTGTAGCTGATGGGTCCTAAGTCAGTGGGCCTTCTTATGAGTATCTCCTACCTGTCCTCACACAGCATTAATTAGCCTTTCCCATTCTTGCTCTACCTTAAGCCTGATAACTGAAGCTGGGCTTCTTAAACTTAATATTATGCTTATTCTCAACTAAGGGAGCGTGTAGTTTGATAAAGGGTAGTTCAAATCATAAATATTTTATATGAAAAAATAAGTTTGCTTATTTGAAATTTCAAACTGTAAAGATGACGGAGATATTTGTCAAATGAGGACATGCATGTGCCAGGAACAGCCAGCTTAAAACAAAAACAAAAGGAAAAAAAGTTATCCCCATGAAAGCCAAAAGAAAACCTAGCTCACTGTTTGTAAGTGGTTGTGCTGGGGAGTGTGGGGAGGGGGTGACGGGAGGGGATGATGAAGTGTAGAAAGCAATAATACAAACCCACAAACAACATCAAGGCGCCTTCGGTGCAGGCATATCTGTAAACACTCTGATGCACCAGCAAAGTTATCCTCACAAGTACAGAGAGCAGGTGACTTACTATTTCCCACTGACAGACGGAGAAACCTCCGGAGGCTTGTGCGGCACAGCCCACAGAAGGCCTCTCCACAGTGAACCTCACAAGACTGCGGAGAACTCCTCCTATACAGAATACCAACTCTAACTTTGCTCTGAGGCACAGATATTCAGAAACATACCATACGGTGAATCGAATTGTGTTGTTCCCTAGAAACAGGGACAGGTCCTCTGTCATTTGGTCCTGACTTTTCTTGTTGGCCACCATCACCATAATGTAATCGGGAAGTTCTTCATCTAGTTAAAAGGAAAAGTATACCAAACTTTTAAGTGTTTCCTCAATATTTGTTTTTTGCTCAAAATCAATGTGCTTAAAAACAGAGAAGCTGCCTTGAGAACTGGTACTCACTCTTAACATAGGCTGGACAAGGAAGCTCAGCTCCCAATTTCCCCCTTTATGCCAAAGCTACTTCCCTATTAGAAGGCCAGGAATTGGAGGAAACTGCATTTCCAGTGATAAAATTAGGCATCCTGGGTCACAGAATCAACTGAGAGAATGTACCAGTTTTTGTAAGAAGTCTTCTCAATGCTCATCAACTTCAGACACTTTTAGAAGGTACAATTATTATCCCAATAATTGTATTGTTTAGTTTTCTGTTCTTACACAGTACTTTCATTAGAGAATATGCTTCTGCTTAGTAAAAGTAGGCTTCAATTACTCCATGTAATAAACTTCCAGCAACATCATACACACTAAAACTACACAGAACTCGGTAGTATGTACAATGCCATGAGTTCAATTGTTAATATCAAAGGAGGGGAAAAAAAGCTAAAAGGCAACTCAACTTTTCTTCCGGGCAGTGGCAACCCTACAAAATGAATGCCAATAAAAAGCCCAACTCTTCAAAAAAGAAGCAAAGTGATGAGGAAATTAATTCCTTTCTGAAAAAAGTAGGTGTCTATCTGCCCCATCCCAGACGTATGGCCCATGGGAGGGTCAGGATTCTTTCTCCTCTGCCCTCTCAAATACTGAGATTACTAACATACACCGCCACATCCAGCTTCAAACATGTCTTTATTAAAATTTCCTAATGACTAAAATACTCATGCCTTCTACATAAACAGAAAGGAAGGTTCATCTGCCAGACACCTGTTTCAAAGGAAAACATCTAGGGATTGAAGAGACGGCTCAAATGTTAAGAGCACTGGTTGCTCTTCAGAGAACCCAGGTTCAATTCCAGCACCCACACAGCAGCTCACAACTGACTGTAACTCCACTTTTGGGGGGGAGGGGGGTCCAACACTCTCACACAGACATACATGCAAGCAAAACACCAATGCATACAAAATAATAAATAAATCATTAAAAAAAAAGAAAACATCCAAACTCCAGTATAGAACCAGGACAAAAGAGAAGTCAGTATTTCATGGAAGCATGCAATAAAGAAGGAAATGTAAATAAAGTGACCAAGTATCAAAAAAGCTCCCATTGTAATTGTAATAAATAAACTAATCTTTATTTATATGACATACCTACTATGATCCAACACTACTACCTCAGAAAGTGTGAACAGACAGGACTACTAAGACACTTGGGCAGACAAGCTATTTTTCCTCTCACAGTGCCAATGAAATGACTGCCATTGTATCAACTTGTATTTTCTTAAATTTCACGAGATCAGTGGTTGTCTTGGTATGGAATGGGAACCAAAAAAAGGGAGTATGAACGGGTTACAAAGCCAAAGGAGCTACTGAAAATTTGAGAAGGGAGAGGACTTATTGAGTATTTTTTTTTTAAGTGGTGCTTGGATTCAAGCATGCACACAGTGTTAGACAGTCTCCAATGAGCTATACCCAGTCTAGTAGATTTGACTGGTGATGTTTTGGGTATATACACATTAAAACATGGCAAATATATTAATAAGAAAACATGTACATCAAATATGTGCAATTTAAACTATCAATTATTTCTCAGCAAAGTCTTTAGAATTCACATATTGTATTCTGAGTAGACAATACAATGGAAATTAAGAACCTAATGCAAAATTAACATGTGACCATAAACTTTTTATTCTTTGACAGTCCAGAGAGACCTCTTGAATTAGCATACTGGAAATAGAGGGCAGCAGTAAAAGCTAAGAAGGTTTAGAGAAGCTCTCCTCTGGAGTGTGATTAAAAACTGGACTGTTGCTTCTTGAAATAACACCAAATAACGGATGAAGCCGATGTAGCAGGGGGGCCTGGAAGACTCAGAGGCCATGGTGGCTTGCGCAGAGGATTCGGTAGTGGTCTTAGGGGCCACAGTCATGGTTGAGGCCACAAGGCTCGCGAAGGTAAAGCCGGAGACAAGAGTCTTCACCAAGTTGGGCCACCTGGTTAAGGATATGAAGATCAAGTCCCTAGAGATCTACCTGTTCTCCTTGGCCATTAAGGAATTCGAGATTATTTTTTCCTGGGAGAGTCCCTAAAAAGGATGAGGTTCTGAAGATCACGCCAGTAAGAAGCAGACTAGGGCTGGCCAGCGGATTAGGTTCAGGCTTTCGTTGTTATTGGGGACTGCAATGATCACGTTGGTGCTAAGTGTTCCATGAAGGTAGATCCGAGGAGCACATCATCTTGGCCAAGTTTTCCATTGTTCCAGTATGGAGAAGCTACTGGGGGACCAAGACTGGCAAGCCCCACACTGTCCCCACAAAATAACAGGCCGCTGTGGCTCTGTGTTGGTTCAACTCATCCCTGCCCCCAGAGGCACTGCCATAGCCTCTGTTCCTGTGTCCAAGAAGCTACTGATGATGGCTGGTATTGATGACTACTACACATCAGCCAGGGGCTGAACTGGCACCCTGTGTCGCTTTGCCAAGGTCACCTTTGATGCCATCTCTAAGACCTACAGTTACCTGACACCCGATCTCTGGAAAGAGACTGTAATTCACCAAGTCTCCTTATCAGGAATTCACTGATCAACATGTGAAAACCACACCAGAGTCTCTGTTCAGAGGATCCAGGCTCCAGCTGTGGCTACCACATTAGGGTTTTTATATAAGAAAAATAAAAAGTAAATTAAGTCTGTTTAAAAAACAAAAAACACTGGACTGTCTAATGCTGCAGCACTGAGCGGCTCCACACAAGCACAGGTGAGACCCCATTTGCTTTAAAGAACGGTGGTTCTTCTTTGGACCCCACCCAATACTTTGAAAACAAACACTCAAATAATTATTGAAGAACTGTCTTCATAACCTTCCAGAGCTCTGGGACTCTTTTCAGGTATAAAGAAATGTGAGGAGCTGGGACTAGTAGTGGTGTGTGACTACAACCCCAGCAGCCAGAGACGGAATCAGGAGGATCGGTTGGAGGCTGGTACAAGCTACATCATGAGTGGCAAGCCAGCCTGAGCTACACAGTATGAAACTCCACCTCAAAGAAAACAAAAGTCACCCTGCTCCACACAGTGAGGTATAGCCAACTTCAAATAATAAGGTAACTAACTGCCAACATTAAAAAGACCATGCTTTATTTCAAAGAATGGGAAGATGATATCTGTTAACTGATAGTCAGTAAACACCAGGCCCTCTGCCAGAACCCATCATGAACTAGTTAGCTTAAAGGAATTTCCAATTTTGGGGAAGGATGGATGGTATTAAGAGTTTATGGGAACCTAGGGTCAAGTAAGGGGAAGGAGGGAAGGCGGGACCATCCATCCTTCGCTAACAGAAGCACCAAGGACCCCCAAACCTGAGCCCCTGATCCTCAGGCTGCTACTGACAGGCTCTAGAGCGGCGCTCTCCCAGAGCAATACCACCGCCCCAATTCCACCAGTATTTTCAGAAACAAAATGAAACTATAAGGTAATGTTTTAAACAACAACAACAACAAAAATTGTCTTAGAATTTCTAGTGACAGGAATGAACCTGCCTCAATAAACAGGAGCTTATTGAGTGTCTCACACTGGCCATTGCTAATCTGCCACATGGGAGGTAGACCTCTCACAGCTGGAGCCCATTAAGTGTTACATGAAAGAAACAAACCTAAGAAGGTCCAGGTTCAGCTTCATTTATCATGCCCATGAGGAGTGCAACAATCCTGAAACAAACCTGGAATCTACCTATCAACTGTAATTCATAAACTAGTAACTCTTAGCCTGTTCAGTCTCAGGGCCCTTCTCTGGTTGATGTGAATTTTTTTAAAATATTTATTTATTTATTATGCATACAATGTTCTGTCTGTGTGTATGCCTGAAGGCCAGAAGAGGGCACTAGACCTCACTACAGATGGTTGTGAGCCACCATGTGGTTGCTGGGAATTGAACTCAGGACCTTTGGAAGAGCAGGCAATGCTCTTAACCACAGAGCCATCTCTCCAGCCCCGGATGATGTGAATTTTATCTACTAATATTAACCACATGAATTTAAAATGGAGAATTTTTAAAGGATTTAATTATTAATATACCAATTACATGATGGTAGCCCAATTATATTAACTTAATAGCTTTTTGAAAAATAAAGTTTCCCAAACAAAAAACACAGCTTTAAGGGTGGTATTGCTTTCTACTTCCACAAATCTCTTTGCTATCTGGTCTAAAAGAGAAATGAATTCTAAATCTGTTTATTGCGTCTAATGTGTGATCAAGTTGTTTAATATTGGGGAATGTAAAGAAAATCTAGTCCTACACGTCCGTAGTTGGAGTATTTTAACAGCCTTTCTAGATCTCATGGATACCATTCAACAACTCAAGGGCAATTTATTAGCTATACAGAATCTAATACACCACCAATTAACTCTTTGTACTGTTGCAAGGAAATCCACTTATGCATCCTTTAACTTTTGCATGTTTAATAATATGTACTAGTCACCTGGAAAATACTAGTTTACTGAGCTGGTGAACCAGGATATGTTGATACATTTCCATGATATGAAGCCACAGTGTCGCACCTCCATATTTTCATCAGAAAAATCTTTCCATTCTGGGAAGCTCTCCAGTTCACAGAGGTAAACCCAAACTTTCATTTTCATTTGAAAGTTCAACTTGTCATTGGCAATTAAAAAAACTATTGGCTTTTTTTTTATGTTTACCAAATACCTAAGTGCAACAAAACCAGTTTATCACTTCTTAGAAGGTTGAAAAGTTTCCACTTCTGTGATAGAACAAAAGATATTTGATGAGGAGAATGTTTATTTCATCTTACAGCTATGGTCCATCATCCAGGAAACTCAGGGCAGGAACTGATGAAGAGGCTATGGAGGAGTGCTATTTCCTGGCTTGCTCTGCCTGCTTTATTTCTTTCAAGTTTTCCAAGACAAGGTTTTTCTGTGTAGCCCTAGCTGTCCTGGAACTCACTCTGTAGACCAGGCTGGCCTCTAACTCACAGAGATCCACCTGCCTCTGCCTCCCATGTGCTAGGATTACAGGTGAGAGCTGGCATTCTGCCTGCTTTTTTTTTTTAAGCACCCAGAATCACCAGACCAGGGGTGGCATCACCCACAGTAAACTGGCCCTCCCACACCCATCAAGAAAATGCCCCACAGCCTTGCCCACAAACATGTCTGGTGGTGGCATCTTCTCAATCTGGGCCTCCTCTTCCCAAACGACTCTAGCTTGGATCATGTTGACATGCTGCTAGCACAGTCAACTGGCAACCTTAGCTCAAAATCACTAACGCCTTTCCTAAAACAGGCCTATCAGCCCAGAGCGCCACTGCTTTCGAGCACTTCTGTGTACGCACAATCAAATCCTAAAAGGACGAACATTCTGGAACTCACTCCGTAGGCTAGGCCAGCCTGGAGCTCACAGAGATCTGCCTGCCTCTGCCTCCGCTCCTGAGTGCTGGGATTACAATGCTGGGCCACCACCTCCCAGTTCAGAAGCCAATTTCAAAAACATATCAACTGTTTCATTAATAACGTTCTAAATGGAACTGGTTTCCTTTTTTAACTACAAGAAGTAATCTAAGAATTCTAGGACAACTTGGCGTGACTACCCTTTAAACTTGGCTTTCTAACCACTGCTTTCAAGTAATCCCAAAAACATTACCACTTACATTTAGTGGTGACTTACTGTATATATGGAACAGCTACACACTGTCCAAAGTAAACTCGTTTTAAGAGAGTTAAAATGAACTTCGCAGTCAGGTTAGAGTAGGAAGAACATTAAAAAAAAAAAAAAAACCTAAAACATAAAACTCACTGAACCAGCTCTGTGGCAAACGCCAGAAGCATCAAGTGTTCATATCTAAGATGACAGATCTGAAATTAAAGGTCATGACGAAAGTAACGAGAGAAACAGAACAAGATTCGAACAAACATTATGAGTTTAAAAACGACTGCCTCTGCGGAAGAAAAGGCTTAGGCTATTTGAAAATAATGCTTTAGACAGGACATGGGGGTGGAGCTGGGTGGGGACTCGGGGTGCTGCTCCGGACGGTTCAATGAAACGAGGGTGGAGGAGACCAGGGAATCTTCAATTTCAAGGTAGACCACCCAAAGAGCCTTGGGCAGACTCACTCAGACACATCCAGTCAGTTGCAAGGCCTACATTGTATTTAGGCGAATGACAAGAACCAACTTACCCACGTAAGCTCCTAATTCTTGCAATTTCCCCTTAATGGCACTCTGGGGAGGAAAGAGGGAGAAAAAAAAAAACAGCAAAGATGCCTGTGAAAACCCCGACAGGAGAAAGCGACCCCCCCACCCCGCTCCCCGCCCAGGAAGGTGGGGGAGGGGACGCCCGACCCCAGCGCGGCGCTTTCCACCGCCGCCGCCCCGGTGGCTCCCACGGGCCCGCGGATGTCCCCCAGCCGCTGCGCCTGCGCCCTGTCAGAAGCGGCCTGCGCCGAGGAGACGCGGCAGGCCGGGTGCCAGGCCCACCCTCCCCGTTACTCCTGGCAACCGCCCGCTCGCCCGCTCGCCGACGCGGGCCTCACCCGGATCTTGCGGCTGATCTCGGTGCCGATTTCCATGGCTCCGCGGCGGGCGGCCAGGTCAGCACTGCGCGGCGCTTCGGTTACCAGGAGCCCGCCGCGGGCTGCCACCCTGCAGCCTGACCCGCAACCACCGCCGCCGCTGCCGCTCCGCCTCCGACCAACCGAGCGCGCTGCGTGTCCCCGCCCCTGCTGGCGCCCCCGTACAAGCGCGAGCCAGTGCGCATGCGTCTGCGCGCACGCATGCGCACGAACGTCCCCCCGCAGGTCCGGGACCTGTGCTCTGGCGCCCTCTGCTGGCCGCACAGAGAATAATGGCGTGCAGGTAACCCGGCTTCTCCTATGCCTTCCTAAACCAGGGGAACCTCCTTTCTTCCCTTTCATGATTTCTAACTGGTTTTAGTCTCCTACAGGTTATAAGGATGGACAGCGCGAACATCATGGGTCTTGATCTGAGTTCAAATCTAACCTCAAGTATGGGATCGATACAGATTGTTATCTCTTGAACTTTTAATTTTCTTCCAGGAAAAAGACTGTTTTCTAGAAGATGTACTGTCTGTCGTTAGACTTGGTGAGGTGGAGGGGCAATATCCGGAGTGGCAGCAGAACCCTTCCAGCGTGCCTTTAATTCTACGGGGTTTTTGTGGTTGGTGGTGGTGGGTTTTTTTGTTTTGTTTTGGTTTGGTTTTTCGAGACAGGGTTTCTCTGTGTAGCCCTGATAATCCTGGAACTCTGTAGACCAGGCTGTCCTCGAACTCAGAGATCCACCTGCTTCTGCCTCCTGAGGGCTGGGATTAGAGATGTGGCCACTGTAATTCTAAACATCCTTGCTCTCCTGGCTTTGGTTCTGCCTCCCCCCCCCCCCCCCCCCCCAGTGTGCTTTACCCAGGATGAATCCTCCTTCTGCCCTTCCTCTCTGAACTGCTTCTTTGAAGGACACTTATTTCCGGGACTCCCCTATTTGTTGTTAGCAATCAGCCTGCTACAGGTAACATGAAGAGTGGCAAGTGGCGCCCTCTAGTGTTAGAGATGGGGTGCAGGCCTGGGATAGTGGGACTCTAGCCCTACATGTATTTGAGCTCCTTGGGCCTAAAGGTTAGGGTTGCAGCTTCCTTCAGGTCTTCAGGCCTTGGCGGCAGCCAGTTACAACTCTCAGCCAGCCGCTTGCCACTCTTGGCCCTGGAGATCCCGACAATTCTCTCAATTTTTTTTTTTCTTTGCGACCAGGGCCTGCAGGTTCTCTGGTCACCTCTTGCTGCCCCTCTCTGCATCCGCTGCCTTCCGCCTTATCCTGGCAGTGGCACTCCGAAACAGCCCACTCGCTCTTCCATCCTCTGCCTCTCTCTTGGTTCATAGAACCGAAAGCGGGGGAGAAAAGAGCACTTGACAGAAAATCTCCTGTTAGGCCCACTGTTGCAACCCTAGGGAAAGGAGCAAGAGAGAGTGCCTCCCAGGCCGGAGTAGCCTGCTTATGGAGCTCAAATTGGGAGGTTGGGCTTAATCACAGCTATTTGTTCAGCCCAAGCCCAGCCATGTATTGGACTAATCACAGCTTTGCCTCTTAGCCCCAGTCGCAGCCGTCCCTCTGCTGAACCACAAGGAGAACTGCTTGCCCTCCGGCCTGGGAAGAAATAATTGCAGGTTCCTTTGAAGTTCTTGGAGGCTCAGGATCGCAAACCATCAGGTACAAAATATTTCAAACAGCCTTGGTTGCAGCCCAGCACTCCGCAGCACCACCTGCCGTCTTTACATGGTTGTTTCAGGACGGTAGGCGCTGGAGTAAGAGTAGTCTGGCTGGTTGGTCAAGGCGTCCAGGGTAGCAAGGGACAGTCCAATAGTTGCTGATACGTGTCAAGTTCTTGAACTCCTAGCATCTTTGCTGGTTTATCAGAGACTGAGCGTCAAGGGGTGCTCAGAGCACACGCCGGAGGAGCTTACCACTCAGTGATTGATCCCAACTGATCTCAGAGTTCTTTAGCATACGCGACCCTTGCCTAGAGACAAGTAGGTCAATCTTTCATCTATCTCATTTGCCATTTCCAAGCTAATAAAGACCAACTCCACCATTTACCTTGTATTCTCACCTGAACACCTGCTCCCCAAATCCCAAGTAACTATGCCCGCTTTATTCCCTTCTAAATTCAGCCTTTTCAGGACAAAGCCGTCTTTATCACCTCCAAGGCAAATGCATTTCTACAGTAGACTTCTTTAGTTCTCCTTGTCTCTGATCACAAAACACGGAAGAATCTTTCTTTTTCTTTTCAGCGTAGACATCTAGAGAAGTTTCTGTTCTCCCCACATTCCTCAAGTTTCTAAGTGATTTGGAGTATGTTTTGTTTTTTGATTTTGGTGTTAGCTTTGTGGCGTGGCCTCAATACGTTTGGACTCAGATTCCTGTTCCTCATGCCAGTACTGGGATGACAGGCATGCACCGACTATGCCCAACTCCTTAAGAAAGAGTTTCCAAGCCGGGCGGTGGTGGCGCACGCCTTTAATCCCAGCACTCGGGAGGCAGAGGCAGGTGGATCTCTGTGAGTTCGAGGCCAACCTGGTCTACAAGAGCTAGTTCCAGGACAGGCTCCAAAGCTACAGAGAAACCCTGCCTTGATAATCAAAAAAAAAAAAAAAAAGTTTCCATTAGCTCTCGGTGCATAACGAGTGAGCACAGGTGTAGCAGTTTGGAATATCCACGTTTCTCCTCTTACAGTTTTCATCAGTCTCCTCAGAGCTGGCAGACAGGCTGCATTCGCATGGGATTTGACTAACGGAGAATCCCATGTCATGCTCCTTATCAGGAAAGGATTTCCTGGGATCTTTATGAGCAAAGGATCCATCTTTTTGCCATCTATGATCTATGGATGGTCTAAGAAGAAATGTGCTGGGCGGTGGTGGCACACACCTTCAGTCCCAGCACTGGGAGGCAGAGATGGTTGGATCTCTGTGAGTTCAAGGCCAGCCTGGTCTACAAGAGATAGTTCCAGGATAGACTCCAAAGCTACAGAGAAACCCTGTCTCGAAAAACAAAAAAAGATGGCCCACAGTTCCTTAACAAGTAGCTGTTCCCTTAATTTAGCAAAGATATAATCCCCTCCCAGCACACCTTGATTCCTCTGTCAAGGACTTTTATCTCATTCATTTGGGTTCATCTAGGCCTGATGCCTAGATCAAGTGAATTAGGAGCTTCTTTATATCTGCAAAATCTCTTGTCATTACTGTACCCACTAGTTAAAGCAACCCACAATCACAGGCATTATCAAAGAGCAGGAACCACAGGGTTGCAAAGTCTGTCTGCCACGGGCCCTTCGACAGTTGCCTGTAATCTTCCGAATTCTTCTGTCATCTATATGGAAACTAATATGATGATGGCATGTGTTTTCTATGTATGTGTTCATTCTCCCTAGCAAAAATGATCAGCTGAGCCCCGTGTGTCTTTTGTATTTTACAGAAGTTCTTTCGGAATGGTTAGCACATAATAAACATCAAATATTTATAGATTAAAAGAAATCAGAGACTTAATTTACAAAGGCATTTTTCCTGGGTAAATCCAGTGGCCATAGAGTAATGAAACATTGATGAGAGGAGCCGAGTGACAGAACAGGGACCCCGGAGCCACGCTCTCTGAGACCTTCGGCAAGTTGCCTCTTTTCCTTGGGCCTCAGTTCCCTCATCTGTAGCATCGATATAATACTGTTTCCTCCTGCAAAGTGTTCTTATATAAGGTGGAGGTAAGTTAATATTTGCAAAGCATTTCGAGCTGTGCCTGGCTCCCACCAGCGTTATGTTTGTTGATTAAAAATTAAATACTGGGGCTGGAGAGATGGCTCAGTGGTTAAGAGCATTGCCTGCTCTTCCAAAGGTCCTGAGTTCAATTCCCGGCAACCACATGGTGGCTCACAACCATCTGTAATGAGGTCTGGTGCCCTCTTCTGGCCTGCAGACATACACACAGACAGAATATTGTATACATAATAAATAAATAAATAAATAAATATTAAAAAAAATTAAATACTGCACTGAGCCAAACACCGTGCTAAGAGCCAGAGCCCACAGGTGAGTAGAACCGTGTCTCCGTACTCATCACACAGTTCAAAAGCCAGGTAAGTTTTTAACTTCTTTTCTTTTCTCCAGCATTCCATAACTAAGAACAGGAACAAGTTTTACTGTTGTTGTACTTTAAGCAAATTGGCATTCAGTAATTTAGTTACTATTGGAAAATCTTGTGTAAAAAGAGCCAGGAGCATTTCCACTGAAAGGTACTCAGAAGTCTGGAGAGACAGTCAGTGAAGTATTTGCCATACATAAAGACCTCAATAGCCCCCAGCACCCATGTGTTATATGCCGGTAGTCCCAGAATTCGGGAGCTGGAGACAGGGGAACCCCTAGGGCTTGCTGGTCAGTCTAGGCAAATCTGTAAGCCCTTGCTTCAGTGAGAGGCCCTGTCTTAGAAATAAGATGTAAAACAATTAAGAAGACATCAACACCTACTTCTGGCCTCCACATACAGACATGCGCGCGCACACACACACACACACACACACACACACATATTGTGATACACGTCTGCAGTCTCAATACTTGCGAGGCTGGGGAAGGAGCATCATCAGTTTAGGTCCAACCTGGCAACACAGCAAGATCCTGTTGTGTTTTGTTTTTAATTTATAACAAGGAATTTGTTGAAGGTGCTGAAGACAGGGTTCTCTTTTTAGGACAATCAGCTTACATTTCTGGAAGAGAATTGCAGGGTATTTGAGAACTCAAACATGTTCAGATCTCAGATGGTAGAGAGTCTGAATCAGAGAGAGAGTGTCCCCACTAAGCCACTCAGGGATTGGAGGCTGTTCAGGGTGCTTCCCTGTAAGATGCAACCTCACAGTCCACATCCTTGAAGGGACTGGAAGTATTAGTCTTACAAAGGAATAAACTGGCCATGACAAATGGCATATTTTTCTCCTAAGGGATAGTATGAGAGCCAGATCACAATGAACTACAGTGCCAGCTAAGAGGGTTCTTGGCCACCTTCCAGATAGAGGAGTGAACTGAAAAAGAGCCTTGGTTATGAAGCTGGCAGGGCCTGAGTGCCAGCTTCAGCTCTGCAAAGCCTATTCTCTAACAATGGTGCCCCCTGTGTTTCCAGTCTCCCCTCAGGGCTACATTTCAGAGGGATTTTATGGTGTGTGTGTGTGTGTGTGTGTGTGTGTGTGTGTGTGAGAGAGAGAGAGAGAGAGAGAGAGAGAGAGAGAGAGAGAGCACGAGAGCCTGCTTTACCAGCGTGTAGAAGAAGGGAGGCAGAGGTGGTTGTTTTTCCCCAGCTTGGAATGCTTTTATTTTCCTTAAATGTTTAGTGACCTTGTATTTGTCTTTCCAGACTCAGACAGGATCCTCACAATGATTACCTAGGCATTATCAATCCATATGGGTTATACCTTTGTGTAAGTTTTCTTACTTCACATCACCTGTTGTTCACAGGATGAGTCCTTGAGGGGGCAAGACATGCATCTTGTTTGTCTTTCTCCACAAAACACCGGCTTCTAGTACAGGTCGAGAGAACAGATGCTTCTCTTCAGTACTGAATCTCAAATGGTATGTCTGCCTTTGGAGCAGAATCTAGAGATGCTCGGGGCCTGCGGGCGACAGCACTGCGTCCCTCCCGTGATGCAAGTCTGGACACCTGAGTTCAGTCTCTGAAATGTGAATAAAGATGCATAGGGAGAGCCAGCTGCACACGGTGGTCCTCTGACCTCCATGCAAAAGCCCCACCCTGGCCCGCGAAAATAATAAATAAAATTGTTGAAAACGAAGCCCGAGTATGAGTGTTGGGAATCGCCGTCACAGGGGTCAGTCTCTGTGGCTTATGAGGCTGGCACCCTTTCTGTTGTCCTGGCCATTTATATGCAAATGTTGCCAACATCACTTTCAAAAATCACTGCTCCTGAATGTGTGGAGGTGTTGTACCTAGAGCAGTGCTGAGTGAGGGAGTCAGAGATAAGGGCCTAGAGTTTAGGAAAAAGGGTGATTGCACTTGTCAGAGCTCCTGGAACCAGCTCTACAGATGCCTGGGAGCTACCATGTGAGTGCTAGGAATTGAACCGGGGCCCTCTACAAGAGCAACAGGTGCTCTTAACCACCAAGACATCTCTCCAGCCCTAACATCTCCCGTTTGTTGGTTCTAATCTCCACCCCTCTCTAGGCATTCTTGTCTTTGTAGGCTGAAGCAAGTCTGGATTCTTACAGTGAATGATAATTCATGTAGTAATATATGATGGATGGTCACCAAGATACCAAAGCAAATGAACTGAACTCCTAAGTAAATACTGTTTGAGGAGCTGGAGGCACTGAAGAGCATGCATTGTTCTTGCAGAGGCCCATGTTGGGTTCCTAGCACCCACATTGGGCCTGCAACTCCAGCTCTAGGGCATTCAGTGTCTTTTTCCACATTTGTATTCACATGCACACACATACATACAAACAAACATATATATGCACAAAAATACATCGTTAAAAAGTAGTAGTCAGTGGATCTCTCAGACCACAGTTTCGTCCCTGCTTATAATTTTGTCTTTCGGACTGGAGAGATGGCTCAGCGGTTAAGAGCATTGCAAGCTCTTTCAAAAGGACCTGAGTTCGATTCCCAGCAACCACATGGTGGCTCACAACCATCTGTAATGGGGTCTGGTGCTCCCTTCTAGCCTGTAGGCATATATGCAAACAGAATATTGTATCCATAATAAATAAATAAATATTTAAAAAAAAATAATTTTGTCTTTCGTTATTTTATGTCAAACCTTCCTTCCTACCTTCCTTTCTTATTTCCTTCCTTCCTTCCTTCTTTCCTTTCTACAGTTTTGTTGAAGATTTATCTTTAATTGTTTGTGTGTATGTGAAAGGGGTTAGATATGTGCATGCAAGTGCAGATACAGCAGACACTAGAGGTGTAGGGTCCCCTTAGGAGTTGCAGGTTATGAACCGCCTAACATGGAAGCTAGGAATTGAACATAGCCCCCTGAAAGAACAGTGCTTGCCTGTACCTGCTGAACCATCATCTTTCCAGCACTCTTTCTAATTTGTATTTGTATATTTTAATAAAAATTACTGCTCGGTGATGGTGGTTCACGCCTTTTGTCCCAGCACTCAGGAGGCAGAGGCAGGAGGATCTCTGAGTTCTAGGACAGCCAGGGCTACACACACACAAAAAAAAAACCTGTCTCAAAACCAAAATAATAATACTAATACTAATAATAATAATAATAACAACAACAACTTTTGCCTGGTCTACAGCTTGTGTTCCAGGACAGCCAAGGTTACGCAGAGAAATCCTGTCTCTAGAAAACAACAAACAAAAAACGAAGAAAAGAATTACCTTCAATTGCAGGAGTGTATGACGTAGCACTTTCTGGGTAAAAAGAAGTAAGCATGTGCACATGTGTATATATTAGCCCATATCTCTGTGCAGATACAGAGGACTCAACCATCTCCAGAAGAGCTGGAAGTCCAGCAGGTAGGCTGGTAAGGCTTTTACTTAGTTATTTTGTGTATGTTGGGGTTGAACTATATAAATGACCTCACTCTCTTTCGGAGGAAGTGTAAGTTAATGGTTGTCTTACACCTAATACTTGGGAGGGGTTGTGTTCCTGCTTTGTTGCGGGGATGTTTCTGCCAAATTAACACGAGGGAAAATAGAGCTTACATGCAGGCTGGGAGCTGACATTTGTAGGCTGTGAAGGAGTTCAGCTCAGTTGTCTAAAGCACCACTTGGGTTTTAGGATCATTTTCTATTTTTAAAATTCTTTCATTTTCTTCCCGATTCAATTAACACGTTTTTATTTAGTGCTTACTGTCTGCCCAGTACTTCCCTCGTAATTCTAGGAGATAGAAAAGAAGCCTCCGTGAAACCATTTTTAATAATCCTGCCAAGTGCCGCAGCTACAGGGTGGCTAGAACTGTGTCTTGGAAGTAGAGTCCTGGATTGAGTTGGAGAGGTATGGACGGCTGACACAAATGGGAAGGGTCTGGAGATGCAGGCCAGATGGGGAGCAGCAGGCATGCCGGGAAGAAGAGAGCAGTAAGGATGGCGAGGGGGCCAGCCATTATAGATCACCCTTAGAGGTCTGCTAGCTGAACTTCACCTTAGTCGATCACTGGCAAGGACCAAAAAACCAGAGAGAGATAGGTAACTAACCATGGGGTAGCTAAAAGGGAAAGACACTGAGGAGCTGATGCCACGTGCCCACGATGAGGGGCAGCAAAAATCCAATGTAATAATGAGCACTAGTAGCTGGGCCTAGAACCGAGTGAAACCTACCACGTGTATTTTACTCAAGATTACTGGATCGCGATCATTCTCAGCTTTGGGAAGACGAAGCAAGTCCACAAAAGCTAAGGAATTTGCCAGTAAGGGTTGGAGCTGGGATTTGAATCCAAACAATCTGATCCCAGAGCTTGATTCTGCACTGAATATGCATACTGTTCTCTCTGGGGGATCCTTTTCCCCAGGAGTCTCAATTGTCTGGGGTGGGGGTGGGGTCAGCTCCCCAGTTCTCTTTCCCTCCAAACTACTCCCATAGCTATCTTTCGGGTTTGTTAGTCCTTCCCAGTGGTCCCCAAGGTAAAGCTCAGCTATCAGAACTTTAGGTCTAGAATGGCTTCCCTGGTCACCCTTATTTCTAGAACTCTCCTCTCCAGCATGCTCTGCTTTCCCTATCAAGTGGATTCTGAGGAAGCAGTACCTCCAGCCCCATGCCCATTTGTGTCAGCCGTCCGCTTCTCTCGAGTTCCTGCGGAGGAGCGGTGTGTACTTACTGGAGGAGCAGGCACTAAGGGCGGGGGGGTGTAGAACGTTTTGAACCGTCTTCAGCAATGTACCCCAGTTACTTTACAGACCACCACTCAAATAAAGCACCAGATCCCTTTCTACCTGGACCCAAAATAACGTTCCCCTCCCTTTTTAAATTTTTTTTTTTTTTAATTTCTTAAAGCTCTGCTTTATTTGGAAACTTAAAATAACTGGTCACACGGTTAAAAACAGCAGCGGCGCGCCCCCTCCCCGGCGGCCGGGCGCAGCTGTCCGGCCTCCCCCGCGCCCCGCCGCCCGCATTCCAGCTCTCTGAGGTCACGCGCCGCCGCCTCCCCGGATCCGCGCGCCCGGCCCAGGGGGAGGGACGCGGGCCCCGCAGCTCCGGCCCCAGCCCCTGAACTTCCCCAGCGAGTGCCGCCGCGGCCGGGCCGGTGCGGGCAAGGTGTGCGGTCGGTGCACGGGCCCGGACGCAGGCGGGCGAGCGGAGCCCGGGGAGGCGGGACGCAGAGCCGGCGCGCAGCCCCGACCCGGCGGGAGCGGGAGCAGGTGAGGCGCGGGGCACTCCGGCAGGGGCGTAACAAAGAGCGAAGTCTGCTTCGCAGGCTCGCTCTGATCTAGAGTCATTTCTAAAAAGAGTCTGGAACTTCTATTCCGGACTCCTCCGCGGATGACTGCGGTTTAATTCTGGATCAGAGTTTGAAATTTTGGGCATATTTGTGCCTCTCGGAATATGTGGACTATCTCGGAATGTGGAGTATGAAAGTTGCCGGATAACTTTGGCGACATGGGGCATAAAGGAAGGACTATTGGGCAACTCCTTGTTTCGGTTTTGGAGTAAAGCGCCTTTACTCCTGGAGAATTCTTGGATCTGCAAATTTCGGTGATTTCTGCAAACCCTGATTAGATTGGCCTCTCTGAGCACGCCAGTCTTAGCCCCAGCCCCCGATGAGAAAACCTTATGATAACTGATAATGCTAGAAAACACGCTCTGAACATTTACGAGCTAATAATTACCGATAGATTTCGTTTTCTTTTTCTTTTTTAGTGTAGCAATTTCACTCTGAAAATAGTTGTTTTGTTTGCAGGCCATTTAACTGTAGATTACCAATGCACAATGTTGTTTTGTGGGAGACATAGGATTCATTTCAAGTTCTAAAAATGCCAGATACTTCCTTTTTCGTGATTATTTAATGCTAAAGGAATAGTGGCAAAGTTCCAGGAACATGTGGTGAGTGATTTGGGGTGGGTATCCCGTGAGATTCAGGCTTAAAATGAATTTGAGAAACGTTTGGAGGGGAATATGGACAAGAAAATAAAAATGAACTCACTAACAGAGCACACTGCCGTTTGCAAACCTATGAAGCAGAATTTAATATGCATATATTTCTTATTCAGCAATGGAATAATTTTGTAGAGAAATTATACTGTTTTTCTCTTTTAAAGGCTGTTTATAGCCTATTTCATTTAGTAGTTGACACCTGAATCAGCTCTCCCCAGAGTACCTTAAATTTCTACTTCCTGGCATTAGGAGTCAAACAGAACTTATGATATCATTAAGATATATTTATCAATTATAAATTTTAAAGTTACTAAGCAGGGCTTTTGCCACAGTGGGTTTTATATGAGTAATCAAGAAACCGGATATTCTTAGGAGGAAAAACACAGAAATATAACAAGCAAATTATAACAACTGCCAAAAGAAAAGAGGAAAAAAATTGGCTTTTCCTCATCCCCAATGCTGTAAAACATTTCCAATCTCAGGAACAACTGGAAATTTGAGTTTACCTAATCAGGACTAGAGTTAATGATTAAGCCATGTAGTATAGTATACTGCGTTTAAGACACAGTTCCATCTTCATAGTGAAGACATTAACACATTTGCCAGGGCCCAATAAGATGTCTTCCCTTTGGACATATGAAGCTATCTTTTTCTGCACGTTGCTTAATGTTTCCAGTTACCACAATTTGTAAGTCTGAAACCTACAACTTTGTCTCTTGCGATAATACCTTGCATACTACCCATGGTTTTTGTTTTTAAATTTACAGAAACATTATTGGTCTCTCTTCTGGTTAAAAGCTTGTTTAAGGTGTGGGTTTTTTTTTTAAGTGTTTTCAATTTCTTGATTTTTTTTTAAAAAATTCTGCTTCATCTGTTTATACTCTGGAAACAACAAAGAACTTTGAAAAATATTGCAGATAGAAACTCTATCTTATTATAGCTCCCTCCCCCCCCCATTCCTCCTGTGGAACAGTGCTTTTACCCAAGGAAGGCATTCAGCAAATGTTAACGTAAGGCTGTAGGTTCCACTCGCCCCTCTGGCATTCTTCTCTGCCCCTTGTTTTTATGCTTGTTTTATCTTTCCGGAATGGTGGCTGGGAGATCACCTCACTATAAGAGCTCCAAAAAGCAAAACATAAACAAAAATTTTAGAAACTTTGACCGTGTCCCTGCTAGCGATACAGCTCTGAATATAATTATAGATGCCTGTAATCTCCTTAAGGGCAGAGGCGGCTTAGGATTCGTCTTAGATTTCCTCAAGATGCTCATCAACTGAACCTTGTGCTCAGAGATGGCAGCGCACACTTGTGGAACGGAACTCCAAGACGTTAAGTCTGGCGAAGTCTAAACCTCATTTTCTAGTTCAGTCCTTCCGCAGGCCTGAGTGCTCAAAACCTCTGGGGTTGAGTCTCAGGCTGGCGAGCAGGACAGAAAAGAAGGCTGGGAGCAGTGGAGAAAGCCGGAGGATACCCAGCTAGGTTCCCGTGAGCGTGAGACCGAGAGAGCTGCTTCTGCTGAGGCCTGGGTTCTGTTTGCCTGGTGAGGTTTAGGGACAGACTGCCCCACTGCGCGGTCTCGCACCCAAATCGGGTAATCAGCTAGGACCCTGCCAGGCTAAACGGAGGAAGGGGCGGAGGGTGAGACTGACAGCCGTGCAAGGGGTGGAAATAGTTGAGATTTTTGTCAAATTGTTTAGGAGAAAATAACTCTAGTTGACATAAAAATCCCGAGATGTCGCTCGCCCCCAGTTTATCTCACCGCAGAAGTTACCATCAACAAGTATGGTTAAAAAAATAGCGTGTTTGGGGGCTGCTGTTGACGTGGATACAGCCTCACACTGCTCGACCAATCTCTCCCTGCCTGGAGGACTAACGCCGGCCCCTTTAAATCCTCCCTCCTCCGATCACAGGGAGCCGGTCCCTTTGGATCACGTCCGCCCGGAAACGGGGCCGCAGGCGGAGGGTTCCGGGGCTCGCGAGGCTTCTGACATTCCCCGTTGGCCAGGCAACACCGCTTGCTTTTCTCCCAGGGAGGGGACTTGGAGGTTCCGGAGCTGAGGCCCTCCGCTGCATTTGGCTACATGGGCTTGCCCAGTCTTGCTTGCTCTCTTTAACCAGGATGGCGTTTAGGACCTCGCCCTTCTCTTTAGGTGAGCGTCCACAGCCTCCTTAGGTGTCCTTACCCGGGAGAGGAGTTCAGAACACGCCTTTCAGAATGCTATGATTCAAGAAGGAGCATCTTTTGGGTGCTTATAATTTGTTTATACTCAAATCTTTATGATGATGTTAATGATGAACCTGAAGGGGCTTTAGAAATTCTTGTTAAGCACTTCATCTCTTTTAAACCTCACAGTTGCCATATGTTAGAAAGATGGGATTATTCTCCCCATTTGGAGTACAGGGTTAATTTGCCTGAAGGATCGGTGCTGCACTTAAACAGAGTCGGGAACTGAAGACACCTAAGTCATGGGAAACTCAAGATAGTTACCTATGTAAAACAACCTTTTCTCCAAACTAGCAAGACGACCACGAATGTTTTTGTAGTTCTAGACGTGCAGGGCATTATCTCATTTAATCCTAACTGCCCGGGCTGCTATCTCTAGAAGTGAGTGAGGTAGAATGAGGGGTGGGGTCTGACCCTGGGCCCCACCCTCAACCCTCCTGATAAACTTTCCTGGTACCTCCCTGTTAGAGCTTTCCTATTCCAGCGCGGAGGCAGAGCTTATTCCTTAGATTCAGTTACATCTGTTTTTTTCTTTTTAAAATTTTAATGGCAAAGTCCATAGTAACTGCTTCCCTCTTTCCTCAGCGCTGGTGTGGATGCTCCCATCGCTTGGCCTTCGGAGACTCGGTTGCTTTTTAATGACGGTGGCGGCTGTGGGGTGAGCAGCTGGAGACTAGAGTTTGTTCTGACGCGAGAGGGTCGCTTTTGGTTGGCTCCAGCACTGCCGGATTGCTCCTTCCTGGTCCCTCCACTGTCGAAGGGAGAAGATGCCACTGCCGTTTGGACTGAAATTGAAACGCACCCGGCGCTATACTGTGTCCAGCAAGAGCTGCCTTGTTGCACGGATCCAGCTGCTCAATAATGAATTTGTGGAGTTCACTCTGTCTGTGGAGAGCACCGGCCAGGAAAGCCTAGAAGCTGTCGCCCAGAGACTGGAGCTGAGGGAGGTAAGCTGCAAACGAGGCTGCACTTTCTCTGGCATGTCGTCTCTCCTTACCTCATGGTGGCTGTGTATCCTAGCCTGCCTGACACTGGAAACAAGTCCTGTCTGTGCCTGCTGGATGGTGAATCTGCTAGCTCCCCTCCTAGTGAGGAAGAGATCAGAGTCAAAGTCTTACTCCTTGGGGGCACTCCTAAGAGAATTTACAATGTCTATCTTTTTAACGTGTTTGAGTCCTGTGCCTTCCATAAAGGCTGTGGAGAATCAAATATGCATGTATTTTGCTTTATCCAAATTCCCACTAACTATCAAAGCCTGGTTGGGTCAGTCTGGTCAGTCTACTGTCTTCATGCATGCGTGCATGGAGTTATTCATCTGTACAACATTCATTTCTTCATGCATGCGTGCATGGAGTTATTCATCTGTACAACATTCATTTCTTCATGCATGCGTGCATGGAGTTATTCATCTGTACAACATTCATTTTCTATTTTCTGTTGCCCAAGTGGAGCTTCTAGAGTCGTATTGCCAGAAGTTTGAATTTTAATTTCTTCACCAACTAGTTCTATAACTTTAGGCAAGTTATTTGATATCTCTGAGCGCCAGTTCCTCCATCAGAACCATGGGTCAAACAGCACAGTCTGCACTCAGAGTGGCTGTGGCTAAAAGCACACGTAAAACTGTAAGCGTTAATTGTCTATTACAGTAATCGTAAGAAAGCAGGAAGTTGTGGCGTCCTCGCACATCCCCACAAGGTCCTAAATTTAAAGTTCTGTTGTAAGTACTTTAAGAGAAAGAACTCTAGACTTGGGACCCTCCCTGTGTTTGGCTGCTTGGACCATGGCTAAGAAAAAGAAGAAATGGCTCTTAAATGACTCTTGTCATATATGGACACCCCACGTAGATACTGTAGTTCATACGAAGTCAGGAATAGTTAAACTGTGTTCTAGAAAAAAATCAGTTGATCATTTGAAAACTTTTAAGTGGCAGCTGTACAGAGGTTCCAGTAGCTCACCCCAGTATGGAGGCCCAGTGAGAAGGCAGGCCCGAATGCTTGTTCTTATAGGGGTGTGTGTGTGGGGGGGGGGGGGGAGCAGCGGAGGTAAAGCTCCTTAGGGAAAGTAATATCTGAGCTGCGACTTGAAGGCTAGGCAAAGGGGTCCTGTCAGGCTGCAAATCCTTGTTCCTATAAGAGTAACAGAGGCATTTTGATGTTAAAAGGTTTCAACTTACCTAGATAGGAACGGGGAAGATAAACGTAGGCTATTTAGACTAAGGTGTGGTTTTGCCTAAATGAGTCCTCTTGAGGTTGATCAAATAGTAGCTCAGATGCAGACTGTAGCCACCCGCCTTTGCTCTGGGATGGAGAGAAGATAGGTGGAAGCTGGAGATCTTGAGGACCAACCAGACAACTGGGGGAGAGTTAGCCAGGAGTCGTAGTTGGTTCTCAGGTTCGCAGTAGATCGTGGGGGCTGTAATTAAGAGTGTAAAGATGAGACAGAGCTGCGTTCAGCTCGGGACTTAAGTGCTAGGTTGGAGGTGCCAGTCAGTAAGCTGGAGATGTTGATCAGAGATGTGGGTATGCTTTGTGGAGGGCCGAGCGAGAGATCCAGGCTGAAGGAGAGAGGCTTGGGATCCAGCTGGGTGGATGGAAGCCAGCTGAGAGGCATGGCTGTCCAGGGGGCTCAGAAGGAGACAGCATAGGGGAGCCTTGGAAGGGAATTGGTAGGTCCATCAAGTAGGAAAGAGGGAAACCAGTCTGGGAGAGTGGGCCTCAGGGACTATCTGGCTTATTTGCATTTATTTGGCCATCTTTGTACTTTACTCACCTCTGCACCCCCACTTCCAGTTTGTCTCCCCCACCTCCATAAAGTTCATCAAAATACACCAGATGGGGCTGGAGAGATGGCTCAGTGGTTAAGAGCATTGCCTGCTCTTCCAAAGGTCCTGAGTTCAATTCCCGGCAACCACATGGTGGCTCACAACCATCTGTAATGAGGTCTGGTGCCCTCTTCTGGCCTGCAGACATACACACAGACAGCATATTGTATACATAATAAATAAATAAATATTAAAAAAAATACACCAGGTCTCCCCTCACACTCAGAGAGTCAGCTTCCTAAGGACTATGGTGTATTCATTTTTGTAACCAAAGCATAGGGTATGCTCAGTAAATAGGAAGGATTGAGCTCACCACCATTGCTTTTCTTCTGTTAAGGGCTGGGGACATCATGGCTAGGCAGTTCAGAGCACTGACTGCTCTTACAGAGGATCTGGGTTTGGTTCACAGGACCTTCATGGTGGCTCACAACCACCTTTATTTAACTCCAGTTGCAGGGGGATATCATACCCTCTTCTGGCCTCTGTGGGCACCAGGCTAAGACTTAGTGTATAAACACGCACTATACGGGTGGAAGTCTTGCACACATAAAATAAAAGTAAGCAAATTAAAAAAAAAAAAGCATCAGCAGCCTAGGGAGATTGCCGTCTTTTGTTAGAGGCTCCAGCTCAGGAGTTAAACAGCTTTATCTGCTATGGGCATGCCCTCAGCCCAAGATTTCTTTTCTTCTTCTTTTTAAAATGTGTTGTTGTTGTTGTTGTTATAAAGAGAAGGTCTTATGTAGCTCAGGCTGACCTGAATTGCTTATCCTCCTGTCTCTTCTTAGGAGTGCTGGGATTGTAGGATGTGCCCCTGTTATTAGTCTCTGAGGCCAGTTTTTAACAGACGCGCAGAGCACACCGAGAGAACAGACGTGATTCTTAAGGAACTGTCTTGTCCTTGGGAAGATCGTCTGCCGCTTTAGCTTCTACAACAGTCACGATTAGAAAGTTTAGCAAACTTTCCCTTGGAAAGCTCCAGAAGGTCCGCTCTGTAACGTGTAAACAGATGTTTTGAAATAATCTGAGTGGGGGGGGGGGTGAGGGGGGACACGACACACCTGTTCCTCGGTTGTGTACATTCAGTGTGTGTGAGATTCAAACAAGAGCTACCAGTGTGTTGGTTTCTCCACTAGCGCTGCTGTCAGATAGAAGCTGCAGGAAAAAATTATTTCTTTTTCTTACTTAAATACCATTTGTTTCTGTAATGCAGCAATAAGGACTTTACAATAATGCCATATAATGCTAGAGCCAGGGACTTTAGCATTTATTAGTATTTTACCCAGGAGTCTGGGTAGGAAGATCTCAAATTTAAGTTTGAGGCTAGCCTGAGCCTGTTTCAAGAAATCAGCTGAACAGACAATAATATAGCAAACCCCTATAATCATAACCAAAAATAAGTAAGGATTACCCAGTTCCCTCAGGATGATAGGTAAAACCAGGACCCTTCAGTAACCTAAACTGCAGCATGGAGCTGCCAAGCGCCCCTTGTTTTCGTGCTCTGTGATCCACCTCCAGCCCAAAAGGAGGCCACATGGGAGGCAAAGCCTCTGGAAGAGGTATTGCCTTGCAAACGGTGCGGTTTCAGAGAGGAATCCCAGTGCCTCCAGAACCAGCCAGGTTCCTTTGAGTGGGGAAAAGTCCCTTCCCTCGGACCAATGTGTCAGCAGAGCTGCCTCAATTTGCTCCGCAGAAGGCTGTTTGACAGTAGAGTCCAGAGACAGTTTGCAGTCCTGTCGGATTGGATACCAGTTCTTGTCACTCCCTGAATATTAAATTATGTCTAATTTTTAAAAAAAATGTTTTTAAAATTGAGAATTTGTGGTGGTTTAAAAATTTAATATTTCTAATTTACATGGGAAATAGAAAAAGACAAGATCTCCTGAGTAAATTGGGAGCATGGGGGTCATGGGAGAGGGTAGAAGGGAAGTGGGGAGGAAGGGAGGGGAGTGGAGAAAATATATAGCTCAATAAAAACAATGAATAATAAATAAATCAATTAGAAAGGTAAAAAAAATTAATATTAAAGCTGGGCAGTGTTGGTGCACACCTTTAATCCCAAAACTTGGGAGGCAGAGACAGATGGATCTCTGTGAGTTCGAGGCCAGTTTGGTCTACACAGTGAGTTTCAGGACAGCCAGGGCTACACAGAGAAACCCTGTCTCGAAAAACAAAACAAAAGACAGGAAAAGAATGTGATATTAAAGTGTAGCACTGAGCAGAGCACCTGATGTTAGGGGACTCTCTATGTGTTAGCCATTAGACTTGTCATTATTATTCCGAGCAGCCCTGGGATTCCAGGCATGAGCCACCACGCCCAACCTTTTGTTTTCATTTGTGGTGCCTGTGCTGTGCCGGCACTGTGCTTCTGTGACCCGGGTTGCAGCAGGGACTGGCCGGATTCTCTTTGGATGAGTTCTTTTCTTTTGTCAATTAACTGGGAGCGTGCACGTGCACAGAATATTCTCGCAGCCGGCACTGCTAGTCGTATGGCTTGCACAGTGCTCAAATATTGAAATGGTAGCCTGCCGCCACAATTGAAGCACTGTTTGCACACAAGCTGACACAGTCCTTTGTGCCGTGTCCTTGCCCGTCGCCGACAGCAGAGTGTTGGAAAGTTCCTCTCTGCGTCCCTTCCGCTCAGCCCAGATCCTAGGCTGTGAAATACTGGACCCAGTTTATATTACTTTCTTTAGAGTATGCCTTTTAGAGAAAGACTTATTTAACAATATTATGCTACAATGGATTGTCTTTTAATTAGATTTATTGTATACTTATTTCTTGTCTATCCTGCCTTGATTTTGGGGTCCTTGTGACTTAAATTTACTTTGCTTCTCCAAGGTTGAAAATCCCAATTAGGATACAGGAAAGTTGTGAATCCCAGAAGGGGGTGGTTTTATACCCTAAATCTTACACATTCACAGTTTTTAAAGGTTAGTGTGTGTGTGTGTGCGCGCGCACATGCACTTAAGCACATGATTCTGTGTGTAGATGCTTTAGGGAGAATATTCTTTGATTATTCCATGTGCACATGACTAACTCATTTAAAGTTGAGTTAAATGTTAAGCAGCCTCTAAAATTATTGTCAGAGCATTTTTTGAAGATGGATGATGCAAATTATCTCTCTTACATCTTACTTCCTGGCTATGGGTGTTTGCTTACATGGTTGTGTTTTATTATAGAGCTTTATGAAATGAGTTTTAAATAACATTTAGTGTGTCAAAGACCTCAGTACTTTTTGTTTTAGCATGCAGACTCCATTGGAACAGGATCGCTGATCCTGATGTATTTCTGGTGTCTAGAATAGTGCCTGCCTCCTTATTGCACATAGTTCCTGAATGAATATCCATTTACTTTAAACCACAGATTGGCTTTCTAAACCTAGAATGATAAGTATGATTGCCATTCATTTGGTCAGCTTTGCTCTGCTCTGTGATTTCATTTCCTGGAGAGAGTGGAACATTTCCAAAACTTTGTACTCAGTTACAAAAACACCATTCTTTTTCTCCCCCTTCCTTGTTTTTCTTTTTTCTTAGTCTCTCCTTTTCTTTTCTCTTTCCTTTCCTCATCTCCCTCCCTCCTCTTCTCTACCCCATTTCTTTCTTGCATATTTGCTGTTTCAGGGTCTTGCTATGTAGCCCAGGCTGTCCCCAAACTTGCCATCTTTTCCCTTCAGCCTTTGGAGTGGCTGGGATGTCATGGATGGGGCCACTGTACCCCCAGCTTACTATATATATATATATATATATATATATATATAGAGAGAGAGAGAGAGAGAGAGAGAGAGAGAGAGAGACTTTTTAAAGTTTATGTTGTTTTGTGCATATGCATATTTTACCTGCATGTATGTATTACACCACGTGTGTGTCTGGAGCTCATGGAGGTCAGAAGAGGGTGTAGGATCCCCTGGCACTAGAGTTACTGAGGTTGTGAGGCACCGTGCAGGTGCTGGGACTCTAACCAGGCTCCTTCGCAAGAGACACAAGTGCTCTAAGCTCCTGCTGTTTATTTATTAGTGATGCCAATGACTTCATTGGATTTGCTTATGAAGCATGGGTGAAAGGTTACTCACGGGAGCACGGGCCACCCTGAAAAGAGCTGCACACATTCACTGTTACTTCTGGGATTCTTCTGGAAACATAGACCCTGCTAGCTCTGCTGACTCTGAGGGAGATTGCTGTGTCAGGCTGGGTCAGCTTCCCCCCTGGTCTAGGAAGTGCTCTTGGCTTGGGAGTGTTCCATTTCAAATCAGCTGATCAGGTATTCCAGCTATCCTCTAGTCTTATCTCCGCTGGAATCTCAGAAGACTCAGAAGACGTGGGAGTTTCACATGCATTTCTCTGTCTTCTGCCTGGTGTCATTAAATAACGAGAGCCTAAGAAAGAGTCCATCACATGCGAATGTTTTGTGATGAGTAGTCAAATGGAATTTGGGTACATATTTGTATGCTAGGTAAGATTGTGGTATGGAGAAAGATAAGTATTTCACTGAGAGTTATGGAACCTTCTGGAGGGACTGGAATTTTAGATCGACCTCTTACCTGCACAGCTTTCAAACTCCAAAGGTCAATCATAAATAACTAAGAAATTTTCTTGATTTTTAGATTTCTGTTAAACAATCTTTTAAAATTACATTTTGATTTAGTGCGTGTGGGTTTGGGTACACATTTGTCCTGGTGCACGTGTGGAGGTCAGGGCATAACTTACAGGAGTTGACACAAATTCATGCCATCAGTGTTGTGGACAAACTTCTTCCCTAGCTAGCTTGCCCACCCCATTCTGTTACTTTTCTCTTGATAATGAAGGTACTTTTTGTTGTGCTTTCCTGGTAGCAGAAATGCTGTAAGTCCCAAATGGTGGCGGCGGGCCATGTGGCGGCAGATAGCAGGCCCTGGGAGCAGCCAGTCCCAGGCAGAGACAGCTGCTGGTCCCAGAGCAGTGGTGGCAGGCCATGTGGCAGCAGGCAGTGGGACCCAGGCAGAGTAGGCTGCTGGTCCCCAAGCAATGGCTGGTTCCAGGCAGGGAGACACATGGCGGGCGGGCAGAAGACAGAAACATGGATAGACACGACATGCAGGGTGAGGTTGAATGTTTATTCAGGGGGTTATGGAGGAGGAAGGGTGAAGGGGGGAACAGAGAGAGGGAGAGAGAGAGAGAGAGAGAGAGAGAGAGAGAAGGGGGGAAGAAAGAAGTGGGGAGAGAGTCAGAAGCAAAGCTGCCTCTCCGAGAGGAAGATGGAAAAGAGAGCGAGCTCAGGCCGGAAGCTGAAGATCAGCCTGCCTCAGAGGATGGGGAGGGGAATGGGTGTGGCTTGTCTCTTAAAGGGACCAAAACCATAACATTCCCAGGTCTTCCTTATAATAAAAAGCACGTACGTCGAGGAAGCAGAAAAGGAAGGGCCCAAGATGGCTGCGGGCAGGTCAGAGGTAATGAAAGTGGGCATGGCTTGTCCCTTAAAGTGACAGGAAAGCACAACACTTTTGGTCTTGATAACAAAAATAACATACAAAATAAGTAAATAAGAGAGTCATGTGAATAAACATGGATATTTGTGTGCATCTGAGATACATAATATAGAATCATTTGTTATCAAATTTGGAAACCCATTTACTTAAATGATAGAGTTTTATGCAACTTTAGTTTGATGTTTAATCAACTTAAGGGCAGATCGGGATAGCTCAACTGCTAGGGTGTATTGTCTGACATACACAGACCCCAAGTTTAGTACATAGCAAGGCATAAAACGGAATATGGTCGCCCACACCTGTAATCCCAGCCCCGGAGAGGTGGAAGCAAGCAGATCAGAAGGTCAAGTTCATTTTGGACTACCTCGCAAGCTCAAGGCCAGCACAGGATACTTGAGACCCTGTCTCAAGGAACAAAAAGCAAAGGGCTAATAATGTAAGATATTTGTGCTCCAATATTGGGATTTGCAGGTGACTGGAACATGTGTTTGCTCACCAGGAAGTCCTGAAGCTTGGTGGGGCACTCACCACGTCCTGTTGCTGTCCCTGAAGGGTCTCTCACTGTATGCTCCAGACTTTCCTTCACTCCTAGCCTCCCGTCTGAGCCTCCTGACCTTCATTTTTAAAACTTGACACAAAATGCTTATACCAATTTATGGAGTATAGTAAGAGTATTTCCACACGTATACTTAATTTGTAAAGATGAAGTAAAGACATCAAAAATTCGGCATTTCTATGTGTTGTGAACCTTCAGATTCTTATTTTTTTTGAGACGGTTGTTGATGACTGTAGGTTGCACTTACTTAGACAGTCAGTCTATAGGCCATCAGAACTCATTTTCTTCTGTGACTTTCCTTCATAGGGCTCAGGAAGACCATTGCTTATTACTATTATTATTATTAGCCATCACTTATTTACTTATTTATTGAAGTAGGGTTCTCTTGTTTTTCTTTTTCGGTTGATTTAGTTCAGTTTTGTGCGTCTGGGTGTTTTGCCTGCATGCAATCTGTGCATCTCTTGTGTGCAGTGCCTGTGAGGGGCCGGAAGAAAGGGCACTGGATCCTTAAGAACAGGAATTACAGGCAGTTGTGAGCCACCATGTGGGTGCTGGGACTAGATCCCAGGTCCTCTCGAAGAGCATCCAGCACTCTTAACCCCTGAGCCATCTCTTCGGATGCCTGTTTATTGGAGTTTTGAGTTAAGTTCTCATTCTGTGCCAGGCTTGCCTGGGATACATCCACGCTAGCCTCCAACTCAGTGGTTCTTTGCCAGCTTCGTTTCCTTGATGGGGCAAAAGGCTCCCAGAGGACGGAGAGAGAGGTCATGAGTGAGAGTTCCTCCGTTGTGACATGAATTGTAGATCAATGTTTGTGTTGTCTGCCAGGCATCGCCTTTGTGCCCATCGGGATAGTGAGCATGTGACAGACCTGCAGTGTCAGGGTGGTGACTCACACTTCCTGTAAACATTGAGTTCCTGGGCCATTTATTTATTGAAACTTCTAGTTCATTCTTCTTGTCAGATTGCACCTTACCTCAATATGGCATTTTCTTTTCTAATAACAAGGACTCATTGTTTTCTAATAGTGTGCTGGGTTTGCAGATATTTTCTTGTTCTGTTCTTCAAGCAGCTTGCACGCTGATAAATGTTAGGTTGCCTTTCTAGTTAAATTTTCTCTTGTTTCTGCTGTCACTCTGGTGTTGGGGATTAGACACATAGCCTTAAACAGACAAGGCTAGTACTATATCTATGAGATTTTTCCTAGCTTATTTATTTAACTACTTTTTGGAATTTTCAAATAAGGTCTCGTTCTGTGGCCTAGGATGGCCTAGAACTTACCAGACTAGCCTCCAAATCAGAGCACTTTCCTGGAATTGACTGAAATTACAGACTCTGGGCTCTTTTTGTTTGTTTAAGCTTTATTTATTTACTTTTTAGTGTGTGTGTGTGTGTATGTGTGTTGATTCTCTCCTTCTGCCATGCGGTTCCTGGGCATTGAACTGAGGAGGTCACCAGGCTCGGCAAGTGTCTTTATTTACCTGCTGAGCCATCAACAAGACCCAGTGGTTTGAGACAAGCATTCACTATGTAGCCCAGGCTAGCCTAGAGCTCCAGGTCCTTCTGCCTCAGGCTCAGGAATGCTGGGAATACGGCTATACGCCATGTCTAACCCTCGTTTATCTTTCAATGAATGAGTAAACTATCCAGAGGCTGTTGAAATTTATTCTGAAAATACTAATTTCACTAGAAGAAACTGTGTCACAGGTCCTGACGAAGGGTTAGAATGTGAGTTATAAATAATTCATTAAGGGTTTGTGCATCACTCGGATATTGTGCCCGGTGTGTATTGCTGTGTAGACAGAGTAGTTATTTTGAATAATAAACAGGCTAAGGCAATGTACAGTAATATCAAACCGGGTGGCAAAAGCCTCTTTTCTTTGTTTTTGCTGTCCCTTTTCTGAGCCGGGGTCTTTTATGTAGCCCAGGTTGGTCTTGAACTTGCCGTCTCCTGCCTCAGCCTTCCAGTGCTGGTATTACAGATATGCATCACATATAGATTCTTTCCGAATCTAAGATCAGCTTGTCTTGGCTCATTTACATACTATTTAGATTGCTCAGGTTCTGACTTGATTAATTAATGTACATTTTCAACAACTTGGACTTTATACCCTTCAATTTAGCTGCAGTTGGAAGGAACAAAATGGGTGTGGGTTTGCGTCCCTGAAAGGTAGCTTTTGGGGGGCACTGGCTGTCTACAATCTGTGTTTGGTGCTTCACGTGTGCTTACTGGAGCCCACAGTTGACTTCCTGCGTTCTCTGCTGCCTAACCAATGAGGAGTCAAAGGTGAGCAGTGTTCAGGAGACGCTTGTTGGGTGACAATTTTTTTTTTTAAATTAGTGTTGAGCTAGTTTTCTTTAAGTCTTTTTCAGTTTCTTTTTCATCTTGCAAATTTATTGATCATAGCAATCAATATACTAAGAGGAAATGAGTCAGAAAAGATAAATGGAGAATTATGACAGTTTGGAGGTATACTACCGAGAATTAAAATACCCACCACACATCTCTCTTTTTTCCAGGTTTGATGTAAATTATTTAGAAAATAACTTTAATTCTCCTTTCCCCATATTTTGTATCCACAGGTATTATTTAAGTGTTACATATTTGACTTTCTGTGTTTTTACTGCTAGTATACCTTTTAAAGTTAATTCATGTTAGGATAGCATAACATTGGAAAAAAGATTCCTTTTGTTTACATTTATTTTGTGTGGGTGTGTGCATGTGTTTGTGTGGGTGTGTGCATGCATTTGTGTGGGTGTGTGCATGCATTTGTGTGGGTGTGTGCATGCAGAAGCTTGCATATCAAAGCCAGATGACTTGTGGGGGGGTTGGTTCTCTCCTTCCACTTACGTGGATGTCAGTGATTCAACTTAGGTTGTTAGGCTTTGCAAAAAGTGCCTTTACCCACAGAACTGTCTTGCCAGCCCTATTTGTTTGCCCAGATTGTCCTTGAACTTATTGTGTACCAGAAAATAGCTTTGAATTCTCAATCCTCCTGTCTGTACCTCCCAAGCACTGGTATGGTAGGTATGGGCCAGCATGTCTATCATGGAGCATGTGTAATAGTAAGGAGTGACTGTGGGCAGCGGGGACGGCTCTGTGGGTAAGAGTGCTTGCTGCACTTCAGAGGACCAGAGTTTAGTTCTTAGCACCTAAATGGCAGCTCACTACAGTTCCAGGGGGATCCTTCCAGGACATCTAGCACCCCCTTCTGGTTGTTTTTTCACCAGGCATACACACAGTATACATATATATGCACAGGCAAACATCAGTGCACATAAAATAAAATACAAAAATGAATCTTAAAGAAAACATAGATGTTTGAGTTAAGCTCATAAACAGGCCCAAAAGATCTGAAATTTATAAGATTTAAAAACAAAAACAAGCCGGGCGATGGTGGCGCACGCCTTTAATCCCAGCACTCGGGAGGCAGAGGCAGGCAGATCTCTGTGAGTTCGAGACCAGCCTGGTCTACAGAGCGAGTTCCAGGACAGGCTCCAAAGCCACAGAGAAACCCTGTCTCGAAAAACCAAAAAAAAAAAAAAACAAAAAAAAACCAAAAACAAAATATCCATAACCCATTTATTGGGATGAGATATAAGAATGGCCCTATGGTCATGCAAACTGATCAAGGAATGAGAAGCTCTGATCGCCCTCAGTTTTAAAAGTGAACTCTAACCAGAATGACTTTCTGTATAGTAGTACACAGAATACACTTGTCTGTATAGTGAAACTTCGTGTACTTATCTTGGTTCTCACTCCTATCTTTGGGGAATACAGTGTTTATATATGTTAAAAATTTCTATTTAATCCTAGTTCGCTCTTTAGAAACAGATTGGTATTTTAGTCCCAGAATCAAATGTTCTTTAGAGTGCATCTATTTTTTTATTAATTAAATTTTTTAATATATTTTGCATCCTGACTACAGTCTCCCCTACCATTCCTTTCTCCCCACCTCTCCTCGGCTCCTCCCCACCCCCAAACCATTCCTCCTTTGTTTCTGCTCTTAAAGGGGCAGGCCTCCCCTGGGTATCAACAAAACTTGACATATCAAGTTGGGGTAAGATTAAGCTCCTCCCCTTGTTGAGACTTGTCAAGGCAACTCAATATGAGGAATAGGTTCCTTTGGGCACATCTTAGCCAACTGAAACGCCTGCATTGCTTGTCTTTACTCCCAGGACACAGCCCTGGGAGAACAGGGACTCTGTTCTCTGCTTCAGTGCTGTCTGCTTGCACCCAGGGTAGCATTTGACACCTAGGAGGTGATCAGTTAATGTGAGCTGAAGGAGTAAATGAATTTAGGGCATCTAAGAAACATAGCTGGACTTGTTTTATTTTTATAGTTAGCTGAGTGGTGCCATGAATCAGCCTCCATAGCCTGCTATGCTATGCTGTGTTTTACTACAATTATGCCCAAATCCATGGGTCCCACAAAAGCCAACAAAGGAGACCGAGTCCCATATGTAAAAGCAAAGAGCCTTTATTTTAATCAAGTTTGCAAACTCAGTCTCTCCGCACGCCCAACATACTGGAATATCCGGAGAGTTCAGGACCCCTGATTGGCTGACATTTGTCTAGGGGTGTCCTGGTGAAGTGCTGGCAGGTGTTTCTATCTACAGTGCTTCGAATGCCAGGAATTTCCTTTGAATGGTTTGCTCTTGGGTAGGGGTCGGGTAATCTCTGCCTGCCAGGCATTGTCTCAGGGTAAACTATTGAGACTCCAGACTTCATTTAAATCTATCTATGGCCAGAGTCCCTGGTGATAATGGTTGGAAGTAAGAACTTCCTTTCTGCCCAGACTCAGATTGTCATGGCTGGCCCTCACAACTACTTAGCTACATCGCCAGCCCAAGAATTTTTTTTTTCTTTTAGTGCAGTGGATGTAACTTGCTTGGCAATATCTTTATCATGGAATTAAATATTCAGTCCCAAGAATATAGTTTTAAAAATATCTTGTTTTCAGTGATCACATGCTTCAAAGTATCCAGTTGGGATTGTAATGGGAAAATGAGAGCGGTTTATCCAAGCAGACAGTTGTCCTGTTCCCCCCTTGGACTTCCTTTTAATAAATCTCCAGATTTGGCTTATCATTTCATGCTATGCTTAAATGTTAAAGCTACAGTGAAGGAACTTGGACATTCCGAGTTCAGTTACTTGGACTTCAGTTTGATCAAATCGAGTATAATTATATTTGTTATTTTCCCACGTCTTATTGCCTATAAAATGCAGAGTGTGTAATTTGACTAAAGTGAGAAGAATACGGAGAAAAGCTGAACAGAAAGGGGAGGGATTGTTGTGGAGGCCGTGTGACCACTGCCATCTGCTAGAGGGAAGGGAAGAGGTTCTACACTTCATTATTTATGGCAGACTCCCTGTGGCGGTCAGCGCAGGGCTAGAATTAGCTTAGAGCTTGCTAAGCACCTTTGTTAGGTGATCTCTGCTTGGGAGTGACTTTATCTTGGGCTGTCTCCTCTCATCTCTGTCCTGATAAAAGACCTTCTAACTTCAGCAGGTTGAAGAGAGGCACCAGAGTAAAATTATATTTGTAATTTTACATGGGATTAACTTTTATTAAACATAATGCACTAGTGGCTTAAAAAAAACCCTCCAGTTAATTTGTGTATCTCCCTGGTCTATTTTAAAAATAGCACAATAAGAAAGAGTCTTAAAATAATTAGACAAGAAATGACCAGGGAATTAGGAAGAGGTTTGCATTCTGTTCGGATGTGGACCTGCCTAGAGCAGCTGGCCTCTGTTCACTGTGTGATGAGGGAGGTAGCCAAGTTGTCTGAAGAAACCCCGAGCCCTGTTTAACTTTGTCTTTGCTCTAGTTACCCAGTAGGCAGCGATCTACAGATGAAGGAGAGCAGTAGTGAGAATTTATAAACTGCACGAGGAAGTCACCAAATACTTTTGAAGGTTATTGTGTGTGTGTGTGTGTTTTGAACAAATTAGAAAAGAAAGATAATGTAAAATATCTGGCACTGAAGAAGCTTTGTAGGGGCTGGAGAGGTGTCTCAGCGATTAAGAGCACCTTTTCCAGAGGACCTGGGTTCAATTCCCAGCATCCACATGCAGCTCAGAACCATCTGTTAACTCCAGTTCCAGGCGTCAAACATCCTCTTCTGACCTCTGTGGTAACATGACACACAACTGGTATGCACCCACACACATACAATAAATAAAAATATTAAAACAAAAGGAATCTGGTTAACAATCACTGTAAATAAATTTATGTGAGAATTCCAGAATCATCATTGTTTGAGAAGCTTCTGTTAGGGTGTGTTTTCCACTAGAGCAGACAGAAAGAGTCACCTGAGGAATTTCGTATCAGGCGAAGGCCCTTATCAAGTTTGAGGCCAGCCTGGTCTACAAGAGCTAGTGCCAGGACAGGCTCCTAAGCTCCAGAGAAGTTCTGGAAGGTGGGTAGGGGAATGCGGAGCCGTGAAGGGAAAGCAGTGATTAAGTCCATTACAAGTAGCGGAACTCTTGTGGTTCTCCACGCCTTTCTGAGGAAGGCAGAGCGCCCCTGTGGAAAGCTGGGGCTTGCTGGGGAAGTCCCTTGTTGAAGAGCTGGTTGACAGTCCTGGAGTGTGAATTCAGTGTGGGTTTGTTCCCTAACTGCCCTGAGGCAGAGCTTCCCAGAGGAAACACTGTTAGCTTCTCTGTTACTGGCAGACAAAGTTTTCTGAAGGCCCACAAATAAGGGTAGGTATAGACAAGGACAAGAGTAGAAAATGTTTGTCTATTTGGCTTTGGAGACATCTGCTGCAGATGAAGTAACTACAGATAAAGCTTGATAAACAGTAAGGCATTCTTCTGTCTCCAGGAAATGGAACATCTGGATAGCTGTGTTGGGGTACAGCTTATCATTTTATTATCCTTGCTGGTCTCCGGAAATTTTATAAATTTCTCTACTTCTTTTTTTATTGTTGCTTTTGTTATTTTGAGGCAAGTTCTCACTGTAGCCCAAGTTAACCTGAAGCTCACTTGTAGTCCACATCCTGGAACCTACATCCCATTGCTTCCTGTGCTAGAATTGTTGTATGGTCACTATATTTAGTTATTTAAATCTTTGTGTTTGAAGTAGCCAAGTCCAGATATATATAAAGGAAAAAGTAATATGCCCAGAGCAAGTTTAAGATCGTTTAATTTTAGTTAAAGGAGATGATATGTTTTTTTGGGGGGGGAGTGTAAAGCATTGGTCTTTTGAGTCAAGGTCTCACTGCATAGCCCTAGTTGGGAACTTTCTGTGTAGACCAGGCTGGCCTTGAGCTCAGGAGATCCACCTGCCTTTGCCAGCTGGGATTAAAGGCATGTGCCATAGTGCCTGGCTAAGAGATGATATACTTAATTTAAAAAAAATAATTTATTATTTTATGTATATATGTTTTTTGCCTACATTTATGTCTGTGCACCATGTTTGTGTAGTGCCTGCGGAGACCGGAAGAGGGCATCAGATCTCCTGGAACTGGAGTTACAGATACTTGTGAGCCTCCCTGTGGGTGCCGGGTCTGAAACCTGGGCCATGTGAAAGAGCAGCCGGTGCTCTTAACCGGTGATCATCTCTCCTGCCCCAAGAGAGGGTGTATTTTCATGACCCGCCTGCACAGTTTTCAGCCCTATGGCGTTTCTACTCTGGGCTTATTTATCATTATAGAAGGAAAATGTTCGACTTACAAAGTAGAGGCGGGAGGATTGTGAGTTTGAGGTCAACCTGGGCCACATGGTAAATCTGAGGTTCTCTTGAGTTGCATAGTGAGACCTTTTTTCTCAGACAAAACTGAACGGAAATGAGGACTAGGTGCCTGGAAGTGGTGTGCAGAGTAGGCCAAGCGCAGTCTGTTCCATCCCCAAATGCCAGTCCTAGGATGGAAGACAGAATCGGCATGTGTGCTTAAAAAAGTATTATACTCATTCTAAACTGTTATTATTTCCTGAGACTGGGTTTCTCTGTGTGGCCCTGGCTGTCTTAGAACTCACTGTGTAGACCAAGCTGGTCTCAAACCTGGAGATCTACCTGCTTCTGCCTGCCAAGTTCTGGGATTGAAAGTGTGCAACACTACTGCCTTGCTCATCCAAATTCTTGAAATTAGAAGTAAAAAGATTTTTGGAGGAAGGAGCCAATAATTAAATTTTTTTGGTATTTGGCAGAGTGGGCAAAACAAAATCATCCCTCAAATAGGAGTATGACCAAAATATATTATATGAAATATTAAAAAATAAATTTAATCAAAATTTAAAAAATTAAAACAAATACATATTTTAATGTCCTTTTCACAGCATCATGCGTTCGTTTGGTTTCCCACCCGTCTCCCACGCTGGAGTTCTGAGTTATCTTATGCTAAAGGAAACAGGCCGGACTGATTTCTTCCAGTTCACAGCTAGCGTCTGTCTGCTGGAAACCAAGCCTAGAACCCCGGAATAGAAGCATCAAGCCATTCCTGTTCTGCCAGGGTTTTGTCCGTCTGTAAATTGCAGAAGGGCAGGAACAGTAGTTGCTTTCTCAGAAATGTGATCCATGGGCGACAGAAAACAGCAGTGGACCTGAACTTTTCACTTTATTTACTTCATGGAATAAAAAGAAATTGATACCCCTGCAACTTTTCAAGCATAGGTGTGCGTGTGCGAGTGCGTGTGTGTGTGTGTGTGTGTGTGTGTGTGTGTGAGGCAGGTGGGACTGGAGCTCACTTTGCAGCCCAGACGAATGTGATTGTCCTCCCTCATCTTCAGGAGTGCTAGGCTACGGGCGGTGGTGGCGCACGCCTTTAATCCCAGCACTCGGGAGGCAGAGGCAGGTGGATCTCTGTGAGTTCGAGGCCAGCCTGGTCTAGTAGAGCTAGTTCCAGGACAGGAACCAAAAAGCAACGGAGGAGTGCTAGGCTAGAGGCATCACCTGCGCAGGTAAACGTAGGCTGTGGAAACTGCCTATATAATGCTGGCGGATAGTGTGATATGCTGTAATGCTGCCCATCTTCAGCAGCATAAGAATTACCTAGGAACTTAATAGTTTTCTAGGGCACCAGGAGCTCCACGTAGTTCTGGCAAGGGTGCCTTGTGGGCAGTGCGTGGAGAGTCACTGACTTTGGGGTTTATGCCTATGGTTCTTGGGATACAGATAGATATATGATGATCAAGCTGTTCTTGGGTGACAGGAATAAGAGACTATTCATTCCACCAAACTTAGTGAATTTCTACAGTATTCTATTTGTAGAAATAAAGGAACAGTAAGAACATTCCACTTGTAGTAGAAAGTGATCGACTAATGTTAAGGTATTTTTTCTTTGTAAAAATGATGGGTCGAGAATATCCATGGAAATTAAAAATTCTTAAGTTTTAGATTTATTTTATGCGTTTGAATATTTTGCCTGTATACATGTATATGTGCTGTGTATCTGCCTGCTGCTCTTAGAAGTCAGAAGAGGGCATGGGATCCCCTGGAACTGGAATTTAGATGGTTGTGAACGATCTGCGTCCTCTGCAAGAGTAGCCAGTGATGCTGAGCCATCTTTCTGGCCCATTAAAATGCACGCCTTTAATCCCAGCACTCGAGGCAGAGGCAGGCTAATCTGTGTGAGTTCAAGGCCAGCCTGGTCTGCCGAGTGAGTTCCAGGACAGCCAGGGCTACATAGAGAAACCCTGTCTTGGAAAACCACACACACACACACACACACACACACACACACACACACACACACAAATTCTTTTTGAGGCTCGGCCTTGCTTTATAGCCTAGGCACAATCCTCCTGCCTCCACTTTCCAGGTCTGAGTTGCCATGTCTAACTTTAATTAATTAATTTCATTTTTTTTAAGGTGGGTTTCGCTGTGTATCCTACCAGGATGGTCTTAAACTCACAGTGCAGCCAAGACTGGCTTAAACTCACTGTGGTCTTCTTGCCCGAGTCTCCTAAATACTGGAAATATAGGCATTCAATGTCATGCCTGGCTTCGAGTTCATTTTTATTTTAATGACTATTGCAGGCCAAATAAAATAACCAGATTTATTTTATTTTTAAGTTTTACTGGAGCTGTGAAGTTAAACTACCCAGTACGGTTCTGCAGCTCTTTGATCCGAGAGCTTAACGGAGCACTGCTAAGACGCACAGTTCCTCAGAGGCACCAGTTGCCACCTGTAGCCGGGAGCTGCTGTGTCGGACAGGACAGATATGGCACATGTCCATCATTGCACAAGCTTCTATGTGACAGTGTTGCTCTAGGGTCTAAAGTAGCAGAATTGATTTTGAGATCAATATTAGCAGTGATTAGAGGCTTCCATTTCCTCTGTGAAGTGCTTTCATACCCGTTCAGGTTGACCAGGCCAGGGCTGCTACTGACTTACCCTAATAGTCTTATTATACAGCAAGTGCAGTCTGAATGCCAGTTTACTCTGTGTGTGTGTGTTCTGGGATGCGGTAGGTAGCCTTCTGGGTACAGGCACGTGACCCCAGTCTGACTGTGGTTCAGAACTTCAAACCGAGTTAGTAGTCCCCTTAGGTCACTTGACTGCACTGTGGTTTTGTTTTTTCCCTGTGGGGTCTGTGTTTGTTTGAGAGGGAATAATAGACCGCACACAGGGTGTGTGGGGGGCATCTCCTCCCACAGTCTGCTCTTTAATTCAGAGTGCACTCTTCACATTAAACTGTGAATTTAAAACATCTCGGTTGCTTTGAATTTTGATCTAAGGCACTTGGAGGGGCAAGGTAGAGCTGTCATTGCATCTGTTGCTAAATGTCTGACATTTACGTGAAGCAGATTTATTTATATAGAAGTCAAATCCCAGAAGAGTGAAAAATTGGGTCAGCGCCATGGTCTAGGGTTATCCTGGGTAGAGGGCTACTTAAGGCTTTTTAAGTAGCATAGGGCAGCTGGGATGGCCCAGTAGGGAAATTTTCTTGCCACGCAAGCCTGAGTACCTGAGTTTTATTCCCAAGAACCCATTTTAGAGAAAAAGAACCAATTCCTACGACTCCTCCTCTGAACTCCACACACATGAGTATGCACACGTGTTAATATATTTTCATAATAGTAACTAGGGTTTTGGTAATGGAAAAATCAGCATTTTTGTTTTTAGTTCAAGAAATGACATACAATTATCTTTTTTTTTCCCGCCTCTGTTTTCTGAATACTATTCTCTAAATGGAGCTTGGCATTCCCTCTTTTTTTTTTTTTTTTTCCTTCTATAAGCCTTGGCTATTGCACTTGGTCCCTGGTCTTTGGCAGTGGAAATCTTTGGAATCTTTTTGTGCACGACTGCCTGCTTCAGTGACCTTCCCTCATTCCTTCCAGGTCACTTACTTCAGCCTCTGGTACTACAACAAGCAGAACCAGCGTCGCTGGGTGGATTTGGAGAAGCCCCTGAAGAAGCAGTTGGATAAACACGCGCTGGAGCCCACTGTCTACTTTGGAGTGGTGTTTTACGTGCCTTCCGTCTCCCAGCTGCAGCAGGAGATTACCAGGTGAGAAGTTCCCTGCCGCCTGGGTTGAGAAAGTAGTCCGGTGAGGTAGGAAGAGTGGAGCTGAGGTCAAAGGCCCTCAGATAAAAGCCCGTGACTGACTTTGCCCTCCAGCCCGCAGCTTTAGTCACCGCATTCCTAGGGAGGTTCTGGAATGTGGTGTGTCAGACTGAATTATGGTTCACCAGGCCCAAAGGCACAGGAAAGGCGGTCGGCTCACCCTGGCGGTCAGCTCACCCTGGTGGTGAACTCCTACGATATCCTCTTTAAGGTCTTCGCTGTTCTGCTTCTGGTTCCTTGTAATAAGGAAGTGGGAGAGGAGAGATTTAGAATGTGTAAACTCTGTGTTCTCTCCTCAAGGAACTGGCGGGCTCTTGTAACTGACTCCAGGGCTGTACTCTGTAGAGAGAGCTCATAGGGACAGAGGGGACACAGTGACAGAAGACTTGATCAGAGGATACTAGCAGTAAATACACTTAAAGGGGCAAAAGCAGAGGGAAAGGACAGTGCAGGAAACTCAGTGTCTGGCTTTCTTTCATCCTCCTGGGTTATATGGGTCCTTTCCATGCAAAGGTGTATTACACTCAGAGCACGCTCCTTCCGTGTCCCTCCACTGTCCCATCAGTTCCCTTTGCGCCCCATACATGGTTTCATTTCTGCTTCCATGTTCGCTCGCAATAAATGGCCTTGTTGAGAAATGAGAGAAACAGCATGCAGTTTTTGTCTTTTGGAGATTGACTTAATTCCCCGATATGATTAACTCCAGTTGTACCCATTTTCCTTCAAATATCATAACTTCATTCTTCCTTATGCTTTAAAACATTCCCGGGCCGGAGAGATGACTCAGTAGTTAAGAGCATTGCCTGCTCTTCCAAAGGTCCTGAGTTCAATTCCCAGCAACCACATGGTGGCTCACAACCATCTATAAAGATGTCTGGCGCCCTCATCTGGCCTTCAGGCATACAGACAGAATATTGTATACATAATAAATAAATAAATATTAAAAAAAAATTCCCTTGTGTTCATATTCTCTTTATCCTTTCCTTGCTGATGAACACTTAGGTTAGCTCTAGAACTTAGCTCTTATAAATTCTTTTGTAAAGTTTCATGAAGACAAAACAAAATGGTAAGAAAAGTCTTGATTTTTTTTTTTTTAAGCTTTGCGTGAAGCTCTGTGCCTGTGGAGGGTCCTGCTTGGCATACCCAGGGTCCATGCTTACTCCTCCAGCATCTAAGAAATAAAAAAATATAGCCAGGTAGTGGTGGTGCATGCCTTTAATCCCAGCACTCAGGAGGCAGAGGCAGACGGATCTCTGAGTTGGAGCCAGCCTGGTCTACATAGTGAGCAAGTTCCAGGACAGCCAGGACTACCCAGAGAAATCCTGTCTTGAAACATCAAACAAAAAAAGGGGGAGGGGGATACAAAACGGTGAAAGCTTGAGTTTGCCTGAGATGTCTAAAACTTTCCACTGCTTTATCTTTTAAACTCTACTTAGTAAGATTACTTTGGAGCCAGGCTGGGCGATGTCAGTGTCCTAAACATCATGTACCTTTTATCTTTGTGTCCTGTGTTTTTCTCATATCCATCTGACTCTGTGAAGCTCTGGGATGCCCCAGGATGGGGTGCACGTTGTTTACCCTGTGCTATCTTTGGATTTGTGGTTGGTGTCACGGCCTCCTATTATGGTTATTTGTGTACGTGTCTTATCTTCTTTCTGCATCTTAAGTCCCTGTTTTCTCTGGCTTTACCTTCCATTTGCGAGCTATAATGCCCCGCAGATGTAAGAATTGCTGCTGCCTCATGCTCCTGGAATGCTGTTTGAATGTGCCAGGTAATTATCTGAAGACTAGGAAACCGAGGTCAGGAAGTAGGTCTAGGCATGAATAAACTGTGAACAGGTCTGAAATATAAATATTGAAGAGAGAAGTATAAGCCAGGAGGAAAAATGTGAACTGACCACTTAACTCACTTAATTTAAACCTTTACTGAAGCTATTCTGTGATCAGAGAGTAGTCAGGTCATCATTTGAATGTGACCTGGAGGAGTTGCTCACTCACAGCCTGGTGGAACTGGCAGTTCACGTACAGTAGTCAGAGTATCCAGAGATAACAAACATTTCATTTAAAGCTCAGGATTCCTCGGGGCGGAGCTTGACTAAAGAAGGAAACATTGGGCTTCTTGGTAGACTTTAGAAGGAATTTTCTAGTTGGGGTGTGTGGCTTGTGGAAAGCAGGGAGAATAGGAAGCCTCAGATAATACCTGGAGATGAAAGAAAAGGTTTATCCTGCTTAAGAGTGGGAGGAGTGAGGAGAATACAAGCAAAGAGGTCAAGACCATGATGGGGACACCCACTGAAACAGTTTACCTGAGTTAATGGGAGCCCACCAACTCTGGCCTGATGCGAGGGAACCAGCATAGGGCCAAACTAGGCCCCCTGAATGTGGGTGACAGTTGTATGGCTGGGGCAGACTGGGGGGCCACTGGCGTGAGAACAAGATTTATCCCTACTGCTTGTTCTGGCTTCTTAGAGCTCATTCTCTTTGGATGGATTCCTTGCTCAGCCTAGATACAGTGTGAAGGGCCTTGGTCCTGCCTCAAAGCAATGTGCCTTACCCTCTCTGAGGAGTAGATGGAGGGGGAAGGGAGGTGGAGGGAGTGGGAGGAGGGGAGGAAGTGGGGATTGGATTTGGCATGTAAAATGAGAAAAGATAAGGTTTTTTCCCCTAAAGATTTAACCAAAAAAAAAAAAATTCAAAAGTATTTTAAGAAAAAAGGCAGAGATGCTGGGCAATGGTGGCACATACTTTTAATCCCAAATCCCAGCACTCAGGAGGCAGAGACAGGCGGATCTCTGTGAAATCAAGGGCAGCCTGGTCTACAGAGTGAGTTCCAGGACAGGCTCCAAAAACCAAAAAAAAAAAAAAAAAAAGAACAAAATTCTGAACCATGTCTTCAGAACGTGAGGCCTTGTCAGAAAAACGTGGCCACAAGGCAGCAGAAAAGTGTCGCTCATATGATGGGAACTTACAGGGATTTCTGTTTGCAGAAGATAGGAAATTTTGAGAATAATGAAGAATAATGACTGGCTAGATTGAAGGTTTACACATTCACGAACTGGCAGTGTGTGACCCCACTGGTTACGACACCAGGCCATTTTTTGTTACTTACAATGATAGTATTACAGCCTGCATAGATTTTAATGGGAAGAGGCTTCTCTTGCTCGCCAGTCTGGAACATGCTTGCTTGTCAGTGTGACACTCTCCCGGTATGTCATTTACCGGGGAATTTTCACATGAGAGTTTACAAAAAGGATATTGAACTAGCAGTGAACAGTTTACAGTGTATATGGAAGAATAGGCTCTTGTAGTGAAACCCATCCAAAGCTAAGGTAAGAAAAGGTTGTATTGGAAGCTCAATTTGGCCTATGAATATTGCATTCCAAGGCTTTTATGTACAGAGATAGAAAAGTCTAGAATAATGATAGTGGGGTATGTGGAGCATGCTACTAGATATACCTCCTTCAGTGCAAGCTCTTGGCATTTGAAAGTCGTAAGGAAAGCTGCAGCTTCCCCCTCTGACCCTGAGTTCCTAGCATTCTATTCGCTGACTTGGAAACCTGTGATATCTGCTAGGTGGTAGAAGGGAAAGGCTGGGTCTGAATTCTTTTTATTTGAATGGATGGTGTGTCGGTCAGGCCATTTGGTACCAAAGAACAGAGGCTTAAAGCCTAGCTATACGGGTAACATAAGACTGTATATGAATTCTGGAGAATTCAGATATGGGCTATGCTTGGACTGCTCAAAGGCACCAAACTTAGAGAGACTCAGGTTGAGATGGCATCGTAAACAGCACTGGCAGAGACACTGGACCAAATCTAACCATCTCCAATGTCTAGAACATTGTAGAGCAATGGAAGACCTATGAGCAAAAGGAAGCATTACGTTTTCACTCTGGAGCTTTATGAGGAGGGGGGTGGGAACGCTGATGAAACACTGTGACTGATTGGAAGCGCTCTGATCGCCCGCGCTGCTGCCCGAGGGCTGGCACATACCAGTGTTGTCAGCAGCTTTCTGCAGGCCGCTTGGGGATGCTTGGCCCGGGAAGGGATGGTTATATCTTCATTATTGGTAATGGCTGTGAGTCTAAGCTGTGACTTACCCAAAGCCATGCAGAGTCCTCAACTGGAGAGCTAGAACTTAAACCTAGGTGCACTTGGCACTAAGGGGACAGACAGAAGTGGCCTATGTTATGGAATGCTAAGAAAGACTTTTAGAGGTTACTCTTTACACTTTAAAAAGCTTAATATCAAGAATCATTTTCCTTAAGTTTTGTGTTCAATGGCTAGTGAAGTTTTTAACTAAATACCTAAAGTCTCATATTGCCAAGTTACAAAGAGAGGTTTAAAGGTAAAGATTGATCGTTGAGTGTGCGCCTTCCTTACTTTAAATAAAGAACAGATAGCTAAAAAGAATTAAAAAGGACTGTTTTACAGGGTTCACAACAGGTGTGAGTTGTCCTATAGATGACTTTAACCTTGCTTTTTTCTGAAGGGTGTGGGGCTTGTGGAGATCAAGCTAGTCTCACACGTCCTAAGCAAATGTTTACCCCAGAGATACATCCCTGGACCCTGGTTTTAGCTTTGAAATAATCAAAGCAAGTGTAAAAAAAAAGTCATCTCATTAAACAGAATAAATGTTGTGCTTATATTGTCAGTGGCATTCTTTTCATTTTTTGAAACACCTAGGGTTACAGTTTTATTTGACAGTTTATGTTCCTCTGCTAACCTGTGGTTAAAGTGCACTGTGTCTTGGTCCAGTTATAGTGAAAATAATTTCATACACTCGTCCTCTCACGTAGGTATCAGTATTACCTGCAGCTGAAGAAAGATATTCTGGAAGGAAACCTTCCGTGTACGTTAGAACAAGCCATTCAGCTAGCTGGCTTAGCTGTTCAAGGTGAGCAATGTATGTGAAGGCTTAAATCTGTCAGAGTAAGATGTGTGTTAACAACTGTAGAGGGCTCTGAGAGTAACTGATCTCCTGTACGAACTGTTTAGATTTATGTATCAGTGGAATAGTATGCCATTAGGTGGGGCTTTAATGTAGGAAGACAATTTGCATTACTTCAGTGAAATGTGAGACTTGTAGACATTCTGGAAAATTATTACATGTCAAGTGTATGTTTGTATAGAAAAATCAAAGAATTTAACATGCTAAGTTTTAATTTCACTCCAAGACTTGTTTTGATCCTAATATTGGGAGGAACGATCTTTCTATCAATGAGTTTCATGAAACTACATTCGTTTATGTTTCAAGTACATCCCATTTCTTTTTTCTCAAATAATATATTTCAGATTGGAGCATCATTACTCATAATAGAAGTAGTTTTGTGTTTTGTAAATATTTTTTTATTAATTCAACATTGTACATGCCTAGTATATATATATATCTATGTGTATATTTGTGCACTAGAGAAATTTCTGCTGGTGCATTATTTCAGTTGGTAAATGCCATTTAACCATGGAGCTGGAATTTAATAAAAAAAACAAAAAGTAAGCTGGGCTGGGTGGCACAGAGCTGAAGGCCAGTCTCTTGTACATAGAGAGTTCCAGACCAGTCAAGGCTACACAGTGGGACTATGTCTTAAAACAAAACACAAAAGAAAGAAAACATAAAATTCTTCCAGATGCTAGCAGGCACGGACACCTGTCATCTTGAGATGAACAAACATCTGACACCGTGGTGGGCCATTCCTTATATACTGCCTAAACCTGAGCATTCGCGGGGCTCCATTCCCTGTCCCCACTTGGTTTCCTCCTGACACTTCCCTGCATCGAAGCACTTGTCACATGCAGGGCGGCCTTGTCTCACTTCATAGACATTTTCCCAAGCCAAGATGCCCGAATCTACCTAATGACTTTTAAAAGATACTCTGAAAACTTGCCCTGTTATCTGTTGCACAGATTTGGCTTCTGAAGCACAAGTGTGTCATTCACATTTACTTATTCATTTTTGTTGTGCAAATGTGTTGTTGTAAAAATGAAATGTAATCAACATGTGTATGTTTATCATTCCACATAGCTGATTTTGGTGACTTTGATCAGTATGAATCCCAAGACTTTCTTCAGAAATTCGCCTTGCTCCCTGTGGTAAGACTTCTTTTGACATTGGGCCTTTTAATACATGGCTTATTCCTATTATACTCTTAGCATGAATGTCCACATGGTAGATGTTTTAAACAGGACTGACATTACAAAGTCAGTTCCTTTTGTCCACGGCTCATGTTCCAGTCTTTCCCTGTTGCAGTCTTCTGGGTCTTTGTAAATTCACAGGAACAGAAGTGGGTAGTTAGGCCGGGCAATGGTGGCACTTGCTTTCAATCCCAGCACTCGAGATGCAGAGCTGGGTGGATCTCTGTGAGTTCAAGGCCAGCCTGGTCTACAGAGTGGGTTCCAGGACAGCCAGGGGTCAGAGCTACATAGTAAGCCCCTGTGTCAAAAAACCAAAAACAAACCAAAAACAAAAACAAAAAAAGGGTGTTCTTTGCTGTGCCTAAGGATATCCTTCCTTTAATTGTGTGTCTAAGAAGAGGGATTTGTTTTCAGTTTTGGAGAATCATAAAGTTAATGTTGGAATGAACCTGACTTTCCATCAGTGTTGAAAACCCTGCCTTGTTCAGTCACAGTTCAGCTGGCCTTGGTGAGCTCCCAATAGATCAGCTCCACTGTCTCAGTGGGTGGGTGCTCCCCTCGTGGTCCCGACTTCTTTGCTCATGTTCTCCCTCCTTCTGCTCCTCATCAGGACCTTGGGAGCTCAGTCCAGTGCTCCAGTGTGGGTCTCTGTCTCTGTCTCCATCCATCACCAGATGAAGGTTCTATGATGATATGCAAGATATTCGTCAGTATTGCTCTAGGATAGGGTCATTTCAGGTTCCCCATCCTCAGCTGCCCAAGGAACTAACTGGGGACCTCGGCTTGGGCATCTGAACTGTGACTGAAAAAGCATGGGATAAAACTGGACTCTCTGAGCATGGCGAACAATGAGGGCTGATGAGAACCCAAGGACAATGGCACGGGGTTTTGAACCTATGTAATGTGCTGGCTTTGTGGGAGCCTAGCCAGTTTGGATGTTCACCTTCCTAGAAATGGACGGAGGGGGGAGGACCTAGGACTTACCACAGGGCAGGGAAATCTGACTGCTCTTTGGGCTGGAGAGGGAGGGGGAGAGGAGTGGGGGGAGGGGGAGAAGGGTGGGAGGAGGGGGAGGGAAATGGGAGGCTGGGAGGAGGAGGAAATTTGTTTTTTTTTTTTTCTTTTCTCAATAAAAAAAGTTAAAAAAAAAAAAAAAAGAAAACCCTGCCTTGTACTTTCTGATGCTACTGTTGAAGAAATTGATGTGAACAGCTCACTGAAACAGCCGAGGAGGGTGGAATGTTCTTCAGAGTGAGCGGGTCAGCTCTGATAAATGTTACCAACCTTAAACCTTAGCTGAAACTTCCCCTGGGAGGAACTGGGAAGGCAGGGCAGATCTTTTGACTTCTGAGCAGAAGCCACGCAATTCATTAGATGCATCGTGACTGTACAGACTGCAAAGACCCCCAATGTTAGCACTGTTCAGAGGCTTGCCTGAAGTGAAAGATGGGTTCAGTCTTTAAGAATGCATGTGCTTACTGCTGTGTGTTTCCTGCAGGGGTGGCTACAGGACGAAAAAGTGCTGGAAGAAGCAACCCAAAAAGTGGCCTTGCTGCATCAGAAATACAGGTAACACCAGGAAAAAGAGCACAGTTGATGGCTGCTGGAGTCTGAAACATACTTTGTGTGTTAAACTTTCCTGCGGCTTGTTTGCTGTTAGAGTGACATTCACTGTGTGCCAAGTGCTGTTCTGAGTACCTGCATCCCCATCATTTCCATTATTATCCATTTACCAATGAGGAAACAGGGGTGGGAGAATAGGGGGAGATCCTGAAAGCAGCCAGTCCTTAGGGTACCAGTTCATCGCCCCATATATTAAAAGTGTGATAAATTAGTGTATGATTATGGAAGTTTGTCTTATACAATCCAGCCCTCCAGGTGCTCTTTTTTGCCTTCCTTCCTTCCTTCCTTCCTTCCTTCCTTCCTTCCTTCCTTCCTCCCTTTCTTCCTTCTTGCTTCCCTCCCTCCCTTCGTTCCTGTAAATGGTGCTAGAGTTTGAATCAGGGCCTTACATGGTAGGCAGACACCTTACCACTGACCTACATCCTCTAACTTTTAGATTTTTGAGAAACAGGTTAGCCTCAAACTTGCTGTCTTGCTGCCTCTGCCTCTCAAGTGCTAGGATTAGAGACTTGCATCATCATGACCATTATTCCCCTGTATACTTTTCGAAGCAGCATTTCTGTCCTCAGGTCTGTTGCCCTGACTATCCTTGCATGTATTTGTCTCTGCTGGTGACGCTCTGTTGGCTGTAAAAATCTCCTAAGATGCTAGCTCTTATTCTAAGCCAATACACAGCATTCCAAATACTTTATATAAAGTTATATTCCAATAGCTCCAGTAGACCAGGCTGGCCTCGAACTCACAGAGATCCGCCTTCCTCTGCCTCCCAAGTGCTGGGATTAAAGGTGTGCGCCACCACCACCTGGCTCCAGTATTCGTTAAGGAAAATATTTTTTAAGGAGAATATTACCTCCGTTTTAGAGATGAAGGAAACTAAAGTCAGAATGATTCACGTCTCTGGTGTCTGGTAGAAGTGATTGAAAGTAGATGTGTCTGGTTGTAACCTGCAGTCTTTGCCTGTAGTCTCTCTCTGACCCTGCTGGTTGCGAAAGAGTGACGTTCTGAAGGTATCGTTCTCTCATCTCTTCCTGCATTCCTTTCCATATGCTCATGGGTATTTTCCTGCTCTCCTTAAGTTGCTAATCCCACCCTTTACCTCTATGTCTACATGAACCATTTTTTCCCCTAGTGCACTTGATCCCTCAGGAACGTGTTATCCTGCTTTTTATCGTTTTATTTGTACTTTTATTTAAATAATAAGACTTAGGAACTCATACATACTTTCTATCCTTATGAGGTAGAATGCTGGATGGTTTGGCTTAAAGATAAACAGAATAATTCTCTCCCTTCCAAGAATGTGTTCCTAGCAGTCTTAACGCTAGGCAGCACAACCCACTGTGTGAGGAGTGGTGGGTGTAGTGGAGGTGTGCAGAGTGTGTTAGGACTGCGTGGGGCAGAGGGCCGGCACTGGGAGACCCAAAATCTGACAGGAGGAATGGTCAGACGCTGAGCCCTGAGGACACTGGTGATTACCAGGCCCATGTGTGGATGCTAGGGATATGCTAAGAGGCATCTACGTGCACAAAGGTTCAGAAATGCAAGGAATACAATATAGTCAAAGAAATGCAGAGTCTGGGATGGCTGCAGTGTGAGGCACCTTGGCACATGGGATGGGGCAGCAGTGAGGCGGGGGAGGGGAGGCCATGGATTTAAGTGCACTTCCTTCCTCACGTCTTTTTGCTGCTCCAGTCATCTGAGCTGAAGGGGATTTGCATCTGGCCTCTTCCTGCCCTTATTTCTTACATTTGTCATTTTGTCTTTGAATACATTTTATTTTATTTTATTATTTTATTTAGATGTACGAGTTGTTTTGCCTGCACGTATGTACATGTATCACGTGTTGGCCTGTGGAGGTCAGAAGGGGGCATCAGATCTGAAACTGGAGTTAAGGCTGATTGTGAATCTAACCCAGGTTTTCTGGAAGAGCAGCCGGTGCTCTTAACCGCAGCTCCATTCCTCTAGCCCCATCATTCGGCTTTTAAACCAGCATTCTAAGTGTTTCCTGATATGTTAGGATAAGTAAGCAACTGCTTGCTATTTTAGGTCAAAACTCCTGGATTTGCCTTGAAGATATCTTGGGAGCGGCCTCATCCCTTGCTTCTCCTCTTGCTTTCCTAAAGCATTAGCTTATGTGTGTGTGTGTGTGTGTGTGTATGTACGTATACACATATATACATACACACACACACACACACGCACACACACTTGCCCTCTGCATTTAGCACAGTGCTTCATGGGTAGCCAGTTTTTGATAAGTATTAGAGGATCAGTATACCCAGTCACAGATGCTTATAGCTTGAAATGTTTATAAGGCCCTGTTCCAAATTGATGTATAGCTTTTAAGAAAAGCATTGTTTAAAATTTTTAGATTTGGGATTACTCTCACTACCATCTTTTGGGTTGCAGGGGGCTAACAGCTCCTGAGGCTGAGATGCTATATATGCAGGAAGTAGAGAGAATGGACGGCTATGGCGAGGAGAGCTACCCTGCCAAGGTAAGCTGGGCATGGCTTTGCCTGTTCGTACTGCCAGCTGCTCTGGTGGCTGAGATAGGGGAGTCATTTGAAAATAGACTAGGAAATGGAGTGAGGTCCTGTTTAAACAAACAAAAAACCAGGGTGGGTGGGTAGGAGGGCAACAGGGGGAACAGATGGGTATGACACTTAGTTATTTGAGAAAATAGCATGACTAGGGTCTTTTTTGGCAAGAAATCTGTAGTAAAACACAATCCTATATTCTAATTTGTGCTTTGGTAGGCTCCAGAAATAGAGTACTTAAGAGTCTAATCTTGGCTTAGAGGGTTAAGGCACTTGCCACCAAAACCGATGACCTGAGGTTGGTTCTGGGATTCTCACAGTAGAAGGAGGAAACCGACTCCCACAGGTTGTCCTCTGACCTCTCTGTGTGCGCTGTGGCACATGTGCACCCATATACAAAGTGAACAAGTAAACGTAATAATAAAGGCATTTTTAAAAAAAGAACAAATTTCTCCTGTCTCCATCCTTACCGGCAGGGTAATGAGTTTGTACTATTCTGACCTTTTCTTTCAGACTGGCTGTCCTGCAGGTCTGTCACAAACAAGTTCAATGAGGTGGATACTTTTGTCCGTACGGGCCCGTTTCCCAAGTGTTTCTTCCCTTTTGCCTCCTTTTAGGATAGCCAAGGAAGCGACATATCCATCGGGGCTTGTCTTGACGGCATCTTTGTGAAACATAAGAATGGAAGGCCTCCTGTGGTGTTCAGGTATTTCTCTGTTTTGTTTTAAATACTTAAAGGTAGTTATTGCTGGCAAGTCTCCCCTAAGTTCTCATTAGAAAATGGAGATACTCTTTTCCTAGAGTTAAATGTTACCCAAGTACAGTGGTTCATTGATTCATTATTGTCTTCAAAACCAATGTGCAGAAAAGGAACTCATAGTGATGGTCTGGTAGTGAATGCTTACAATCGTGTGACCCTGCTGCCACAGAGAAGCCATTCCTACTTTGGATGGGGAGGATTTTTGTTGTTGTTTTGTTGTTTGTGTGTTTGTTTTTCGTGTGAGTTCTGGTTTCTGGGGCTGTTTATTCGCTATGGAAAATCTGGGCTTTCTTTTGACTGTAGTGTGTAACAAAATCGCTACCATGCCAGCATCTCAGTAAACCTCAGCTTTCGCAGAGTTGATTCCCCCAGTTATAAAGAGCAGCTGCTCATTGGTGCAGCCCTGGGGTGTATGTAGTAGTAAGGATGTGTTGAGATGGCGCACAGTTTCCGAGAAGTCAATTTCCAGATGGCTTCAAATCACTTCGTAGGAGTCTGTGTTCCAATCATATCTTTTTGGACATGTAATATTTTATTAATTCTTTGAGTTTTCATATATCCATCCAATGTTTTTGGATTATATTCACCCCTCCATATTTTCCCCTAACTCCTTTCACATATATTCCCCGTCTTTGTGTCCATATACATAATATATCTGAAACCCATGGAGTCCATGTGCTCATGGCTATGGGGCCATACACTGGAGTGTGGTCAGCCCACGAGATGCCATCCTCCCCACGAAGCCTTCTACTGTCGGTAGCTCCTTGGTGAAGGGTGGGGCTGGGTTTGCTCTTGTGCAGCTAAGCACAGCTGCCATGAATTCATAAATGTCAGCAGCCCTCTCATGTCTAGAAGACAGTGTTTCGCTCCATTCCTCCCTGAACTTTGGCTTTTATAATCTGTCTTTCCTGATGCTCCCCGAGCCTTGGTGGGAGGGGAGGTGATGTTCCATTTGTGGCTGAGCACCCCACAAACACTTGCTCTCTGTATTTGACCTGTTTGAGTTTCTGTGTTAACTACCCACCAGCCACTGTCCCCAGCACCAAGAAACTTCTCTAAGGATTCTGAGAGTGGCACTAATCAATGGGGATAGAGAGACCAGTTTGATACTCTCTGACCCTTTAGCAAAATGGTTGGTTTTTCCTTCTGACCAGGGAGCTCCCCAACCCTGGGTTCTTGTCAGATCACAATACAACGTATGGGGTTCTCTCCTCTTTGCCCATGTGGATCTAGCCTTCAGTTCAACCGGGTTGGTTACTCTAGAACACTTGCAACATTCTTGCGCCTGTAGGCATATCTTGCCATGCCAGTCATTGTAGCTTCAGCATTCACAGCTGGGTAAGATTGTTGATTGCGCCCCTCCCCTAGCCCCCTGCAGAGCATCTTCAGGTACTAGGAAAGCTAGCCAGCAGGAAGGAAGCTTACTGGTCAGGACCAATGTGATCGCCTCTACTTATACTGTAAACATACTAAGTTACGTTATATTGTTTATCTTTATAATTCTTTAAAATCTGTCATCTTAGAAAATCCGTGTTAGGATATTGTAAAAACATTTGCACTTTTACTCTCTTTTCAACTGGTTGAAATAAAAACAGGTTTATATTGTTTTCATCCAGTAGTGAGGCATATCTATCACTTTTGTTTCTTGATTCCTTTGTGTCCAACATTCATTGAGTGCAATTTATCAGAAACCGGATGCTTATGTCATCATCATCTTCATAATAACTCAGGGTAGCAGATATCACTGCCAGTTTTCATATGAGATAATGAAGGCTTAGAAAAGCCAAGTGATTTGTCAAAGTCACCCACTGACAGGCATAGCTAGACTAGAACTCAGCGTTTGTATGTAAGGCACGGCTACCAGGCACATTGCTCGCCTGTTCTCCCTTCCTTCCTACTTCCTTCCTTCTTGACATCCTCTCCTCTCCCTCCCTCCCTCCTTCCCTCCCTTCCTTCTTTCTGTCCCCCCTCCTTACTCCCTTTCCCTCCTTCCTTCCCTCCCTCCTTCCCTCCCTCCCTCCCTCCTCTTTAAAATGTTTGGTCAATACACAGTGAGGCCTGAGCAGCAAGCTGACATGAGGGTGTTTGATTGTTAAGCTTATCGAGCAAATTAGGTGTATCACTTAGTTTTCTGTTGCTGAAATAAGATACTATAACCAAAAGCAACTTAAGGATGTTTAGTTTGGCTTACAGTTCCAAAGGGTTGGAGTCCACAGTGGCAGAGGAGGCTTGGTGGAAGGTGGCCAGGCAGGAAGCTGAGATCACAAAGTCACACACAAGTGGAACAAGTCTATAAACTTTCAAAGCCCCCCCCCCCCCCACTTCCTTCCTCCAGAAAGGCTCCATCTCCCGAAAGTTTCATAACCTCCCAAACAGCACCACCAAGCGGGGAGCAGGTGCTCCAGTGCACGAGCCTATGGGGATATTTCTCACTCAAAGCACCACATGAGGTTTGTCTCCCAAACCCTCGTCCTTCATTTCCCACACATGCCTTTACTTTTAGCAACTAGCTGTTGTCGTTTCAGTTAGAAAATGTGTGCTAGCTGAAAAACTACTTTATTTCTAAAATGAGTTACTGGTGTTAATTCACGTACCAAACTTAACGAAAAACGATGTGTTTCCCGTCCCAGCATGAGCTCACCGTTCTCTGTTGTTCTCTAGGTGGCACGACATTGCGAACATGTCCCACAACAAGTCCTTCTTTGCATTGGAGCTGGCAAGTAAAGAGGAGACCATCCAGTTTCAAACCGTGAGTGAACACAAGAGAATCTTCACAGCACCGGCACCTCTGCGCTCCCGTCTGTGTGCTGGGGTGGGGGTGTGGCACTAACTTAGAGTTCTATAAACATAAACTGTTACGCTTTACATTTTACAAAATGGCACTTGGCAAAAAGTGGCTGCACATTAAATATTGTTGAGTAAATGAGTCTTTGTATTCATATTATTGGATCCAAGTGACTTTTGAATTAAGTATAAAGAGACAAAGTAGGGGAAAGCGAGCCCGGCCGCCATTGCTGGGGAGCAGCTGTGCAGTGCTGCTGAACTGGAATTTGCAATATGAAGACACGAGGCAAGCGTTGAGTTTGAAAAGTCCTAGTGTTTCTCGGGAATAAAAGTTGATATTATATAAAAATAGGACATTTTCAAACCAAGTGTGTTTTAAGATTCCAAATCATTAGAAACTGTTTGAGCAGATTACTTTGCTTTCATAATTAAATTCTTACCGCATTCATAGTTAGATGCAGGGTTGGGAAATGAAAGTCATGGTGGGTGGGAGATGGCGTAGCCACGATGCGTACCAGTTAGGTCTGCTCTCGGGCAGTTCTGCATTAGAAGTGTTTCCTTTGTGTGCCTCTCTACCACTTTGCGCATGTTCCTTTGCCAGGAAGACATGGAAACAGCCAAGTACGTGTGGAGACTGTGTGTTGCACGGCACAGATTTTACAGACTAAACCAGTGTGACCTGTGAGTATCTCCTGCTCTGGGAATTGTGGGAAATCATTTGGGAATGGCATTTATTTATTTATTTTGTATGTGTGTCAGGGGGCCACATGTAGAAGTCAGCGGACAACTTGGGGAGTCAGTTTTCTCCACCATGTGGGTTCTAGGGATTGAACTTAGCTCTTTGAGTTTGGCAGCAAGCGCCTTCCACCTGCTGAGCCATTTTGTTGGTCCTGATTTCCAAGTTTTAATCTCAAACTTCTTTGCATTATCCAGAATGGCAAATTTTATCAAATGATAGATACCTTTTTCTGATACCGCAGTCCTTTTGCTTTTATGAAATTACATTCCATTTTAGCATTGGGACATCTTATAGCTATAAAATGCCTCTAAGGTTTTTCTCAACTAGTTTTTTCCTTTTTTTGGCAAGGTTTTGCTATGTAACCCAGGCTGGATTTGAACTTGGGAGTTTCCTTCCTTAGTCTCCTGGATTATGAGAATGGTCCACTGTGCCCAGTTTCCATAATATTAGAATCATTATAACCCTTGAAATTAAAAAGAAAGGAATTTTTTTGTTCCTTTTCTCTCCTTTGCTTTGGGGCATTGGGAATTAAACCCAAGGTCTACTCCATGCTAGGCGAGCACTCTACCACTGAGCTATAATTCCCAGTCTGAGATTATGGTTCTTTTTATTGTTGTTTCATTGCGACGGGATCTCACTGTAGAGGCTTGGGCTGGAACTTGCTGTGTAGACCAGGCTGGCCTCAAATTTACCAAGATCCATCTGTTGTTAGTCTCTGCCTCCCGAGTGCCGGGATAAAAAGCTACCCTGTCTGACTTGGGAGTTGTATACTTTATAGTTTTTAATCAGTGTCCTGGTCAGCATTTTGAGAAAAGATTTGTCTTTTAATATATGTGAATTGTAGAAAGTCAGTTCTTTCCGACGTGTCCACACGTGCATATAAGGACTCCTGTTACTAGTCATTCCGCATACTCTCAGTCCGGCTCCGCCTTCTTTCCCAGTCTTCATCCCTGTGGTAGCCCAGGTGGGCCTCAGACTTGTAGAAGTCCTCCTGCTTCAGCCTCCCAAGTGCTGGGATTATTGACCTGAGTCCCTGCAGGCAGCTTCTCCTCTTACTTTCTCACCCCACCCCCACCCACCCTGCAGGGAATCTTACGTAAGAGAGAAAACGTGGTGCTTGCCTTCGTGTGTCCATTGCCAACCATTACCATGTAAACAGTCAACCAATTCTTTGTGGCATGGCTGCCTTTTCTGCTGTCTGCTCAGTCTGGAAATTGTGTATGAGTCAGGGTTCCAGGAGTCCTGGATCCGGAAACACCGTTGGCTGCCCTGGCTTCCTGAAGATGAGCATTCGTGGCATTATTTCTATATATAATAATTATATCCAAATAATAAACAAAATCTATTAGAACATAATATTTTCATTTTGAAACTTTTCATAAATTTAAGACTATTTGTAATAAGCCATCATCACCTCAAATCATTTCTTTTCTTGAAAATAGTAGCCACAGTCATACTGATAAACCATTACATGCAATGCCCTCTGGTAAACCTGTGCTGGCTTGTGGCTAGGTCCTTTTAAAAGCATATTTTGTCAGTTCATCATTTAATAATTTTAAGATTCAAAGAGAAAAGGCAATATGTGTGGGAATTGTTGAGGTCTTAGAAATCTTATTTTTGGGATATCGCCAAATGTGAGTAAAGCCACAAAGATAATATTAACTGCATGCATTATTCTATGAAGAATATTTGATTCTCTTTAGAACTTCTGTGTATGAAGGACTAATTTCCAAATTTTGCTTTTAATTTCTGCCTATCCAGGAACTATTAGTATAATTATATATAGTCATTCTGTGCAAAACAAATATTTTACACTGTACATGTTTGTTTCCTGGGTCAGCAAATGGAGCTTATACTATTAACATTTCATGTTTCCATGGGGAAGAAAGCTGAAAATAATTTCCATTTTTATAGCTATTTCTTGATGACTGTCAACACAGTTCTAGTGACATCTAATGTTACAATGACTCTGAGGTGTTGGTAGGCCTTGTTCTCATGGTACAGCTGGGTAAGTGAGGGGTGATGGGTAGTTAACAAAACTGGAGTTGTGTGTCCGAGTTGGCCCTTGGTTTGGAGATGGAGCCTGCTTCCATAGAAAGGATTCACTTTCTCCTACAGTATCCACATCCCTCTGTTGGCGGATGTTTCTTTCCCAATCCCAGTTGCCAGTCCCAGATTAACACGGAGGCTTATATTAATTGTATGTGCTCGGCTGATAGCTCAGGCTTGTTACTAGCTAACTCTCACACTTAAATTAACCCATATTTGTTATCTCTGCTTTGCCATGTGGCTTTGTATCTTTTCTCAGTATGGTCTGCCAGCAACTGCCCTTCTTCATCCCAGTATCCTCGGTTTGATCTATCCCTCCTAACTTTATCCTGCCTTACTATAGACCGATCAGCATCTTTATTAACTAGTGGGAGTAATGGATATTCACAGTGTACAAAAGGATTATTCTACAGATCCCTCCTTTATGCCCTTTTCTGTAGTACAGTGGTGTGGGGTGGTTGCGATTCATCTAACCTTGGCCCAGGCGATATTTACAGTGACAGGATCCAGAAGTTCTCTTCCCACCCAGACAAGGCACTGGAGGTAACAGGGTCATCTTTTAATGTAGCTTACAGTCTCCCATTGGTTTTTATATATGTAAACACTAATAATGAGACCTTCTCTTATATTAGGAACTAAATGAGATAATAATGTCAGTCAGATCAAAAGGCTTCTTCTAATAGCTCAAGCCCCAGAGCTGGGCTGGCAGTAATGAGCCTTCCTCAGTTCTATGAGGGAAAAATGTGCAGGGTGGTACAAAACTTCCTGGGTTAGGGGCTTTCTTCTCCCCCTCCCCAAAAGTGTGTGAGTTGTACCCACCAGGCTACAAAACCAAGTGAGAGACAGGTCCAAGAGCCTCTCTCTGGAGAGTCAGCCGCATGCTGGTGGCTAGTGCAGGAAGATGAGCTAGCCCTGTAGTTCACGGCTGTGGGTAAACATGGCAGCAGCCAGTGTCCTCTGGCGGTCAGAAGTCTGACTGTTAGCTCAAGGGTCTGGAAGAAGATGCAGGGCCCTCCTTTCCTTCTGGCTTCCTGAGCCTGCAGAAGACTGAGGAGGACTCACTGGGGTCCATCAGACCCTGGAAGGAGGGTGGAAAGAAGCTCTAGGAGATAGAAGGGCTGTCACAGGCCCCCGCAGTGGGATGGGTCTCCTGCCCTCCCTAATAAGGCTTGGTGACAGGGAGCTCTCCTGGAGGTGGAGTGAGGCAGCTTTTTTCTGCGCAGATGCTTGGGTAGATGATCACTGTGACCTCCAGTGAGGCCAGCCCTTAAACGTCAATACTGCCTGTTGCCGAGGATTAGCTCTGCTTGCCCACAGTGGCAAGTCGGGGTGGAGATCCAGAGCCAGGTCAGTGACCTTATGGTGGCCTGGATGTGACCTCTGGCCTACCCTAAAACGGGAGGTTTTGTTTTTCACCATCTTATTAAGGAGGGCCAGGAGAAAGGTGTTGAGACAAACATCCTGAGGTATTTCCACCTTCTAACACGTGATCAAAGCTTGCCCTCTGCTGGCATCAAATAACCAAATGGCCAGCTGAGAAGAGGCTCACAGAGCAAGTGAGACAACGCTAACAGTCTTAAATCATTGGTTAATTTAGTGTGCGTGGGCGTGCATTTGGAAGCTGGTTCTCTCCTGACTCCTTGTAGGATCCAGGACTTGAACTCGGGTTGCTAGGTTTACATGCGTGTGCTTTTACCCACTAAGACATCTTACCTGAGAAATGTTCACTGAACACACACTTCTGTCCCCACTCACTGTGCCATTCCTGTGTTCAACACAGTCAAGGGCTGCTTGTGTGCAGGCGTGTGCTGGTACTGCTTGTGCCATGGTTTGTCTGTTTCCTCCATGGAGCTCATGAGTTAGTTGGGGCTAAGGACATAGTCAGGAAGATGATTGTCAGAAGCTCCTCAGGCATCCAGCAGACCCGCCTGTTCAGATGCTGGTTCTGTCACTCGTGTGTCATGTGACCAGGAGTGATCTAATTAATCTAAGTATCACTTTCCTCATTTGTAACCCGATGACGGGACCTCCCTGGTGGTGTCGTTCAGATCCACGAGATAACCCATGCAGGCTGCACAGTTTCGCCAAGCAAGATTGTGTATTTCACTGAGCTGACAGCCTTGCGTTATTTTCTCCAGTGCACACGTTCTAGATATTGACCTGGGAGCCTTAGCCGCCTCCGCGCTCGGCATTGCTAACCAGCACAGAAAGCATCCCTAGCGACTGTAAGGAGCAGGCAGACGCTTAGAGCGAGCAAGCGAGCAGCGGGGTTGCCTAGGTCAGACGGTTCGGCAGGTGGATGTGGTTGGTGCTCCTTTGCTTTGTTTCCAGCAGAACTGGCTTCTGCTTTTGCCCTCCCACTGGATGCTGCCAGCAAGATGCCAGTGAGTAAGAATGGCTGCCTCTGCTTCCAAGCCCTGCATCCTTGGATTCTGTACTTCGCATGCTGAAGACGGAATCTTGTCCAGGCTGGCCAGCAGTGGAGATGTGGTTAGGTGTTTGTTAATAAGTGTCCTATCAGCAGCTCCTTCTCCTCATTGTGGAGTTTATGATGCTTTTTTTTTTTTTTTTTTTTTTTTTTTTTTTTTGGTGTCGGGAGGGATGTTTTGAGACAGGGTTCTCTGTAGCTTTGGCTGTCCTGGAAATAGCTCTGCAGATCAGGCTGGCCTCCAATTCAAAAATCCGCATGCCTGTGCATCCCAAGTGCTGAGAGTAAAGGCATGCACCACTGTACCCAGCTTTAATGATCTTAAAAGCTCAGTTCATCTAGATGCTGAGCCATTGGTAGACTGAACACAATTCTTTAAACCTAGGCTGGACCATGTTGAGTACCCAGAAGCAACATAAGTTTCAAAGTATCAAAAATAAGTGTCTTATGTACATTTAAGGGGCACTCTAGAAAAACCCACAAGCACCCTGCAGGCTGAATACTTGGCATGATATTGGAAAGATAGACATGTCTATTAGGAAGTAGATAGAGCTGCACAATAAAGCCCTAAAGTTCACTGCCAAGAAAGGAAAGGGAAAGAAAGGAGATGTGTATTATTCTCCAGCACCCTGAATATTTTCCAGGCATAGGAAAGAGAGTTGTTTAATGAAATCCCCTCATAAGTGCATAGTCATCGCCTGATTACTGCATTACTGATTAGTGGGAAATCCTAATGTCCAATAGTTTTCTTTATTTTAAAGGTCCTGTAAAAATAAGCAAATATTCCTAGTGTAATACAGACATTATCAGAGTGCTAAGAATAATGCTAGTTTAGAAGAAAAGAGGCTTCTTAATGCACGTTCCCCGAGTCAGTACGTTTATTTGTTATTTTGTGATGACAGAGCTTTAGTAATGATCCTTAGAGTGCCAGTCACTGTCACGGGATGTGTTAATCACTTGTGCACCACACACGCTCATGCACTAGCCTCTGTCACGGGATGTGTTAATCACTTGTACATCACACACGCTCTTGGTAAATTAAAAATCCTTGGCAAAATTATGGGCATTACTAACACTGGCAAGAATCTAATGCACGTGTTTATGCCATACCCACGCACACTTCAGTAAAACAAACGCAAAGAAATAGGTGTGTGTGTGTTTTCAAAAAGAAGTGTGTCCTTTTGTTCTGGGGAAGCTGTGAAGTCCTACATTAGGAAGTGACAACTCTCTTCTGTAATTTATGGCACTTTCGACCTTGTCTTTTGCCTTAGAATCTTTTTTTACTTGTCTGTATCTCTTGGTTATTGCTGTTTTGTGACAGTGTCTTCCTCTGTATCCTAACAACCTATAATTCAGGCACCACCAGACTGACCTCACTCACAGCAGGGCTCAAACCTCAGCACACCTTAGCCCCTTGCATGCTGTAGCTGCAGGTGGGAGCCACCACACTGAACCTCAGCACACCTTAGGCCCCTTGCATGCTGCAGCTGCAGGTGGGAGCCACCGCACTGAACCTCAGCACACCTTAGGCCCCTTGCATGCTGCAGCTGTAGGTGGGAGCCACCACACTGAACCTCAGCACACCTTAGCCCCCTTGCATGCTGCAGCTGCAGGTGGGAGCCACCACATTGAACCTCAGCACACCTTAGCCCCTTTGCATGCTGCAGCTGCAGGTGGGAGCCACCACACTGAACCTCAGCACACCTTAGCCCCCTTGCATGCTGCAGCTGCAGGTGGGAGCCACCACACTGAACCTCAGCACACCTTAGCCCCCTGCATGCTGCAGCTGTAGGTGGGAGCCACCACACCGGCTTCCTTCCTAGATCTGGTTTATTGTCATATTATAGGAAGTGTGTGCTGGGCTCACAGCTGTCTTCTCCCACAGGCAAACTCAGGCTGCCACGTTGAACTCAGTCAGGAGGGGCTCATCTTCCAGGATGTCTCTGGTAAGAGAAGGAACTTGATCACCTCTTCTCTCTTAGCGATACCACTCTCTTTAATTAAAACAAGCTTTGGGCAGTATGTTGAGTTTGAACCACAAATGTGTGTTGATGTTTGATAATTTTTATCCAATGATATGGTAACTTCCGTAAGTTCACCTTATTATTATGTTTGTTCAGATATTAGATACAACCAAATATTATGAATTTTAACTGGTTAGCCAGTTAAATCCTAAGTAGGCATTTAATTTACTTGATGACTTTGTCTTACAGGGTTTGTAGTACATAAAAGCTTTTTCTATTCATGAGTTTAGACAAGAAGGCTTGTATCCATTCCTTCTTGTTCATAACTTTTTGGATGCAGACTTTCTTGTGCTGTCTGGTATCATTGGTGTCAGTGCCTCAGGCTTGACTTTGCCACGTGGGCGGTGTTGGAACTGACAGATATGTTAAGACTTCCTCCATTTTTGTGGTTATTTTCCATTTATAATACATTTAACTCCTGCAGAAGGTCTTTTTAGTGAGGAGAAAGAGTCCAGCAAAGAATGACTTTACCTTTTTGACATGGGCGATGTGTTTTAACTCTATGTCCAACTTTCCATTTCTTAGCCTAAACCCCAGCCCTATGCGATGCCTCCCCCACCCCAGCTGCATTATAATGGACATTATACAGAGCCATTTGCTTCTTCCCAAGGTAAAGTACACCGAGTCTGCAAAGCCGTGCACAGCTGTGTCTATGAGTAACTCTGTGAAGACCTAGAGATCTTGAAGTCTGGATGGTTTCTTATTGCAGTTGTACCCCAAACTGTCCTGATTATAGCCATCCTGGGATCCCAGAAGAAGCCATTGCATTCACGTTCTTCCTGAAATGTGTGTGGCTCAGCTGACCCCCAGTGTAGCTACTGACAACTCCCTCAGCTGCCTCCTGTCCTGGAAGTCTCTTTTAGGCCAGGCTTCCCTTACGTTGGTGATTTTTCCAGCCCTCGTTTCCCAAGTGATGGATTACAGGCATGTGCCACCATATCGAGCAACCAACAATGCTGTTTTTGTTTGTTTGTTACAGAAGATACCCAGAAAAATTTTTATCCCTGCCTGACGCAGTACTTGGTACTTCAGCTGTGTGTGTACGGCAGCGCCTCCATGCCAAATCTCAACTGTCTGTGTGACATTTGTCTGTAACCTCTAACCACTGAAGGCCAGGAAGGGGGTGCAGATGAGCAGTTCTGTACACAGAGGCTTAGAATATAATAGTGGAAATAAGGCCTTTGCTCATAATTTGATCATGCCGGGGGCACTGAGCAGAGCGCTCCAGGTCTAGCGGGATGGCTGGCTATCATCAGTTCTAGCTATGACTGGGTCTGCTGCTCTGGCTGCTGAGTGCTGTGGCACAGGAGAAGGGGCTGCTGGGAAGTGGGGTTCGTTGCCTGTTCTGTAGGGCACGGGGTCTGGGGAGACAGAAAGACAACTAGATCTTCTATGCAGTGTTGAGGACGTCCCCACAGTGAGGAAGGCAACTGCGGAGCAGAACAATGGTGACGAGCTCACTGTCCCCTGGGCCTGTCCTGTTCCTGTCCCCTTGTCTTTGCACATACCTGTCTGTACTTGTTCCGTAGCCTCTCTCACCATGGGGACAAGGCTTCTGCCTTCTGTCTGTGTGCTGCTCATCCTCCAACTTCAGGCTATGATGACCCTGCCACTCTTTCTTCTCCTCTCTTCTTCAAACAATGGTTTGGGTTATTTTATCTTCCCCTTTTTACTACACTAGGTCTGAGAGTGATGTCTCCATGCTCCAGCCCATTGGTTCCCCCTTACTCCCTCTCAGGGTTTTCCACACCCTTAGGTTGTTTTCCTGTTAGTATTAGGTGGTGTCACAAAGACCTGTCTGGTGTCTTTCTTTCCTGAGGGGACTTCCACAGCAGCTCCTTTGCAAAGAGTTTCTCTAAGGGTGACTCAGATGCTCGTATCCCACCCTGACATCATTCCCGTGCTCACCCATGCCTTGTTTCCCGCAGTCAGACAGGTGGGCACCCTGCATAGAAGCTCTGTAGTCAATAGTTGTCTCTCAGGAACTGGTGTCAACTAGCAGGGCTTGCTGCAAACTGAATATTAAATTGGAGCTAATTGCTTTACCCTGTAAGTCTGTTTGTTTTTATGGTTCTTTATTATGATGAAGTCACTCTTCTGGATTCCGAGATGCATGTAATTTTACCCCACTCAGCTAAATACCCATAACCTGTAGCATCACACACTATCTTCCATACCCCTGCCTCCCTGTCCCCCTGCTCCACAAAGGTCCTTATCCTTTTGTTCCTTTCACTAGCAATTGCATCCCTAACTCACCTGAAGAAAGCTTCCAGCTAATCTCGCTATATACATGATCATCCCTGCCTATGTCCGTGCTCCTCAACCTTCCCTTGCCATTCTTCTCATCCAGCTTCTCGCAGTAGTTTGCTCCTCTCTAGTTTGTTCTATTTGGGGGACTCTGGCTTTGCCCCTCTGCTCTGTCATCCACACACCCTTATCTCAAGCACCCTCTAGCCCACATGCTCCTGTTCAGCCGGGATGGTCTGATTCTGCTGTGCTAACAACATTTAAAACTCTCAGTGGCTTTACTTCTTGATCAGAATCCTTGTCTTTTGTGTCCTGGCAGGTGGGCTCTGTTCCATGTCAGCCTGTATCGGGGTCTCAGACTGGAGGAGCCTTTTCTGTCTGTAATGTTGTAGGTCAAGGCACTGGGGAAATGGGAGGAGGGGTCCTCAGAAACTGGCTCTCAACTTTCTGCTCACTTTCTCCTTACTGTTACTAGCCACATGCATGTGTTTGGCACCAAGGGATGAAGAGGTATAGTCCTGTGTGCTCTTAGAGAGCCTGGAGGCAGGGACACTAGGTCAGTAGGTGTCACACTGGTCTAGACAACCCAGAAAAGGAATCTGTAACCAAAAAAGGAATCTAGAAATTTGGCAGTGGCCAAGTCTTGTGCAGATGGAGAAGCCTGGGATGAGGCAGCTGAGTGCTGCAGGAGAGAGGCATGCGAATGGCCTTCCCAGAGCTGCTTGCATGCCCAATACAGTGTGCCCGGCAGTTATCAGACAGTGCACCCCAATGGAGCCGCTGAATCACCCAGACAATGCTTTCTGCAGGCCCTGACTGCTGAGGTGCAGGTCAGGTGGAGGAAAGATGGCCTCTCTAGCCCAGCCAGCGCTGTAGGATTGGTAGCCTGAGCCTGCAGCTCTGGATCCACATCTTGCTCAACTGGTGGTTGGGTGGAGCCACTTCAGCTGCCTTAGCCTGGTTCTTCTTGGCTTCTGGGCCTTTGGTGGAGTTACACGACCAGTGACCCTCCCTGTTGGACGGGAAGCTCTGTACCTGCTGTCCTGGTGCCCTTTGACAGTGGGTTTTTTTTCATTAAAGAAGAATCTATGCAAACAAACTAAAACTCTACTTAAGGAAATGTGCACAGATTGTTGGTTCCTGCCCGAGCTCAGCACCTACCCGCCGTGGCTCAGGGCTTCAACAGTGTCTCTTCTTTGAGTTTCACAGCGCTGCATGACGCCTGCTTCTTGTCTGTAGTGGAACATATCTTCTTAACTTTCAGAAGAAAGATTATTTTGTGATATGATTTATACTTTCACTATTGGACTTAGACTTGGTCAGATCCTAAGTACCTCACTTTCAGCGGCAGACCTCCTCATCCCAGAGGTGAGATTTAAGCAGGCAGACTTACCCCATCCTATAGGCGAGGATGTTGAAGCTCCCAGGGCCACTTGTGCACTGAAGCTGTGTCGTTTTAGCAAGAGAAGTTATAAGTTCTTCCAGGGCTATCTCAGTATTTGGCTGGAGTAATGAGTCCAATTTAAGACATTTTAAAGATTTTTTAAAACCTTTTCCTTCTTCAGATAACATCTTTGTGCCCAGCAAGAATGGATTCTATTGTCACTCCCAGACAAGTTTGGACAGAACCCAGATTGACCTCAGCGGTCGCATCCGCAACGGCAGCGTCTACAGTGCACACAGTACGAACTCCTTAAATACCCCTCAGCCCTACTTGCAGCCCTCCCCTATGTCCTCCAACCCGAGTATTACTGGCAGTGACGTCATGAGGCCCGACTCCATCCCATCCCATCGGCACAGTGCCCTGATCCCTCCTTCTTACCGCCCAACGCCCGACTACGAGACTGTGATGAAGCAGCTCAACAGAGGCCTGGTGCATGCAGACAGGCACAGCCACTCGCTGCGGAACCTCAACATCGGCAGTTCCTATGCATACAGCAGGCCCGATGCCCTGGTCTACAGCCAGCCTGAGATCCGGGAGCACGCACACCTTACCTCTCCCCAGTCGGCCCACTACCCATTTAATCTGAACTACAGTTTCCACAGTCAGTCTCCGTATCCCTACCCTGCTGAGAGGCGGCCTGTGGTAGGTGCCGTCAGTGTGCCCGAGCTGACAAACGTGCAGCTCCAGGCCCAGGACTATCCAGCTCCAAACATTATGAGAACCCAGGTGTACCGGCCACCCCCACCGTACCCGTACCCGAGGCCCGCCAACAGCACCCCAGACCTGTCCCGGCACCTCTACATCAGCAGCAGCAATCCGGATCTCATCACCAGGCGTGTCCACCACTCAGTGCAGACCTTCCAGGAGGACAGCTTGCCCGTGGCCCATTCCCTGCAGGAGGTCAGCGAGCCCCTCACAGCAGCCCGGCATGCCCACCTACAGAAGAGGAACAGTATTGAAATTGCAGGACTCACACACGGCTTTGAAGGCCTGAGGCTCAAGGAGAGGACCATGTCGGCCTCAGCCGCAGACGTGGCTCCGCGGACTTGCTCAGCAGGCTCCCAGTCCAGCGTCTTTTCTGACAGAACAAAGCAAGAGGAGAGCGAAGAGCAGGAAAGTGGCAGATACAGCCACAAGAAGTCCCTTTCTGATGCCACCATGCTGATACACAGCAGTGAGGAGGAGGAGGACCTGGACGAGGACAGCAGCAGAGCACATGCCGTCTCGGCCTTGTCCGAGCCCCGCCTGACTGGTGCTTACTCCCAGGAGCAGCAGCTGAACTACCCCTGTGCTTCGGTGACTCCAGTCGCCGGCCCTCTGCATATTCTTGAGCCCAAATCCCATTTTACGGAGCCTGAGAAGAGGGTGAAGGCCATTAGCACCGTCCCCCTGGTTGTGGAGACCCATCGGCCCCGAAGAGATGGGCTGTTAACCCCCTCCATGTCTGAATCTGACCTCACGACTTCGGGGAGGTACCGAACTAGGAGGGACTCTCTCAAGAAAAGGCCAGTGTCAGATCTCCTCTCTGGGAAGAAGAACATTGTGGAAGGACTTCCACCACTCGGGGTAAGCTGGCCCAGGAGCAGAGGTGCCTCAGGTGTGGACGAGAGGCCCCTGAATCTGTGTTCTGTCTCCTCTTCCCTCAGTACCAAGGGTTCTCAGTTATTTGCTTTTTCTCAGTAATTGTCAGCCCTGATTTTTGCCTTATTTGGGAGCATGTGCGAGTTCTTGTGGAAAGGCTGTGGGCTGGTGAGGGTGGTAGTGGGCTTGGCTAGAGGTAAGTTGGGTGCTGAGAAGAGGTCTATGGGAGAGGGTGGGAAGACTCCCCGAACTGTCTTAATAAAACTTTGAGGAAGAAGACAGTTCATTACTCTAGCCAGGATTGCTTTGCTAACCACCTTCCCCCACCCCCTTAAAATACTGTGAGGTGACAAGGCATCCCGGAACATCGTTCTGTTTGTCCAAGTCACGTCTTGGGAGAGGTGTCCGAGGCTGTGTCCCTAAGTCTTTATGTAGTTGTTGGGGTTCAAGACTGGGTCCAGTGTGACTGTCTTGGCCATGGCCTCCGTGGGCTGGAGAGTGACTCCATCTCTTTACAAGAACGAGAGAGCAAACCGGGCATTCAACAGAAGGCCCTTGTAGACACGCTGGCTGTTTGCTACTCCTCTAATAAGCAAGGGGAAGCGCTTCCTACGCATTTCAAACAAAATGTAGGAGCCAGAGCTGTTTTCTGTAGCTGGCTTTTTCAGAACGTTTACCACGTGTGGAGATTTCATCTTTGCTGTGCCCTGTTTATAATGAGCCATTGTTGGTCGTCTTTCACAAATGAAGACGCCGACTCAGAAATACCAAGTAGCTCTTGCAAGGTCATACAACTAGTGAGTGACCCACTGGAACTTTCAGCTTACTTTTCTTTCTACCTGCCCGTTTCCTCCACTGTTCTGGGTCCAGGTCCACTCTATGTAGCATTTTACTGAGTAGAATGTGCCTGTCAAGCCTGGCTACTCTGCACTGAGTCACTTTTGACTTCTGGTCCTCTGACTTAGCCTTTATGGTCCTGTTTGGCGGTGCGTCCACTCATCACCATGCTGCATTGCTCAGGGGTGCAGCTTGTATGGCCCTCACTCCTTGACCCGTGACCTGCACTGGAACCGAGTCAAAGGGAAGAGTGCGTCCATTTGACTCATCTCTGTTAGGATGACCCGAAGATTGAGGAGCTTCTGCAAGTGTGCTTCCGGCCTAGTGTGTGAGGGCCTCGAAGTGACGCAGGCCTCCAGGCAGGCTGGGAAGCTCAGAGGATCACAATGCTTATGACAGATCAGTACATGCAAGAAAACACCCTAAGAAAGGGCTCAGATTTAACAGTCTTTTACTCAGCTGAAGGATGGAATTGTAAGTTCAGTTTTGTTTATTCCTGAGTATACAGAGGCCAGTGCTGAAGTGGACCATGGTAGAGGGAACAGGCTGAGCAGCATTAGGGCAGGGACAGTGTGGGGATTTCCACAGTCACTGCTTGAGTCCCCAGGCCAGCAGGCAGGATAGAGCCTTCTATGACAATGCTGTAAGAACTGCCCACTGTTTTTATGTGGAGCACAAGTACTCCAAATGATGCTTGCATTGAGGACAGTCCCCTTTAATTCTCTAACTTCCCAAGAGTTGAGGGGACCAAACCCTCCAGCCCCCGATCTCTCGAGGTAACACAGCTTGCCATTATCTTCTGTAATTGTCCAACAAATGTACTAATAAATCAAGGTGGGAGAAGTTTAGTATATTTCGATGGGGTCTGGCAGGTTCAGCTTACACTGAGGGCTTTGATGTAGTTGCTTGTCTTAAAATACAAATTTTCTTCTCACATTATATTTTAAGACTTTTTAGTGAAGTTGTATAGTTGAACCATCTTTTGGCCTCTTTTTTGCCTACCCAAGGACATATGTGGAGGCGTATATATATATCCTGTATATAGGCCCTAGCAGTGAACAGCCTGGGTCTGAGTATAGGCCCTGCTGGGTATTGTAGTTCATCCGTGGGCAAGACCCTTCATGCACCATCCCTCGGCTTTCCTTAGAGGCCTGGGCCCGCCATCTGTGCATTTGCCAGCATTAGGGCTCACTGCAGTTGGGCGTGGAAGTCTACCTGCTGAAGCAAATGCTTCCATGTAACAGATTTTAAGAAAAGACATTTTTTTTTATTGTTTTGCACTGATTCTTTTATAAAAGTGGCAGTAGTGACCCTGAACAAACTATCTAGTCTCTCCATGACCCAGTTTGCTCATTTGTAAATGAGATGACCTCAGCGTTCCTGGGAGACTAAAATAAAACTTTAAACATCACAAGTGCTTTGTCAATATTAGCTTGGTTTGTAATATATCATGAGTTTAGTTTTCCAGTTTCCCATGAGTTGAGAAGGCTAACCCCTGTTAGCCTCTGACCCCTTCATGGTGACATCACACGATCCTGCCACTGTCAACAGACAGCACTAAAGCGAGCTAGAGTTAAAAGAGGGAAAAAAAAAAAATCCCAGAAGACCAGAGAGTAAGTAGCAAAGTAGCAGACAAGAAGGGACAGTCCAGAGTTCCCCACCCAGGCTTCCACCTCCAGGGATTAGATTGTTATCGCTAAGGCAGACTGGTTTGGGTGCTCACCCATCTGCATAAAAACTGGGTCTTCCATGCATCCTTTAGGCCTGGGCAGTGTGGTTCTCACCTAAGAAGCCCTGCAGATTTGGCATTGAAAATCATGGGCCTGGTAAGGGATAATGGCAGCTGGTGCTGAACCACCGTCACCTGGCTCGGCAGTGTGGGCCCTCTGGATCTCGGGCAGAGTACACTGAGTCAGCCAATACCATGCCGCTTTAGGGATCTTGTGAGCCAGGTGACTTCCTTAGGCAGTTGGGGCGTGGCAGTGACAGTGTCTGCACCACGGAAATGACCAGGGAGGGAAGAACCTTTCCCTTTGGGAGCTGCTTGTTAAACTCCGCAGCACACAGCTGTGCTCTGTGCAGACTATATTCAGGACATTTTAGCTGGGGTGTCAGTCTGTGGTGTGTCCCCGCCCCTCGCACTCTCCCTTTCTAGATTTCTGCTCAGGTAAGGCTATAGGGCAAAGGTGACTTACCTGAAGGATGTTAGCTAGTTACACCCAGGATTCTGCCCATTCTAAGTCTGAATTGCATTATGTGGGAAGCTTATAAGCAATATGAACTATGAAGTTAAAAAATATTCTATAGGCTGGAGAGATGGCTCACTGGGTAAGATGCCTGCTGTCTAGTCAAGAGGACCAGAATTCAAATCCTCAGCCCCATGTCAAAACTAGTCAAGACTGGGGGGGGGGGTGGCTATAAGACATAGCACCGTGTGGAGGAGGTTGTTAGACCCCAGCAGGTTTCTGGGCGATCAGACTGTGTTCCAGTACTGTGTGGAGGAGGTCGGTAGACCCCAGCAGGTTTCTGGGCAGCCGGTGCCATGTTCTAGCCGCCTCGGCATATATGCCCAGGGCCACGCATACTCTCCAATTACAGTACAGCATTTCCTTCCCCACCAAAATGGCTTTTCTCTTTGTTTCTGCTCAGTGCTTCCAGCCCTGGTGTGACGGCACTTTTGGGCTTACAGAGCTGGAGTAAGCTGGTTTCCTTCTAAGAACTGAGGAAACCATTTCTTTGAACACTGGGACTTGTAACTCTACAGAATGTTCGAGGGGACTTCTCAGGTTTACCTGCAGCAGAGAAGAAAATGACCAGGCTTGAGAACTTTGGGAATCACTGTTTTGCTAGGACAGTGTTCCACTGATGCTCCCTTCCGCTCTGGATTGCTGATAGAGACTGCAGCTGGACTTATGATTTAGAAATGTGACCGTTTTGGGGACAGCCCAGGTCGCATTGTTCTTCAGGACTGTAGAGTGGAATATGTGAAAGCAGTCTTTCTTTCTTTCCTTCCTTCCTTCCTTCCTTCCTTCCTTTCTCTTTTTCAGAATGATTTAAATTTTTGTTTGTTTTAAAAATAGTAAAGGCTGCTATGCATTTTATCTGAGGACTCAGTAGGCAGAGACCAGTAGATGAATATCTGAGTTTGAGGCTAGCCTGGTATGTATAGAGAGTCATACCAAGGCTACATTGTGAGACCCTGTCTTAAAATAAGAAAAGAAAAAGGTTGTTACAGCCCACTGATATCTTGTTTTTCTGTTCTGTGTGCTGTCATGTTTTAAAGTTGGGTAGTTCTGTAAGAATGCTGCCTGTCCACAGCCTCACCTTTCATTGCAACAGAGTCTTGTAACCAATTGGAGCCAAAGCCTTCTATCTGGAGACCTTATCAGAGCTCTGGCCTTGAAAGGCACGTCTTCCTCCTACAGCTAGTTGGGCGGGCTGTGTCGGGAGGGCTCGCTCCTTGGGTGCTAGCAGGGAGAGCGCTGCCTTGCTTCTTCTTTAGCTCACTGTCGTCACTTTTGAAAGGGTTGCATCTGGGTACATTCTCTATATGTGTATAAATATTTTCTTACAGGGAATGAAAAAGACTCGAGCAGATGCAAAAAAAATTGGTCCCCTTAAGCTGGCTGCCCTCAATGGACTCTCCCTGTCCCGATTGCCTCTGCCTGATGAAGGGAAGGAAGTGTCCACCAGAGCCACGAACGACGAACGGGTGAGTGCGTGCACGGTGCCAGGCTCAATGCTTCAGTGGAGAGATCGTGAAGGCAACTCAAAAGTGCCCTTGTGAAATCTTGTGAATTTTCTGGCCTAATTTAATAGTCATAAATGAATCCTAGGAATTCTTGCTATCTGGGTCACAGCTGGAGCGAATGTGTGGCTTTAATGTCTTAAGTAATTTCAGGCTCCAATGTTGATCAAGTTTTTTGTTTCTAAAGATCCTTGATTGTTTTACTTCTTCAAAGTAAGAACATGTGTAAACGGATACATAGAAGAGAAAGCAGACGTTTCATTATATTGGAAATCATCTTGTTTTTAAACCAAAATTAGATACTGAATTGAGACCTTATTATTTTAAAATAAGACAGGTGTTTATTTCCTCATTAGCTGCATCTATCTGCAGGTGGCCCTCACCTGCCACTGCTCTCCGCGTCTTACACACTTCTGTTATAAGTCCGAGCATTTGCTCCCAAAATCTGGGCTGTTGTAGAGTTCTGTTTCTTAGCGATCACAAAGCTGACCATAGGTTTAGGCCGCATGCTTAACCAACCACCTGAGGCTGGATTTCACTTTCAAACTCTATTTTACGCTCTACATCTTGCCAAAAACACGTCTTTTCTACTTTTTGTGACTTGTAAAATTTTGGTTTGGTTTCATGTAGAATCTGTCACAATGAAAATGCTAGACCTTGAAGGAGCAAACAGGACCTCAAAAGTCCACTCAGCTGTGACATGTGACTCACTCATCACACATGTCCTATCTCCTAGTGTAAGATTCTGGAACAGCGCTTGGAGCAAGGAATGGTCTTCACAGAGTATGAAAGGATTCTTAAAAAGCGCCTGGTTGATGGGGAGTGCTCAACAGCCCGGCTGCCTGAAAATGCAGAAAGAAATCGATTCCAAGATGTGCTTCCCTATGATGACGCGAGAGTAGAGCTGGTACCAACCAAGGAGAACAACACTGGCTACATCAACGCGTCCCATATTAAGGTGAGAAGAGCATCCTGCAGACAACACTGCAGTCCAGGGCTGACTTGGAGGAACCTAAGGTTTACACTGGGTTCTGTACTGCGAAAACATCCCACTTGGAGTCATTGCGACAATTATGTTATAAGCTAGAGAATCCAGACGCAGCCAAGATCACGTCCACTCTCCATGTGGTAGCCAGTCTGCACCCATATAATTGCCAGGACTTGGGGCATTTCATTGTCTGCCAGTAGAACTTTGTCCTAAATCTGAAGACTCTTTTGGGGCTTGTCAGTTCTCATGGGAGCTGCTGTATTGGAATCACTAGTTTTACCCCATCATATATCTGTGTGCGTTGTATGTAATGAATGTGCCTACTTTGCTTTTCATGTCCTCCCTTTCCCCAGCCATGGCAAGCCCAGGTCTTTGTGCTCTATGAGCTGCACCCCAGCCCTGTCTGGGACTGTGGAGGACGCTCGCACAAGCTGTTGCTTAGGAGCATGCCATCTGTCCCGTCTCCTTGTGATCTCGAGTGTCATTCTGTTCTTTAAAGAAGCACTCCCCAGAACAGTCTGATGCTGTCAACTGGGCAGCTGGGTGGTGTTCCACTTGCTACAGCGGGAGGCGGTGGCACAGAGACTCAGCTCATGCCAACTAACTGGATTCTCTGTTCCAGAAAGGGGAACGCCCCTTCCAGGGATTGAGTTGTGCCTGGTTTTTCTTCAGCTTCCATGTCATATTTGATAGCAGTCTGATCTCCATGGATTTATTAAGTCTTGGCACTGTGGGTGCTGCTTAACAGCTTTTATTTATTTATATTTGGTTTTGGTTTTTTGACACAGGGTCTTGCTATGTCCCCTTGGCTGGCCTGTTTATACAGGGTGGCCTCAAAGTCACAGAGAACAGCCTCTGCCTCCCAGGTGGTGGGAATGAAGGCATGCTTAATGGTTTTTGAGGAATCGATGCATGTACTGCCTTGCTTTTTATATGGGTATTGTGTATTTAGAAATCAAACATATCTTTGGAATAACTCATCCCATCTTTTATGACTAGATGGGTAAAAATGGAATAACATTATGATTTTTTTTGTAGTTGTGTTTCAAAATTTTCAGCTACAGATTGAGGAGTCATGGAAAGAATATGAACTTCAGAACTGGGCAGATTGAGTCAGCTCCTAGATCTCTCACCAACTGTGAGACCTCCATTTGTTTAACCAACTGCTATCATAGCCTGTGCCCACCCACAGGCTACTGCTGAAAGGGAGCCCAATGAGAGGGCCCAGAGTTGGTGCTGAGGCCTGGCAGCCTTAGAGGGAGGATGTGTGGAACAGGGCTTGGCACAGGCTTTAACATTTAATGGGCACTCAGAAAGAAATGGTTGTCGGCAGTTACCGGTAGAACCTAGTTTAGCCCAGGTTTCTGGGCTGTAAAGCCTTGCTGGGGAGCATTAAGTCCTAAGTGGAAACTTGGCCTTGTGGAGGGTGATCTGACTCAGTTTGGGGTGGAGACCACTCTAAATAGAAGATATCTGGCATTAGCTTAGATTTTGATTTTACTTTTCCAAGAATATTTTATATTTCATCATGGCAAATTGTTTGTGATTTGGGACACCATGGTGTTTTGTTCACCTCACAGCAGGAGCAGCTATTTACTTAGTACTTGTTACAAACAAGCCAGACATTGTATACATCCGCTCTGTCCTCACAACCCTATGGACCGGCAGTTATTTCATTTTGTGGATAAAACTGAAATTGAGAGGTGAGCAGATTGCTCCAAGTCATGTGGCTATCATATGAACTCATGGTATATATGTTTATAAAGAAGCCAGAGGTATCCATCCTCTGCTGAATAGCCCAGTCAGTTTTTAGTGTTACCATGAACACACCAACGGCTATGCATGTATATATATTCCATGCACACACTAAGCTTTTAACCTTCTCTGATTTTAGGTCTCTGTCAGTGGAATTGAGTGGGATTATATTGCCACACAGGGACCGTTACAAAACACCTGCCAGGACTTTTGGCAGATGGTGTGGGAACAGGGGATCACAATTATCGCAATGGTGACAGCAGAGGAGGTAAGTGCGCATTCCTCTCGGTGGGTTTTTTTCTGGGTCTCCAAAGAACCATTTATGTTAACCACCCAGAGCGCTGACCTGAGAAAAGCAGGGTGAGGCTGTGGCCCGCTTGAAGGCCTGAGTGAGGAGTGCCCCAGGCTGGCTCTTGTGCTGCTGCTGAACTGTGCCTGTCTTTAACAGGAGGGTGGCAGGGAGAAGAGCTTTAGGTATTGGCCAAGACTTGGCTCAAGGCACAACACTGTTACCTATGGAAGGTTTAAGATCACAACTCGCTTCCGCACGGACTCGGGCTGCTATGCCACGACAGGCTTGAAGATGAAGCACCTCCTCACAGGCCAGGAGAGGACAGTTTGGCATCTGCAGTACACAGACTGGCCCGAGCATGGCTGTCCCGAAGACCTCAAAGGATTTTTATGTAAGTGTCTTTGTTTTGGGGCAGCTTAGGTTCGTCTCCGGTTTCTACAACAGTACCTCTCTGTTGTTTCATAGAAGCTTTGCACTTGTTTCACCAGAAGATGGATTTATAGGTGTGTGTGTGTGTGTGTGTGTGTGTTTGTGTGTGCCACACCGCATGTGTAAAGGTCAGAGTTGGTTCTCTCTTTTCACCATGTTGCTCTTGGGGATTGAACTCGGGTCATGATTCTTGGTGAATACCCTCACCCACCCTGCCATTTTGCCAGCCCAAGAAGGCATTCTTAAGAGATGCCTTGTCATAAGTAGAATGCCACAGCTAACTCCTATCTCCTCCATCTCGTTCGTGCTGAAGCACTGACTTGCCTGCAGTCGCCATAGTTGGCTCTGGTCCCGTGGTGCCCAGGGCTCTTTATCTGCAGTCTTCTCAGTGGGGAGAATAAAGAGATGGTTGTTGACTTTATATATGCCGTTGTCTCTGAGTACTTTTGTATTTCACTGGTTCTTTTCACAGCATACCTCGAAGAGATCCAGTCTGTTCGACGTCATACAAACAGTACAAGCGAACCCAGGAGCCCCAACCCTCCGCTGCTGGTGCACTGCAGTGCTGGCGTAGGAAGAACTGGGGTCGTCATTTTGTCAGAGATCATGATTGCCTGTCTGGAGCACAACGAGGTGATGACTTACGCTAAGTTCTACATTCTTGGTGGCGAGAGTTGGTGGCTGGGAAAGAGAGGGGCATAGAGGCCCAGTATCTTTCTGAGCACATTTCCTAGGACACGGTGACCACAAGATAGAAGCTCAGTGTTGTTTATAAAAGGCTCTGGCTTTGAGGTTCTCGGCTCTAACTGTCATAGTAAAGATCCAGATGCCATATAATATGGAAAGCTGTTTAATTCTTTTATCTAGGGTTTCCTGTGACACCATTAACACAACACATCTAGCAATTAGTGCTGGCCAGTGGCCTGTGTGGGAAACATTCAGTCAGGTCCTGGCAGTGCCTAGCATACTGTGTTTTTGTTGAATCTGAGAATCTGGTGAGGTAATTGACTTCAACAGCCAGGGACTGTTGAAGAAATAATCCACATGGACATTTGTAGCTAAACCAGATCAGATTTCAGGTGATCACAGGAGGTGCTCTGGTAGACAGGGACTGCCTGCCTGACAGTATTGTTGCCCCTCAGAATGTTCTCTTCATCACGGTTTCTCTCCACTAGGTGCTGGACATCCCCAGAGTGCTGGACATGCTGAGACAGCAGAGAATGATGCTGGTGCAGACGCTCAGCCAGTACACGTTTGTGTACAGAGTTCTCATGCAGTTCCTCAAAAGCTCCAGGCTCATTTAAGCTCCCACGTGTTTATATGGGGACCCAATCATGTGAAGTGTTTACAGCTAAAAAAAGAAAGAAGGGAAGAGAAGAGAGAGAGAGAAGCGCTTGTGCAGCTCCTGTTTGTCCCCAGGAGTCCCATGTGGAGCTCCCGAACAGGAGGTGCGGCAGGAAGAGCTGAAGAAGCACCCTAAGCACAGGGCTAAGGAGGCGCATGGGACTTGGGACAGGCTTGGTGCCCTGGCCTCGCTTGCCCAGTTTGCAGCGCTTGCACACATTCTGGAGACTGTATTTCTAGACGGTTCTCTGTCTTACTGAAGCTGCACTGGGCAGTTCTGGCAATCATTAAGGCACACATATTTCTATCTTAAGCTAGTTTTTGATAATGTAATTTTATGACTAAATAGTTTTGGTTTTTATTTAGAAACTGAACTTTTCTGTGGGGCAGTCCACAGACTGAGTGGATCTTGAGTAACTGTATTTAAAACCATTATTAGCTTTTGTTTAAGAAGAAAAACCACAGGGAACTAAGTGGTTTATTCACCAAATCCAAAACTAAAGAGAATCTAAAAGTATTATTTTGAAACCTAGAAAGCATTTTTATATTCAGAATGTTTTTTATCCTAGAAGTTCTATATATTTGTACCTTCTATATTTTCCAAATAAGAGCTCATGTTGTTCTAATACTGAGTCAGTTAATGTGAAGTTGGGGATAAAGGCACATTATTTAAAATCAAAGAATCAGATTCACTATTTTTTTCAGTATTATCAGTAAGCATAAATGAGTTTGATTTTCTTGGTTGAAAATGAAGAACAATTGCATTGGATGGTTTTAAGCACTTTTTTTTTTGTTGAAAATGAGTTTAATATATGTGGCTTTATATTAGAAACAACTGTGGACACTGTTTCAAAGAGAAGGACTATGAGTATGTAAGATGACCAGGACGAGAGGAAGTACCTGTGGTGGCCACGCAGGATGGCTTGGTCGGTACAGAAATGCAGTATTATCTGTAGTCACGCTGGGATGGAGAGTGGGATCTTGGGAGCTTGGGGGTGAGCCCCAGAGGGCTACGCGAGGGAAGTCAAGGTCTGCCATTGTCAGTGATGTGCTTTCTTTATTTGGGTTCCTTGTAATTTTTTCCCCCTACAAAAACGTTTATATTATCATTAAAGAAGCCTTGAAGAGGCTTGGTTTTCTTTTGGTTGAAGGAAGGAAACAGTCAATGAGCGGTTCCTTTCTTCAAACCACAGCCCAAACTTATGGGGCCACCAGAAATTGCTGTGGTGTTCAGGGGGTACTTGAATTTAGCACCTTAATCCTGTCCTCACCCCAGGATCAGTTCTAAGTAGTTGGTCCTCCTCTTCCATCCACTTTGGGCACATCCTGCTGGTCAGAACCAGGTCAGGTTCGAAGGACAGAGTGCTGTCCTTGGCCCGGGCTAAGCTTGTGTGAGAAGTGGAGGACAAGCTGGCACCTTTATCTGAGCCCCCCCCCCCCCCCGAATTTGGTTCACTGTGTAGACCTTCTAGAATGTCAGGTCTAGGTTCAGCTCCTAAATGATGATGATCTGCCATCATTCTGATTTGACCCTGTGGTGAGCCTCATCCTCCATGACAGACAGGTGTCAGCCCAGCTAAACCAGTAAACTCACGTGGAAGGCGCGCCCCAGGATGGGATTGGAGGTTTGGGTGGTATATGTTCCATTTCATGCCATATGAAGGACAGAACGTTTTCTGAAACTTTTTCTTCCAATGGTACATTGTTTGAAGATGCTTTTCTATCACACTTAAACATCTGGAAATATCCCACCGACAAGAACATATTGTAAAACAAAACTTTAATTAAAGAGTAATATATGGCTTGTTTGTGTTTGTGTTGCAATACCTTGTTAATTCCTTCAGGGCAAAATTACACGGTGTAAACCTATCACTCTTCCAATGTATGCTTGACATCACTTCTACGAAACATTAATTTTAAACTTAATTACAGCTAGCAAATGAGAAAATTTCTGAGTAAAAAAAACCTCCACATAATTGAATTTTGGAATAATGTAAGTTTTGAGGTCCATTTCAAATATTAAGGCTTAAAAGGTTTACTGAAGAGTCTGAATTGAGAATTCAGAATGAAGAGTCTGTCAGATTTATACAGTGTATCACCGAGGCTTTTAGTTCCTTGATGGTATTGATTTCATATCAAAAATATCAAAATGTACATTTTCACACAAACAGTTGCAAACCAATGTTTCTACCAGTTAACTTTGGTATTTCTGGCACCAGCTTTCTTGGGGGAAAATTCCAGATTTTCCTGGGGGCTTGTGTTGGAATTTCTAGTTGTGTTTTTAAGCCTCGGGGGCACTCATCTTAGAGTATAAACTAAAATGTTAAATTGTGACCAGTTGTTTTCTTCAAGAACTCCTACTGTGAAGCATCCACAAACCCTTAGAATTTAATTAACAGGTGCGGTTCCTTAGAAACTTCCAGAAAAGAGAGCTGGAGAAATAGCAGTTAAGAACACTGGATGCTCTTCCAGAAGATCTGGGTTCAATCCCAGCACCAACATGGCAGCTCACAGCTGTCTATAATCCAGTTCCAGGGGATCTGACTCCCTCCCCCACACACATACAAAATACAATGCACATAAAATAAAAATAAACCATTAAAAAAAAGAAACTTCCAGGAAGAGAAATGTCTAAGAAATGTCTATTTGGAACACAGATGAGGAGGACAGGGTCGTGATATAGGACTATATGATATCCAGGCATGGCTAAATTCATTTCAGATAGGAAGATACATTAATATTGTAGAAAATCGACAAACTATAACCATATATATTAAGCTGAAGGTCTGCAGTGCACAAGCGTGTTACTGGAGAGTTATGCGGATAAATGCAAACAGGGAAACGTGTTACTATTTTAATCTTTTCCTCTTTTTTTGTGGTGTAGGGATAGAAGTAAATTGTTTTTAGTATATATATATAAAAACAATATATCACACACACACACACACACATGCACACACATTACTGTTTAGCCTGTCATGGTCTGGAGTCCATAGTGTAGGCCTGGCTGGTCTTGAAACTCCTTCCTCTGCTTGCCTCTGCCACCTGAGGCTTAGTACCATGCCTTTTTAGCACCAGCCTTTAAAGGAAATTCTCTTGGATATAAATTTAGTAAGAAAAGAGCACATGAAACAAACTAAAATGATCTTTTACTTGAAACTCATTAAAAAACTTCAGATGGGTCCTTTTTGAGTGACAGCTGAGGGAACTCTCTTAAAGGAACTTTTTAAATTCCTGCAGATAAGGGCTCTGGTCCTAGTACCTATAATTATGTGTAGAAGAAGGAGGGTAAAGTCCAAAGTCTGCAAGTATGGGTTGGATAGCGGATTTCAGGGAACATTCGAGGGTTCTCTGGTCGCATAAGTGGCATCCACCATCTGTGTATTTGTCTGCTCTTCAATAAACACATTCTAAAAGCTTATTGCATGTGGATGAGGTAGTCACATTTACTTTTGCAAATGATGGCATTAAGTGGATGTGCCAATTCTTTTCGTTTGTCCCCAGAGCCAAGGGGAGGGGTGGACTGGGGTGAGGTGAGGGCCTGGTTGGGGCTGGGTTGTGAAAGGTAGGAAGTAACAACCAAATCACCACCTTGTATCCTCAGCAAATTTACAGAATGACTGTTGTCCCTGCTGCCCCCTGGTGGTGAGATCAGAGAATGAGTTCTCCCTGCTCTGCCAGGCAGTGGGGACTCAGAATGGAAGACAGATTGGCTTGAGTTTCATAGGAATGTTTAACGGAACTGATCATGAAGCAAGCGTGAATGCTGCCTGAGAAAGTGGCTGTGAGGTGGGGTGAGGGGTGATTTGGCCAAGCATTCCGTCTACCTTTTCCACTGGACGTACCTACCATTCCCTCCTTGGTGTGGTCCCTGGGTTGAGAAGGGAAGAAAGGTATGTAGCACCAGCCTGCAGCATTACCAAGTCAACAGCGCCGTCTAGAGGCCATCTGGAAGTCACTGTGTGTGTAGTGAAATCAAGTCTTCCGAACAGATTCCAAAACCATTTAGATGGGTGATGTGTGCTTACAAAATAAAGTACTTTTAATAATCTGGAGTTAGTGAACAGTTTTCAGTATACTGCTGATTAAAACAGATCCCTATCTTAAATCATATTAAAAATGTGTCTGCTCATGCATGTGTGTGCTGTGTTTGTGTGCACCACGGTGTATGGAGATCAGAGGCTGGCTTTCAGGAGGGAGTTTTCTCCTTCCACCTTATTGAAGCAGGGCCTGTTTTGTTTTCTATCCCTTTACCCATTGAGCTGTCATACCAGCCTTAGTTTTTAAACTGCAAGTAGACTACGTACGTTATTTCAGTGGTCAGACATGAACAGTATCCATTTGAGTATGCATATGTACTTTAAATTTGTACTCTAAACAAACCTCAAAGAGATCCTCCTGCCGCTGCCTCCTGAATGCTGGGGTTAAAGGCGTGCACCACCACTGCCCAGCATGGCAACTCTTAGAAAGAAAAACATTTAATTGAGGCTGGCTTACAGTTTCAGAGATTAAAGCCATCATTGCCATGGCAAGAAGCATTGTGGGATGCAGGCAGACATGGTGTTGGAGAAGGAAGGGAGGGTTCTACATTTTGATCTGCAGGCAGCAGAAAGACACTGGGTGCCACACTGGGTGCAGCTTGAGATTATGAGGCCTCAACGCCTGCCCCCACAGTGACACACCTCCTCCAACAAGGCCACATCTTCTAATAGTGTCACTCCTATGACCAAGCATTCAAACATGTGAGTCTATGGGGCCATTCCTATTCAAACTACCACAGCCCACCTTTTAGTAAAGTCCACACGTCACATGTTAGTGTTGTCTAAGATTAGTGATCACTTAAAATTAATGGACATTGAACAACACAAATATTTCTTACTATATTTGTTACATGTGATATTGTGATATCTAACAAATAAAGCTTGCCTGAAGATTAGAGTGCCAAGCTAGTCACTAGTCAGTCATAGAGGCCAGGCAATGGTGTCAAACACCTTTAAGCCCAGCCAGCACTTGGGAGGGAGAAGAGGCAGACAGATCTGAGTTCAAGGCCACTCTGGTCTACACAAGATTGATCCAGTCTAAAAGAGAAAGAGTCAGAGGGTGGTGGCTCACACCTTTAATCACAGCACTAGGGAGGTGGAGATAAGAAGGATTATGGCTGAGAGGAGAGAGGAATATAAGGTGGGAGGAGATAGGAGCTCACTGCATTCAGTCTGAGGATTCGAGACAGGCTCTTGCCCCCTTGGTTCTGAGGATTTCATATAGAGATGAGAACTGGTGGCTGGCTGTTCTGCTTCTCTGATCTTTCAGCTTCCCCCCACCCAATGTGTGCCTCTGGGTTTTTATTATTAAGACCAATTAGAAATTGCACTACAGTTACTTTTCTATTACCATGACAAAACACCATGACCAAGATGACTTCTAAGGAAAAACATTTAATTGGGCTTATGGTTTCAAAGGGCTAAACTATCATACAGGGAGCACAGCAGCAGCAGGTAGGCATTGGTCCTGGAGCAGTGGCTGAGAACTCATATCTTCATCATAAACACCAAGTGGAGAGAGAGAATGGGGGAATAGCACTCTTTTCAAAATCTCAAAGCCTGTCCCTCCAACAAGGCCATACATCCTCATCCTTTCCCAAAACAGTTGCTTGGTCACAGTATTTCAGCACGGTAACAAAAAGTAACAGAAACAGCCAGTGATGATGGAGAAAAGGCATGGTAGCAAGGACAACTGAGGGCTCACATCTTGATCTACAAGTAGGCAGAGAAAGAGAGGCACACAGAATGGCACTGAGCTTATTGAAACCCTCAAGCTGACTTGCCCCCAATGACACTTTACCTTCAACAAGGCCACCTTCTAATCATTCCAAAACAGTCATCAACTGGGGACCAAGTATTTAAATATTGGTCCATGGGGCCATTTTCATTCAAACCACCACGCTTAAAATAGTTATTATGTAATTTTCGGAAGCATCCCTTGAGTTGGTTAGGGGAGTTCAGGTCATCCCCCAAACAAAATAGGCTATTGCCATTGCCCTTGCCCTTGCTCCTCTCCCAGAGTTTGAATATAAGTCCCCATTGCTGATGACACCACAAGCTTTAGATTCAGGACTTGGAGGAACTAAACTGTGGTTGAGCTAGAAGCTTCTCCCTGAACTAGCTTTCAGAGTACCAGACGGTGCCATGCAAAGTTGCCAAGGAAGAAGAGCAATCAACAGTCCTATCTGGATGTGACACCTATGAACCACAATGACTAGAGCAGCAAGAGATTTCCAAAGGTACAGTAGTGGTACTTAGAATTTGTGTGTGCGTGCATGCATGTGTGTGTGTGGGGGGGGGCGGCGTTTCAGTTTACAACTCCATCACTGAGGGAAGTCAGGGAAGGAACCAGAATTCAGTGAAGCAGAGGCCATGGAGGCATGCTTACTAGCTTGTTCCTCCTGGCTTGGTCAGCCTGCTTCTTATACAACTCGGGGCTACTTTGCCCAATTGTGGCACGGCCCGCAGTGGGACAGTCGCATTAATGTCAATCATTAGCCCCACAGGCTTGCCCACAATCTTGTAGTGGCATTTTCTCTTGAGGGTCTTTCTTCCCAAATGACTAGTTTGTGTCAAGCTGACAAAACTGGCCAGAGCAACTGATCTCTTGTCAACGGGACACACAAACACATTACTATTCAACTACAGCCTTTAGTGATTATTCCCCAAATCTCATATTAATAGCAATACCTCATGGATATGGGAAGTTGACATGAAGTGGGGTGGGTTGGGGGAGGCAGTGCAAAGGAACCTGTGGTTCAGCACTTATATCTTGGAGGTAACCAAGCTGTGTAATTGAACTTAAGGCCCACTCAACAGGAGGTAAGTCGTGCCTGGTAATGTAAATCTAGCCAACTACCCATGGCCATAGAACCTAGAGGAAGACCTACTACTGCCACTTCCTTAAGCCAGTTGTCTTAGTGAGGGTTTCTATTGCTGTGAAGAGACACCATGACCATGGCAACTCTTAGAAAAAAAAATTTAATTGGGGTGGCTCACTGACAGTTCACAGGTTCAGTCCATTATCATGGTGGGACATGGCAGCATGAGGGCAGACATGGTGCTGGAGAAGTAACAGAGAGTTCTACATCTTGCAGGCAACAGGAAGTGGTCTGGAACACTGGGTATCTTGAGCCCACCCCTACAGATACTTAGCTCCTAAAACAAGGCCGTACCTACTCCAATAAAGGCAAACCTCCTAATAGTGTCACCCCCTAAAAACTTACATTCAAACTCCCACACCGGTATCTTTAATGCATTCTCCATGCTCATCCTTACATCCACAGCTAAGTGTAGACCACCCCTTGTTATATTAACTCATCTTTTAAAACAAAATTTAAAGAGAAACTAAAGAATATTAAAATGTCCTAAAAGGTATAAACATTAGAATGGGTAAAGGCTCCAAAGACAAAAAAACTGGATTCAGAGTTAAAGCATAAAAATGGCCTGGCATGCCAAAGGGCAGATACTCTCAATCCTCCAGCCTCCGTACATTATAAGATGCAATGCTTTAAGACCATCCCAGATTATAAACCATTTCCCAATGATGATGAGGCCACTATGTTGGGTCAAACACGTTCCTCTAAAATGCAACTTTAGAAGTGGTGGTCAAAGAGCCCCAGGTAACCCAGTGGTTCCCACCCTCCGGCATCTGCACCCTTGTATGCCATCCCCTTACCCCTTAAGTATGCAAGGGACCCAGGTCTTGTTTGCTTCTAATCAAGAGCTAAAAAAAGAAGTGCTGGCAAATGACCCATCTTGCTAGCAGTCTCCTCCACCTTCACAAACAGCCAGGATGTGGCCTGCTTAAGGAGCGTGCACGTGGCAGGGATGGCGAGCAGTCATCTGCCCACCAACCAGCCAAAACCAAATGAAGCCTCAGATCTATGGTGCAAGGAAAAGAATTCTGCCAATTGAGCATGGAAGCAGAGTCCCTCGGCCAAGTCTCCCAATGAGATCACAGCCCTAGATTGTAGCTTTTGAGCCCTGAAGTAGGGCACACATCACTCCTGTGTTTCAGTTCTCGAACCACAGACAATAGTATTAATAATAAGTATGTGGTGCTTCAAGATGCTAAATTTATGGTAATTTATTATACAGCATTGAAAATACAGAAATCTTAATATGTAAAAAAGGAAAACAAGAAAAGTAATATTGAGTTACTGGCCACATGGAACATTTATTAGTGAAGATCCAAAGGTTAGTCTTCAATGCCCATTTCCATGATTTTTAGAGTCGGTAATTGCTTGTCATGATTACTGCCGTCTTTGATGCTGGGGAACTGAACAGATGGGGCCAGTACTGTGCTAAGACAACATAATTCCCTGGAAGTCTCAACACTTTCAGAGTCACTGTCACCTTCAATAACATCCACAGAGGCTTCCTGGTCTAGTAACCTGTCAGAAATACTTGGATAGTTTTCATCCAAGGCTGAGACCTTAAGAGCTGTCTCATCGTTGACCTGTTGAACTATAACATTTTCGGAATCCTTGAATTTACGGTCAGGTATTAGGAATTCACCTGGTAAAGAGAACAGCTTGTTTTCATCCTGCGGCATAGACGACAGCATGTGCAGAGCCTCCTGGAACTGCTGACGCTCTTGCTCAATTACTGTATCATCATAACTTGTACCTTCATTTGGTTTTGAAATCAGAGCCTTTTGAAAATCAAGTTGATTCAACATTCTGAAATCGCTCTGCTTTGCTGGCTCTTCCTCAGATATGCAGCCTAAGTCAACCTTCAGGCCATGTAGCAGGTAGCGCATTTTCCCCTAGGATTATGGAAAGGAATATGCAATTATGAGGATCACTATACTAGCTAAGCTAATAAACTAAACCATGTTTGTGTGCAGTGCTGATAGTCTCAGAGGATTAACACTTCCACAGCCCCTGCGCCCCTTCCCCTCACAAAAAGCACCCAGGGGAAAGTACCTATTTTAAATGAGCTCTTTTATGGTCTATGCAATGTTTTACAAAAACATAAAATTCTAAAGAAAGACAAACCTCCTCCAAATGATGTTTATTCTGTTTTATATGTCGTTCAAACAGTCGTTCTAAAAACCTACAAATGATCAAGAAAAATATTAACATCTTAAAATCAGATAACCCATTCAATGTAAAATAGGAACATAATATAAAAGCTGACAAAGGCTGGAAAGTGGTTTCCAGATGAATCATTTTCTCTGTGCAACTGGAGACCAATCTTTCCTGTTGTCTACTTCTCTAAACTGTCAGGAAGCCTGCCTTGGGTTACACATCTAAGTTATATAATAGATACCAGTGTATCTGAAGACCTGAGTACTGTTTCTATTTCTGTGAGTGTTTTAGGTGAGACACAATACTCCCCTCCCTGCAGAGCTCTCTCTCTGTAAGACAGACACCAAAAGCTCCCTGTGCTCCTTCCCTACAACCTTGAGAAAATGCTCTCACAGAGCTGGTTCACCGTGGCTCCTTAAGTATACACTCCATTGATGATAGGTCAATGACCTCTAAGTGAATGCCAGGTATTTATGCTAGACATACAATCTGCCTTTGCCCACCCCTGACACGGTCTGCTATGAGGCTCTAGCTGGCCTGGAACTCTAAGCAGATCGGGCTGACCTGGAACTCAGAGGTCTGCCTCCTTGCTGGGACTACAGGCCTGTGCCACCAGGCCTGGCTCACAGAAACAATGTTACCTATTTCCCTGCCAAAGCCGGGGTATGAAAGCCGCAGAAACTGTGTTACATCTCTAGGATGAGATTCCTTTCCCTAAAGTCAGTCACAAGCCCTTCAGCGAATTTAACTCAGATGTGACTAGCCTCAGGGAATGTATTCTTTCTACACCAGGCCCAGAATCACACTAACCTATCCACAGGTTTCCTGAAAACAACAACTAATTTCCTTGGTCACTCAAGTTACCATGGTTCATACTATTGAGTGAGATGAGCCGACCCGTAGAATAGGAGGTCTGGATTATTCTGTCATTTTTAAAAGACCAAGAAACTTGTATCCTACTCTTTACAGTTACTGGTCACATTCTGGAATATGTGCACCGTGGCTTTTTTCTGTGCTTCTGTAGGTGGGATTAAGTAATACATATTCAGGTATACGCATGCGCGCGCATACACATGCTCTCTCTGGTCAACAGATGCACTTCGAGCATCCTTCAGGCTGAGAATACCTATTCCTGCACCTTCTAGTTTCTTTCTCAGGATGGTTCTATGTTTAGTCTTATGAACCAGAGGAAAATATAAACGTTTAAGGAAAAATGTAAATGCTATGTAAAACTTTTTGGTTTTGTGATAAAAAAAAAAACCATAAAAGTTACCATTTTAGCCATCTAAAATGTGTAGTCCAGTAATGCTCGACATATCTGTTCTACAAAACTCCTATGCAACTCTCAAAATTAACAGTTTGTATGTGAATGTGTGAGCGTGCATGCCTGTGTGTCCTCAAGGTCAAGGGTAGCATCAGTGTCTAACATTCTCTGCCTATTCCTCTGTGGCAGGGGTTCTTCTGAGCAGAAAACCCAAGTAATCCTCCAGTCTGCCCACGCTCCAACACCCAACAGCCCTGGAGTTATAGCCCTGCATGAGACCCACTTGGTTCAATATGTGGGTGCTGAGATTTGAACGTGGGTTCTCATGGTTGTATAGCAAATGCTTTTAAACACGGAGCCATCTTCCAGCCCCATTAAACATGTTTTTTTCAAATGAAAAGAGGTATGAGAGTACTGGCACACACCGCTGGTCTTTTTATTCCAATAACAACGTGTCTTCCTTCATTAAAAAGTAAACCCTGATAAAGGGCTAGAAATGGCCACTGCGATGTCTGCAGTTTGTGTAGAGTGCTGTGCAGTCCTACGCTCTGCTACATGAAGTGGAATCTAATGCTCAGTGGCTGTAGACAGAGCAGTGTTTGAGCTGCACCCAGCACACAGCTTCCAAAAGCAACGCAGCGGCTAATCTGGTTTTGCAAACTCTCCATTTCCTATACGTACACAAAGAGCTTTTCTTTTGTCTTTATTAGATCTTACATGTTGTAGTAAAGATGTTGTGGGTGGATAAGAGGGCTCACCAGGTGGAGGTAATCGACAGCAAGCCTGATAATCCAAGTTCAATCTCCAGGACCCACACGGTGGAGAGAGAACTGACTCCCATAGGTTGTCTTTTGACCCTCACAGCATGCTGTGGCGTGTGAATACACACACACACACTTTGACGGCCTGCTGTGGCATGTGACCACACACAGAGACACACACACATAAATGTAATAAAATTTGAAAGCTTGTTTTTGATTCCCATAAGAGTTCGTGATAGCAAGGTGGAATTATGGAGGTTTTCCAAAATAGTAGCAAAAATTCAATTCATTATACAGTTTGATATAACTAAGATATAATAATACTTAAATGAAAAAAATCTATTGTTTTTTGTAGTGTATAGATAAAAGTCTTTATAATTTACAATCAATTATAAAAATATAATTATAAGAAGCAACATAACTTTTTATATCCTAATAACTTAAAAAAATCTTACTGTATGAAAAATATTCAATGTACATCTCAACTCCCACACACATTAAAAAAAATCTCTAACCTGTTGGAAAATAAACCAAGTTTCAAAATTTCATCTGTCACATTTTCCATGAAGTCCAGGTAGAGCAGCTCCTCTTCACTGCAGAGGAACACAAGCGCATCAGAACCATCACACGGAGGGGAGGTCACGCAGGAGCACCCACATCACCACTACAGGGACTGCTGCCCACAAGTACAGGAATACTATAAACAAACCTGCTTTCTCATGTTCAAAAAGGAAAACATAGAAGTAAGAAAATTATCACCCAATGGAGTAAAATTTCATCTTTGTGGAACATTCATAACAGCAAAAAGACAAAGAGGGCCCACCCAGGGAAGCAGGGGCGTGATGCTTATTGAGCCCTGCTCAGCATCTTGTGTTCAAGCTGGGATGGGAAATTTACTGACTAGAAAGATTGCTTTTTTTTTTCCTTCAAAATCCTTAGAAAAAAGAATTTCTAATAGGCAAATATATGGATGAAAAATTGTAGTAGTAATTTTTTAATTGGACACATTTCTTACGATATACTACTTCATGTCTAACTTCTAGTACCTATTACAAGAAAGTCAGGATACTACCGTTATTGATTCTAGTTAGCTCAAACTCGGGAATGAATGGAAATGGTAAGTACTTACTCAATTGGAGACTAACTGGGGACGGGTGGTTGTGTAAACCAGCGTGTTAAAAACCAATCCATAGGAACTTGCTTAAGAACAAATAAATGAAACTATAAAGCAGACTATTTTCCTGAAAATTATAACTTAAGAATGTACCGTAACCACTGAAAGCAAAGACGACAGGCTGCAAAGAAGCGGAGCAGCCACAAACCTCCCAAGAGGCCCCTGAGCTCCAAATCCTTTCCTGTAGGGTTCTTTACTAGTTTAATTTATAAAAATAAGCAATTATTAGAAATTATTAGTAGATAATATTAACTTAGGGACACATTTTCACTAGAGATAAGATGCCCGACAATCTGTCCATCAGCATGGATTAAATGACTGATACTGCAGAGCTGGGTGTAGAAAGACGAGTTCCCATCTTAATTTATCTTATCAGGCTTTCCTGATCTTAATTCTGCTTCCCACTTAAGTAGAAAGAGGTCAGAGTGATCTTACTCAGGGTAGATTTTGCTGTCTGAAGAAAGCTGTGTAGAGAGCTCACAGAGCGTCCTAGAAAAAGAGAGAGGGAAAATGTTCTAACAGCAGCCATAAGGGTAGGCATACAAAGATTCCATGATTGATATTCTGTCTACATTAGTAGCTATATGCTTTGAAATTTCTAAGTATTTTCCTATCTGTGATTTAGTTCTGTGGGAGTGTGCTTGCATGTGTGTGTGCACATATGCTAACATGTGCTGTTTGTTCAATGAGTTTCAAGGACGGAGTTGGTACTCAACCTACTATAGTCTTAGAAATCAAGATGTCCCTGGTAAAGGGCTAAGGGAGAAGATGCGCCTTTTCTTCCTGTCTGCTCCAAAACATGTCCTCATTCTCCCCTTGTGAATACTCTTCTTCCCTCATCTCATATCCAGTCTCCTACACTGGAAATGCAATTAACAGCCAAAGCTTGCTGGTCCACATTTTTGCTAGGTGTGATGTAACAGTCACTAGGCATGGGACACAGTGTTAAAGAGCATCTCCCAACAGCAGAGCAGACAAACACTGGCATGTGGGAATGTTACACATCACAAATTTTTAGCTCTTGAATTTTTTTTTAAGATTTTTATTTATTTATTTTGTTTACAGTGTTCTGTCTGCATGTATGCCAGGAGGTCAGATTTCATTACAGATGGTTGTGAGCCACCATGTAGTTGCTGGGAACTCAGGACCTCTGGAAGAACAATCAGTGCTCTTAACCTCTGAGCCATCTCTCCAGCCCCCAAGACTTTTGAAACTTTTATTAATACAATTATTGTGTGTGTGTGTGTGTGAGTATGTGTACAACTTTCAGGAGTTACTTCTCTCCTCCTCTCATGGGTGCTGAGGAGCAAACTGTTTATCAGGCTTGCATGGCGAGCACTTTCACTTGGGAGCAGCCTGTGGCCTCCAAGTCGCACAGCTCATCTAATGGTGAGGTCAGTTCTTCAGCACTGTTGTGTCATAGAAACTGGCTAACACCATTGCCAGAGGACAATCTTCTCTAATGTGAGGAGAGACAGCAACTACTGCACACTAGCATCCCTTCCCCTTATTAACACATTAGCACAACTGACTCTCACCTTTACTAACAGTGCCACAGAACTGTGTAATACTAAAATACATTAGCACATGGAATTGAAACAGCACTTAGGGGAAATGCTGTGCGTCGATTACACAGGAAAGCAAATGGAAGCAGGGTTTCACTCTGAGACCTAGGTGCCACTCACTTGTGGGAGGAACGCTGCAGAGTGCCATCTTTAATCCTGTCCCATCCTAAGTTTTGTCCTTGTGAAGGTAAAGGACGGTTTTTGTCCTCAGCACCATTTGCCTTGGAATTAAGTGCCTGGAAGTGGTACAAAAAGAAGAAATTTAATTTTGTTTCAAAACTATGTTCTGAAAGAAAATAGAAAATATTAATAAAAACAAATACAAAAAGTACCTGATATATTAAAACAAACTAACAAAAAAAGAATAGCCTATCTGTGGGAGTCTAGCCTGTTTGGATGCTCACCTTCCTAGACCTGGATGGAGGGGGGAGGACCTTGGATTTCCCACAGGGCACAGAACCCTGACTGCTCTTAGGACTGGAGACAGAGGGGGAGGGGAGTGGAGGATGGGGGAGGGGGAAGGAAAAGGAAGGAGGGGAGGAGGCGGAAATTTTTAATAAAAAAAAAATAGCCCATCAAATCAGCATTTTACCCATGTTAATAAGAAGCATTTTAAATGGCATTAGGAAATCATAAATAGGACTGTGGAGGAGTCTGCACCTGTGACCCCAGTACTGAAAGGATGAAGCATGAGGTCACAGTTCACAGGTCACCTGGGGACCTGGGAGAGAGGCTCATCACCATGAGCAGTCCACAGCCATACACCTTTTACATTTTTATTTTATTTTATTTGAGACAAAGTCTCACTATTCAGCTCTGACTATCCTGGAACTTGCTAATATAGGCCAGACTGTCCTCAGACTCACAGAGATCACCTGTTTCTGCCTTCCAAGTGCTGGGGTTAAAGGTGTGTGCCACCATGCCTGGTTAGCCACACCACCCTGAAAGTGCCCCCGTCTTGTCTGATCCTGGAAGTGAAGCAGAGCTGGTCTGGTTAGTAACTGGATGGGAGACATCACCCCTACACACAATGTGTACATACCCGCATTAAAAAACAAAAACTAACAAAAGTAAGACCAGAAACCCATGAAAGTATACAAATTTGCAGCTTTTAAGTAAATTTAGGGGAAAAATTCATTGACTACATTATTAAAAATTCAAAAGCACATCTGTTTCAAACACCCGCTATGTCACACAGGAAAGCAGCTGCAGTAGCAGTGGCATATGGGCAATATTAACAAACAAAACGGTGGCACATTACTTGAACAGATTTCTTCTGACGTGTCACAAATAATATTTTACTTGCATTAATCTTTACAAAGTTATGTTTTGTTTTCAAACAGGTCTCCTGTAGCTCAGGCTGGCCTTGAAATTCCTTTGTGCCTGATGATGACTTTGAACTTCTGATCATCCTGCCTCTAACATCTAAGTACTGGAATTGCAATCATGTACTGCTGGGGCTAATGAGATGGCTCCACGGTTAAGAGGACCAAGGTTTGGTTCCCAGTACCTACATGGCTACTTGTAACTTCCTTAACTCCAGTCCAGCAGATCCAGCACCCTCTCCTGACCTCCTTGGGCACCCCAGCCATGCACATGGTACACAAAGATGTAGGTGACCACACAGATGCAAATGTGGACCAGCCTGGTCTACATAGTGAGCTCCTGGATATCCAGGGCTACTTAGACATACCTTGTCTTAAAACAAAACAAACAGAACCCAAACAAACAACAACAAAAATAGAAATGAAGAAAGAAATGAACAAGAGGTACTACTGTTGGGGCTGGAGAGGTGGCTCAGCGGTTAAGAATACTGCACAGGCTGCTCTTCTAACGGACCCAGGTTCAATTCCCAGTACCCACATGGCAGCTCACAACTGTCTGTAACTCCAAGATCTGACACCCTCAGACATACATGCAGGCAAAACACCAATGCATATAAAATAAATAAATACTTTAAAAAAAAGGAGGCACTGCTACACCAATTCACGCTTTGTTTATGCTAGGCAAGTACTCTATCGAGTAAGTTATATTCCCAGTCCTACAAAGCTGATTCATGCAAAAGGCTTTACAGTTTTAAAAGTGTGGTTAAACTATAGATCTACTGCAGTTACTATTTCACTAGCTTTCTCAAGTCCAAGACTGCTGTGAGCATCCATTTTTCTTGAAGGGTTATGAATGAACATTCGGAATGCAATGTAATCAACTGGGATTCTTCCAATTTCACTCGTCACCATAAGTAATGTTATGAAGATGAGAATGATGTATGATGTTTGTGTGAGTACAGGCTTGAGCACACCATGGTACACACGTAGAGGTCAGAAGACAACGTTTGGGAGTCAGTTTTCTCTTTCCGCAGTGGACTCCAGGGAACTAGGGGCGTCACTCTTCTGTGCTAAGCACTTTTACCTGGGGAGCAATCTCACCTGCCCTGCATTAGCTTACTTAGTTATCTACAGGCCTAACTCTTTTCACTAAAATTCAAGGTGAAAAGAGGCATCGTTTATCAAGCCCTTCCCAGGCTAGAACTATGACTGCTGTGCCTTCTCCCAAGGACCCAGTAGTTAGTCTTTTAGGAAGACACTTAGCTTTCAGAGGCTGTTTTCTACATGAACTCTAAGCGGTCCCCCTGTCAAAACACTATCAATGGCTGAGATGTAAAAACATAAGTTCCTACCCATTTTCAGAAAGAAAAAAGAAGTTGAACGTGATTATTTTAATTTTGTATCCCTGAGTCTGTGTTTGACATTTAAACATGCAAACCATATTTAGAATTAATGCATTTAAGTTAGGATATAATCCATGGTTGAAATGACTCAAATTAAATGACTGCCTGAGAAATCATATTTAAAGCTAAGATATATTAAATCACTGCTAAACATTTAAGATACAAACAATGTAATAAAGTTCATAAAAGTAAAGTCAAATGTAAGAGAATGGTATCTACGGATTCCCTTATGCTGTATGATTTGAAATATAGGCATTGCCAATGCAAACTGCTACATAGGTAGCCTTGGCAGCACCTTTAGTACCTTGTCTACTTTTCTGTGTGTGCCGCTGTGGGGTGGGTGCTGTGGTCCTGAACACAGCCTTGCAAATGCTAAGTAATTTCTCTAATGTCAAGCTATAGTTCAGTCCTTCGTTGTTTTGAGACACAGTCTTGCTAGACAGCTTAGGCCACACTTGAATCGGCTGTATAGTCCAAGACGGCCTCCTATTCTTATCCTCCTGCCTTTACCAAGTGTTGGAATTATAGTCAAATGCCACCATACCTGGCCCTCAGAATCTGTACTTTTGAAAATGTTATTAATATTTGTACTCACCCACCTGTTTAGGCAGCCAGTGAACCACGTAGGCGCTAATAACAAATGACTCCCTAGAATCGGTAGGATCCATCTGACCATGCAGAGAGCACACGCGACAACTGCAAACAGGCAAACCTGCACATGCTGACTACATTCTATTTCCCTCTTGATCGTCCAAACAGCTGTCTACATCTACATAAGTCAAATCATCTGAAACTCAGAAGGCACCAACACAAAGACTCATGGTTACTACCTGCTTTATGTTCACTTCTGAGTCCTCTGAGTTCTTTGTCTCGGCTGTCCCAAACTCAGAATTAAAGCTGTAACATTTACAAAGAAATGATTGTTACTCCTTTATATACACAGTTGACAAGCTTTACTATTAAGAAAAAGGTATAGATTTGGACGGTGGTGGTGCCCACCTTTAATCCCAGAACTCAGGAGGCAGAGGCAGGCAGATCTTTGTGAGTTTGAAGCCAGCTTGGTCTACAAGAGCGAGTTCCAGGACAGGCTCCAAAGCTACAAAGAAACCCTACCTAGGCTCAAGATAACCTTCCCAATCTGGACACCCACACAATCTGCTTTGTATTCATTCACATGACATTAATTAAAATAAAGCATGCTGGGCAATTACAAATTCACTCCCCCTACCACAATCAGGCCCTTTTTCATAATGGTGACTCCAACAGCTGACTGACTATACTGTTTCCCCTGCAGTGTATACAATAAACTATTCCTCCTTTTGTGGTCTGAAGACAGAAAAAAAAAAAAACTAAAAAAAAAAAAGGAAAAAAAAAGGTATGGTATAACTCAAAGAAATTTACCTATTTACTCTTAAAAAATGTGTAATTTTTAAATATAGATCTGGAAATAGATATGATTTGATTCACATGTACTTCCTTTTTCTTGCTTGAAAAATAGATTTCAGTTAAATATACAATGGGCTAAGAGAAATGAGACTATCCTTTTAACATTTAAAAAGATATAAAACAATCTCTTCATTTCTTTCCTTCTTTACTGAATAAACTTGTTCTCAACAGTTTCAGACAAATCCACAGCTCATTCTCTTTACTCTCCCACCCACCCTGCCCTACCCCCTCCTCCCTAGATGACCCTTCCTGTACTCATGAAGACATGGCATGCACCCGTTTGTGTGCCACCCTTGCACAGAAGCCATGCCGCCTCCGTCTCATTTCAATTCAGATTCAATGACTTCTTCATCTCTCCTCTGGTTGATGATTTCTGTTACAAGTCCAATTCCTTTCGTAAATTAAATCCATTCGCCATCATTGCCCCTCTTCTCCACTCATAAAACTAGTCTTGCAATGTTTGAATAACTAAAGTCTAGTATGGAATAAATTATAATCACTTGGCAAAGATACTGAGTATCATGAACCATCCACTACAGAAATCAAAATCAAGGCAAATTCTAATTTCCAGATGTCCCCTCAACTGTCTAAGTCATGCCTGCAGCTATTACTGCCCAGCGTGTGGACATGTGCCAGGAGAAACACAGGGAACCGGATAAATGTTTATTTTCCCTCCTGGGCCTCACTGGTTTGCCACCGTTAGCACGAATATTTATTTACATCAGTGCTCTCTGATAATGTGTCTTAAGACTTCTCTGAAACAACATTTAGAAACACACAGAAGTTCGAGAGCTGTGCTTACAACAACTTAGGCAGCACTCATTCATAGGAGCCTAACAAATCTAACAGCTACTTTTTCTGCCATTACTGCACTGCTTCCTAAGATGCCCTGGACAGCTGTACCATTCATTCCCATGAACGGCACTGCTGGATCTCAAGGTTGCAGATAAAGTGTACAACAAAGCAACAACTTCTGCTTATTGCTCACTTCCCCTGACTCGCTGGCCTTGCTCTCAGCTGTGGGCATGCCATACAAACCTGCTTAGTTCAGTCTGGGTTTCAGCTTCCGCCCGCCCAACTGGAAAACCCTTCCTTCTTCTGGCAGGTGTGTAGTAGCGGTACTGTGACAGGAAGGACTTCGCTTCTGTTTTTAAAGTACGTGGGGTGAATGGCAGCTGCTTGTTAGAGAAGAAGTCGGAGTGCTTTTCCAAAAGATCTCCACTGGAGGACTTGGAGACGAGCAGCTGGAAGCGGTGCGCACTTGGGAAGGCACTCCTAGGCCTGTCGTAGCAGTGGCTGCAGCACGGGCTCCTGGGTGCAGATCCTGTGTAAGCCAGGCTGAGGGGGGAGGTGCTGGGATGCCTCTGGGTGCCATTCATGAGGAATTTATTCAGTTCAGGATGACGTAGACGCAGTTCATCTGAAGAAGGGACCAATGACTTCGACAATGATGGGTACCTTGTCACTTCTTCTATTAACACACCCTGACATTGTGGTTCCCCTGAGGGCTAAGAACATTGATTTGACAGTAAGCATTTATACCGAATTCATGGAACTGGGGAGTCTCGGATTAACTTATACATGCACCCTGCCTCCAACTCTGTGAGAAAGTACGACCATTATCTCCCCCCAACCCATGATGGGCCTGGACTCAGGGCCTTGAGCTGCTAAGCAAGTGTCCTACCACTGAACTACATTCCTGCCCTGCCCTTACTTTCTAGAAGAAAAGGAGGGTCAGAATCATATACTCAAGCTGACTCAGTGCCTCTGCTCTTTGCTATGCCATACACTATGTTTTAAAAGTGCACCTGAAAAACTAATTTAAATCTTGTTTATAGTACAAGGAATCTTAAATTGATTTGAATTCTTTTCTTGATAATGTACGGGTCAGCTAACTTACAAACAGATATATCTAAATAAGGAAACACATCCAGACACACAATTAGCTTCCCAACCTTTCTTTACCAAAATAAAACACAAAATAAAGTGAGTATTCTGTATTAAATTGTGAGTCCTTAGGTTACTACTCAAAAGTACACTAGCTTTAAAAAAACGCCCCCAAACTGGGTTCATATTACAGCTGACGTACAAAAGGCTCAGCTCTTTGAAAAGATATTTCTGAATCTTACAGGGCTATTAATTAATAACCATAAGAATTATTTATATCCATAGGATGGTATAAGCTAAGCTTAGAGTAGGGAGAAATGCATAAAGCATTAGATTGCCTGATAAGCCTTATCAGTGTGATGTTCACTAAAACGAACCAAAAAGAACCTTTAAGGACAGAAGTACAGAGCTGGGGGTCAATGAGATGGCTAAGTAGATAAAGGTGATTGCTGCCAAGCCTAAAACCTGAGTGTGATCCCTGGATCTCACATGGTGGAAGGAAGGAACCAATTCCCACCAGTTTTTTCTCTCTCTCTTTCTCACATGTACACATTCAGACATGCAGACACACACACACACACACGCACATAATTAGTAAATGTAAACAAACAGACAAAAAAGAAATTTGCCTAGCATACACAAGGTCCTATGTTTAATGTCCAACACTGGAAAAAAAATAAGGAAAAAGAAATACTCTTTTCTGATATGTGCTGGCAAATTGCTTTTGAGTTAATCGAAAGCATAAAACTTAAGTCTATTTTCCTATCTCAAGCACTACCTTGTATTCTGCTCTCCCCTTGGAAATCAACAGACTGTAGTATGAAATTAACTGTACTACTGATCTGCTTTAACAAGATTATATAGTTGTTTCCTTTAGTTCTAAATATTGCAAAGACTGAATAGATATTTGCACTGAATATGGGTAACACTTTGGTAAACCACCCCAACTAGAAAAACAGTCCATTGGAAAGTTCTAGAACAAGCAGTGTGGTGGTGTTCTGTCCACCTGCTCTGATGCCACTAAGTGTGAGGTGATTTGCTATAAACTGTTTGTGTGGTTTGGATTTATGCAAAGTTCATGTCAAGAACATCTACCCAATTCCAAGCACAGAGAGTCCTTTTCAGGAATGGGGCAGAAGAAGTGGTGTTCTAAGATCTAAACTGCAGCAGCTAGAAGGGACGCACTTGGAAGGGTCCTGAAAATTGGCATCACATGATCCAGGGTGAGAGAAGGAAATGAGTGGGAAAGCCCAGGCAGCGAGGATCTAGGGTTCTGAATATGAGCTCATGTGTCTGCAGAAACTGCTACGATACTAAGAGGCAAAGTCAGCATCATTAACTATAACTATCTTTTCAGTGAAAATATTTTATAATTATTATAAATATTGTTAACCATAAAATCAACCCAATTATTAAAATATACTACACAAACTCATAATTTAAGATAACTTGGCTGTATTTAAAGTATTAATTATTAAAGATTATTAAAAATGTAGGCAAACTAAAGATTACTATTACTTCTAAATGGAATTATAAAAAAGGGAATAAAAGCATAAATGAACTGTCATGGAGGCAAGCAAGATATAGAATTACAGATACTAAAGGGAAAATGAATAGAAATATTAAAATGTTTGTTTTATTTTACTTTATTCATAAAGTATATTAAAATATATAATTAAAAATTTTCAACAAACTCATCTCAAAATTATTACTTTGTATATAAAATGTTAGAGATTATTAAAGAATTACTAAACAATTATAATAATCATAAAAATATAGGGGCTGAACAGATGGCCCAGAGATTAAGAACACTTGTTATTCTTGCAGGGGCCCTGTGCTTGACTCTTAGGGCCCACATGGCAGTTCAAAACAATCTGTAACTCAAGTTCTAGGGAATCTGATGTCTTCTTTTGGCCTGTGAGGGCACATGGCATGCATGTGGCAGGAAGTATAACATATATGCAGGCACTCACACATACATATACAGTGAAATAAATATTGAAAAAAAAGCAATCTACCTGAGAGTGCATCACGGACGGAGAGACTAACAGGAGGTTCGCAGAGCAGATCTCCTGGCCTGTGGTCTCTACAACAGCGTAGGAGACTCTCACTCTCAACCCTATCTGCCGCCCCCACCTCACAACTCCCAGGTCTTTCTCCTGAAAGAGACGCTTCTATTCAATTGTCTCCTGAATATATTCAATGTTCCTAATCACTGCGAATTGAACATGCCAAAGAAGTAAACTCATGCCTCTTATCAATGTTACCCCAGAAGAAAACCTGCTCCTTATCTTATTATTATCACTTCTGCCTTTCTCTTCATATCATCAAGTCAGATACCAAGACCTAGCAATTCTCCTTTCTAAATAATAAGCTGCCTGTACCCGTATTTCTGATGTTCTTTATAATGCCCGGGGAGAGCTCCTAATCTTTCTCTCAGATTACTGCAGCCATCCTGTAGCTGGTCTGCTGGTCATTGCAGCCAGTGTAGTCTTCTAAAGACAGTGATGTCACTGTCTAACTAAAAACTGCTTTCAGTTCCTCCATAGTTCTCAATCAGGAAAACAGTCCAGAGCTTCCCGAAAGGCTCCAATACCCGAGTCCTCCTTACTGACTGCTGGTAAACCGTGTCTGCGTTTGTACTGAAAAGACCAGGAGTTAAAAGACAGTATCTGGTGCTTGGTAAGCAACGGGGAAGCTGTCCTGCCAAGTAGGCTTGCCTGCCTTCCCTCTCGTCTCGTCTCTTTGTCTCCCTCCCATCTTCCTTTCCTTTTATTTTTTGAACCATACCATGGATGGCAGGGCTGGAACGCATCCTCGAGAGCATGGGCTACTCTCAATGGCTACTCTGCAAGTGTATAACTTGCCCGTCTTGAACCCTGGCACTCAGTAGAGACTGCAGGCCTTCAGAAACCTTGTTCCCCACACAAGTTTGCAGCAGAAATTTTACATCATTTAGAACTCTGCAAAATTTAAGCCAAACTTTATTACTAACTCAGATTTCCCCCATATATAAATTACACAGTGATAAAAGGCATGGGAGAAAGAAAACTATGGATTAAAAAATATCAGTTCAAGTTAACTAGATACCAATTCAATTCCAATAAACTCAAAAATAAGACAGTGTATGAAATCATAGCATGGTATTTGGTGATATTAAACAATTATTAATTTTTAAGCATAGTAACAGTGTTATTTTTTTGAGAAAATGTTCTCACTATGTGGCCTAGTGTGGCCTAAGCCTATCTTATCCATCCCCTAGTGTGCCACTACCTGGAATTAGAGGCATGCACTACTATGCCTGGCTATATCATGACTGGTTTAAAGTTATGGGTAAAAAGTATAGAATCTAACAATCATAGCAAAATACTGGGAGCCGGAGGCAATGGCTGGGGCTAGAGATGAAAGACCAACCACCGGAATGAACGGATAACACCATACTGGTTGATAAAGACATGTGGGCTCACTACAGTACTAAAGTTTGAAAAAGTGATCATTTTAGTGTTGAATTCCATGGAAATAAAAACAGCTGTTCAGAAAAATGAAATTATGAAATTTGCAGATCAGTGTATCTATTACCCATCCCTCAGCAGAGAAGCTTGTCTTGCAAGAGACAGTAATTAACCTGGAGAGACAATGTGCAGGAAGTGAGAGCACCCGATCATAAATGGACTGTATTTATCAGAAACCGCCCCTCAAGGCTCAGGAACTATGGGGAAAGGAGGTGGAAAGACGGTACTATCTGTAGATAGTGGATGATTCCAAAGACACAGCATTCTCAGACACAACAGGGTTAGTATACATATGAACTCACAGAGACTGTGACAGCACACAAGACCTGCACAGGTTCAAATCAGACAAAATCCCAGCGCGGAGAAGGGGAGAATCCCACCTTTAACTAAGAAGGTATTTGAAATTGACAGCTGCTAGGAAAAGGAAAATCTGTTTTCAGGAGTGGCACTGGGTGGACCAACCGCACTCCAGGGCAGGCCAGGCCTAGTAGTTAGTCAATACAAAATGAACTCGTTTTTGTGCACCTTTTGTCTTTTCTGTTTGTTTGCTTTGATTTCATCTTGTTCTTTTTTGTTTTTGAGAGACAGAGGGGAAAAAAACCATGAAATTGGGTGGGTAGGGGAGGGGAAAAGAATATGATCAAAATGTATGAAAAACTTTTAAATAAAAAATAATAACTTCCAACTTCTATAAACTAGAATATAGAAAAAGAGGAAACTGTGCTCTGTTTGTTCACTGAAGCCAGTATAACCAGACAGAGAGAAAAATGTACACCAGTAACAACAGCGTTCAGATGTCAAAATCCTAAACAAACATTTACCTCGGAATCCAGCAATATAGAACACCTTAATGTTTTAATCACAGCACTCAGGAAGCAGAGGCAGGTGGATCTCTAAGTTTGAGGCTAGACTGGTCTACAGAACAAGTTCCAGGACAAGGGCTGCACACAGAGACCCAGTCTCAAAACAAGATGAACAAAAAACAAATAACAAACAAACAGAACAAAAAAAAAAAAAAAGGAAGGAGGAAGGAAGGAAACTCTAATGTATCACAGGTCAGATGTGTTTATATTAAGGACACAAGTCATTCACCACATTAACAGATCAAACAGAAAATCACATCATCATTGCCAAGAAATGCAAAAAGAACACTGGATAAAATTGCCCATGGAGATCAAAACATTCTATCAAAAATGTTTTTAATTAAAAAATGATCTATTCAAGGGAGAGACTCTGAAAACTGCAAACACCTCTCATCAAACTAAGAACAAAAGTCCACTTCTTCAAATAAATGTTAGAGAAGAGTCAAAAAAATAAAACCATAGTCCAGGTCAGCCAACTACAGCCTGCAGGCCAAGTCTGAGACATCATCCTTTCTAGTTGGTGGAGCTTGTGTGGAATACAGCTAGGAATTTATTTCCAAAATTGTTCGTGGCTGCTTCCCCTGGCAGACAGCAGTGAGGAGATGTGGCCTGAAAAGCATGCAGTAGAGTCACTTGGTGCTTGATGCTCACAGTCTGCTGACCCAAAGCTACCGAAAACAGTCCCCAGCCAGGCTGCAGCACCAACGTGCCTTAGAAATATCTGCTCTTAGAGAGCAGAAGAATCACCTTACCTTCTGAGGAGAGTTAAAAAGGAACTTGGAATTCATCTTAGAACTGATCTGCATTGTGGGTTTACTTAATTTAAGCTCCTTTTCACTTCGTGCTAATTCTTTCTTCAGTTTCTCTCTTCGTTGTTGATCTGCATCTAAGGAAGGAAGGAAAACTTTGAAATTGGCAACAAAACACGAAAACTAACTTTTTGGTCTTGTTACATTAATAAAGTCAAAGATTTCTCCCTTTCACTGCCCTTTTTCTTTGGACACCTCTCATCACATAGGCCGGCTGTTCTAGAAGTTTTCGCCTGGAAGATTCTCACTCCAGCGTGGGATACGAGGCTAACAGCACCATACACAGCTGGTACATCTTTATTGCTAAACATGTTTACACTACTATAAGTGACTAAAATCTGTTGTATGAGGCTGCTTGTTCATTTCTCGGCCACCCAGACTCCCAAAATAATCACACAGAAACTATATTATTTAAATCACTGCTTGTCCAATCTCTTAAGTGTATTGCTAGCTAGCTCTTACATCTAGAATTAACCCATTTCCATTATTTTATATTTTACCACAAGGCTTGTGGCCTACTAGCAAGGTTCTTTCTCCTCTGGTGGCTCCATGGCTTCTCCCTGGCTCCTCCTCCTCCTCTGTCTGCCTGGAACTCCTGCCTTGCCCTAGTCTGCTAAGCCACTGGCCGAAACAGATTTATTCATTAAGCAATAAAAGCAACACATAGAAGGACTTCCCATATCATTTCCCCTTTCCTGTTTAAATAAAAAGGAAAGTTTGAACTTTAACATAGTAAAATTTAACATATAACAAAACAGGTATCAAGCAAGAATTACAGTTACAATATTTATATCTACTTTATTTTTTATCATAACTAAGGAAAACTATAACTATTTTCCACCTCTATCAAAGACTCAAAAAGGATATAATATTACCTAAGTAAACAGGAAGTGCACTGTAAGTTACTTCCAAAACTCTAGAATTGTTAGAGACATCCTGCTGCCTGGACAGTCACCCAAGTTCTTCTGTAATGTTGGAGCATCCATCTTCAGCCCACAGGCCCATAGTATCTAGCAGACTTTTCTATGAAGCAAGAAATTTCAAAGACAGTTCCACCTAGATTGGTGGTTTGTCAGTCACTTTCTTCTGTGTCCTGCAGAATGTCTAGCAGTCTCTTTCATGAAGCAGGAACCCGAAGGACAGTCTCACCTTTAGTCAAGTTCAGCAGTCATTTCTCTATGGGTCCTGCATGTCCAGTTCATCAAGCAGTCCAGGCAAGAGCAGTTTCTTGCCCAAATGGCTAACAAACTCCAAAAGAAGTCTCTTTGATGTACATCATCCTCTTGAAGTAGATTGGTGCTGCCAGGAGCACCAATCATGAAAAATCCTAAGTTCTTAAAACATTTTAAATGACATATTCTGTAGTCTTTGAAAGGTTTGAAGAATATCTATCTACCTGAAATATATCTGTATATATATCTAGAAAACCTACAAGCTTGACTATTATAGATGACTATCTATTAACCTTTATTTCTTTTACATTTCCAAATGAGCTGCACAAACACAATACCTTAATCAAGAGCAGAACATACATACAATAAAATTGACCCAAATCTATATCAATAAGCCAAGATCCATACCAATGCAAAGTATTAACCTCTATATCATATCCCCCTTTACATGTTAATAAACATTTATAAACAATATTGGAGAATTTGGCCTGAGTTCTCTCCAAACTACTTCCTGCTGTTTATTGGGCGAAGTAATTTTTGGGGTATTCATGAAGACCTTTCAGGGTGTTTTGGTTCATCAAACTACATTAGTCTGGAAGAATTCCACAGGTTCTCATCCTCTGTGAAAACAAAAGTAGAACCTCTTTTCCACAATAACATACCCTTAGACCCAATTCTGAAGTCATGATACCTTTAAAATATATAGGTTGGTTTAGCTTAGCAGCCCATACAATGAAATGTCTGTCCTTAGCTCCTTCACAGTCAAACTATTCAAAGAAAACACAATAATTACAAAATCCATACTCTCTGTGTATATTCAATCTTTATGTGGCTTATTTTCTTACCCTATTATTTTTTCTACAAGTTTAATATTTATTTTATTATCTTTACTCCTTTAACCTATAACTGTCTGTACTCTTTTATATTACATTTATTGTCTCCTTCCTCTTTTTTCTTCTCTCTCCCAAGCATACGTACATTTTTTAAACACACTGTGTCTTGTTTAGAGGTCTTTTATGTCTGAATCTGTCCTAAAGTGTATTTGTAATCCTTTTCCATACAGGAGCGCTTCTTAAAATGCTAAGCGCTTCTTCTTTGATTTATTTTTTATTGATTTTTATTGAGCTCTACATTTTTCCTTGCTCTCTTCCCTGCCTCTCTCAAGTTCCACCTGCTCCAAATTTACTCAGATCTTGTCTTTTTCTACTTCCCATGTAGATTAGATTCATGTATGTCTCTCTTAGGGTCTAGGTTCTCTGGGATTGTGAACTGTTGGCTAGCTTTTTTTTTTTTTGCTTTATGTTTAAGAAACACTTGTGAGTGAGTATATATGATAATTGTCTTTCTAAGTCAGGGCTACCTCACTCAAAATGATGTTTTCTAGATCCATCCATTTGCCTGCAAATTTCAAGATGTCATTATTTTTTTCTGCTGTGCAGTACTCCACTGTGTAAATGTACCACATATTCCTTATCCATTCTTCAATTGAGGGGCAGTTAGGTTGTTTCCAGGTTCTGTCTATGACAAACAATGCTGTTATGAACATAGTTGAGCACATGTCCTTGTGGCATGGTTGAGCATCCTTTGGATATATACCCAAAAGTAGTATTTCAGGGTCTTGAGGTAGGCAGTTTACTAATTTTCTGAGAAATCGCCACACTGATACCCAAAGGGGCTGTACCAGCTTGTACTCCCACCAGCAATGCAGGAGTGTTCCCTTTACCCCACATCCTCTCCAGCATAAGTTGTCATCAGTGTTTTTGATCTTGGCCATTCTTACAGGTGTAAGATGGAATCTCAGAGTTGATTTGATTTGCATTTCTCTGCTGACTAAGGATGTTGAGCATTTCCTTAAGTGTCTTTCAGTCATTTTAGATTCTTCTGTTGAGAATTTTCTGTTTAGGTCTATACTCCATTTTTTTATTGGATTATTTGTTCTTTTGATTACCAATTTCTTGAGTTCTTTGTATATTTTTGAGATCAGAACTCTATCTGATGTGGGGTTGGTGAAGATCTTTTCCCATTCTGTAGGCTGTCGTTTTCTCTTGTTGACAGTGTCCTTTGCTTTACAGAAGCTTTTCGGCTTCAGGAGGTCCCATATATTAATTGTTTCTCTCAGTGTCTGTGCTCTGGAATTATATTTAGGAAGTGGTTCCCTGTGCCAATGTGTTCAAGTGTACTTCCCACTTTCTCTTCTATGAGGTTAGGTGTGGCTGGCTTCATGTTGAGGTCTTTGATCCATTTGGACTTGAGTTTTTTACATGGTGATAGATATGAATCTATTTTCATTCTTCTACATGTTGATATCCAGTTATGCCAGCACCATTTGTTAAATATGCTTTCTTGTTTCCATTTGATAATTTTTGGATAAGCACTTCTTAAAAAGCTAAGAGGTGGCATGACTAGGACCAAGGCTACTTTGCCTTTTGGCTCCGCCCAGTCATACATGGTGGACGCATGTTCACTGCCTCTGCAAGCTGTGTACACTGCCCCAGTTCCAAGTATGCAGCAGGTCTATGTCTCACCATTAAGCAGTTTGTAATATGGTGCTCACAAATCCCATCTGTTTGTGCAGGCAGCACGGCCCAGGAAGCTGCTATTTCAAATAGCATTTTTTTTCTTTTTTGTTTGTTTTTGTTTTTTCTGCTACCGCTGAATCAGAAATACCTCCTTTAAGGGAGCTGCAGCATGCTACCAGCTGGAAAAAAAAAAAAACTGTGGCTAAACTGTGTGTGTGCGTATGTGTCTAGAATTCTTTCCAAATTTTCTCAGGTTATATGTGAATTTAGTCAGTCCCACACTGGTATGCCAATCTGTTGGCAGAAGGCCACTTGTTCGTTCTTGGCTGCCCAGACCATGAAATAATTATGCATAAACTATATTATTTGCAATACTGTTTGGCCAATAGCTTAAGCATCTTTTTAGTTAGCCCATACCTTAATTAACCCATTTCTATTATTTTATACTTTACCACAAGGCTCATGGTTTACCAGCAAGGTTTTAGCACATCTGTCTCTGGCAGCAGCTCCATGGCTTCTCCCTGACTCCGCCTACTCTCTCCTCCTCTATCTGCCTGGAACTCGCGTCTTGCCCTATTCTGCTAAGCCACTGGCCAAAACAGATTTATTCATTAACCAGTAAAAGCAACACAGAGACAGAAGGACTTCCCATATCAACAATCTATGTGATTTTCTGTATAAAGAGATTCTAACTAATATGTAAGTTATAGAAATTTGAAACAGACAGTAAAGGAAGGAAAATCACTTGAGCCAGGAGTTCAAGACCAGCTTGAGAGCAACAACATGCCTCAAGAACAAGCAAAACAACAAAGACATGCTAACATTTTAGAAACATCTGTAGTCTGGCAGCTGACTTCAGTTCCTTGGAACTGCTCTTCATTAGCAAACACTAGCAGAGAGGTAGTTTCATACTTCGGTGTGCTTTTTCATGGGTGCTGAAGATGGGCAGCAAGCATCCTCTGAGCCACGTGACTCCTGTCCTAGGTTTACTTCTTACAGTGACATCAATGTATCTTACTAGTCAAGAAGCTTACATGAAAATAAGAGCAAGCTTCCCTTATTCCCAAGTATAATTTAATGGCATCAGTGCTAATAAGTGAACACAGGTCTATCTAAACCAAACCACCACTGAAATAACTACACACAAGAATGATTTTTAATGCTATTTGACTTCTCAAGAGGATGTTTTTCTTTCCAATCTGTTTTGAAGTTATCTAACACATGCATTATTCACTTATCTGCCAGGGGACATTTAGATTGTCTCTGGATCTTGGCTATGAGGAATAATGCTACAGAACATAGGGGTGTGCATATCTGTGTGCCTTACCTGTGTGGATAAGCATATTGGACATTTTCTTTAAATGTAGTAGGGCCCAACTTACTGTATATGGTGTCAATCTTATGTAGGCGATCTTGAGCTGTATAAGAAAGCAAGCTGGAAAGGCTATCAGCGGCATTCATTTACAGCCTCTGTTTTAGTTCCTACCTCCAGGTTCCTGCCTAGACTTCCCTCAGTTTGGAGACCCCAAGCTGCTTTTGGTCATGTTTATCACAGCAATAAAACCCTAAGAGAGTTTTTAAAAAATATGAATGAATGAATTTTCCAAATGTTTCTTCTGCATCATGTGGTTCTTCCCTTTTCCTTTGTTAATGTGGTCCAACACACTGATTCACGGTACGTTCAACCATCTTTGCATGACCATTTGGTCGTGGTAGAAGTTTCTTTTTAAAAAGTGCTACTGAACTTGCTGATTCAATTGCCTATGGTCTATTCAGGTTTCCACTCTTGGTTCAGTTTTTCTAGGCTATGCATTTCTCGGATTTTATCCAGAATCCGTTTATTCTAGGTGATCCAGTTTGTTGGTGTGTAACTGCTCACAATAGTCTAGGATCCCTTTTATTTCTGAGGCCTCTATTGGAACGGCTCTTCTTTCGTTTCTGATTTTCAGTCTTCAGTTTGCCCAAGAGTCTATCAGCTTTGTGTTTTCAGGGAACCAATTTCTGCTTTTTAAAGTGTTCTTGTTTTTCTGTATCTCTTCTGTAATCTTTATTATTTCTTTTCCCTCTACTAACTGGGGGCTGCTTTTCCTTTCTACTTTGTTTTCTTTTTCCTGTTTTGTGCTGTGCTGACATGAGGTCTCAAGCATGTGAAGCAAGTGCTGTATGGTGAGCGCGCTACAGCCTCAATTATGTCTCACGTTCCTGCGATTTACACGCAAGTTCTTTGAGATTCCCTTTCTTCTGCAGGTAGCATTTGCACCTTAGCATTGACTGTGGTGTTTTGTTTTCACTTGAGTCAAGCTGTTTTTTAAGGTTTGGTGCTTTTGTTTTTGTTTTCATTTGCAGACTGTCTTACTATGAAGCCCAGGCTGGCCCTGAGCGTCTAACCCTCCTGTGTTGCCTCCCAGGTGACAGGTGTATACCACCACATTTGATTTCCTCTAGGACTCAAAGTTACTTAGTTCCCAAATTTGTTTTCACATTATTTTTAATTTTTATTTTAATTAAATTATGGTTAAAAATACTTGGAATGATTTTTATTTTCTGAAATATGTTAAAATTAATTTGTGACTCGATGTGATAAAGCCCATGGATGTTCCATGTGTTATTAGAGAAAATGTGCAGCAAATGGGAGGAAAGCTTGGTGTGTTTATCACATTCATTTCATTAATTGTGTTATCTACATCAGCTGTTTCTTTACTGATTATGTTTGGATGTTCTTGCCATTACTGAAAGTGGAGTATGGAATCTATTATCACTGTATTGCTATCAATTTTAGGATTTAGGTTTTTGTCACTATTCACTTTTTATATTCCTGAAGCTCCAATACTGGGCATATATTTCTAGACCTTCCTATTGTACCCTTTAATGACTATCTTTTTCTCTAGAGAGAGTTTCTGACTCAAAGTCTATTTTGGTCAGCATAATGGTATATTGCTGATTTCTTTCTGCTATCATTCCTATGTATTATCATTTCTTATTTTTCATTCAGTGTGTGTCCTTATATCTAAACCAAGACTCCTATAAACAGCATATTACCTTTTTCTATTTCTTTTAAGATTGAGCCAGCCACTGTATACCTCTGGAGTGGGAAGTTTAATCTATTTATATTAAAAATATATCTAGAGGTTGAGACTTATCATTTTGCTGTTTCCTATATTTTTTGCAACTGTTTTTTTCTTCTATTATTGGATTTTTAAATAAATTATTCTTGAAAACAAGGAGAACATGAGCATTTGGGGGGGGGGGGTTGGTTCTTGAGATAGGCTTTGGAACCTGGCCTGGAACTAGCTCTTGTAGACCAGCGTGGCCTCGAACTCACAGAGATCCACCTGCCTCTGTCTCCTGAGTTCTGGGATTAAAGGCGTGTGCAACCACTGCCTGGTGAACATTAGCATTTTAAAATCCCTAATCAAACAAAAATAAACCAACCAACCTAACTACCTCAAGACCCCAAGTGTTATATCTGAAGAAACTAAAGGCCTTGCATGTGACTGGTAGAATGTCAAATCATGCAGATGTTAGAGAAAACCCCATGCAAGTTTCCAACAATGCACAAAAAGAATTACTAGGTGTTCCACGGACTTCACTTCTGGGTATATACTCTGTATGCCCACACCACATGTAGACACGTGGTTCCCAGGGGAATCACACATGACTGAGGGCGGGTGGATGATAATGTTGACTCTCCTAAACACACATGTATTTAATGTCACTGAAGTGAACACTTAGAAATACAGTAAATCATCATCTTTCTAAAGTGGTATTATGTTCAAAAGTTACTTACATTTGATGCTGGCATTCACACTTAATGGAATTGAGCAGTCCACCGCAGCTGAAAGAGAAAGAAATTTAATAATGTTTTTGATATTTATAAATAATGAGAAACATCAAATGTATAAATCACAAAAATCTCTGCAGACTTGAAGTTCTTTGCTTTTTTATTGTAATTTCTGGAGATTAAAAATAAGAACAGCTAAAAAATACTATGTGGGATTAACAGCTCATTAGATAATGCAGAAGAAAATACTGGTGAATATGAAAACATCACAAGATAAACCATAGAAAAAAATATATAAGATCGAAAAGAGAATGTACAGAATATGGATGGCCTAAAGCCATGTCTTTACCATACACATCAACGTACTTGAATGGAATCTTAAAGCAAACTGGAAGGAAAAGAACAAAATGGTGCATTACACTACCTATTTCAAGACTTAAGGCAAGGCTAGAGAACACAAAGCAGGCTGGTGTGGACAGGAAGGTAGACAAGTAGATAAGGAGATCGAAAGTTAAATCTCAAGACTTATTTATGCATCTGGTTAAATGATGCCAAGACAATTCAGCAGGGAAAAGATAATCTCTCCTGTAATTGATACCAGAAATTTTATATACGAGTAAGCAAAAACCAATACCCTTTTTGTCATACTATATGAAAACTCAAAATGGACCACAAACTTAAATGAAAGAGCTAAAAGTCGAACACATCTAGGAGAAAACAAATTTAGAAACCCTAAGATTAGAGAATGACTTCTTAAACACATTGCTAGCAACACAAATTTTAAAATATCTGAAAGTTGAACTTTACATGATTTTAATGCTATGATATGCTATTTTCCTCAATTATTTAAAACATAACCTAAAGATTTTAAACTCTAGCTCATAAAACTACACAGTTGAGATCCCATGTCACAAAAAAGTAAATAAACATTAGGTTAAGTCAGCAAAAAAAATTAGTGAAATTAAAGTGAAGTTTATAGTAGTAAACTTGTAGATATTCACAAAGAAGAGATGCTACTCTACACTGGCAACAGAGAGTGTTGGTGAACACGCAGCATCACGGCAACACAGACCTGCAGTCACTCTGGAAGGGATTTGCTTACAAGCTAAATGTACACATAAACATACAGATCTATTTGAGCAAAATAAATTTACCCATGTGAAACGAACCTATGTTCACAACTGTATGTGAACTCTACAGTGACTTCATTTCCTAAAGCTCAAACTGAGTCAAAACAACCCAAATATTCACCAAGTCATGAATGAATCAATCAATTACACCAGATTCATTAAATGGAATACTTAAAATTTTTTTTTTTAGTTATTTTGAGGTGGGTCTCTCTATATAGCCCTGATTGTCCTAGAACTCATTACATAGACCAGGCTAGTCTAGAACTCAGAGATCTCCCTGCTGAGTGTTGGGATTAAAGGCTTGGAACGCCAGTTAGAATAGAATTTATAAAGAAAAATAAATACAATTAAGGGGTAGAGAGATTGCTCAGTCAGTAAACTACTTGTTATAAAGCATAGGACCTGTTTTCTACCCTAAAACAAGTACAAAAGTCAGGCATGGTGGTGCACACTAAGAACCTCGGTGCTGGGGAAACAGGCAGATCCTCAGGGCTTATGGCCAGCGAGCCTACCTTAAGGGGTGGGCTTCAAGCCAGGGAAAGACTGTCTCATAAAGAAGGAAGGACATCTGAGGACATCCTCTGGCCTCTACACACACACACACACACACACACACACACACACACCACAAACCCCATCCCAAAACTAAGAAAGAAATATTGATAAACATAACACAGATGCCTCAAAGCATTGTGCACACTGAAAAAAGCCAGATCAAAAGTATAAATACTTATTATTCATTAACATAAAATTCTAGAATAGGCAAGACTATAGGAAAAGCGAGTAGATACTAGCTTCGGGGATCTGAGGGGAAGTGACTGACTGTAGAAATAGGAGGGGGATCTTTTTGAGATGGTGGAAAAGTCCCATACCAGGATTAGCACACCGTTATTGTAGGGCAGAGAATAAATGTTTCTGCTTTGCCAAGTGACACAGCTGGTCACAACTAACTGACTTTGTATTTCAGTACAAAGGCTGCCATAGCCAGTATAAAAAGAATGAACACGACTGTGTTATCAACAGTAAATTCAAGTATCATTCTATTTTCAAATGCTACAAATACCATTCTTTTATTTTTTTTAAGCATCAATTTGAAATAAGCACAGCAGTCTTTGCTCATGAACTAAACAAAAGCAAGTGGCAGGAAGACTGACATACATGCACAGTTAAATGGCCTCTAGTTTACAGTGAACATGGTAGTGCTTATAGAGACAGAATTTTCAAAGGATTGCCCTGCATACTTATAACTAGTGTGTTTTAGTCTACGTAAGTTATGTCCTAATAAAATCAATGACAGAAGGAAAAATAGCAGCCAGAATCATCTTTGTATAACTTCCCAAGTGAAAAGCAGGTTAGAAAATTATATTAAAGACAAGTATCTAGCTGGGCATGGTGGTATGACATATGTAGTATCTAGCTGGGCATGGTAGCATGATATATGTAGTATCTAGCTGGGCATGGTAGCATGATATATGTAGTATCTAGCTGGGCATGGTGGCATAGCATATGTAGTATCTAGCTGGGCATGGTAGCATGATATATGTAGTATCTAGCTGGGCATGGTAGCATGATATATGTAGTATCTAGCTGGGCATGGTAGCATGATATATGTAGTATCTAGCTGGGCATGGTGGCATAGCATATGTAGTATCTAGCTGGGCATGGTAGCATGATATATGTAGTATATAGCTGGGCATGGTAGCATGATATATGTAGTATCTAGCTGGGCATGGTGGCATAGCATATGTAGTATCTAGCTGGGCATGGTGGCATAGCATATGTAGTATCTAGCTGGGCATGGTAGCATAGCATATGTAGTATCTAGCTAGGCATGGTGGCATAGCATATGTAGTATCTAGCTGGGCATGGTAGCATGATATATGTAGTATCTAGCTGGACATGGTAGCATGATATATGTAGTATCTAGCTGGGCATGGTGGCATAGCATATGTAGTATCTAGCTGGGCATGGTAGCATAGCATATGTAGTATCTAGCTGGGCATGGTGGCATAGCATATGTAGTATCTAGCTGGGCATGGTGGCATGATATATGTAGTATCTAGCTGGGCATGGTAGCATGATATATGTAGTATCTAGCTGGGCATGGTGGCACAGCATATGTAGTATCTAGCTGGGCATGGTAGCATAGCATATGTAGTATCTAGCTGGGCATGGTGGCATAGCATATGTAGTATCTAGCTGGGCATGGTAGCATGATACATGCTATCATGGGAGCCCAAAGCACAACACTGAGGTAAGGCCAGCCTGGGATTTATATTGAGACCATGCTTTTTTAAAATGTAAACAGAGAGAGGGCCTAGGAAGACAGCACAGTCACTAATGTGTTAGTTATGAAAGCACAAGGACCTCCAGACACGAGGACTCCAGCATCCACAGAAAAAGTAGGCATGGCAGCACACTGTTGTACTCCCAGCCCTGGGGAGATGGAGACGGAAGATCTCTGGGGCTTGCTGGCTAGCTAGTCTAGCCTTGTCATGACAAATCCAAGAACTCAGTGAGAGACGCTCTCTAAAATAGAGTGGACGGCTCTCAACAAATGACACCTAAGGTGGACCTCTGGCTTCTATATGCATATGCACATATACACACATATGTATCTGAATACATGCTTGTTCACACACATACCCAAAAATGCCCCAATACACACTCATAAAATTTTAAACAGAAATAGAAAACTCATCAATATCTAACAACAAAATAATATTAAAACAATACACTAAATGAGCTGTCTAGGCATTATGTGGTTGTAAATACTAACATAAAATGTGTCATCGACACTCTCAGTAGTCGGCATCTCACTTTAAGAAACAAATCCTCTTTGAGATAATGTATTGACTTTGGCCACAGGTCTGTCATAATGAGAAGTGAAGCTGGGGTTTAAATTAGCACAGAAAATTCAAATTTGCACATTTTTACCTTTGGCTGAAAGGATTTTATTATAGTGAACAGCCATGTGATTCTTGACCAGCTGGAGAGTGGTTAGTCTGAGAGAAGAGGAGTCAGTGCAAAAAGCTAAAAATTAAAACATATTTAATCATTACATATTTAAACTTTAATACAACATCACAAAATCCACAGTTCCTGAAGTCATCCTTAGTCGTGTTCTGGAGTTCACGGGAGGAGGCTGAGAGCACATGTACAGGCTGCAGTACCCAGCCCTCGTCTCGCCCTGCTAACACTGATTAGCAACTCACCACTTGGGTTCAAACCTCCTCAAGAATTAAGCTTTACAGGCTTGAGAATTTGGAAAAGAAATTCTAGAATATAATCAATGAAAATAATCTAGACTATAATCTATTAATAGATTGATAATTTTCATCTACTATTGATAGAATTGGTTACTATCTATTTAATATGTTTTTATTTTATAACTAAAAGTCTTTATTTAGTCACTTGCTTGCCTATGAACAGATGACTGAGCTTGGGAAACCAAACAAACCCCAAATCCCAACACCATCTACAAAAATTTTGTTCTGAGAGACACAAGATCCACAAACTGCTTTAAACACGGGCACAGAAAATCTATGTTGTTCAACTTTTCCTCCTCCACCCAGATTGTTTAAAGGAACTCTTAGAAGCAGCGAACACCAACACAAGTATAAAGTCCTGTGCAGACATACTTTTAAACATTAACACTTTTTTGCAGGTGTATGTGTATGATATGTGTGCATTTCCAGATGTGGGTGCAAGGGTGTGTGTGTGTGTGTGTGTGTGTGTGTGTGTGTGTTGGTGCCGGGAATCTTCCTTGATCACTCTCATCTCATTTATGGAAGTAGGATCTTTCATTTGAAGCCAGACTGGCCGACAAGGCTCGTCTACTAGCCAGCTGCTCGGGGCATCCCATCTCCGTCTCCCCAGGCAGGCGGGCTGTCACTCCCACCATGCATTTATATGGACTTTTGGGATCCAACTCTCAAATTTGCACAGCATGAGCTTTGGCTATTTGTCCAGCGAGCTGTCTCTCTAGCCCCTGAAAAGATTTTGAGAAGTCAAATGAGTTTACGCTTGAAAAAATTCAACCATGAAATAGAATAGGGCTTGGAAAACAAGGGGCTTTCCTACACTGAAACTTAGATTCCCCTCCTAGATCTATCCTTTAGTATTTCCAATCAATTCTTTTAGGGAACCTGCATACCATAAGCATGTTACTGTGGGAGACATGCCTGGAGGGGCACTTGCCTTCACTGTTCCACTCCCTCTGGCAGGAAAAACCTGTGAAGCCATTATTACCACCATTTGATAGAAGTGGAAACTGAGGCACAGAGCTGTGTCACATTCCTCACAAAGGGTGCGGTGCTGACCGGCTCTGCAAGTGCTTTCTTAGAGTTAGCAAACACACTGCACTCTCCACTCTGCTCTTCTGTCTAGGTTTAAGTCTGGTTTCAGAGTGTGCGTGTATTTTCCTGAAGATTAATCTAGGGTCTTGCACACACTATGCAAACACTCTAGCCTGAGCGATATTCCCAGCACTCCTTTTACTTTTTATTTTGAGAAAGGATCTCATTAAGTTCCCAGAATGGCCCCGACCTCACTCTGTAGCCCAGGCAAGCCATAAACTTGGTATTCCCCTGCCTCAGCCTTCCAGATACTGGTATTCCAAGTTTGTGCCACCAGGCATTGCTTCAAAGGCTTTTTATTTTATTTTTTTTTCAAATCAGCTTTCATACCTGTTTCTATGTATACACAGTGGTACAAAGAAATACAATGAAGTAATTGAAAATTTCATTTCTTGATATTTAGAGGGGACAGTATGAAGGATTTTTCATGGAAATAAGGACAATAGGTTTCCTAAAACCTATGCCAAAGGCTTTCAGAAGTTATAATAACAAAAATTATTTTAGAGTTAACACTACAATTTTACTCTGAAAACCTTAAAACATAAATGCATCACAGGCCATAGAGACTCAGCAACCCATAAATGTCAGCTGAGACTCTATCCAAGTTTTCTCTACACAGCTTTTCTTTAGGATTGTCTTTGTTCTTGATAACCATCATTTCCAAGGCAGGCACGGCTTAAACCAGACCTGGTGCTGGCAAAAGAAGCCCCTGGCTGTAGCAGGGCGGGAAGCAGGAGGCAGCTATGTCCACATTCAAGCAGGGCACAGTAAGAGTTTGAAATTAGGACCCCCTAAATGTGTCTAAAGAATACCTACACCATTTGATTCTAATTACTAATGTGAGGTACAAGTGTTCATTAGGAGAACTGTTTCATCAGGTCATGTGATTTCCCAGCACAGAAAACAGTGAGTCTTTCAATGCAGCCAGTTTTAAGTAGCTCACTTACCATTGCTCTTGGTGCTCAAGTGTCCTGTAAATAGGCATGGTGGATTGTATCTGGGGAGGACAGAGGCTGCTCTGACTTTCAACAACAATAAAAACCATGAATTAGGACACGTGAAACACAACGTTCACAAAGAACAATATAGAATATTTTAAAAATAACACATTTCATTTTTAAACAAAGTTGTGAAAACTTTTATTCGGCTAAGCATAGTGGTGCACACCTTTAAACCCAGCAGTTGGAAGGCAGAGGCAGGCAGACCTCTGTGAGTTTCAGGACAGCTGGGTCTACACAGGGTTCAGATCCAGCCAGGGCTATATAATAAGACCATGTCTCAAAACAAAATAAAACCAAACCACAAGCCATGTTACTACCAGCAGTAATATATCAAAAGCAAAAATCCTATGACCAGAGATTCAACCTTTCCATTTTTGGGAAAATAAAACAGGGCTGGGGAGATTATGGCCATCACAGAAGTACCAAAGACTTGACTTTGGAATCCATATAAATATAAAAAGCCAGGCATGGCAGCACGTGCTTGTAACTCCAGCCTTGGAGTGGCCAGGGGTGGGCACAGATAGCCAGCTCCTTGGCAGTGACAACCACACTAGATGAATCAATGAATTCAAAAGTTCATTAACTGATGGTTTTAACTGTCAGCTTGACACAATCTAGATTTACCCGTGAAACGTCTCAAAGAAGAAATGCCTAGATCACATTAGCCTGGCCCTGACTGTGAGGAATATTACTTTTAAAGAAGTGTGTGTGTGTATGTGTACACTTGCAACACTAGTGTTTTTGGAAGCCAGAAGCATCAGATCCCAAGCTGGAGTTCAAGGGGGTTTCGAGCCTGTAAGGAGATGCTGAGAATCACTCTTGAGTCCTCTGCAAGAACAGTGCTCTGAACTGCTGGGCCATCTCTCCAGCCACAAAGGAATTACCTTAATTGTGCTAACTGCAGTCAAAAGACCGAGCTGAATGAAGTCAGTCCCATTTCAGGGGCCAGGCAGTGAACTAAGAAACTGCGCTGAGCAGTAAACACACATGCCCTTGTTCCTCTCTGCTCTTGACTGGCTGTGACTAGTGCTTCAAGCTTCCTGCTGTGGCTCCCATATTTTATCACAGCAACAGAAATAAAACTAAACCAGAGGGAGACCCTACTTAGGAAACAAGGGTAGAGAAACCCTGAGGAAAGACACCAGCCCTTAGCTTCAGACCTACACACATGCACACATGTGGAGCATTTTCTGTATGGGGCTGCAAGCTGAGCAAGTGCTCTACCGCTGAACTGTTTTAAAACTAAGTTATTTTAAGAACAGTTTACTCTGAGCCTTCAGTTTTACTAGGTCAAGTGATAAGATATCAGTTATGTCATGTGATAAATACTGATTTTATTGTGTTCACTACTAAACCATTAAGTGTTTTGTTTTGAGGTAATACATATTTTGGGTTATATTTATCAGTTTTTCTTTGAGATTAGGTCTTCCTATACTACCCAAGCTAGTCTTGAATTCCTGATCCTGCTTCTGCCTTCCAGGTAGTCAGAATTACATACACACAAATGTACCCAACTAAATGCTATATTTAAAGAGAATTCCAGTAATGTAAAAATAGTGTCTGGTCTTTGAGACTGCATGAAATTAGAAAATTACAGAGCTCATCATAAAATAATTTCTTTCTCCAAAATGTAATTGTATGTTCACCACAGCAGGGCAATGGTGGCACACACCTTTAATCTCAGCACTCAGGAGGCAGAGGCAGGTGGATCTGTGGGTTCAAGGCCAGCCTGGTCTACAAAGAAAGTTCCAGGACAGCCAGAGCTGTTACACAGAGAAACCCTCTCTGAAAAACAAAACAGAAAAATCTTTAAAACAAAATAAAACAAAACAGAGTTTTAGTGTTAATGTAAGTAGTGTGCAGAACACAAATCCTGTATCCCCTAGGCAGATTTTTCTGGTGTGGTGGTGCAAAGGATCAAACCAGGGTCATTTCTTGCTCATGTATTTACATCAAGATGTGTACTCATTGGTTCCTAACATTCCTAACAGATAAATGTCATGTTAAAACTCACAGAGCTGAAGGGAGGAACAGATGGCTCGTTTCGTCTGAGCCCTCTCTCAGGAGCTGCGCCCTTGAATGGGGTGTATTTTTCTGTTTACATGACTTTTGTTTTGCCCAGTGCAAATATACAGGTAATACTGTAGTAACTATATCTACTGCTTTCAATATATGAAACACACATATAATAGTATATATAACTTTTTTATTTCTATAACTACTTTTATAACTGTTTAACAATTCTTTATACTCCTCATTTAAATCACCCCAGACACAATTTCTATATCCTGATTGGACCCAGAATGATCCAAAAGTAGTCTCAAACCAAATGGCCAGAAAAAGAACATTCTCTGAACTAATACTAAAAATTGGTGCGTGAGATTGATGGTCTTTCAGGACAGTCAAATTGTTCAGCTTGGCTTCCTATATAATTTGATTTTACTAATAAGTGGAAGAAAACTCACTGGGGGTGGGGGAGAGATGTTTCAGTATTTTCCCCAAATTGCTGGAAATTTAGGAATAAGTCATTTATAAAAGTATCTCCATGGGGGGCTGGAGAGATGGCTCAGCGGTTAAGAGCACTGGCTGCTCTTCCAGAGGTCCTGAGTTCAATTCCTAGCAACCACATGGTGGTTCACAACCATCTGTACTGAGATCTGGCACCCTCCTCTGGTGTGCGGGCATACATGGAAGCAGAATGTTGTATATATAATAAATAAATAAATCTTTAAAAAAAGAAAACATAACCACAAACTTGATTTAAAAAAAAAAAGTATCTCCATGGGAGCAACAGATTAATTCTTTCCTAGTCCCTTTTCAGCTAGCTGCCCTAACAGGTTACCTGTCTCCTCTTGTTTTTCCAGCATAGGTCACTGATAATACAAAGGACGGTGGACCAATATTCTTAATTTTCTCCCTTCCTTCCTCCCATTAGACGTTGGTAACAAAGTCTTACAGTATATCAAGTCGAGGTCCCCATTTTACAAACAACTAAGGCTCGGGAAAGTAAAGTAACTGGCAGAAGAAGATCTCATTAGCCGATATCAAAGACGAGAAACAAGACCCATTGTTTTTCAAGCTGGTGGCTTTTTGCTACATCACCACTCTGAAGGCTGAACCTACAAAAAAATGTGATTACTGAAAGCAACTGAGAAACTTTCCCTCAGGTATCTTTAGTATTTTATGTTCTGAAATGCCTAAAGGAACTAACGAAATTTAAGACATTTACTTTTAATTAAAATTAAGCATTTAAGCTTCAGCTAAATTAATGGTTACTTAAAAATAATATGTGATTAAGAACAATTATAGTTACTTATTTATAGTATATGAAAACTAGCCCAGGTGTTTGAATATAACATTTATAGTGAGGCAACCCAGACCCCGAAAGACAAATATATGTATTCAGTCATAAGTAGATAACAGACATAAAACAAAAGACAAACAGCCTACAGGCCACAACCCCAAAGAACCTAGGTAACAAAGAGGACCCTAAGAGAGACATACATGGATGCACCTAGGAAGAGGAAAGAAGACAAGAGCTCCAGGGTAAAGTGGCAATGTGGAAGGCAGGGGGAAGGGTGGAAGGTGGAGGGGAGTGGGGAAAAATGTATACCACATTCCTATCCAAACAATTAAAATGAGAAGGATTTAATAAAAAAAATAAAAAGAATATAACATTTATTTTACAAGTTCAAAGCTAGAAACAATGATATTACTATATATTATGGGCTAAGAGTGAAGCCACTTGGGTAAGGTATAAAGTATAAACCCTTTTACATTTGCCACTTAAAAATAAATACCCCAAACTTACTAAGCCTATTAATGTACAAATGCCCCCAGCTATACTGCGCAAGTAAAAGAATTAACTCAGGGGTTTTTACATTCTTGGTCTGGGTTCAAAGCTTGCTCTGTCACCTACTGTGACAGATTATTTACAATCTTTTCTTCTATTTCAAAACATGAATAACACCTATTTAATAATATTTGTGTGCGAATATTAGACAGGTGTTTGGTTATGCGTAGAACATAGCAAAGGTTTGGTTTGTTTTGTAACCATTTCTGAAGACCATTAGAGCATTTTGGTTTGCTTCTTCTAGAACTTAGGTTAGTGTGGTGTCTGAATATCCTGTCAACCGACTTTCTACACTAGACTTAGTTTGACCCATTATTTTAAAATAAAGTTGAAAGTGAGACTTAATTCAAGATACCATCAGCAGATCAATTCTTAAGTCCTATGAAAGAATACTTGCTTAGACTGTGGAGCTCCAACTCTGATTGGGATGATTTGTGATGATTTATGGATAGGGGTCACCAACTACTTCATATACTCCACTTGTCTCAGAGTAAGTCAAGGTAAATAGGTGTACACTGAGATTATGGGTAGTCTTGGGCTAGTAAACATTCAGTCCACCAACCAGCCACACTGTAAGATTATTACAAATGAGGTATCCCAGCTCACCACCTTGGAGGATCAAACTATATAACCAGCTCTGGGTGAGTCAGTTCTTGGGGAAGTGACTGGGAGACTTCATGCACCTCTAAGTACTTAGAATGAGCCAGGAGCTTGCCACATATTATCTGCACTTAATCCCCAGGAACTCCGTGGCGTGGGATTTTTTTCCCCTACGTTCGAGATGAGGAAACGGGGGGTCGTTTCTGGGAAAGAGGCCGGCCTGATCTGGGGCTCAGGTCGGACTTTAAAGGTCATGGTTGGTCTTCTGTCTAGATGATACCGAGGTGACACAGGTTGCAGGACCCCGAGATCAAGGGATGGATGCAAGGCAAGGCCATAAAGCAGATCAATGAGACGGTCAAGCGGGGCCTCCCCCAGGACACCCGGCCTGTCCAGCTCCAGTCATCACCCCGCGACTCTGGAGAAGGAGCTGGCAGGCCACCGGAAAGGCCAGGGGGCGGCCTGAACTCGCGCAGCCTCTTACCTCTCCGGCTGCCATCCATGCTTAGTACTCCTGCAGCCTTTGCGGGGGACGCTCTGCGTCCCCTGGGTTCTTAACCAGGCCTGGCCCCCGCAGTAGAGATTTGGAAAGACTAGCCTGCGGGGGCCCGCAGCAGCCACAGAGACCGTTGCCAAGTTGGTTGCTAAGGGCCAGCTCTGAGGCGGCCGATTATGACGTCACACCAAGGGGACGCGTGCTTCCAAGCCCCGCCCCGCCCGCTCCCCGAGGCTTTCCAGGTTTCAGCCGGAAGGCAGCGGGCTGGAAAAGGGGCGCTGGTGCCAATCCGTTGCTCTGCCGGTCACCCAGAGTGAATTGCTGTCAGGGAGGAGCGTCACATCTGTGTCTGTCAGCATCCCACTTTTTACATAGGTGGCTGGGATTCGAACCAGGACCTCAAACTTTCGGAACAGGCGCACTTGACCAGGGAGTCATCTCCAGCAACCCCTATCTTAGTTCGTAAACGTTACTTTGACTTTCCTTTCTGCATTCTGTGTCCCTTACCTGCTGTCCTCACTCTCCCTTTATCTCAAAGCTACAAATCCCGTTTCGTTTTGAATGGAAGAGGGCTGTGAGAGAAAGGTCAATCTGTTCGCGGCTCTCTACAAGTTGTTTATTTTTGTAGTAGTTCAGTGTGAATCCTTGGAAATAAGATCAGAATGGGGTGGGGGGCGTGCAGAAGCATCTCGCCACGCTGGGTTTCTTAGCAACCCGTTCTTGAACTTTTGGGCAGGATGCGTAAGTCTTTGTTATTAGATAAGTTCCTGGACTCTGTGTCCTGGACTCTACCCACTAGAAAGCAAGCAACAACCCACTCATTGCAACCAAACTCCTGACAATCAAAAATCTCGCTAGATATTACCAAAGGTTGCCTGGGGAGGAAATTGCATCCTGTCTGAGAACCTCTGTTATCATTGAAAAAAAAATTGCTGGATTCTGAGTAAGATGTGCTGAATTTTGAGCTTTTTTATATTATGGTTGATTTTAGTGGCAACTTGCCATAAGTTACAATCTCTGGAATAGGGAAATTGTCCTGATTGCCTTAAGGGATTTGGAAGACCCACTCTGAATGTGGGTACTACCTTCTGTAGCTGTCTAGATTTTAAGGTCATGGCAGAAAAGGGAGATAGAGCATGTCTTGTTGTCTTGGCTTTTCTTCATGGTACCCTGTTGCTGGAACAACAACGTGGAGAACCAGTTTCCCACCAGGAACTAAGGACCAGCAGCTCTCCAGGAGTCTTTCAGGGTTTGTCACCAGATGGGGACTGCTGAGGCACCCAGCCTTGGAACTGAGCATCAACTGAATTGCCAGCTTCCCCAGTGAGAGAATCACTGTGGGCTACTGAGGCACCTGAGGATAGAGAAACTACTGCGTTCTCAGCCTCTCAGGTGTCATTCAGCTGATTTTGCTGTTTTAATGTAAGCTGACTTAAGTTCACACACACACACACACACACACACACACACACACACACACTCATACCATTGGTTCTGACCCTCTAGACAACCCTGACTAAAACAAACTGGTACCAGGAGTGAGTGGTTCTGGAGGAACGGAAATGTGGGCATGAGTTTCTTTAGTGGTCAGGGTAGTAAATGGAGGTAGCTCTCCAACTGGATGAAATATTAAGCTTATTAAAGATTCTTCCGGGAGCATGGAGAACACTTAATAGTCCATGGTGTGAACCGTTCCAAGAACTTAGACACGTGTGTTTGATGCTCTCAATCCACCACCTCCTGTGAGCTATAAAGAATTTAATGACTGTATAAAAATCTTTTAGCTTAGGCAGAGGCAGGCGGATCTCGGTGAGTTCGAGACCAGCCTGGTCTACAAGAGCTAGTTCCAGGACAGGCTCCAAAACCACAGAGAAACCCTGTCTCGAAAAAACCAAAAAAAAAAATCTTTTAGCTTGTGGAAAAATAAGGAAAATGATGCTTCTGGCTGATTCCATTTAGCGTCTTTGGACAAAATTAGAAAAGAAACAAAAAGAAAAGAAGCTGTGATAAAATTGAGCAGATCCAGATGCACCCAAACAATCTCAAGGTTCCTAAGTGTGCCCTGATGTAGAATCTTGTAGCCTCAGAGCTTGAGTTTCAGAGCAAACACAGCCCTGTTATAGGATTAGCTGACTTACAGTGTGAAAATTCTTTCCTAGACTCAAAGTGCATTGACAGTTAAAGTGAGGCATTGACTGGAAGAGGATGGGACCCTGTGACTTGGGATGAGTGTGGGAGAGGACCCTAAGGAGGTGGAGGATGTTGACTCCTCAGATTCTGCTGGGCTCACTCTGCCTGAGGAATCCTTCCAACCCTTAGCAGAGGCTACATCCCCACCCTAATCCCACCCCCTTCGTTGTTGCCCTCTCTGTCTGAGGAAACTGATCCTGCCTCTTTTGCAGAGCAGGTGATGACATTATCTAAAGGAGATGTCAGAAAGAACAGTGCTGATTTCCCCCAGGAGCCACCTGTCATTGCCTGTAGACCTGTCACTTGAGGGCTAGGTTAAGCGGACCCCAGAGATGAGAATGAAAGTGTGGTCTGTGAAGAGGTATGCTATGCCACTAAAGAACTTGATGAGTTTGCTAATTCATTCAAGCAGAAGTCTGGAGACTATTGGCGAGAACGGACTTTAAAGGGTGAGATAACGGGAAGAGGTCAATTGAGACAGTGCCTCCATCAGTTTACCCTGTAAGCAAGTGTGTGGGAGCATTTTCAGGCTTAATGATTGTGCGTGAGAGCCCAGCCCACTTTGGACAGTGCTATCCCTGAGCAGGTGGTTCTTGGTTGTAGAGAGAAGCAAATCGAGCAAGCCATGAGGAGCAAGTCTGTATGTAAGTAGTGTTCTTCCATGGCCAGCATCTAGGTTCCAGCCTTGAGTTCCAGTCCTGACTTTCCTTTATGATGAACTGTGAATTTTAAGATGAAATAAACTTATCCCTGAGTGGCTTTTGGTCATAATGCTTAACCATACCGGTAGAAATCAAACTAAGACAACTTACAAGTTTGTTCATGAATTAAATTTTAAGCTTGGCTGAGTCACAGGTCCCTGTTTTTGTAAATGAAAGGGATGGTGGAAATAGTGTAAATACAAGTATTAAGATACGAATAGTGGTGTTATACAAATACCAGGTTTCTTTTTTAAGACTTCTGTCTCAGAAGAGCCAAGCGAGGAGAGTGAGACTTAAGGGAAGTAAATCAGAAATCCTATAACAATAAAAGGGAAAAAAACACCCAGAATCCCAGTCATAACAACATCTAGAGCAGTGATTCTCTAAGACATAGGGAGGAGAGACAACTGGACTTAAAATGTGATGATTGTGTATCTGCAACATGTAGGATGATACAGACTAAGGGGACAAATGGGACTGGAACTGTGGCTCAGCCATCAAGACCATCTTCTGGTCTTTCAGAGGACCCAAATTCAGTTCACAGCAACCACATCAGGTAGCTCACAACTACCTGTAACTCTAGCTTTGGAGGATCGGAAATGTTTGGCTTCCAATGACACCTGCACTGGTGTGTGCACACCCACACGCACGCACGCACACACATATTCTCACAGATAAAAATAAAATACTGACTTTTAAAAGACACAATTGGATATTATGCAGAAAGCAGAAACTTTTATTCCTACTCATTGTTAAAATGCTGAGATCCCTAAGGCGTTTATTGGACCATTAGTAGCTTAAAAATCTACAGCCCTTATAATACTGTACACAATAGGTTCCCAGTAAGCACTTGCTATATTTAACTAAAGCAAACTGAGGAAGGTAACATAATGATTTAGTTCACTAAAAAGAGATGCTATCTCCTCATATCAAAGCAGGCTTGTGTATAAAAGTATTCTGCTTTAGGTCCTTACCCTATATATTATGGTTTCCAGTTTTTTTTTAATGGGATTCCTGTGTGTGCAAACACATGGGTATCTGCATCTATATGTGGTTTTCGTTTGGTTCCTTTTCTAGTTTGGTTGTTTTATATTATTCTCATTTGTCTGTTGTATTTTATTATTGTTCCTTAGATGCCTGTTTGTTTTCTAATGAGAGACAGAAAGATTATGAATCCAGGTGGAAGGGAAGTGGGGGGGACCTGGGAGGAATAAGGGGAGGGGAAACTGTAATTAGAAGATATTGAAAATACATCTATTTTCAATAAAAGACAAAGTATATTCTGCTCTGAAGTAGGAAAAAGGCTTCTTGGTTGGGGGAGGACAGGAGAGTGGAAAGGGCGCCGTAGCCCACACTCTCTGTGGGGCCATCCTCAAAACTGAGGTTTTCCTTTAAAGTAGTTATGATGTCCCATTTCTTTCAAGGATGAATGTGCAAAAGGTCTATTGAATTACAGTTTTGCAGTGAATATATTTCAGCAGGTGAAATTCTTGGCTTTTACTCTTTGTATGTGAACAAGTGAGGATACCTTTTCGCAGGGACAATCCAAGTCTTGGCCACAGGTATACAGCTGGTATGAACTTATTGCAGGGGTAAGTTTCCAAGGTGTTCCTTTACACTGGGGGATCAGTACTAGTTGCATTGACCTTGGGGAGGAGGTATCATTGTGAAGATCTTTTACTGAATGTATCACAGAACTTCATGTTCAAAAATTATTCCACTACTGCATCTTTGTTATTTACATTCAGAAATTGGTGCATCTATGGTTTTGAAAGAAATATATTATCCTCTTGAGTGAATTTTCAGGTGAAGGCAATGGTTTGATTTTGTATGTGTGAACTGAAAAGATGCTCAGAATTATGATTTGTGTTCAATTTTGATATTTTAGTTGTGTTCAATTTGATACTGGTATTATACTTGATATTATTTTAGGCTACTTTTTATCTTTTTAGTTCTCTTTACTGAGAATATGGCTTTCAATGTTCTACTTTTATTTTTTATTTGTGTGTGTGCCTCAGAGTCCAGAGGAGGACTTGACTCTCCTAGAACTAGAATTACAGGCAATTATGAGCCAACATGTGAGTGCTGGGATTGAACTCAGGCCCTCTGCAAGAACAGCACATGTTCCTAACTGCTGGGCCAATTCTCTTCTCTTTTTTTAACGGTTTAATTAGATCTCTCTTATTGAATTATGTCTAAGCCTTTGGGATAGTGAGATACATAAAATAAATTATGTGTAAACAGTCAGTCAGTACCACCCAACCTAATAAAACATGTAGTTTGTTTATTATATTTTAAATACTTTATTATTGTGCATTTAATTTCTATTTTGTAGATAGCCCTTATTTTTAACAGGAAGGAAGCCTCCTATAAATGGTGCTTGCCTCTTTGAACATGCCTAGATGCATCAGTGAAAATTATCCAATGAATGCAGAAAAAGACACGAGACAAAAGGTCAAGGTTTTACCTTTGTTTTTATCAAGATATTATAAAATATTATAATAATTTTATATTAAGTTACAGTGTATTTATTTATTCTGTGTATGCATGCATGCATGTCAGCACACACATATCATGGCATGCGTGTCAGAGTTACAGAAGCAGTGTTCTCCTTCCACTGTGTGGGGCCTCAGGTTTGGTAGCAGGTGACTTTGCCTGCCAAACCATCTCTCTTGACCTTGACTATACATTTTCGTTGTGTTTAATTTTATTGTCTTCTCATGTGTATGGATATTTTGCCTGTCTGTCTGTGCACCGTGTGCTTGCCTGGTACCCATGGAGGGATGAAGGCATCAGATCCCCAGACACTGGCGTTTTAGGTAGTTGTGAGCTGTCATGTGGGTGCTGGGACTTGAACCCAGGTTCTCTGGAAGAGTCGCCAGTACTCTCGGCCACTGAGCTACCTCTCCAGCCCCCCACACTAACAGATCTTAATCTTAAAGTTCTTAAAGGACAGAAGAGAAGAAAAATTATGAGATGTTTTTGAGTTATCCATAGGACCAAGTAAAAACACATAGAATTGAAAGGCGTGTGAGAACTTTGTGTCATCTCAGTTACATACAAAGTTCTTTCCCTTTTGGGAACGGATGAAAGTTGAGAGTCCATGCTACAATTTTGCAGCCATTTCTTAATCAATGTGATTCATTTAAAAGCCAAGAGAAGATGAAACTTTAAAGTGCGTCGGTATTGATCTGAAATGGATTAATTCTCTGCTTGTCACTAGAGGGGGCTTTAGGAAAGGTTTAAGTTTCATCCTCATTGAGGAAAATGAGCCAAGTGCAAGCAATATCAACCTACAGATCTTACCCAGGGATTGTAAGGCGCAGACACTGTAAGAAATGTTTCTGGGGCGGAGTTTTGGTTACAGTTAAAGGCAGAACAAGAAGTTCTTTTTCAAGAGCAGGGAAAGATTATGTTATTATCTAAACATCCTCAGTGGATAAAAACAATCTTCATCCTTGCCAACCTATAATTTGATTTTTCTTAGTTTTATTGTTTAAAGCAAGAGAGAGTAGGAATGTCCATAATTCTCTGTGAAGTAATATGTGTCTAATGGGAATACAGGTTTACCAGAGAGAGTGATAATACCTACTGACCCCAAGTGATCATTCTGAATTCTCCTAAGCAATGGAGCACTGATCTCTGAACGCAAGCAGAATCTTGCCCTGATTGTTTTCATGAGCTGTGAAACCAAATAAGATTTTATATAGCTTTGTGGTGTTGGGTTTTGAACATTAGCTTCTAGGTCTTATGTTTTCTAGACAGGCAAGCACTCTATTGCTAAGATATACACCGCCCTTGGTTTTTGTTTGTTTTGAGACAAGGTTTCCCTAAACTGACTTCTAGCTCTTGATGTTTTGGGCCTCTACTTTCTGAGTGCTGGGATTATGGATCTGAGCCATCACACATTACTAAACCACAGTATTTTCATTGCACTTTAAAAAAAGAGTTATTTTGGGGCTGGAGAGATGGCTCAGAGGTTAAGAGCATTGCCTGCTCTTCCAAAGGTCCTGAGTTCAATTCCCAGCAACCACATAGTTTGGCTCACAACCATCTGTAATGGAGTCTGGTGCCCTCTTCTGGCCTGCGGGCATACCACAGACAGAATATTGTATACATAATAAATTAATAAATAAAAGAGTTATTTTAATGTTATGTGTATGTCTGTGCACCATATGTTCTGTATCTACAGAGGCCAGAAGGGGATGATGTTGGGTCCCCTGGAACTGGAGTTAGACATGGCCACGAGCCACCATGTAGTTGCTGAGATTCAAACCCAGGTCCTCTGGGAGAGCAGCTGATGCATCTAACTGCTGAGGCCTCTCTTTATCCCTCTCTATACTTTTTAATATGCTTATTTCCACAATTCATTTTTATTTTTCCTGTGTTTAAATGAACACAAAACTGTGTCTCAGTAGGCAATTTGGCTGTCTTCTTGCTACCAATGAAAGATTGATTTGTATTATGACCTTCTGGCCGAGTCTGCCAAGATTGCAGACATCGGGTCTGCTGATAATTGCCACAGTCCTCTGTCTTTGTTTCTTCCCAGCTGGGTTCTTCAAATCTTCTCATCCAATTAAGAGAACAAGTCTCTGTGAAGAGAACTCACTCGTTGGTTACTAGGTAACCTGTCCTTCTAGCTTAAGAGCATTTTTTATATTCTTCCTCTGCCAATCAGTTGTCATAACATGTCGGTAGGATGCTTAACCCAAGGAGCCAATTATTTTTACTCCGTTTACAAATGGCATCATCACCCCTCCAAATATAGTACAACAAAAAGCACAGCCAAGTTGTTCGTCTAACCAGATAATTTTGCTTAAGAAAGGGGGTTTGGAGTTTACATTTCGCATCACTGGGACCAAATATCTTCCAAGAGAAACCTGGAGGATACAGCCCATCACGATGGGGAAAACATAGTGAGGTTCATAGCTTCATGACAATTTGTGGCTGTGTCGACAAGAGCATGAGGTTACTTGTTCATGCCTTATTGCATGAAGAGACAGAGGGCTTGGGCTTGGGCTGGACCAAGCTGTAACCCATAAGGCCTGCCCTCTGGCTCTAGTTTGCCAGCAAGGTCTGTGTCCAAAACCTTATATAACTGTCTCCAAACAACACCACCATAAAGAGACCAGTTACCTGACCAAACACATGAGCCAATGGGAGGACATTTCATATTCAGACACCATAACTAGTTTAGAAATAATTCCTTTAGAACTGAAGCAGAGAAGCTTAGAGAATGTGGGTGGATGTGACCCTTGACCCCCCTCAGACATCATTCTGTCTCATACTTGACTCACCCTCTTTTCTTTTGCTTGCTCTGAAGTCTTTTCTGTAAACAATTAGTGTTCTTAGTTTTTTTTTTTGTTTGTTTGTTTTTTGAGACAGGGTTTCTCTGTGGTTTTGGAGCCTGTCCTGGAACTAGCTCTTGTAGACCAGGCTGGTCTCGAACTCACAGAGATCTGCCTGCCTCTGCCTCCCAAGTGCTGGGATTAAAGGCATGCACCACCACCGCCCAGCTAGTTTTTATGTTTTAAAGCAAAACCAAAATTATACAAGACTATAAAATTGTCTTTTCTAAGATTTATGTATAAGAGTTTTTTTGCTGTATATATATATATATATATGTGTGTGTGTGTGTGTGTGTGTGTGTGTGTGTGTGTACCTGGTACACATGGAAGTCAGAAAAGGGGTTCAAGTTCCCTGGGTTGGCTATAGGTTCTTGTGAACTGCCATTTCTGGGAACCAAACCTGGATCCCCTGGAAGAGTAGTCAGTGCTTTAACCACCAAGTCATCTCTCTGTCCATAATTTGTTTTTTTCTTTTCTTTTCTTTTCCTTTCTATCTTTCTTGTTTTGAAAATTTAACTCCTTTATCGATTCTTTGGGAGTTTCACATTATGCACGCCAGTTGTGCTCACCTCCCAGTACCCCCATAGCCTCTCCTTAGTCCTGCAGCACCTCCCACAAAAGAAAATTTTAAAAAACCAAACAGAAACAAAACAAACAAAAATAAGAACACAACAATCCCTGCCCCCCCCCCCCAAAAAAAACCCAAAACCAAAAAACAAAATCAACTCTTGGTTTCCCCATCTTTCCTGCCTCTCCAACACCCTCTCATCCATCCTGGTGGTATTGGTACCCTTGGCATGTCATACGACATACCCTTTGGTCCAAACAGCTTTACTAGCAAGTGTTCATTGCAATGAGCTCCAGCAGGTACTGGATGGGGTAGATGTTAGGGTGGGCCAACATCTGGCTGTGGGCCTGGGGAGTGGCTGAGCTATTCTGCTGTCACCATGGTCCCAGGGAGTGGTGAAGGCCACCCAGATTGACACAGTCCCAGCGGCAACATGGCCCCTGGACACCCACCCAGCCCCAGGTGGCAGACCAGATCACTGGAATTCAGCACAACCCTCTATGGCAACAAGAGTCAGACATCATCACAGACCCTGGATCCATAGGTCAATGGATCCAGACATGGGCCCCAGCGCAGCCCTGGCCAGGAGTTGCCATGGCACCAGGTAGTCGTATGTACCATCCATATCTGTATGGCCCCAGCTGTGGCATGACCCTTGGGCACCAATATGGTCCCAAGTGGCTGATCAGATCCTGGGCAACCACATGGCCTTTGGTTACAACAGGAGCCATGGACATCCACTCAGACGCTGGATGCTGTAGGACCAGGAACTCAGACATGGCTCTTGGCAGCATCCTGGGCGTGGACACCATATGGCCCAGGGTGGCAAGCAGACCTCTCCCATCAACCTACTCCTCATCACCTTCATTTCTTCCTTTCTGTCTCTCTTCACAGCACATGAATCATTCCACTTCTCTCTCATTTCTTCACCGCACATTTGTTCATCATAATGGGACACTCTTGCCCGTAGGAGCCCATGGGTGTCTTCCCATCAGCAGGGGTCCTGGCTGGCTAACCGCTGCCTGAACAGGACTGCCATAATTTGTATTTTCTTTAAGAAAGCTTTCAGAAGGGCTAGAAAGAAGCCAGCTAACACTAAGCCAGGAGGATGCTGGAGAAGATGAATAACTAGCCTACAAACCTTGCTCCTGATTTCGTGCTCATTCTACTAAGTTAGGGAATGGGCAGCAAGACAAAGGATCCCAATGTCTTGGTTAATAATGTTCACTTCCTTAGCACAAGCTACCCCAAATAGCATAAAAGTGACTTTTATAAACACTTATGTTCACATAAAATGGAGATGAATTTGCTTAAATGTTTTATCTTGGACAAACCCGTCCAAAAGCTGTCCTCAATAAATGAGATAAAAAATATTTTAGAGTTACAGTGTTTCCTTGGAGACTGTGTCTTATTATGTAGGTTTGGCTGACTTGGAACTCACTATGTAGACCAGGGTGGCCTCAAACTCACAAACCCTGGGGCTATAGGTGTACACTACCCTGTCTGGCCCAGAGTCACAGTTTTAAAAGCAGACTTTTTAATTTATAGTTATGTATTTGTGTATGCCTGTGTGTGCGCTCGCACGTGTGTGTATGTATTGGGTGTGTGAATACAGGTGCCAGGGAGAGGCCAGAAGAAGGCTTCCAATTCCTTGGGGCTAGACTTAAGTGCAGCTGTGTTCTGACTGACTTGGGCACTGGGAACTGAGCTCAGGTCCTCTGCAGGAACAGCAAGTGCCTTAACCACAGAGCCATCTCTCCAGCCTGTACAGTTAGACTCTTTTATAAAGAACAGTGTGCATTTTTCTCCGACAACACAGGGCACTGTTGAGCCCAGTTTCTCTCCCTCAAGATGATCGCTTTGCCTTAACCAAGGACTGCCACTGGTGTTAAGATGAGAAACATTTATTTTACCCTGGAAAAATATGTCTCTGAAATGAAAGCTCCTTTTCTTTTGCTTTTATTTATTTATTTTTTAGGAAAGGTAGGAAAAAATAACATCAATGACTCCCATAAACTAAAAAATTGCCACATATTATTTCAGTAATAATCATTGGCAAGGCACATGCTTTTTGGCTCACTTGTTTCCCTCAGAACACGATGGGATTCTCTCTTATCCATTTACATCCTCTTAGGTCATCTCAGAGCTTTTAGCTGCTTTGAGCAGGATCACCAGGACCTGGATGCCTACAGAGGTACACTGTAACGTGGCAAGTGGCAAAGACAAGCCCTAAGCATAGACGGGAATCAACTTACTTTGATGCTGCCTTTGTTGTTATTGTCTGCATAAGCTTAATCAAGGACCTGGCTCCTTCATCTATAAAACACAATACGGCCGTGCGACTGACGGGAGAGGCAGCACACACATGTGGTTTACACAGTACTTGACTGTCACATTCACTGCTCCCGAAGCTGACCTTGACTGAGGATTCAAGTACAGTAATTCATGTTGAATGTGATCTAACTAAGCCTGTATGAGGACACAAACGTGAGACAGAGAAGAAGAAAAAGCAGAAAAATAAATAAAAGTGGATGTAGTGGGGGGAGTGTTGCTATTGAGCAACTTCCCACTGTTGGCAGATAGGATTCCATCCTCCAGGGACCTTGGGCAACAGTAAAGAGCATATTGATGCGGTTCCCTTGCCAGGCTGTGAGGGAGCTGGGCTGTCTACCCTCATCACCAGACTGTTAGAGCCCTGGTCAGCTAGTTCCCTGGCCTTCTGCCAGGTCCTAGTGGACAGGTTGATGAGGAGTGGACATCCTTTGTAGTAAGGTGTAGGTGCTGTCTGTGGTACGTGAGGAAGTGCCATGGGCAGAGAAGCAAGAGCTTCACAGTGTCTGTTGCCCTGGCAACAGGGGCCATGCAAAACACATTTACTCTTCATATTTAAATTTTTGTTATGAAGTGACTTTTGAGGATTTTTTTACAGTTGATCTGGCACAGCAAAGATGTTTGCCGTATCTGCCGTATCTGTATTTGCACCTGCTATATCTGTCCTAGGAGCGTCTTTTCCCTTTGCTTCCCCTGGGAAATCCATCTCGTATCCTTTAGAGGATATTGGGCCCCACCTTCTTTCCTTCCCAGCACCTCTCTTCTCCTACCCATTTATAACCACAGCAAGGGACCATGTGTTCTTAGTCTAGCAGAACACTCCCTGCCTGCTGGTTACAGGGATCAAATTAGAGGTGCATTCAGGATTGTAGCTGTAAGCATCCCATTTCCCCAGAGTACCCCCATCCTTCTTGGCACATAGTTGCTAGAAATGCTCAATGATTTTTTTTTCTTCTTTATAACTAGGAGCTATGAGTTCTGGGCTACTAGCAGCTATCTTGCTGTCCATAGGAAAGAAGAAGAGGGGAAGGAGGAAGAGGATTAGGTGAAAGGGGAGACAGCCTTGAAGACATTGTTTTATCTCTCCCCAAATATACTTCTGGCTGAAGTGAGTTACGTCTTTAGACCTTCCAGTTATATGAGCCAATGTATTTTTTGTTGTCATTAGCAATAAGAGTCCTGATAAATCATTTACTATATAGGTAGTTTGTCATGGTCTAAGACATCCTTATTTATTTATTTATTTATTTATTTATTTATTTATTTATCTATCTTTTGAGATAGGGTTTCTCTGTGCAGCTTTGGAGCCTGTCCTGGAACTTGCTCTGTAAACCAGGCTGGCTTCAAACTCACAGAAATTCTCCTGCCTCTGCCTCCCGAGTGCTGGGATTAGAGGCGTGTGCCACCACCACCTAGCGAGACATCTTTTAATAGCATCGTGTCCCGTGTAAATTCCCGAGCCGAGTTGTGAAGGCTGCTGTTGGAGGCAGGCAGTCACTGGCTGCTTTTTTTTTCTTTACAATCCAGAACATTTCCCCTCTCATCTGAGGTTTTGTTATTTAATATGAAATTGCTCAGTCACAGCATCAAATAACTTTTGAGTCCCACCTGTGAGAAAGCTAGTCTCTTTGCAGTTCTTTGGGTCCTAACTGCATGCAGGAAGAAGCCTACTTTTGTTATTAATACAGTTCAGTGCCTTTCTCTCATCTCCCTTGCTAGTAAAGCTCTAGGCAGGTGCTGGAGAGGTAGCTGAGTGTTCTACATCGGATCCACAGGCAGCAGGAAGAGAGAGTGATGCTGGGCCTAGCTTGAGCATTTGAAACCTCAAGGCCCAACCTTAGTGTCACACTTCCTCCAACAAGGCAACACTTCCTAACAGTGCTACTCTCTATGGGCCTGTGGGAGCCATTTTCATCAAACCACCACAGCTCCAGAGTCATGGGCTGGAGAGAGCAGAGTTTGCTTTCCTGCACCCATCTTTCCTCCTGTGCATGGCTGCTCTGGTGCAAAGGAGGGGAGGAAGAAGGCGGAAGAAAGGCCTGGCTCCGTGTTTGCCTTGGTGTCTTATTTCCTACTGGGTAGTTGATACTGTTCTTGTCTATTGGTTCAGTGTAAATGAGTGAGGTCTACAATGTACCCCCTTATTGCCCCCATACTAACAGGCATGGTGATTCTCTAAATTAAAGAGACAGTTGTGTTCCTGCCTTTGACTGTCAGATTCTTGAATCAAGACACCTCGAGGAATTGGAGTCTTTTAGGAATCTCAGGCTGGGAGAAGGAAAAGGCTGAAGGCTGGTACTAGCCAGAGAGGGAACGTGTTTCCCTGAAAGAGAGGTAACGCAATGCTTGCAATCTGTTAGACCACCTTGCAGTGGAGATTGGACTACGCCTTGACTGGCACTGCTGAACCATGCACACTCTGACCTTCTTCTTAATCCCATGCCTTAATATGTCAGAGCCCCGAAGAAACACCTGAAAGTCACCAGACCTCTGCCCTCTCTCCTGTGCGGTCACATTGAATAAACCTCCCTTTTCTCATTCTCACTGTTAATTTGGCTTTTTTAAACTGACTGACTAGGGATAGGTGGGTGAGTCTGGCTTGTCTGGGCTGCCAGACACAGGCTCGGATCCTAATAACTCTGGTAAGATGGTGGCAGTTCCACCCTCAGCAACCTCTGCCTTCATCATGTTACAAGATCTGGCCCCCAAAAGAAGTACATCTGCCCCATAGTTCCCCACTGCTGCAATGCACTTGCCCTTTGACCTCTTCTGTTACAGTCTCTGGCTATATTGGAGGCCATGGACCTGCAGGGATGTGAACCTTGTGCACACTTCTTGGTGACAGAGGGTGCATGGAAAGAGACTAGCTTCTGCCTGAGCACCCCATCCCCAATCATGCCCTGTCTCTTTAGAATGCTTCCCCTAGGCCTGAATCATCATGGGGTTAGGTAGGTAGATGGGCTGAGTAATACAGACGTGTAAACAGAGGAAGGAACCAGAAGGCCCCATCTCTAGGCACCTCCAAAATCCACCTTCGGGGGCTGCCTTCCTTGGTTTCTAAGAAAATCCTCTTCTTGACCATATAAGTAAGAGAGACAGAGAGACAGACAGGGAGAGAGAGAAAGGGGGGGGGAGAGAGAGAGAGAGAGAGAGAGAGAGGAGAGAATCTCCATCAAAAGACAACATGACTCAACCTCATGTCTTCTTGTAGTAGGTTCAATAATGACCACCCAAAGATGATGATTTAAACAAAAACACACTTTTCTAAACAATTGAGAATATTGATTTGAATTTATATGGAATAAATAGAGATTCTTTGAGAAGTTACAGAGACTATTACTTGTTTCAGGTACCTGTGTCTACTTCGCCGCTTAATTACATACAGCACGCCCAATTCTCAGTTGAGCCTAACAGAATCAAAAGCACATATCTCGTTCTGCCTTGCTTCTAGGATGCACATAGGGCAAAGTCCTGGTTAGTGCATGAAACAGGAGACTTGCATGTAACACCATGGGCATGCCCTTTATAGAAGGGATATATCTGCCCTCTTTACTAATTCTTCCTCTCTCCTGGCTGGAACATAGTTTCAGTGGCATGATTTAGAGCCATATCTTAAACCTTAAGAGGCTAATCCTCAACACAGTTAAAAACCAGAGAATCTGAGTCCCTGGCATTGTGGTGCTTCATTCAGTTCAGTGAGTCTCCCAGGTTTGACTTTTGGAAGTGAAATACCATTTGGGTTTTCCATTACTCATGGTTATATATAATCCTGGCCAGTCATTGTCAGGCTTTTTTTAAAAAAATATATATATTGTTCAGGTTACACCATCAAAGTAGATTTTCTTGTAAGCTAACTATATGGATCTCTTGGAGTATTTAATCAATACAATATGCCCACCCTGGATTAGGCTGAAAATTTAACAATATTTTATTCTTATCCTTTGGCATTTTCATATAGGATGGAATTTGATAAACTTGATCTGAACCAAAACAATATTCACGTTTATTGGAGAATTGTATTCTTTGCTCTTGGAGTTTTCCAGAATCATTATTCAAACAAGGCTTAGGACTTGGAAATATTATGGAAGCATTACTGAATGAAATTAATTACGAGTCGGGGTTCCTTGGGCTATAACAGTCTTGGCTGGATGTTTAACTTGGCATTCCGTCTGAGCATCAGAGTCCCAAATTTTAAAATGAAACTATTCTCTTCAAAAAGCTGTGATTTCAGCTCTCTAGATCCACAGAAAACATGTTTTATTTAAAGCTCAGCCTTTCCTTGTGTTCTGACAAAGGCCCAAACTCTAAAATATCAGAGTATTGTAGAGTCCGAGCCGAGGTTGCTGTGTGGAAGCTGGCAGGTTCACTGTTAGTGAGTTCACTGATATTCTGTTCTTAGAAATTACTCATGGTCTTAAACCATAGTGATTTATTACAAATGAAGAGTTTAAGAGTGAGAAAGTAAATTATTATTCTGGTTGGTGCTCCCTTGGAACACAGGCTGGAGGGGGGAGCATCTTGCATCAAGCCATAAGTTGTTGGTTTCTTTTATCTGCGTTCAGTATCACTATCATTACAATTATTATTCACAAGATTCTAGTATCATAGTGTCCTTTAGTGACTTTAGTCTAAACTAGAAATTACAAAAGCCTCAAAGGACATAAACCTTTTAGGACTAAGTCACTGGAATTGCTACCAGCAGAAGCCAATGCCCAGATACTTTAACACTGATAATAGAACTACTTAAGCAAAGACTGGGAGATGGGTCAGTCGGTAAAATACTTGGTAAAGGGCAAATTATCCAAATATGTAACTCACTGAAGAATAAAGATAACATACTTGTATTGGGTAGATTAAGAAATGGGAAAGATAACTTTGTAATGTAGAAACCTTGAAGACAGACCTTTAACCCAGAGTGCTGGGGATATAGCTCAGCTGTAGAGTGCTTTACTTAGCATGCACAGCATCCTGGTTTAGTCCCTTACAGCACATAAACCAGGCATGGTATTGGATGATGGCAGGGGGATCATATCATTCTTGGCTATACAGAAAAGTTTGAGGTTAGCCTGAGATACATGACTATATATATAGTTATATATATATATATATATATATATATATATATATATATATGTACCTTGCCCACGGGATTGTGCCACCCACATGCAAAACTGGTCTTCCTCCTTCAGTTAAGCATTTCTGGAAATGTCCTTATAGACATGCCCAGACATGTGTCTTCTAGGTGATTCTAAACCCTATTAAGTTGGTGATCAAGATTAACCATTACAGGTGGTGTCATAAGATAGTAGTCAAGGTGGGGTGAATGAGGAAGAAGGGGACCTGACCATAGGAATTAGAAGATACAACTGGAATTACTATTTATTTTTGCTTTGTATTAGTTTTTTTATTTTGAGATAAGGTCTTACTATGTAACCCTGGCTAACCTGGAACTCACCATGTAGACCAACTCGCCTCCAACTCACATAGATCCACATGCCTCTGCCTCCTGGGTGCTGAAATTAAGGGCACACACCACTATTCCTGGCTGGATTCACTTTCTGTATGGTGGTGGTCATTTCTTCAACCCTAACCCTACCTCAGAGTAGGCTGTATTCCTGAAGGCAAGAGTCCCAGCGAGATACACTGAGGTATGGTGTGAAAAACTTCAGCTTCCTAGTCAGGCAAAGTGCTCTGATTCTGCACATACACGGCTCTGAGCTCCGAAGTTTTCCTCCATAAAAGGAGCATAAAATTGTCTTTACATTTCGGAGGATTGTCTTTACATCCACTAAACACTCAAGTGTAGCCCCTCTCCCCAGGACCTTGTTGTCTGTGATTAATGAGAAGGTGGTTAAGAAGATTTTGTAGAACTGTAGGATGCTCAGCTTAGAAGTGCCTATCCAAGTCATCTAGGTAAGCAGTCTCATTGGACCTAATTGTGCTCCTTCCCCTTCATGAAGCTAGGAATTGGTTGGGGAAAGGCAACTAAAATATGGGGACGTTGTATCTATTTGATGTAAAGGAATAAAAAAAAAGCCAGAGATAATCACCATTGGTGCAGGTGTGAAGAAACTGGATGCTCATGTCTAGCTGTTTGATAGAAATTGGTGCAATCTTTGTAGGGTGCAATCTGGATGAGATGGGGGCCAAAGCTTCACTTCCTCCCCACTTTTCTTTGTATTCTTCCACATCCAGGAATTTAACCTGTGGAGATATTCACCTATAGCGCACAATCTGTAGTATTGTTCACAATAGCAAAATTCTAGAAATATCTTAAATATTCCCAAGTAGAGGGTTAGTTAAATAAAATGTCATTTCATGCATGAGAATATAATAGAGCAGACTGGGTAAATAATGTAATATGTTATCTCATGTACGTTACATGATTACAGCATACAAATGCTTTGTGTACAGAGGGAGAGGGACGCCAGTATGACAATATCACAGTTTTGTCAATTGCCTGTGAATGATTTAGAGTGATTTAAAAATAAAACCTATCTTTGTATGCCTCTAAAATGTTTGTATTATCTATCTGGGTATATATTGATTTTATAATAATAGAAAACCACATATTTTCAATCCGAAATAAAAGACAAATAAAAGTGCTTTCGAGTTTCCTAACTCAGTAGTGTTACTCAGGTATCGCCTGCCACTGCACAGAATCCCGCTTTATGGTGTTATTTAACTGGACAGTCAAATGGCTGTTGATGTAGGCATAACTAGAGAAAGTCCATCCCTAATCCTTCTCACTTTCTCTGTCTCTCCTTTGAAGGCTCTAACATGACCACAGTTCTTTTTATGAAGTAAGGCAGTTGCATTTATAAATGAGTGAATAATAAAAATGGCATTTGTTTCTCCTTAACAGTAAAATTTATGCCATCATAAATGTCTTTTCTTTTCCAAATAAAAGTCAGTGGTTGAGTGTCCTGTACTATTAATCTACCCTCATGCGACATCCAAACAAGGCAGATTTCCTGTCTTGTGATTAAAGCATCTTAAGGACTACCGGTTGAGATAATAGATGCGTATTGTGTACCGGTTGCCATGGTTTTGACTGAGGATGAGCTATTTAAGCTTATCCTTAATCTGGATAGGCGTGAGTCTTTCTTCACAGGGTTAAAAATGGTGCGAAAGACAGGGCTATTTTTAGACAGAATGTCAGCCTGTCTCTAGTAGCAGCTAAAAATAGAGGCTCCTAGCTGTAATTAACCCTTTAGATACCAAACTAGGTAAATAAATTAATCATAATAGATTTATTTTAGAAACTAAACTGGCATTCAAAAAATAAAAAACTAGCATCTAATTACATAGGTATTTTTGAAGTGATATTTAAAAAACACTGATATATATATATATATATATATATATATATATATATATTTAAAGAGGCTTATATTAGCTCCAAAAATAAGCTATCCAGTTCCCATGGCAGCTTTGGCTCTGCTGAAGCATTCTAGATTGTCACCGATTCAATGTTTTTAGCTAGTGATTTCCTTTCTTTCTTCGCAAATAGTACTGTGGCGTGGACAGGAGGTAGACTCTTGATAGTTTATCTTTGGCTCTATTATCCATGTTACTTCATGTAACATGCCATGCCTTATCAGAATGCAGATGGTTTCTGACATCAAGAGCTTTAACTACAGAGGTATAAGAACCTAGAAGCCGGGTGTGGTGGTGCACTCCTTTAATCCCAGCTCTTGGGAGGCAGAGGCAGGCAGGTTTCCATGAGTTCAAGGCCAGCCTGGTCTACAAAGCAAGTTCCAGGACAGCTATGGTGGTCACACAGAGAAACCCTGTCCCAAGAAACTTAAAAAAAAGAAAGATAACCTAAACCTAGAAAGGCTGTATAAATAAACAAGCAATTATTTCAGAGTCCAGATGCCCAGCTGCTATAGTGCAAGTGCCGTGATAGGCACATAGGAATTTGGGGAGTCCATTCAGGCCAGGGTTAGAGAAAAAGATCTTAGTCCCTTCTTTCAGTAGGCCATAGAACTTGATGGAAATCACTTAATCTGATGGTCTCCATTTCCTCGGTTGCAAGCCTTTTAGTTTCAAGGATAATTGTACCAGAAGATGAGTTTTCTACTAAGCATATATTGTTTTATTTTCAAATGGATTAATTATTTTTTCCTCAAATAAAGCTCAGGTGGAAGTCAATTATGAAAACACAAATGGTGGGGTGCTTTTAAGTCATCCTGGGCTTGGGGAGTCATGAAGGTCTTTTTTCTTTTCTTCTCTTTTCTTTTCTTTTCTTTTCCTTTGACACCATGGGTTTGAACATGCATGCACATTGCATGATGGTTAAACATACACTTGATGGTTAAACACTCTATCAATGAACCACATCCTCCAGTAGGATGAGTATCTTGCTTGTCCCCACCCACGCAGCTCGCCACAGAGCTCCTTAGAGTTTAAGCTAAAACTTTAATGTCTGATTCATTTTGAAAGTGGATCTACAATTCTGAAAAATCTTGAAAGAACATTACCATAAGAATTTTGTTTTAAGAAAATGGGAGTCTTCTTAGTGTGTTTAAAAGATATAGCAGCTTCTGAAAGACAGAAAAAGCATTATTTCCAACTTGCTTTGATTTCCTGATATTTGACATGAGTGTGAATCTCCTTTCTTGCATGAAAACTATAGAATAAAACAATTTACTGCTGAACACATGCCCTCTATTGTTTTATCTTTTCAGAAAAGCCCACCCATTGACTCCTCACTTCATTATTTTTGAATTTTTATACTCCTTGGGATTTCTTATTTTTTTGGATGGCCCAGGGATTTAATTATTCTAAGCAACAGAGTACTTGACCTGGTATTCAGGCTTTTTCCTTCAATGCTGGTCCATTCTGCCTGCTTTGATACTCAGTACTTATTCTCAGGGATGGAGAGTGAAGGCTGATCAGACCTGAGGGATCACACAGAAGAAGGTGGGGTTCAACCCTGACCATTAGTTATCCTATGTCTACAAGGCAAAGGCCACTACTGGAAAACAGATTTGGTATGAGCAAGAACCACACATCTCAGAGTTGTTTTGTTATTCCAAAAGTGGTTTTAGGGCCAACAATGGAAGCTATATCCGATTCCTGTCTTCAAGTACTGACTCTAATTGTGACCTTCCCAGGAACAGATCTGTAGCTTTTAGTTAGGAATGCTTCTCGGTGTTCTGCTATACAGAGAAAGCTGAGTAAAAATGCTCCAACTTTTGTTTCCTTAGACAGTGAAAAAAAAAGGATACTTTGATTCAATAACATGATCCCTATGAGAAAAGAAGATTGTGCTGCGCCCAGCTGCTTAACACTGACATTCATGTTGCGCTTCTCAAAACCCCGGGTAAACCATTTATCAAGCGATCATAGCAACCACCCACGACTTGTTCAAACAGAACAAGTATTTTAACAGCGAAAGGCAACTTCAACTGCCAGAGAACTGGAGAGGAAAGGAAATGACAGGAAGAAGACTTAGCCGATTGCTTCCTTATTTTAAACCTTGGAAGTGTCGTATGTATTTAAAGAAATACATTCATGTTCCAACTCCCTCCATATCGCCAACATAACATGCTTGTACAACTAGCATCCCGGACAGAGAGACAACCTATGGCCAAGTCCTGCTTTGGGACTCTAGTTGTGCCTTCTCCCCCTGCCCTAAGGTAGCCAGTCTTTAAGAGCAAAGATGCATCCAACCAGGTCTGGACTTTTACATAAATGGAATAATACAGCCTACATTCCATGTCTTCATTCAAGTTGTTTGTGAGACGCTTGTGTTGCTATTCATAATTATTGCTTGTTCGTTCTGCTGCAGATTATTAAAATGTGCAACTATATCTCAATTTATGGATCTGTTCTACTGTTGATGGATACTTGGACAGTTTTCTGTTTTGGACTGTGACAAATCAGGCTTCTAATGAACATTCGTGATCGTATTGTTTAGGGATAGAGCTAGGAGTGACACTTTCTGTGTCACGTGCCTGTATTAGTGGGTCTGCCAAGGAGCTTTCCAGAAGACTGCCAGTTTATACTCACAGTAGTAGTGAATGAGAGGTCTGGGTTGCTGCATATGTTCTCCAACACTTGCTACTTTTCAATAATTGGGTAGTGGCTTTAATTTGCAATTCAACGGTGACTAATAAAGTTGAATATTTTCCTGTCCGTGTCTTGGCCACTTGAATAGTATCTTTTGTGTTACATGTGTACAAATGGCTGTCTATCGTTCCCTTAATGGAAAGAGGGTTTTGTTTTATTTCATTTTTCATACTGGGTAATATCTTTGTTATCTTATATGCTGTATAATCTTAAGTGTTCACGTTCATGGTAGGCCTTTCTTTGATGTTTTCAAGTGTGATGTTTACCATGCACCTCCCACTACTGTATATTAAAGTCTGAAAGTTTCTAATGACACTGTGTTAGTTAATTTTCTGTCACTGTGATAAAATACTCGATATAACTTAAAAAAAATCTATCTAAGTCTCAGTTTTGGAGGTTTCAGTCCTTGGAAGGTGCATTGCTTTGGGGTGTGTGATAAGACACTTTATCATTGTTGGGGTAAAGCTGATCCTCAAATGGTGGGTGGGAAAGAGGAAAGGGGTGGGACCCACATCATCTACTTCCACCAGACACTGCCTCTTAAAGGTTCTACTACCTTCCATGGAGCTCAAGGGGGACATGTAGAGCCACACTGCATTGCCTAGAAGAAAGGTAGACCCGTCTAAGGATTTAAGGACTAGCCAGTGAGATGGCCCAGTGGGTAAGGGTGCTTGCTCAGGACCCTAACCCATCCTGAGTTCAGTCCCTGGGATGCATATGGTGGAAGGAGAGAGCTGACTCCTGTAAGTTGTCTTCTGACCTCTACATGTGTGCCATGAAATAGGGCACACACACACACACACACACACACACACACACACTCACACCCCCAAAAATAAATGTAAAAGAAAAGAAGTCAAAGGAATAAGAGAAGAAAATCTGAATCATATACAATCAGCCTCCACAAATATATGTACTTCGTACAATTTTGAGATCATTTTATTTTAGTCTCTTCATACTATTAGATGGATTGAGACTGAATATGAAAATAAGGACCAAAAAAGAGAAAGAGATAGTGATCTTGTTTGGACTTTACTAGAATGAACCATGATTCTTCTCATTTTGGAAGGTGTCTATAGTGAGATTCACTTAAAAGTAAACACTTCTGGCTTGAGTTTTGGTTTAGCAACTTCCCAATATTCAGAGATGAAATTGCCCCAAGATCACCACATACCAGGGAGGGCCGTCACTACTGTTGGTTGCACATGCTACTCCTTTTGGTGGCAGCATCCGATCAGTTACTAGAGTCATAAAAACATACAACTGATGGTGTTGCATGTTCCATCAGCTTCACCTGAGGCCTTGAGCCAACAGTTCAAGCCTTTCCAGCTGAGCATAGCATTCCTTGGATGCTACCCCAGTCAGACACACTGACACGTGACCAGACCATGGGAGAATTTCCCAGGAAGCCTCTTCTCTGGAGAATTCGGCTGTCTGAGGATGATTTGGTGATTGCTGCAGTTGCCTCACAGCCCCCCGGGGCTGATCCTGGGGAAAGTGAAGTTGGAAATGAAGCAGAGCAGCCTGGGAAATGCTCAGCCAGGAAGAGCACTTCTGTGCAAGCCCGACCCTAGCACACATGCAAAGGTGGAAGAAGGGAACGGTGTTACAAGGTCGTCCCTTGGTCATCATGTGTGTTCCCATCTCCACACACAATCTTACTAGTACATAACATTTTTTTCTGTTTCTTTTCTTTCTTTTTTAACTTTTATTGATTCTTTGTGGATTTCACATCATGCATTCCCAACTCACTTATCTCGCTGCCCCCTCGCATCTGCCCTCTCCCCTTGCAACCTCCCCCTCAAATCGAAGCCAAATTTAAAAGAAAACCCCAAAACCAAACAAAACAAAGGAACGAAACAAAAACAAAAACAAAGAAGAATATGCTTGCTATGGAAGCTGTAGTGTGGGCCAATGAATGACACAGTTTACCCGTTAGTCCATTCATCTTTACTTGTGAGTGTTCATTGCCTCGAGTCATTGATCTGGCTCGAGGCCTCTGGTTTCCACTATACCCCTGGTAATGTCTCTCACTGGGACGCCTCTTGGATATGGTGTTGCTGTCCTGTGTCATGGAGATCCTGCTGTTTTGGATTTGTAGGTTCATACCCCTTCACACACTCCAGACTGTTCATAGATGAGGAGGATGTTTGGGGTTGGTCAACTCACAGCCCTTGTTCTAGGCCTGGGTGGTAGCTGGGTTGGTCAGTCCTGCCAATTTTCTCTATCATCACTATCCAGGCGAGCTCTCCAGCAGTGCTTAGGTTCACTTACTCAGTGCAGTCTGCAGCAAGGAGTGGGGCCAGTAAAATTAAAAATGTGTATATAGGGAGAGTGAAGCTAAGAAAGAGTGGGATTTGAGGCATTTTGAACCCTTTGAACCAAGCCATGGCTAAAATCATTGAGACTTGGGCATTTTGTAATAACCTACACCTGTACATTTCTTGGACCACTGAGATGCTTAGGGTCAGGTTTTCTCACACTGAAAAATCCAATGAACATCAAGCAATTGGAAAAATTTGTCTCGCATGGTATTTGCAGTGTTATCTGTGATACATAAAGCAAGATAATGGTATAGTTCTAAGGCAAACCTTTACTCTGCAACATGAATAGTCTTAGGTAATAGTTTTGTAATTTAGACCATGGGTGTTATGTTCCTTTATGGCTTTGTGGCGGTTTGAATGCGATCGACTCCCAAAGGATCAAGTATTCAAAAGCTTAGAGCAGAACTTCTGACTCAGTAGCTCCAGTCAACCAGCATCAGTTGTCCCAGTAACACAAAGGTTTTGCTTTAGTAGCCTTGGGATCTTGTTAATCACAGCTGATTCTTCAGCCCCAGCTGACCAGAGCCACAGACTCTTAAAATGACAAATGGCCCTGATAGAGTCTTCCCACTTCCCTCTGACACTTCCCAAGCCAGGCCTCCATTCTTTGCCCTGCTCTCAAAATTACCTCTCAAATTCTACCAAACATCCCATAGAAGGATTAAGAGCTGTGGCCTTGTTGGAGGAGGTGTGTTGTTGGGGGTGAACTTTGGGGTTTTAAAAACCAGTGCCAGGCCCTGGCTCTTGATCTCTGCCTGCTGCCTATGGATCAGCATGTGAAAGCTCTCAGCTACAGCTCAGGACCATGCCTACCTCCCTCATGCTCCCTTACTCTCTGTCATGATGGTTATGGTCTAGCCCTCTAATCTGTAAGTAAGCAAGACCCCAATTAATTTCTTTCTTTTATAAGAATTTTCTTGGTCATGCTGTCTCCTCACAGCAATAAATAAAACAGTAACTAAGACAGGCTTGTTTGTGGGATTAGCACAGTACAAATGTTTGGTTAGTGTACTGGCTGGTTTCGTGTGTCAACTTGACACAAGACCGAGTGGTTAGAGAGGTAAGAGCGTGAGCGGAGGAAATGCCTCCATGAGATCTAGCCATGGGGAATTCTCAATTAATGATCAATGGATGAGGGCCCAGACCATGGTGGGTGGTACCATCTCTGGGCAGGTGGTCCTGAGTTCTACAAGTAAGCCAGGGGAAACCAGCCAGTAGTAAGCAGCTTCCCTTTATGGCACCTGCATCAGCTCCTGCCCCTAGGTTCCAGCCCTGCTTGAGTTCCTGTCCTGACTTCTCCAATGGTGGATTATGATGTGGAAGGATAAGACAAATAAGCCATTTCTTCCCCAACTTGATTTTTGGTAATGGTGTTTCATCACAGCATAGGAACTCTAACTAAAACAAATTGGTACCAGGAGTAGGGTATTGCTGTGATAGGCCTGGCCATGTTTTGGGAGGATTGTGGAAGGCCTTTGGAACTTTGGCCTAGAAGAGTCATTGAGTGTTAAGAGCTGTGTGGAGTGTTCTGTGGAATTTGGAAGATAATGTTGAGAGCGGTGCCGAGGAGGGAGGCCTGGCTTGTGAAGTTTCAAAGGGAAGTGTGAAGACTCTATCAGAGCCATTTGTGCTTTTGATTTAAGAGTCTGTGATTCTGGTCAGTTGGGGCTGAAGATTATTAACAAGGTACCAGAACTACTAGCTTAAAACCTTTGTGTTACTGGGACAATTGATGCTGGTTAGCTGGAGCTAATGAGTCAGCAGTGATTAAGAAGAGACCAGTATCACTGAGGTGAGATCTGCTAGGGAAAATTTCCTGAGAGCACAGAGACAGTATCTTCCAGAGGTGGCCAAGGTTGTACCTCATGCAGGCAGCTGGACTTGGTAACATGTAAGTGGTACTCAGGTGGTAATGTTTTTGTTGTTTTTTTAAAAAATATTTTTTAAAATTTTATTTATTATGTATACAGAGCTCTGCCTGCATGTATCCCTGCAGGCCAGAAGAGGGCATCAAATCTCATTACAGATGGTTGAGAGCCACCATGTGGTTGCTGGGAATTGAACTCAGGACCTTTGGAAGAGCTGCCAGAGCTCTTAACCACTGAACCATCTCTCCAGCCCCGTGGTAATGTTTTTGAAGGCATAAAGGGTTCATGGAGAAAAGCTGAGACTTGGCACAGTGAGGGGTCAGGAGGCCATTGGTGAAGGTACAACCTCAGTGGCAGTTGAGAGCACTGGACTGAAGGGACCATGCAAAGATGTTGAGGCTTGGCAGCATAGAGAGAACCTGTGAGAGGCTACTGGTGAAGTCCAGCTCAGTTGCAGCAGGAGACTCCAGTGTTTTGGAGATGCCAGTACCATGGGATGACCACCAAGAACAGCAGTAGCAGTGAAGTGGACCAGCTGGAGCCTAGAAGACAAGCTGTGTGCTGCAGAGGGCGGAGCCATAGAAATGACCCAATCCCTTTGGAGGAGCCCAGAAGATCATAAGTGGATCCCAGCCATTGGGCAGTTGGAATTTGGTTTTGCTTTGATATGATTGTGACTGAACTATGATTTTTTTTCCCCTCTTGAAGTAAGAAACGATTTTTACTGGAGCTCACAGCTGAGAAACTTTGAATTTTAAAAGAATTTTTATTTGAAAAGAGATTGGCTATTCTAAAGGGACTGAAATTTTAATGTCCTGGAATTTGTAAATACTGTGGGACTTTTAAAGTTATTTATATTTCTAATGTTAGATCTTGGGGACGAATAAGAAAGGTCAGGATGTGGTTTAATAGTGATGTGTTTGTATGTCAAGTTGACAAGGGGTCAGTTGTACTGACTGGTTTTCGTGTGTCAACTTGATATAAGCTAGAGTCATCAGAGAGGAAGGAGCCTCAGTTGAGGAAATACCCTCTTGAGATCCAGCTGTAAGACATGTATTGGTTATAAGTTTTTATTGATAATGGTCAGGAAAAAAGCTGAACAAAGGTGATTATATGCAAGGTTCTTGTTTTGAAAATAAAAAAGAAGATATAGATATGATAGGATAAAAGAGTAGATTATTGAATCTACTCTGAAAAGAAAAAACAGAGGATATAAATATGATAAGATAAATAGATTATTGAATCTACTTTAAAAACAACTAATAGTTTTAAATAATTTACATTGGATTGTTCATTTGCATGTTGTATACAAATTTTGTATATTGATACAAATTTGAGATTAATTTTGTTAAAACATACTGGACATACATTTCTACTCTTGTTCAAGGTATTGTATATATAATAAATATATTGTATATAATATATATTATATTGTATATGTTCAAGGAATATATAACCCATTTGACAATGTAATGCAATTTCTAGTCTTTTTTTTAAGAAGTTTATTTGATTTTTTTTTTATTTTATGTGCATTGGTGTGAAGGTGTCAGATCCCCTGCAACTGGATCTTCAGACAGTTGTGAGCTGCCATTTGGGTGCTGGGAATTGAACCCAGGTCCTCTGGAAGAGCAGTCAGTGCTCTTAACCACTGAGCCATCTCTCCAGCCAATTTCTAGTCTTTGAAAGTTATTATTACCAACTGTTTAGGATAATAAGGAAATGGAGGTTAATAATTAGTCATCTAGTATAATCAAATTTGGTGTCCCATTAAGCATGTTTTCAAGGTCAAACAAAGATATTTAAGATAGACAGGTCATCTTCAAACACTTTAGAGATCTACAGAATATGGTATTTAAGATGTTTTAATAACCTAGGTTCTTCTTTTTACGACAATGAGACATGTCTGCTCTTGGTAGAACCAATCTACTTCAGAGAAGATAATGGGCATTGAAGAAACTCCACATGGAGTTTACTTTCTTTATGGCAAAAGTAAACCACTAGGCAAGAAAAAAATGCCCCTGCCTTTGCTGCTGACAGTATGCTGTCCTAATTAGACAAGCAGGACAAAAAAGAAAGTGAATGACCCACTATCATTATTTTTGACATTTTAATCCCATCTTTTTACTTTTTTACTGACATTATATAATGGTTTTAATGGTCTTACTAGCTCCTGACTTTTCCTCATTCTGTCCTGTTTTTCCACACAGAAGGCAGACAGAGTAATTAAAACCAACTAAATAAAATTTTCACAAATCTCATCATTTCCCTTTCCTTGCTCTGTTCTGAAATGGTGGTCCTTTCCTTCCAGAATAGACGGATTCTCTTGGGGCATCAGAGCTGCCCCCTTGCTGCTTCTCTGAGCCCATTTCCTTTCTTGTCCACAGCTTTGCATCCCCATCACCCTCCCATTAGTATCTTAAACATGATGGAGGCTTACTTGTTACATATAGGCTTACAAGAGTGAAAACAAGCAGTCCTTCCCTCTAGAAGTCTATTGGTTGGGTAAATTATCATTTAGTTTATCCACTATGCTGAGGACTGAACCCAGGATCTTGTTCACGGTGGGAGAGAACCATTTAGTCACATCCCTAGCTCTAGCTGAATTATTTCTTTAACATGTGTGTGTGTGTGTGTGTGTGTGTGTGTGTGTAAGGTCAGAATACAACATGCTTGTGGAGGTCAGAGGACAACTTATAGGAGTCTGTTCTCTCCTTCCATTCAATTCTGGGGATTGAATTTCCATCATCAGGCTTGGTTGCAGATGCCTTTACATTCTGAGCCATTTAGCCAGCCCAAAACTGTTAGATTTTAAACAGAACTGCTCATTCATGTTGGATATATACATTAGAAAACGGTATATACAAAATGAAAATGCTCCTATCCTACCCTCTGAGATTGATATTTTGGTATGTGTCCTTTCAGATATATGTTTGCATTTCACAAATACATGCTTGCATACATCAATAAGCTGATTTCCACCAACAATGAGCTGAGAATATGTTTGCATGTTATTACATATACAGCCTCATCATTTTATTTTAGGCTTTTGATAATTCTAAATTGCCTTCCTTGTGCCAATCTGTGTTCCCTCTGGTGGCACATGAAAATGCCTGGTCCCCCACACCCTTTGAATTCTTCCTAATCTCTGTCAGTCTGAGAGAAGAGGTACAGCACCCTGTGTCTTAATTTATATTTCTTTTTTTTAAAATATTTATTGATTTATTATGTATACAATATTCTGTCTGTGTGTATGCGTGAAGGCCAGAAGAGGGCACCAGACCTCATCACAGATGGTTGTGAGCCACCATGTGGTTGCTGGGAATTGAACTCAGGACCTTTGGAAGAGCAGGCAATGCTCTTAACCTCTGAGCCATCTCTCCAGCCCCCTAATTTATATTTCTTGATTGGTATTGAGACTGAATTCTTTTGCTTCTGATACAGCTCACATGCAGTTCTTCAGAACTGTGTGTCATCGATTAAACTTTAAAAACAAGAGAAGATCAGTTAAGGAAGCCACTTACTAGCCAACTGAAAGAACCCTACCATCATTGCCTTAGAGTTTACTCAGTGCCTTAAAGTGTCTTGCTCTCCTCCATCCTCGAAGACTTTACCACCCTGAATTTTAAGTCTAGTAAAATGTGAGCCACAGAAAAGTTCCAATAACCAGTTTAAAAACTTTTTACATATATATATATATATATATTATATTATATTTAAATACATGTCTGGAAACAAATGAGAACCCAAGTTTCAAAATGTGGCCCTGAAGTTTCCATTTGTTGCTGTCTGGCATATATAATTTTATCATTAGGTTTAATCTTGGCACTCAAATAACCCAACATATAGAATGGTCAGACATTAGTTTTGTTACATTTATTTATGTTAGAAAGGAGTTCAGAGTGGAATGCTTGGAAATAGTCATCCCTTATATTTTAATTGGTGATTTTTAAATTTTGCTTCGTCTGAAAAAGCAGCAGTGTTGTGTCTGATGCAAGACAGACTTTAAAATGTGCCACAAGCTTCCTTCTGAAAGAGGCCAGGGTTTACAGGCCAAGTACTCTTCACTGTCCAAGGTCCTGAAGTGAGACACATTTTGTTCTATGATGTTAAGTATTGTTCTGGACTTTAGAATGGTTTTCTCCCATTGAATGGACACTTTCTTTCACCCCCACACATGATGCCTTTTTATTATTATCTAAATCTAGTCCACTCAAATACAACTCAGCCTGCCGGGCAGAGCAATTGTACACATGAGATGCCGGTGGACACTTTGACAGTTACTTTTCTGAAAAGAAAAAAACAAATACATGTGACTCTGGTTTTGACTGTGAGACCAAGTGCTGTTGTGTAATATTTTGATTGCATTCTAAAAATAAAGTTGGTTTTGAATCAGAGGGCATATCTAGCCACCAGCTGACCAAAATTAACCGTAGAGGGGTTGGAGGACTGAGGAAGTAGTCAGGTGGGGCTTAGAGAGGATCTTGGCTTTTTTGAAGGAAGGAACAGAGAGGTAGGAGGCCACTGGTGACTGCCTTACAGTTTCTCTGAGCATTCAGCTTCTTGCCCTGTTATCTAACTCCTGATTTTTAAAAATTTATTAGATTAAAAAAATACCAATCCAAGTTCCTGCTCCCTCCTCTCCTCCCATTCCCTCCACACACCATCCCACCCCACCCCCATCTAATCCTCAGAGAGGGTAAGGCACATTGCTTTGGGGAAGGTCCAACGTCCTCCTTCCCTACTATATCTAGGCTGATCAAGGGATCCATCCAAAGAGAATAGAATTCCAAAATGCCAGTACATGCAGTAGGGATAAATCCTGGTGTTACTGCCAGTGGCCCCCGAGTCTGCCCCAGCCATGCAACCGTCACTTACATTCAGAGGAACTAGTTTGGTCCTATGCTTGTTCCTTCCCTGTCCAGCTGGAGTTGGTGAGCTCCCATTAGCTCAGGTAGACTGTTTCAATGGGTGAACCCCTCATGGTCTTGACCTCTTTGCTCATATTCTCACTCCTCCCACTCTTCAACTGGACTTTGGGAGCTCAGTCCACTGCTCCGATGTTGACTTCTGATTTTTTTATTGATAGTAATAATTAGTTAAGCACTTCAAAGTACTTTTTAATCAATATCAAAAGATATAAATCAATATTATTTGAACTATAAAATAACTAGCCACAAATAGAAACTGTAATAGACTATTAGACCAGGGCATTAGGAATAAAAGGAGTGTGACTTGATACATGCAAAGTCTTATACTTAGAGTCTTAAGAAACTGAAAAGAAGGCACAGTAGGAAATATGAGAAGTTAGGGATAGGATGTACACCGTCATGAGAAGGAATGGAGACACTGTAAAGACACACAGTTTGCACTTTAAAAAAAATCTAGATTTCATTGAATTCAAAGATCTGCTCCCATTATATATGCAGCTTGTGTTCCATTTGTGGTGAAGCAGGGAGTCAACCCAGAGCAAGGAGACCAGTCCTACCTAAGAGAGTCTTAGCATTGTTGAATGAGAGTCTGTGTGACATTAAATCAGGTCCAGTACAAAGAGAAAAACTAGAAAAGATGATTCTTTTCTTAGAGAAATGCTGCAGACACACAGAATGGGTTTAGAATATCATACTTTTCACTGATTAGCAAACGCTCAGAGAGCTTGAGAGTCTGGAGAGATGGCTCGGTGGTTAAGAGGGCTTGTTGCTCTTTCAGATAACCTGGATTTGATTCCCAGTACCCACATCAGACCACACACACACACACACACACACACACACACACACACACACGCATAGACACACACACACACAAACAAAAATAATAAAAAAAGACTCAGAGAGCTAAAGTGACTTTGCAAGTTCACACAGAGTGTGACCAAAAATCACTTGTTACCATCTCTATCGCAACACTCCTAACTCATGTGCAAAAAATAAATATTCGTAACAGCAAGCATACACTTGTTATAAACTACAGAAAGCTAGGGAACTAGAACAAGAACAGATAGAATGGATGATATGGGGGAGACTGTGGGGAATGGTGGTTTCGATGCTCAGCTTGACTGGATTAAGAACTACATATGGAATTGTGAGGCACTAAGAGGTTTGGTTCTCACATCTACTGAGGAGAAGACTCACTTGGAATGTGGGCAGTGCCAGCTCATGGACATTAGTTCATGACTACAAAAGAAAAGAGGAGCAAGCCAGCTCAGTGCCAGCATTCCCTTTCCCAAACTCCTGGTCCTTCAGAGCCAGCCCACTCCAGTCACAAACTCCCACCACGGCCATGTTCTCTGCAGGCTCATGGGGCGAGAGATCATCCACCAGACCCTCTAAAACACTAGCTCACGTTTCTTCCTGTATTATTTCTGTCTGATATTTGGAGACAGTGATGACTCACAGCTCACGTCATAGTTGACATGTCTGGCATAATATGAATTTTAAGGAGAAGGTACGTTTTGCCTGAGAGGTATAAGAGAGACAGTGGAAGGACAAGCTTGCAGTTGCTGATGGGAGCCAAGGAGGCCACACACAAGCAGAATTTGGGGGGATGTCAGAGAATGAGGTCAACAAATGAGTGTGTCATAAATAGTTGCTTAATAATAAAACAGAAACAAGGTGTTACCATAATTGAAAACACCCTCATCTAATGCCAAACAGATGTCAGAGATGCTCTTGGCCTTTCTATTACCTAGAATCATGAGCTAAATAAAGATCTATGTTTTAGAAGTTATTCAGCTTTGGGTATTTTGTTGGTCTGAAATCTCCCATTCAATGAACTTTCCTAATGGTCAAATCTCATGATTCATTTTTTTTCTCACCAGTAAAACCCAAACAGATTTTATAAATAAATTTCATCTCTGATGGACTGTGGATCTCTGTGAGTGGTAGAAACATTATAAAGTTCTCTAGTTTTCCACGGAGAAAGAACAGGGACTGGATAAATGCATTAACTCCAAATTACTTCCCCTTCAATACAAAAGTCAATAGATGAAGTCCCTGTAGTCAGCTTTTAAAATTCTATTTGCCAGAAAAATATCCTATCTCCAATGAACTTATATTTCAAATAAAGTTGTCTATCACCAAACTCAGAAAATAACAGATGATGCTGTCTCCCAAGGATAGGGTAGAGCAAAGCAAAACCCATCACAAATGTATGAGCTCCGTGTCCTTCCAGGAGCTGTCATGAAAACAGTGTGTTCCCTAGGTGACCAGAGGCAGAGCACGAATCTCCTTAGTAGTTCAGAATTAAATTTATTATTTCCATCATTCATGTCTCTAAAGCAATAGAGGCATTGTTTTTATACCATGTTTAAGCTTAGTTTTTAAAGTGGAACATTGTTATGATGTTGCAGAGTTAAGCTATTTTGATGTTTTTCAAACAGAAAAACTCACATTAGGAAAAAAGTTAAAAATGTTCAGAAATGACAAACATAAAAGAATATTCTCTTCCCTAAAACTAATCTAGAGTTAGTTTAAATTCATCTACAATATAAAGTGAGCCATTCCCTGATCTCAAATAATGAGAATTCATCATGTGTTTCTCCTCTCTGTAGCCATCAGTGTGCTTCATATGAATGGCTGGAGCACACAGTTGTGCAGTTTTGTGCATCCTATACAGGCATCGGACTGAGGGGGGATTAGTGAGATCTGCGATTAGAACCCAGTTCTAGATATACTGCTGTGCTTCCTAGTGTCAGCTTGCCCTTCCTGTGGCTCTCAACCCCTTCACCTTCAAGGCTGTTCCTCAGAACTACAGAACAAAGCCACTGTCTTCAAATCAAGATGGCACCACAGTGCGCTTTTGACCTGAAGGAGGCACATTTCTCAAGTTATCATATAAACTAGCAGTAATCTTGTCTAACAGGCTAGACCATGAAGAACGGAGCTTTTTCCTCAAGGCTTGGGTAATTTCACAAAAGGATACAGAAAGATTATGAGAGGCTGAGGTTGTAGATGACTCACCAGGAAATGTTTTCCAGATGCAGCAGGGCAGATGTACGTATGAACTCACAGAAGTCATGATAGCATGCCTAAGACGCATGCAAACTTACACTAAATAAAATTCCAGCACTGAGCAGGAAGGTGGGCATCAAGTCCTACTCCTAGCTGAGGAGCTATTGGTAATTGGTAAATGGCTGGGAGAGGGATAGTAGGTCTTCTTAGAGGTATGGCCCCTGGTAGATAGGCCACATTCCAGGGGAAGACCACAAATCCAAGAGTATATAGTTAGCACAGACTGTATTTGAGGAGCTTAGAATTAAAACCCAAAAGACACAAAGCCGGGAGGGCAGGGAGGTGTTGGTGAAGGGGATGAATATGTTCTGAATAATATTTATAAGAACTAATCAAAGAACTAATGAGAAAGGAACGCTGTCATATTTAAACAAGGATGCTTATTGAAGGCAGCTACAGGAATAGTGGCATTCAAGGACACAGCGTGGATGTTCTCACTTCCTCTCAGTTTACTTTCTCCCTAGTAGTTCTGTTTGATGACACCTAGTCATTTAGGATTTATTGTTCAGTACCTTGCCTTATAAGTTCACCTGCTATCAAAACACAGGCACTTAGAGATCAGAAGGTGTGCTTGGTTGTCAGTTCTCAAAGAGATAGGAAACACATTTCTCTTAGGAGAATCATCTAAGTGGATAGTACTTGGTGGTGGGGAATTGGCCATCTGATGGAAAAGGTGTTGAGATGGTTTCCACCGCATTACTGAGACTGACTCTATAAAAACAACCTCATGCGATCAGCATCTCATGGGAATAGAGTTCGGCTCAGACACTAGTGGGTCCTGGACCTCAGCTAGACAACTGTGGTCTGTTCTCCTTTTCTATCTCTGACTAACTGTGTTTACTTGCTCAGAGCACTCCTGCTTCAGGCTCCAGTGTCATCCCAATAAATATTTATGTGCCCAGTTAAATGCAATCATGCTAATAATAATGCTCATTTTCCAGGACTGTTCTGAGAAATAAATGAGGCATTCTTGAAAAGCGATAGTTATATGCCTGGCAGAGGTTCAGAAGAAACTACAGAACAAAGACTCGTGGAGATGAGTACTTCTATCTGTAAATTTCTGTGGAGTTTGCAAAGCCCTTTCATATCTATTACCTCTTTACAATAATCTGGTATGTAGAGGCAGCCACACTCTCTACTACTCCATTTTGTATGTGAAGAAGTGGTGGGGGCTGGAGAGATGGCTCAGTGGTTAAGAGCTCTGGTTGCTCTTCCAAAGGTCCTGAGTTCAATTCCCAGCAACCACATAGTGGCTCCCAACCATTTGTAATGAGATTTGATGCCCTCTTCTGGCCTGCAGGGATACATGCAGGCAGAGCTCTGTATACATAATAAATAAAATTTAAAAAAAATATTAAAAAAAAGAAGTGGGGTGATTTTCAACACTTCACTTGATTGCATTCCTGATGGTGGAGGGTAGTTGTCTGAAGTATGTATAAGTTGACAAAACGCTTCATAGTCAATTAATGATCACAATTTTATAAGTAAAGTATTTCCAGAAGAAATTAAAACATTCCAATTTCTTTTCTGGAATTTACAGTGAAAAAGATTTTTTTTTCTCAGAAAAGTTTATTGGGGGCTGGAGAAAGAGCTCAGTTGGTAAAGAAAGAACTTTGCTAAGCAAACATGAGAACCTAAACTGAATCCCTAGAACCATTGTGAGAAAACTGGGTGTGGTAGCACACACTTATAATCACAGTGCTGAGGAGGAGACAGGTGGGTCCTGGGGTTTACTGATTAACCAATCTCTACTCTATTTGACGATGTGGTGGTTTGAATAGGAATGATTCCATAGACTCATGTGTTTGAATACTTGGCCTGTAGGGCATGGCACTATTAGGAGGTATGGCCTTGTTGGAGTAGGTGTGACCTTGTTTGAGGAAGTGTGTCAGTGGAGGCAGTCTTTGAGGTGTCATATGCTCAAGCTACACCTAGCATGACAGTCTCTTTCTGTTGCCTGCAAATCAAGATGTAAAACTTTCAGCTCCTTTTTCAGAACTATGTCTGCCTTCTTGCCAATATAATGGCCTAAATCTCTGAAACTGTAAATCAGCCCCAATTAAAAGTTTTTTTTTTTTTAAGTTTCTGTGATCATGGTGTCTTTTCACAGCAATGGAAACTCCCAACAAAGACAAGTAAGTTACAGGCCAATGACAAACCTAGTTTCAGAAAAGAGGGTAGATATTGCCTAAAGAACGTCACTCAATCTTGAATTCCAACCTTTATACACATGAGCACATGCAACCTTCCTAACACAAAGTTATGACTTGGCCATGTGATTTTATTTATTGGTAAAGGGTGAAAAGAATTACGAGATGCAAGGAGAATGCTGAACAATTTAACTTATAAAACATGAAAATATTGGAAAGATATTAATGTTCTTTTTAATCGACATAATGGAAAACTTGAAGAGATTTAAAATAAAACAGCAACAACAGATGTTTACTTCACTGATGTTTGTTATATTTTCGAAAAGTCTATTTGTGGTGATACCTTGTTTGTGCTCTAACAAATAAAGCTTGCTTGAAGATCAGAGGGCAGAGCTAGCCATTTGTTAACCATAGAGGTCTTGTGGTCTGAGCAGACAGACAGGAAGTAATATGGCTGAGTGGAGAGAGGAATATAAGGCAGGAGGAGACAGGAGCATGACCCCCCCCCTTTTTTTTTGGCTGAGAAGTTAGCAAGGTAAGGGTTGGCTGTAGCTTACTCCTTTGTATCTCTGACCTTTCAGCATTTACTCCACATCTGGCCCCAGGTTTATTATTACTATTAAATAAAAACATTTTATTTATTTTTTTAAAAGAAAACAAACTATCTTTTTTCATTATACATACCAATCCAAGTTCACACTCCCTACCCTCCGCCCATTCCCTCCACACACCCTTCCACCCCACCCCCATCCAATCCTCAGAGCGGGTAAGGCTCGGTTGCTTTGGGGAAGATCCAAGGCCCTTCCTACTATACTTAGACTGAGCAAGGTATCCATCCAAAGAGAATAGGATCCCAAAAAGTCAGTACAAGCAGTAGGGATAAATCCTGGTGCCCCTGCCAGTGACCCCCGAGTCTGCCCCAGCCATGCAACTGTCAACCAAAATCAGAGGGTCTAGTTTGGTCCTATACTTGTTCCTTTTCAATCTGGCTGGAATTGGTGAGCTCCCATTAGCTCAGGTAGACTGTTTCAGTGGGTGTGCCCGTCATGGTCTTGACCTCTTTGCTCATATTCTCATTCTTCCCACTCTTCAACAGGTTTTTATTATTAAGACCAATTAGAGCTTATACAACAATTGTTTTCCACCTTTATGGCATGAATTCACAAAAGAGCCCTTTGCCTGTGCCTTGGCAGCCTTTGATACACTCCCGAGCTGCATGGAAGGGCTCCTGCCAGAGTCACCACCCCACAGACTAGTTTTTCTTTTCATTTTTCTCCAGACTCTGAGTAAGTTTGGGATTTTCCTGTTGTAGCATCTTCACAACAGTCTCCAGCTGCCACCCAAACTGCAGAAGCACTTGGGCTCCAAACGTCTCAGGACTTACCTACCCTAGACTGGTTGACTCTGCCTTCAGGCAGCTCCCACCACACGTGCTTCTTCCGCACAAGCCTGTGTGCATTTTTTAACAGGTGGCTCACTTTCCCCCATGTGCTGAGGGCTTCCCCAAGACTCTTCTTGGGCTGCCACTCTCAGCTCATAGCTACATGCTAGCAGCTGCAGCTGTCCTCAGCCAGGCTGTGCACTGCCTGTGTTTTCTGTTCAGACGTGACATGCTTTGCATTTCTCTGATATCCTCGGCAGATTTGGTGAGACAACTGGGAATTCTTAAAGGGAGGAATTAGTTTAAAAAAGAAAAAAAAAGGTTTTCCCACAATAAAAAAGGGAAATATTATTATGATGGAGGGAGTTAGGTCTCTTTATGATTACACAATGGATGATCCAAAATTGAGACAATTAAGTGAATGGATAATCAATTTAACTGGGATTGACATAATGGTAATTATCATTTTGATAATCTTTATTGTTGGTTTGATAATTCTTGGGTTATCCTTTAAATTCAATAAATGTCAGCCATGCCTGTCATCTTGGTATACATGTGTGAAAACACCCATCATTGAAACTTGGCCTTTGGGGGATATGAAACAGAGATAACTTCTGTGAGTAATGAGGGTAGAAACTTGGTGAGTAGAGATACAGCCATTTTCTGAGAATATTGTGGTGGAGTTTGGGGGGCATCTCAGAAAGTACTAAGTCATTTTAACTACTTGCTGGCCTGGAAATCTATGTTTTTCTCTTTCATACAGTATGACATTTAACCTTAGCAGAAAGAAAGGAAATTAATTTGGGCTCTTTATTTATTATTTTTTTGGGGTCTTTTGAAGAACCATTACTACTATGGTTGGAGAGATGTCTCAGTGGCTAAGAGCACTTGTTGTTTTTGCAGAGACCCGGGTTCAGTTCTCAGAACAGACAAGGCATCTCCCAAGCAGTGTGTGACTCCAATGCCAGGGCATCTGATGCTCTCCGTGGGCACTGCACCTGTGTGATGCACAAAAATATATGTAGGCAATGCACCGATACTCATATAATAAAAATAAACAAATTATTAGGAAAAAATTAAGATCCTTAAATATTATGCTGGGTGTGGCAGCTCAGGCCTGTTACCTCAGCATTTAGTAGGTTGAGGCAAGAAGATTGCCATGAATTTGAGCCCAATCTGGGCTACATTAGTACATTTCAGATAACCCTGGGCTACCCAATAAGATACTGCATCAAAGCAAAATAAAAACAAAAAATAAAACCCTCAAACTCAAACAAAACTTAAAAACTATTAGTACTAAAAACGTAAAGAAATTATTTTAGAATATGGTCATATCAAATATTAGCTTTTCCTGTCTGTAGACTCTACATTAACTGATTGAACAAACCTTAGAACATATTTAAAGAACTGTATCTGTATTGAGCATGTGCACACTCCACTGTAGCAGGAGGGACTGCTTGTGGGGGTTTCTGTCCAAGCCCAGTTCCCACAGCCGGTAAACCCCAAAGAAAATCGCACAGAGGACTATATTAATGATAAACTGATTGGCCCATTAGCTCAGGCTTCTTATTAGCTCTTGTAGCTCCTATTAACCCATTATTCTTATGTATGTTAGCTACATAGCTCAGTACCTTTTTCATCAGGGTAGGTCACATCCTGCTTCTTCGGTGGTCTAGAGAGGACTGCAGAGGAATGGGCTTCCTCCTTCCCAGCATTCTTCTGTTCTCATTGCCCCACCATTACTTCCTGTCTGGTTGTCCCACCTATACTTCCTGCCTGGCCAATCAACATTTATTTAAAACATGATTGACAGAATACAGACAATTCTCCCACACCACTCCCCCCTTGTCATTATTCCTTAAACAATACAGTCTAGCAATTACCCAGTGTCACCTACCTTGTGTTAGGTTGGTAAGTAGTCTAGAGATGGTTTAAAGTAGCAGAGAGAGGCTCTGGAGAGATGGCTCATTTGTTAGGAGCACTTGCTATTATTCCAGAGGATCTGAGTCCATTTCTCATCACTCACACTGGGCAGCTCATAAGCTCCTGTAACTCTACCTTTAAGGCCTCTTTTGACATCTTAGGACATGAACACATTATACATGCAACACAGACATACTTACACATAAAATTAGCTAAAATTAAACCTTTAAAGGATAAAGTAGAATGGAGAATGAGTACAGTTTTTTTAAGCAAATGATCTGACATTTTATGTGAGATTTGAACATCTTTGGAGTTTGGTATCCATGGGGTTCCTGGAACCAATTCCCAGTGGATATCAAAGAATATGTATAGGCATGGTGACTAAATGCAGTCATGATTATATCCTGCTTGTTTTAGTCCATTTGAACCACTATAACAAAATAGTTTATATTGAGTGATTTTCAAATAGAAGTTATTTCTGCAGTTCTGCAGGCTGAGACATGCAAGACCAAGGTGACAGCAAGTTTGGTAGTTTGTAAGTACTTGTCTCTGTTTCTAGGATAGTGTCTTCTTGCTGCATTCGTAAGTGGTTGAAGGTAAAAAGGGCCAACCTGGCACCTGCAAGCCCTTTTGTAAAGGGTCTAATCCTGTTCATGAGGGTGGAGCTCCCCCATATTAATTATCCTCAAATGGCCTCAGTTCTTAGTGACATTACATTAGGATTATGTTTTAACATTTTTTGGAGGGGTAGAAACACTTAAACCATAGTATTGATTCTTAAAACATGCACTTGTGCTGTGTGTGTGTGTGTGTGTGTGTGTGTGTGTGTGTGTGAATGTGGGTCTGTGCAGGGAGGTCAGAGGGCAATTTCTAATGAGTGTTGGTCCTCACCCTTGACCTTGCTTAAAACAGAGTCTTTTTGTCTCATCGAATAAGCTAACTGTCTTAAGAGCATCAGAGAGTTGCCTATTACAACTTTCCTCTCTCAGAGCAAGAACTGGGATTACAGGAGTGCGCTACCAGCTTTGACTTTGTCTGAGGTCTATGGATCTGAATGCAGGTCCTCAGGCCTGTTCTTCACCCACGGAACCACCTCCCCAGGCCCACAACCCTGATTGTTTTTTAACCAAAGAACTATAATCTTTTATCATTTGCTTTTTTTCCTCCTACTCCTTCTTCTCCTCCTCCTTTTTGGTTTTTGTAATAAGTATTGAATTTATGGCCCTATGCATGCTAGGCAGGTGCTCTACGACTGAGTTATATCCCTTTTAAAATAATTTTATTTTATAATATAGTATCTCTAAGTTATTCAGGTTGGCACTGACCCAACTCTGTAACTCAGGCATGCCTTGAACTTGAGGTCCTTCTGCCTCAGCCTCCCAAGTAACTGAGGTTATAACCTTGCCTTAAAATTTTCAAAATAAAAAGATGAGGGAAAACAATTCCAGCTCAAGCTCTTAGCAAACAAAACAAAACAAAACACAACACCCTTAGGCTTCTGTTTTGGTAGTAACCCAGGGAAAGGTAGTAACTGTAAGATGAGAAGTGGGATTATGGCTTATTCATTTTGGTGAAGATGTTTGGCATAATGCCCAAATGGGAGTGTACATATTATTCTCTTACAACTAAGATTTAAAACAGAGAGTGCCTACAAGGGAAGGCTACTGTGTCTGGTTATGACTTATCTCCGTCAAAATGAAGCTTTAATCACAACATCGTGGGAGCTCATACTATGTCATCCTCATTAATTCCCAACCAGAGCTTTGAGTCAGCAAGAGAAGTCTGCAGGATGTGCACACACGGCTTGTTCCTGGGCAGTCCAGATCCATGTTACCAGGGATATCTGACACCCTTTGCCCTTTTGTTGCCCATGTCTCTGGCTTTTACACGCCAAAAGACAGCCCAAGATTAGAGCAACATATACTCAAGGGTAGGTGTTCCCAGATGGTGATTGGCACCTGAAACGTGAGACTGGATTAAGAACTATGCTGAGAACTATGTGGAGACACTATCTTGGACAAGAAAAGTAGTGCCAGTGGATAACCCTTTCCTGTCCCTAATGAATGGGTGTATTATCCCCCACCTGCACGTGCGTGTGTCTGTATGTCCATGTGATATCTTCATAATAAAACGTGCAAATGGAGTTCAAGTCTTTTGAAAAGACGACCCAGCGCTGTGTCTCTCATGTTTTGAAGAGGTGAGGGGAGCGGGGGGGCTGATTTCTTCTGTGTTTGGGGAAGCAATGAGGAAACCCAAGGGAAACAATTCCGTGTGGTGTATGAACCCATTCTTATGAATTTCAAGTAGATTTTGATCAGAGCCACCCTTCTTCCTTTAGCTAAGCAGAATCCCCCAGGGGGCTTTATTGTCCCCAATTATCCCTTGTCCCAGGAAATTTTTGTACCTCACCTCTGAGTAGAATTCAACTCTTCTCTGGCTGAGCAGTTTTCCCTCTGCCTCCTCAGGTCACACTGTGTCAACCCAGACCGCGACTGAGGGATGCCTAAGGGCTTGCCAACTCAGGCAAACTTCGTTACCAGAGATGATTGAGGTTTTGGGGTTTCCCCAGCCCTCCCACGCCAGGCCACTCAGCTAGCGTCAAAGAGTGCGGCAGGCAACTCTACTCTGAGCTGCAGGGACCGGGCAGAGGACCCAAAGCACCCTGAATGCTGCCTCTGTCAGCCTGGGCGAGAGCGAGTGCAGGGCGGGTTTTTCCGCCAGATACCTTGTTTTCCTGCGGCAGAAACCCGAGGCGGGCGGGCTACTTCCACCAGACCTAACTGGCCCGCAGCAGCGATAGCCATGGAAGTTGCTGTGGCGCAGAGCGAGAGCCAAGCACTCGGCGCTGCTTTTTTTGTGGATGTGTTTTTCCTGCCTAAGTCTCTTCTTTCTTCTTCCTTTGGGTAAGTGGATTCAGTCTGCAAATAACCAACCAACGGGCAAGAATTGACTTTGTTGGAAGCTGGAAGCGGGGCGGGGAGAAGGAGGGGGTGTGTGGGGAGGTGGAAAGCGGGGGAGGCACACAAGGGGTTAATGTGCTAAGTAGGTTGAGGGGGGTGGTCTTGCACTTCAGTTTTGGAAGAACTGCATTTAATTTCACGAGCATTGAATGGGGGGGGTACTTGAATTTCTTTTTGTTCCACACCCTCCTCCATAAACTCGTCTTTGAACCCATCCTGAAGGGAGAATGAAAGTGGGGAGGAGGGAATGACCCAGAGGTGAGCGGCCAGTGAAAGGTAAGAGGGAAGGAATCCAGTGATTCGGTAGAGAGATAGTCCTCCAAGCCAGTGACCAGAGCAAGACTTTAACCCAACCAGGAGCTAAACACTCAGTCTGTTTCCCCAGGCCAGCAGGGTCTGCCCCAAGTCTTCCAGCCTCCCCATAACTGTCCTGATGCTCTTGGGGTGGGGAGGTCCTTCATTACCCAGAGGTCAAAATCCACTTCTAAAGAAGACCTGCAACTTTGTACCCAAGGGATGCTCTGTGTTTGTTGATTGGCTGAATGGTAATGCACCAGAAGATAGCAGTTTGTTCCACGAAATGGTACTTTGGGCAGTGATAGGATTCCTTCATGTTGACTTCTGACTACAAGGAGATCCCATGCATTCTACAAAGGGGAGGAGGTTGGAGTGTTGGGTAGTCCAATATTAGAATTGTCATTACTCAAAAGAACCATCTGCTCAGAGTCATGGTCCTGGGCCCCAAGGTTTTGGTATAGAAACTATGGGTGTTTGGGTCAAGTACGCTTGTGGTTTGATTTCCCCTCTGTGACCTTGGGAGCATCTCTTTATCCCACTGAGCAGAAGTCTCTCCTCTGTAAAAAGAGGCCAGGGAAGGTATCCTCAGAGAGATGGAGGAAGAGATGAGAGAAGGTGAAGCTGCATTAAATAAGCTGCTTTGCCTCCTCACCAGGGAGGGATCTGGAGAGCAGGCGCATTTTTGTTGATTCCTCACTGATTTCCAGGGGTTGCAGGGAGGAGAGGACATAGTGAGGCTTAGAAGTGCTTGGAAGCCTCCACTTTGGGGGCTTGGGTAAGGAATTCCTATCCATACCAGAGTCTCTGAGGCTCACAACTGGGGGATGCAAACAATGAATTTGCCTTCTTTTCATGCCTTGTTTGTCCTCACAGTCCAAGGAGGGCTAGTGTGGAAACAGCCCAGAGGAGGCAGCCCTGATGCTCCTGGGGAATCCATCCAAAGGGCTGAGGAGGCAGAGCAGCACTTCACCATGGTGCCAGCTTTCCTCGAACCTGGTCTGCAGAGAACTCAAGCTCCAGTTGGGCTGTTTGTGAAGTCAGTGACAAAGCACTTCCCAGCCAGTGCCCCTGTGGATCTCCATAGAGTTTGCTTTTGGACTTAAAGACTAGTGTGTGTGTGTGTGTGTGTGTGTGTGTGTGTGTGTGTGTTGTGTGTGTGGTGTGTGTGTTTGTGGTGTGTGTGTGTGGTGTGGTGTGGTATGTGTGTGTGGTATGGTGTGTGTGTGGTGTGGTGTGTATGTGTGTGTGGTGTGTGTGTGTGTGGTGTGGTGTGTATGTGTGTGTGGTGTGTGTGTGGTGTGGTGTGTGTGTGGTGTGTGGTGTGTGTGTGGTGTGGTGTGTGTGTGGTATGTGTGTGGTATGGTGTGTGTGTGGTGTGGTGTGTATGTGTAGGTGTGTGTGTGGTGTGGGGGGGGGATGATAAAATGACCTGAACCTCAACGAACCTCAAGGCTATTGTATGGTTTTAGGACCACAGTTGGCAGACTTGGGAGTAGGGCAGTTATCACTTTCTCTTCCATGTGTTAAGGCAATCACATTCAACCTGACCTTCTGTGAAGGAAAGGTTCACTTCAGTCTTACTCTTTGCCAGGTGGTCAGCACCGGACACAGTAATGGTACACAGAAGGGCTTCAGTGTGTGTATTCTGCATGAGCAATGATTTTAGCAATCTTGTAGACCAGGCTACACAAGGGTACTGAGTTGAACTTCCTATGGAACACACAGTGTGCTAATCGGAACTTTCTTTAGCAAATATTTTTTTTAGCACCTATTATGTGAAGACTCTCTTGCTGGGCATCTCAGGGGACTTGTAAGCAGAATTCATATTGATACTTGGGTGACTCTTTCAAAAGCACCCTTTTCTGGAAGCCTCGATTTTGCCATAAACCCAGTGGGGGTGAGGCGTTGCCCTAACTCTCTGAGAACATGGCTAAGGTCTTCCTGCACCCACCGTTGGTGCTGTTTCTCAAGGGTTCCCTGGGCCACCTCCTTAGCTTCTCAGAGTCGCTAAGCCTTAGCAACTCGACTTTCCCCAGGGACTCAGTGCCTCTCCCCAACCCATCTCCCTAGCCTCCAAGCATGAGCCCCAGTCCGGCTACAGGTAGCTGGGGAAGGGACCTAGCTGTGTCTGGGGAACTAGGTGCAGTGAGATAGCAGCAGATGCAAAGCAGTCCCAGAACAAAAGACTCATGGCTGGTACTGGCCTCCTCAACTCAGTAGCGCAGTGGGGACATGGGTTCGGGACTCAGGCGAGAGAAGCTCGCTGGGGATCAGAGAGTGGAGTACCAAAAATGAACTGACAGAAGAGAGAGAGCAGGTTCCCGGGGTGGGAACGGTGAAAGGAGGTCACCCTCCCAGGCCGAGGTCTGCGGTGGGGCCGCGGCAGGCCCTTTCCTCCGCCTCCTGCAGAGCCTTCCAGGCAGCCAAGCGTGTCTCCGGCTGCAACTCCACCGAGCACGCTGTGGCCGCGCCAGTAAGTAGCAGCCTAGCAGCCGCGCCCTCTGCTCGCTAGCGCTGCGCAGCCCGGGGAGGACAGGTCTGCCACCGCCCAGCGTCCAGACCCGGGTGTCCAGATCCACACGCGTCCCGCTTTCTCCCGCAGTGGCGCGGCACCTGCAGCGTGCCACGGGGAGGGTCGCCTTGGCCGCTAGCTCCCCCGGGCGCCGCGCCACCCTTCGGTCCAATGGCTTTCAGCGGGTGGGGAGTGGGGGGCGTCGCCCGGGGGCGAGGAGCCGCGGCTGGGGTGGGGCGAGTGCTCTGTGCTCAGCCGAGCGAGGCTGACGTGCCCGCCAGAGCGCGCGGCCGGGTGTGTGCGCGCCTGTATGTGTGTAGTGTGTGTGTGCGCGCGCGCGTGTGTGTGTAAGCGAGAGAGGGGGTACGAACACGCCTTTGGGGACCCGAGGGACTCTGCAGTGGGATTCTCTTCAGCGTCGGCCCCTTGGCTGCTCAGCTTTGGGTCTTCCTACCGCTTCTGCAGAAGCGACCCCGCTCTTTCATCCTTTCGGAACCACCCTCAGCATCCGATCTTACTTTTTCTTTCACCCACGAGGGCAGCAGCTGGCCACCTCCGTAACCGGTGCAAACACCCAAGAGTGCTCAGTGCTTTCCTCAGCTAGTATTTTCCCGCTTGTCTTTCTTTGGGGCTCTCCACGAGCCACTCCAATGTTCCTCCATCCTAACAAATTATTCTGTTGGTCTGTTTAACTGAAGAGTTGTAAATCTTGAAGACTTTATTATTATTATTTTGATTCTTTTCATTTCATCCCCCTGTGGGCAACGGAGCAATGAAATTTCCAATCGAGACGCCAAGAAAGCAGGTGAACTGGGATCCTAAAGGTTGGTATTGCCTACTTCGGGCTACCCTGGCTCTCCTCCACCTGCAGGTCCCTCACTGGCAGGCGTGGATGAGCTTGCTCCCGGCAGCACGCGTCCTGAGGCTGGGAAATGCGCCTGGCAACTGCAGCGTGGGTGGGAGGAGGGCGGAGGCAGCGTGGGTTCGGAGCCCAGATCGCTCCTGTCACATAATCGTTGTCCCTCTAGGATGGTTTCACAATCTATTTAAAGACATACCAAGCTGGTTGTTTGTTTTGAAATTTCACCGAGTGTTGGTATTTGATTTTGACTTTGTGAGTGTCCCTGTGTGTGTGTGTGTGTCCTTTGTTTCTGGTGATCTTTGTCTCTCTGGCAGATGGGTGGGGTGCCTCTCACCGGACCTGGAACTGCACCACACTCCTGGGTATCCTCAAGGGGACGGGTTTCTTGGCAGCATATGAGGCTGCGATCTGCAGTAGCTGTCCCTGGGGTGGCACTTCTCTCGTAGGGCATGTAGAATAATGGAGCCCACGGGGCCTGCGGAGTCTTTGCTCTGTCTTATTCCTAATCCTGCTCGCTAGTTTGGCTCAGGTTGTAGAAAGAGTATATAGGGAGTGTCTTTGCTCCACAATGGCGGGTCTGGGAAGGACTCACGGAGTGACCTACAGTGTACCCACTCACACAATGGCTTGGTACACTTTTGGGAAAGTGGGGTCACTTTCCCTTCCTGTAAAAGGATTAAGACAGGTGTGCGGCTGCACCACACCTCTGACCTTGACTACTGCTTCTGATGTTAATGTACAGATAGTATTACAGCTCTTAGTGACCTGTATGGGAACAGGAGAAGTTGAAACCGTATGTCCAATCACCCCTTAGCTCACACACATGCAGTCAGTGCTTGAGTGGGTCTTGGAGTTAAAATTTTGTGTGTTTAAATTTCTTTTTTTTTAAAGAATATGTTTTTATTTAGGCTTTGACAATTTTATACAATGCATTTTGATCATATCTAATTCCCGCTCAGTCCCTCCGTTTAAATTCCGTTGTGCCTATGTTTCTTCGTTTCCCCAAACTGGAACGGGGGAAGCAAGTTTTTTGTGGACTGTGTGTGTCTTATGAGCTGACTGGCTGGCAAGCACCCTCAGTGCAGCCCCAGCCTTCTCTTTGGGCTCCAAATCTTCGGAAATAAGAAGTGCCATTTGGCTTTTATTTTTAATTCTTGCAGGTCATATTGATTTGTCAAATACATGCTTCCCAGCAGGCACAGTCCTGGTCCTGCGAATATAGTCAGAACAGGTCAGAAATATGTATCTTCTTGGAATTTACAATGTGGGTGTCAGGTCAAAATTAGTGGCTGCAGGGAGGAGAAGCCTGTTCTGTGAGCACCGTGGGGCTTTTAGAAAGTCTGATAGGAAAGACTGAAGCTGGGTGTGGTGGTTCATGCCTGTAATGCCAGCTGAGTCAGGATTTCCATGAGTTCGAATCTAACATGGGGTTATATCGAGAGGTCCAGGTCAACCTGGGCTTCTAGCCTGTCTGAAACAAAACAAAGCAGACTGACAAAGGCTGAGGGAGGGGATGCTCAGGAGGGTTTTGTGAGACAATGTGCTGGCCTGACACCTAGAGTGGGAGTTAGCTGGCCAGTGAGAAGGGGATCTGCCTTCTATGGGGAACTGCAGGGCAAAGGTCGCAGAGCAGATGGACAGTGTGCATTTGATAAGCTGGAAGTAGCAGCGTCCCATGCTCAGAGGAGAGAGAAAGTAAGAAGCAGGTGCTGTGAGGTGTGGCTAGGGGGATCTACAGACTCTGGGGCCAAAGCCCTGGTGGTGGTGGTGGGGACAGAGTCAGGTTTGGGATGGAGATAGAGGGGTCTTTATCTTAAGCCTTGAAAAGTTTCAGCTGGAGCCATGTGATCTGAACTAAGTTTCAAAACCATTGCGATGTGATGGGACTGTGGGGACCAGATACAGTGGTGCACTAACCAAGGCGGTGGCTGTGGAGATGGAGAGATGAGGGACCACTTGCTATGCTGACCTGAAGTCCACAGGATTTGTGAAAGAAGCACCCAGGTGCGACTTCTGAAGGACTGAGAGGGGTAGGTAGCTTCTGGAATTCTGGTAGAAGGAGCATTGAGGGGCTGTCTTCCTCTGATGCTGGCTTTGGCTTTGAAAACTTATTTCTGTAATAGCCTCTTGTGTCCCAGTGACAAGTGCTTCTCACAAATTCCCCGTATTTCACAGTCTGATACGGGGAAGAAAAGCACACGAGTAGCTTCTACAGTTACCCGGCTGCTAAAAATAAACACCTCAATAAAAATAACAGCATCTCACGAGCCAGCCCAGCGAGCCAGGTGCTTCACGTTAACGATTTCATTCAGTCATCCCCACACTTCTCTTTTTTAACTAAAAATTTAGTCATCGTATGAGGAATGGGTTTCCTGATGACATCTTCCTTCGTATGTATCACTATACTTTGCTTATATTCATATCCTGCATCCCAGCTATCCACCCCCAGCCCTCCTCCCTCTCTCTCACTGGTCGCTCCTTCTGGTTTGCTTTCATTATTTAAAAATTTCTCTATTTTGTCTTATGTGTATGGCTGTTTTGCCTCTGTATATCTGTGTTCCACATGTACCAGTGTCCATGGAGGCCGGTAGGATAGGCGTCAGATCCTTCTTGGAGCTGGAACAACAGATGATTATCCAGTTGCCATGGGAGTGCCAGGAACTAAACCCAGGTCCTCTGGAAGAACAGTCAGTCTCTGGGCTCCATTTTTCCAGCTCTTATTTGATGGTATGTTGCTGCCCTATTTGACCTTTGCCAGGATACTGTGAAGCTGCCTTCCCCTGAAGGGATCCGGTCCACACCTTTGGTTTCTGAAGGCACAGATGGCTACAGTCTGGCTATGAGGCAGGAGAGTGGGTGTGTCTTAGAGTTAAGTGCCAGGTAGCGATGAAATACTTTACATGTTAGTTTCCTTCATGTTGACATACATCTTAGAAGGAGAGTATTATCACGCTTTTAAAAATGAGGGGACCGAGGAAGAGAGAGGCCAAGTAACTGGCTCAGAGTTGCACGGCTAGTAGGTGGTGGGACTGGACTAGAATCTGGGCTCCTTAAGAATTCTTCTAGCCTGTGTATCACAACTGGGACATTAAACTCTTGCCTGGTGAGTCTTCCATCAGTCAGGGACTGGAAAAACTCATTGGAAGGAGGGGAAAAAAGGAAGAAAGAGAATGAAGAGGTACAGGGACTAGAAGAGGAGCGGTATGCATTCAGAGTCTCCAGAATCATTTAGTGGTGCTTTCCTGCCTAGTTGGGATTTGCTTGCTGTTAAAGTATGTTAAAGGCTTTTAAGCCCCAGAAGCATCAACACAGGATGTTCGCATGGCTTAAGGTGAGTGGATCAATATAGTGTAGAAACCTCAAGGTTTGGGGGTGGAAAAGAATTAGGTTCTGGAGGCAGTTGTAGCATTTAGTAGCCGTGTGACTTCAGGCTGTTCATTTAACTTCTCTAGGCCCTACTTTCTTCCCATACAGAGAGCAATCATTGACATGACCTTTGTCTGTCTCTCTAACTTTTCTCCTCACACTTACCCTCCAAGTTCTGATGGTTGAGTACTTGGGCAGTGGCTTATCCTTCTCCTCTTCCCCATTTTCTCCTCCTTTTCTGTAAAGGAGCAGATTGTTTTTGTCCCAGGACCTTTGCATCTGTACTAGAGCTGCTTGTGGTGAATAGTCAGTCACATGCCTGGCTCCTTGCTCCCACTCGACTCCCAGATCACACGTTACCTCCTTTGAAAGGGCTTTCTTGCCTATTTGAAGAGCCCAGTTCCCTGTCTCTGCCAGGTTCTATAATACGTCATCTGCTTCGGGGTCTTTCTGGCACTTGTTGCTCTTTAGAACCATCTTGCTTCCTTATACATCACATGGGACGCTAGCTTCCTTCACTAGCGTGCGAGCTTCACCAGGGTTCTTCCACATCTTGTTCATTCTTGTACTCAGTGCCACAGGAAGTGCCTGGCAAACCTTAGTCACTTATGAGGCCATTATTTAATGGATGATGAATTGGATGGATAGACGGAGATAGAAATGGGTGAAAGAGGGAGGAGAGCTAGGTAGAGGGAGAGATGGATAGATTGATGTTTGCACGGATGACGGACAGGTGGATGGGCGGGGTTGGAGGGGACCCAAGGCTCTGTGCATTATGAAATTCTAGACGCCTCTAAGTTGCAAACCGCAGAATACAAATAAGGCTAGAAGAAGACTATCTTCGATAACATGGCCCAGAACCGACACCCACATTCCTTTCCTTTCCATTTCTCAAGCCTGGAGCATGCTGCCTTCCTTTTCCCCCTTTTCAGGAACTGAAAGGCTATATGAGTGTGAGGTAGTGATGCCAGATGGGCGTGTCCAGCCAGACAAAGACTTGGTCAGTATTCAGTTAATAATGGGGCTGTGGCTGTTTTCAGGCCCTTTAATACACCTGAGAAATGGGTAAGACCTCAGAACGGGAGCTGGAGTCTTTAAAAAGCCACACTTTCCGTGTAGAGTTCCAGAAAGGCCTTCTTCACCTTTGGTGTCGCACTTTTCAGTTTACAGAACACTTTTAACAAATGATGTCATTTATTCTTCAAGCAACTACCTTTTGCAGATATTAGAGTTCAGTCTTACTGCTGGGAAAGCCAGGATGTTAGAAAAGGGATAAACAGCGTATAACAGCTTATTTGGGGCCTCCAAACTTCAAATAGGCAGAAGAGAGGCGGACCCAAGCCGACCTTGAACTCTACCAGAGCAGTTTCCCAGACATCTCTCTTCCCTCCAGGGTCTTATCAGTTCCAAGGTCATCCCCGCTACCTACTCAGTGGTACACTGACAAATCTCTTTGAGAGAGGGCTAGGACTCCAGCTGTGGGCTGTTTCAGCAGCTTACACCTGCATCGGCTGACAGACATGTTACCCCGTGAGTCAGCGTGTTGAATGCAGTCGGTCTGTAGAAGCCCACCTTCCATCCTGCCTAAGAGAAGATATCAGTCTCTGGTGAATGGGAACTCTATGGAGTCTGCGAGGTCCCACGAGTGCTGTCTTCATTAGCATGTTTCCAAACACGCATTCGCGCAGTTTAGTTTTTCTGGAAAGGGAATCATCTATTTCTGATTTAATATCCAACTTTCAGAAGATCAGCATTCCAAATGCAATTAATAATGAGCCCAAATCACCATAATTAGCTCGGAAAGTACAGCAGGATGGCGTTTCAGAGATTTTCTGGATTGAGATTTGGTTCAAGCTTCCTTTACAGCATGGTTGGTTCTTTCTTCGTGGAATGAAGACAGGGCATGTGGACCTTTGCTGTTCATCTCATTTCTAACACATCTGTGTGCATGCGTGCACACACACACACAGAGAGAGAGAGAGAGAGAGAGAGAGAGAGGGAGAGAGAGAGAGAGAGAGAGAGAAAGAGGGAGGGAGGGGAGAGACACACAGAGAGAGACAGAGACAGAGAGAGAGACAGAGAGGGAGAGAGGGGGGAGAGACAGAGAGAGAGAGAAAGAGAGAAGAGAGACAGAGAGAAGAGAGACAGAAAGAGAAGAGAGACACAGAGAGAAGAGAGAGAGAGAAGAGAGACAGAGAAAGAGAGAAGAGAGACATAGAGAGAGACAGAGAGAGACAGAAAGAGAGGGGGAGGGAGAGACATACAGAGACAGAGAGAGAGAAAGAGAGAAGAGAGAGAGAGAAGAGAGAAGAGAGACAGAGAGAGAAGAGAGACAGAGAGAGAGAGAAGAGAGACAGAGAGAGAGAAGAGAGACAGAGAGAGAGGGGGAGAAGAGAGACAGAGAGCGAGAGAGAGAAGAGAGACAGAGAGAGAGAGAGAGAGAGAGAGAGAGAGAGAGAGCGACTGTTGAATGATAGAGCAGGAAGAAGTCGTTTGACCACTGCCAATTTCGAGGCTTCAGTTTAGTCCCTTGAAGAGAGCAGAGACATGAATAAAAATGGTGATCTCTTTGCAGATTTTGTTAAGAAGGGTACTTAACTTCGTGGTGGCTCACACTGAGTAAATCTGCTTAGGGCCCATCCACAGGCTTGATTGTGGAACCCAAACATGGCATTGAGAGTAAGGTCACCATGTTGATTTACACCCACCTGGCTCCTTCTCTTCTGGACTCTGATTCTTTGGGTCTTCCACAGCAGCTTAGAGTCATCTGTGAGACATGTCACTGTCACCCAGAATGGGGAAAGCAGAGACTTCTTATTTACTCTGCGGAACATAATTTATGGACAAAACGTGAGATTTCTGTTTATTCTTCCAAGTGTCTGGAACCGAGTGCCATGGAGTGACAATGAAGCCCGACTTTCTCAACTTTACATGAGGCTGGAGAAGTGTGAGGACCCCATCCTGGACAAAGAATGAGTGACCATGAAGTGAATGCCCTTCCTTTGCCATTTCCAGCCCTAGAGAGGTGGGGGAGGCGTGGGCATTAATAGTTGTAAGTATAGAATTTATGGACATTAATGGCTGTAAGTGTTGGAATAGGGGTTTTGGGTGTAAATTTGGCCTTATTGCTTCTGTATGAGTCAACAGGGTTTGTTGCTACCACATACAAGCAGCTGTCAATGGCAACTTCTCCTTCCTCCCTTCTTTCTTCCTTCCTCTGTCCTCGCCCTTTTCTTACAGAGTTGATCTCAGTTGCTATTGCCTCTACATAATATTCTCACTTCTTCCCCTACTCAATTAGTCAATGTAGAGAGTTTTAGTTATTAAGTGGACAGTGGAAAACACAGTGAGATTATTTTTCAGATGAAAGAGAACTTTGAGTTCACTGAGGCCTTTGAAGATAAACTTAAAGTGCCAGTTCTTGTAATTATGACCTAGAAGCCAGAAACAAGTACACCACACAGAAAATAAGCTTCTTATATAGATAAGTAGACTAGAGGTCTCCTGAACTACAACAAAATATCCCAGTAGGATAGAGATAAATATTGTAATTTAACCTGCGTGTGTTGTGCATGTGACACTGGCTGTGAATGTGTGTGGAGGTTAGGGATTTTATCCAGGCCTTCCTTCCTTCCTCCTTCCTTCCTTCCTTCCTTCCTCCCTCCCTCCCTCCCTCCCTCCCTCCCTCCTTCCTTCCTTCCTCCTTCCTTCCTCCCTCCCTCCCTCCCTCCTCCCTCCCTCCCTCCCTGCTTCCTTCTTTCCTTCCTTCCTTCCTCCCTCCCTCCTCCTTCCTTCCTTCCTTCCTCCTCCTTCTTTCCTTCCTTCCTCCTTCCTTCCTCCCTCCCTCCCTGCTTCCTTCTTTCCTTCCTTCCTTCCTTTTTCCATTCTTTCTTCCTTAATTCTATCTATCTATCTATCTATCTATCTATCATCTGTCTATCTGTCTGTCTGTCTATCTGTCCATCCATCCATCCATCCATCCACCCAACCTACCTATCAATTTCTCTCCTTACTTTTTTGGAGACAGGGACTCTCAGTAAATGGAAGTCATTTGGGCCAGACTGGCTGGTCAGGAGCTTTAGGGATCTTCACAGTCCTAGTTCTGGGATTACAGATGCGTGCTGTTGTTTTTACATAGATGTTGGGGGTCCGAACTCAGTACAGTGAGAAACTAGTTCACTGAGCCCCATAACTTACCCATTTTAATGTGATATGAGCCTGGTGGGCCAAACAGAAGTGCTGGGTGTCAGTTTTGATACTTGACAATTGAACACTCACCAACTTGGTCATGTGAGAGAAGAAGTGAGGTAAAATTTTAAATAAATGACAAGAGGAAAAGATTAAAGAGAAAACATTCCTGCCTATTAGTTTATTTCCCTTCTTTGCCAATTGGAGATGCTTTATTTTTCACCCATCTTAACCACAGACCAACCTGAGCCATATCCTAAATCTACTAGTTGAGATTGTTGCTTTAGGCTAAAGCATTCATTTCTCACTGCAGAGTTTGAGATGTATGAAAAGAACGGCTTTTCAGAATGGCTTGAGAAGAGATTAAATTCACTTCATGATCATTTAATTTAGGCTCAAGGTAAGCAGTCTCCTTGTGCATCATGGCAGTTGGGGGTGGAAAGATTGGTTTGGAGTTCCAGGGCTGTCTCTGCTGCTGCACCTATAGAAAAGAAGAGAATGGAGTTGTTGATCAGTTGATTCCCTTTGGACTTAATTTGAACTGCATTGCTTAGTAGTAACTGACTGGAGGAGATTTCTTTATTTTGACTTAGTCTCGTTGCCTATAAGATGGACAAAGTACAGCCAGCACATCCTTGGTTTGTTAGGCAGATGACATGAAATGAGACGATGCATTCAGAACTCTTCCAGGCACTGCATAGATGATGGATGCCCTATGCAGGTGTGAAGGCTCCGACTCTCAGCTTCCTGAGATTCATCTGGATCACTCTCCAGGTTCCCAGGAAAGGTGAAAGGTGATCCATGACAGAGACACCCCTCTTGGGGAGTCTCCTGGGGTCGTAATACTCTTAGTTCAGTTTTATGAAGCTATTCTGATTTTTTCAAAAAAAAATCAGAGAAGGAACATAGTTTTCAATCACAATGTTTGATTTTGAACTCTTGCTCTACTGACTTTATTGGCTGAATGTCTTAGTCTATTTTGGTTGCTGTAGTAAGACCAGACCGGTGTGTGGATTTGGAAAAGTCACCTAATTCTTTGAGCCTTAGTTGTGTCCCTCCCCACAATGATAAAACACGTCTTACAATAACACTTTGTAGCTATTGAGTTGATCAATTGAGATAAATGTAACTATGATTTACAAACGTTTTTGTTTTTTTTGAGATACAGCCTTTTCCAACAAATGCTCTGAAGGAAAAAGGAAAGTCAGGGCTGTCTGGGGATGTACCTAGTGGCAGATCACTTGCCTGGCATACCTAGTATGTAAAAGGCCCCAAGTTCAATCCCAAACACTGAAAAAACAAAACAAAACAAAACAAAACAAAATTAGTCTAATTACTAAAACCAAAAAGCAATAACAACAGCAGCAACAACTTGAATGACAGGTTATCACGAAATAATTTTGCAGAATGGTGCTTGTCAGTCCCTCTGGGAGAGTCCTCATAGGCCCTGAGTAGTTTACTGTATCACTGACCATCAAATAATCCGAATGTTTAACAGGCCTGGCGTGTGTGAGGGCCTGGGTTTCATTGCCACAACTATATAAAGTATCACCTGAGCTATTTATATGAGAACCATGACGATGCTCTGTCAACGATTATCCGAAGTCAACAAGGCTATATAATACACTCTTTTTAACTCACTGGGAAAGCTAGAGATTGATTGGGAAAACTCAAATTTCCCTATTTTGAATATTCTTCATAAGCTCCCCTATTTTATATATTTAGTGGCTGAAAGACCAGTCTTTGGCTATATGTGGTGGCTTATACCTGTAGGCCCAGCACTTGGGAGGATGAGGCAGGACACTTTGAGTTCCGGGCTAGACTGAGCTACATGGTGAGACCTAGTCTCAAAACAAGCAAGCAACAACCTCAACAATAACAAAAAAACAGGAAACCCAAACAAACCTCAAAACAAACCCCACTGAATAAAGCCAGAAAAAGCAGGGTGGTTTCTGGTTGAGCAATCTGAATGTTAGGGACTGGGGTGTTCATATCAATAGTGACACCATCTGAATTGTGTGACTGAAACGTGAGTTGGTAGCTCCCTAAGACGACAGGCACACACAGTGACATGCTGGTGGAGGAGGACTGTTGGCACTCCCTGCCACATTTCCAGTCAGCTTTCTTTTGACAAACTGTTGCATCTTCTCTGACAATCTTGAATAAACTGTTTCCTGGAAGGAGGCTGCATCAGGGCTCCCATGCGTCCCCCCGTCACACACCTGGTTCCTTCCTCATGTGATTTATATTTTGAGGGCGGTCTGGCTCTTCTGTGTTCTGCACAGACAGAGTGAGCATGGTGTCTTCCAGTGCCACTGTGGACTTGAGCAGGACCAAGAACTAGAGATGGTGGACTACATCATTCCTCACACAAAGTGACAAGCAAAGGGTCAAAGGCAGGGGGAGAGGGGCTTCTGTGAGGCTGCCTGAAGCCCCAGTCCTGCACTGGAGCCAGCTCTTATGTTGTCTGTAACCATGGTAACTAAGGGCTGAAGGAATCTCAGGATGCCCATATGTCACTGTAACATCTCCCCACACCCAGTCTGTTATTTTCCTTCTGTTCTTTTAACCTGAAAACTCCCTCTGCCCCCATAGGATGGAGTCTTCCTTGGTACTTTAACATTAAAGTGTATTTATTTATTTGTTGTATATGCATGTGTATATATTATATTTTGTGTGTGTATTATACACACACACACACACACACACAGAGAGAGAGAGAGAGAGAGAGAGAGAGAGAGAGAGAGAGAGAGAGAGAGAGAAGGGACAGTTTGTAGAACTAGGTTCTTTCCTTAGACATGGGTTTTGGAGATCAATGTCAGTCAGGTAGTCAGACTTGGTAGTAAGCCCCGTTACTCACTGAGCCATCTTCTTGTCCCATTGGTGCTTGTGTATGTGTATGTCTGTGTGTGTGTGTTTGCACCTGTGTACAGGTGTGATTGCTTTCTCATATAGACACATTTGGAGCCTAAAGATTAGATTAGGGGTATCTTCTTCCGTAGTCCCTGCCCCTGTTTTTGGAGGTACAGTCTTTCACTGCACCTGGAGCTCAGTGATTTGGAAGGATGGCTTTGATCCCCTGGGATTTACCAGTTGTGACACTCAGTGCTGGGCTTACAGTGTGGCATCACACCGGTTTTGTGAGTGGGCACTGCTGTTTTCATGCTAGCGCGGGAAGCACTGAACTCTCTCAGCCACTCCCTCAGCCCTACCCTGCTGCTTTTAACTTTCTGTTAACTGTACACCTCTGGAGGCCCCATTTTCTTTTCTTCTTTTAATTTTAATTTTGTGTGTATGGATATTTTACCTGTACACTGCTGCCTGAATGCCCAGTGCTTGTGGAGGCAAGAAGACGGCGGATTTCCTGAAATTGTTGTTACGTATGAGTTACCATGTAGATGCTGAGAATTGAGCCTGGAGGGTTCTGGAAGCCCCATTTCCAGCTCCTGGATCCACAGTGGCTTTGTTATGACCTCGGCCTGTGCTCCATATGCATGACGCGCTCAGCATTTCTGTTTCTCCCGTGAAAAGTTTCATGAGGCTGGGTGTGCCCATGCTGCAGGTGTGATTCCAACTGCTCCCGATAGCAGTGGCTCTCGCTCTGTGACGTTGTGGCAGCCAGGTGAGATGCTGAGAGCTTTGGATGTGTTCCCCAGGGAGAGAGAAAGCCAACGTGGCTGGGATACATTCAAACTCTGCTTTTATTTTGTCAGGAGATTTTGATGTGTGCTGTGGTGACTTCAGCGTGGTGACATCAATGGTGGTCACATTATGACCTGGGTAGCAGGTGATAGATGGGGTGCTTGTATATTTATTAAGGATGGCAGGATCTCCAGGAATAGTGTGACACAGGAAGATGATGCTAATGGTTTATTTTAAAGGTTATTTAAACCACTTGCAAACTGCACAACAGATTTAGCAAATGTTTATTATGGATAGCTGTGATGGGGCCAGAATAGTGCTGGGCACTCGACCTGACTGAGACATTTGGGTCTCCTTATAGGACTCATGGGAGCTGAAAAACATACAATTGGAGGGAAAAAATACTTTTCAGGACATCTTTGGTTATGCGAACCAATTATGCAAAGGGGAGGTGCGCTGGGGAGCGATGGCTGTTGCATATTCAATTTCTTACTTGAAAGAATCTTTTCTCTGGCTTTGTCACTCAGCCCTAGATTCTATGGTAATTTATGCATTTGGAGTGAACAAATCAATAAATGGGAAGCTATGGTGTGTCCATATTCTCCTAACTTCAAATGATTCATGGAGGCATGCAGCTGTCGGTCCAACATAACAGGCCTAATAAAGACGGCCAGGCTCCCCTCCATGCCGGCTGTTGCTTTGTTTCTGGGGTGACCGGGGGTATTGTAACATTGTGGTATTTTGCCTTTCACTATAATGGAACCCCCTCCCTGCTTGTCCTGTCCTTGTGGCCTCAGCTCAGAAGTCCTCCTCTGAGCCTGAATTAATGAGAGACTATGACGCATTGATTCCTTTCTCTGGCAGGGTGAGAACACCGCCTCTATAGGCACATGAATGCCGGATTATCAGGCAAGCAGTTCCCTATTCAGCCCCACTTATAAAGAGAGGCAGAACAGACAGCCACAGGGGGCTGGATTCGGGGAGCTCTGTAAATCCTTGTCCGGTTGCACACTTACCACTGTTTCCCATGGCTGTCAGGATGTCTTTGGTTGGTATTCATCCACGTGGGGATTCTGAACACTTCTCGAGTGAGCTGAAACAGGAATGGGGTTGTGTACTGAATACAGACATGTAGAAAAGTCCTGAGTCTGGGCACCCAGAGAAGTCAGAGTCTGGCCATGGAGACAAGTGTTTAGTCAAGTAATTTCAATGCACCATGAGGAATTCATTGCTAGAGATGTGGATTAAACCCTGATCCTCAGACCACGCCTGCTTTCTGTCCAACATGAGTTTCCTCTGTTGTCTATTCCTGCTGCATAATGTCCTGCCCGTGTGTGCGGAGACAAACAAGCATGAGTTGGACCCTAGGGGACAATAAGCTGGAACAAGTAATTCGTCCTTGCTAAGGGTTGAGTCTCCGATCTTCATAGGCTCGTTCCCCCCCCCCCCCCCCCCCCCCCCCCCCCGCGCAGTTGGTAGCACTCTTTTGGGAGGCTGTGGAGCTTGAGGAAGTGGGTCTGCCTGGTGGAAGTAGGTTAGGAAGGGTGGCGGACTTCTGAAGTGCTAGCCTGGCTCCTGATTCTTCCTGGTCCGCTGTGATGAGAGGAGCCTCTGACACAGGCTTTTTCTCTATGGTTTTTCCTCCCTGATGGGTGGAGATCTCTCTGAAATCGAGAGCCCAGATAAATCTTCCCTCCCACAAGCTGTTTCTGGCAGGTGTTTGGATCACAGTGAGTCAAACATGACCAACTCACCCCTTATGCTGTTTCTAACAGCCGTTTTTGACAAGTATTTGAAAAAAGCAACTAAGTCAGCAGGTTCCTCGTAAAAATAACCGCACTCTTGGTTACAGTTGATGTATGGCTGTCACCGCCTGCTCAGTGCGATCCAGCACACACTCACCAGGCTCCAACCTTATAGTCTTCCTCTCGCCACCTCAGCACTCCCTGACCTCTCCCTTTTCATGGGGAGGGTCTTACTATGTAGCCTTGTCTGTCACTGAGTTTGCCACTGTCTGGAATTACCACTGTGGACTGCCACATCTGGCTATTCTTCTGGCATGTTTTTGTCCCTTTGGGGCTTGAATCTTCTTTGCTGTTCCCATGAAAGGTGAAGAGGACCACAGAATTAGGACATCAAGAGTGACCCTCAAATAATGATTGAGTATTTGAAGGAGACCGTGTATCAACGTCCCCAGTCCCCCAGCATTGGGTATGCTTTGCACAGGGCCTCAGTTTCCCCCCAGTGATAACTCACTTGACGCTGTACCTTTAATTGGTTTCTTAGCAACTTTCCCATCTGTGGCTCTCTTCTCTAATTCCCCAATGGTGCCTTTTGCACCTCCCAAACAAACTACACATTCTTTTTGTAGGTTCAGCTTCTTGGGGGAGCTCAGAGGAAGACATATGGTGAAGATTGTTCTCCCCCGTGTCTCTGCCTTACGCAGCAGGCACCAGCTCTGATGGTGGAATGAGGGAAGAGGGTACAGTAGCCCAGGATACCTAATTTGTCCCTAAGACCAACAGCTTTCAAGGAATACAGCCTATTCCTAAGAAGCCACTCTCTCCCCAACACATATTCCTTGAGTCCTGGTTCTGGAAAATGAGCCACAAGAATGGGAGCCTCATCAAACCACTTTGTTCCCATAATTCTCCTTCTCCCCAGAGGGAGACATGAAGTGCAGTTGATTTCTATTATTTACGATAATTATCATGTTCTACGAAGTTGCTACAAATACCGAATTAGCAAATGAAAACCGTCGCCACTGTGGGAAGCACAGGGTTAGGTTCCCACCAACCTCTGGTCACAACATTCTCATCAAGTGATTAGGCGAGGCTGTCATCACATTGAATTCGTACGGTTGGTTCATCTCACATTGAGCTCCTGGCTGCAGCCCTGCCACGTGCGCCTGGGTGAAGTTTTCCCCTGAAGCCCTTCATCATCATTCCCCTTTTTCCTAGGTAGCACTTCTGTATATGCTTGGAGATTTCAGGCAGTGAAATCGTAAATGGATCATAAATGCCCAGATGCTTACACTATGAAAGCTGAAATGAGAAGGCAGAGCACGCCTTGGCTGATCTTCAGCGGAAGGTAGGCCTTGTGGCTAGATGTCTCCCCGGACATTGTTTATCTCATGTCTGCAAATGACCGTAAAAGCATCACAAATGTTGATTGTTAAAGGGTCTAGATAAAATTTTCAAATAGAAGAACAGATGAAAATAGAATTTGTGAATAATAACGAAAGACAACTGTCTTTCTTGTCACATTGAGACTTGATTTCAGTTTAATATATTCAGAAACATGTGTGCTAGGCTCCATGATTGATACTGATGTATTAATGAGATGGTCCTTGCCCTTAAGGAGGGATGTCTGGAGACATCCAATGACATAATGCAGTAGAAAGAGAAACAATTAGGGAAGAAAAACAGCCTTCACAGAGGACTTGGAGGGATGCATTGGCTAGGTCTTGAAGCTTGCATTTTGAACACTCTGCTCATCATTGGGAAAGCATAGTCAGAACAACCTTGCTGATGTGATTGACTCTGCCAGGTTCCCTGCCCCAGTGCCCTCTTGGACCCTCTCATTCCTTAATGAGTCAAGTATATCTTTTAAGATCAAACCTCTCAGCTTAAATGTTCCCATCCATGTCTAAATGGGCTTCAGAATCACATGCCTTCTCCTCGACCCTCCATCTCCTCTAGCTGTCACTTCGTTTCCGGAGAGAGAGGTCTAAGGATAATGTCTTCACTTACCGCACTTTCTACCGCTTCCCAGGATCAGTGTTCACAGCGAGGATTTCCTCATCTGTGTGGTCTTTTGAGTATGCCTTTAAGATACTTAGTGCTTCATTTGGCCAAGACCCTGCTAGAAGTTTCTGATATAACGTGGGCACTGACTGTTAGGAGAAATAGCTTCTCACCAAATGAAGTTGTTCCAAGATTGACTCAGCTGTTCTCTAGGGCCATCAAGAACTTTATGCTTGTTGGCTCATTCGGTTTCCTATTCTGCTTCCTTGCTTCATACCAGCACAGGTCCTGGATGGCAGTATAAAGACCCAAGAGCTGCTGAAGCCATTTTACCCTAAAGGCAGCGAAGGGGATGAGGAAGTGGCAGGCTCTTGCTCTAGCCCTCTCTCCTTGAGTATTTCGTTTTCCTTTCCCTTTTTCTTCCCCTCCCCTTTCCCTTTTCTTCCCCTCCCCTTTCCCTTTTCTTCCCCTCCTCCTTCCCTACTGTCTCAGTCATTGTTCTATTGCTGTGAAGAGACACCACAACCAAGGCAATTCATTAAAAAAAAGCATTTAAATGGGGGCTCGCTGAACAGTTTCAGAGACTTAGTCCATTTTCGCCATGGTGGTGAGCATGGCAGCAGGCAGGTGTGGTGCTGGAGAAGCTGTGGAGAGCTCCATCCTGATCTGCAGAGGAGAGCCTGGGCGCACTCCCAGTGACACACTTCATCCAACAAGTCCATATCTCCTAATCCTTTCAAATGGTACAAGTCCCTGGTGACTGAGCATCAAGGTATGAACCTATGGGGGCCATTTTTATTCAAGTCACCAAACCTCCTCTCTCCCTTTCTATCCCTAGCTTCCTCTTTCTCCCTTGCCTCACCATCTCCTCTTCGTTCTTTCTCTTCTGTCTTGAAGAAATTTTCATTTTCCTGAAAGTCCTTCACATGCTTCTTGCATATAACCCTAAACCCCATCTCTAGCAAAGGGGACTGTTTTATCCTTCTTAGCACAGAGCAATGAAGACTCATCCCTTGCTTCTGTAAGTGGGGCCCATCTTCATTGATATGCTGCCGTTTAGCCGATCTTTAAGTAAAATTGATTGTGTTAGCAAAAAGGAAGAAAAGTGAGAATAAAAGTCCCAGTCAATGTCTGCCCCCATCTTCCTGGACACTTTGAAGCAATTTTTATGTCTAGAAAAAGAAAACATTTTATTCTGGTTTGCAACAGGATTGGTTTTCCCTTCACTATTCTTGCTACTTTCTGCTTTCCTGTTGGTTATTTTTCTTTTGCTTTATCTCTACGTGACTGAATGTTTAGGCTTGAGGTCTTTTTAGTTTGGTTCTGTAGAGTCTTCCTGGCTGACCTTAGCAGCCCTTTAGTGCCATAAAATGCCATCATTTCTAAGTGTGTGTGTGAGTGTGTGTGTGTGTGTGTGTGTGTAATTGCCCCCATGATGTTTCTACTCACATGCCCTAAGGCCCCTTTTAACCAAGAAGACCATCACAGAACTATGGACTCCACATTTTAAACCTGTTCTTCCCCAGGCTGCCTTATCTTAGGCAACGGTACCACCTTATAAAATCCAGTCAGATCACGAGTCTTTCCTTTCCTGGATCCCCTCTTATCCTTATATATTTTACTCACCATCAGGTCCTATCCACTCAACCTCTAAACCACACTTAGAATCTTTGTTTTTTTCTTACCCCACTCTCTTGGTTGTGTGTCCTCTTGGTTGGACGGCTGACAGAGCCTTCATGTTGGTCTGTTCGTTTCTGTTCCTAGTCACTGATGTTCTGTCACCTATCACTTCAGCTAAGCAGTCTCTCCTGCTGCTGGACTGTGTGGATTGACTTTGATACCCTGCCCATGCCCACAACCTTGTTCAGAACCACCTCTCCCCAGTTTCCTCTGGACTTCTTCCTTTTCCAAACTCTTCTTATTAAAAGGCCTTTTCAAAACCTGCATTTCCTCCTTGAATTCTCTTCTATCCAGTCTGTGTGACTGGCTCCTCTTGGCCTTTGAAATCCCAGACCAAATTTCGTATCCCCAGAGAGGTTTCTCTAGCCACCCACTCTCACCAGTCACCTTCTGTTACAATTCTCTCTATCCGGCCTATCATTCCCTGAAAAAAACTTCTATTTGGTAATTTAATGAACTGAAACTAATGAAATTACTAAACTAAAACCACTAAAATGATATCCGCCTGACATTGAGAGAGCAGCAACTTTTAAGGAGGCCAACACAGCTAGCAACATTTCATGCTTTTGCAAAGATTGAAGATGATAGTGATGATAAGGATGATGATGATAATGATGATGATGATGATGATGATGATGATGATGGGGACCACAGTGACAACTGATGCATATGGTTACTGTGGACCAGGAACAGTGCCAGATATTTTGCATATGTTGTAGTACCTAGTTTTGGCAAGGTTTGCATTGTGGGGAAGTGTAGACACTCCTATTCTATACTGAGACTTCAGGTAGTTGGTCATAGAGTCTGGTACAAGGAACTTTCAATGAATGTTTTCTGTGTGGATAAATGAATTTCTCCCACAACTCTGGTAAATAGTAGTTAGTATAGTTGAGAATCTACTTGAGGTCTGAGTTGATCCAAAGCATGCATTGCGAATGTGGTCTATATTTGTTCATGTGATTAAAATAGCCCTTAGCAGATTAAGAAAGGGAAAGATAGGCTATGTGGCTGACTGTATTTCAAAATGTGTAAATAAAATTAGTTTCCAGGCAAGAATTTCTTGACTGTTGGCTTCTACCATGATTAATGGCAGGTATAGTTGAGTTTTAGAAAAGTATTAGGGAGGAATAAGGTATGATGGCACATGTCTGTAATCCTAGCAGTCAGGAGGCTGAGGCAAGTGGATTGAGAGTTTGAGGTCAGCCCATGCTACAGAGTGAGACTTTGTTAAAAAAAATAATAAAGAAAAATTAAAAAAAAATTAAAAGAGAAATTCCTAATGAGATCATATTCTTGTTGTAACATCCCAAAGATGCACTCTTAGCATTGTGTGCTAATTCAGCAAGACCATCACACTTCCAGGTCTTTCGACTCTTATCCTTCCATCCTCTATTCCACAATGTCCCTTGAGCTTTAAGTTCCGGAGTTGTATTGCAAATCTATCAACTGGTGATGGGCACCCCAAAGTCAGTAGTTCACAGTATTTTCACTAGTGGTAGCTTTCTGTAATGGTTTCGGCCAGTGGTAGAAAGAAGCTTCTTTGATGAGGGTAGTGCCCACACTGTGGATAGAAGGGTAGGTGTTTAGACTGTGCTTAGGAATTTTCCTGGTTCAGGAAAGTGGCGGTAGTGGGTTCTCCTCCAAGACTCATGACCTCAATAGCCAGGTTTAGTTGGCTAGATTTACAGTACCAGGCATGATTGATGTTCTGTTCAGTGGACCGTAAGTCCGTATAGACAACTATTGGTTACTACGAATACATAAATATGACAATTGCCCCTTTAGGGATAGCTTGTCATGCTGGTCATTGTTATGGTCCATAGGTGTTACAGCTGTTGATTGGTCCCCAGTCTTAGTAGCTTGCACATCACCTTCTGGTCCTATGAGAGGTTTTCTCAAAAAGAAGATGTTCTGGTCAAATTCTGGGAGTCCTATGTACAAAGAACATGGTGTCTTCAGCAAGAGACCTACCTTCAACTTCTAGGAGGCAGCCAATGGTAATAGCAATAGCTTATATTGTTTGGGGGATCTCTTGGACTCGCCTGACCACAAACTCAAAAGGAGGTTTCTTTTTTTCATACCTGGTACTGGAGTTTTGATAGTCTATGGCTCTTGAAGTATTACCTATGGTTATTATCAGTCCAAGTGGTATAACTTTATATCTAATTAGTATAACTTGATATATTTATATACATACATACACACACAACACACACACACACACACACACACACACACATATATATATATATATATATATATATATATATATATATATGATATCCTATGCCTTTTCCAGCATCCTTGGTGAGAATCTTCCTTCTCCCGCCTTCTCTACTGTCCTCCCTTCACTAGTATTACCTACCCCAACTTCACTTTGTATTTAATTAGGAATTTTGAGATTGGGTCTCACTATGAAAGCCAAGATGGCCTCAATCTCTTGATTTTCCTACTTCAGACTCCTAAATTCTGGGTTACAGATGTACCACCACACTTAGCTAGATTTTACTTTTAAAGACTTAAAAGATCAGCTTTCCTTTAAGCAATGATGTGTAATGTACTTAATTCTTTTATTTAAATTTATTCAACCATATAAAAACTAATAAATATGGTCTTATTTCAGATAACAGCATCTATGGAATCACAGGCATTCTATTGCTCTATTTGTCCTATTGTTTGCTGTAAAATAACCCTATGACCGCGGGCAGCGGGCTGTATCTGCATATCACCTACTATTATTTTGCATACACATATGCTATGCTTTTGGGGCTACAGAAGCCACTATTGTTTACCAAATTCCAGTTCTGAGATGGGTAACTTTAAGTGTTAACCTGGTTGGATTGGTAACCTAGACAATTAGTAAAACATACCTCTGGGTTTCTCTCTAGAGCCTTTTTTCAGAGATGATTAGATAATCAAGGTTCTGCCCTAATCAAATTGATGGTTTTGAAATCTGAACAGATCATTGGGAGATACTTAGAACTATGGAAGGCAGGGCCTCATTGGAAGATGTGGGTTTCTTGGTGTGTGTCTTTGAAGGGGTCGTCTTGGTCCTGTCCCTTCTTGCTACCCTTTCTGATCTTACCACAAGGTGAGGGGCATTGCTACACCACACCCTTCTACCATAATTGGCTGTTTCACCATAGACTCCGGAACACTGAAACCAGATTGGTTTCTCTGATTGGAGCCTCTGAGATCACAAGCTGAAATCAGCCTTTCCCTTTAGGTGCCTTTCTCGGATATTTTGTAAAGGAAAAGGTGACTAACTCAAGTTCTCTCTCTCTCTCTCTCTCTCTCTCTCTCTCTCTCTCTCTCTCTGGTTGTAACAAGAATGGAACCAAATATGTGGAATTCAGCCTACATTTATTAGATGCTTAGTATGTCCAACCTCACATGCTGTAAAAAGTGAAAATATGAATTGTGTTTAGCCTTTAGTCTTAATGGGTTTGGAACTAAGTGACTGGAGACTATCACCTCAATAGGAAAGTAAGATGTGGGTGGGCTTTATGCTCCAATTCCAGTTCTTATGTTCTTATGGTTCTTATGTTTGGCATTTGACATGAACTCTTTCAATGGAGAAACTGCATGAGCTCTCATCTGCAATCAGGGCTGGGTAACCTTTTCAAATTCAATTTACTCCAGTATTTGCCAGGGAATGCACGATGCTTTGGGGAATATGAAGATTATCATGGTTTATGGAGCAATAAACCAGAAACCAAAGGATGTAGTGGGAGGCAGAGTAGAATAGGACCACAGATGAGACGCAATTGGTGTATGCTTGAAGTTTAGGGGAAACAGAGTTCACTGCCCAGGAATGGCTCTCTGGTAGATGTAGCACTTCAGATGCTAAAGGAGGAGATGGTGCAAATGCAGTGATTGAGGGAGGGCCCAGCAGAAGGAAAGGAATCAATCAAAGAGGGAAACAGGTGCTTATTTTGAAAGAGCAACTCTCTTGTTTTGTAGAGATATGAGGGCAGGTGGGACAGTTGTGTTTCTTGTGGCCCTTGTGTACCCCTGAGGTACTAGACTGAATATAGATTTATTTCAATGGACAGTTTGGAGCCTTGGAAGGCTAGCGCATGTAATGAGCTGACCTTCTGGAAACAATGGGGTGCAAGCATGTAGTTTAAATAAGAGGAAAAGAAAGCAGCAAAGGACTGCAGTCATCCGGCTGGGAAATATTGAGGCCGTGAACTGCTACTGGGCTCCAGGTCTGGGGCTAGAGAGGCCCCGGGAGAGTGGAGTAGAAAGGTGTAAATAGTGTAGAGAAATGGACATTGACTGGTGACTAACTCAGCAGAGGCAGTTGTTTCTCTTCAATTACCAGGAACTCAGTGTCATCTGTGAGCGATGGGTAGTGGGGACAGTGATTGTCTGGTACGGAGACAATGATTGCAATTCTAGTGTACAATGGGGCAGGCAGCGGGTCGGACGCACAGATTAGCCTTCCTGTGAAAGAGCAGAGGCAGTCCAGGCTGCGGTTAATTTCCCATTTAATTTTTAAGTATGCTCAAGGATAAGTGGCAGTATCACTTCTGCATAGATTTTCATGGCCAAGAGGCAAGATAGTGAGCTGAACACGGGCATTATTGCTTTGAACTTGAACAAGGTTAATTTTCCCTGTGAAGCTGGCCCACTGCATTATGTGAGAAATCTCAAGAATAACACATCTAAAATATTTTTGCTTTAAGAATTTTATACACTGTATTCTGATCATATGTATTCCCCCACCAACTATTCTCAGACAAGCCCTATTCCCTGCTCACCCAACTTTGTGTCATTTCTTTCAAACCATCGCGTTCAGTTTATGTTGCCTACATACGATTGTCTGTGTTCCTTTATTGGAGTTTAGTTGACCTACTGGGAGGTCATACCCTTAAAACTGGCCCCTCCTTTCCCAGCAGCTATGAATTGCTGGACTTCGTACCAACCTCATCTTTCAATGCTGGGATTCTGTCTGACTTGAGATTTTGAAGGTCTTGTACACGCACCCACACTCACGCTGAGTTCATGTGTATAGGTCCCCTGATTGGATGACTTTTGTCCATCAAGTAGGTATTTTTACTCTTAAACGTCTTCAGAGTCGTGGGTGATTACACGGCAGTTTCATCTGCTTTTATCCCATGTTTTCTACCTGACAAGGGTCTGACATTTAGTGGCTGCGGGCGCATTTCTTCCTTCATACAAAAGACTATATGGCGGTTATGTTCAGGCAAAGAGAAGACAGAGGTTTATTCTAAGCCTAGTCTGAGATTTGATATTCCCACTGAAAAGCAAAGAGTAAGGCAGAAGTTTCTCCAGAGAACTCTGTGACTGGATGCTTAAAGCCCAGGCAATGGGAGATGGCTCATTTGCACCCTGGGCTGAGATCCCTACCATACACGGAAGGCCTGGGAATAGTGGAGTCCTTCTGTTTAACTAGTACTGGGTGGGGATAGCTCATTGGCCAATCAGTTTAGTTGAATCCAAGAACTCCAGGTTCAGCAAGAGATCCTGTCTCAAAAAATAAGGTGGAAAAGTAATCAAGAAAGACACATAACTCAATGTCTACCTCAGGTTTTCACACATCCACACCCGCCTACCAAAACACAGATACGATACCCCTCCTCCACCCCTCAATTCATTCTATTTTCATCTAGTATGTTTTCTTGATCTTTTGATTGTTCCATCTGATGCCTATCCCTGTAGCACCAGAGATGAGATGTACTGATTTTAATGGCAATGAATTGGACAAAGCAACTCTTGGGGGTAACTCTGTGCAGAGAGCGGAGGCTGGGTTCTTCTGATGGAAACATCTTTGGGAAACATGACTCACTGGTCCTTATCCCCATCACCATGCAGGAATTGGTCGAGTACCAGGAAGCAGCTGTGGGTCTACAGCTAATTTGGTGGTACAAAAGAAGGGAGATGGCATTGTTAAATGGATCTGCATTCTCAATCAGCGGAGATGCTGTTGCTGTCTCCTAGCTACTAGGAAGCTCAAGTGTACCCCAAGGATGCCACCAGATGTTTCTAAATAAGTACCCTACATCTTACAGTCTCAGATACTGAGCACTTAAACACACAATAGCTTTAAAATTGTCTGTTGAATACACACTGAAGTTTTAGGTTTTATTACTGGACCAAGGTTTAATGTAGTGGGTACAGACTGTTTAGAGTTGAATCCCACTATTATTGTACAGATGCATTTTAAGTGGAAGGCTGGTGAAGTGATGAGTATTTGATTTTCTTATTTCACCGGAAATTCTCTTTTTAGGTAACAGTGACTTTCAGTAATCTGACTGTTAGGAAATCCATGTATTCACATATACTATACATCAGTTCACTAAGGGCACATTTATTTGTTGGTTGCTGGGTTCTATACAGGAGTCTAAGAAGTCAGGAGAGCAGCCACATTTTGTAATTTTATGTTGCATCAAGCGGATGTTCTAGTATCCAAAATTAATTCTAAAATCCATTTTGACTATTTAATGATTTTGAAATCAGAATGCAATCCATGTACTTATTTGTCTATTTATTTATTTTTTTCAGGGATAGAAGTAGAAATTAGGGTCTCATACACAGCAGGCTAAATCTCTAAGTGTGAGTTATATTCTCAGCCAAGGGATATAAAATTTTAAATCAATGATATCAATTTAATTGGACATTTACATTTTCTTAAGGTACATAAAAAGATACATTTTTTGACTGATGTTGTGCTAGATTTGGTAAGAAATAGTTGTACAGTTCTAAACTGGCACCATACGTTGATCAGCATTATATCTTGATTTGTTGAGCCTCTGATTTAATGCGTTGATGTAGGTCAAAGGGCACCAGAACTCAGATGGGTGGATGTCCAGGTCCAGGGGAGAAAAAACAGAGGGTAGATGAATAGTTCCTGCTGTGTAGACAATAACAGCAGAATTGAGAGACATTTTCCAGCATCTCCTATCCCTGCATCTTCTCTCCTTTTCTGACCTGCTATATAAATTCAAGTGAGCCATGTAGCATGACTCTGTCAGGCACCAAACAGAGCAAGGAAAACGAGAAACAGCAGCAAGGGCTGCGGTGTGTGAAATGGAAATTACCAAGTGAGATCAAGGCCAGGGAGGGTACCCAGCAGTGCCTAGAGCTAACATAGGGGCAACAACATCACCTTATCCAGGTTCGACCATTGCTCATCTCAAAGACACTATTACTTTTAGTAATAAAAAATCCTGCAAGCTGGGTATTAGATAAGCACCATTTCTATCATTGCTTCCTGCATGAAACTGGCAGGTGACTTGTCTGACAGTACACAGGAAGTGGTGAAAGCAGAGCTTTAACTGTGGTGTACAGGCATGAGCATTCTCTTCATATTCATTGTGCTGCTCCGTGTCCCCAAATCTCATAATATACATGGACATTGCATCCAGTTGTTGGGTCCCCAAAAGCTGGCAGGGAGACTAGGAAGACTGATATGGAATAAAATCTAAAATCATGGTTTCTGAGCAAGATTCTACAGATGTCGTGAGGTAATTTCTGTGTGTTTGAGCCCAGGTGAATGGACCAGACCAAAAACATGCTAACAGGACAGGGAAGTAGTTGCTCGCCTGGTGAGCTAAGAATTTGTTACTTATGGGGTAGTGGTGCCCCATGCCTTTAATCCCAGGACTTGGGAGGCAGAGACAGGTGGGTCTCTGAGTTTGGGGACAGCCTGATCTCTAGAGGGAGTTCCAGGACAGTCAAGGCTATTACACAGTGAAACCCTGTCTGGACAAACCAACAAAACAAAACAAAATTCGTTACATTATTCAGAAACTCGAAAACCAGAAATGCTATTGTGTCTAAGATTCCAGAATTCAGTGCCTGGGTATTTTAATAAAGTCCAGGATCTTTTGGGAAGCTTGCTTTTAGAATGGGCTCAAAACCCATACTTGGAGCTGATGAACAATTTTAATGACTTTTGAAATATTTGGGGAAATGTTCTCATGCTGGTGAATTCTCTTTAGATTTTCCATCACAGGGACTTCAAGGAAGTGTAAAATGTTTTGTTTCATTGTTTAAAGTCACTGTATTATTTTCTCGGAGCTACTGAAGAGCCCTAATAAATTTATGCCAAAGATTGCAAGATTTCAAATTCCAAAGGTAACATTTGGGAACGAAGACAGATTGTGAGCTGTTCAGTTAAGCCTGTCACTAATATCTACCCACTCACACGACAGAGAAAAGCAGTGGGTGTATATATATATATATATATATATATGTGTGTGTGTGTGTGTGTGTGTGTGTGTATAATTAGATTTAAAGAACAGTTCTAACAAATGATTAGAAAAACCATCTTTCTAATGATATGTGGAGTAGGGCTTTTACCGTCTTGGTCATCATGATTTTTGCCACCAATAAGCGTTTGTTGCATACTGTATGTTGTCTTGGTGGGGTGACAAATAGGTTTATAAGATTTCATTGCATCTTTTAGAACTTCCCATATACAGTACCAAAGGCAAAGCACATGAAGAACATGCATGGAAGAAAATGGGTGTATTCTAATTTAGCATATTCATGAGTGCATAGTGAGAGGTTTATTGAAAGGTCGTAGGTGACTGCATGTAAGTGTTTTCAAAGGGTAGAATGCTGGAGAAGGTTGGTCAGTATCCCTGAAGCTGCATGTTAAGTTTAGGCAGACAAAGAGACAACCTGCATGTTTCAGAAAGGAAATGGTCCTGAAGGTGATACATTCATTGTTGCTGAAATCAGTGCTGTGGAGACCAGTTAGAAACTTTTGTGAACTTTAGAGCATGTGGTAGCGTGAGGGTGTCTGTGTGTTTCAATCCTTTGGGACCCAAGACTCACAGGCATAAATAGACACTAGACCAGTAATATATCTATTTCAAGTATCTGAGAATATGAGACAAGTGCGACCCAAGCTCTAGGCATTAATAAGCCAATTGCCCAGCTTTGCTGAGCTTCTGTTAAACTGTGGCAAGGGCTGACCCTCAGGGCAGGACTCTTCATGCATATGGAGAACATTCAGGTGAAATGCATGGCCGGCCTGGAGTAGGCATTGCTTGGCTTAGCAAGCTACTACTAACCTGGTGACCAAAACAGTGTGAGCTTGAATTCTCACATGGTTTTCAGGTCACTTAATCTAAATATTCATTATGGGTTAAATTGAGGTGTTCTCAAGGCTGTGTTCCATTCCGGAGCTGCTGGGGGGACTCCCTATAGGAGCACTACTCCTGGCTACCAACATGGAGCACAGCTTCTCACTCCCCACATGGAGCACACCTCTTCACTCCACAAGGAGCACACCTCCTCACTCCCCACATGGAGCACACCTCTTCACTCCCCAATGGAGCACACCTCCTCACTTTCCAATGGAGCACACCTCCTCACTCCCCAATGGAGCACACCTCCTCACTCCCCACATGGAGGACACTTCCTCACTCCCCACATGGAGCACAGCTTCTCACTCCCCACATGAAGCACACCTCCTGACTCCGCAGTGGAGCACACCTCCTCACTCCCCACATGCTATGTATCTCTGCTTGTGTGTGTGGGGGGTGCCTGTGGAGGCTGCGTCTAGCTCCTCTGAAGCTGGGAGCCACCTTGCATGGTTCTCCAGTCCTCTGTTCTCTCTCTCAATGACCCCTGCCATTCCCTGGGGTCGCTCAGAAAATCTGCAGTCATGGCCGCCATCTCAAGGCCCTTGACTTGATCATATATTTGTAAAGTCCCTTTACCATGTAAAGTAACAAGCTGACAAGCTCTAGAGACTAGAAAAGACATCTGGGGGGGGGACTGTTATTCAGCCTACCATACCACATTTTTATTTAAAAATTATCTTTTAAGTACCTACCCAGTGTTAGGTCCTCTCTGCTTCAAGTGGTCACAGAAAGTAAACAAGTCACAAGGCTTGCATCAAATAAACATGTAAGGACAGTGACAGTAAAAATCAGAGGAGCTGAGGCTTGCGAGTGTTTGCACTATGCAAGGTATTAGGCTTGGCACTTGCTGTGAAGTGTCTTGCTGACGTCTACCACGGCGCTGAGGGGAAGGTAATGCTCTTACTTCAAGGGTGGGAATGGAGGTGCAGAGAAGAGGGTAAGAGAAAAATCCCATTTTAGTGATGAGAGGACATACACCCCCCCTCTCCCACAGAGACTACTATTAAGAAGAAGTTAGTCTGTCTGAGTGTTTACCTTGTATAATTTATCATTGTGCACCTTCTGCCTCTTGCAGACCGTGTAAACCTTCTTTACAGTAGGCGCAGATTGAGCAGCTGAAGCAGAGCGGATCACAGAGCCACCTTGATGAGGGTCTGTGGACAGAATAGTGGGGGGGTGGGGGCAGACATTGCCAGGGAGAGTCCAAAGCCACTCCTTTGTGTCCTTGACAGTTGGGTTTAGTGGACTTGTACTCAAAGGAGTGGAATGTAATTCATCTATCACCATGATAATGGGGTCTGTTTTCCACCCGGGGGAGTGTGTGAATAGCAGAGGAAGACCCCAGTGCAAAGTTGTTTTCATGACTCCCGATTTGAAGTACATGGTGGTTCTCAAAGGCAGAAGAGAAGTTGCATTCAGGTGAGTCAGAGGGAAAGGCAGCATTTGACTTGTATTTATAAAATTTTAAAAAGATGTATTTTATATAACACACACATACACTCACACACACACACACCTACACACACACACACACACACACGAGGTGCTTGAGGAGGCTGGAAGACAGTGTCAGATCCACAGGAGCTGGAGTTACAGGTGGTTGAGTGCCACGGATTTGGATGCTGGGAGCTGAATCCTCACCGCAGAACCATCTTTCCTGCTCCAGCGTTTGACTCTCTAAGGCCACGTTGTGACTCCTCGCCTGTTCCAGGATCCCCTTTAGTAACTGAAACAAAAATTTTACGTGAAATTCAAGGCAGGGGTGCAGGCTGGACTCCAGACTGTGTCTCTCCCTCTCCCTATTCCTCTCTCCCTCCCTCCCCTTCTCTCAGGATGGTTACCCCAGAGTTACATCCCAGGCTGGGTTTCACTGGGATTCTGAGACTGGCTGGCTGACAGGGCCCAGGGAGAAGAGAAGCTGCAGAGGCTTCTGTCTGGAGTGTGCTGAGCCTGGTGGCATGGAGAGCTAAATACACCCACCCCAGCCTCCACGAGCTACCTGGCAGTTTGGGGGGCTGTTTACACAGTAGTAGCGGTAGTAGGGATGTGTTCTTTCTCAGATTTCCAAAGATCAGCGTCTCTCTCATCCCCTTTGGTGACACCATTGAGCTTGGGTATGGCTACATGATTGCATTTTAGACACATTTACGTAAGGATGAGAGTCTATCCATTCTGGATTTTTTAAAAGGACAGCCTTGACTTTCTTAAAATGGTGATTGATTGATCAGATGAATAACATGTGTAACTTATTCTTGAATGTTTGTTAGACTTTTCATCTACAAAATCCACAAATTAGAACAATTCATAGTTATACAACGGCAGTCTTCTCTCTGGTGTTATTTTTTTATTATCTCTCTCAGCTTCCTCTGCCTTGTCTTGCCTTCCTCTCCTCCCCTCCCTCCTTCCCTTCTCTTTCATGGGATAGACATTTGACTAGGAATTTGAGACTCACAATTGCTAGTTTCTGACATCCATGGAATTATGACCTGTGCTCAACATTTAAAAACAAATTTGTGTGTCTTGATTTTTTTGTTTTTGTTTTTATTTAAAATTTTATTTTAAACGTAGCAGGCCTCTTTGTAACTTTTCCAAACATACTTTTGATTTATCCTTCCCCACCTTCTCCTCTCCCTCATCCTCCCACCCCAGTTCCAACTTCCCCCTTCCACCCCAATCTTCCTCCTTCCACCTTCAGGTCGCATTCGTCGTATTACCGTTCCTGTTCCTCTTGCTTGAAGGCCCTCATTTCCTCTCTCATGGGCCCATTTCTAGTTTCCTGGCCTCGACAAACACTCTCTCTTTATAAATAAAAACTCATAAAAATTAGAAGCTAGTATCTGCATAGGAGAGAGAATGTGTGGTATTTGTGCTTCTGACCATGGACTGCCTCATTGAATATAATATTTTCCAGTACCATCCATTTCCACGCAATTTCATTTTTCTTTGTGGCTGAATAAAATTCCGTTGTGTATACATGCTGCCTGTTTATTATCCATTCATCTCAACCGATGTTCATTGGCCATCAGTTATGTAGTAGACACTCATTTATAGACTGGGATATAGGCAACCAATAAAACAGACAAAAAAACCCTCTTTAGGTGGCATATTTATTTTTTGTTGTAAGGAGGCACGGAATGAACAAGCACAGAGAATAGTTTCAGAAAGAAGGGAAACTAAAGAGCTGTGAGGAAATTAAAACTGGGATGCAGGCTCAAACATGGCTGGTGGGGAGATTGGCCATTTGCCATGAGGCGAAGAGATGGGAGTGTAAGGATCTGGGGAAAATGTTAGACATGGAGATTTTAGGGCACTGTCCCGGAGCTTGGAGATAAGATGAACAGACTGGAAGCCCGTGCCACTGAGGGACACATAGTTGGCAGCTCGTGAAGTGGGAGACACAGCAGGAGCCAGGACGTGAAGCACTAATATGATGAGTTGGTTTGTCCTTGGAGTGCATGGATGGAGGTTTTCAACAAGGTGGTGGGTGGACTAAGTTCACGTGTTGACTGGATTGCTGGGCTTAGATTGTGGCAGTTGGATTCAGGGGTGAAGAGACATGGTGGAAATCAATATCTCTTTAGAGGCAGAGTTCGCTCAATGAGCTGTGGGCCTTCAGGCAGAGGAGGGTCAGAAGCAACTGGAGATCGGGCTGAGTCCCTGGAAGAATGACAGCAACGCTAACAGAGGCACAGAAGTCTTGGGGGAAGAAGCAGATCTGAGGATGCTGTGTTAGCTCAAACAAGATTTCTCCTTCAATCATGTTTAATGTGAGCCCCTAGTTGGACACCTGAACAGATATATTGGACTGACAATAAATATAACCCATGTTAGAGACAGACACTTTGCTTTCAGAGGGGGGTAATTTTTGCTTTAAAAAATGTGGCAGTCTCTGGCAGTGAGCTGTAGTGTGCACATTGGTACTCACAGCTCTCTAGAGACTGAAGCAGGAGAATTCTAGTTCAAGGCCAGCTACATAGTGAGATCCTGCCTTAAAAGACATTGCTGAAACTTTTAACAAAGAAATTAACAGCTACCATCCCCAGGTCTCCCAAAACAAAAGCAACCATGGCAATTTAAACTGTGATGTCACTGTTGAGGAAGGAAGGAAACACTTTCATAGAGTGTTGACAGTCTGCCAAGCACTTGCTAGATGATTCGCGTTTATTATTCATGAAGCATAAGACTGAAGAAGCACCCAAGTATACTCTGTCGGACTCTGGAGGTAGATGGTGAAGTTCAGTTCCCAGCCATGCCTCTTACTAGTGGCATGTCTAGATTCTGCTTCTATGTAAAATGGAGTAGTGACTGTGCTTACTTCAGAGTCAATGCATGGAAAGTACTGGAAATGATGCCAGCTATATAAATGCACTCCGTGAATGACAGCGGGTTTTTTTTTTTTGGTTTTTCGAGACAGGGTTTCTCTGTGGTTTTGGAGCCTGTCCTGGAACTAGCTCTTGTAGACCAGGCTGGTCTCGAACTCACAGAGATCCGCCCGCCTCTGCCTCCCGAGTGCTGGGATTAAAGGCATGCGCCACCACCGCCCGGCTATGACAGCGGTTTTTATTGTCTCCATACGGTATACCTTAGAGACACAAGAGTAGCATGTAGTGGTGTTGCTTTAGAACTCTGCTTCATCTTGTTTACCAGCCAATGGATAGGATTCTTGCATTCTATTATTGGGTTTTGTCCTGATTCAATATTTTTGATCTGTTCTTGTTGCTGTCATAACAACTTACTGGCAGAAAACAAGCATTTTATTAATGTCACAGACCTAGGGCTTTAGAAATCTAGGCGGCACAGAGGGGTTGGCTTGTGTTCTGTGATGTTTGTGATTTCACCAGGGAAGATATGAAAGCTAAGGGGACTTGTGGGATGCCGGAGAGTGGAGGCTGGAATCACTGGAGTCATTGCAGCTCGTGTGACTGAGGCTGAACTTCTACAGGGGATCAGCCTTTAGTAGCTCTCCACATGAGCTGACTTGGACTTCCTCACAACATGGCCACCAAGTCCAATACTTAGTGTCCCAAGAGAAACAGACAGATGTGGCATGACTGTCTTTTCTACTTTAGTCATGGCTTGTCTAGCTTCAAGGAGAGGTAGCCTAGATTCCACATCCCCTTGGGTAGAATTAAAATAAATACAGGAGGGGAGAGATGGTTGTGGTCAGTTTGTTTTGGAAAAACTGCATTGGGCACAGAGATTAAGCAGGAGGTGATTTATGAGATCACCTGACCAAAAGAACCCAATACATGATCCTCAAAACATCAAGGAAACCATGTTTTCCATACATAACAGGACATTTGCACATATGAACTCACAGCGATTGAGAAGGCATGTATAAAATCTTTCACAAGTTCAAACCAGCTAGTATCCCAGCATGGAGGACTTGGGGGAGGTGAGCATGCAGCCCCATCTGTAGTTGAGGAGCTCTTGGCATTTGATAGCTGCTGGGAGAAGGAAAGTCAATTGTGTTAAAGGCTATGACTCCTAATAGATCAACCGCCCCAGGACAAACTGCCCACACAAGAGTAATGGGCATCACAATTAGACTAGATGTGTTTACAGTAGGGCAGGTCACCAAGAAAGGTGGGTATGGTGTGTGGGGGGTGGAGCTTGGAGGAGTCGGTGCAGGGGCATGAATATGATTAAACCATACTGTATGAAATCCTCAAAGAATTAATAAAAACATATTAAGGAAAAGAATTCAATATACTTCTAAATTCCAGTCACGCTCTGAGGCCAGGGTGTCTTCTGCAGATCAGGGAGTAGTCTTTTATTAATTAAAAGGTCTTGAGTGCTCTTAACATAAATTATTTTGGAATTCAAGGACCGAGTCGTCACAGCCAGTAACCTTTCATTCACTTAATGAACACCGAGTACAGTTGTATAGATTCTGAACTGTGCAAGCGTTTGTACTAATAGCTGCGAGGGTATATTGAGAAGCTATGGGAAGTCGGCAAGCTAACAGGTAGACAAATGCTTTGCCTTTCCATGAACTGGCCTCTGGGGAGGCAGAGGCTGCTGACAGTCCACCATGATAATTAAAACTAGTCAAAATAAGACAGAAAATGAGTTTAATGGCAACTCTTTAGTTGGCGTTGTAGCCCCTGTTCAGGTGCACATCTCCCATTCTATAGACATTGCCCGTTAATTAATCACAACTATAGGTAGTAATTATTAAGTGCTGGCATAGCTATTCAGTAGGCTAAGTATCCTGGGTGATACCATCCCTGGGCTGGTAATCCTGGGTTCTATAAGAAATCAGGCTGAGAATGCTATGGGAGTAAGCCAGTAAGCAGCACCATTCCATGGCCTCTGCATCAGCTCCTGCCTCCACATTCCTGCCCATTCCTGCTTGAGTTTCCTGCCCTCACTGCTTTTAATGATGAACTGTTACAAGGAACTGTGAGTAAAAGAAGCCCTTTTCTCCCCATGTTGCTTTTGTTATGGTTTTTCATCATAGCAATAATAACCCTGACTAAGACAAGTATGTTGGAGTAGTTGAAGGAGTCAGGTGGATCCCTGAGTCTTGTTGGCCAGTCTAGCTGAATCCATGAACTGTAGATTCAGTGAGAACCCTTGTCTCAAAACCAAAAAGTGGAAAGCAAAGAGAAGAATACCTGACAATGACCTCTGACCTCCACACACACATCTGTACACACCCCAAAACATAACCACACCTACATAACACACACACACACACACACACACACACACACACACACACACATTTAAGCTTGATTACATGTCTGTTAGGATTTCCCAATTAGTTGTATACATAAATACATGCCAGAAAGAACAATCAAACTGAGATCTTTATCTCCACACAGAATAAGAACGGATTAAAAATAATCTTAATGTATGACAATCTCGCTTTCCTAGAGCAGGTAGTGAAATTCTACAGATGAATAGCAATTCTTCATTTGGGATTAAAATAAATGTGAATTTTCTGATGCAAGGACACTTGTAATTAGTCTCAAATAATCTTGGCACTGAGCTGAACCAAGCCTTCGGGCTGCACTGGTTGTATACTGTGCATCTCTGTGTAAATGGCACTTTCTAGAATGATCAATATGGCAGCACTACGGGGAGGTTGTGGACCACAGCCACCCTTGATGCTTCAGCATGAACGACTTGACACCAAGCTCCCAGGTCATAAGAATAAAGAGATCTTACATGCTGTCATTTCCTAGGTCATTCCACCTTTCAGCTAGGGTGTCTCTTCTGGAATCTTGAGTGGATTCCTGGGAATAAATGAGTGAATGTTTTGATATAGTGTATTATATAGAATCCTTGGGTTAGATGCAGTTATCCTTCATGCCAGTAGCTGATTGGTTCAGCATGCTGAATGTCCTAGGATAGTCTCCCAAAGTAGGAGGCCCCAGTCCTCAGCGTTTAGATGCTGAGGTATTGTCTGGCTAGTTTCCTTTTGCATGCATAGCGCTAAGTGCAACCCTGGACTCCAAAGACTGGAATCTGAAGAGACTGAAGGACTTATTAGTGCCAAACTGAGAGACTCAAGCCTAGTTTCCAAATAAATGACAGCGTGGCTCCAGCAACTCTTTCACAGAATTCCTTGCAACAGAACTCAAAGATGATAAAAGATATCTTGATAGAGCTTGCACTTGAGAGTTGGATAAATGCTACCCTTGTATCTGGGTTCCGGTATTTGCCTTGGACAAGTTACTCAGATCTTCTGGTTGAAGAAATTGGGTTAGCTGCTATCCACAATGCCTTTAAAGTAGGTAATTGTATGCTTATGTTTTTGCTATAACTGTTTAACTACAGACTTCTTTATTTTGGTTTGTTTATTCACTGTAGTATTACAATGTATTAAGAGTTCCCTTATGCCAAGTACATTTAGTGTGTAAGAGTGAACTAAGTAAACAAGTTATCTCCCCATGGGAGGGGTTGTAATCTAGTGGGGCAGGTTCTGGGGATAACGGCATATTTAACATAGACCATCAAATCATATTCTTACTGCTGTGAGCCTTGCCGTGATAAAGAACAATGAGGTGGCCAAGGTCCTTCTGACAAACAGAGTTTGTAAGGGATGTATGTGAATATATTTTGAATTATTAGGATTTGGTCTGCATGACTGTGGAGGTGAGCAGGTCTCAAGATCTGCAGAATGAGTCAGCCAGCCGCAGGCCCAGGAGAGCCAGTGGTTTAGTTCCAGTTCAAGTCCGAAGACTCGAGAACCAGGGAAGTCAACCCAAGAATTCTCACTGGGAGATGAGTCTGGAAGCTGAAGAAAGCTTTTTTACTTAAGAAAACCTAGCCATCTAGTTCTATCCAGTTCTACAGCTGACTACATGACCACCCCATAATGGAGGATGAAATGTTTACTCAGTCCACTGAATTCATTGTTAATTTAGCCTAAAAACAAGCACCTTCTAAGGAACATTTGCATGGATAACTGGGCATCATGTGACCCGGCCAAGTTAACACAACATTAATGAGGTTATTTAAAGTGGTTAGAAAAGACCTCTCTGATATGGTAACATTTAAATGCAGACCCAAAAGGAAGGAAGGGGCTATTCATAGAAGATTGGGGGAAGGCCTTCCAGAAAGGGAAGAATATTAACAGAATGAAGTTTGGAGTAAAGATGGAGAGACGGAGTGTTGGGAGGAGAGAGAGAGCTGGAGGCAGAGGCCTTGTTTCCAGACTCTGGAGTCATGCTAAGGGCACAGATGCTGTTCTAGATGGCTTCTCATGGATACAGCTGTGAGGCTAAGCCATTTGTGGCCATGATAGTGGCCCTGGGACTTGATAATGAGGAGGTCTTGGATATTTTGACAAAGGCAGGTTTGGTAGTTTGACAGAAGTGGAAGCTTGCTCATTTTTACACATTTCCATGATTGGCATTCATTGTCTTAGTATATTTGCTGCTGCTATAACAAAATACCACAGACTCAGTTTTTATTTGAGAGAAGGAATTTGTTTCTCACTGTCGTGGAAGTTGAGAAGTCTGAGCTCAAGTTGCTGGCACCAGCGTCTGTGTCTTTGTGTCTATATGTGTTCTTGTGCTTCTCTTTGGCTCTTTTCCTTCTGTTTGCTTGTTTTGTCCTATCCTTGTTTGTTTTTACTTTATCTTATTATGATGATTTTAGATGTTTGTATTCTAATAGGACAGAGAAAGAAAGGGTGTGGATTTGGGTGGGGGGAGAAGTGGGAGGATCTGGGAGGAGTTGGGGGGAGGAAAACCATAGTCAGAACATTGTATGAAAAAACATCTATTTTCAATAAGAAAGCAAAAGATTCTGGCATCTATGGCCTCCCTGCTGTGTTATCCACAGTGGAAAGGAGAGAAGGAGAGGAGAGGGAACCTAACCAAGTTACTTTCGCTATTGGTTTTTAGAGAGGTAGTCATTGCATTTTAGCCAACTCATGCACATGACGATAAAACAAGGATGACTAAGAGATTGAGATAGTGTATTAGCTACTAGGAGTCTGAATGTTCATTGTTTCTTCATTAATCATGATAAGGGCCACATTAACTCTAGAAGAATCGATTTACTCAATACTGGTACCTTATACTTCCAATTGTACTGACCTAATGACATTTATTTACAAATGTAAGCCTGACCAAACCTGCTTTTGCAGCAAACCCACTCCTACAAAAGGCCTGCTCCCTGGACAGTGAGATTAGCTCACTTACAGGGTAAACCTTGTGTGCTCAGATTCCCTTTCAGGGTTATAAACTGGGGATTGAACCTAGGGCAGCACACATGCTAAGCACATGCCCTACTACTGAGTCACTTCCCAAGCTCCCTCATCTTTATAGGCACCACTCTTCAGCCCTGTCACTTTGGCCCTCAGGTTGCCAGCACATGAACCTGGGGAAACGCATCCAAACCATAGCCCAGAGCATGGTACTACTAGCTAGCTTTTGTATGGTGAGTGGCATGGTTGACGATTGTGCTTCTTTAGTCCGTAACTTGGGGTTGGCAGATAAAATACCAAATAGTCAGTGAAATTTGAATTGCAGAAGAAGATTTAAGATAAGTATGTTTCGGATAAAACTTGGGATACTCTTAAAATTTTGTTGTGGTTATTTATGTAAAGCATAAATTTAACTAGCTGTCCTGCATTTTTCTTTGTTGAACACAAAAACTCATCTTGAATGCTCACTCTTCAGTGGTTAAAGTGGTGATTTTTACCCACCAGCTCTAGGGATAATTAATGCATTTACTAAATTCTCTTAGAACATCACATAGGGTGCTGAGCGCATAGTAGGTTCTCATCAAATGCTGGTTTGATAGAAACTACAGCATGGTCTGAGGATGTAGCTCAGCTGGTAGGGTATTTTTCTAGCAGCCCTGAAGCCCTGGGTTGGTTCTTCACTGCCACATAAGCCAGCTGCGGGTAGCAGCGCACACCTGCAATCCCAGAACTCAGGACGTGAAACAAGAGGATTGAATGTTTGAGGTCATCCTGGGTTAATTAGCAATTTATTTATTTATTTTTATTTATTTATTTATTTATTGATTTATGTATTTATTATGTACACAATATTCTGTCTGTGTGTATGCCTGCAGGCCAGAAGAGGGCACCAGACCCCATTACGGATGGTTGTGAGCCACCATGTGGTTGCTGGGAATTGAACTCAGGACCTTTGGAAGAGCAGACAATGCTCTTAACCTCTGAGCCATTTCTCCAGCCCCCTTAATTAGCAGTTTGAGGCCAGCCTGGATACTTGAGACCCTGACCTTTAAAAAAAAGGAGAGAGAGAAAGACAGAGAGAGAGAGAGAGAGAGAGAGAGAAGAAAACTGTACCATATACTTATGTACAGAAGAAAATGGGTTTATATTGGCAGCTGAATAGATATGACCAGCCTGTACTGTACAACATACGTATAACAGAGAAATTGAGGACTTTGACATGTGCTTGTCGGATCAAACACCTCATGTCCATGGTGCAAATGTCTGTTGAGTGGACCGCCTCTGCATGGTGGTGTAACTGCGGCTGGCCCCTCAGGGGCCATCAAACATCTTTAAGTGGCAATGGACTCTCAGAAGGGCCCACAAATTCCGCAAGAGCCCGGCTGAGTCATTTGCTCTTTTAATTGGCTATGGCAATCTCTTTGCCTTTCTTTTCTCCTCTTCTCTATGAGGCGGGGGAGGCATAACCACAAGGCTGTTTCAGATGACCTCTTTCGAGGCAATTCAAGGACATGAAGCCCAAGGTGAATTAAAAATTCTGATGAATTAAACATGAGCTTGGATTTTCTGCAAACCTTCTATCCCTTGGCTCGAACCTGAGAACCTGAAGGTTAGATTTTACTTTCTATGAAAATGGCCCTTTTCATCTTGTGGTTTCCCCTGGTTGTGTTATACTGAAGGATCACGTATTAGCAGCTAACACTCGCTTAAACCCACGGGAGTTCTTTTATTCTACACCAATTACTTAACACTACTATGTGCTACTATTAAACATATAATTTGGTTTAGGTTTTCAAATACTAAATCTCATGGGTCCTTGGAGATAAATATGCTTATAGTGGCTATTCAGTTGCATCTAACTTGTCATAGAGATTTTGCCTGGTGAATTGTCTTGAGTCTGAGGAGCTATGGTGAGAAAGGATTTGGCTCTTGAAAATGTCATTCACTGGAGCAAGCTTCTGTCCGCCCTTGCTTTTGGACCCGCTACCCTGGAAGAGCATAAGGAGCTACATGAAGTTTGGCAGCTATCTGTAAGAGTCACACGAGGCTGTGTGTAACCTCTGAGCCCTAGGGTGAGTGCCTGAGCCTTTTCTACATCACACAGAGGTGGAGGTGAAGGTACCGCCCTCCATGCCCTACAGCCAAATAATTGCTTCTACCTCAGTTGCTCAGCTCCTGTGCATCACCGTCTCTGTTACTCAACTTTGTGCATCTGGTGCCCCAGTTACAACTGATGCTTGGTGGACTTTTGTGGAATTCCTATTTTGGACTTTAACTGAGGCATTTATATTCTGTGCGTTGAAAGTGGAATCACAGAAGAACCAGGAAAAGGTGAAAGGGCCCACTGTCAAGGGGCCTCCTGAGGAGACCCCCCCCCCCCCCCGCAGAAGAAATTGCTACCGAGAGAGGATATTTTGGGGATGGGATGAGATGTTCAGCAGCTGGTGTGGAAAATTCCCTAGGAGGCTGGTTCAGCCCCAAGATTTCCCAGGCAGTGCTGACTCTTGCCTTCAGCAGAGGCCAGAGTGTCTTTCAGACTTGGCTGTTACTGGGAATCCACGGAGCCATCTTATCGCAGGGAATCTAGTTCCTCAAGTTTTTTTTTTAGTTAGTCTCTTGAGTCCTTGAAGACTTCCCTAATCACAGCTATTACTATCTCAAAACTCCCAAGATGAATGGATTCGTACGCCTCCGACGTCACTGTCTCCGCAGCCTCATGAGTAACACTGTGGGCATCCTTTTTTTTCTAGTCGTTCTCTTCCTCCAACCCACACCCACTCCTCGCCTCTGAGAGCTACATTAGCACAGTAAGGCACAGAGATGGTGCTGATGTCAGCAGCACGGATGTGCATTTAGAGGAACCTTTTTATAGGGGCGATTGCCCAGAGGGTGATGCTCAAATGCGAAGCCGTCTTGTAGGATGTTTTGTACAGACTGTCTTCTCCCTTTGGCAGCTCTTGTTTATTTTTTGCAGCTTTTTAGGCGCAGTGAAGGAAGACATATCTAAACATTTTCTTTTCTACTGAAGTTTGTCTGAAGGTGGTTTCAAGTGGCTGCAATGAACCGGGAGCCCTGAGCAACCAGGCTGGCAAACGGGGATAGCTGGGATTGCTTGCAGAACAGAATCTGCTGGGGGCATTGAGCCTTCATCTCAGTGACCTGGAAAAGGGCAATGGAGAAGGCATACCTTATTTGACATAAGTAGTTTATTCTTTAAAATATACAGATAGAAGCCAAATCCAGTTTAGGTGTACGTGGAGTGTATTATTTAACACTTCCTGCAGAAAACCCTTTTGTAAATAGGTATCTTGCAGAGTGTCTATATCCATATCAAGTCTACTTAGAGTGAGACTAACCTGGTGTCTTCATAACATTTATCACGACAGCAGGGAAACAGGACAGGACCAGCTGACGAAGGATCCTGTGGGTTGAAAATGACAGCCATCCCCAAGGTGATGCCATTTTCCCTGAAGCCTTCAGCATCCCACCTACAGAGGCAGGACAGAAAGAAAGTAGTTATGAGAAGAGCACCTCCAGGTGTTCTGGGATGCACTAGTTACTTTTCTCAATGCTGCAACAAAATAACTGATAGCTAAATAGTGAGGAAACCTTTCAAGGGGAAGTCCGGACTGCGGGGGCTTGTGGTGCAGAGCTTGCTGTGTTTGCTCACACTGTGTCCGTAGTCAGGAAGCTGAAAGGTAGGTACCTGGTGCTCTGTTTCTTTCCTTTTTAGTCAGTTCAGGCCCCAGCTCATAGTATGGCGCTGCCCACACTCAGTGTAGGGCTTCTTTGCTTTGTTCAGCACTTTTATGAAAACACCCTCAAAGGCACAAGGGTGTGGTTCTATGGTGATTCTAAATCTGGTTAGGATGGCAATGAAGGCGAGTTAGCACATAGTAGAGGATTAATGGAAAGAAAGTCTGTTGGTTGAAGAGAAATGTTGAACGTGAAATTTAAGCCAGATGCAGAAGAGATGGGGGTGCAGGGAGGCATAGCAGGAGAAAGCAGAGGCAGAATATAGTCTGAGGGCAACGGGGAGAAAGCAGGAGGGAGAAGATGCTCAAGCTAATCTCAGTAGCTTGGTCTACTGTAACAAATACCATGGACTTTGAAAGGACAGAAATTTATTTCTCATGGGTCTGAGAAGTCCAAAGTCAAGACAGACTCGGTGTCCTGTGAGGGCCTGTTCCATGGTCCCTCTTCTTCTTCTTGCATCTTCACATAGATGCTGTTGTCTCTCAGATCGGCTCTTCCCTGTACAATAACAGCATCTTCTAGTTCCATGTGTACTTTCCTCTCTGGCTTGTACCTATAGCCTTCCTTTGTCTACTAGGAACTCTTTCTTGATGCCTCTAGGAGTTTTCATCCCCAGGGGTTCTCCCATATATGAGTACTGACTGAGTAAGAGGGTGGAGAGCCCAGTTCCTGGGCTTCAAAGTCAAAATTCTGACTCTGGAGCTCCCCCCCACAGGCTCAGGCAAAGACGGGACCTTCACTTGGAACTGTTCCCTTACTTGCTTCTTGCTTTCCTGTTTCTCCCACTCTCTTCCTGAGTCTTTTCTAAATCAATTAAGTTGCACTAAATCACAAGCAGCTCTGCTTTGGGGATCCATTACAAGCCCCTGGTGAAATGGGGTGGGGAATGACGGTAGTGGTGAGAACTAGAGGCCACAAGGGGCTTGGGGGTTGGGTAGCTTGTTGTTGGGTTATTGGTAGGTTAAAGGGGGTCTGGGCGAAAAGATCTGGGGAATCAGGAAGAGAATTCAGGTCTACCATTAACGTCCACAAAGAAGATCAGGAATGGAGGGGCTGAAGTCCTGAGTCTTAGAGGAGCAGGGGTGGCCTTGCTCTTGTGGAGATTCATATAATTTACCCAAAAGTCATGCATGGAGTATAAGGGGTCCTAGGAAAATGTACAGGCAGATGCACCAAGAGGCTGAAGAAATAGTCAAAGTTCTGAGCAGAGGCTTGGAGTGGAGGATGGGTCTTCTTCAGAATGGACTGAGATGGGACAATGAGAAGGTGGATCAGAGGAGAGGAGGAAGCTGAGAGTAAGAGAGATTGAAACTCTAGGGTCAGCTAGATGTGGCAGAACACACTTTGATCCCAGTACTCAGGAGGCAGAGGTGGGCAGGTCTCTGTGAGTTTGAGCACAGCCTGCTCAACACAGTGAACTCCAGGACAGGCAGGGCCGTGTAAAGAGACAAAACAAAATAACAACAATGACAGCTCCCCACAAAACTCTAGAGTTACAGACACCTGCTCTTTTGGTGTATTGCTCTTTGGTGGCTTTGCACTTTGAAGAGTGGTTCTTGTAACCTCTTAATGAGTGGTGGCCTGGACGTGGGGTGCAAGGGAGCATTCCTAGTGCAGAGTAGACAGCCACTGATTGAATGATAAACGGCAAATACACTGAGCGTCTAGGCCATGATAAATACCAGTGCGTTTCTCTCTTTAAAGTATTTATTGACAGTTCTTTAGCTACCTGTATTGGCGTGATTGATTGAGACGTAAAGAACAGATTTCCTAGACAAGAGAAGGAGTTATAGACTGAAGTTGTAGGGTTTTTCTTCCTAATAATAGGTTGAAAAACATTTTAACGGGTGGGACATTTAGCTTGTGTCCCACTATGGATCTGTAAGGAAAGTCGGTGATAGTGGTCAGCTATTTAAGGTCTACTTGAGTATGAAGAAGATTTTACAGAGTAAGAGAGAGCAGCGTGCGGAGGGGAAAGAAGGCTGGAAGAACGAGGGGAGCCATGTGCTCGTGGGCACTGGAAGCCTTGGAAAATACTGTGGGGTTATGAACAACAGCAAGGTAGGGTTTCTAGCGGGATTTCCTGGCTGTTGCTTGGAGACTAGATGGGGGGGGCAGTAAAGAGGTAACAGTTTTTGACAAGACTCCTGGAAGAGGGAAACCTCTAACTTAAAGGAAAGGCCCTGCCAGTGGTATTCAAAATAGGATTTCAAACATTCCATCCCAGGGGAAAGAAGATATTTTAGGCGATGCAACTGTGTGTATTATTTTTAATCCTAGAAGATGGGGAATGATTTTTTCCCGTGAAAGTGTTCTCGGTAATTTAGATAGCGGAGGGAAAAAACATGGGGCATAAATCAAAACATATTACAGAAGCATTTTTGGTTAGCTCACAAGAATCCCCAGTGGAGGCTGTTCATCTTTACAGTCTTGACCTTGGGGGTCAGGACAAAGGAGAGCACAATGGATAACTGGGTCCCCAACCCAGCAAATACAGGAGTCACTCTGGGTCCCAGGCTCTTTGTGCCTGAGTGGGTGGGAGAGGGTTTACTTTTTTTTGGGGGGGGGCAATAAATTCATCCTATCTACTTTCAGAGGTTCTAGCAAACCCACGAGTTCTAGTACAGGTATTCTATTGAAGAGAGGTTTCCGGTAATCAGGAAGGGTTTATGGTGAAGACAGACATGATTTTCTACGACAGGGAAAATTCATGTGGCACATACGCACACTTGTGGGTTAGGCCTCACGGATGACGCTGTATGTGCAACAGACAGAAGAGCCATCATTGCTCTGTCTGAGAAGCTACCTCTGAGTCGCCCCTCCCCACTGTCTCTGTTTGCTCTCAGCCTCCTTTGTGCATTATGCTCATTCATTGTCTCTTAAATGCTACTCCCTTGAGCTCATCTTTTACTCTCTTCTCACTTTATGGCTCCTCCTGGACTATTTCCTTCAGTCCTGTGGCTTCTGTACTACGTAGACACTCATCACAGTCATACTCAGGGGTCCAGATAGATTCCCCCTGAGTTCCAGTTCCTTGGGCTTGGTGTCTTTGGGACAGCTCCTTTGGATGTGCTGTGGGACCACAGACCCCAGTCTCCTGCATTTTCTGCCTTGCAGAACACTGTGCTCTGTGACTGCTGCCTCCAACACTTCCACTGATCGTACGGTCCTGTGGGTTTTACTTACTTAATATCCCTTGTTTCTCTCCTCTCCCTTTGTCTTCTTTGTGATTGCCCAAGTTAAGGGCATAATGTAATCCAGCAAACTTACCTTTTTTGGAGCATGTGTGGTGTCTGCAGACTTGTGAATAGGTGTGCATGCTTGGCACAGAGATCAGAGGATGGCATTAAGCGTCCCCCTTTACCACGCTATGCCTTGTTATTTTGAGAAAGGGTCTCCAGCTGAATCAGGAGCTTGTGGTTTTTGTCCATGCTGTCATCTAGCAAGCCCCAGCATCCTCCTATCTCCGTTGCCTTCAGTTCTGCTGTTACAGACACACAAGGGACACAGTACAGCTTTTATATGGGTGCTGGGACCTGAACTCTGGTCCTCATGTTTATGTAGCAAGTGTTTTAATAGCCGAGCCATCTCTCCAGCCCCATCCCACGAACATCTACCATGCTGTCTCCTTCACAGGCTCTTTCCAACTGTTGCTAGACACAGCTCGCTTGCCCCTCATAGGATTCTGTGGCTCTTCTTGTTGTGTTGGTCTTGATGGCTCTCCATGCTCACTAAGAAGACTTAAACTCACCAAGCCTCCTGCTGTTTCCAGCTTTGCCTTTAAATCCTGCCTCCTGACCCACAGACCTGGTTATGTTTTAAGCATCCCTGACTGGCTCACAGTCCAGTGTGTTTGTACCTGTGGCTTGTTTCCCTTCCTTTCTCCCTCGCCTTGCTCTATGGCAGACTTCTGATCCTCTTTCTATATCGGTGACACCCTCTCTCTGAACCCTTTCCTGGCCCCTGTGTCCTCACACATCCACCCAGCACAGCCATTGCACGCCTGTTGTATTGTTTGCACAGATCCCACAGTCCTTTCCACTCTGGATGATGTAGAAGGCTCATGTTCATTGAGTAGCAATATGCCTTGCCTCAGTGTGTGGGCCCTTCTGAAGAGCATTCTGCTCCTTTGCCTTCTCTTGTTGAGAGAAGGAGTGTGTTTGGAGAAGAATCAGGAGAAGAACAAAATGGGGGAATTAATCTCTCTTTTTCCAGAGTGTTTGCTTTCTGCATCCCGTAATGCTTTTTAAGAGCTATGGAGCCATATTGCATTGGAAACTCATAGCAGGGAGTAGACTGGGTGACCATTTCTCAAGCCCTAAGAGCCTTATTCTCTGGGCTCTTCTCACGCTATTATTGCTGTTACCTTGCTTTAATAGATGCAGAACATCTTGGGACGATCAGGAGAAACCATGTGCTTACTAGTCCCCCAAATGGAGTTGCTGGCCCATTAAGCCTCAAATGAGCCCATTTCCTTTATCATCCTGTGTGGGGTGTGCAGTAATGGAGCGTGGCAAGAAAAGCCTCACAGTCCTGGGTGTCTTCAAATCCAAGTTTCTTAGCCAGAAGGGAGGCAGACCAGAGGGGAATGTTGCCCGTTTAGGATGAGAAATGAATCCCTAAGAATCATTGGTGATATTATATAGATTTATTTTGATCTAAAAAGTCATTCTATATAGATGAATAAAACAGCGTTCTAGCACTCCATTGAGAAAATGGAGTGTTTGGAACACAGTGCCGTGTCTCCTTACTCTTTTCTAGAAATCAGGCTCCCTATGGTCCTCAGATCATTTTGTCTTCTGAGAGCTTTAACACTCGAGTCTGGATGTCTGCCCCTGAAAACATACAATAGCCAGAACTGCTTCGACATGCTGATTTACCAACATCAACTTCTCTTTGGAGCAGATGTATGAACTCAGTATTGTAAATGCTGGTATAGATGAATGGATAAATTCAGGAGTGGAACAAATTCTAGTCACGAACTCCCAACTTATAAGAACTCGCAAGTTTCATCTTGAGGCAGAGAGGTGGGTGCGTGACCTTCCAGGGGGGTGGGTGATCAAGGAGGACTTCTCAGTGGTGGTGATATATGTGAGCTGCTAGAAGTTTATCGAAAACGGAGTAAGAAGAAGGGAATGGGGGAACAAGGCCCTGTTTCTCCAGGGCAGTGGTTTCGCTAGGTGCCTTAGTGGGGGCAGGCTTGGGTTTGTATGGAGCAAAGGTTGTTTCAGGGGTGTGGAAGTGGGCGGGACAGGGAGACAGGTGAGTGCCAGGTCCTGAATGGGAGTCTTGGAGCAAGTCATAGAGAGTCTGCTCTTTACCTGCCGCAGATTTGCTTCCCTGGAGAGCTCCAGGGAGCTGTGATGTTCAGGATGGAACTAAGGGAGAGGGGCTAGAATCTGTGGCAGTGATTCAGGTCAGAGGAAAATGGGCATCTCGCTGAGGCGACAGGAGAGGGCAGGGATGAGGCAGGGGCCCAGCCTGCTCTTAGCCACCTCTTTCTCTTTCAGTTGGCTCTTTAGAGTCTTAGATCTTGGTCTGTTCTATCTTGAGTTTATTTTTCAAAGGTTTTATTATTACATAGTAATTATGCATAATAATGCGTTTCACTTCGCCATTTCCATACATATATATTTTGACCACGTCAATTATCCTCCTCTTCTGCTTTCTTTTTCTTTTCTTTTCTGTGACTCAATAAATTTCATCATGACATGGGCAGAAGGGGTTATTTCAGGAACTTGGACAACTTACCAGTGGCTGCTGCACTAGGTAGGAAATCTCTCCCTCCCCCAGCAACTAATAAGTGCTTATAGATCCTCAGGATGGGTGGGAATGCTGGAGTTTCAGATCTTTCAAAACTCTGTTGTGTTGAGTTACCTATGACTGCTTTCATACCTGCTTATAATATACTTTGGGTCCTTCCATTGGATTCCACTGCTCTCCCCTCTCCCACACTCTAGTCCCCGCTGTTCTTCTAGACAGTCTCACGTCTACCTGCCTGCTGTCTGTAGGCACAAGATTTTGTATATGCCTCTGTAAAATCTTAGGGTCCACAAATGAGAGAAAACATGGAATATTTGTCTTTCTGAGGTTGACTTAATGAACTCTATGTGATTATCTCCAGTTGCATCCATTTTTCTGCAGTGACGTAATTTCATTCTTTATGGCTGGAAACAACTCCACGTATACTAGTCCTCTGTTGACGGACTGCTAGGTTGCTTCCATAGCTTAATGGTTGTGAGTGGAGCTGTAATAAGCTACTGAAGCTTTGGGAAGGACGGGTTAGAGAGAGCAGCGCTTAACTCCATCCAAGTCATAGCCCCCCTTCCAGTGTCCCTTTGTGGGCATGCTCATTGCGTATACAGACTGGACTGTATTGCCTTTCTCAAAGGGACTAGCTCCATTGCCTTTACAGTAAGGAAACTTCACACACAGGAGACACATGGAAACACTACAAGCCACGTTCAGCTGCTGGGGTATCCGGACTCCTAGGACGGCACACTCCCTTCTAATGGCTGGCTTCTGGCTGCCTTAATAGTTACAGGCAGGTGTGGTTGGAGTGCTGGGGGTGGATTTGTTTTCTTTCACCAATCCTGCCCTCTTCTAAACACCTCAATTCCATCTGGGTCTAGGGGAAGCCCTTTAAGGAGTCTGGGTGAGCTTCAGGCTGGGGTTTGTAGGATACTTGGTAGAGGCTGATGTGCAAGTGTCTTGGGAAGGGTTTCAGGCCTTGGGGGTGGAAGGAAAGAGATGAGAGAGGGAGGGAGGGGACTGGATTGCCATTTCCGGTGAGTCCACTGACAGTCACAGCTGCACTCGCCTGGATTACCAGCAAATCCACTTTGCTGGATGATGCTGGAGGCCCTGAGGGGGCTGTTTCAGGTTCTCCACAGATCTTTAGACCTTCGGATGCTGTTAGCTTCCAACACTGTGACAGTGGAGGCACTCGAGGTTAGGCGTCTGGAGACAGAGTAGAGCCTGCCCTGTTACCAAAAAGGTCACTCAAGATCGTCTCTCCGGGCTACAGTTTCCTTACCCGTGATGGGAAAATAGGTTAGAGTCTCTGTTCTCCGTGTAAAGCCTTGAGATCCATGTGTGCACAAGTGGGAGCCAATTCAGTTTTTCACTCCGAAGGCAAGGGGTGTGTCTTACTCATTTACGTACTCCCGGTACCAAGCGTGGTACAAGGCAAGCTCAAATGTTTGTTGATTGGCTTTAAGAATGAACAATACAGTAAAGCTTACAGGACGCGGGAAAACCAAGTAATATAAAATTACTAGGAAGTTACTTAAGCACCCAAAGTCTGACTTCCACCTGTGCTCCTGTTTCCAGCCCCGCACAGGTAATGAGGACATGTTCGGAATATTCACAAGAAAACATTTAAAAAGGAATGGAAGGGGAGTTGTCTCCCAACACTGTCTTTATTCTTCGAGAATTTCATACGTGTATGCACATATTTTGACCACACCCACCTCCCACCCAATGTTTCCTTTCTCATCAGTTCTCTGTGACCCTTTTACTGCCGAATACCTTTCTGTGGGAGCTGTGACGTGTGGTGAGCCAGTGTGTTATAGGACCTATTCGTTATTGATACACCCCAACACCTATCACTGCTAGGAAATAGAAGGAGACCCCCCACAGACCAGAAAATGTTTTTTTATGCCTGTCTGAAACAAAATCCTTTCTGAGTTTTGAATAGAAGGGCCTTGCTTCTTATTTGTTCCTTTCCTTCGCTCCACTGCGGAGGTGACTCCCAAGTCAGACTGTTCTAGCGGCAGCCCTGGCTCTGCCATCCCGGCCACTTGACCTTGGTTTAGTCATCCAGCCCATCTGGGTCTCATCGCCTTTATCTTTGTGGCAGAGCTGTGATGGCCCTGAGCTGCACTTGCAGGCCTCCCATTGGAGGGCGTGTAATCGACCAAGAGCTTCTGGAAGCTTCTGTGAAATATTGCCGGAGCTGCACAGAAGGTGTGCTTCTCATGAGCTCTTCTCAGCCAGGATCAAACTCGCAAAGATGCCCTGGGAGACCCAGAGCTTCCCGGATGGCTGACTTTGGCTCAAGAACTCTTTGACAGATTCTCCAGATCTTTCTTAGACTGCAGATGGCCCAGAATGCTTATAACCATCGCCCTCTCCTCTCTTCTACTAGCAGTGTCTGTTGGCTACTCTAGCCAACCAGACAGTTCCTCATTTCTTTTCATGTATGCATTCCCCTTAATAAAAATATGAACACATTTAGCTCCCTTTTGGCACTGCTTCTGGGAGGATCTGAACACACGTAATGTGTTAAACGCCAGGGTGAGGATCAATGCAATGGTGTTAACAATGTTTCTTAGAGTGACAAGCATTGGCTGGGGCTCTCACCACCACCACCAGTACCACCACCAGCACCACCAGCACCACCAGCACCACCAGCACCACCAGCACCACCAACACCACCACCCACCACCAGCACCAGTATCATCACCACCACCAGCACCAGCATCATCACCACCACCAGCACCAGCATCATCACCACCACACCACCAGCACTACCACCACCACCACCACCAGCACCACCAGCACCACCACTACCACTACTACCACCACCCTGACCCTATCCAAATTCGTTTCTTTGTAAAAAAAAAAAAAGACAGAGACGATCATGACTCATCTCAGGTCACTAGGCAACTTCCTGCGACAGTGAGAGCAATTCTAGTTTATTGAGAATAAACAGAGTAATGAAAATATCCTCTGAAAATTTATTCGACCTCAAGGGGAAGCAGACTCCAAATCCATTTCTAGCTGCTGAAACATGCAGTCATAAAGCAGCCAACTCCATTTTTAGTCAAATGCACAAAAGGTTTTGTAATGTTCTGAAGTCCCCGCCAGGACTCCTGACATCTGCGGATATACTCCAGTCTGCAAGCCGGGGCAGCTCATGTGCTGGTCCTGAGAGCCCTAGAATGTGAAAAAGAAGTGAAGTGATTATTTACGTTTCACAGACAAGCAAACAGGGAAGCTAAGTGACAGTTTCAAGGTCACCCAGTTGATGGTTTGGGGATAAAACTGTTTTTCTGCTGTGATGCTTTGCACACTGAGCCATTTTTCAGATTTGATTCAGACTCTGTTCCTGGGGACAGTCCTTAGCAAACGGGTACAAAGAGCTGGCTTAAAGCCTGAAAGACCGTTCTCAAGTCCAGTTCCACTTAGCATTGGGAGTGCTGGGATTTCTAGAACCATCTGTTCTGTACTGTCTGGAAAAAGATCTACCTACAGTAGTTTTGGATGAGTTTGTAAGTATGTAGCAAGCAAATGTAAAAGAATCAATACGGAGTAACAGATAAGGAGAAAATAGAACAACATCATCAAATCGGGTGCTCACACCTCGAGCAGAGATGATGAGCATAGCCTGATTCAGAAAACAAACAAAAGGTAACATCATCAAATTGGGGCCGGGGCTACAAACGTTCAGCATAAACTGACTAGGGAAGCCCATGGGAGTCAGCTGTTAGGGGGTTCCAAGTGAGAGTCCCACACAGAACAGTGTGCCCCTTCTTGGGAGGCTTCTGAGTTAATGAACAAAGAGTAGCAGAGAGAGGTCACCAAGGCACTGAAATCACTGAAAGCAGTGGGAAGCCAAGGCAGTCAGCTGGAGTCCTGAAGGCAGAGTTCCGGATAGAGCAGCCCCTGCATTATTTCTGTGGATGAGCTTCTGTCCTCCTGTTCCCACTGCCAGCATGTTTATTCTATAGCAGGAACAATAGCAACCTCATGGTTGGCCTTCTTGTTGTCTACAGTATGGTTAATGCCCTTAGATTCTTGCTGTTTTTTTTTTCTTCCTTGGTCAGGAAGCTTTTTGCAGGATAAAAGGGAAGAGCTCCTTGCTTCCAGCGTCTGCTTTTTTCTCCTTTTTATTAGCTTCATGAGAATTTCATACATAATGAATTTTGATCACATTCATTCCCTTCCTGCAAGGCCTGCAAGATCTGCCCCTTACCTCCCCATCCAACTCTTAGGTCCTTTAAAAAAAGTCTATCTAGTTCTGTTTGTGCTGCCTGTATCCTCTTGTGTGTGTGTGTCTTCTTCCACAACGATCCCCGAGACTTGGGAAGAAGGCTTGTGATGTAGTCGTCCCATTTAGGGTGGAGAATTCTGCTCTCATTCATTCTCTCACCTCGATATATTGTGGACCCCTGGGTTAATAAGATCTATCACAAAAAGGAGTTTCTCTGATGGGGTTTGAGAGATGCACCGCTCTGGAACAATTAGTGTTTGAGAGTCAGTTTAATATGATGTCTATGTAGTAGAATAAGAGTGGAGGTTCTTCCTCGGGGTCTATGGCCTGCATAGCCACAGGCCCTTGATGTTTTCAACATCAAGGCTTTAGATAGCACATGACAATTTACCTTTATACTGTGCAATATATTTGGCCTTTAAAATGTTTATGTGATGTTATAGACTTTTGGAAGTTTATTTTGTAATATACAAAGAAGATTGATTTAATGCATGTGGGGCCAAATGCATGCAAAAGCTAGTTAACTCGACAGAGAGAGAACACGCAAATAAATAAGATCAGAAATGAAAAGGGGGACATAACCACAGACACAGAGGAAATTCAGAGACTCATTAGATCTTACTACAAAAGCCTGTATGCCACAAAACTAGAAAATGCAAAAGAAATGGACATTTTTTTAGATAAGTGTCACATACCAAAGCTAAACCAAAACCAGGTGAACGATATAAATAGACCTGTTAGTCGCGAAGAACTAGAAACCATTATCAAAAATCTACCTTCCAAAAAAAGCCCAGGACCAGATGGTTTCAATGCAGAATTCTACCAGAACTTCCAAGAAGAGCTAATACCTATACTCCTTAATGTATTTCACAATATAGAAACATAAGAGTCATTGCCAAATTCCTTTTATGAAGCTACAGTTACCCTGATACAAAAACCACACAAAGACCCAACCAAGAAAGAAAATTACAGGCCTATCTCACTCATGAATATCGACGCAAAAATTCTCAATAAAATACTGGCAAACCGAATCCAAGAACACATTAGAAAAATTATCCATTATGATCAAGTAGGCTTCATCCCAGAGATGCAGGGCTGGTTCAACACACGCAAATCTATCAATGTAATCCAGCATATAAATAAGCTGAAAGAAAAAAAAAACATATGATCATTTCATTAGATGCTGAAAAAGCATTTGACAAAATTCAACACCCCTTTATGATAAAAGTCTTGGAGAGATTAGGGATACAAGGGTCATACCTAAATATAATAAAAGCTATTTACAGCAAGCCGTCAGCTAACATTAAATTAAATGGAGAAAAACTCAAAGCCATCCCACTATAATCAGGAACACAACAAGGATGTCCACTCTCTCCATACCTCTTCAATATAGTGCTTGAAGTTCTAGCAATAGCAATAAGACATCATAAAGGGATCAAGGGGATTCGTATCGGAAAAGAAGAAGTTAAGCTCTCGTTATTTGCAGATGATATGATAGTATACATAAGTGACCCCAAAAACTCTACCAAAGAACTCCTACAGCTGATAAACACCTTTAGTAATGTGGCAGGATACAAGATCAACTCCAAAAAATCAGTGGCCTTCCTATACACTAAGGATAAGGAAACAGAGAGGGGAAATTAGAGAAGCATCACCTTTCACGATAGCCACAAATAGCATAACTCTGACCAAGGATGTGAAAGATCTATGTGACAAGAACTTTAAGACTTTGAAGAAAGAAATTGAAGAGGACACCAGAAAATGGGAAGATCTTCCTTGCTCCTGGATTGGGAGGATCAACATAGTAAAAATGGCAATTCTACCAAAAGCAATCTATAGATTCAATGAAATCCCCATAAAAATCCCATCAAAATTCTTCACAGATCTGGAAAAGACAATAATCAACTTTATATGGAAAAACAAAAAACCCAGGATAGCCAAAACAATCTTATACAACAAAGGAGCGTCTGGAGGCATTACCATCCCTGACTTCAAACTCTAATACAGAGCTACGTATTGAAAACAGCTTGGTATTGGCATAAAAACAGAGAAGTCGACCAATGGAATCGAATAGAAGACCCTGACATTAACCCACAAACCTATGAACACCTGATCTTTGATAAAGGAGCTAAAAGTATACAATGGAAAAAAGAGAGCATCTTCAACAAATTGTGCTGGCAAAACTGGATGTCAACCTGTAGAAGAATGAAAATAGATCCATAGCTATCACCATGCACAAAACTCAAGTCCAAATGGATTAAAGACCTCAATATCAGTCCGAACACACTGAACCTGATAGAAGAGAAAGTGGGAAGTACTCTACAACACATGGACACAGGAGACCACTTCTTACGTATAACCTCAGCAGCACAGACATTAAGGACCTCATTGAATAAATGGGACCTCCTGAGACTGAGAAGCTTCTGTAAAGCAAAGGACACTGTTGCTAAGACACAAAGGCAACCCACTAACTGGGAGAAGATCTTCACCAACCCCGCAACTGACAAAGGTCTGATCTCCAAAATATATAAAGATCTCAAGAAACTAGACCGTAAAAGGCCAATCAACCCAATTATAAAATGGGGCATTGAGCTGAACAGAGAATTCTCAACAGAAGAACTTCAAATGGCCAAAAGACACTTAAGGTCATGCTCAACTTCTTAGGGATCAGGGAAATGCAAATCAAGACAACTTTAAGATACCATCTTACACCTGTTAGAATGGCTGAAATAAAAAACACCAATGATAGCCTTTGTTGGAGAGGTTGTGGAGAAAGGGGTACACTCATCCATTGCTGGTGGGAATGCAAACTTGTGCAACCACTTTGGAAAGCAGTATGGCGGTTTCTCAGGAAATTCGGAATCAACTTATCCCTGGACCCAGCAATACCACTCTTGGGAATATACCCAAGAGAGGCCTTATTATACAATAAAAGTATATGCTCTACGATGTTCATAGCAGCATTGTTTGTGATAGCCAGAACCTGGAAACAACCTAGATGCCCTTCAACGGAAGAATGGATGAAGAAAGTATGGAATATATACATATTAGAGTACTACTCAGCAATAAAAAATTTGGACTTCTTGAATTTTGCATGCAAATGGATGGAAATAGAAAACACTATCCTGAGTGAGGTAAGCCAGACCCAAAAAGAGGAACATGGGATGTACTCACTCATATTTGGTTTCTAGCCATAAACCAAGGACATTGAGCCTATAATTAGTGATTCTAGAGAAGCTAAATAAGGAGAACCCAAAGAAAAACATATAGGCATCCTCCTGAATATTAACCTTCAGCAAGCGATGAAAGGAGACAGAGACAGAGACCCACATTGGAGCACAGGACTGAAATCTCAAGGTCCAAATCAGGAGCAGAAGGAGAGAGAACACGAGCAAGGAACTCAGGACCGTGAGGGGTGCACCCACACACTGAGACAATGGGGATGTTCTACTGGGAATTCACCAAGACCAGCTGGCCTGGGTCTGGAAAAGCCTGGGATAAAACCGGACTCTCTGAACATAGCGGACAATGAGGACTACTGAGAACTCAAGAACAATGGCAATGGGTTTCTGATCCTACTGCATGTACTGGCTTTGTGGGAGCCTAGGCAGTTTGGATGCTCAACTTACTAGACCTGGATGGAGGTGGGGGTTCCTTGGACTTCCCACAGGACAGGGAACCCTGATTGCTTTTCGGGCTGAGGGGGGGGGGCTTAATTGGGGGCGGGGGAGGGAAATGGGAGGCGGTGGCGGGGAAGAGACAGAAATCTTTAATAAATAAATAAATTAAAAAAAACTAGTTAACTGTAAGCTTTCATTTTTCTCATAGTCACGTCTTTTTCTTGTTCAGTTAGCTTGTCTATCTCATGTCCAACTGCAAGATTATTCATTTACTCAAAGGTTTAATTTTTTAAGACAAGATCTGAGTAAATAGGGAGTATGGGGACCTTGGGAGAGAGTTGAAGGGGAGGGAAGAGGCAGGGAGGGGGCAGAAAAAATGTAGAGCTCAATAAAAATCAATAAAAAGTTTAACATTTTAATACTTAATTTACACACTTGTTTTAATCATAACACACCCCACTCCTCCAGCAGTTGGGTTCCAGTTCTTTGGAGTACGGTGCCATGACTACTTTTGGTGGCTTCAGAGCTTTATAAAGATATCAGTCAAAGGACTACAGGGCTTTTCTCTAGGGGGCACTAAGAAGAGGTGGAACATATGATATTTAGGATCAGGGACGTCAGATGATCAAGTTGCCCTTGGTGGGAAGTGATCATGGTGGCCAAGGATTGGCATCCTTTAGTCAGCCTTGTTTGAAATTTTAGAACTCAGAACCTGGCTAATATCTATCCACAAATGATCAGAAGCCAAGGGCACAAGGCAAATTAAAGGATCCAATGTAAGGACTGATGTCTCAGCATTCAGCCTGGGAGGGACAGGACAATATATTGGTGCATAGCAGTTTGCTGAGCTCTGGAAGTGGGGAACCCAATCCGCTATCTAAGGAGCCAGGAGGCACCTTGCCTAGCCTCTCATGTCCATTCAGTGTTAAGCAAAAGCTTACTGTCGAGGTAATTAATGCCAGTGCTTATTGTTGGTGGTAATTCTGAGCTTGTGATTGCATGCAGTTTAACATAATCATTACTAACAATGACTGACAACAGCAATAGGAAACAAACGCCCTTTCTTTGGCGCTATACCAAGAACTGAAATGGACTTCCTCTCTCATCCCAGCATTTGGGAGACGGAGATGGAATTTCAAGATTAAGTATAACCTGGGCTACATAGTAAAACCACAGCTGTGTAAATAAGAAAGACAAGGAAAGAGTGATGATCTCTGACTCCAAAAGCATACAGACTTGTGGGAAGACAGGCTGTGGAGACAGAGTGGTGACCCTGCACAGAAGAGTTCAGAAAGATTTCACAGAGGAAGAAGCAACTTTGGGCTGAGAACCATGTAGGTATGAGTTTGCAGATTCGTGGCTGCTATATGGTGGTTAGAACAGGGTGCTGCTGTGTGCAAGGCCAGCTTTTCTCTACTGGTGCCTCATCATTAATTTTAGTTTGACAAAGCTTGTTCTGTGCTGTGTGCGTGAGACTGCACTGTGCCAACTCTCCTCCGTTCCCTTTCTAATGCCTTATCAGGTCATCATTGGTTGGCTGCCTACTGTGCGTCAGTCACCATGCTGGTTCCTGGGGACACAGAAGAGAGGGGGCTGATATGATGCCTCACTATAGATCTTTTAGTTTAACGAGGAATCTGGGAGGTGAGTTTGTTATGTTAGAAGCCTGGGGCAGTGGGTGCTGGGCCAGGGAGACCAATCTAGCAGAAGTATGTTTATTTCTTTGGACCACAAACATAGCGGCCTCAAAGAGCAATTTATAATTAGCTGGTTTCTTCTAGAGGCTGTAGGGGAGAACCATTTTCTAGTGAGACCGTATCTCTTGGCTCACAGCTGCACGACTCACTCCAACCTCTGCCTTTGCCTTTATTCGTCACCTGCATGGCTGTCCTGTGGTCCTGTGACCACACCCACAGTCTAGGATAGTCTCTTCACTTCAACATCTTTGCCCACATCTTGTCACATAAGGTAATGTCTTCGCAGGTGTTGGATTAAGGTGTGGGTATCTTTGGAGGGTATTATTTTCTGCCAACCTTGGGGTGAATGGGAAGAGGTACTTCAAGAAGTAAGGTTTCAGTTGGGTAGAAGTAGAAATGGGGAAGTGACTTAGGAGCCTACTAGGTTGGTCTAGACAAGACATGCCGATAGCCTGCATGAGGCTGTTGTCATGGACGGGAAGGCAGAAGTGCTGGAGCACAACTGTCCTAGACCAAAAAGACTCTCCGGGGGTGGGCGTCTACAAGGGCAAGTGGGAGCCCCAGTTCAGTGCCTTTAGAGGAGGGCCAAAGACAAGAACGCCTGACTGGATGATTCTGATTTCTAGGCAGTGTGGAGACCACGGAGAACTTTGTTTTCACATTAAGTCCAAGAAGAATTTAATATTGAGTAACTGTTGAACAGAGTAATATCTAGTAAAAGGTGGATGGGTTGTCAGCATGGTTTCAAAGAGAAAAACGGATTTCTAGGGCCCAAAGAAGCAGATATTTATAGCAATTGATTTTTCTAAACAACCATGCCTCCAGCCAGGTGTGGTCCTGATCAGGTCAGGCCTATTTTCAACGACACGGTGACATGACAGAATCACCGTGACAATGCCAGTCTAGAGATGGTACCCCACGGGGGCAGTATTATTTGTCACATATGCGCTAATACCTTATTTACACAACAGCCCGGGTGCTGCCCAAGCAGAGGCCATAATGAGGGTCAGGATAATGAAAACTAGAATGTATCTAAGTGCTGTGATGCTCATTGACGCACGTGTGCCATTAACTCTAACCTCCCGCATGGGCAGAGAAACTGCCAGCTTAATGTATTTATTTTTACAGTAATGAAATTGCCTTAATAGAGACCTGGGGACATTAATAAATTTTGTGTTCCGAGCACCAGGGGAAATTTCATTTCTAGTGGCTTCTTATTGGATGACAACTGGAGAAAAAAATTCCATTGCTAATAGCTCAGAAGTGGTTACACCAAAGTCATTGCATTTCCTATTAGGCAATGCACTCGGGATCTATTTTATTCTTACTATTTTTTTTTTCAGGCAAGAGGGCTAATTGACATAAACCATCACTCTTGCTTCCTTCCCCAATTATAGCCACCTATCTTGGCAAGTCCCAAACCTCTCTACTGTGCCTGACCTTTGACCCTTCTTTCTTAGCCTGGGATCAGTGTCTTCCCTTCTTTGTGAGAAGAGAGGCTTTTGATTATGCACGCCTTCACCTCTCTGTGTTTGTGTGTGTCTTTTGTTTTTCTTGGGGGGCACATATATGTATGAGTATGTATTTGTATGTGGATTTGTTTGCATGTGGGTATGTGTGCCTCTCTCTCTCTCTCTCTCTCTCTCTCTCTCTGTAGGTCAGAGTCAGGTGTTTCCCACTGTTACATTATTGCTTGGAATCAGAGTCTCTCAATGAATCAGAAACTCAATGGTTGGATAGACTGGTTGACTAACCCAAACCAGGCATTTGCCTGTCTCCACCCACAGTGCTAGGGTCACAGGGGTGGGTTGCTTCACCTGGATTTTTTTTTTAAGGCAGGATTTCACTGTAGTTTTGGAACTTGTCCTGGAACTAGCTCTTTGTAGACCAGGCTGGCCTCGAACTCACAGAGATCCACTTGCCTCTGCCTCCTGAGTGCTGGAATTAAAGGCATGCGCCACCACCGCCTGGCTGCACCTGGCATTTTATGGGTTCCAGGGATCAAACTCCGGACTTCATGCTTGCCTGCACCATTTCCCTGTTGTCCAAGATAGCCTGTTAAAGTCCCTAGATGTCTAATATGTATATATTCCATACTTTCTTCATCCATTCTTCCATTGAAGGGCATCTAGGTTGTTTCCAGATACTGGCTATTACAAACAATGCTGCTATGAACATAGTTGAGCAAATACTTTTGTTGTATGATAGGGCATCTCTTGGGTATATTCCCAAAAGTGGTATTGTTGGGTCCAGGGGTAGGTTGATCCTGAATTTCCTGAGAAATTGCCACACTGCTTTCCAAAGTAAAAAACAGTGACTTCTTGAATTTTGCATACAAATGGACGGAAATAGAAAACACTATCCTGAGTGAGGTAAACCAGACCCAAAAAGAGGAACATGGGATGTACTCACTCATATTTGGTTTCTAGCCATAAATAAAGGACATTGAGCCTATAATTCATGATCCTAGAGAAGCTAAATAAGAAACCCAAAGAAAAACATATAGGCATCCTCCTGAATATTAACCTTCATCAGGCGATGAAAGGAGACTGAGACAGAGACCCACATTGGAGCACAGGACTGAAATCTCAATGTCCAAATCAGGAGCAGATGGAGAGAGAGCATGAGCAAGGAACTCAGGACCGCGAGGGGTGCACCCACACACTGAGACAATGGGGATGTTCTATCGGGAACTCACCAAGGCCAGCTGGCCCAGGTCTGAAAAAGCCTGGGATAAAACCGGACTCTCTGAACATAGCAGACAATGAGGACTACTGAGAACTCAAGAACAATGGCAATGGGTTTCTGATCCTACTGCATGTACTGGCTTTGTGGGAGCCTAGGCAGTTTGGATGCTCACCTTACTAGACCTGAATGGAGGTGGGTGGTCCTTGGACTTCCCACAGGGCAGAGAACCCTGATTGCTCTTTGGGCTGACGAGGGAGGGGGACTTGACCGTGGGAGGGGGAGGGAAATGGGAGGCGGTGGCGGGGAGAAGGCAGAAATCTTTAATAAATAATTAATAATAAAAAAGTCCCTAGATGTCTCTTTTGTACTTGAACAGAATAACCGTGTATCTCACTTCTGTTTACTTTTCTTCAGTCTGAATAATAGGCTTGTTTTTCAAGTATGATGATTTGTACATACTTGAACATGGGAGCCGAGGGAGCAGATGAGGTATAAATAAATATAGATGGCTTTTCTGTTTGGGTCCTTCCTTGTAGGACGATCTAAGTGTTTCTAACTCACTGCTAGTCTTCCCTTTAGAATCAGCACTCCTGATGCTCACTTTTAAGAACTCATTTAAAAACTAACAGCCAAAACCAGGTATTTAACAATGGATCAAATTCTCCCCCTGCAGTCCTGGTAAACGAGTTTTTCATCCTTACATTTGGGAAGGCTGCTGAAGGAAGACATATGTTCTTTGTTTCTGATGGGTTTAGTGTATTGTACTGATGAGCAAATTCTCTCCTCTTCTCTACCTGCTTCCCCAGTGGCCGTGCCTGCAGCAGCTCCACCAGCGTGCCAGCCCAAGAGTGCCACTAACGGGCAGCATCCGGTTCCCCGCCTCTCCATTTCCTCCCGAGCCACGGTGGTAGCCAGGATGGAAGGAGCCTCCCAAGGAGGCCTGCAGACAGTTATGAAGTGGAAAACGGTGGTTGCCATCTTTGTGGTGGTGGTGGTCTACCTCGTCACAGGTGGCCTTGTCTTCCGGGCATTGGAACAGCCCTTTGAGAGCAGTCAAAAGAACACCATCACCTTGGAGAAGGCAGAATTCTTGAGAGATCACATCTGTGTGAGCCCCCAAGAGCTGGAGACATTGATCCAGGTGAGCTGAGAGTATGTATCTAACATACAGCAGCCTTTGGCAATGGATGGTGGACAGATATGGCCTTTGTGGGTCAGGGAAATATTCTCTGCGGAAGTCACATTTGTAATATTTCTAAGAAGTCAGCAAGTGAGGGACGTGCCAGTGTGGTAGTAGAGGGACCATGAGATGGGACTAGGCTGTGTTATGTATCATTATGTTTTCAGATATGGTGACCAGAGGTGGCAGCAGGCAAAAGGATTTTAGATTTTTCAAACTCAAGTCCACTAATACATGTTGATTAACTCTGATTTTGTCATTCTTCAGGAACCATATACCTTATTTTTGAGACATTGTCTCTCACTAGACTTGCACTAGTCAAATAGGTGAGTCTGGCTGCCTGGTGAGCCCCAGGGATCTTCCTTACCCCGGCTCCCCAGTGCTGAGATCATAAGTGTATACCACCATGCCTGTTTTTTTGTTGTTGTTGTTATTTTTTCATGGATTCGGGGGTTGGAACTCATCGACTCTTATATTCTACATATGAGTGAGATTGAGTCATGGTTTGTTTACCTCTTTGATTCCTCTGTTACATGAACAGTGTATACACCCAAGATGATGTTATAATAATTGACAAAGTTCTATAGACATCTGTTAGGAAGTGGGCACTTTACATATATTATTTCATACAACCTTTACAACAACGATAGTTGTAGTTTGGATATGATGTATCCTGAAAGGCTTAAACACTGAAGGCTTGGTTAACAACTGATGAACTTTTAAGAGCGACTGTATCATGAGGACCAAATCTCATCAGTGGATGGATCCACTGATGAATTCATACCTTGATGGAATTACTGGGAGGTGATGAAAACTAGGAGGTGGTGTCTGATGGAAAGAGAAGGTTGGTCTGGACCTGCTTGTCTCAGGCAGATCTTGTCCTGGCATACTCTTGTTGCCCTGTCTTCCAGTTCCCTAGCAACCCTAGGATGAGTAGCTTTTGCTCCGCTACACGCTTCTTTCCACGCTGTTCTGCCTCAACACACGCCCCTAATAATGGAGCCAAGCAAACATGGTTAACACTTCCCAACTGTGACCAAAACAACTCTTTCTTCTTTTAAGTTGACTTCCTCAGATACTTTTCGTGGGGATGAAACTAACACAGTGTTCGATGATGGCATTATTGACCTCACTCATTGAGTGAAGAAACACATTCTAAAGGACTGAGTAACTTTCTAAACACTGAGGTGTCAGCTATGTGGGATTCAGAGTAAGGGGTTGTACCTTGTCTCATTCACTGAATTCACAAGTCTTGTTCTATGATGAACTTGATTCTCTCTCAAATATGTGCCTGCATTCAATCTTTCCGTTACTTATGAACTAGAGAAGAACTGGGGTGACTGCATTTAACAGAAAGAATTTTTTGTTTCTTTTCTCCATAGTTATTTAGTATTAGTCTTAGACTTGGGATATTTTCCAGTCTGTCTGCTATGACATAGAGTTTATTATCATGCCTATCTATAGTATTTATCACAATACACATTAAGTAGTTTTAGTTGCCAATAAAAAATTAAGTCATTGTGTTTGCTCTTCAAGTCTTGATACTTCACGTGTGTGCAAATATCCATGCTTGTGGATTAGTGCGACAACTGCTCACTTTGTCCCTGCCCAGCACTGGATATAGAGCTTCTAAGAAGCATAATATTTAAAAGTGATTTTCCTTAATAACTGGAAGGGTTTTATTTGAGTTGTGATCTCTTTGAGAAATATTACTGCATCTCACTGTAGTTGGGAAGGAGTGACCAGTGGATAGAAATTTAGATTTCGGTGCAGATTACTTTGAAAATGTGATAAATCAAAGCTCGAAGGCATAGTTTACATTACTGAGAGCAAATACAGAGTATTCGGAACAGCAAAATTCTGACAAAATGCCCAAATAGTTTGGAATAACCAAAGTTGGGATGGATTTTCTGATAAATTGAATCACTTTTATACTGTGGCATGTCTGAGAGACTGATAGTTCACTGTCCCTGAGAGTCAGAAAATGATAGTTATTATGAAGGAGATGGTCTCATTCATCACTTCTTCGGGTCATGTATCCATCTATGTATTCATTCTTGAAATTGCTACCGAGCTCCTCTGGGAGCAAGTTATGAATTGGGTGCTGGAGTTAGATAGGACGAGACCAAGACACAGCTTGAGGAAATTGCTAGCCTCCCTGAGCTCTAATTTTTATTATCAAAAAAATGTAAACTCTTCTGCCCTTTGGATGCTGGAAGTCTAAAAGCAGGAATTCACTAGGAAGGGTTTAGACTGTGTCATTATAAACATTCCAAAGAGGCTGGTGATGGATGCAACTGTTTGACTTGCTTGGAGCATCAAATAGTAGTTCTTCTATGGGGCCAGTATTGGAATTGATAGACCGAACCCACGGTCTTGCAGATGGTAGACAAGTGGTCTAGCACTGAGCTGTAACTCAAGTCTCAAAGCGGCATTTCCCAAGGGAGGTGTGGAAGTATGGAGTTTGCCTCCATGGTAGCATTTGACTGTATGCAGAGACATTTTTGGTTGTCATACAGCCAAGGTACTATAGATATCTCATGGTTAGAAACCAGGGAGATCACTAAATAGCTTACAAAATACAGGAGTAGTCTAGTCTAACACAAATTAGTTGGAAAGATCTGGAAGAAGAAGCATGTAACCAATAATCTGAATTCTTTGAATTAGAACTATTTGAAAAGAGTTAGACCCCCAAAAGCCAGGAAATCAGAAGTCTAGGGATGTTCTGTGGGTATTTATCTCCTTTAATCCTACAGCTATCTATCCCATAAAGATTGTCTTTGGTGCCTCTCTATAGATGTGGAAACAGACACCAGGAGGTGAAGTTATATGCTCTGAGTTACCTGGGTGGTAAGTGAACGATGCAGGGTTTATTGGTAGGCACGTTGATTGCCCATCTCATACCCTCCACCAGCGAGAGAGGTTCATTTAGGTAGATCATAGCTGAAGGGCATCTCAGTGACTTGAGAGAAAGCTACAATGGTCAGCACAGCTTGGACTGAGATGGGTGGGAGGAGGCGAGCAGAGATGAATCTGTGGGAAATAGACGGGTGGGATTTGAAGGCCCTTCCCATACTTTTCAGAGGAGTTTGGAATTTATACTGTAGGGCATGGAGACATGATAGAAATTTCATTCTAGAACAGTAAGTCTTTTACTGAAGAGGAGGATGGATTGGAGAGCGGAGAAGTTGGAAGGCCAGTAGGGAGAATATTGCAGCACCGTGTAATGTAAAGGAGGGCAAAGATTGCGGGTGCTAGAGTCAGATGGCTTTGCCCTTTCACCCACTGACCTAAGCTCCTCCTTATTGTAAAGGGAGTAGTCATCGGTTCTCACTCGGATTCCAGAGAACACGGACATGATCAGGGCTTGGTGGAGAACCGGCATGTCACTGGCATCCAGGAACTGCTGTCTCTTTCCCCGACCAACTCTCTGCCTAGCCTGCAAAGAATGTAATGAAATGAGCAAAGGTGACCACGCTCATGCATTTCTTTGGCTGTGGAGTAAGGCACCTCCAACGTGCTTTTGATGGGATTGATACGACAGTCATTTGTTCTGAGAATTTCTTTATCCCTGACACTCTCCCTTGTCACAATCGCTTATCTCCCTGTTCCCAGTGCAATTGCATCAGACACGTTTGCACCGACTAGTCTTGGTGAAAGCCGTAAAGCATGCATCTTCTGCAGTCCACAAAGCATAAAATCATGAGGAGGCTGCAGTCACTGACATGGGGGAAGGAAGGATGCTTCAGCTGTATGGATGACGATTTGCTGCAGTTATCAGGATTTGAGTTCTTGGGTGCTTTATGTCTTCAGTGGAACTCATGTGGTCACTTGGCAGCTGTTTCTTCTGATAGACGCACACTGAGAAGGGGAGGTGTTTTAAAGGAGAAGGTTTCTGGTTGCTTAATGCCCACCAGGGAGAACATTTTCCCCTCTCCCATTCTAAGTGCCTGGATGTAACAAGGATTTATTTTGCCCTCATTAGAAAACATTTCTTGGGTGTAGGTTGGTTCCATTCCAGCAAAATAAGTGTAAGCGCGCTGCGTCAGTGCCGGAACACTGACTTTCTTGACACTCCACTGCTGCCTAAGATAGATTGCTTAGAACTCCCACGACGTTAACACTGGCATCTTCTGTTTGTAGCCGTCTTTCTGTCCTAAGAATCCTGTAAGGTCCCTTTACCTGACAGGCCTGGTCCAGACTGTGGTGGAGTATGGGACAGTGCTCACTCTCCTCTTCCTTTCCCTCCATGGCTGGTCCAGTGACTCTCTGTTGGCAAATGGGAACTTTCTTATTGGATCTTACTTTATGATTTTTCTTTTTAAATTTTAGGTGGTTTGTGTTTGTGTGTGTGTATGCATGTGTGTATTTGTGCGTGCATATACACATGTGTATATATGTGTGTGTTTATATACATGCGTGTATATGTGTGTGTATGTGTGTATGTATATATGAGTGTACGCATGTGTGTATGTATATGAGTGTGTTTACGCATGTGTGTAACTGTGTGTGTTTGTGTTTATATGCATGTGTATATTTGTGTGTATGTGATTATGTGTGGGTGTGGTGTGTGTGTATACTTGAGGGTAACAGAAGAATGCTTTAGATCCTCTGGACCTGGAGTTACATGAGGTTGTGAGTCTGTGTTTACTAGGTACCAAACCTGGGGCCTCTGGAAAGCCAGCAAGTATTATCACCCACTGAGCCATGTATCCAGCCTATTCATGGTCTCTCATGTATTTTCAACATTTCCAAATGGAGTCTCTGGTGCTTTACTCAGAACCAGGACCTTGATCAGTGTTTGATGAGTACCACTTGGCACTTTCCTTGAGTATTAGTGGTATGGTTGAGTGCTAGGGAGTTTCCATATTACTGGCTCCATGTGGCTCTTTCTATGCCCATGTAGGTGGCCATCCTCACTGCCCTGTTTTATAAAGGGCAAAGTTTTTGCACCTCTGTAGTGGCAGGAGAAGAACAGGCAGGACTTGAATCTTGCCTTCTTAATCTTCAGGCTCTTTTAATTAGATCCCCGCTTTGGTCAGACACAATGGGCCAGTAGAATATGTACAAGATTAAGAGAAATATTTCCCCATTAAGGGAAAATTCACTCTACTGGCCTGATGGGGAAGCTTTTATGTGAGTCTAGGTGCTTGCATTTGGGCATGTCCCACTGTCTCCTCCCTCCGTCATGGACTTGTAATCTTCCTGACCACAATGTCTACGACAAGGTCCTGGGGCTGGACAGTTGATCTCTGATTAATCATCCTTCTTGACCTTGATCCCACCATGCTTTAGTCAGAGGATTGAATTTAAGATGTGGGAAGTTGCATGAGAGAACTGGGTGTGAGCATTTTGATTACAGTGGCCAAAGCTGCTATTGTAAAGATGAGAGGAGGACGAGAGATGACAAAGCCATCCCTTTAGAATCAAATGTGAGGTAATTGCACGATCAGTCCTCTATGATTTTCTGAGGCTACGGGATTTGCCATCTTCTTCTGCTGACACCTTAACCATTTACTGATTCATTCATTCGGTGACCATGTTGCCAGTCACTGTATGCCGGACATGATTCCAGATCCTGGGGATAGTAGGGCCACTCAGAGACCCATGGCGTCTTTGGGCTTTGGGGTTTATAACTAAGACAACCTACTGGGCCAGTTGTGTGCTTCTGGAACAATTATTAATTGTTATTCACCTCTTTCAAAAGAGCCCTGGTTTTAAACATGTTATATTTGTAGATAAAGGGAGAGGCAAGCCTTATGAATATTAATTATCTTATAAATATTTGCAAGTAAAATCGGGGTGAAAGGGGAAACTAAAATCCTGGGGCACCCCTTGCTTCTCTCTCTCTATATATACATGTGCTACGATGCCTGGCCACAAAATCCTTTTTTAAAAATCTAATATTTTTGTTGTACTGGATGTTCTACCTAAGGCCTCAAAACAGACTAGGCAAGATGAGTCCTCAGTTCTAGAAAAATTCTTCGGTTGCTATGAACTACAAGTCCTTCGTTTCTGGTTTAGTTGCTAATAGTGCATCTCCCAAAGCTCTTTCTCTCTTGCTTGCACTGCAGCCTCCTGAGCCTCCACATGTTTAGGAATGAAACCATTGTAAAGTAGGCATGGTGTCTTAGTCAATGTTCTATTGCTGCGAAAGGACACCATGGCCACGGCAACTCTTATGAAGGAAATTGTTTAGTTGGGGCTGGCTTATAGTTCAGAAGTTTAGTCCATTAGCATCATGGTGGCCAGCATGGCAATAGGTAGGCAGACATGGTGCTGGAAAGGAAGCTGAGAGCTCGGCATCCAGATTGGCAGGCAGCAGGCAGAGTGAGTCACTGAGTTTGACTTGTGCTTTTGAAACCTCAAAGGCCACCCCAGTGACATACTTCCTCCAATAAGGCCACACCTCCTAATAGTGCCACTCCTTATGAGCCTATAGAGGCCATTTTCTTTCAAACCACCACACATGGCTTCTGAGATATGCATGCACCAGGCTGTGATTTCAGAGTCCCAAACAAGGTCATCTCTGCGTTCTCCCTAACCTAGGCTGCTCCTCATCCAGCCAGCCCAGACAGGTGACCTCTGACAGTGACAGCTGGGTTCTTAGTGCCCAGGGACATGGCTCTAAGGGATGATATAATTCTCCCAGGCAGTCAGAGAGGCTGCCCTTTTGTCAGCAAATCAGTCACAGAGAAAATTGTTCAGTGTGTGCTGGATCAGGCCTGGTGCCCCTGGCCTGCCTGTGCAGGCCTCCACTTCATTATTGTTATTGCTCCCCCTCCCCTGCCACCTTCTGGGGCTGTTGGTTCTGCCACTGTTTTGTGATCTCAAGCTTTTGAGCCAGATATTAAAGAGCTAATAGAAATTGGCATGGCCCTGAAAAGTAGCAAACAAAGATTAGGTGTTCCAAAAACAAAACCCCCAAATTCCCAGAAAAACAATACCAAAACCCCAGAATTAAATGCTAGCAAGTCTGCTTTTCTACGAAAATGTGCCTGTGTTGGCTTTTGTTAAAGGTGTTGCTGTATATATTGGGGAATGATGAATTTTTGATGGTGGTTTGTATAGTTATTCTTATTTTTTCTAATCATTGCTCTTCATTTGGATAATTAATATTTGACTACTTGTCATGAAGCAGATACCACGTTAGGCCTTAGCAGTTCTAAAAAGTATGAAGCAAACACTGCCTGTCCTTCAAGAGCCTTGAGCAGAAATTGTATGGCTAGCTCATCTAAGCTTGGTGCTTACTGCTCATTGCGTTGGGAGTGCGCCTCATCTATCCACTCTCCCTGGGGATCCTCAGAGAGGTAAGCAACCAAGGGACAGAGAAACAGACAATGCACTCAGGCTTTGGTCAGAGGAAGAACTGAGATGCAGACAAGACTGCGTGGCTCCAGAAACTTTGCTTTTTTAACCACAATGCTCTATTTCTGGGTTGAGGAGACTGACTTGGCTTGGATGGAGTCCAATGTGATTGGTTTAAATAATTAGGAAGCACTCAGGCTCCCATTCATGGAAAGGGAGCGTCTCAGACTTGACCTCCAGGACCCCTGTGATGGGGTCATGCACCCGTGAGTGGGGTAGACAATAATGACGGGTTGCTAGCTGGCTTCTGCAGGAATATGATTTTGGGTCTAAACATAGGTATTAGGACTAGGCCAGCACGTTCTGTCTGAAATTCAGAGCACAAGAGCTATCATTAAGGGAAGATTTTCAGTCTGTGTTGAGAACATTTCTTTTTCTCTTAACAGAAATAGGAAGAAGAGGCAAAAGCTTGTGGGCTCAGGATGACCCCCAAGATTGACCTTAGGGTTCTTTAAAATGCGAGCGATTGTGTCGGTTCTGAATTATCCGTGTCTTCCTGCACAGTGAAAGAACAGTCGAAGATTAGAAAAATGTTTAGAAACTCAATAGAAAGTTGCCTGTAGAAGACAGGAGAGGGCTAGCATTAAAGACTTTAAGCCATTTTAGCCTTGCTCCATATTAATTATCATAACTCTGAACAAATTACTTCTGCTTTTTGTGGTCTCATTTGAGAATATTCTCATTGAGAAGAGTTCCATGTACTATCCAGGGTTTTTATGATAACCAAAGAGTCTAGCATATTGCACATGCTGGTTACTATCATTACTTTTAAGGGTATTCTAGAACTTTCTTTGGAGTGCCTCTGATTTACACAACTTACTTATTTCCCAATAATCAGACTGTACTTATCTGAGAGAAGCTGGGAGTATGTGTGGGCTCATTCTTTTCTGGGCTGAGGTCAAGGGTGAACACTAAAGAACAACAAAGGGTCAAGCAATGGAGTCAGGTACAGTGAAAGCAAGGGGCCCCCTGGAGCCATAGTTTTAATCATCTACCAAGTTCAGGCTCTCTCTAGTACTCTCTCTCTATGCTCACACCGCTTACGTAGACTAGTCAGTGATTTGATTATCTATTTATTTTATTCTAATTCTCCTAATTCCATCTTTTTTGAAATCTTTTTTTTTTTTTTTTTTTTTTTTTTTTTTTTTTGGTTTTTCGAGACAGGGTTTCTCTGTGGTTTTGGAGCCTGTCCTGGAACTAGCTCTTGTAGACCAGGCTGGTCTCGAACTCACAGAGATCCGCCTACCTCTGCCTCCCGAGTGCTGGGATTAAAGGCGTGCGCCACCACCGCCCGGCTAATTCCATCTTTTTTATTAAGTGTTGGTGGAAGGGGACATGCACGTCACTGTGCCTTTGTGGCTATAAGAGAACACTATCAAGAGTCACCTCTTTCTCGCCATGTGGATCCCAGGGATCAGACTCAGACAGTCAGGTTTAGCAGCATGTGCCTCAATCTGCTGAGCCATCTTGCCAGACCGTAGAGCATCCATCGGATATTCTCCTCAAGGCCAGGGTAATTTTCAACATTCCTTGGAAATGGATCACTCGGTTTGTAGAGGCTGAGCCCAAACTAAGACGAAAGGGTAATGTTTAGTTTGTCTGAGAGTTTATTGATCATATCAGTGTTGACACATATATTCTTGTTGTCTTAGTAGGCTTGGTGCTTTCATTGTGGTTTGTTTTATTCTTCTGAGCAATCAGGTGGGGGAGAAATTTTACTCTATCTTATGGCACAATTCAGAAAGACGTTAAATAAGCTCCCCCAAATGTCATTGGTCCACTATGACAATATCTAGCTAAATTAGTCATTATATTCAGGCATTAATGAATTGAGTTTTAGAACCCGCTTGCCCCCCCCCCCCCCGATCAAAGGATTTACTTGGGATCATGAGAAAGTCTAGGTTGTCTTAAAACTGTGGGCTAGGGATGTCTGCTGGCCCATCCTGGCTTTCTCTAATCCTATAAATAGATCCGCTGCTCATCTACCTTCTGCAGGTGGCTTTCACTTTAGATTTATTGTCAGGATATAAAGTCCCGATGAAAGCTTGCTACCTGCCTCTCCTGGGATCTGAGGAAAGGTTAATATTTGCACATAACTGAATATTCAAAGCAGCAGGAAAGAAACCCCACGGTGATAGTCACTATAGCCCCGCCCCGGGTGCCTCTCTCTTTGTCTTTCTGAGAACATCTCAGGAAGATGGGGTGGGGTGGGGTGGGCTGTTGAGGGCTTTGAGGTGGTGCGGTTAGGGTGGCCTCTGAATTGTGTCAAATTCTCCCAGGCCAGCAGAGGTCTCATCTCACATTGACCCTCACTGAACAGAAGATGACCTTAGCTTCCTTTCTGTTTTTCTAGTTTTCTCACAAGCAGTTGAGATGTCCCAGACCAGGTGTGTGACAGGTGTGGTGAGCGGAGTGATCTGAGATGGGGCGGGAAACAAAACACAACAGTGACAAAACAAAACACAACGGCAACAAAACACAACACAATGACAACAATGCGAAACAAAGCAAAACAAAGCAGGAACAACTCAGGATGGACAGATTCAACTTTCCAGAGTCTGGCTCAATGTTCTTCCTGGTGACGATTCTAACAGCATCTCTGGCTAGATTTGCCATCCTCCAAATGTGAGCTGTGGCCCAGGTACCTCACTATCTCAGTGTCACATGTCCCATGGAGACCAATGATGACTGTTATGCACAGTCATTGTGTGCGCTGGGTTAATAGGTGCACTCATAGAAACTTAAGGGATTCATATCCATCATCATCATCATCGTCGTCATCATTATGAGAGTTTGCTATCTGAACTGTTCCATACTTTTTTTCTTTTTTAAGTTTTTCAGGACTGGGTTTCTCTGTGTTCCTTGGCTGTCCTGGAACTCAGTCTGCAGACCAGGCTGGCCTTGAACTCAGATCCGCCTGCTTCTGCCTCCTGAGTGCTGGGATTAAAGATGTGTGCCCCTGCCACCAGGCTTTGTTTCACACATTTTCAAAAAGCCTTGATAACAACCTTGTAAGGGAGATAGCCTTTCTTCATTTTACAGATGAGAAAACATGTTCAGAATCTGGGCGACTTGCCCAATCCAAATATTTGTTGCTTTATTTATATTTGCAAGAGTCACATCCCTAACGGTCTCTACCTGTCTGTACCAAGGCAGGGACATCTCTGACCCTGGCAGCCTGCCTAGCTGAGCAGGGCTCCAGACTTCCTCTGGCTCTCAGGGTTGCTGTTTGATTTTCTGTTGCAGCTAAATTCCCCTCCCCCAGCCCCAGCACACTCCTGGCTGAGTTTGTGAAATATTTATGTGTTGAACACTTCTGAGGCAGGAGAAAGGAGGAAAGAGGTTTGCAAACAAATTAATATCATCTTTCTGCTTCTCACCTAAGGCTCTTCCTCTATTGTTAAAGGAGGGAGGGTGGGTTACCACCCCACTGTTGGAGTTTTGAACCACCAAGGGTGTTTTGGGCTGTAATGCATGTGGTTTCCTGTGCCTTTCTTACTGGGCTTGGGGGTTTCCTTCTCTGCCCATTCATAGCTGAGTGCACGCTCACTTTTAGTATGCATATGAAGCCACTTCCCACACTCACACACCATGCCACCTCACCACCCCCTCCACTGACCAAATATCCAATTCATCAGTTCCTTTGCTATCGGTGCCCTGTAGGGATGAAGAACCTTGGGGACCTGGAGCTGTGAGTGTACCCTCAGATATGGTCTTTTCTTTTTGTCCTGTGGTGTAATTATTAGCAAAATGACTGTGGCCGGGGTTACACTTGAGCTGTGTTTCTAGTTTAATTTTTAACAGATGCAGTCTTTGTTCTGGAAATGTCCTGGTTAGGACAATAAATCCAACGGTTACCCTAGCTATCTGCACCCATGCGTGTGGCGTGAATCTGTTGATTTCTTCAGCTAATCTGAGACAAGCAGGTGATTATGGCTCTTGGGTTGTTTGTCTTCATGGTGCTTCCTAAGAAAAGAAAGAAATAGATGATCTCACCAAGCACACAGATCATAGAAGAAAAGCCCAAGACAGTTATGGATCCCCTGTGGGCCATCATTTATCCCTGGGCAGCGCTAACGCTCATGATGGCATCTTGTGTTGTATGGAAGTGTGATTTACACAGCCTAGCATCCCGACAGAGGAGCCTGGCTAGGGGTTCTGCAAGGAGGAGTCGCCTCTCCCTCCCCTGTTCACCTCACAGCAGGCTCTTTCTGGGAGGCTGTAGCTTCTCTCTTATACTTTCTGTTTGGTCTTGATGCATGGTGCTGGAATATAGCGGTGCGGGGAGGAAGAGAGATGCAGATTCTTTTAGATGATGCCCTCTTCCAAGTCAGTTCCCTTTCCTGTTTTTGTCTGCCCCCTCCTTTTTTATTCTTTTTTTTTTAAGATCATTTCACATGGCCACGTGTGTATTTGTGGGGTGGTGGTTGTTATTTAATGGCCATCTCATATGCTAAGAAGTAGAAATGGTTTCCTTTCCCAGGAAAGATTGTGCACTTATGTCCCTTCTCTTAGCTTGTTCATTCATTTCAAGACTTGCTGTAGTGTGCCCTCTTGAGTCACTTGCTAGGCATCTGGGTTGGTGCTAAAATTCCAACTCAGGGGCCAAACAGGAACATCAACAAAGAGTGGAATTAGAAAACAAAGTGATGTCTTCTTATATGTAGTCTCTCTCTTTCTCTCTCCTTCCCCATCTTTCCATCCATCCATCCATCCATCCATCCATCCACCTATCCATCTACCCACCTATCCATCCATCTATCCATCCATCCATCCACCCACCCTCCTATCCATCCATCCATCCATCCATCCACCCACCTATCCATCCATCCATCCATCCATCCATCCATCCATCCATCCATATATCTGTCTTTCTATTTATGAACCATCTATCAATAGCATACCTATCACCCACCCATCTCCTATGATCTATCTATCTCTCATCTATCAGTACCTCATTTCCCAGCCATCTATCATCTCTCCATCCGTTGCCATCTGTTACTCTAAGACCTCTTGGACTTGATTGTGGTTGAATTTGTAGGTGAACAGAACATGCTTACCAAGTCAGAGGTTATGACCCAAACTGATGTTAATGTTGGTTGAATTTTCACCACATACAACTTTATTTATTGTTTTTGGAGGTTCTGGAGTTGAATCTAGCTAAAGCCTTAAACAGCGAGACAAGTGCCTTACCTCTGAGCTGTCGCCCCAGCCCCATGTAACGTCTTTTAAACTCAATATACACAGTACAGTTGTGTCATTGCTTAAATGTTCATGAAGTGGGTGCTTTCTTATCTCCCTCCCCACTTTTTGTCTTGAGACAGTGTCATGAAGCCCAGGTTGGCCTAGCACTCTATGTGTAGCCTTGTACTCCTGCTCTTTCTGCCTTGGTTTCCTAAGTTTTGGTATTAAAGATGCATACTTCCACACCCAGCTTTAGCTTGGCTTTTGTGGCATGAATACAAAGATAATAAAAGCATTAAAAATTTATTTAATTATACAATGTTTACTTGAGCTCAGACCATTAAAATCATTGGATAGTACTTTAAAAATTAATAAAGTTAATTTTAAATAAAATTAATTTTAAATACAAATTAATGTTAAAACCGTAGACTCATTTAAAATTACTGCTATTTAGTTAGAACAATGTCCCTATTATATATAATTTAAAAATGCTGGATAAATTTTAAGTAGTTTCACTATAAGTAAATGATAATTGTTTGGGGGGTATAAGTATGTTTGCTGTATTTGAACATTACACAAAGTACAGCATATACTAAAGCCTTACATGGTACCTCAGAAATGCAGTATTTTTTTTTTATCAGCTACAATTTAAAGAGTTGATCCTCCAAATTCAAGTGGTAACTGTTTTAACTAGGCTTACTGGTCATTTAAACCTTATTTACTTTTTATTTAATTTATTATTTTTGTTTTGCTTTGTTTTGGTTTTTGGTTTTTTAAGGCAGGGTTTCTCTATGTAGCCATGGCTAGACCTCTCTTTGCTGACAAGGCTGGCCTCAAACTCACAGAATTCCACCTGCCTTTGCCTTTTGAGTTCTGGAATTAAAGGTGTGTGCCACCATTGCCCAGCCAGTCATTTTAATTTTAGAAAGAATCAAAGATCTAAAACCTTACCAAAAGTTTGGGGGCTCGCTAGAAAGCATATTTTCACCTTCTTTCTACTTTCAAGTCTTGCTCCTAGTGGATTTTGTCTAGAATATTAGTGGGCCCAAAGCAACCCTTTTATACAATTTCCTTAGAACGGCTTCCCTGGGCATTCGGGTACATTGCCCACTTTATATATGACTTAGGGGAAAGAAGGGCGTTTACTTCACAGATATGAAACTATCAGATGGAGGTGCTCCTAGCAAGTACCCAAGCTACTGATTGCTGTGAGGTCCCTCCTGCCTACACACTAGGACAATGGCCATGCTTGGTCTCCATGTGGTTATGAGGATGGAAGGGGAAAAAAAGTGCATTTTGGGTATCATGTGTAGAGACTCGAGCCAAACCATCCTCTTTGGGCTAGACAGGGTTTGGGTCAAGGCTTCTCTGCTTCCTGGCTTTGTGACCTCAGATGTATTAGTTGACTTTCTCATATCTGCTGCAGCATTGCTGAAGTGGGAACGATACCACCCTATTGGGATTTGGGAGAGAGTAAACTTGGAGGTACTTCTTATGTGCCTGGCTCAATGCCAGTGCTTGAAGAGAGTTAGTTTCTTTCCCTTTCAGTTGATAAACACTTCTTTTGAAGATTGCATGCAAAAACATTAAATATCCATTAACTGCATTATTCAAGAAAAGTGAATCTTGAAAAGGCACCTTACTTCAGATCTTTCAATGCAGCAATAATCACTTCCATTTATCTTTCTTGCAAATCTGTATTTTATGTGTGGCACTGGGTTTATTTATGATGTTTGTGGAAAATTCTCAGTACTGTGAGACTCTGCTGAACATAACCCTCTTTCAGGTTTTATGGAAATGTTAGGTATTGGTGGTGTGATTTGAAGCTCGAGTGACCGAGGCCTAGAACTGTCCTGGAGGTATCACATGTGAGTGACATCCTCAGACGTGGATAGATAGTGAGGAAGGATCTAAGACTCAGTTAAGACTGACGTGGATAGCTCTCACACAGCATAAGGAAAGTGAGGTTTAGCACTAGAAAGAACTCCGCCGCCTATCTCCCTCAAAAACAGAGGAGAGGCTGGGAGATGGCTTAGTTGGCAGAGAGCCTGAGATGCAAGTGTGAGGACCACAGCATCCACATAACGATCAGGTGAGATGGCTTGCATGTGCAATATTTGATGTGCAATATTTGTGTTGAGGAAGGGGAGACAGGTGGATCCCAGAGCTTGCTGGCCAGCTGGCCTAGACAGTTGGTGATCTCCAGGCTTGCTGAGAGATCTCTTTTCTAAGACAAGCTGGTGAGCGATAGAGGATGACACCCAAGGGTGACCTCTGGCTGCCACACATACATGCACACCTATGTATACGTGTAGCAATGCTCAGTAGATCAGAATGCAGCGCCGGGTTAATAAGTAGTCCTGTCACCCAGCGCTGATTCAAGCCATTGACAGAAAACATCTGTGCACAGCCCATGCAGCTGCTGCTAAATTCTGGGGTGCCTGCGTTTATGTCAGAAACCATCGCTAGCTCAACCCTTTTAATGCTTCATATCCTTAGGGGCAAGGAGGACTAAAGACTTAAACAGAGACTGTCTTTACCCTGTCACCTAGTCAGTCGTATTTGCATGCAAAATCTATTCGACAGCTTGTTTTCATACCGCCTATGAAGTAGGACAGGCATTTTTGCATATTTAAGCAGTTATTTATAAAGGGACAGAAAGAAAAAAAATAAATAACAGAAACTCTATGTAACCCGCCAAGGCTAAATAAAATATTCATCGTGTGACGATTTATAGAACAGGTCACTTATCTCTGTCCTAGAAAGCTTGACTGATCTCATCAAGCATTCATACTGAAGAGAATAAGGACTTTCCAGTTGTTCCCCAATGTGTGACAACCACTATGTGTCTGAGCCAAGCATAACGGGCACTGTTGAGGACACAGAAATGTGTCTCATTATTCATGCCTTGCTCAGTTCTAACTTTGTCCAGAATGTGGAGTCTCAGTCTTTCTAAGCAGCTCATGCCTCCTTCACCTCCTCCTTGGAACTCCTAGGTGGAAGGCTTCTTGTTACAGTTCACAGTTGTGGACTGCAGGTACCTGGGATGCATGATAATCAACTCCTTCTGCACCTAGACTGAAGCAGGATGGTAGGACCAGCTCAGGAAGGGCCCCCGAGAGGATTTATCTTCCTCTGCTCATGCTGAAGTGGGGGACAAATTTTAGGGTTATGTTGAGTTGGTGCACAAGCATAAATTTGGGAAGGGGACAATTTTGGAGCTGTAATATGTAGATTGAGGCACTGGGGAGAAGCAGGACTTAAATCAGACCTCGGTGGTGGGCATAGTTTGTGGCAGAGTGTAATCAAAGACACGAGGGAGTGAGGGAGCAGCACCCCAATGACTGGCGACAGTTTCATTGCGGGTCGATGAGGCTGGGTCATCACCGTAGAGAAGGTAGTGGCCATACTGAGACAGAGTATGGGATTCCAGTGGTCACTGAGGAGTCGGTTCAGGCTGATTAATAAAATGAGAACAGGACTGGTGAGGGAGCTTCTCGGGTAATAGGGGCTTCCTGTTAATCCTGATCATGTGAGTTCCTTCAGAAGAACCTGTATGTTGGAAGGAGGGACCTGACTCCCTCAGGCTGTTCTCTGCACTCCATCTGTGCACCGTGGCGCCTGCACACCCCTTCTCCCCAATACAATTTCAGTTTCAATAGTGTAATACAATACTGGTAGATGTGGGTGAGCACCACAATGATACCTAGGGAATTGATGCTATGGCCATGTACTGCATAACAGTGCAGTCAAAAATGGGCTACGTACATGATGGTGGCCCTAGTAAACTTGTTGATATCATAGCAATTTTTGTCTTGGTCCACTTTCTGATGTTTATACATTGAACAGCCATGACCCTGAATCACATGGCTGTCTTTACCAAAGACAGTCATGGGCTGATAATATTAAAGGGACCACCTCATTAAATCCTTATAGCTATGTTACCGGGCGGTGGTGGTGCACACCTTTAATCCCAGTTCTCGAGAGGCAGAGGCAGGCTGATCTCTATGAGTTCGAGGACAGCCTGGTCTACAAGAGCTAGTTCCAGGACAGGCTCCAAAGCTACAGAGAAACCCTGTCTCAAAAAAAAATTTCCTTATAGCAAGGGAAGGTCTCACAAGTAAATTAATTTGGCTTAGAGAGGTTGAGGTAAGTATCTAAGATTCTGGTATTAATAAAATGCAGAACCAAGCTTATCTGACCTGGTGCCTGAGTTTTAAATTCCTTTGCTATTGGAAGAAACTCAGTGGAAAGCACTTTAAGAATACAGAAAAGGGTGGATGAAAAAGAAACCTATAGCCTGCCCTTCCAGAAATGACCACTTCGGGTGAATGCTCTGGTAGAGATCTATCTGGACACACAGCAGTATGCTTGAATTTCGTATAATTGAGGCCACCCCTGCCTGACAGTCTTATTTAAACTTATGTAAAGTTTTATATAAGTACTCTAAATCTTAGACGTTTCTCCCACTTAGAAGTCATCCTCTGATTTTCATGGGTGTATGGTATGCCACTTGAAGCCTGTCCTTTTTTCTGCTGCACCGGCAGTGTCTAGCTCCTCACAGGTTCTTGTGCAGTACGGCAAATTATCAGATTCTTACTTGTGCTTTCCCCTCTCTTTGCAGCATGCACTCGAAGCTGACAATGCAGGAGTCAGCCCGGTAGGAAACTCTTCCAACAGCAGCAGCCACTGGGACCTCGGAAGTGCCTTTTTCTTTGCTGGAACCGTCATCACGACCATAGGTATCCAACCATTTACTAATATCTTCTCCTCTGCAGACCCTTCTGAGGAGTGTGTAGACAGAATTTGTCTTCTTAAGCTGTGGTACCAGATTCTCCCTACCTGGTCCAGTGAACACAGCTGTTTCAGTAAAAACCAGCAGGGTGGGTATTTCCAAATGAAGAGCATTTCAACGGAAGGAAGCTAATGCCAAGGCAATGGAGAAGGCACAGCCTGACCAGTTGAACTCAGATTGTTGTGTTCAGATTCCATTGTAAAGATGGCACTTCTTGGTAGAATTCAGACAGTGGGATGAAAATGATCTACAAAGTTGAGTATGGGGGAACAAAACACCCTTTCTCCCTCTTTAGTTTTTTTTATTATTCCTGAGAAAATAACTTCCATCTCTTTGTCTGATAGTTTCAGTGCCTACCTCTGGTGTCTTCAATATCAAATTGGTACTGCTACTTCTAGAATTTTCAGTTTTAGGGATTGTTTTTGAGCTTCCCACTGTGCAAGCGGAAGTGTTGGTCTCCTTCTTCCTTCCTGGTCCACTTCCTTGTTTCTGTCTTCCTAGGATAGTTTAACTACATAAAAACCTGGGTATTTGCCTGGAGCAGACCCTTGCACATGCTCTAACAACTTACCCTCATATAAACCATCATTACTGCCTTTCTGCAACAGTGTCAGTCTTATTTTTATGAACCTTTTGTTTTCTGATCCTTAGGTACTGTGAATTTTGTCTTAGCCGTTATTTTATAATAGTATATAATAACCTTGATGTTCTGGTCATTAGCCAGTATGCATAGATCCTGATTATGAGTGATGACATTTCCCTTTCCCATCTTTCTCCACCACACAATTTTAGCTGACACCATCTGTTCAGTGTTTGCCTTAACACGATTAGTGTGGCTTCTAGCATGTGATTTGTCAGCTTTAAGTGATATGTGCATAGACATGGGGCAGAGGAATTGTCTTCTGCAATCAGGATCCCAAGACAGGTCCATTTGGCAAGCTACTTGCAATGGAAGAAGCCATATGGTGCTTTTCGATGGTTTAATTTGAAATCAAAGGTTTCAGATTCAGGGATATTGATGGTATAATTCTTAGAATGAGGCCAAAGGGCTGAAAATCCACAAGGCCAGTGGTATAATTCCTGTTGACTACAGGTCAGAGAGGTTGGGGTTCTGATGTCAAAGAGGAGAAGCAAAATGTCTCTGAGTTGTACATGCTTATGTGAGAGAGACAGGCAGAGATAGATATAGATAGATAGATAGATAGATAGATAGATAGATAGATAGACATCTTTTCTATGGCTTCCCTTTTAGTTCTATTATGCCCTCAGCCAATGATCCTGTCCACACTGAGGATGGCTCTTCCACACTTAGTCCATCGACTCACATGACAATGCCCTGTGGAAACATCTAGAAACATTTTTTACAGACACATCAGTAATAATGCTTTTCTGAGTAGTCATAATCCAGTCAAGTAAACTAAAATTAACCACCAACTCTCTAATCTAATTAGATGACAAGCTATTTTACATCTGCAATTCTTAAACTCATTAACACTAGCTGTTGTCAGAGTTCCAAGTGTCCATTATACATGTAAGTCTGCACCTAGAAGCCTTTATGACCTCCAAATCAGGTTAAGCCATTGGAGTTCAGAGACTCCCTACACCCAACAGAGAGAGTGTGTGGCCTGGGCCCTCATGTGCTATGAACTTTAGCCAATCCAAGGACATTGTAGTCATCCACCAAGGAAGAATGATGTCATGTTAGAATGTGTTTGACAGTCTGGTTATTAGAATGAAGAAAGGCATCATGCATTTTAAGAGGATTTGTAAAAGAATTAAATTCGAGAAAGTCTTGGCCATTTCAAAAGGTATACTTTGGAAAATGCTCTCAAAATGCCAGTATTGGATCCACGAGATTTTAGGGGATATTACATATAATAGATTGAAAAACCCTATTCATTTCCTTGTATGAAATTGCTAAATCAGAGTTTTGTCTGAGGCATTGACAGGACCCATGCTGGACTCTGAAGTATCGGTATGGCTTTCAGAAAAGCACTAACGGTATTTATTGACATCCACTTAGTGTTCCGACCACCCATCACTCATAATTTTTTTAAATTCATCATTGTCCCAACAACAGTATCTACAATCTTCCCTTTCCACTCATGAGCCCTAGCTCTGGAGACGAATGACGATATCTATACAAAGCAATTCAGTCTGTGGCCAGAATAATCAGTTCAGAGATGGCCAATGAGAATTTTGCTTGAACTTTAGAGGAAATGGCTTCCTCACTTCCTCCCTGGTGGCAAACCCAGAGAAGGAAGAGCCAAGCCACTGCCCCTTACTGTCTTCCCTTGGCAGGTTACTCTGTCTAGACTTGAGCTAACCCTGCTGGGGTAAGGAAAGGGCTAGTGGTAAGTGGATCCTGCTCACGGCCTGTGAGCTCTGAATGGAGCTACTTGCGAAAGTACTAAGAAATATTAAATTTTCTATTTTTCCAGAGTCAGAGGGATTTCCCTTTGTTTAGGTTTAAGCTAGTCTACATTGGATTTTCTATAATCTAGACATTTCTAACCAATGTATACAGACATAAGAGAGTTGATAGAGGGTCCATAAGTATCTTTTGACCCCATGACCAGTGACTGATTCTTCTGGCTACTGTAACCGCCATCTTTGGGCCACATGATCTTGCTTTAAGTCTTAGGCCGAGCTGCCCTGTTGATGAGCCCCTGGGTTCATGTGTCCTTGTCTTGGCTATTTGAGAGGCTGCTACCTCTGCAGAAAGAGGCTGGCCACTGTGTCTAAGCAGTTGTATATTCCAAATATACACTCCAGTATTCCAAATCACAAAGATGCTGGCTACCAGCAGGCAAACACTACAAAGCAAGGATGAAAAGAAAACCAAACAAAAATATAACCCACCACTCAAAGATTACAGGAAGCTGGGTTCTTTTCCTATGCAACTTTCCCCTTTCTTTCTCTTAACTAAGACATAATGAATTCTAAGTTGAGTACTATTTAGCTGAGTAAAATTTAATCCCAAAGTGTCATAACAAAGCCAGACAGCTAGAGCAGTTAAAATGAAATGGCTTGATGCAATGTAAGTAGGAATGAGGTGAGAAAACAAACTGCCAAAAAAAAAAAAAAAACAAAAAAACAAGTACTTATGGTAAGTTCATTTCAAGACTTGCAAAAAGGCTTGCAAGTAATCTCAGGGCTGGTCATTCTTCAGCTGCCCCTGAGAAGTTGCCCACTCTCCCAGAAGTCGGGCAAGTGGAACAGTTATCCCAGGAAGCTTTATCTCATTAACCGGCAGTTCATATCCTGGTCTGCTGGCTCCAGATCATATAGTTTGCAAGCTAATATTGTTCATGCTTCCCTTATTAGCAGTGTTAGAGCTCTGGGGTTCACTGCAAAGCCCGTCTTCGATGGCCCCCTTAGGTTCACTGTCCATACTGTAGTCATGTGTTGTGGAGGGATTAAGATGTTTCTACTTTTGTGTCCCTCTTGACACCACAGTGCAAACCTTTATGCAGGAAGTAGGTTGTTTCCTTGGGAAAGGCCCAAAGAAGGGAAAAGTCCTTTGCTCTGTCAAAGGGCATAGAACTTTGCAGGGCTCTTCTCATGACTCTCATGAGCCCCATGAAGTTACGTATGTACGAAAGGCCTTTTCTGAAAAGTGACCCTATTACTCAGTATCAATATACTTCTCAAAAGAGCCTTTTGCATGCTGATATATACAGAGATTATATTTGTATCATTAGCCCTCTGTATTTGTGTTTTCACATCATAGAGTCCACCAATTATGAACTGAAAATATTCAAATGAAAAAATGTATGCACACTGTACTGTTTTTCCATCTCATCATCCCTTCAACAATACAGTCTAACAGCAATTTACATAACATTTACATTGCATTAGCTATTGTAAGTAGTTTAGATTATATGGGAGGAAGTGTTTAGGTTTATATGCAAATATGGTGTTTATATAAGAGAATAGAATATCTTTGAACTCTGTTATCTGCACGGGCTCCTGGAACTGGTCTCCTCTGGGCATCTGGGAATAGTCATTCAGCAAAGTAAATACATTTAGGAATCTGTCCAAACCAGAAAAAAGACTGGTCTAGATCAAAAGTGCCTTGCAACTATTTATTTCTTCATATCTGATTCTGATATGAGAAGCCCCTCTTGCCTTTGATTATTGCCTCTGCTGGTAGACCCATAGCAACTAGCTTTTGTAAGCTGGAGGGATGATGTTCACTCTTGTGTGTGGATGCTTTTATATGGAACATCATTTCCAGAAAGCCTGGAAATGATCACATTATTACTAATGGTAAGAATCAGACCCAGAAAAATTAATTAACTTATCCATTAGGTCACAGTAAAGAAGCAGTGGAGTCTTGTGTCATTCACCCCGTGTCACCTGCCAGGACTAGCAGGGCTTGGTGCAGAATGGAAACACATGTTTCATTATTAAAAAGTAGTTAAGAATATCAACATGGTAGCATCAAAACATTCAAGCAAGCACAGGACTATGGAAGGTCTCTTAGGGTTTACAGCTGTCAGGGAAATAATACGGGCAAGAGAAGAATGAATCTCAGTTCAGTCTGATTTAGGTAGCTGTTGCTAGTCCAAGACTTCAAGAGTCTGACGCCAGATCATTTTCTTTAGCTGTATTTAAGCACAGAACAATTTTGGAAAGATGTTTTCTGATAACAGTTAACTCAGTCCCAAGTAAGCAATACATTTAAGACGTGTTTACCTTGAGATTCTTTCAACGTAGATGTTGCTTTTTTTCCACAAAGACAAGTACTGTTGATTCAGATATAGTGCCCAAGATTTAGGGTCTAGGTAGAAGAACCGAGGTAAACATAATGCCCGTGGGTGTCAGGATTGGCCTGACCCTAAGATAACATAGAAGTCACCTAGCTTTGAAGTTCAAGTGACACCACTCCTAAGGATGAGTTTTATGGAATGGAAGTCATGTTCAAGATTTAAGTTTGGAATAAGTGAAGCATAAATTGTGGGAAATAAGGTCAGAGCCTGGCTCATCAGATAACCAACACCAGATTGTAATTCCATTCCAAGCATTCTAGGAAGAACAGCTATATACCTCATTCCACTGAAGAGATGTTATGTGTTTAGCTTTTCCTGATTTCCCCAGTGCTTTTCCATGTGCACAAAGACTCTTTTGCCCTCAACACAGGACCTTTCTGAGTGTGAGGTCCTGTTTGACTTGCACAGCTCCTGCATGCAATAGAACATTCTGGTGCAGACAGGTGGCTTCCACAGTCATGGTGTTGCAAAGATCTGATCTGGGCACCTAAGAAGCATGTGGAAAGTTCTTTGTGTCTCAGGATCACGTCTTTAAACACTTGCTTTTTCCTTAAGGACTTTGAGATGTTTTCTACTCAGGGGTGATCAGAACCAAGACCCATCTGGTCCTCTGCTACAAAAACCTCGTTATTTCTCCGTGTTCCTGTTCAGCTGGCCATCCTTTGCTTAGAGTCAGTAGCGCTGGTTGGTAGAGGGCCTTCCGGACTGCCTTTGCTCTCCCTATGTCTACTTCCAGTGTGCTAGTTTAGTTTTTTTTTTTTTTTCGAGCAGCAGGTGAACTGCTCTATTTCTCAGCCTCAATGGTATTTTGCTGCCTAAGAAGCACCGCATTTACCACCCAGCCGGCATGATCATGGATCCACTTAAGTCATTGAGCTAATGCATCTCAAGGTACAAACACGCACACGCGTGCGCACACACACACACACATTGTGTCAACTGTATACATTAATACATTCATACATACATACATACATGCATGCATATTTGAATTTTGAATTTTGCTTTATTAACACCCTTACTGGAGAACTTCGATTTTATTTTACTCTGCTATTCTAATCTGCGAAATATTGGCCAGTTCTACCACTGCTACCACCCAATACTCTTCTGGTTCACATTTTCCTTGAATGTTTTCAATACCCTAAGTCTTGGAGAGAGTCCATGGGTCTAAGGACAGTGGGGGTGTTATGAGGTAGATATGAAACCTTCTTGCTTTTCGCTGGTGCTTCTAGGGACACCTGCATCCTCTGTGAGCACACTCAGGACATGTGTAGAGCTTGTCTGGATGAATAAATGCACACTCAGCAGGGTCAGGGCTTCAGATTGCCTACCTCTGCAATATCTTTCTGAGACGGACTAAAAGAAAACCTGTATTCCCCAAAATGAGGCTGTCACGAGACAGCCAAGCTAAAATTGTTAGTGTCTCTACAAGTTTCTAGAATGTTTCCAAGGCTCACCTCCAGCCCCTATGATGTGAGGCTGCAGGGGCATGCTCGTTCTCTTTCTAACAGAGTAAGTCCGTGAAAATCAGACTAATCTAGGTGAGTTTGCTTGGCAAGATCGTTTTCTGTAAGCTCCTAAAAGCATTAGAGAAGAAGTCCCAGGAGCTTTGTTGCACATTTAAATCAACATGATAGTGAGCAAAAGAAAATAAGATTAGGAAGTCTTGCCTGCACACTCATCTAAGAAATGGAAAGGGAAGTTTAAATAAGTTGTGGTAAGAGGTTTGAATGATTCTGAACAGAAAATTGTTAAGGAAAACAGCCAAGTGACTCATCCCAAGCAGGGTCTAACAGCGAGCTCTGCAGGCCCATGGGAGCATGAATGACGGACAACCAAGAACTGTCTGAATTGGGGAGAACGTTAATTGGCTGTTTTAAGTGTGTAATGCTAATTGTCAAGAAAATGAATATCAATGACATCTTATGTAAATTGTACTAATATTATAAGCCCCATTTGTGTGGAATTAGGCTGTCTTAGTTAGGGTTTCTATTGCTGTGAAGAGACACCAGGGCCACAACAACTCTTACAAAGGATAACATCTAATTGGGGTTGGCTTACAGCTTCAGAGGTTTAGTCCATTATCATCATAGCAGGAAGCATGGCCTGCAGGCAGCCGGTGCTGGAGAAGGAGCTGAGAGTTCTATATCTGGATCCTTGGGCAGCAGGAAGAGACTTGCCATAATGCGCCTAGCTTGGTGAGACTTTACAGCCTCTTCCCAGTGATATGTCTCCTCTGACAAGGCCTCACCTCTTCATAGTGCCACTCCCTATGAGCATATGGGGGTTATTTTCTTCCAAACCACTATAAAGTCTAATACTCATGAGACTTGAATTACTTACGTAATGGCAAGCCTCTTAAGAATGCAGATGTTCATATTTTCAAACAACTATACTCTGTGAAACTCATTTTAATTGGCCTGACTATAGACGGAATCTTTCGTGTTCAAACATAGATTCCATCCACAAACATTTATTTGGCTCTGATTGTTCTGGGTGCAAGGGTAGTGGGTGGAGATACAAGAGCTGGGGATTGTGTGCCATTTCTAATAAAGAGAGCTGGGCACAACTAGACTTCACTGTCAATGGGGGAAAGAGACACAGAGGCTTTGCTTACTCATCAGGTTTCCTGGGCTAGGGAAAGGCAAGCCTTTGTCCCATCTGAGTTTGTAGTAGACCATATTTCTTTTTTAATGTTCAACACCTATTGCTCTATGAGAGCAGATGTTGAACACAGTGAGACCAGGCAAAGGGGATACCTGTGGGATGATACTATAAGAAGGGGCTTTTGTCTACAGAGGCAAAGGTGAAAATTTTTGTGTCCATGATGTGTGCTATTTCTTAAGAGAAAAGTATCATTTCCATTAGAAACGCAATTCAGGCTGACCACACATTTCTTAAGTATATTAAGTTCTCGGAAACATGGAGACTATTTATATAGAGAAAAGCCAGGGGGCACTGCTTTGAAACGTAAAGGGCTTTGGAGAACATGAATTCTGAGGATTATTTGGTCAATGCTTTACTTTCTCTGCCACCTCACTGCTTTCCCTCTTTTTCTCTCCACTCTTTCTCCCCAGGGTATGGGAATGTTTCTCCAAGCACTGAAGGAGGCAAAATCTTTTGTATTTTATATGCCATCTTTGGGATTCCGCTCTTTGGTTTCTTATTGGCTGGAATTGGAGACCAACTTGGAACCATCTTTGGCAAAAGCATTGCAAGAGTGGAAAAGGTTTTCCGAGTGAGTACTGCACCAATTTAAACCCTCATTACCAGATTCGTTGGCTTTGGCCTAATAAGGTTTAGAAGTAGCAGCAAGGGCTCTGTCCAAATGAAAGAGTTGGATGCTACGACCGCGTTTTATCTTTTGGCCAATGGTAGAAAGAGGACTGTACCTAAATGTCTTTTTCTGGAATAACTTCCTGCCTTGTGGTGGGTGGTATAAGTACTTGTGGTGGTATGTGAGTACAAAATCGAAGAAGGTTAAGTGTGGGCTATCAACACAGGTATCCCCAACAGAGGTGAGGCACACTCAACGCCTTAGTCTGTTTAAGTTGCTCTGATGAAAAGCCCGAGGCTGGAAGGCACATAAACAGCAGAAACTTACTCCCCATAGGTTGGAGACTGGATGTATAAGTTAGGTGCAGGTGCCTGGTGAGAGGCTGCGCTCCCTTTTCAAGGTGCAATTGTCGCTGTGACCTCTAGAGAGGAAGCACTAAGACCTCATGTTGTGGATGGGTGGAAAGTAAAAGGGGTTTGACACTGGAGGATGGCTCTTTCATAAGGGCTATAACTTCATTGGTGGAGGAGCCCTCATGACTTAAGCCCTTTGAAGGCCTCGCCTTTAAAGATCACATTAGCCAACACCTGTCATATTTGAACCATAGCTTAGCGCCCCTTAAAGATGCAAGGTGGCAAGCAGGCTGAATGATACTGTGGGGATCCCAAAAGTTGAGTTAAATCTGTAGAACCTACATAGTCATAAGAGAGCTGACCCTTACAAATTATCTCTTGACTTCCACCTATGGGTTATGTTTATATGTGCATGTGTATGCGTGCATGCACATACAAACACTTAACAAATGAAAAAGATGGAAGATGATTTCTTTGCTGTTTTTAAAATGATGTAGAGAAATACAAACCCATTGTTTCATTGTTAGAATCCCTTCACTTGTTTAACTCGTGCAGTGTCTCCAGGGCATCCTGGATTCTGAACTTCTCTGTCCTCTGTTCTGTGCTTTGTATCTCTTGCTTCATGGCTCCTCCTCGTTCTGCCTCTCGGTGCTGAACATTCTCTCAACAACAGGACACCAAATCTCTCCTTTATGCTAAGGTGTGGAACATTGCTATTATTTTAGTACCTATTTTCCTCTTCAGAACATTGACTTGAGGAGTTTATTTGCTAATGATGATAAGTTTGACCTCTGTAGCAAGAGTGTATGACAGATGTGAGGGGGTCTAAGGTTGCCAATGCCCTTTAACTCATCCCTGGTCATTTGACTTCATAAAACTTGTGGTTAGCTTAGCCATTTCTGTGCTCTTACTTAATTTTGATGTCATTCTCACGTCTTTCTGTCCTTCATCAGATGCATAGCTGGGTCATAGTCACATTCAAAAACCCAACAGTCCTGTGAAGTTGCCTCTATTTCTTTATCAGCAAAAGGCGACAGAGCCCAGAACAACTTTAGAAAGCTTTGGTGATGGTTAAATGGAATAAGGGGTTGGCAGGAACTTGGCCCAGGACCAGAAACAGAGCTCAGAGCTGCTGTCCCTTCTGAGAGGAGAGCTTGCTGGCAGGCTAGCCACTCACTCAGATTTGTGTATATGCGAATTTTTCTGGAATGTCCCACAGCCTTTGCTCCCTGGGTGCTGGCTGAATAGCCAGCCTCATTAGAATGTGCACCTGTCTCCTCAGCGGTCACCATGGAAACCATGGTGCTCAGTTTCTCAAATGTTTAGGTCTTCTTAACTCCAGACACAGAGAGTTTGTCTACAAAGGGCTGTTTTGAACTCTTCGGAGGTGATTCTTAGCCATCGGCACAGCCCTTTGAGTTAGGGAAAAATAGATGCAGTGGCTGAACACTCAGAAGAAACAGGAACGTTCTTAGAGCATTCCCATGGAGAAACTACGGATTTGGCATTTCCCCTTTTTGTTGTGGCTCCTGTTGGTTTCAGTTTCCTTGGTCAGAGAAGAAAGGGTTAGATTGTAGTTTTTAAATCCCCCTGAGCAGATTTAGTTATTGTATTCTACAGGAGGCTAGAGATTGCCATCATTTTACTGCTTAGACTACCAGTGGGAGCATGCTATTCTCTTTTGAGTTGTTTCCAGAAGGCCCTTCAGTAGACTCTGGTCAAGCCTGAGCCTTTCCACATTTCACTTTTATGCTGATGGCCCATTCAGGTTCTTGCAGCATTGGCAAAGACAGAAAGTTATTCAGGAAGGTGAGCAGACATGTCTTACATCAACAAGGCCAAAGTCAAATTACTTTTCCTGGGGTGGGTACTCTTTCTATTCAACTTAGATGGAGAAAGTAATTTCAAACCAAAGCAATAATTCCATCTAAGCCTAGCTGAGTTTGGGGTTGCTTACAGGAGCGTGCACGAAGGGTTACTTACAGAAGCGTGAGTGACTCAGGCAGCTGCATTAGTAAAACCTCTAAGGGTGACAACTTACAAAAGCTGCACAGTGGAGCTCCCTGTGCAGTTTGTGGATAGCTAGACTACCAATGAGTCTCCTTCTCAGGGGTTGCTTACTGATTATTAAACCTCAACAGGGTCCTCACAAATACTGGGAATTTCATGAGTTGCGATCCTCTCTGCATCCCCCACAAGCTAATGTTTCCATCTGGAGGAAATAGCTACAAACATGGTTCTTTGTGGATGTAGGACAAAAAACCCTGTTTCCTTGATGGTTTATAAGTAGGAGCCTTTAGTTGTTTTTTTTTTTTTTGTATGTGTGTGTGTGTTGTGAAGAGGCACCATGACCACAGCAACTCTTATAAAGAAAACATTTAATTGGGGTGGGTTAATTACAATTTCAGAGGTTCCGTCCATTATCATCATGGCAGGGAGCATGGCAGCATGAGGGCATATGTGGTGTTGGTTACATCTTGATATGCAGGCCACAAGAAGTCTACTGAGATGCTCAGCTGTATCCTGAGCATAGGAAACCTCAAAGCCTTCCCCCACAATGACACACTTTCTCTAAGAAGACCATTCCCACTCCAAGAAAGCCACACCTCCTAGTAGTGCCACTCCCTATGAGATTGTGAGGCCAATTACATTCATACTACCACATCTCACTCCCTGGCCCCCATAAATTTGTAATGGTATCATCATGCAAAATACATTTAGTCCATTTCAAAAGTCCCCTTAGTCTATCACATTCTCAACAAAGTACAAAGTTCAAAGCCTTTTCTTTTACTTTATAAAGTAAAAATAAAAAAAGAAAATCACATATTTTTAATATATAAAGGCACAGGATATACATTACCATTCCAAACCACAGGGAAGGGATCATAGTGGGGAAATACTGGACCAAAGCAAGACCTAAAACCAGCTGTGCAAACTCTAAACTCTGCATCTCCATATCTGATGCCAAAACGCTCTTCAAATCTCCAACTCCATTCAGCTTTGTTGACCGGAGCACACTTCTTTCTCCTTGGCAGTTTCTGCTCCCAGTTAGTGGCTCTCCCTGGCAGGTATCCCACAGCACTGGCGTCTCTCACATTTTAGGTCCTCCAGGATTCAATTTCACAGTTTCACTCAAAGACTTCTCCGGGCCTCTTTTCAGGGACACCCCTGGCACATGCCTGGCCTCAGTGACTTTCTTTGGGCAATGGAGGCAAATTTCATAACTCCATTCTTCTGTGCTTAACTCTAAAGTCAGAACCACGTGGCCAAAGCTGCCAAGTTCTGCTGCTTCCTGGGGCTGGAACATGGCCCCCTCATTCAGTTACATCTTTACCAGCTTTCTGTCCTTCACCGTCTAAGCTTGGCTGCGATGAAATGCTCTGTGGACTAGGCTTGCCTCAAACTCAGAGATTTACCAGCCCCATCTTCCCAGTGCTGGAATTAAAGGTGTACCCCACCATACCCAGCTCTAAGCTTTTCTCTAGTTCCTTTTCACAAGTTGAAAACGTAGCTGGGTGGGATCTTGCCCTGAGATCACCATTCCCTTTTTTTTTATTTCTTAATCTGTTCATCTCCTTGAACACAGGAGTTAGCTTTATTCCACTTCCTGGTGCTCGTTCCTCCTCAAAATTGTCATTTTGTAATTTACCCTGCTCAGCTTGCTCCTCTTCATTATAAATTTTCATTAGAGTTACCACTAAAAGCCACATGACAGTCTATAATAGGCTGTTTCGAGATTTCCACTGCCATTTGAACTAATCCAAAACTTAATCCAAAATTCTTCGCTTTAGCCTCAGGCAGACTCTTCAGATAAGGACAAAAGGAAGCCACTTTCTTCACCAAAATATTGCAAGAAAAATCTCTAGGCCATATACTAAATTTTTTCTCTGAAACTTCTTGAGTGAGCCTCCAAAAGTTCAAATAACTTAGCACCTCTGTCTTCCATGTTCCTACTAGTATGGTCTATTAAGTAGCACTTAAAGCATTCCACTGCTTTTATAAGCCAAGGTACCAAAGTCCAATTTCCTCCAAACAAAAACATGGTCAGGTCTATCACAGCAATACCCCAGTCTCTGGTACCAACCTGTTTTAGTTAGGGTTTTTATTGTTATGAAGAGACACCATGATCACAACAACTCTTATTAAGAAAACATTTAATTGGGGTGGCTCGATTATGATTTCAGAGGTTCAGTCCATTATTCTCATAGCAAGAAGCATGATGGCATGCAGGCAGATGTGGTGTTGGTTACATCTTGATATGCAGGCCACAGGAAGTCTACTGCGACACTTGGCATAGGAAACATTAAAGCCTGACCCACAGTGATACACTTCCTCCAACAAGGCTATACGTATTCCAACAAAGCCACACCTCCTAATAGTGCCACTCCCTGTGAAATTATGGGGGCCAATTACATTCAAGCTATCACAGAGCCATTTTCTCAGTTTTGCCCAAATGCTTTATTACATGCCCCCCCCCCCAGCTTTATTACATGCCCCCCCCCAGCTTCAAAACCAAGGATGCTCTGGATCCTCCTCATACTTTGGATAGCCCTGACTTCCACTCTGGCTCAGCTGGGGGAAAGGTCTCTGCTTTTGAAGACTCAGAGATTAGATTAAGCCAGTGACCACAATCTGTCTTAAAGGTCAGCCATATTACATTACATAATTATGGGAGCAATAGGTCACTGTGTCACAGAGCCTGGGCACTGGAGTAGTTTATCTTCTACAGACATCATACACATTCTGTTTTCAGCACTGGATTTATGAGCATGCTTCATGTTAAGAAACCTCCCCCTGTTTCCCCAAACCATTACCACTTTCCACTTCTATAAAGAACAAATGAGAGTTTGCCCTTCCTGTTGCCTCACTTCCCTGACAACATTTGGTGGTGTCTGCATACTTTCCCACCTGTGTGTTGTGGGCGCTCCCTATTACAATTTGCTGTTACCAAATGACATATGACATGGGATATATTCTCACATGCTTACCTGACAGCTAATAGATCGCAATTAATGTCTTTGGCACATATCTAAGTTAAGTTGTTTTTTCAAATTGTTGAGTTTTAAATATTTTGATTATTAGATGTGACTTTAGAAAATATGTCATTTTCAACATCTTTTGCACAACAGATTTTTTTCACACAGTTTAGCATATTGACCACTTTCTTCATGCATGTACCTTTGGTATTTATTCAAAAGGTTATTGTGAGTCCTGCCCAAGGTCAGCTAGGTTTCTTCTGTTATCCGGATATTTCTTAGTTGCATAGTTCCAATTTAAGGCTGTGTTACATGTTGAGTTAATTTTTGTGAAGGGTATAAGGTCTGTTGTATTGTTTGCATGTGTACTGTGTGTGTATATATGTAGGCAGGTGTGCACACATGCACAAGCATGGCTTAGTTTTTTCTTTTTCTGTCTCATTCAGTAGAAATGGATCACTTGACCATTCCCAGCTATAAGAGAGGTTAGGAAGGCAAGCATCCAAGAAAGGGCGATTGAATTGATTGAATGTGAAGAACCTCTTTCTTTCCCTAAGGGGCTGAAAGGAGGTGGGAGGTAATGGTTTTAAAATGAAAAAGAGGAAAGACAAATAATTTTAAAGCCTTACCAACCAGATCTCTTCCAAATTAGTTTAGGGATGTTATCTAGCATTAACGGTAGGCCTAAAATGTACATTTGGGGTGGCCTATATAAATGACAATCAGGAAGCAGACTACACTTTTTCTTAATGAGTGCCCATAAGGCAGTTTTTCCATGGCAGTCCTCCCTCTCTTCTTCTAATGTAGGATCGCTTGTGAGACAGGATAGAAAGGCAGGGGACATTATAGGGCTGTGAGAAAGAAAAGGAGCCCCTCACTCTGGAGTCTGGTTGGAGACCCTTACCAGCAGAGAACCAAGAAATCCACAACAGTTAATTGCCGGGGTCCAGTTTTGGTTCAGGTTCTGAGGTCAGAAGGGGCATCAGTGTAAGGAAACCTTCTAACCACCAAGTGGATTGCACTCAAGTGACCCGGAATAGCTCAGGCCATCTTTATTTATACTTGATTATAAAATACTCTATTAAGAGTTTTTCTTACCAGGGTTACATGAACAGTTTTCTTATTGACTTCTAATTTTCACTTTAAGAAATACATCATAATTTAAGGAATACACTGTAATCATTATGAAATCCATCATTGGTACCCTTTATGCTTCCCCAAATGTACCTTCCCACGCCCTACATAACCTTATTCCAGACACAGAAATCCAGCACTTTTGCAGGCTTAACTGAATGTCGAGCCAGACGCATCCTGCACTGGTGTCAGCTGGCGGCCACTTCCAGTTACAAAGTTAAAAAGCAATAGACAAGGGTACAATGCTCTAAGGGCAATGATAGTCAAACCCAGACAATTATTTCATATCTGCAAGATATGCTTTAATACAGTTCCCTTTTCTCCAAGAGGGTCCCGCGTCTCAATCTCTCTGTAAAAGGCAGACTTTAATAAGACACTCTTTTCCCATCTCACTATACCATACTTTTTCTACCATTACAAGCTCCTACGTATGGCAAAGATGCATCTCTCCATCCACATTCTGCATTGTGTTCTTTTCCTCTTGGAACATGCCAGATCCTATCAATAATTCTATGCTTGATGTCCAGGGAGCTTATTCTCAACATTGGTACTATGTGTATTCCTGAAGCTTTTTCCCTATTCTGTGTCTGCATGCCTTACTCCCCTTTTCAGAACTGTAAGGTCTTGTTAATGTTCTAAGTGCTGTTTTAGAATATGTACCTCACTATCTCTATTGAGTCAGAAAAGTTTTCAGGATTAGGACTTGCAGTTAGTAATTCCAGATAAGAGATTCGAGAAACATTAGTCCCCGGTTGAATCTTAGGGGAAGACATTCAAGAAAGAACAGAATTTCCAGGAAAAATTACAGCTGTTACATGTGTGACAAAGTAAAACTAAAAATCACCCAAAGGGTCTCTGATATAAAGAGAGATAACAGAGTCTGGAAAGCTGCTCGAATTTTGCAAATTCCTGTGCTTTCTCATGGACTATTATTGGTCCTTGCCAAGTAAGAATCCATTTCCGCAGGTGCCTTGCCCCGAGGAACCCCGTTGAGCAGGTCGTTATATGCTGATCTGAGTCTAGACTGTAAGGCTCCCAACAGTTAATGCTTGCTCATGAATCTTTCCATACTATAGGTCTGCAATTTTCTAGAAATTTCACAGAAATGCATTGCACAATCTCTAGTGGCTCCTGGTTTTTTAACTTCGTAGATGGTCATCCCATCCCAAGGCAGTCCCAAAGCCACTCTGTAGTCTACACACACACACACACACACGCACACACACACACACACACACACACACACACACACAGAGAGAGAGAGAGAGAGAGAGAGAGAGAGAGAGAACACACACACACAAACACACAGAGACACACACAGAGCATACACACACACACACACACACAGAGAACTATGCAGAGGGAGATGCAGAGAGATAGAGAGACAGAGAGATAAAGAATTTTCTTAGAGCCCTTTGAGATGTATTCTGAGAGCCACCAAAATTACTGTTTTCTATCTATCTATCTATCTATCTATCTATCTATCTATCTATCTATCCATCTATCTAGACACTTAATTGTGATTTTCCTCTTGAGAAGCTCACACCCACACTTGGGTTTGTCTTACTTTCTTTTCGAGTGCCTTTCTCATAATCCCCATACTTAAAATCAACTTGAAAAGTGGCTTTTAATAAACCGTGACTCTTTTTAAAAAACCTTTATATATTAGTGCATGTATGTTTGTGTTGAGATTCCTAAGGGATTGTGGGAAATCCGTACATGGCTGCAGGTGTATCCCATCCCTGCTGCTTTGCCTACCTTCATCTTAGTACGACTGGTGTTTGTGACTGTGTAAGTCATTGGCACAGGTTTCTCTGTGTCTTATAAGGTGGGTCTGGCTTTTTCCACTGACTACATGCCAGCATCATCCCTGTCCACAGTTGCATCAGCCCCAGTGTCTCCAGACAGAATAAATGCCATCGTAAGATAAACTTGCCCAGTTACGACCCGAGTGGACAGGAAGGGGCCAATTTGCTTTACAGTCCCTGAGGTGCGCATCCTGGCCTCTCATCAGAATCTTCCGCATGAGTTGTAGTGTCTAAATCAATGGTGCTACCCGCTTCTTTAGTGCTCCACCAAAACTACCAAGGACACTCCTGTTTCAGCTGGATCCTGAAGGAGGACTTTGAAGATTTATACTCTGGCAATGAGGTCATTTTTCACCGAGAAAGGAGAATGCCCTGAGGCTTGGCTCTGACAAGTCAGTTAGAGGGAAAGATGGATGGCTCACCTATGATTCTTCAGCAGGCAAACGTCTCAGCCTTCACTTTAGCTGATGGGAACTAATTTAATGGAATAGTCTTCCATTTTCTCATCTTATCCTTAGTAACTGACTGGTGTCCCCTTGGCATTTCCTGTTGTTGTCTGAAATCTCTTCAGGGGGTTTTAATGGATTTAAAATGCATCTTAAAGTGCAGAGTTATCAAACCCTCACAAAAATATAACTAAGTAAAACACTTTCCAGACAGTGGTCAACCTCTTCCTCTCATTCTCCCGCTTCTCCTGTCAGTGTCTCTGGATTCTCTCTCTCTCTCTCTCTCTCTCTCTCTCTCTGTGTGTGTGTGTGCTTGTTTATCTCTTTTTCGGTGTGTCTTTATGTCTGTCTTTCTATGTGTATTTCTCTCTCTCTCTGTGTGCTTGTTTATCTCTTTCCAGTGTGTGTTTATGTCTGTCTCTCTGTGTGTATTTCTCTCTCTCTCTCTCTCTCTCTCTCTCTCTGTGTGTGTGTGAGTGTGTGTTTGTGTTCGCATCCAGGTTTACACGGAAGTCCGACGTTAATCTTGGGTGTCATTCTTTTTGAGATATCTGTCTTATTTTTTAAAATAGGTCTTTCACTGGGACCTGGGACTCACTGATGAAGGCTGAAACATCGGTCCTTGGGGATCTTCCTGTCTCTGTCTCCCCAGTGACGGGATTACAGTAATGTGCCACCTTATTCAGCTTTTTCTATGGGTTCTGGGGATCAAAACTCAGGTCCTCATGCTTACGCAGCATGTACTTTACTGAGCCATTGTCCCAGCTTCAACTTCTTTAATGTTTTAAAGGTAACTTTAACATTGTCACTCTTTCTGGCAAACTTTGACAGCATATAACTGGGCTATCTGTTTGTTCTTCAGGACGGGAAATTACCCGTGAAACTATGTGTGTAGAGGCCCTTGCAGAGGGTCTTGGGTTTGTCATTGGCTGATGTCGGGATGAGCATTGTGGTACTTCAGAACTGGTGCCAGTGTTGCTCATTTGCTCTGAGGGTTTACGGTGTGCTAGACTCAGGGCTGCTCACTCTACCCAGAATAAATAAATGGTGTATCTCTAAAACATCACCATCTTTCCAATGTAATGAGAACAGGATAGTTTGCCTTATTCTGTGATCTATCCAAGGTCTACTCAGACAATAGCTAAGAGAGAAAAAATGCTGGCCCAGGTCCCCTTACCCCAGAGTATACACATAGACACAGCCAATTCTTCTCTCATTCTCTTGTAAGGGTTACTAGTGTTTGACAGTCCAAAAAAACTGCGAGGTTTCATAAGATTTGAGGACAGATAATATGGACATTTGAGAGCAAGCTGATACTGGTGTTGTATTTATCCATTTTCAATGAGTTTAATTTTATTCTCTCATTATGTCGAATTGGATCATAGCTTCTGCTTTTCTTTACGAACCCATTGTGTTTCCCTAAGCAGTTCATGTTTAGTGTGTATCTCCATGTTCGTTTCCTCTACTGTGGAGTTTAATCTACAATTTGAACAGCCCTTGTTCTTGCTGGATACTGTCATGCAACCAACACAAGCTAGATTTATAGAAGTGGGGCCTATATGGTCCCCAAAGCTGATTGGTTCTGCTATTCTTCCAAATACTTCATAGATGGGAATATCCTGAACTCTGTTCTTCCAGTCTGTTGCTGTGCTTGGTACCACCTACTCTACAGAAGAAAACGAAGGACACAGCTCAGAGCCAAGCCTCCTGGGGAGCTGAGACATCTGGCCTTGCCTTCCAAAGGCATTCTCCAGGTTCTAGACTCTTTGGTCTGCTAGCCTCAGCCTTGCACTAAAAGTGTTTCGAAGGTCATGGAGTTGCAAGATAGCAATAGGAAAACTTTAGCTCCCATTAGAGATTTGACTGAGTTCTCACCCCAGGGTCTGCTTTGCGAGGCTGAAATGATTCTCCCTTTCAAGAACCTTTTGTGTCTTTGAGGTTTTGCTAGCCTTCCCCAAGGCTTCTGAGCTCCCACAAACTACTATTGTCTGCTTTGCTGGTACTTGCAACCTTCTTTTCCATTCCAGAAAGAAGATTCACCATGAGGTAGAAAAAATAGCATTAGTGGACTATTTGCTTATAGGAAGTAGAATGCATGGTCTGACCTTGTGGTTATTAAAGTCCTCTCTCTTGTGGTAAATCCTTACCAGCTGAAGCACTGTGACATCTCCCCCATTGTCACAGTGAAGTTGGTTGGAGTGTCATGTTCAAAACAAGATATTCTATGGCAAATTTTCAAACTGATTTTCTCTCCAGGTTGTAATCCTTAAAGCCACTGGTCTAAAAGGAAGCGGGTGAACCAATTTAGCTATACCCTTTCTTTGTTTGCGGCTCCCTAAGGGAGACTTGTAGGAGTTTATCCAAAAGCATTGTCCAGCAGAGGGCACCATCTAGAAAATTGTGTGGGATTTCACTGCCTGCTAGGTCTTGTCTACCTATGAGCCAACCACTTCCTAGAACCTCAGGAGTCCTATTTGTTAAAATGTTTTATATCTTCTCAATTTGGGGCTACTTGAAATCCAGGAATGTATTAATTCTGCCCCCATGGTAACCTGCATCTAGAATTAACAGCAACTCTTGAGTTACTAATGTAATGAGAATGTTTTATTAGCACTCTCGTTTTTACTGACATTGTAAAATCAACTTAATAGGCAGATGAATCCCGTGTTCCCCCTTCATCACTAGTTTTCATAGGCTAGGCTGGTTCTTCTGCAAGGCACTGACTTAGTAGGATAATAATGCTTGGCTCCCCAATAAAACTCTCTGTTTACTTTAGATTACATTTATTGATGTGAAAACTTCTTCGCTGTGTGTGTGAGGGTGTATGTTCATGCTATGGGGCCCAGAAGTTGACATCCTCAGATGTCGTCCTTGGTGAGTTTTTTTAGACAGGTATTTTATTGAACCTAGAGTGTGCCATTTTGGCTAAACTGACTGACCAGTTGAGACCCTAGGGATTTTACTGTTTCTAGCCAGGCTCTAGAATTGTAGGGATTTGTGCTGTACCTGGCGTTTACATGGGGTGGATGTTGGGGATATGATCTCAGTTCCTCATGTTTGCTCAGCAAGCCTTTTACAGACTGAGCCATCTCCCCAACTCTCCTTTTTTCTTTTATATTTTGACATGTAGCATCATGCTAATTGTTATGGTTTGGGTCTGACATGTCCCTTAGATGTTCATGAATTGAAGACTTGGTCTCCAATTCAGTAGTATTCAGAGATGACTGGATTATTAGGGTTTTAAACTCATCAATGGATTAATTCACAGATGGGATCTGTGGTGGTTTGAATAGGTATGGACCCCAGGGATTCATGTGTTTGAATACTTGGTTCATAGGGAATGGCATTATAGGAGGTGTGACCTTGTTGGAGTAGGTGTGACCTTGTTGGAGGAAGTATGTCACTGTGGAGGTGGGCTTTGAGGTCTCATAAGCAAAAGCTTTGCCAGTATGTCTCAGTGATCACTTCCTGTTGCCTGTGGATCCAGATGTGGAACTCTTAGCACTTTCCTAAGCCCCATGTCTGCCGGTGTACCACCATGCTTAATGGACTAAACTTCTAAAACTGAAAGTGACCCCAATGAAATGTTTTTCCTTTATAAGAGTTACCACAGTCATGGTGTCTCTCCACAGCAATAGAAACCCTAACTAAGACAGATTTATAGCTCAATGAACGATTAAGAGGTAGGACTTGGCTGAGAAAGTAGGTCACTAGGGCTATGACTTTGGAGAGGTTGTCTTGTTCCTTTTGGCTTCTTTTGCGCCCTCTCATTGTCTCATTGATGCTGTAAGGCAAGCAGCCTCCTTAGACACCCACACCATGACATAAGGCTCTGGTTCACATCTTACCCAAAGTAATGGGACTGGCTGACTCAAAGAGGAAGTCAGAATGCATTTTTCCTTCTCTGTTTTTCTCCAGTATTTTGTCACAGTGACAGAAAGTTTATTATACTACTTCTGTACACCGAGAAAATAACCACTCAGTGGTGTAGCTTACAAATGGACACGCCCTGCTATTGAGTCTGCCTTACTGGAGCTGGGCATGTGATCTGTGTGTTTACAATAGCATGGCACCTCGGACAATGCCTACCTGACTAGTGAGAAACCACCGAAGAATTCTGAATAGCTTTAGGGCTTTTTGGCCTTAGGGAGGGGAAGCTACTGAGTGTAGACATTGTTACTGAGAGAGGTACTGACTTCTGAACTGTTGCTCCTTTGGGAGGTGATGGCATGACAGGCACATTCAGTCACACTGAGGCACCATCAGTAGAAGGCTTTCTCTCATTTTAAATGTTTTTAATGTACATATAGGTATATATACACATATGTGATTTGGTGAGTGAGACTGTGTATTCATTCCCGGCTGCTTAGTCCAGAAATAATCACACAGAAACTCTATTATTTGAAATACTGTTTGATCGACAGCTTAAGCATATTTTTAGCTAGCTCTTATATCCTAAACTAACCCATCTCCATTAACCTGTGTATCGCCATGTGGCTTACCTCATAAAGTTGAGTTCAGCTTCTGGTGTCTGTCTCCAGTGGGGCTACATGGCTTCTCCCTGACTTTGCTCTCTGTCTCTCTGTCTCTCTGTCTCTCTCTCTCTTTCTCTCTTTCAGCCTGGCTTTACTCTGTTAAGTCATTGGCTGAAAACAGCTTCTTTATTAATCAATGACAATAAAACATAAAACATATTCACAGAATATATCACCTCCCACATCATAAATGTGTATATTGTGTGTGTGTGTGTGTGTGCGTGTGCGCATGTGTGTGTGTACGCATGTGCAAGTGCATCTGTGTGTGAGTGCCAGTGTGTGGAAATCAGAGGTCATCTTTGGGTGCATTTTATAATCATCATCTACTTTATTTTATAATCATTTTATAATCATCATCTACTTTATTTTCTGAAGCAACTTTTCTGAACCTAGAGTTTGCCAATTCAGATAGCCTGGCTGGCCACTGAGCTCCAAGGATTCTCCTGTCCTCCTGCCTTTGCCCCTAGCCCTGGGGTTATAGGTGTGTCCCACTACACTCTGCTCTATGTGGGTGCTGGGAATCTAAACTCAAGCTCCCAGGATGTTCAGGAAACTCTTTCTTGACTGAGCCATCTCCCTAACCCCTGGACTGCTGATCTCTTGAACTGAGTCCTGCCTAGGACATAGTATGTCCCGTGGAGGTAACACTTCCATTTTCCGGGGCGACACCTTGCTCTGACACCCTGAGAAGGGCTGTATTTGTGCATTATAGCATGCTTGACCTAATGGCTCTAGCCGTGTCTTGGATGCCTTCTGCTGAGGTTTAGGTTTTGTTAGCATGCAGCTATAGTTCTTGGGCTGTGTGTGGTGGATCCTCAGGGGCCCGAGGTGCAGTTTTTAGTAACTACAGTTCTCTTGTTGTGGTAAGCAACATATCTCCTTCACATTGTGTTACCTCTTTTCAATTATGAATAGAGCATTCATCAACAATTCACTTCAAGGCATAGTGTCAGCTGGTACGGAAATGTAGGTTTTGTGGGGATCATAGATTTTTTTTTTAACATTCAGAAGGTATTTCCATATGGTAAAAGCTGAAGTACATTGGCTTTTCTAATCGTACTCTGTTTCTGTATCATTCATTTTTTTCTTCATGAAGTTAACATTTTAAAATTACATTTATGTATGTGTGCGTGTGCACGTGTGTGTGCATGTACACCCCCTGTGCATGCAATTGTGCAGATGAGAGGCTAACTTGCAGGGTTGATTCTCTCCTTCAATTATATAGGTGCTGGGGATGGAAGTCCGGTTGTCAGACTTGGTGGAAAGTACCTTTTATCTGCTGAACCACCTTGCTGACCCCCGTCTTGGTCACAGTCATCTTTACATGAAGGTTCCCTTTCCTGATAAAATCATTCTGGGAGAGGCACTTTGATGAAACATGGCCCACAGATTAAGAGTCCATACTGGCCTCCCTTGCAGGCGGCCTAACTGAATTCAGTTCCCAGCCCCTATGATGAATGACCCTTAACCACCTGTTAACTCCAGCTCCAGGGGATCTGACATCCTTTCTAGCCTCCACAGGCATGGCATTCATTTTCACATACCCACATGCAGGCACGCATGAATACACATAATTAAAAATAAAAATAAATCTTGATAGTATCTCAGATATTAGTTAAATATCGATTTTATTATTTTTATTGTAATAATGTAACACAGTGTAAACTGTTCCATTTATGGTCCTCAACCATTCTCAAGTGTCTGGTTCCGTGGTAGTAATTATATTCACATTGTTGCACAATCATTGCTATTATCCATCTCCAAAACTTAATCTTTCTCCAAATCAAGCTGTACTCATTGGGCAATAATTTCCACCTTTTTCTTCCCTCCCATTCCTGGAAACCACTATATATTTTTCTTTATTTCTTTACTATTTTTCTTTGAGACAGGATTTTACTGTGTAATCCTGGCTGTCCTGGAACTAGCTTTGTAGATCAGGCTGGCCTCAAACTCACAGAGATCTGCCTGCCTCTGCCTCCCAAGTACTGGTATTGAAAGCGTGCTCCACCGCCTGGTTCATTATATACGTTTAAAAAGATTTATCTTTTTATTTTTATATGTTGAGTGTTTGCCTGCGTACATGTCTGTGCAACATATGCATTCAGGGCCCACAGAGGTCAAAAGAGGCCTCTGTTAGTTGTGAGAAACCATGAGAAAGTTTTGCGGACTCTTGCTCTTAGGCTGAGTATTGCTTTCATCTGTCTTACCTTGCTAGTGGATTACGATCCTCAAAGCAGAGGGCTTTTGGAGCTTCGTGCTATACCAGGCTTGTCTTGCATCCTTCAGTACATGCTTGGTGCTGAGCTCAGTATGTTCAGAGGTATGAACAGCGTGTGTTCACAGTGTGAACAGAGGTATTCGATGAACACAGGCTCAATTGACTAGAGGACAAAGGGAAATGAGTCAGGTTTGACACCCAGGGTTTGTAGGGTATGTGATTTTCCTGGCAGACTGACAAGAAAGGAGAGGCTTGCCGTGGTTCCCCTGACTTACCCTTCCTAGGAGTGTGTGTTGGGGTAGAGAAGTAGAAGGAGCAACAGATGAGACAGGCAGGCAGTGGGGCAAAATTTCAGTTGTCATTCACTGCCCTGGGAAAAGAAGTTGAGAAAGCCTTGATCAGAGATCTCTTTGCAAAGTCAAATACAAAAGGAGAATAAAGCTGGCTGGTTGTTGGGGTTAGTTGGCTTCTCTGGGCCCCAAAGATCATGTCCCTGTCATTTTGTCTGTCGAAAGGGATGGTGGCGTTCTCCAAACTCATCTGTCCTTCATTGCCTCCAACTGTTTATGCAGAGATCCTACTATCAAAAGAGATTCTGGGGGTGTGGGGGGAGGGAATGTGTAGACAGTTTGGACCATGTGGCAATTGCCTCCCGGCTTGTATGTGCTTTTGCTGTGCATTAAATAAGGCCACTTTGCATTTTTTATCAACTATGAAAATGGTGCCAAAAGACACCAGAGGAGGAGCTAAGTCTCTTCCACAAAGAGAGCGGATCCTTCTTGCCTCAGCAAGGAATCCGGAAGATGGAGGTCAGATGATGTGTCTCCCATCTTTCTCGTGTAATTTCCACCAATTCTCTACTTAGCAATGTTCCATTTACCTCTTGCCCCATTCCTTGGCAGAAAGGAATTTTGCTGTGAGCAGTAGCAACCATTCCTCTCCATGAGCCTGGGCAGTGGTTAGAAGGCTTGATACTGGGTCATTGCCATTGGTGTTGGGCTGTCTCCGAATCTACTCCTGGCTCTTCTGATGGGGTGCACATAAGTATTGTGTGTTTACATTTCCCATAAGTCTTTTCCTTCTAGTGCCGATACTGCTTTGCCGATTACTTCAGACAGTTAGAAGCAGGGATATGTGTCACCCACTTTAAAAAAGGAAAAGGAACTTCTGTTGGGTTTTAAAAATAGGGTGCAAGAAGCTTTGGTGTGTTTTCTTTAAAAGAAAAAAGAATTTTTACCAAGTACTGTAACAGATTTGGCACTAAGAGCGAACCAGAAAGCAAATATCAACATTTAGAATGAAGTGCATGGCATATAAATGCCATATGGCATGCCTGCAGGGTGTTCCTGCCTTCTTGGCACCCATCCTGACACTGCTCCTTACTTCTTGCCGCTGCTGCTCTGCTGCTCTCTAAAAAATGGCTCGATTCCTCTGAGCCCTTCCATCCTGCCCTGAGAGAGGGGCAGGTCTCTTACCTACTAACCCTTTGGAGGCTTGTTAACCTTTCTCTCAAGGACAAAGGGAAGAAGATCCATCCAGATGGCTGTGGGAATGTGCGACACCTGCTTCTGTGAGCCACCATCAGATGGTTTGGAGAATTGACGGGATTGTCTCCTGCCTAGAAAATGGGCTCCTGTTCCTTCCTGTCTATCTTTTTTCCTTTTTTAAAACATTATTTAATAATCAGAGCAGTGGCAGTGGGGTAGGGACTGAGGTAACTTGAAGAATACTTTTCAGAAGCCTAAACTCAAGTGCAGCTGGGATCTTGATGTTTCTACAGAAAAGAATTCTGGAATGAGGCAACATGAAGCCGAGACATTATTGAGAAGAGTGCTTGGCATAGCTTCAAGCTTGGGAGTAAACAGACACTCACGGAAAAGATGGTACACACGCATGCGTGGCTGTGGGCTTCTCAAGAGAGTCACACTTAAGCATCTCAGCCGTATCACACACACACCTTTTGTTCCCTCTCGAGTTAGATCTGAAAGGCTTCATTTTTTTTCCAGTTCTCTCTCTCTTTTTCCTTTTTTTCAAATACATGGAATAATAGGGTGGTTCCAGGAAGGTCTTGGATAGGATTGAAATCTGAAAAAACCATTGGTGGTGGGAGTTGTACAAGGGTAATGCATGACTTTGATTGTAAAGTGTGTGTGTGTGTGTGTGTGTGAGAGAGAGAGAGAGAGAGAGAGAGACATGTTCCTATAAAATTGGTTTAGAGCTTGAGAAGAAGAAGGCCTACATAGTCTTATGCATGACTTATGCTCTCTTAACATTCTTTTCCAGATCATATCTCAATAAAAGAAATATTGTCTCTGTGTAGGCAACTCTCACAGTTTAGCTAGTGACTCAATCTGGATTCCGGGGTGCAGGGCTCTCTTCCAGGCCCCATTGTCACTGGCACAGGACTGAGTCTAGAGGGCAGCGATCTCTTCACAATAAATTCTGTAGAGACACATGGGGAGTTTTATAGGTGATAGTTGATTTTGGGGGCAACCAGAGGAGTTCAGAGGTGTCATATCCTGTGGTCTGGTTCTAAGAGGGCAAAAAGGGAAAAGGGGGTGAAGCTAGGCCTATAGTGATCTTTTGCAGATCATTAACTTAGTACACGTGGTCCCCAGTTGGTGGCACTGTTTGGGGAAGTTTAGATAGTAGAGTTTTGCTTGGGGAAGTATGGCCCACTAAGGGTAGGCCTTGAAAGCCTCCACATCACTTCCCGTTGACTCATTGGGCTGTGTGCTTTTGGTGAAGAATTTGAAGTCTCAGCTTTCTACTGTTACTGCCATGCCTACTGATGGCGGTTATGCCTCCCCTCCATGAGGGGATTCTGGAACTATAAGCTGAAATAGACTCCTTCTTCCTCGAGTTGCCCTCGGTCATGGCATTTTATCATGGCAACAGAAAGGTAGCTGGTGCAAAGCCCAAATAAGCCAGTAAGTAAGTAAGTGAGAGAGTGTGGTCTTCCCATTGCTACCTCTCATCTGTTGGTCTCTGGAATGTCCCCTCCCTTGTTTGCTGTTCTCCTGCCTCTACCTCCCAAACCATTTTCTCTCTCCTATAGTAATCCCTCATTTTTAGTTTTTATTTCTAGAAATGTCTTAAATTCAAATTATTAGATTTGATTATTAAGTAGCAGAAAAGCACACCAGCTAAATTTCTTGTAAGTTAGTATTAATAAAAATTTTAATTTAAAATTATTTTAAGAATATGAGTGTTTTGTCTGCATGCATATTTGTGTGCCATCCGAGTACCTGTTGCCCATGGAAGCTAGCCGAGGGCATCAGATGCCCTGGAAGTGGAGTTACAAATGACTGCCCTCTGTCAGGTTGGAACTGTGAAGCAACCCTGGGTCCTCTAGAAGAGCAACAAGTTCTCTTAACTGCTGAGCCATCTCTCAAGCCCCCATCGATAAGTCTTTTAAAAAAAAAATTCACAGTGAACTGTCTTTTCCAGAGTAAGAGCCATGATGATTGTGTTTGGGGAAAGAGCGCCACTTTACCCCAGACAGTTTGAAGAGCCTTAGTCTTTACAGTGGAATTCCAGCTCTGTCTAAGACATGTGAAATTTGTGCTCCACTCATCCCCACCCTCCTCCTGCTCTCAGTGTGTCAGCTCCTCAGTTCAGTAGCCCCGAACTCCCAGTGCACCCTGCCTATACTGACAACAGCATTCATGTTGTGCTCTTGGAGTTGTGTGATTGACACCTGCTATTCCTGTCAGCTTGAGAGCAGGGCGATGTCAGGTTTCCTCCCTGCTTGTCGCCTTATCTACAGGAGCCGCCACAAAGTTGGACACTCAGAGGACTCTTATAGAAAATGACAACAAATGAAAATAATGCCAATAGAGGAAGAGAGACCTTGACTTTTGAAGTATAGCTGGTTCTCATACAATATGGCTCCTCTGGGGAGCTGACCCCATCTCATAATGTTTATTACAAATAATATTTATGTGTGAGTCTTTCATTTCATCAGATGACAGAGGTGTAATTCTGCAGACTTGTCGACTCTCTTAAAATATATAATTTATTTTTAGTTGGTAGTTTGGAAACACATGATACCCCCTTTTCAGAAAATAATGAAATTTTATTTCACCGAAGTGAATACTATAGATAGTACAACTTACTAGACACATAATTGTGAAAATCCATGATTATTTCCTTGTTATATGAAGGCAAAGTGAAAATGACTTAGAGTAAAATCTATGTTTCAGTAATAAGTGCTTGATCATGAGCTATTGAGAAAGCAGAGAGCTGGGGAGCCTCCAAATGAATTTGCTTTCAAGGCAGACTGCCTGAGGAGGGGGGTTGTACTGGTGACTTGGAGGCTGCCAGGGATTTCTCTTCTTTTTCCCTAGTGACCTGTTTTTTTTTTTTTTTCCAAAACAGAGAACAATTCCCAGCCAGATCCAACTAACTGAAATCCAACCTTATCAAACTTTACCTTGATTTGGGACTGGGGAGATGGTAAAGCACTTGTTTTGTGAGCACAAGGACCTGGGTTCAATGAAATCTGGATGTGGTAGAATGCACTGGAATCCAAATATGGGGAGTCAGGAGTCAGTCCCTTGGGACTCATTGTCCCTCAACCTGTCCTGTCAGTGAGCTCCAGGACAGCCAGACACCCTCATTCCCTTAAATAAAAGCCTGAAGAACACCAGAACTTATTCTCTGCTCTCCACACACATGGGCAAGTGCGCCTGCGTATACATGTGTACCTGTACACACATGAATACACACACACAAACCCAAATTTACCTTCCTTATACTCTTGTAAAAACATCTTCCCCATGGAATGCAGAAGTTTACATGAGAGTGGAGTTGTTGGTTCAGATGACCACATAGTTTTATCCGGGTGTGCTCAGAACTTCTATGAACTGTAGCAGCATTATACTTTGTGATAGAGCGTGCCTACAGCTCTGACAACCACAAACACTCCAGCAGACTTATATGCCTTCCCTTATGGTGGCACAGTCTAAGTGATGGTGGAGAAGAACCTTCTAGGAAGCCCTTGTGCCACATCTGGGAATCTGCCACGTGTCTGTTTACCTGCAGACAACTGAGGTCGCCTCCCCTTGGTGCAGCTCTTATGCTAGTATCATTTAATAAACAGATATTATGTGTGCCTGTATCTCCCCATCAAATATATCTATCTAGAACTCCACATGACAAAGTTTTGACAGTTTAACTCTTATCAGATGCATAAATTTATTTCTCATTTTATGTCCGCATTTTCTCCAGGATCTAAACTAGAAGGGAAATACATGTCTTAGGGTTTCTTATTGCTGTGATAAAACACCATGACCAAAACAACTTGGGGAGGAAAGGGTTTATTTCACATGCAGATTGTACTCTATCATGGAGAGAAGCCAGGGCAGGAATTCAAGCAGGAACCTGGAGGCAGGAACTGAAGCAGAAGCCATGGAGGAACACTGCTTACTGGCTTGCTTCTCATGGTTTGCTTAGCTTGCTTTCTTGTAGCACTCAGGACCACTTGCCTAGGAGTGGCACTGCCCACAGTAAACTGGGCCCACCTACATCAATCATTAATCAAACAAATGCACCATGGGCTTGCCCGTAAATATTCTCTTGAGGTTCCCTCTTCCAAAATGGCTCTAGCTTGTGTCAGGTTGACATAAAGCTAGGCACTACAAGCAGAAAAAGAAGTTCAGTGTTCTGGCACCGTTGACACACAGATGGGGGTGTGCATTGTGTAATAAGGAGATGATAGAGACAGATAGCAAGGCCGACCGAGCAGCCCCACTGACAGGGAACATGCACAGAACACAGCAAAGAAGAAATGCCAAGTTTAATGAGAAGGTGGTGGTGGGTCCTTCCTGTAGGAGGTAAGGCTGGAACTGGGCTCATGTGGAACAACTTCTCAAGGGGCCAAAGCAACAAAACAAAACCCAACTCGATTAAGCCACGAGATGTGCAAGAGGAATGCATGCCTATCACCAAGTGGAAGTCAGTACAAGACGAATGGAGAAGGAGGTGTGACAAGGAATTTGGGGGCTGGTAAAGCACCCTGTGTGATACTGTAAAGGTGGATACATGCTATTATCCATGACTGTACACTGCACAGCACCAGGAGTGAGCACTGGTACAAATGACCTTTGGGTAACTGAGAAGTCACTGCAGAACAATCAGTTATAGCAGATGTACCACTCTGGTAGGGATACCAGGAGAGGCCTTGTATGTGTGGAGGCCCGGGGATCGATGTTTGTTTCCCTCCATTTTCCCAGAAACCCAAAACTGCTATATTAAAACAAAAAAAAACAAAAAAAAAAAACAAAAAACAAAAAAACAGTCTTGGATAGGAGAGCAAACAAAAGCACAAGCTGGTGTGGTATTTGAGTAACAGCAAACATGGAAGCACCTTTAGAGAGCAGAGGGCAGAGTCATTGCTATTACAGATTGGGGTGAAGAGAATCAGTAGGTGTGCATAAGCCAGCCACGGGGCTCCCCATCAAGTTTGCACAGGAGGAGGTACTGCCACTCCATGGGAAGAGGAGGTGACCAAGCAGAGCAGGCAGGATGCAATTACTGAGTTGGAAGAAGATCAGGTCCCCATGGCTTCTGCCGCCACCTTTGGCAAATATCCCTAGGATTCTGAAGGCCCAGGCATTGTGCTGTGGGAAGCACAGACTTCTAGTTTTCTCTCAGGGGTGTAGCCATCACCCCTTAAGCAGAAGACAATGTGTGCGATTTCCAAAGGCATTTTGTGTTATTGTCTCTGGGAGAAAGATGCGAGGTCACGAACACGCTATTTTCTTTATCCTCTCTATCCCTATGCTACCCACAGGGACTGTGTCACATCTGGCTATAGCTATAGGTGCTCTTGGAGTGCAGAACTGTGGGCCTGTCATCAGAAGATCTAACTGGACTCTGTCCCTGGCCTGCCTCCAAGGGACTGAAACCAACTTCCCGCTTGATCTCCAGAAATGGCAGCCTATGATTTTAATGGGATGTTCCTATGTAATACCCATATCACTGGCCAGTTTGTCTTTGAAACCTCCTGACATTACTGTGTCCTTGGTGAGTTTTTCCCTTGTGATAAGGGAATAACAGACAAGCATGTTCCATAAAGGAACACCCTGAGTGGAGGTATTAGATACCTCCTGAATCCCAGGAAAGCTGGAGAACCAGACTTGGAAGGTTATCCAGCCATGAAGAATGATTCAAGAGATGTCAAAGGGTTGGTTTCAGTAAAAGTCATAGTTGTGCCTGTCTAAGACAGACAGTGCATCAGCAGCAGCTGCTGATGGTGGTGATGACGGTTGGGGGGATGGGACTCAGAATGAGCACAGAACATACACAAGCACCAAATTCTCAGCACAAAGGAGATTTATTACCCTAGGGGGACAAGTGGTGGAGGTGGGGGTGGTGCCTCTGGATCAGAGAGTAGGCATTTCTGCAGGAATGTTTTTTTTTTTTTTAAGGAAAAAAGGGGAAGACTGTACTAGGGTGAGTTGGTATGTTCTGATTGGACAGGCTAGCCAGTGTAGCCAAATAATGAATTTCAATTACTGGACCTTGGTATTCTGATAGCTGCACTTTGGAGTTAGGCAAAAGGAAGAGGCAGATAAAGGAATAGACCTCGAGGCTGACTTTATGAATGTAATCTAACAGTTAGCAAGGCAGAGGGGAGGGGAGAAGGCGAGACTTGCCAGTGCCATGTCAGTCATGCTCAGACCTCTAATGGTGGTAATGGTGACAATAGTGGTGGTTATGGTGTTAGTGGTGATGGTCGTGCTGCTGCTTAGAAACCCTGGTGACTCCCCTGAAACGGGACATAATAGTACTATATTGGCCACCAGCCCCAGAGAGAAACTCCTTGCTCTTTTTATTTAACACCAAATGGTGTTTGCACTGTTGCCCCTCAGCCCTCCCAACTATGGAAACTCCTACATGTTCCATGTTGATCACTGGCCGAGTCTGTTCTTAACTCCAGGTCCTTTTTGTTTTTATGCTGGGTGGAGATCTCTTTCACCAGACTAAAAAGGGAATGCAAATAAAATGTTAGCGACGAGAACAAAAGAGACCCATTGACTCATTTCTGTCCTAGCATGGGGCCATGTGACTTGGTGGTCTAGAGCAGCACTGGGGGTGGTCCCTCGGTCATCTGAAGCTGAGCTTCGCTCATGCTAGGCAAATGCCATCTTCTAACGTGAGGTGAGCGTAAGACCTGATACCTTTCCTTTTGTCTTAAAGGATCTCTGTTTCTAATCTCTGTGAAGAAGTGGTTATAAAAGAACAATTTTATGTTCCCAGTTAGCTTCATGTGCTCATACAAAGAATAGTTGTCTAGAAAAAAAGAAACTAAAGCAGAAGGGGGAAGGAAAGAAGAGAGATGGGAAGGGACAGAGGGAAGGGAAGGGGAGGGGAGGGAAAGAAAAGAGGGAAGGGACAGAGGGAAGCAAAGGGGAGGGAAAGAGGGAAGGGACAGAGAAAAGGGAAGGAGAGGGAAAGAGGGAAGGAACTATTGGTGGAGTATCATCTCCTGATAACACTAAGGCATCTTTTTATTGGTTTTACTGTTAATCTGACTGACCCCGGAAGCTTCCTGCATGTCTTCTAGCAGACCCATTTCTCACTTACCTTGACTCTTGGGCATGTAATCGGTGGTGATTCCAGGCAGCCCACCAGAAGCTCACACACACCTTCTTTCCACACCTCTCACAGGCTGAGTTGTGTGTAGGTCCTCCGACAGCTTCCTGACCTCTCACTGGTTTCAGCGACCAGTCACAGGGTAAGAGATGGATGAAGAGGAAAGAGAGTAAAATGTCCCTAGACAATTCACAGCCGTTGAGTGGATGTTTGACTGCACAGCTCTGCCAGGACTCAAGTCCTACTTTATCTGAAGATCTGTTGCACTCCCACTCACAACTGAGCTAGTATGATAACTGTTTCTTCATGGTGAATACCCACAATTTAAAGGGGGGAAGTCGCTTCCCTTTAGGAAGACAAACCTCACAGCACGGCAGATGCTCCCATGTATTTCCTAGTTCATAGTAGAATAAATCAAGCTCTCTTGATTTATTATTAATTAATTTATTCTTTATTATCCTCTCAATGTGGAGGGATGTTTTGCCTGCATGTATGTCTGTGCACCGTTTGTGTGCCTGGTGCCCACGCGGGCCAGAAGAAGGTATCAGATTCTCTGGAACTGACTTAACAGGTGGTTGTGAGCTGCCACACGGGTGCTGGGGACAGAACCTGGGGCCTCCGGAAGAGCAGCCAGTTGGTCTTTAGCCAATGTGCCACCTATCAAGCCCCAGACGCTTAAACATTTTGCATTGTTAAAAGTAAGAGAGCACTGAATTGGCCAATCTGCTGTAGGCTGTGTGGTGACCCTGAGTCAGGGGCTGGAGACACTGTTTTTCAAAACCCAAAACATGGTTGTACCAGGGAGTACTGGTAGAGGATTGTTGGGGATGCCCGGTGTCTTTGAAAGAGCCCAATAAGTCACATTCCTTCTTTGTTACAGAAAGTATAAACTAGTAAGTGTTGTGGAATATTAGTTGAAGATGTGTTACATTGGTTTATGCTGTGGAATATTTGTTTAAGGAGGCAAGGATGTGTTGTATTCTTTTACGTAGCATTTGTTTAACTTTGTGAAGCTGTGTTACTTTGCCTGTTTAAAACACCTGATTGGCTTAATAAAGAGCTGAATGGCTAATAGCTAGCAGGAGAGGGAAATAGGTGGGGTTGGCAGGCAGAGAGATTACAAGGAGGAATCTGGAAAGAGAGGATCAAGGAGTCAAAAAAAAGGAGAAGGATAAGAGGATCTCAGGGGCCAGCCATCCTGCTACACAGTAAGCCACAGAGCAATAAGTAAAGAAAGGCAAATACAATAGAGAGAGATGAAAAGCCCAGAGGCCAAAGGTAGATGGGATAATTTAAGAAAAGCTGAATAGAAACAAGCCAAGCTAAGGTTGAACATTTCTAAGTAAAACTAAGACTCCTTGTGTTTGAGAGCTGACTGACCAGGTCCCCAACGAGCAAAGAGTAAAGAGTGAAAAAAAAAAAAGAAAAAAATCAACTACAAATAACAGTAGACAAAACACCCATATGCTTAAAATAATAAATAAACCGATCTTTTAAAAAAAATTGAAGCTTGTGACTCCAGTTACCACCAAGGGCTATGCAGATGCCCAGGGTCCGGTCAGCTACCTGAGACCATATGGCTGAATCATGACAACAGGGACCATATAGATCTGAGTGACCTGCACTGCCACGTGGGGCCATGCTGACATCTGGGCTTGGGGTACTGCCAAGGGCAATGCATGGGTCCATGGTCCTGTTGCAGCTGGGGTCCATGTTAGTCTCTGTGGCCCATGTTACCACAGGGGGCCATAGGAACCATACATAGTGAACGGGGGGGGGGAGGTGGGTGGTGGCACACGCCTTTAATCCCCCCCCCCTGCCCCTTGGGATGCAGAGATAGGTCTATCTCTATGAGTCTGAGGCCTGTCTGGTTAACAAGAGCTAGTTCCAGGACAACCAGGGCGGTTATGCCAGTAAACCCTCTTTCAAAAAAGAAGAAGAAGAACCATGCATTATTGAAAAACCCGGGCTGTTCTGATCCAGCACTGCCTTTCTGCTGACCCTCGGAGAGCTGGCGCTGCCCCTTGTGGGAGAGCTGGTCCCACAGGCAGGAAAGATGGCTCACCATGGGCCTGGGAGAGCTGGCCCCAATGACATGGACATAGAAGAACTGGCTCTGTTCCTTACCTGAGGGAGGTGGTCCCAGTGGCCACCAAATCATTGACCATCCAGACCCACATTGAAGGCTTTGAGTTGGCCCACCCCAACATCTATCCTACCTATGACCTGCCAGAATATGTGAAGGGACTGGTCTTTAGGAATCATAGCTGCAGGATCTGAGTGACTCAGGGCAACAGCAGGACATCTGAGGGGAGTTTTGGTGAGGGTCTAGTATTGATGGTGTACCAGAGGCCTTGAATCAGAATCAGACCAACAACTCATTTCAGTGAACACTTGCAAGTAAAGCTGCGTGGACAAAAGGGTACACTGCACGACACAACACAGCTCCCAATGCCTCTCAGGCAAGTGAAGAGGTGTTGGAGAGGAGAAAGATGGAGGATCAAACAATTTTTTTTGTTTTCTTTAATTAATATTTTTAATTTTTTCTTTTGGAGGTGACACTACAAGGGTGTGGGGCAGATACGGAGGAACTGGGAAAAGAGCTGTGTCGTGGTGCATAATGTAAAATTCTCAAAGAATTAATAAAAATCATGGTAATCGAAATTGAAGCTTAGCTGGTCGGTGGTGGCACACACCTTTAATCCCAGCACTTGGGAGGCAGAGACAGGTGGGTCTCAACAAGTGTGAAGACACTGTTTTACAAAGTGAGTTACAGTACAGCCAGGACTGTTACACAGTCTTGAAAAACAAACAAGCAAAGAGAAATTGAAGCTCAATGTATTCTCTCAATATTTGGTGAATATTGGTTTAGCTGTGAACAGATGGGTTTCCTTATATAAACCCAGAGTTGTGAGGTTGAACTTTCCTTTGGGCCCTGCCAGCTCACAAAAAAAAAAAAAACAAAAAAAAACAAAAACAAAAACAAAAAATAACACAGAGACTTATTAATTATGAAAGCTTAGCTTTGGCTCAGACATGTTCCTAATTAGCTCTTAGAACTCAAATTAGCCCATATTTTTAGATTTACATTCTTCCATGTGCTCCGTTGTCTCATCTCCATCTTGTCCATCCTGCCTTCTCTACATCTGGCTGGAGACTCCACCTTTCTTCTTCCCCGAGCTTTCTCTGTCCACCAGTCCCTGCAGGGACTCCAGCAGGTGGCCTGGGGTTTCCAGTACCCTGTCTAGGGCCACCATAAGCATGGGGCAGGCCACAGCGAGTGTGCTTTGGAAGTACACAAGTCAGAGTCCTCTTGTTCAGACGAAAGGGTCACACTGTAGCTTCACCCCTCAAAATGGTGGTCTGCTATCAGGGCACAGCCAAGGTCAAAGTGAAAAAGGAGGAAGCACAGAAGCAGTGGGCGGGGCTTCTCAGAAAGCCCTTACTGTGCTGGACTGATTCACAAGAAAAAGCGCCAAAGCTGAAGGCCCACACTTTTCTATTGAAAAAAAAAAAAGACTGTGATCAGGATGCTGCCCCGAATATAAAGGAAATAGAAAAAAGGAAGCTGAGAAGTGGATCTGTGAAGGAGCTGCGCTAGATATCCCAGCAGGAAGGAGCGGGGTTGAGAAGGCCAATCCTCCAGCTGGTGGTCCTCTGCAAGTGGAGGATGGTGGTTGCACTTGACATGAAATGGTCAGGATAAGAAATAACAAGAGACATCTAGACCAGGTACCTTCCATAGTAGAAGTGCTGCATGGACGTGACGGTCTACAACAACACTACTCATACTTGGACTACACACCAGCGAGGAGAACCTCTAGTCTGCTAGAACATAGTGCAGATTCAAATGTCACGGAAGCCAGGGGCAACACTGCTCTCCGATATGTTCATCGTGAAAACATTGTGACTGCCAGACCGAAAATATAGCTACGGATGGAAAAAGCAGGGATCTTTCATCCTACTTTAACTTCTTGTAAAGGGAGTGCAGATGAAAGATAGCCAAATTTCAATTTATAAAGAAGCAGACACACATGCAATCGGTAAATGGAGTAGGTTTTCCAAGAAATCCTGTACCGGTGGTCCTGGTCCTACGTCCTTCAAAAGAGGATGATTTTAACTTTGATGCCCAGCTGGAAGAGGCACGGACCTAAAATATAGGCTGTATGAAAATCGTGCAAAGATGTGAGGACAACTACACAAGCTTGGCAATTCCCCACTAGCTTTACAAAAATAAATACGTTAAGTCCCACAAAAATCAAGCAGGAAAAATCCAATGTTGAAAAAATGTTATCTGAGGCAGATAAGGAAAATTTTATAAAAGAACACATGTAGCTATTTCCTCTGAATCCAAACATTCCCTGCTAGAAGGAGGAGGGAGGCTTCGAAAACTTTAATTAATTGAACTCTATCAGAATACTGGGGAAACTTGAGGGCACAGGAAGCTCCTGGAAGTTACAAGATTCACAAAGTTTCTCCAAAAGGGGTTATAGGAGCATCTGCAATTGGAAGAGCATCCTGCGGGTTGCTCCAGGAACACAGCTTGAGCTGCCAGCCATGCTGAAGTGAGCTTTCTGGTGAGTTTCTTCTGAGTAATCCACGGCCCTAAAAGTAACTCCTCTCCTATTTTCCTGTATATAACCCCCGTGAACACTCTGGTGTGCTAAGCCAGACTTTTATGGCGCTGTTACTTTGCTTTGTTGTTGGTGCCCTAGCTCTCTAGGAAGTGTCACACAATGATTGTACTGAGAAAATACACCTTCGACTGTGTACTTTAGTGCAAGGAAAGAAGAAAAATGACTTAGAGCTGAGCTAGATTTTTTTTTAAAGAAAACAACCTCTAAAATATGACACAAAGAAGTGCCTGTGAATGTGAAAATGAGCAATATCGTTTGCACGGAAGTTTGAAGCCCAGAGATGTTGAAATGGATATTCTGATTGGCATATCTTTAGAAAGTAAGAACTAAGTTAAGAGACACTCCAGCTGCTTTGATAATGTGACTACAAATCAAATCTGCAACTGCACCTCTCCAGAAGGCCAGGACAAGATTTCTCTAAGAAATTAGAATACCTTTAGCAGCCACCCAGAGAGGTTAAGACACCTGAGCAGCCAGCGACGCGCATCAAGATCATGAAGAGTTTAGCATAAACCCCAAACTCCTGGGGATGAAGATGGCAGAGCTGGAGTTAACGTCTTAGATAAAACCAACCCCTTGGTGCCCAGCTGTTGGAAATCGAAGGATCGAGAAGAAATTTCCTAGCAGAATGTTTCAAAAATAGAAACCCAGACTAGCTTGTTCCCAGGAAGAGAGTGGCCTTCCCCTATCCCACCTGATAAATTACGCCTGGCCACCTGGTACAGGCTGATAAAGACAGCCTGACTGAGAAACAGGGTGGCCTTGCTCTAAGAGCAACAAACAAGCTGGGAGAGAAAGCAAAGACCTTCAACCCCCTCGACCGCCCTGAAGGGCGGCTTGTGTTTCTCCTGCCTTTAAAAGCTAACCCCACAGAGGAGCTCTAACTTCTCTCTACCTTGCTGCAAGGGGTGTTGGAGATGAGTTCCTAAGCTAGCTTGTATTATGCTTACAAATAAAATCTTGCCAATTACAGTCCCATCTCTGGTTTTTGGCGGTCTCCCTTGGGATCGCAATCTGGGCACAACACTAAGAAAATGGGGCCATACCAACTTCGAATCGGTGGCATTTGGTAGAAAGCCTGGAAGTCTCTGGACCGGGATTATTATATTATTTCATCATTTCCCTTTGGGTTTCAACTGTGCTGAGTTGACCAATCCATGACATGTATCAGGCTGGATGTAACACATCTATATCTATTCATCTCTATCTCTTTATCTATATGGATATACAGATTGTCTGTTGTGCCCGAGTCCTAGAATACCCCCAAGAAGACCAACATGGAGCCATACTTCCTAAATGCAAAAGCAAGGTTTTGTATCAAAGTACGGGCTAGCACGGATCCTCTGCCTCACAGTCTGACACAGCAGATGTAGGGAAAAGGACCTTGTCTACTATTGTAAGGGGTTTATAAGGACAAAAACCACAAAACAGTCACAACGTTACAGTCTCAAAATATAAAATTATGTATCCTATATCATAAATGGCTAAAGACTAGGTGATAAGCTATTATTGTCTAAGGGAGATAGCAACAGCCCCCCTAGTTATATCTTCCAGACAGCTGCTGACTCTTTGCTAACCGCAGGGGCTATCTGAAATATTACCCAGCTGACAGGGGAACTTGGGTGGTCAACATTCTCTGTATGACTATGGGTTGGGGAATGGGCTGCAGCCAGCAACTTTGTGTAACTTAGGTTTTTCCATTAGCTAATACTTCCCCTGAAGAGGGGTCCCACAGCCTTCAGCTTATCCCCGGGGACTGGGGTGTCGGCCTTCATCTTTTCTTTGGCCTTCATCTTTTTCTGGGGGCTGATGTGTAGTTCAAGGTCCCAAAAGGGCCCAACACAGAAATGGAATCTTTTCCAACCTTTCAGTCCATTTGCATATTTGAATTTTAGGGGTTGTACGTGGTCTCCATGGAGGTTTTTCTTCATGAGCTCACTAATATGTGTTTGGAATGTGGCCACGATGGACAATGGTGTTCAAACTTCTTTAAGTCTCTAGGGTTGCTTATGCTTTGTGGCTATTTGCTGCCAGGTTGGAACTATTGTTTTAGACCTTTTAGACGAAATTGGCAGAAAACATAAAACGAAAATAAAAGCCGATCTTTACCAAGACAGTGCCCATTGTCTTTCCATGGGGAGAAATTATCCTCAGTTCAGTTGTATTACCATGGTGACATATGCGAATCTCAACAAAGCCCAGTTATACCATAAAGGAGGGCTCGGCACATCAAGCTCCTATTTCTGGCAATTTTGTTTCAATGTCTTTGACTAAAATCTCCAATGTCCTGGATAAAAACACACACTAAAAATACTCCTAAAGCAGACAGAACAATCTGGATAGTGTATGTCAAAATTCTAAGAAATCTCATAAAAATGAGGAGAAAAGCAGGTATTATTACAAAGGAGTAAAAAAAAAAATCAAATGGAAAAAAAATAGCCAGTGAATGAACAGAAATATCTGCACACTCTCTAATATAACATTGTTTCTATAAACAAAAACAAGCAAGGGATGGTGCCCACAGTAATTGGACATGTGGTTGGCCTCCTGAGGGCTGAAATAAGTAAACAGAGCTGCAAGCACACATTCTTATCCAAGCTGGTCCTTTCCTCCTGCTTATGAGGCTCGTGTTTCTTAGTAGAGCTGCACACAGTGAGATGGACTTTGAGTTTTGTAAGAGTTCCTATAGTCAGCATCAGTTGATACAAGAACTAGTTTGGTCCAACGGTGTTTTGTAACAATTTCGGCAGAAGAATCTGAATAGCAAGTCCTCTGTCCTAACCAGTCGGCAGAGTGTGGGGATTAAGAGTGGGACAGAAACGCCCAACAGCTTTCTCACTTCTGCTACAACATGGCATGCAGACAGACAACCACTGCTGCATACGTGATATCATTTTGCCTAGGGATGGCACCAGGGAAATAGCTTCGTTCTGTAAGTGACCTGAGGCACAGGGTTTGTGAATACAGAAAGGGTGAGACTCAGGTCTCTCAGGTCCATTTGGCAGCCTGTTTCTCACAGCCTAAATGCTATTGCCAGTTCTTAGCAGTTTCAGAAAGTTGATGAGGACCAGGAGGAAGTGAACAAGAAGGCAAATGAAAAAAAAAAAAAACCAATCCAAACCAAACCAACCAAAGAAACAACCAAACAAAAATCCTGCTACCAATGTTGTGAGCTGAGATTTTCTGAGAGTCTCAGATAAGGTTGACACTGAAGAACCAAGGAAAGAGGAAATATTGAAAATGAGATTGTGTGGTGTAATGTATCCAGGAAGGGACAAGGGTCAGTGATCTGAACCTGAGTGGAAGTCGTCTTAAGCTAGGAGAAGACATATCTCATCAGCAAAGAGAAACAATAAGTCTGGCACTGCTTACATTACAGGAAGACTTGAGCCTTCATGCCCAAGGTGCCAGTTCACAACCACTGAGCACTAGGGAGACCTTGCACTGACTCCTATACAGATTTCATCTTCTAAACCACCTCCACAAGCTGGACTTTCCTATCTCCATTGTATTGAGGTTGAGAAGCTTGCATGAGGTCACTCAGCTTGGCTTAGCAATAGGGACAAGTTGTGGCTCAGGTAGTCTATCCCTAGACTGTCCTTCTATAGCAGGAGCATATTCTTGTAGAGTCACAACATGCGTTGAGACTGAGAGTGACAGCTGATGCTCAGTGAAGGCAGTTGATGATTTGTCCTTGTATCTAGTGGAGCGCAAAAACAATGTCCAGAATAACAGACATTACTACAACTTGAGGCTCACATCTCTTGTGGATATATGCATTATGTCATACCTCTCTACATAGTCATAGTCATGCAAAAATATTTCTTAAGTCTCCCAAATTCCTCAAATAATCAAACATTCCAAATGTTTTCTGAGCATAATTCCAGGGAGTCCAGAAACAGTCTGGTTGGTGCGGGCAGGAAGCAGAAGGAGAAATGTCTACCTTGCCAGTGAGCCCTCTTACAGACAATGCCACCAGGGTACCAGTACCCAGCCTTTGTTATATGCTTGCCTTCGCCTCCATCAAGCAAACCTACTCCTGCCCATTTCAGGAGATTGGATAGTATTCCAGTGTCCCACATCCTCACCACCCTTCTCATTCAGATAAGAGTTGTGCTCACATTCTAATCTAGGACTTGACAAGTATTACATAAACATTTAATTCACTTTAATTTCACTATACATTTGAGGAGGAGGATCTACACAAAGGGGTGGGGGTGATAGTCCCCTTGCCAGCAATTAGATGAACATAATAACCTGCCATGAAATCTCATTTCGGACTCTTGGTTACAAACTAAACCAGACTAGTAAGTTCCTGGACTGTCAGAGGGGCTCAGCTGCCTCTCCTCAATGTTCTGGCATTCAACACAGTAATTCCCAAAATGGGCAGAGCATGCTCTGTGATTCTCAGGTGACCAATCTCTCCTGTGACACTTCGAGGAAAAAAGTGGTATTTTCATTGATCTTGCTATATCAATATCAGCATTTTTTCCCCAGAAGGCCCTCCTGAGGATATGAGGAGACAAGCACCATAGGTTAAATTGTTGTCCCCAGCCTGCTCACACTTTATATGCTAACTGCCCTCCCAGTAGTCAGAGGATGACTTGCTTTGTATTTCTTTAGCCTTTCCCAGACAGTTTACACACCGACTACTTTTCATCCCCAGTCTTTCCATAACGGACACAAGATGGCCTGTTCTTCGGGAGGGTTGCATCTGATGTCCCGTGGTAGAGAGGGTCGACTTTCTTTGGCAATTTTCTTTGAGCTGATCAATTGCTGAGTAACCTGGGAGCTGTTTCCATCATCAAGTGCAGGGCTGAGACTTAATTACATCAGAATTCTAATCTTAGCTCTGACCCTCATTACAGCATCCTTTTGTGCAAGTCCCTTGGCCCCTCTTGGTGTCTGTTTTATATCAGTCAAATGAAGAATATGAATGCAACTGGCCTGTCTGTGCTCTTGAGAGCAAAGAACAGGAAGCAGATTTCCTACATTGTCCCCAAGTGCTTGCCAAGAATAACCTAGGCAATGTAACCAGGCCACCTAGTCTGGTGGTAAGCACCCGCTTCATAAATTTATGTCATTAAATGGCATTCAAGTCCCTCAATGACAGAATCATCTTCTCTAGCATCAGTTTTGGGAGTCCGGAGAAGATTTCCATGAGAGGCAAGGCAGGTTAGACCATAGTGCATCAGAGGGCCCTACCAAGGGTGAGGCATATCCACCTTGGATCATGCTGGTATGGTTCATTTGTATCAATATAATTCCCAGTCTTCATGCATTTTTACTACCCAACTGATGGCTCCTTTAGAAGTGGGTACAGGAGGAGGGTCCCACTGACTTTTTAGAAAAGGACCTTTCATTTGGAATCATCTCCTGTTATGTATGGTGATGAAGGCAACACACATTATGACCATAGCAGTAACTCAACTCAACGTGTGCTTAGAAACTCAACTCAACATGTGCTTAGAATAATACACATTTCACAGTGGATAAAGATATATACTAAAGCTTGGTTGGAGCCTGCCACAAATGAGGGATGGTGGGTTTTTTTTCTGTTATGGCTCCATTTTCTTTTGTTTCCCCTCATTTGTTGGGAGACACAAAGAATGCGGGCGTAGATTTTACTGCCTCTAGCAAACCAATGTCATTTCTCCCTCCCCTAACCTATTATTCTTGACCCTGCCAATGTGTGAGGAGCCCTGAATGTCAGATCCCCGATATATTAGTAACACATAAAACCATGTCTGCAAGATCTTGGGAAATAATTGCAATCACACCAGTGACTCGGATCAGAATTGGGCTGTAGTAATGGGATCATGCAAAGCACATAGAGACTCCAACTTCAAATGTGGGGCCTTCATAGACCACCAGGAAATATCTGAGTGCACATTTCTTTCTACACACATGTTTATGACTGGAGAAAAATTAAAAACAACAGACGTAACATTCCTTTCTGGGTGTCTGTCTTCTGAATCCAGGATACTGTCTCTGACTTTGCCTGTTCCTCTTATTCCTTTGTCATCCTAGAAAAAGCAAGTGAGTCAGACCAAGATCCGGGTCATCTCAACTATTTTGTTCATCTTGGCTGGCTGCATCGTGTTTGTGACAATCCCCGCTGTCATTTTTAAATACATCGAGGGCTGGACAACGTTGGAGTCCATTTACTTCGTGGTGGTCACCCTGACTACAGTAGGCTTTGGTGATTTTGTGGCAGGTAAGCAACCTGGACTTTCCCAGTCACTTGAGCTTTGGTGGGGAAAACATTGTTGGGTGTCCTTTTCCAAATCATGGTGACAGGGAGTTGGGATTTAGCCCTGTTCTAATCTGGTTGGCCAGCATTCCCAAGGCCTTTGGTCCAGGTCCGCAGCTTTGGGAAGAATCAAAATCATGTTAACAGGTATTTGCAGAGGAGGTAAGTAGAAATGGCTCAGTGTTTGTCAACTCAGTGTGATATGAGCAGCATCAAGCTATTTGTTTATTTATTATTTTTTCTGCCTGAGAAGAAAGCCAGGCCCCTCCTCCTTAAGATGCTGACTTACTGGCTGTCATCACTGCATGAATTATGTAAGGGAGAAACAAATTTCTCACTGAATCTTTGATTTCTCAACTGCATTAAGGTTTCCCAAGTTAACTTGATAAAAGGCCATAATTAGCCAAAGATCAGACTCAAGAGCAGTTGACACGGAGGTTGGTCTACAGAAGCAGGCAGGGGAAAGCTCCTCACACTGAGGTGAAAGTCACTGTCTCTGCTGACCAGACACAGGATCCCCCCAGTTGTTTCTTGTGTACAAGACCCAACCACAGAGGTCTGGATGGAGTTCTAAAGCTTGAGGGAGAACCCGAGCTGCAAAGAACAACTTTCAGCATATAAGCATATTCATTCTATAAGCATATTTAGGCCGCCCCTTTGTATCATCCATAGACGATGGTCCCTGGGGAAAGTCAGATGAGGTTCCAATCTAGAAGAAATACCTGTGAGAGCAGAGAAGGAAGAGCTGCTTCACACCAATTTCAAAGACTTCCCAGGGTCATTTGCAAAAGCTGGTGTTTTGACAATGTCTGGGCTAATATCACTGACCTGAGGACTAAAGACAGCTTGCACACTGGTGACAGACCCCAGTCTCCAACCAATAGCTCTGGTCAACCTGTCAGTCAGGACAAAGGACAGCTCTGACTGTGAGAACTAGCCAAATGTTTCTGCCTTTCCTCCCTGCTTTTCTCTTGACTGTTGATTAAGAGAAAGCGCTCCTAAAAATGGGAGTGGCCTGGTGAGCTGAGGGAAAAGTTCGAAGCCCATTTATGGTTTTTGGTTATTATTACTAGCTGCTGTGGACTGAACTCTTGGTACATGCTGGCCCTTTATCCTCAGACCTCTATCGTTTGGGTGGGTCTCTTCCTTACTAGAGATCACAGAACTGTACTTTCTTTTCACTCAGAGGCCTCCATAGACTAAGGTTTCTTAGCATACATAATGCTGATGGAATGCACCATGTTCTTTAATTTATACATATGTAATATGTGTGTCTGTATGAGCATAAGCACATGTGTGTGGGTGCAGGTATTGAGTGTCCTTGACTGTCATTCTCTGTCCACTCTTTTGAGGCAGGGTTTTTCCCTAAATATGGGGCTCAGATTTTTTTTTGTTGTTGTTGTTTAAACTAGAAGCTATCAAACCCCAGTAATGTTTCTGTTTCTGTCCTCGTTGGAGCTGGGCTAACAGGCATACATGGGATGTCCAGTTTGGCGGGTGCTGGGATCCCAGCTCAGGTTCTCATGCTTGTGTAGCAAGTGCTTTTGAAATTGCTAGGCTGTTCCTTCAGTATCTGCCAAAGTACAGTTCCCAGAGCTCACGTGGATCCACCTGTTGAATATTTGTGGAAAATGTACTTAGTGGGATTTTTTATCAGTGTATTTATTAATAGAGTGCGCTTGGTACCTCCAGAGGATTGACTATGGGAATCTGTAGACACTAAAATCAGCAGATGCTCAGGCCCCTCATGAGAAACAATGTAACTTTTACCCAGAATTGACGCTCATTGTCTTGTGCATGTTAAACCATCTGTGTGCAGATGTCTTGTTCTTAATGCAATGTGAACACTATGCAAACAGTCAGCACACTACAGTGTTTAGCGACTGATGAGAAGAAAAAGGCATGCACGTGTCCACCTCTGGTTGAATTCACCCAGACAACTTGTGGATATGGAGGGTCAATATTCTGACTGACAGGGAGGATTGCTGGACTATTCAAATGATGTAGATGACCAAGAGCTGGTGGTCACCGTGATCTTACTGGGTATCACCTCTACCAGAATATGACTGGAAATGCAAACCACTCGGGATTGATTGTTGCTTCATTTTGCAGCTGACCTACTTGGGGACAGCCTAGTGGCACCACAGTATTTCACAGCTCTGAGCGGGACTGCACACAGAGCTTGCCATTCTGGCCATGGCTGATGAACGTCTACACAGAAGGATGTGGTCTGGGTTGTTGGCTAGTGTCTGCCCCAGTGACAGTCTTGTCTGGGTTCTAGTGACTTGCAAAGGCAAATACTTAATCCAAAGTGGAAAAAGCACAAAGAAATGAGTCCAGCACACAAAGAAAATGAAATGAGCATCAATTCTGAAGAAGGTTGGCCGCAGGGGAGAAAAAGAAGGCACCTGAGCAAAGCAAAGAGACGCCAGACACCTCAGAACCTTGTGCCAGAGCTGGGAATCCTTTTTCTCCCTATTTTTTTCTATCATGTTTTCCTGTACTTATGAATGTGCACAATGCATGTACCTGGTGCCCTTCAGAAAAGAAGGTGTCAAATCCCCCAGAATGTGAGTTACATTTACCTGTGGGTCCTCTGCATGAGGGCCCCTCAGGCACATCTCCAGACCTATTCTTGTTGCCGTAGAATTCATGGGTTGTGTCGCAGAGTAGGTTTGGATTTATTAAGACCCATGGGTCCCAGTGGGTGTGCACCAGGCTTTTCAAGGTATTCTTGACACAATAGAGCTCAGTACAGTTTCGGTGATGCCAGGTATGGAGGTAACCATGACCCAAGGGGAAAGGCTAGAGATCTTTCGTCACCCAGTGTCCTAATGTGAGTTGTCTTAGAGGCATCCTGCTTGCTCTCTGGGTGAGTGAGTGGTGCCCTCAGCAGTGCTAGTATGGAGGCTAGAACAAGTTGGCTAATTATTTGGAATAAATGACCATTTCTCTTACTGGAATAGCTAGTCAATACCGTTAGGCAACTGGCCAATTTGTTTTGATGGATTTTTTTTTTTTTACTGTGATCCTTATTTATACGATGATGAGATTGAACTAGTTGGTCTCACAGGTACTGTTTAGCTCTAGGATATGGTGATTCTAATTGCTTGGCCTAATTGACCCCAGGATGAGCGTCATGTAAACACCATCCCTCTCACGTTAGCATCGGATCGCTACTTCACGGATCAAAGTCTCAGTAATGTTGTCACATCTAATTCTACTTCATTTTCTACCCACTCGTTTTCTTGGTAAATGCAGGCAGAATTTCGAAGGAAACAATTCCAAGGGCTTGAAATCTCACTCTTCCTCTCCCTTTCTTCCCCTTCTCTGCCTCCACTCTTTCCTCTGCCCTCCCTTCCCCTCCCATTCTGGCTTCTCCCTCTTCCCTGTTCTCTCCCCTTCTTCCACCTCCTACTCCTTTCCACTCTGTCTTCTCCTTGTTCCCCCTGCCCACCTCCCTTCTCTCCTTTCAAGAGTCAAGTTCTCATTACGTAGCTCTGGCTCACCTGGAACTCACTGAATAGCCCAGGCTGGTCTTCAATTGACAGTGGATCCTCCTGTCTTTGCTTGAGTGACAGGGTGTACTGCTGAACCCTCACAGTGGTAAGGTAAATTTAGAGAAGTTTGGTAAAAACAGAACGACAGGTGGGCTGACATCTGAGATACTTTTTCTGTGAAGTCCAATTCTTTGCCAGTGAGAGTAGATAACTCCAAGTGGCTACTGACATTTCCCTGTTGCAGAATTGAGGTTTATTTTTAGTGGTTAAGAATCAAAGAAATTAATCTACAAGCAAGCCTCCAGCTTTTGTGATGTTAATGGCTCTCACTGGATTATGGAATGATAGTGTTCTCCACAAACTGGAACGTGCTCTGTGAAGATCAACTGCTGACCATTTGCTTGTTAAAGTACCATTTGCTTGATTTCAGGGAGAAATGCTGGCATCAACTACCGAGAGTGGTATAAGCCGTTGGTGTGGTTTTGGATCCTTGTTGGTCTTGCCTACTTCGCAGCTGTCCTTAGTATGATAGGAGACTGGCTGCGCGTTTTATCCAAAAAGACGAAAGAAGAGGTAGGACTCCTTCCTGACCCCCAAAATGTCTGTGACGTCCCATTAGCCCTTGTTGAGAATGCCTGTTTCTGAGTCCAGGAGGGGATTTTATGAATTCTCTTTCTGTCTATTTAGAAGCAAAGTTGAGTGGACAGTAGTCATTTTTAGAACCTTTAGTAACTTCTTAAAAATGTTAAAAAACAAAAAAAGGGAAATGGCCAGTGAGGGTGGATGGTTGCCGCAGGAAGAACACAGTTGTCTGTGTTAGCAGACACATGGGAGGCTCTGTGGACTTGTAGGGTGCCTGGGGAAGCTGGCCTGTCCTCCATGAGGTAAAAGTCACTGAACAGTGGCCAGCCATAGGGCCATATTTCCCATGTCCCACCATGGTCAAATTCTCAGATTTTATTCCTGATACCTACAATCTTCACTCCTAGATTATTATATGAAACTCTACACCACTGGTTCTTAACCTTCCTAATGCTGCAACCCTTTAATACAGTTCCTCATGTTGTGGTGACCCCCAACCATAAAATTATTTTATTGCTACTTCATAACTGTAATTTTTCTACTGTTATGAACTGCAATGTAAATATCTGATATACAGGATATCTGATCTGTGACCCCTGGTGAAAAGCCTTGTTTGACTCCCCAAGGTTGCAAAGGCAAGAAAAGGAAGACAAGAAGAAAAGACACATTCAAAATGTCATTCCTCTGCGAGGAGAGGAAAATAAGTACGTGGGAGAGGGAGTTAAAAAGGACACAAGAGGGACAGACACTTCCTTTAATGGTAGCTGCTCAATTTGTTTGGTCTAAAGGGACCTGGGAGACAGCTGCTGAAGGAGCTTTCTCCCTCCCACAGTTCATAGGCTTATACTGCTCCCAACTTGTGTAAATGCTGACAGGACCATTTCCAGGCGGATTCCCCTGATGACTAACTGACCCACTGAATATTGATTTAAAAAAAAAAAAGAAGGGCGACACCCATATAGACTTTGCTAGATAGTAAACCTTGAGTAATTCACCTGTATAGGGAAGCAGGATGCATATGGGTACCTCATGCCCTGTCGATTGAGCAACCAAGGAATTTGGCAATGAGTCTCCAGCAAAACTTCACTCTCTAAGAAAGCATTTTATGTGGCTTTTGTGAAGAATGCCCTTTTCCTGCATCTTAACCATGGAAATATGGTTATCAGGCCCCTTGGAGGGGCTTCCTCAGCCAAGACAAGTCCCTTAGCACAGGGTTGTAGTGTGCCTCCAATAGAGCGGGGCTAACTGTCCATCACAGTTTGCCAAGGACATAGGGGACTTTCTAGGGCACAGGATTTTTTCTTTCTCAATACCCCAGAATCAAACCCTGGGGCCTTGCACATGCTAGGCTGGTGCTCGTCCCTGGAGTTCTATCCTCAATGTTCAGAATTCAGGAAGCTGGGACAGGCTGGTCATCTTACCCAGACAGAAGTATTGCAAAGACGGGAAAGGACAAAGATTTGTTGAGCACTGACTTTATGGCCTGGACTGAGTTAGGTGTGGACTTTAATGTTATGATAGAAATTCCATGAGACAGATTTGTGTAAAAAAAAATGGGGTCTTACAATGAAAAGAGAGAAAGCAAGTGGAACCCAAATCCTGATCTCTCTTCTAGATGCTATCTGCCTCTATTCAGTCATAATTTCCAGGCTCTCCCTACTTCATTGGTCCATCACTAGCCAGTCCAACGTGGGTGACTAACTGGATGGCAGGCAGTACCAGAGAAGACAGACAGAGTGTTTTCTCTTTCCTTAGACTATCATTGCTCCGTCTCCCCCAGAGACAGCCTCCCTCCTGGGATGCCTGAGGGCTGTGGGATTCTGAGAAGCATGAAGCTGGAGGGATTTCTTAGTTTGTTCTTGCTCCTCTGTCTTGTCCAGGTGGGTGAGATCAAAGCCCATGCAGCCGAGTGGAAAGCTAACGTCACCGCCGAGTTCCGGGAGACCAGAAGGCGACTCAGCGTTGAGATCCATGACAAGCTGCAGCGAGCAGCCACCATCCGCAGTATGGAGCGCCGGAGGCTGGGCTTGGATCAGAGGGCCCACTCTCTGGACATGCTATCCCCAGAGAAGCGTTCTGTCTTTGCAGCCCTGGATACAGGACGTTTCAAGGCTTCATCCCAGGAAAGCATCAACAACCGACCCAACAACCTGCGCATTAAGGGGTCAGAACAGCTCAACAAGCATGGGCAAGGCGCTTCTGAGGACAACATCATCAACAAGTTTGGATCCACCTCCAAACTCACCAAGAGGAAAAACAAGGATCTCAAAAAGACCTTACCAGAGGATGTTCAGAAAATCTATAAGACCTTTCGGAATTACTCTCTGGATGAAGAGAAGAAAGAGGAGGAGACAGAAAAGATGTGTAACTCAGACAACTCCAGCACAGCCATGCTGACGGAGTGTATACAGCAGCAAGCTGAGATGGAGAATGGAATGGTACCCACAGACACCAAAGACCAGGGGCTGGAGAACAACTCATTACTTCAAGACAGAGAGTAAATGATAAAGACACTGGAGTTGGACTAAGTGTTGTCTTGTTTTTGTTGTTTTGTTTTCGTTTTTTTTCCTTTTTAAAATATTCACACTGAGACACGTGCCTTAAATAGACTTGTTAGTCCAAAATTACATAACATTGAAGAATATATTTCACTGTGCCATACACAACTGAAAGCTTGCTCTACCTAAAGGAATCAGATAAGAGCTTCATTTCAGATGGTGGCGGCAGGACACAGGGGGAGCTTTTGCACACGTAGCAGGTGTTGCCTGTCCCCGTGAGGGAGCTCCAGTGGCAGGTGTCGCCTGTCCCCGTGAGGGAGCTCCAGTGGCAGGCCATAGCCCTCACACAGTGCCACTCTGACGTGGTACGTAGGCAAGGGCAGCTATTCCTTCGACTAGCCTCTGAGAGGACAGGCTTGGCTTGTGGACGGAGTCTCCATTCCTCAACGTTCCTTTAGTGATAGGTTACACACCAAGGGGACAGCTGTTCACAGGTGGCCCTGTCACTCTAACTAGGGTTCAAGTGAACATTTTTGGCATGTCCTCACCTTGAGTTTGGACAGGCCACGGCACAGAACTCCTACTCCAGACGAATGTCCTTGGGACCCAAGGGTACCTGGAGTTTGTTGGAAGCTGATCAGAGCACATGTTTAATAAAGGTGCAATTGCTTTTCTCATTAAAAAAGATATCACAGACTCCTCCCACTGTGGCAATCTCCTTAACCAATGGGAGAAGCCTACTGAACTTCGTCCTTTTCACCGGATAGGTAGTTCAGGCAGGCTTGCAAGCATTGAAGCATTGGTTAAAGCGCCACCTCAGCCACTGCCTGGTGGGAAGGCAGATGTTGCATTTTCTTCAGCGGGTGTGAAGATGAAAATAGCTGATTTTGGAGCATCCATACTCACTTTTCTAAGGGAACACGTTCATTCTAACTTCTTTTGATAGGCGGGAGGAAATACCAAAATTATTGCCTTTTGCATGATGCCAGTGGCTTGCTGCTCTGTCTAGCTGATCCTATTTTTTTTTTGAAAAAATAAAAGTAAAAATAGACATCTTGTGTTTGTGAGACACATCAAGAAGGACCCTGGCATCTTTTCATCTCAGGGCTTTTTGTCCTTTTGGGTGTCTTAGAGTAGACATAGCTATGAGACTCAATCTATTTCCATACAAGAGGAAAATGAATCTCTCACCCAATCCTTGTCTATTAAGATTGAAATGGTTTAAGTTGTTTGCAGCTTAAGTGCCATTAATACCATCTAAAAATAATACTGAAAAGGAGTATTGAAAAGAGTCCACTTCATTCTTGCATTTCACCATGTCTTTATCAATTTCATTGTATGCCTACCTTTCTTTATGCCTTTATTATGGGGGCATAACCCTTCCTTATCGGTTCATCTCACACCTGCTACTCAAGTGGTATCTCCCCTGTCATTGTCTCTAGGCAAACAATGATCAACATGCACTAGCTATGCTTGCTTATCGGGTTACAATGTTCAGAGAAGGAACACTGTCGGAAAGGTCCTCTTGCAGGTTGTGGGAGGATGATTTTCAAAAGATTTTTATCGGGAAGGGGAAATTCATAGTAGGCTTTTTCTTTCACATGTGTGTGTTTCAGTTTTAACCAGATTTGGTTGGCATGTTGGTTCAGCTAGCTAGTGTTCTGGAACCCTTCATCTAAACATTGGATTCTGTAATACGAGGAAGTTGCTGGCTAGGGGTCTTCTAGACTCAGTACCATCTTTGGGGATTTCATGTAATTTTCTATAACTAAGTTCACAGAGCGTATTTAACAAAAGCTCAGAGCACAAGTGGAGACTTCCAGAAACCATCTGTCATTTCTGAGGGGAAATTTATGCCCATGGCCTCCGTGACCACTGGTACCATGGGAGACCCATCACCCCTGCCTGTCTCTCTGACATGCACTGCTTACAGCTGTCCCCTTCTTGGAAGCCAGAAGCCCCTGTTTCCCAGATCCCAACCCTTTAGGATCTTGTTAGCAAGCTGAGAAGTCAAATGAGAATCACTATGGTGAGGTCTTTTCTGTCAAGGGTTTGTCTGGACTAACTTCTCCATAGGAACAGAACGTTGGCTCACTGATACAGGAGTGGGTGCAGGGCCTCCACTACAACTGGCTCATTGTGCTAAAGAACAGATAGACAAGTGGCATTTCTCTTATTCTGACAAGTTTCCCAATGAAACTGTATGTGGATCTCATTCATTTAGGTTTCCACTGTATGGCACCTTGCTATGTCTTTGTGGTTGTATTAAAACTGCAGGCGCTGGATCTGTATCTGGTAAAGGAGCTTCCCTGTTGTTTGCACAGTGCCTTTCATGGGATTGGCACTGAATGGTACGTTTTATGGCACTCACTGAAAGCTCGCCACAGCGTGTGGGAAGCATTTACACATCCTTTGTAGAGATGAGGATACAGAGACTCAGGGAGGCGAAGGAGCTGACCCGCAGTACACAGCAAGAGGGCCTTGGGGTCTGTTCGCAGTTCTGCTGCAGTGTCCACCTCCTGCACCTTTGTGAAAGAGCGCGTGCATGTGTGTGGTTGTGTGTGTCCCAAGTGTGAGGACGCACACATCTTACAAGTTTCATGAGCACAGCTGACAGGGAGGAGGAGAAGACAGGCATTTTTATCCCTGTGAGGGCATGACGTTTTGGCTTAATCCTGGCCTTTAAGGTTGCCCTCGAAGACACATGTATGCTCTTGGCTTGGGGATGCCATAGACAGCACCTTTTCTGTGCCGCTGGAAATGCCCCTCAAAAGCACTCCTTTGCACTTTACTTGATTTTCACACAGAAACTCTTTCATACAGCAGGAATTAGACAGCTCAGAGGTCTTAGATACATGAGTGACCAAATGGAACAGGTGTGTGAGTTGGTGTGTGCATAGATGTATTCACAAGAATCAAACCACAGTAATACTGAGAACCAAGCATGACCTTGGACTGAGAGTGTATAACCCCTTCCCTGAGTGTTGGATGCAGGTTTGAAATGATGTCACAGAAGACCCTCTATGAAGATAGTGTATGTGGGCAAGGTATTCCAAAAACTATGAAGTACTCTCCAAAGGAGAGGCTGAAGAATGAGAGATGTAATTTCTCTTCATGTATACATGCTAAGCCTGTAGTTATTGGTTGTTTGGATGTTACCCCTGTAAAGATGGAGGCAAATAACAAATAGAACATATGTGATAAGACAGCTGCTATGTGTTCTATACAAATAGCCCAGGCTCTCTCCTTTCCATCAGTACCCCCTGCCTATCTTAAGCCCAGAATAAATGTATGGATGTTACATTTGGGAAGGGCACATGTTTGGTGTCTTCAGCGGGAAATTTTGTGCTTTATTTGGCAGCTGGGTACAGAACTGTCCTCTCTTCTGGAGGCTTACTGGAAACTGCCCAAAGGACAGTTTCGAGAGGCTATGTTCCATACCCAGTCCAAACTCAGTAGTGATTCACTCTGGCAGTCTGTCGGTTTGGGTATAAGGCCGTGCAGTGTGTATGTGTGTGGTGTGTGTGGTGTGAAAGGGATCACTGGCCTATAATTCAGGTATCTAGGATGACTGTGCTCCACCACATTTCTGCCTATGCTCATGGGCACACTGCTTCCCCGTACCTCAACTGCACACCAGCGGAACTGAGCACAGGTTATGACCAACCTTTTTTCCAGTTGTGTAGTGTGCTGAGAGAATATTTCCCAACCCATGAGTTAAGTTTAGTGAGAAAATTATTAAGTTATATCTCTGAATATTAATGGCCCCACTCCTATCCTTGGCGTTTGTTTTTTTGCATGGTTGATGGAGACCAGATGTATTTGAGGGACTGGTGTCCAAATTAGGGTCACATCCCATATAGGCTCTCCCCACTGACCTAGTAGGCACACCTTCACCCGAAAGCTCACAGGATGCAGGAATTTTGGGGGTGGAGTGGGTTAGGGGCACGGCAATGGTGTTAAAACTAGTCAAAGAATTGTAAGCCTTTGCTATTTGCATTCAGTTCTACTAAAGGCTTCCTTTGATTGAGATGTCGATTCATGTCCTTCTCCTTCCCTCCTTCCAGTACACAAAGGCACACGTGCATGTAGGAAATGACTTTTTGGCTTCCATGGGAATAACTTCATGTGGAAAGTTCTAGTTGTACAAAATAGTAAACAACTCCTGCCCCTCTTCCGAGGTGTCATTTCCTGGGCAAGCCAAGCTGCATATTGATTTGTACGCTTGGTTTGAGGGAACTGGTGAAAAAGTGTGCCAGGGTTCTGACGCAGGGAGTTGTGGCTCCCTGGACTGGGGACGAACGTCAACTATCCAGTGTGCAGAATGGTTTCAGCATTAGAGCGAAGACACAAAAGGGCATGAAGTAAAACAAACTTGCAGAGCCTCTCTGTAAAAGAAAATGAGCCCCGCTGCCCTCTGCAGTGTGGTCCTCGGCGTTTTGCCAATGCTCCATCTCTGGCAGTCTTTCTCACTGTTAGGATACAGCTGTGTGCTTAGACAGAGGCTGAGGGGACATGGGAAGCCTCTCCTCGTTAATGATGACCCCAAGAAGACTCGCGATGTCACTTTCATTTAGCATTGCGGGTGCTGTTGAGTCTGCATATGCTGCGGTAGTGGCAAGGCTCTGCTAGAATCCTACACTGTGCCCCTGTGCAGGAGCCATGCCACGTCTCATCACCCTTTCCAGGCTCCGCGTGCTTCTTGGTCCTCTCATGCTTGTAGAGCACACAACACCAGCTTAGTGGTATAGAGGAGGAGAGGTGTTTCTGACCTCCTGGATGGGATTTTCATTTTCACAGGTGCCTGAGTTGGGGACCCCCTTATGTTCTTTTTCCTTAAGTGAAAACAGTTTCCTATGTGTTCAAAAGAAGCCCCTTTGAGAAGACTTCCAGTCCATTAACTCAGTAGGCTTGCGCTACAGAGGCTGCTGCACAGTCTTGGCCCTGTGGCTAGTGCTCTGGCTGGAAGAGGGAAGCTTCAGGCATGCCTAGAAGTGATCTGCAAGTCACCATGTATGCGAACCTCTGTTCCTTTTCTGTCCCCGAGCTGCAGGAACCCAGTGATGGCAGATGATAAACCCAAGTGTGGAGATGTTTTGCTTATTTTTCTCTTTGTAGGATTTCATGGTGCTTATTTTTAATAATGTGTGTGGGGGCACTTCAAACTGTTCTTAGGAGAAGAGGTGGAAACCTGCTTGTAACATTTCGATAAGCTGTGCTGCTATTGTCCTTATTTGATGATGTAATATTTTTTTTCCAATGATGGAGAACATTGCAACAAAGACCTTCTGGAAGATCCAGTCTAACATCTGTCCTGTTTTCCTTTCTTTTATGGGATGTGTGTGGTTCATAAGGTGGGATTGGGCACGCTGCTCAGGACCACAGGATAGGCTCCTTCCGTCTGATGAAGTCGCCACTCACTCATCCGCGTATTGCACGGTCTTCATGAGTACAGCTGACCAGGGACAGTCCTGGTTCATGTTTTTATTGTCTGCCTGAGCCTGTCACAGCATGAAACACATGCTAGCAGTTCACAAAGATTGTTTGAAAACAGCACAAATCGTTCAGTGGATCTCCTTGGCCTTTGAGATAAAATCCAAGAATTAGGTCTACCAGGCTCTGCTCTAAGTCATGACTTAATCTTTTCTGTCTCCATTTTGAATGACTTTTGAGCTCTTTTATTCTATGTATTTATACCTGGGGTCCTTCCAGGAGTCAAATTTTCTTGTGTCCCATTCCAACTTGAGTTCTTTGGAGCAAAGTAGAAGAGCTATCCCTAAGAAGTCCTTTCTTGACTTTCTTCAACCCTTGAGCAAGTTTCCTGCCTTCAGCCCAGCTTGACCTTTCTTCAACCATGTCGCTTGCTGGACTGGATTTGCACTCACTCCCCCCTTGCATGTTTTAGATGAGAAGCTCTTTGGGCAGGGACTGTGTTGACCATTCCTGTCCTCTGCACTGAACAAGATACTGAATACAGGACAGACACAAGCGAGCGGGATAGTTTGAATATGATTGCTGCAAGACTGATGGCTCAAGTCCTTTCACCTCTAACTCCTTAGTATCATCTTAGTAAACCTCAATCAAATCAAGTTTACTTATAAAGAAATGAGTTTTTTTTCACAACCTCAAAAAACAAAAACATAATTCCAAAATTTTAATCGCAAGTAGCAGTTGAAAACATTAGACTGGTAGGGTGACTTTCCCAAAGGGCAGCTCTCATTTAGATCACTGGATACTGGCAGTGCCCATTTCAAAGCTAGTATCACTATAAAAAGAACTGGGAGTTATATATAGTCAGGGAATAAGAGATTATGCTCCCCGGGGATATCTGCTACCCCCGGTCATTCCTGTGCTTGAAGTCCTTGTCCTTCTCAACCTTCCCATCCCTGTTAACCTGGCTGCATTGTTAGAATCCACATTAAGATTCTACTCCAAGGTAGCAACTCTCAAAATATGCTGGAGGGACCCTTGTTGACCTTGAGAAGCTTTCAGGGGCTCCATGAGGTCTGAACCATTTCCAGCGTACTACAAAGACCGTATTTGCCTTTTTTTTTTTTTTGTTCTCATTTTTCTCCCCCACAACTGAGTCTTAACACACAGGCAAGGGAATCTGATACCTTCTGATGAGAATCATTTTTTTTTTCCCCAAAATGACAGCAAATGGGCCTGCATTTCTTAGAGTATAAAAGGTACCACGTGTAGTAATTCTATTAAAAAGGGTTTCCTGCTTGCCCTCATAGTAATGGATCACAGCTGTGGCCACAGAACTGTTCTTCCAGACTTTCCCAGTTGCTCCTGAGAGAAACACAAGGTTGTTTCTTGGCCCCTGTGTAACTAGTTGAGGCATTTTCCAGTTAATAATGTGTTGGTGGGCACTTCATATTGTTCTTAGGAGAAGTGGGAATTTTCTTGTAACCAATAAACTGTTTATTGAAGCTCTCTAGACGCTTCTCTGGAACTCCTAAAGGACATTAGACAGTCTTCTGGTGATGCCATGGTCACATCAGCCTCCTGTTCTTTTTTTCTCCATATAGTGACAATTCCTAGAGGGAGCTCTCCTTCCCTGGTTTTCAAGGAGGTTGTCTGGGACACAGGGGTGAGTTAAAAACATGTATGCCATAAACCACAACATTGAGCAAAAGGAACCTGCAGAGTCCCAGCAGAAGAGAGCTCTGACTTGGCTGAATTGGAGGTAGGATGCCTTGAGTCTGGTGCAAAGGGCAATAGGACAGGCAAATAGAAACTCTGGAGAATTTCTGGAATCAGAATATTGACCACTGTGACAGGACTGCCCTGGTTACATTTACGAACTTGCATCAACCAAGGGAGTCAAAACAGTGCAAAATGTTTGCAACAGAAACACTAATTTAAAAATGCTAGCGCACATCTGAGTGCGTGCTGTTCAGAATCTTTTGAAGTTGGAAAGGCCGACAAGTCCCCACACTTTGAGTGCCTTTGTTTGAAATGCTTCAAATGTCTGTTATTTCAATTGTTTTTCTTCTTACATACCAAAAGTTACCCAAAGTTCGCACACTTAGAAACAAAAAGCACATTTTCTCACACAATCAATGGAACAGTCATGCTTATGACTGAATGAGTTTGAAAGACCATCTCCCATTATTTGGGGTCATTTTGGATATGTAAGAATCTTCCTTCACTTGTGCTGAAATTACAGACGTTTTCAGTATAGCTGCCAGCGTCTTTATCAATTGCCCACATCAATAGACTATTTGAATTATTCGCCAGAGCTTTAGGCAGGACTTTTGAAATCCGTGAACTCACATCATGATGGAGAACTTTGGAGACTGCTGACCTCCAACGTCAACCGTAACTGGAGCAGAAACATGACGGCACGTGGTGCCAGCATAACTTACAACTGTACATTTATTTTCCTTCTCATTTTTGAGATCATAATTATATCTTCCCTCCTTCTTAACTCTCTCATATACCCCTCCTCACTCTCTCCCAAGTCGTGGTTCTTTTTGGCATTGATTGTTATTACATTTCAACTTTTTATATAGAGCATTCGCTTATGCCTTAATATCTTGCTCTTCCTTCTTAAAAAATTTTAAGGACACAGAAGGAAGAAAATAATGAGCCACTCCTATTTCCATAAGTGGATATGAATCCAGAGCAGTTTCTCTGCTTATTGCCCAAAGGGGTAGGAAGAGAACTGACTAACTAAAAGCAGTGGTAACTGGCTAAAGATGCAGGAGCTATCTGGTCTTTGGACATTTATGGAGCCCTATTCTGTATTAGGCCTTGAGGTGGGGGGGACAGGGCTCTCTTAGCCACATAATGACACTTCAAGTTCTCACCTGGTAGAGTTGGGCCACCCTATGCCGTGTGTTCTCTGGAGGGAAGTGGAAGGAAGTAAGATGGGATATGATTCTGCTCAAAGGTAAACAGAATGAGCAAGCCAGTGACTGGAATTAAGAGAGTCCCCTGCTTAGAGTGCACCAAAGCAGGCTCCCCAGAAGAGGTAGGGGCAGGACCTGTTAGGGAGCAGGGAAACTTGAATAGCTCCAACACTGTGTAATTAAAAAAAAATTACACAGTGTATCTGTGCTGAAAATACTGTGAATGTATTCTTTATTGCTACAAGACATTTCCTGTGGCGGTGGTGGCGGCGGTGCCATGGCGGTGGTGGCGGTGGTGGAGGTGGCGGGCTTTCAAATGACTGAAAATGTATCACAGATGCTAAGCCAAAGTGAAACGCAAACAGAAGATCAGCACTACTGGCAATGGATTCCAACAGGAATTCTAACTCCTTCTGAAAGCAAATGTGATTGACTAACACACAAAAACATTAGTGTTTCTCCTTCTCTCTGCCCTCTCACCCCCATGCCCTTCTTCTGCCTCCAGCTACGCAGATACCATGGTCTGCTTTTATTTCCTCTAGTAAGGAACATGGTGGCTGGAGTCATCCTGACTCTTTATGCCAGACATACAGAGGAGTTTTGGAACACAGCTCTGGGAGAAGCAGGCTTCTCCTTAGGTTGGAGGACAGGGCACAGAATTTGGACCTACTCTTTGCTCAGTACCACAAAGCGAGAGGATGCATCATTGCTAATGGCAACAAGGGTCAGGGCCATGCTGCTGAGCGGAGAGCTGGGATCCCAGCCCGAAATGGCTGCCTGTGCACATACTGTCTCCCATCGTGGTACAAAGCTCATTCTGGGAGACACAGGTGCGATTTACAGAAGGGGCTTTTCCACTTCTTGCACACATACACAGACTTTTCCACTTTCTCTTTTCTGCTCTAAATTATATGTATATGCATCATAGTGTTTCTGAGGCAGAAGCAGGAGAGGGTTGCCATGCTGGACACTATGAATATGAGCATTAACCATTTCAGTAGCTAAAAACCTTTCTTCAAAGAAGAGGCAGAATAGGCAGTTTTGTGTAACTGGGCACCAAGAACATCCACAATAAACTCTTACTGTCTTACACCTTTCTGCCTTAGTGGGTAGTTGTGAGGATGCAGAGGAAAGTGTACTTCCCAGAGACTGAGCAAAGTTTGTCTCCTCCTGGGAGATAGGGGAGAAATTGAGGATTGCCCTGATGGGAAAGGGGACCCAGTCAGATGCATGACCAAACCAGGCTGAAATGCCTGACTTCAGGCCCAGCAGGACTGGCTATTCTCCGAGAGCCAGATACCTACCAGTTTCTACTCCCGTGCAAGCTGCCTCCCCTTGTTCACCTCTGTAGAAACTGGAGAGCCAGTAGGGCCACCTTCCTGTCTATATGTGGAAAGGAGTTAGCTCTTTGGAAGTCACAATATTTTGATTGCACAATTTCAATGAGCCTGGTAGTATTACACAGCATAAAACCTTTTTCTCCTTAAATTTACTTTTTTCTTTCGCCCCCCCCCCCCCACAGTCTACTTCCTGTGTCTACCTACTTATCCTAACTCAAGCAAGAGAAATAGACACAAATGGGAGGAAAGCAGAAATAGTCTAAAATAATTCTGCCTCTTTATTCTCTTGGATGCCTGGATCTTTGAGGGAATCCTAACAGCATAAAAGTAAAATGAGAACATGATATGGGATACAGGCAAAACATCTAAAATAAAAAAAAAAGACAATGGAATCCAGGCATACTTGGGGACAAAAAAATTCTCTTAGCTTGGGTAGATAAAAATAAGGAAAAAGGTAGGGGCAATCCAGAGGAGAGAGGCCCACACAGGGCATTAGATCAGAGGACACCCAGGTAGGGGCATGAACTCTGAAAAGGGTAAAAGCAAGACTCCCTGGATAGCAAGCTAAAGGGATAAGAATATGGCTTACTTTGCTCTGAGCCAGGCACAGAACAGGCATTATCAGAAAATGTCCCTAAGCCTAGGGAGGGCCAGGTTCTCAGCAATTAAGAAATTTAGGAAAGATGACTTCAGAAACAATCTAAAGCAGAGGTTCTTAACCTGTGGGTCTCAACACCCCATGGGCAACCTACCCTTTCACAGGGTTCGCCTAAGACCACCAAAAAACACATGGTCTTAGGAACTGAGACACCGCGTTTCTATCTCCAGCTGCGTCTGCTCAGACGCAGATACAACCACATATGAGTACCCGGTGTGATGACATCATCAGGCCAATCCATCCCATAAACCCTGAACAAATACAGGAGGGTGTGATAGATGCTCTAATGTCCTTAAACAAACATGTCACCTATCACGTTGAAGGTAGCAGTGTTGAAGGTAAAACGAAGCTGCAGGAATGGTAATTACTCGGCAAATGTAAAATCAACTACTACTACAAAAAGACCCAAACCAAACAAAACCAAAACAGACAAGCAACCCCCTCCCCCCCCAAAATCTGTATCATGGGAATTTAATTTGTATGCTGATTGGTCTTCAGCTGTGGTTGATGTGAATACTGCCCCCTTGTGATAGTAACAGATATGTTTAAAAAAACACACAAAAACCAGTAAATGATAAGAAACGTTAGTAGACTATTAATTGACCAAACTATGCTATGTATCACCTTTTTTATTATTAAAGCTATTGTTATATATTATTTTCATTAGAAAACCATCCCATGACAATGGCTCATGTAGAGAGATGTTAAGAAAATACAGTGAGGGTTTTTTTTACAGTGTGATTTTACCCCAATCATTACAGTAGAAATTGAGAAACTGTAATGTGTTATTTGTTGTGACATTCTTTCAGTCGAGTCCATAAAGCCGAACAAACTAAAATGCCATTTTGATAGCGAGCCTCTGAGTTTTGCTGGCAAGGACAACTGTTTTAGAAGCAAAGCTGACGGACTCAAGAAAGCCGGACTTGACGCTGGTGTCAAGAACCATGGACAAAACGTAGCAGCCATTGCCTCTTCATATTTAGATTCTAAAGTGAGAAGCAGGTTCTGTGGCAAATCACAGCCAGTTTAAAGGACCCAAAGGGAATTTAGTTGAAGAGATTAAGGAGTGCCTTCAAGGAGAAAAGTGGGCGTAGGCGTGTGACCTTTGTTTTCTGCCAGGGCTTCCAGCCACTGTCATTATGCTGTGCTCGCCTAAGGACGTGGCCTCAGCAGCATCAGCCCTTCCCAGGGTCTGAGACAAAACAGCCTACCCCGCAATATTTGAAAACCCATGGGAAGCCTCCTTGACTCTTACTGGAGCATCTTGAAGATTTGAGGCCAGATACCAAAAGTGCTTGACTTCAAGTTGTCGCCAGCGGCTCCAAGGCAGCGTAAGGACAGATGCCACAAGCAGCACTAAGTTACATGCTAAACCCAAGAAATATGTCATGGTTGGTATATATGCCACACAAACAGATTCCGTCTGTCGGAAGCGAGACACGCAGGTGTGTTTGCAGCCACCAAATAGGGAGACCAGTTCAGAGAAATGTCTGGTGACTTTGTCCACATCACAAAGCAGGTCCTTTGCCTATGTACCCACCATGGTGGGGGTTTCACATATTGTGTTCTGAAGAGAACTGGACGGTAACTGCCAAGTGGAGTACGTGGAGCTGCACTAAGGGTTCAGTTCATGGTGTTGCGGGTCCCCCCCCCCCCCTCAGTTTCTGCATCTTTTAAACCTACACTCCTGGATATTTTCTAACAAGAGAGATCCCCCCAAGACACCAGAAAACAACTAGAAATAAAAAGGAGGTGGCCTCCTAAATGAATTTTTAAAAGATTCAGATAGAATTTTCAGGGTTAGACTCTCCAGGAGATAGTGTATATGAATGAAATCCCCAAGTATGCGCGAGGTACAAGCATGCACAGAGTTAATGATCAATATTAAATGCTTATTAATGTCAGGCATTTATATCCTTTTACTCTGGTTATTTTTATTTTCTGTGATAATGTATACCACGGGGAAAATATGAACACACAGCTAATTGCTTGACCATTACAGACATTTGAAAACCTGTGTAGAAGTTCACTTGACTTTTGTCTGTGAGTCTTTGAAGACTGGAGGCCAGACACGGAGATAGAAAACAAAGATTTTTTTTTTAAAAAAAAACTTTTGTATTAATCTTTCTACAGCAAAGGAAGCTGAAGAGTCTTCTAGCAGCTACTGATTTATCAAACCCATTGAGAGGTTCAAGTTCGACCATCCCTCTGGTGAAGACAACCAAACCTCAGTGACCCCTTGCTGAGGGTACGTACTTGATACAGGAAAGGTTAGTGCCTTGCCCAGCATTCCACCCATCACCGGTGATGTCAGGACTGGGTAGAAAAATCTAGCCTGTGCTTAGCTCCATTTCTCTCATTCTTCTCATTGGCATTTTTTCTGCCCAATATCCAAATCACAGCATAGCTAAGGGAACGAGGCCTCTGCTAATTCCACAGATGCCACCCCTTTGTCCTTGGTGGTAACAGAGGAACCAGAGTGTCCCAGCTTCCCTGCCTTTTATGTCACTTGTATTCCTTGTTTTTTATTTTTTGGATTGAGCAAGCTGTCAAGCCATAAATTCAGAAACTACTTTCTTCATCTGGAAGACAGCACCTGCCTGTGGGGAGCTCCAGGTTTGTGATCTTCCAGGATCACAGGCTAAATCTCATTGAATTTTCAGTGAAGCCAAGCTGAGGTGTTGCCGATGCAATGACCAGCGGTGAAGAAAGTCTGGGGGTGTTGCCAGTGCAATGACCCCCGATGCAACACACCATGCCCTGCTGCTGCCCTTCAGCTGTCTGTACTGTCACCATGGCAGCCAGGTCACCAAATCCCTGGCTAGTTTCTTGCGTGTTGGCTAGTGTGTTGACAGAGGAAATGTAGGGGGAAAGGCAAGCTGAAGCCTTGACTTTCCCCCTCTCGTTTCCTGGGTCCTGTCTTTTCAGCAGAAGCTAAGTGCAAAGGTCAGCCCCAGGAGCCTTTTTTAAGGAGGGTTCAACCACACCCCAGGAAAGAGGGCAGCTTCTTATTCTGGGGTTCTTTCTGTACTGTGACAGAGATAGGGGAGACTCCTCCCTACCACTGACCCTTCTGGTTCTCCTTTCTTGCATATTCTGCTCCAGCTCTGTGTCCATGACTTTCTTGCATAGTAAGGGACTGGTCTCAACTCCAGGTTTTCACTGTGTAGGGTCTATTTAAAAGATGCCTCGTCATGTCATGGTCAGTTCTCACTGGAAGAGCTCCTTCCAGTGGGTCTTAACAGAATAAGGGTGCTGTAGTAGAGATTTGGAGAACGGGGATTGCATTTTTATTTGTAAATCACATTGTGATTTGTGTGTGCTTTAGAATTCTCTGGGTGTGAAAATTTTCAGTTTTTTTTTAAAGGTCCATCTCATGAGCCTTGAGGAACTTGGAAAGGGTAGGTAATGGTCATAGAGCATACACGCACAAGATAAGGGCTGGGGACCTCACAGAGTGGACCCTCCCATTCTATATCCTCTTCTTCCATAGAAATGACACTGCTGTCCCCCCCACCCCACCAGACCAGGCAAAGTACCAAGAGGACGACCTATTTCATAGGTTTCCCCCATCGCAAATGAAACCTTTCCCTGCCAGCTATTGGGTAATTACAAGCACAACATCCGAGTTGATGCTTTGTTGTTCTGCCTCCTCAGCAGGGTCATTTGCCCCCCTTTACTGCCGCCAAGTGCCAGGTCCTTTTCCTCTCGCTGCCTGCTAAGGGTACCTCTTTGAGAAGCCTGCGTCAGTTGTGGCAGGCTCCTGCTTCTGCTACCACCTTCATCTTTTGGCCTATCTTCCATGAATCCTCCATCATTGCTCCTCTTTAACTTCATAGCTCTCAAGAGTTAGCCATTGTTATCAGGTAAGTCTGACAGCAGCAGAATTGTACGGTGAAAACCGTAGTGGACTACAGAAGTAGTCTCCTCTAGCACTGGTGCCCTGATCCTCTGTGGGCACAGTCCGGAGAGTCACTCAGAATGACTCTCCCACTCAGTGCTCATCAACGTCTTTGTCACTCACTCTTCTGGATGGCGGGCCTGGACAGCTTTCAGTGTTCACACTGGTGGGTCAGCCCTGGAAGCTGGCAGAGGGTTCTGTGGCTGGAACAAGCCAAGGTCAGGGAAGTGCTTATGGCATGGGTCAACAGCACTACCACAAAGGCTGCTTCTGCCCTGCACACCTCCTTGGGTATCCTACCAGGTGCTACAAAGCCCAGTACACACAGACCTTAAAGTGGTTTCTCCATCATTCGGTCTTTCTGACTGTCATGCTCACTTTTGGTTTTCACAGAGTGGACAGTGGAAGAATCCAAGAGAGGGATCTCCAAGTCTGGCCAGGCGAGTCTGGAGGAGGGCAAATGGCAGTTAGGATCCTTTTCAGTTTTGACCGAGGAAGGATTAGAAAGGGGTGCAGTGATATGGCCTGACTCCACTCACAGACTCCCTGCAGGTTCTCCAAGCTTAACACAAAGCCTGCTAATAAGAAGGCAGAGGACACCGGGGATCACTTAATCAAACCTCCTCTGAGTATCCCAAACTGCCTCTGTAGTATAGTATGTAGTATACATCTGTTGTTTGTACGCTTCTTCCAGGAGTTCCCAGAAAGACATTTTTATAAAAAGTCTGTACTTTGGATACCTCCCAGATAACCCAAGGTCAACCCTGAGGGTTTAGTTTTTTTTTTCTTCTTGAGTGTGTGGCATCAATGTTGCTAGGGTTCCACCAGTGTGAGCTGCTCAGGGGTTAGTGCACCATTAAAGTGGCAATGGAGAATGAATCGGAATGAATAGGAGAGACGGAAGAAAGGGTGTGTACAGGGAGAGAAAGGGCACAGAATGTGCATCTGTCAAGAGGCAGGAGGGGAGCAGTGTCACACAAAGTGGTTTCAAACTTAGTGAGCAGCCTTGTAAAGGACAGCCGGGTTTCAAGCGCCATGAGGGAGAAGGTGACTGATGTCCGTTTACCCAACAAACATTTATTGAGTGTCTACTGTGTGCCAAGCGGTGTTGCAAAGTGTAGACTCAGAGTGAAGATCAGACACGTTTTTTCTACCCAGAGGGGCCATGAAAACCGTAGTGTTGATCAAAGTCACAGAATGTGGCCATTGTATGAAGAAGAATGCCTAGGTTTGGGTGAGGGTGTCGTGTGCAGAGGAAGAAGTGAGGGGCCATGGATGCACTTGTTTTGGGGGTTGGGAATGGGTGACAGTCCCGGGCCCAGCAGTGCTATGAACTAAAGTACAGAGATGTCATGAGTTGGGGTGGCCTCAAGGGACAGTGAGCCAGCCACATGGTGTTACTACAAAGGAAAGACCAGGATGGACATATGGAAGACGATCAGGCCCTCTGGTCTCCTCAAGTGCAGTGTCAACGAATTCTTCTTGATCATGGGGAAGCACCGAAGGTGGATGAGGCCACATCAAGACTCTGTCTAGGAACACAAACCCAGAACCACCTTGAGGGACAGTACTAAGAGGTGTGCACCTCCAGCCCTGTCAGGAGGAAAGCCATCCGACAACAAGGTCGAAGGGAACTTATCCATCTGAGACCTCAATTTTCTTTAAAACTCTGTCTCAGCGCCTCTTTTTAGAGAGTCGATTCCACAAGAATCTGAGCTGTTTAGTGGTGGATTTGAGATGAAAACTGTGGTTTGCGTTTCAGGTCTAGCTGTATATGTGATTCTTAGTTATACTGGCCCCACTTTCTCTCTTCCCTGTCTCCCATCTCTCCTTCCTTCCCCATTCCCTATCTTCTACTCCTCTCACTTCCCCGTTTTTTCTTTCCTGTTGTCCTTCTCTTCCTTCAGCCCTGTTTGTCTCCCTCCCTATACCCCCCCCCCTTCTTCTCCTCCTTATAAATCGAAGGCCCATTCTTCAATGTAAAAAAACACAACCTGTCTCATCAGTCTCAACACGTAGGTCCCTGACCTATGCATCTTCTATTTTGGGCACAGGAAAGCTTTCCTGCCTCCTTTCATCCTTTGGGAAGAGACCAACCAAATCGATCTCTTTGTCAGATCAGTGAGAGCAGAAGAGAAAGGAAAAAAGAATGCAAATATGTCTAAGAATGGGAGTTAGGGCGGCGCTTCCTCTTGGGTTAGAGAGAGACCAGAAGGGTACTGATAATTGGGAGGGAGCTAGGGGCTGAATCTCAAGTCTTCTCAACAAAACCTCCACTCGCTTTCATTAGCAGAAGGCAACATCAGCTTAGCCAGCAGTTAGCAATAAACATCCTCAGCTGGAATAGCAATTTCTCTTCTCAGAGTCAACTTCTCACTTCTACCTCTCTCTGGCTTACAAGTTAGAGGTTTATGTTCTGTTTTTTTGTCAGGTCTACGCAAGGAGTGAGAAAATTTCCCTGCCGCAGAGGGTAACTAAAGGCATGTCCTGTGAGAGCTGGGATGAGCCATAGAGATGACAAACTTCACGTCCATCAGACACACTTTTCAAGCGTTCTGTTTGTCCATCCTCAGCGTCAGTGCTGAGACCACTGAAGTTTTCAGACATTCTACAGTTTTAGAGAGGATGTGTCTTTCAACTGTCTGCTTGAGACAGAACCTGCTGCTCATTTTAGTTCTTTCTTTCCCTGTCCTTCCTCTCTGCTTTCCTCCCCCACCCAACCTTTCCATTTTTTCTTTGTTCTATGTCCATAAGGGACCTCTTTTGTGCTGGCCTAGAGGACAGCCGCCCTAGGATGAGTAGTGACTGTCAGAGTCATGTGAGAGCAATGACGGTTTGAGTCCTGAAGCCCCTAAAGCCCTCTCCAATCCGGGGAGAGGGGGTTGTTATGGTAACCCGCCTCTGCCAAAGTTCCATTCAGTTAAACTGTCCCTTAGGCTGCTCCTCGCAATCAATCACACACCCTCTGAGACACAGCATCAGATTGTCTTTGCCTGTTTGCCTGTGTCTGGTGACACCTCACATCTCAAAGCCAATTTTAAATTTCTCCATCTCTCTGTCATTTTTTTTCTCTGCATGTGGTTTTTATGGGGTTTTCTCCATTTTTCTCTATCTTTCTCTGTGACTTTCCTAAGAAATTAGGGTCAAAGGTATCCCAGAGAGACAGGTAGCTTGTTCTTTAACACACATGAGTAGAAAGGAGTTAAAGAGGTTAGAGCAAGTCTAGATTTTCTAGGCATCTCATTGATGGTGAGCAAGGCCTGGAGGGACCCAGGATTGTAGTAGTCACCCAGTGAATCACCAAGAGTCTTGAGAGATTAGAGAGGCACTCATGTAAAAACAATGAAGTAGAACGTTAGTTACTATGGCACGGTTTAAAAGGTTTTGACCCGTTCTTTCACCACAGAGTCCTTTTTTGAATAAATAATAGGAGATAAATTTGGCAATAAATTTTCAGCCATTGGACTAACATTGTGATTTTATTATTGGCCAGATTAACTTTATTTTTCTTAATGTAACATTTAAAGAAAATACCTGCCTCTTTAGCTTTTGACTCTCTCTCTCTTTTTTTTTTTTTTTTTTTTTTTGATTTTTCGAGACAGGGTTTCTCTGTAGCTTTTGGTTCCTGTCCTGGAACTAGCTCTTGTAGACCAGGCTGGCCTCGAACTCACAGAGATCCGTCTGCCTCTGCCTCCCGAGTGCTGGGATTAAAGGCGTGCGCCACCACTGCCCGGCTGTTTATGACTCTCTTAAAGGTAACATTTTTTGGAGACGTATACACATACACACACACACACACACACACACACACACACACACACATTGTATACCCATATTCTTCCTCTGAAACACCCACTGTAGTTCTTGCAAGTCTTTATAATATACTTTAAAAAGCTAAATAGGAGAATAGATTATTTTGGTTGATAGAGAATCAGATTAAGTTTATAGAAAGATCCAAGGAAATAATTGTATGAGGGTTTTATTCGTCTTCTAATTCGCCTCCCTTGAGAACTCATCAAGCCTCAGGAAAATGTATCCAAGCTCCCAGAAATTAGCTATCCACAGCTTTAGGTGTTTATGGCACCAGGATTTCAGCATGCAAAATTCTGGTGAAGGGAGGGGTGGAGGCAGAACAAAACCAGTCAAAAGTCACCTAGATATTCCCCATTCATCTCCTTTTTTAACGTTCAGTAAGACGATTAGAAAAAAAGAAGTGAAAGGAAACGTAAAGTTAATTGAAAGAGGCAATACTGAACTAAGCTGAACGCTGTGGTGCCTAGTAAAGAAAAGAAAACTGGGTATAGAAGAAATATTACCCCAGGCTTTTTTCGTTTATTGTATCTTGTGGCAATTTTCTCTTCATCTCCATTGTATTCCTAAGATTATCAGATGCCTTAATGTCCCCTCTCCTTACTTCTTACCAGGATCTCAAATTTATTTCTCTGTTGTCTCAGGAGAACTGAGTTTGAAGAAAGCTGGTTTGATTTTGAATCTTCTTGCTTTTTGATTTTGGTACTTACTAGCTTTGTGACTTGGATAAAATGAGCATTGACTGGGTATGTCTTCCCTCTTCTGTAAAATGTGAATAACCCGCACCACAGAAGATGTGACGTAAAACCAGGCTACTAAAAATGCCAAGTAGCACTTATTAAAAACCACTTCCCTCCCTCAAAAGAGCTGGAAACTATTTTTTTAAATGTACATAACTGTATTCTTCAAAAGTGTACCTTCAATACTACACATTCCTGAGTTTATACAGACTTTTTCCTCTTTCATTTTCAATCTTTTATTATTTTTTACATATATCTTATTTTTTCCTCTGATAATATTTTTATTACTTATAAATAACAGGAATCAAATTTTCCACTTCCTCTCCTCCTCCCACTTTCCTCCTGCTCCCCACTCACCCTTCCCCCTCTCCCTCCAGTCCTAAGAGAGGGCAAGGGTACCCTGCCCTGTGGGAAGTCTAAGGCCCTCCCCCCTCCATCCAGGCTCAGGAAGTTTTGCATCCAAATAGAATAGGAACCTCAAAAGCCAGTAAGTGCAGTAGAATCAAATCCCAATGCCATTATTGTTGGCTCCTCAGTCTGCCTAAATTGTGAGTCGCATTCAGAGGGTCCAGTTTGATCCCATGCTCTTTCAGTCTTAGACCAGCTGGATTTGGTGAGCTCCCATTAGTTCAGACATACTATCTCAGTGGGTGGAACAACCCCTTGTGGTCCTGACTTCCTTGGTCATTTTGTCCCTCCTCCTGCTTTTCAGCTGGACCTTGGGAGCTCCATTTTCAGTCTTTTAATCTTGAAACCTTTCCTATAAGAAAATTCTCAAACTTAGCAAGTTCCTCATTGAGACTTGGAGTTGTGTGAGAAGGAGGTACCAGCAGTCTTCAGGAGATGGTTCAAAATAGGTATGAATACTTTGGGATCACAATTTTATTCATGAACTACGAAAGTGAGGAAGAGCCTTCTCCTTGAGAAGATTCAAAGATTTGAATCTTGGGCCTGCCCAAGGAAGAAAGAAAACCAGCAAAGGAGATCTAGGTAAAGTTAATGCAACAGAGATAGGACAGGAAAACACAGAATGGAGTCAGAAGCTGGAAGCCTGGACTAGAAAAGATGAGAAATTTAAGAAAGGACTAGCAGAGTGCATTCTCCAAAGGCAAACATTCAAAGGTATTTGTTAAGCTTGCTTTTGATACGTAAGAAGCAGCCTGTGCACTCTGCCGGGATATTATCAGTGAAGAAGTGAGACCTTTGGATGGGGCAAGTGGAAGAAGGCCATGAAGAGAGAAGGAGAGCTGATCTCTCTCTCTCTCTCTGGCAAGTTGGGTCAGTGAGATGGAGGAATTGCTAGAGAAAACAGAAAATCAAGGGGACCCCACCCTCACCCTTCCCCATAAGTTTGGTAGGTGCCTCGGCACATTTTCAAGCCACACAAAGATAGCTTGATGTGTGGAGTTGAGGCTGCAGAGACAGAGCAAAAGCACTAGGGATTTGTCAGGGTCTTTGGAGGAGATGGAGAGGAAGGAAGAGCAAAGTATTGCTCACCTGTTGCTTTCAACACTAGAACAGGCAGTGTACTTCGAAAGAGATGGGGTAAGGATGGATGCAAATTTAGATTAATCCATAGGCATAGAGAATCTAGTCTGGTCCCTTTGAGGGCTTCACTTTTCTCTAAGGGTGAGGCCAGTTTCCTGAGGACAGGACTCAGGGATGGGATGATGATTTGGTAGCCACCAGGAGGGTTTGGGAAGTGGGAGAAGGTTGCTATGGAATCCTGTGACTCTAAGAGGCAAGAACCCCCTGGCATAGTGGCTTCTCAAGCAGTGCTCAGCAGCACAGGGGCAGATGCATAGGAGGGGGAGAATGTTTGGACCGACCCAAGGTTGGTAATAGGCCAGATGGGGCTGGAAGAGAGGGGCTTGCTGCATGGATGGTATAAGGGAGAATAGAAATGGGATTCACTCACCACGGATCCATCCATCCCAGGAAGGGAAGAAGCAGAGACAGGAAACTGGTGGGCAGCAAAGGCTGGGGAGGTTAGAATCAACAAAGCTGATGCAACAGATGGTGGCCAAATGAGGTCTTGGGATTTTAACATTTCAAAGATGGTGCTGTTTTAGGGAGGGATCGGGCTCCTGGAGTTGACTACTCCAGTAGGTTTTTTTATTGAACTTGCTTACTGTTCAACTAACTGTGATTGCACGTCCCTGCATCTCGACGCTGTAAGAAATCCACATTATCAAGGTGTGTTATCAGGAGGATTAAAAAATGGATCCAAAATTGTCCTTTCCCTCCTCTTATTTAAGGATCCTTGTCATGTATCCCTTTGTCCTCTCTTTATTTTCAAGTTTTTCAAAGAGGTCATCCATACAGTTAGAGGGAGCTACAGACCTTCAATAAATAAGAAGGCAACAGTTCCCTCAAATTTTGTAAATGGCTGCCTATCTGGGCAGGCCCATTTATTTTTTGCTGGTGGCGTTGATGATTTGGAGCCAGAAAGATTATCCTTTTAGAGAGAGCAATCTTCCACACAGGTACCAGAAGTAGGTTTCTAATCTATCACAGAGGTGCGCTTAGTCTTTCGTTGAGCTCCTTATTCTGCCCCTGAATTGAAATACATACCTGGATTCTAAGCTTCTATGCCTCTTTCAGGGAATCTGCTATTTTCTGTAAACAGTGAAGAAAGAGGAACACATATTCTGTTAAAATTTCTTCTTCTGGCCTTTGTTTATTTATGAGAACCCTACAATGAAGGATGGGAAAGGGATTATGAAGCACCCTGGCTGAGCCAAGCTGAACCCACAGGATTAGAATATATAGGGCCTCTGAAATCCTTCCATAAAGGACTCTTTTTTTTCTTGTCCCGGAGGAGCTGTCCTTCAAATAGGGAGCTGGATTTAGATAAACCCCTTCGAACTTCACTGGATAGATCTGAGAGTCTCTCCATGTCGTGGCATGCAGACACCGACACGTGCTTATCCATTTCATGGACACAGAAACGAGAGAGGTTGTGTGCATCTTTGATAGAGTCAGGAAGAGCTAGCTACTTGCAAATGGTTCACTTAGGAAGGACGTAAACTCTCCTCCCCAGGTGTGTTCCTTTCTGTACTCGTACGATCCGTGGAAATCTGAAAGGAGACTTTTACTACTGCAAATGATTTAATTCATCTGCTCCACGGCTCACCCATTTATACAGATGCCTCTTAGCATGGAAAGGCAGCACCAGCCTCGTTCGTTCGTGGTTGCCTAATGCCTTCTGTAGCTAGAGACAGAGGTAACAAGCTCCCACATTGTCTGTGGAAACATCCTTCTGCTTTCCCTCAAGGTCTTGGACTAGGAAATAACCGGTTCAGCTTTATTTGCTTCTTAGGGAGGGGATGGTTTTCTTTAAGTTGCTCTACAGAACCTGCTTTGCCTGCTTCTTGACTGTGCTTTAAAGCATCTGGAGATACTTTTTCTCCCTGCGCACCTCCTGACTCTCAAACTTGACTCTTTTCCTCTCTATTTTCATCAAGTGCTCAGGACATAAGAGAGCACTGTTTGCTTTCACGGCATTTACTGGTTTGGGGCAAGCTTTTCATCACCAGGTTCCATTTTCCTCACCTTGGGTTGCCATCAGGCACAAGCGGTTTTAATGAAGTACCTCAACCAATGGGATGGCAAGGCTGCAAAGGACAAGGTTCTCGGTTCCTAAAGTTGGATTCTGGACCTGGTAGTATCATTTGGGAATACATTAGAAGCCCTCCATCTTAGGGCTCAGTCCAGGACCAGAGGGTTTCTTTTTCACAGGTTCCCCAGGTGCATCTCATGCATATTAACGTATGAAAAACATGAGTCAGACATCATGCTAAGAGCCTATGGTGGGGGGGAGGGTAGTGAGTTATCACAGAGGCTTTGTGTTCTTTTAAAAAATATAGGTATAATTCAGACGGACAGTAGACAGCATTGAGAGAGGACACAAAAAGCCTGGAGGTAGAGGCAATCGTGAGGTTATGTTCCAACCGTCTTAGCTTGCTGCACACCTATCATCCTATTATCAGCCACTTAGGAACTTAACTGGTGCCTCAAGGAAAGCATGCAGATGAGCACAAAAACATGATTGATAACCTCAGTTTCCATCCTAAGACTTGCCATGCAAATCATAGTGCTATACAGTTCATGACTTCAGAGACCTAGTCTTCTTTGAGGGACAATTCCCTTAATTTGTTGTCCAAATGGTCAGGTCTGAAATCATCTACATACAAGCAACACTGAGTGGACTTGGTATGTTGTACTTATGTATTCATTTATTCATTATATATGTACTATAATTAAAAAGGGTGCTAAGAAATTAAATCGGAACAACCGGGTATTTTATGGAAGAAGTTGAGGACACAAGGGGAGAAATGCTGCAATTATATAAAATGTGACCCCACGGATGCTAATTCCTAGTAGGTTTTCAGTGAGAAGTAGGAAGTTGTTCTAGAAGCTTTTCAACTGTTGAACATTAACAGTGTGTGTTTTGTAGCCCTCTGGCGGCAAGTGGGACCTTAACCTGTGGTTTTCTGCTGAGGACTTGGGTTGATGACTCAGGTTGGAAAGAGGACAGCTGATGGCTCCCCACTTTCCCAGGATGCCTTTGCCGTTGCCTTCCACTGGAGTGGCTCGGGCTGCGTTGTTCACCGCTGCTGCCACTGATTTGGGAAATGAGAAAATGTGATCTATTTTTCACATGAAACCCACATCACTCTGGCAGCCATCAAGAAAGACAGTGATTACAAGCGACTTATGGGGCATGTTGAGCATGGACTTTATTAAATATTTAAAATTTACATTGGCTTTCTTTATTAACGTGTCTTCCTCTCATTCGTGGGTACCCACCTTTCTTCATCTGGCTCTAGGTAGATGAATTTACTTGCTCGTGGAAATGTTTGGACTAGTTACGTTCTGAGAGGTTCCTTACAAAATGCCCGTGTTGGTGGTCACTGGAGGGCTGGTAACCAGCTTCAACCGATCAGGAATTCTTGACTTTCTGTTGCCACATTGCTTCGGAGTAGTACAAAAAGCTTAGGACTTTCTGGTAATGAGAGTTATACTCCCTGGGTCTTGTCTCCCCTCCCAAAATTCTTACGCCGGTAAAAATAGTTTATGAAACGTTTTAGTATTACCTGCTCAGTATTAGATGTGAGCAACATTGATAGGAGCAATGCCAAGATTCCATGCAGTCATGTCTACCCCAAATAACATTATTTATGCTCACACTGAGCTTCCTCCTCCAAAGTAAAGAGATGGGAATATATAGTTAGAGCTGTTTCCGAGAAACATCTTCCTACTTGGCATTGCACTCTGTACATTTTCTCACATAAATAATGCTGTTTGCATTCAGTGGCCACAACCCAGGCACTACAGATCCTCTGAGAAAGGTAGATAACCGGACATGAGTCAAATCAAGGCGGGGAAAGTGAACAAGAACCCCGAGAAAACTGGGACTCAGTAGACTCATTTCATGTCCACGGGAAAATCATTTGACTAGTTTCTTGTTTTCCTGTTTTGCACTTGGCCTCTCCCTCTCCCCTCTTATGATCTTCATGGAGTTCTTAATTACCACCTCTTAAATAATCTCAGTCACCAGTTTTAAAAACATTTTTGGGTTCTGGAAATTGTATTTTCCCAAGATTCTCAGATTTCTCAACCTCCTGTTCTCTGTCTTTCTCTAGAAGTACCTGGTACAAAAGGCCGGTGCAAAATCTATACGATGTAAGTTCATGCAGAGGGAGGGGTACAGAAATTTGCTCATGGAAAGTTCTTTGCTTTCTTTGTGTTCTTAAAGAGCTGACCTCTTCAATTCTGCATTCATATGACAGTCTCTGAGTGATTCCGAAGTTTTGAGAGACTGTCAGGTATGTTAGCTAAGCTTATGAAAACACACTTGCAGTTGAGTGTCCTTGGTCACCACTTGAGCGTTGACTACTAGGTTCCCACGCAAGAAATCTGAAATGTGGCCCTACACACCATGACCCTCATCCTCCTAGTCCACCTTTACCTCATGGTACCAGTCCACCTTAACCTTGAGTCCAAATGCATCCATTCACATCTTTGAGGATAGTCCTGTAACTCTACAGAAGTTCCTTGCAGAATTTCTCTTCCAATGGGGCAACTTTCTTTTTGTCTTCCAGTTGTAAATCCCCATACATCCTTAAGACTCAGCTTTTCCATGTAGCAATGTAGGCTTCTAAATTCCTAACTCAAGATGCTCACTGCCACAAGTGGATATTTCCCAGGTGATGATCCTCACATAGGCTTTACTTGCTAGACATGTGCTCATATGTGTATACTTGACTATATGCCCGTGTGTATAACTATGCCCCTACTTGAAAAAGTAGCTCTTTTCATAGACAGGACAAATAACCTATAAGATAAAAGAACTATAGGAAACATCTTTTTGGTCTTTCTTTCAAAGCAGCCTGGAAGCCTCGTAAATTGCTTTGGCATTATTTTTGTGGGCATAGACTTTAAATTTCTTGTATAAGCCATGGCTAGTAACAGTGCATAAGAAAGTTGATATTATGTCCTCAAAGAGGTACACTATCTGCTTTACCTGTTTTATCCAATCATAATCAAAATACATCAACTTTTGGAATGTTAGAGATGGGTTGAGGAGCACATTACACACAAAAAATAATGGAAGGTGGTGAAGAAGCTACAGAGCAAAAAAAGACAGGAAGTCAGAAGTCTGTCTTTTCCCCTATCCTTCCCTCCTGTCCTCTTTCTCACCACTTGGGCTTCATCCGATTAACTCTGCTTTATATCTGTGTAGATCATTCATAATTTCACACAACTGTTTAGTATACTAAAACACTTGAGAACAATTTGTGAAGAGGAAATTTCCCTGTGAGTACATCATAACGTGAGGAGCATCCGTGGATACAAGTCTAACAACAAAGCCTTTTTTATTAGTAGTAATTCATTGAACTAAAAATCCTTATGCGTGATGATTGACCCATGAAATCTCTAGACACTCAGAGTCACAGGGCCTGAGGGAACCTGTTTCTAGCAAGCTACAGGCATAATTAATTCTAATGTCTTGTCAAGTCCAAGCTTACCCTTAGACCACGCATTTCCATAAGGAGGTTCTACCTTCTTTGGAGACAGCAGAATTGAGGTCAATTCAGTGAAAGTCCTGGCCAACACAGGCCCCATTATAGGTGTGTATAGCCAAGGACCCTAGCAATAGCCACCCTGTGGTGGGTAGGACAGGGCTAACTGTGCACAGGGGTCATTGTCAGATACAAATTGGCCCTACGTATAGGGCCCTCTTCCTGAAAAGTGATAGGCATTATCGTGGAAAGCATAGAAAATGTCCGCTAGGTGGCACTAGAGAAACCCAAAAGGACTTTAAAATGCCTGTGGGATTAAAGAGAGGGAAATTCTTTTCTGACTTCCAAATTCTGGCAATCTTGAACTCTTGTCGACATAGCCAATGGATGTGGAGTCTTCGGCACCCACAGTTGAGATTCTCCATTCCTGTATCCAAGTGTCTTTGTGGAAAGCTCTGCAGGCAGAGCACTTGCTTGATTCATTACCCTTTTTCAAGCTTCCTCCCACTCCATTTCTTAGCCAATAAGTCTTTCTGGGTGAGAGGGAACATCTGGGAATTTGACATAGCTTTCTGGTTTCTCTGCCTCCAGGCAAATAGATAGCAGACTGTCAGCCGAACAGTGGGCCCAGTTTCTCTGATCTGTTTGTTCTTCTTCCAGCCTTAGAGGTGCTCATGGACTCCTCTGCATTTAGGTTCTATAATGGTGTATCTGAGGGGCTAGGGCACAGCTCTTGTCCCGTTGCTCAAACACACTGAGACAAGCCTTACCTTGGTGGATTTCTTTGAACTCACACTGTCTGGAAGAACAAGTAGATGAATAATATGCCAATGTAGGCATCATCTGAACTTTTCAGATATTAGTTTATCCAAATTATTTGAGATGCTACCATTTCAAAGCTTCAATAAGATGATGCATCTTATTCCTTCCTTCTGGTCTATTTTTCTGACAACTCTTCCTTCCATGTTAATAGTAGTCTCTAGTCAAATAGACCGCTTATTTCCTGAAGGTCACAGAGCAAGCAGACTAAGTATGGACAGATGCATTTTTGAAGCATAGAAAAGAACAGCCTGTATTCATGGGTGGCTCTCCATTCCCTGCAGAACTAGGTCTTTTTGTGTTTGTATAGGTGCTAGTGATTTCTGTAGCCTTACCCCCTGCTCCAGGAGCCAGCTTTCTGTGTTCTTGCTGCTCCTTGCTCCTGGTATTTGATTGTGTGGAAGCTCTTATACTTTACAAATATGTACTACTGCTTTATCCACTGGGCTTTCACCCTTGCTTTCTTTTGTTGAAATACCTGCTGACATTTATGATACTTTATTTGGAGCTGGTGGGATGAGGAATATGGTTATAGACTTTCTTCTTCTGAGTATTTTTTAATCTATTTTATCTCTGCTTTGCTATTCAATGGATGTGTTTTATGCCACTATCACTATTTGTTGGCATACTTGTTTTCATCAAAGTCTACAGCTGCCACAAGATGAACCTTGTTTAATTTACACCCCTCCCCCATATTCCCAAGGGCAAAGTAAAACACAGGCACTCAATAAATGCTTGTTGAATCTACCTATTAGGCTCCTCAAAGAGTGCTTCCTTCAGTTTGGGTTTAGGAAGGTTATGACATATTTGCCTAGGAAAACTCAGTCAACAATTTCTCATTTGATTGAGCAATTATACTAATAGCTTCACTCTTCTAATTTTCACCAACATTTACATTTCCAGGACTTCGCAGGGGGCTAGAGTTGTGCTCCTTCTCTTCCCCTTAGAAGGCCCCACCCATTTAAGGTCAAATGATTCAAGAAAGGAGTCGGAGTTTTGGTTAGCTTACTCTCTGAAGGAAAATTTAGGTGTAAGCATCATGTTGACTTCATGTTGGCATGAAGCCATGGAGTTCTGATGGCGGTACATTCCATTGTAACTCCAGTCCTGGTGACAGGGTTGCTGGAGAAAGATTTGCCCACTTCCCATTTGTTAAAGATCAGATAATTTAGTGATTATTGAGTGTCTTGAAAACTCAAAAATCATCTCCTCTCATCAAGTTCATCTCCTAAGATGATGTTGAATGTGATGTTTTGGGGGACAAAAGGTTGCTTTCTAACCACTTTCTTCTCTAAGTTAGAAAATTATTTCCATGTCCAATGGATAAATGGAAGTTGTATGACCAGGAGGAATTCCAAAGGAAAAAGGTAATTGACCTTGGTCAGGTAGCTCACCATGTTCTTATTTTGAAGGCTGTGGGTTTACTTGGGGAAAACATCAAGGTTCTCTAGTAATAAAATTTCTATGGAGCATCAAATTATTATAAAGTTGATATGTCTATCAAATTTATGCATCAGTAGAAACACACCGCAGGACAGGTCTTGGACTTGGCATGCTTAGTAAGGATCTCCTCTAATGGTTTTCCATTAGTAGTTTAGAATTGACCATCAGTTTTCATTAGTCTTGTGACACTTTCCAAAGGCAAGTATTTAATGTTTCATCTTTCTATAAATGACTCCTAAAGGATTTGCGTTCTAAAAACTGCCACAAGAATAAATCAAAGTCAACAATTTCTTAACACTGGAAATGTTTCAGAGCCTGCATCCATAGTCTCCCTTGTGGTCTATCTTTGTTTGTTTCCTACAGCTTCCCCTGGCAGGTATTTCATTTATTTGGCGCCTTTAACTTCCTGGGGGTCTCTAATGATGCTTTAGTTTTACTCTCAAAGCTCCCTGGGTTACCCTCTCAGGACCTGAAATCATATTCTGAGCCTGCCACACACTGTCTGGTCTTCCAGGTTTTCCTTTGAAATCATAGACGTCTGCATGATCTCATAGCTCTTGCATCGGTATGCCTCTAAAACCATTCCACGTACAGTGCTCCAGGTCTCTCTTCTTAATAAAAAGACTTTTGAAAAAGTTTATACTTCTGCACCCTTTGACCTGAGAAAGGTAGGGTGTTGTCAGTCCTAAGATAATCTAAAACTGTCCTTCTTACTCTCCCAGTGCAAAATACTTGACTTCCTTTGGATGGTTTGGTTTCCTCAGCAACCACACCCTCTTTGGACACAGCTTTAGATGTGCTCTTTACACGTGAAACAGCAGGCTTTAATGGTTCATTTTTGCACCAGTTTTACTGGAACTCTGGCCAAGAGCATCCAGCAACAACTGTACCACAGCCTGAGCCCTGTGCTGCTTGGGAATTTTCTGTCATCTTTGCCTGTTGCCTTTAAACTTAGGACCCTACAAATTGTCAGGGCATGGACAAAATGTAGACAAGTTATTTAACAGGATGCCATGCCAGTGGCCTCTCCTCCAGTCCTCAGTACTCACTTCCATCACCAGCATACTATTCTCAGCATTTCTGTAAGCAGTATGGTCTTCTGAGCTCCCACCAGAATTGCTCATTAATCTCTACTTAACAGTAATGTAAGACTCAAGGTTTGCAGCTTTCTGTTACCAGTTCTAAAGGCTTCTGGACGATGTGATGATGGGTATATATGGGTGTGTGACCTTCTTGTCACTGGGTCAGTACACCTGCCACAAAGAGCGTAGAAGGAGGAAAGATATATTCTGGCTTATTGTTTGAGAGGTTTCGGTCCACAGTCATTAGCCCTGCTGCTTTGGGCCTATGGTGAGGTAATTGAGTATCATGGTGAGCAGAACAGGATAGAGAAGATCCGTTTACTTAAAATTTCCTGAGAAATAAAAAAAGAGCACTTTCTCTTTTATAACAAAGCCTTTTCTCTCCAAACACATTAAACCATGCATCCATAAGTGGATTAATCCATTGATGAGGTCAGAGCCCCAAAGGCAGTTTCCACCTCTAAACAGGACTGCATGGGAAACATAGCTTTTTACCAACTGAACATTTGGGGAGGCAATTAGGATCTAAACCACATTAACTAGGTGAAATGTTATTTTTCTTGATTATAATAGCTATTTCACTATGTACACACATACTAAAATGTCACATTCTTCTCAGACATACACAGTAACTGAGGCGAGGGGGAGGGTAAAACAAGGGCAAAACGTTGCCAAGTTGAGTATTTCCATTTTAAAGACAATGGAAACCGATGCTGAGAGAGGGACAAATGGACCTACTTAAGGAAAATATGGCCAGTAAGTGGCAATATCCTGGTCGTCATAACTTTGGGGTGTTTCTGCATCATGCCTAAAACAATAAAATTATTGTGTGAGGCTGAAGAACTGGGGAAGCTGATGGGCATTAAAAGATTGGAGAGCAATACCAGCTTTTCAGTTCGTCTTCTGGAACTTACTGGCACACCCATTTCTTCCCTGCCTTCTCAAATGGACCAGAATACTTAGTATAACCTAGAATATCACTAGCAGATAATGTTAAAAATACACATTAAGGATGTGGAAACAAAGATGTGAGTTTCCTGTGAAAATTGGTGACTTTGAGCCCCCACAGGTCTATTATGTCATTAGACTCTGTGGATGTCAGACACTCAGGGGAAGGGGATGGAGCTTCAGGACAGCCAAGATGGACGGTTGTCTCTAGATTCTCTTCTGTATCGGGTTGAAAGGTTGATTCTCTTTGTAGAGATTAAAATTTAGGGCTAATGGAAGAGATTTTAGACTTGAATAGAATGAAAAAAAATATGTTCATTGTTTCAAGCTATGGAGACTCTTCCTAGGTCTCACTTCTCCCCGGATCTCCCATTGCTGCTTTTGGTGCTGTCTGCCTGCCCATTTCTTCCACTTTTTTTGAGATCCCAAGTGCACCCCATACCATCCCTGCAAATGGTGGCCTCTGAAGACAGCTCCAAAATTCTGGTTTATTTACTAAACAAGGAAAAGTATTCTGGCATTCTTTGGCTTAATCCATACCTGGTGGTTCAATGGCCTCACTTTTAGTTGATGAGTTACACCTACCTAATCAGAGATGGAGCAAGGCCGCTCCTTTTAAAGACAAAGTAGTGTTTTTAAGTAGCATTTTCCTCCTCTTCCTCCTCAAATATAGTCAATGTGTTTAATAGAGCAAAAGGAACAGAGACACGGGAGGGTGCCCCCATAGCCCAGCTCTGCCAGTAGCAGGGTCTGGGAAATTGCTAGTGGGTCTTCTGTTGGATTTAGTATCTTTGCCCTGGGAGCAGCTAACTGATGGGGGTGGTTGGAGTATCCGAATAGAGAGTTTTGAGTACATCACAGAGCTGGTGATTCAGGAACTCAGTTCAGTATGGCCTGGGAGGATTCTCAAACAGAAAGGAAAATGGTCTGTTGTCAGTGGCTTAATTTTGTGAGTATGACCTTCTGTCGAGAGGAGCTGTTCAGTTTTGTGGTTCTAGGTTCCACAACCTCATACCTGACTCTTCTCCGTTTCTTTATTTCTGTTTATTGCTTGGTGGTTTGATGTTGAAAATGTCTTTGCGTATATATATATATATATATATATATATATATATATATACATATCGAGTGTGCTCTGGGTGTGTGGAGCCTCGGTACTGGGCACACAGATGACAATGACTTTCTCCAGTTAGTCAACAGAAGCTAGTAAATGGAAGGGCACTTTATAACTCTCCAAAGATTCTTATTTTGGGCTTCCTTTTGTCCTAAATCTGCAATAAGATTTGGCTTTTCTCTCTTGCTATTTCTGGTGTGCCACTGAGAGTTAGGTCCCTTATCATCAGGATACTTATCCTGACACCCAGGATTCTGTCCTGTTGAACTTAGGGAGGCATACTCAGTTCCTAAAGACTGAGAAATCCCCTGTTTGGAATGCTGCCGTAGTTCTGACCAGGAAGAGACAATGTGGACAGTGATGAAACGTGTCCTTGTGAGAGGAACTGGTGAAAGCACCAAGAGAAACCCACATCTGTTCGCAGTGCAATGGCAAAACCAAACCAAACCAAATCAAACCAAGATCAAAATCCAGGATTGTTAGTTTTCCTAAACCTACTGCCTCTATGATAAATGCTGTTTGTTCTTCAGTGTTGGTTCACTGAATTATGTATGTGCTTCCTTGCTGAAGTTTTGGATTCAGTTTGATGCTTAGGTTGGTCGTTTTTACGATCGCACTGCTGCCTTTGTTAATGTTTTTCTAGACTGCTAGGAAGTCTCTTATTCCTGATCAATATCCCTGTTTTTACCACACCATGTAGGATGGCTCATAAAACACCAGCATACCCAGGCAGGTACCTGGTAGCTGCTTATTAAGTTTTACAGGGACTTATAGGTATTTAGGTTTATTTAGAGTAATGAAAATATCTCACTGTATGTCCTAGAAAAGGCCACATGTATTTTTTATGCTCTTGAGGTGATGAAGGTAATGAAGCCCCAAAAGGAACCCTTGGCTTTTACTGATTTCAATTTTCAACCCATGAAAGCCAAACCAGAACTCTGGAATATGGCCAGTCAGATTTGGACAAGCTTTAACTGTTGGTATGGTAATAGGCCTGAAGGTTTCTTTTGTTATTGCTGTTTTTGTCAGGTCCAAGTTTAAACTGAGACTCTTGAGTTTCAGCAACCAAGATGCACAAAAGTAGGACCTAACTTTGGGTCCCGTGGTTCCCACATGCTATTCTTCTCTCCCTTTCTGCCTCTTCATAAGATAAATCATGTGGGATCCTCCTCCTGGGTGAAAAGAAAAGTTACGTCACAAGTTCCAAAAGGAAGGCAGGAGTTGGTGGGTGCCACAGTTAATAAAACTAGGGGTCCTGAAAGGGTCCAACAGCATGGCCCACGTTGCTCTCCCCTTCCCAGTTATCCTCCTCACTAGGGAAACGCCACACTTGGGAACACAACATCACCATTCCAGATTCAACATTTTTTGGGACCAAAAATTGCATTGGAGGGTTAGAAGACACCCAATCAAAATGTAATTTTCTTGCCCAATTAATAATAACTGTTTTCTTAGATTCCCATTTTGAAGGAGTCCCAGGAAAGGGGTGGGATCCAGGCTCCCAGGACTAGGAAGCAGCACCCCAGTGTCCTCCGTGGGAATCCGCTTGCTCCTTTGTAGGAGTAGGTGGTTGAGGGAGGAGATGTTGCATGCAGGGCCAGGAAATATCTTTTCACAGACATCACAGTGGTCACCTAAGCAACCAAGGCTGTCAGAGAAAGAAGCGACTATTGGGATGAGGTCTGGCCAGCCAGAACATCTGGAGGATGCAGAGAAGAGGGGAGCTGACCCTGGTGATGGTGTCGTGATGGCCCGAAGGCGTCTTTTGCCGCTGTTATTTGGGATTGAAAGGTTGCATATGGACATCTATTTTGCCCACAGTCACAGAAGAAAAGATACGTGCTTCAACCTGATGTGCTGTTTCAGTTTCATAAATTTCAAATAGTGAAATATGCACAAACTTCTCTATTTCTTTCCTCCTCCCCAAATAGTTCAAATACCTGAAAATCTTATGACCGCTTCTCCATGAACCATCATAACCAGGTCTGAGGTTGTAGGTGGCAGATGAGGGAGCGATCTGGCTAAGTGGGCTGGGTGAGGAAGATTCCCTTCTGGTCAAAGTGTTAGAAAAATCCTTGTAAGGGCCTTCACTGAAGGGTCATGAGAGCCAGAGCTGAGGGAGTTGTTGAACCAAAGAAGGGTTATTCAAATGATTTCATGGCACAACGAAGAAGGCAGCAAACAAATGGAGAAAGGGACTAGTCAAATATAATCAGAACTGGTTAAGCAGGCAGTCTACAGGCAGGTATTTCTTCCCTGTAATGGTCTTCTATATGCACTCTGTGGAGGGCTGCATAGGTACACTTGACTGTATTTATTTTTCAGAGACAAAGCGGATTCTTAGTCCGATAATTTTGGGTTTCCTTGGGCATGTTGGTCACTGCAGGCTGCGCCTCCAACATTCCCTGGGGGCGGAAAGGCAGGAAATTTTAGAAACGAGTAAAAGAGCTCCCAGAAGCTGATCGTTCTGGCATTACTTCTTCTTTGTGGAAATTGGTACCAACATTGGTGATGGTTTTCATGGAACTCCGCTCTATGATGGATTTGGGTACCAAAGCTAGGTCACCAGAATTTATAGACAGTGAACCATGGACTGGTGAGTATGGAATTGATGGATCCAAAGGAAGATGAGGAAATACCTTTGAAATAAGGTTGACAAAAACTTGAAGGTCACTGGCTTCATCAAATGGCTTCTGGAAATGACCTTCCATTTTGGACACAGGAAAACGGTGTGTTTCCGGTTTTCTCCAGAGAGCCAGAGAATGATTCCAGCTTCTCTGGAATGAGCAGACCTTAAACAGTTTAATTCTCATGAGCATTGCTGGAATTGAGGACTGTCCTTTACAAGAAAGGAAAACATTCAATTTTGGTGTATTTATGAGCCCCTTGTTGCCTTCCTATGTGTGCGGACTTGAATCTCTGCCTTTCACCCCCTTTTCCACGTCAGAGGATGTTTCATGATCCCATGAGGCATCAGTCAGCTGCCAAAGTGTTGACGGGAGCTCCTGAGATGTCACTTAGCTGATGTCAGAAGGAACGTTCTGGGTGCAAAAGTCCAGAGTTTTCAAATCAATGTCCATGCAGGGTACACGTTTATAGATTTTATCAAGATTCATTTTCTGGGATATGTGCCAATTTTCTGCACTGCATTTCAATACAGTACAAAGTGGAGGACAAGATATCTCTGGCTCAAATTCTGTCCTACACACTGGATGCTGAGACTGGGGCTGTGCTGTCTGCAGTAAATGGATGCTGGAGAGGTTTCTTTAAAGCAATGTGGCAGGGAACAGTGTGACCTTAACCAGCAGCATAAACTCTACAGAAATGGGGGAAAGTAGGAATACCTTTTCCCTGGTCACATGGCTGCTATATAAACTAGGGAAGGCTCCAAAGCTGAGAAGAACCCTCCCCCCTCAATATTATCAGACTCAGTGTCAGAATAAGGAAAGCATCAAATTCCTGACTTGGAAAGATGCATTGCTTTCCATCTCTTGATACTGCAGTATTCCGGGACTTGGATGAACTGATGAATAAAGGAAGAGGCACTATCCCATTCTTCTCAACTGTGCTCCTAGAAGTCATGCAGATCTGGAGGGGTCAATTAAGATATCATGGCCACATTCTAATAATGATTAGATCCCAACTTCTAAAAAGAGGACTTTGCCGTGCTAAAATACAGTCTCCTTGAAGTGATGAGTGACTTCACTTAGCCAGTTGTCCAAGTCTCTTCCAGTTTCCTTTCTCCTTGTCTCCCTACTTACACTCTGTCCACCACCCAGGGGTGTGAGTGCATTCTAGTCTCCCCTGTGCTCACGCTTTCTCCTTCCCTCCAGGTCTAGGGCCCCGTATGGAGTCTTGCATTTGTGAGAGAGGTGGTCAGATGATGCAGTCTGCATGAAAAAAAAAAAGTGTTGAGATATCATTTGCTTAGACAGCAGGACAAGATATTTGAAATCAGGACTGTTCTGGAAATTCCATCACAAAGGCGAGCTCCCACATAATTCCTGTGTCTTTGTCTCATGTCAGCAGAGCACTCTCATTTGTCACTCTGTAAGTTATGAAGTGTACTGAGACAAGACGGGCCAAGACACACTCCCATCTGGCGAAGTTCATGGGTGAATGTGAGCTCCCTACGAGCTGTCAGTGTTCAGCGTTGTCCAGTGGCTCAATTTTTAAGGTGGCTAGGGATGTATATAGAACACTCATGGGGCCCCGTCGGCTTTATCCCAACTCATCTTCCCACCATGAAGAACTGAAAATGTTTCTGGCTGCTTGCTTTTTGGATAATTCATAAACACCCCTCTTTGATCTTCATTTCTTCTCTTCCATACTTTGTGCACTTCTTGTTTCTGTAAGTGAATCAGCTGCTGCTTGAGAAAAAAAAAAACCCATGGGAAAATGGTACATGCTTATGTCATCACCTAAAAGAGGACCACCATGCAAATCGGAATTCGACAGTATGAAAAGTTTTAGTCTCGCTGAGATATGACCCAAGTAGGCAGTGGTCAGAAGGTTTGGATGGCCCTATGTATCCTTCTACCAGCATCACCGTTATGGTGGAGTAGACAGAAACTCACTCCATTTAGCAGCATCTTCCTGTTAAGGAATAGAAGGGAAGCCCATACAGCTGTTCTGCCTTCTCTGAAGGCCAGGCAAGGGGACCTTCAGTGGAACTCAAGCTCTTGAAATTCAGGAGACATCAGTCCATGCAGAGTAGCTACTATTGATAAGGAAGATTGGAGTGGTCAGATGGCCTAGGATGTCCCTATATATCATGCCACCAGCACTAGTATTCCAGGGAGTGCATAGCAGCCCACTCAACCTAGTAGTTTTTCCCATTCTGAATGGGAAAGAAGGCCCTGCAAGTAAGTTCTCATGAGAAAGCTTATCCTTCCTAAATTCTTTGTATTTGGCCATACAAATACAGTATGACTATACAAATGGGCAAAACATAAGCCCTGCTGTGAGGTCACCGACTGCTAGAGAAGGCAATCTGGTTAAAGCAGAATTAGAACAGAGCTTAAAAGGGAAATCATTGGTGACAAGGCACAGGGGCCTCTGCAACCTCACATTGATAAATCTTTCCCTGTTGGGGAGAGGCACGAAAGTTACCCCAAAGGGCTGTTTCTGCTCCAGATCTGTACCTGGCCCCAGGGAATGCAGGTGAAGGGAATGGAGCCAGATTTGTTGGCAAAGGGTGCCACCATTGTGTTGTAGATCTCTGTTCAATCCCTGGTGGTGGCACGGGGGTTGCGGAATCATATTTTGGAAAATCAGTTTGAAGAGTGAGCCTGGGACCTTATAATGCATATAAAGTATAAAAAGTCTATGACTTGGGACAACAGAGTGTGGGACTCTTATGGGAGGTGGTAAACTGCAAGTCTTCTTCAGAAACGAGTCCTGAAGTCCACACACACAAGATGGAGTCCAGACGCTGCTCCTGCTAGAGTTTGAACATGGGTCTTGGGGCTAAGCCTTCTGCTAAGCTCAGAAGAGGGACACAGGTGGGAAAGAAGAAACCAAGCTTGGTTTGGAGCAAGACATGGTGTGAGGTGCTGACCTCTGATAGGCCCTACTGTGTAGGGTGGGAGCAATGGGGGCGTTGGAGTGTCGATGTACTGAGAAATTATTTACACTAAGGTTTTGGAAAGCTGGGGGCTTTTCTGGCGTAGGAAACTCCATCACACGTGAATCAGTGCTTAATATTTTTGTGAGTACCAATCTTAAAGCCGAGGCAGAGTGAAAGGGGGACTTCCCAAGTCAGTGTGAGTAAGTAGGATTATAATACTAGAATGTTCCTGATCATGGTTGCCTGCCACTTGTCTGCTCAGGACATGTCCTGGAAGGAGATGATTACAGCTAGTGGACTATCCTAGATTCTGCTGTCTTGGCTCTCCTGCCTCCTCAACCTACTTAATTCAGCCAGTTTCTGTCTGTATGCGTGCTCTCTATATTCTGGTCCTGGCTCTCCACCATAAGAGAAGGAAGGCTATGAGTCTTTGTTTCCAAGACTGATTGCTCTTTAGTCCATTTATAAATTCCTGCCCCAAACAAGTCACTTAATCCTGGAAGTCAGCATTGCCAAACTTAGTTGCACTGTTGGTCCCAGTTTTAGTGACATGTTGTCTCAGTGCCAACGTCAAGCCACTGCCTAGAGCAAGATGTAGAATGGCCAGAAGGAGACACTGCAAGTGGGCCTGAGTGACACAAAAGTGCTTTCTGATGGAAGGAAAGTTTGGAGACAATGCCTTTGGGATGAGATTTAAGATTTGGGGTCGCAATGTTTCATATATAAAATTATATATACATTTGCAGACTGCATTTGTTAGGCATAAAGATGAAACGTCCTGTTAATAGAGATATCAGGGTCTTACAGTCTGTGTCAAATTGGGCCCGTTGATGAGACGAAATGGCTCTCCTGATTGTTCTAAAACTTCCAGTGGCTCCGTTCCCAGCTTCTTTTGCACATGATCACTTCCTTGCTAGACTCAGATTATGTATCTGATACCTGTGTTTGCAAACCTTGATCAAGCTTGAGCCCAAGACGCTAACTGGGTGTCTGCGGTTTTATTTTGACTTTGTATTGGTCCAATGGCTTTCCTTTTGGATCAGAGAATGCTAAAGATTACCGAATTACATGAGCAAGGTCCTTAGCTTCTGATAAAGTCATTCCGGATCTCTAGAGAACATTTCTCTCCATTTTCAGCCCCTGGTGTTTTGTGTTACTTAACCAGTTGGACTAAATACAAAGGTGTGTGCACATAGCTCAGCTGGAAGTTTCAAATGTGGTAGGACGTGGTCAAATGCAGGCAGAGATATAATTCACTTCGGTGACTTGGCTGGCACATACGCTATGGAGCCAATCGTCTAGTATAGAATTTTTTTTAATTAATTAATTTATTCACATACCAATCCCAGTCTCCCCTCCCTCCTTTCTTCCTGCTCCCTCCACCTTCCCCTCACCCCACCACCCAGTATTTGGGGGGGGGGGCATTGGCAGTGGGGTCAGGATCTAACTCTAATGCATGGACTGACTTTTGTGGAGCTCATTCTCTATGGAGAGATACCTTGCTCAGCCTAAGCATGGAAGCAGGGGAGGGGATCGGTCCTATCTCAACATGGTGATGGGGCAGACTTAGCTGACTTCCCAGGGGAGGTCTAGTAAGCGTTGTCAACTTCATACATTTCTGGAAGGAAGGGATATCTGTGCTCTAAAATAACAGTTCCCAGACAAGATAGCTGACTTCAAAGCCTCTGCGGATATCCTGTGATGCTGAGGATATCCTGTGATGCTGAGGATACCCCGTGATGCTGAGGATACCCTGTGATGTTGAGAGCTGCTGGGCCAATCCTTGTTTGAGATGGTGGCCCCCAGGAATGTGAGGAAGATAGCACAGCTATAGTCTGGCTCCACTTAGGATGTATCTAGACGACAGCAGAGGTGCTTGAGGAAGCACGTACATAGCTCATGATAACTCTTTGGGCTTGCAAATATCTCTGTTGGGCTTCTCCAGGAAATGGCTGAATGTCTTAACCATGATGACAACTTAAATAAACTGGGTTTGCCTCCTAAAACAGGAATTATATTTGGAAATCTTTATTTAATGGAGACCCCTGGCCCCCCAGTGATGTGTGAGAGGCAAAGTACGGTGTTAGTCAGCTTTTGTGTCCCTGTGACAAAACACCCAGGCAGTCAGCTCACAAGGAAGAAAGAAAGACTTACTTTGACTCCACAGTTTCAGTGGTGTGAACCCATGGCCAGTTGGTTTCACTGCTTTTGAACTTGTGATAAGGCACACAGCCTGGTGGGGAATCTGTGCAAAACTTTTTACGTCACAGTATCCAGGAAACAAATAGACTAGGATCTTGGGTCCCAATGTCTTCTAAAAGGGACACCCACAGTGATCCCACCCCCTTCTACTAGGCCCTGTTTCCTAGAAGTGTCACTCCTTCTTAGTGACAGCTCAGGCAGGTGACCAAGCTTTTAACACATGGGCCTTTGCAGGATACTTCAGATACAAAGTGCAGCATCTCGCCTGCAGTCCTCTAAAAGGGCCATTGAATAATGAAAAAGATGAGTTTAGCGCATCCCAAAGTGTCCCCAAAGGATAACGAGTGCCAGCTCTGCTGATCCATAGTCTCCTGTGAGTCTTAAGGCAGTATCTGGGCTGTGAGCATTATAAAGATCTAAATGTTACATGCATCCAACATGTATGACATAAGGTAAACATTAGCATCCACAAAGAGGGGAATGGGTAGATAGATATAAAGATCAGGTCAAAGGAAGACCAAACCAAATATAGACTTTAGTAAATCTGATAGCTTCATTCCAGGGTCTAGGGCACAGAGTGGAGTGGTAGGAACTCCAAAGGGCTTCCCACTGTGATGACTGCAGTCCACATGACCTTTCTCTTGATTATATTGGCTTGATGCTTACAAGCTCCCTCCAGGTATTTCACTGTTCTGACATCTCTGACTTTCTGGGGTCTCCCTTACATCTTTGGCTTGACTCTTACAACATCACATATTACTCTGTCAGGGGCTACTTCTTAGAGGTCTGACCCTGTGTCATGATTCACAGACTCCCAAGCTATCCTCTGAAATTTTGGTGTAATTTTGCATGAGCCTGCAACTCTTGCATCTGCATCCCTGGGAAATGAATGTCATGGTCTGCTACGGCTTTGAGTAGCAGCTAGGCTTCCGTGGGCCATGGCTGCAAAGGCTGCTGAGTACTCCAATACTGCAAACATGACCCAAAGCAATAACTCCCTTGGTTACTCAGTAGGTTTCATCTCAAAAGAAATCTCTTAGCCTGTCGTGGGTTCTTGTTGATTCCCAAGATGAACTCCAGCTATCTTTCCTATGATGCTGGTGCAAAGCAATTGGCTTCCTTTAATTCTTGCTAGTTCTTTTGCTGTCAGACATCTTTTGGCTGCAGTTTTCCTGCTTAGTTGCTTTGCAAAGCACTCTGAATCTTGACAAAAGTAATGAGCAACACCCGTGCTATAGTCTAATGTTGTGCGCTTTGAAATTTCCTCCATTAGACTAAGTCGTCTTTCTTAGTTAAACTCAACCTCCCACAAAGTCTGGAGGTGTGGAGAAATGCAGACCAGCTGCTTGTCAGAATGACCTCTAGTCCTGTTCCCACAGTCCCTGATCCCACCTGAATCCTTACACGCATGGTCTTCTCTATCTACATCCCTGTAGTTTTGTCTTCAGGCTCCACGAAGACGGCTTATTAGGCTCCACTCGGCATTCTAAACTTTCTCTAGTCTGCTTCCCTTAACTTCTCCAAATCCCTCCACAAATCAATTCCACTGGTTTCTAATGCACACTGCCAGGGGCCACACTTCTCAGTTCCAGTTCTCTGCGTTAATCAGGCCCGTGTCACTGAGACAAACATCTGACATCCATCCCCTCATGCTAAGACAAAATTTTCTTGACTCACTTCAGAAGTTTCCATTTCTGGCCACTTGACCCCATCTCTTTGGGCCTGTGGTGAGTCAGCACATCATGGCAGGAAGCATGTGGCCGAGCAAAGCTGCTCACCTCATGGTGACCAGGAAACAAACAGAAAGAGAAGAGGTCGGGGTCCCAATATCCCATTGAAGGTCATGCCCTGGTGATCTCACATCTTTCCATCAGCTCTGCCTCCTAAGGGATGCATGACTTCCCAGTTGCAAAACAGGCTGGAGCCAAATCTTTATTATAAGGTCCTTTGGGGGAGGCTATTTCATGTCTAAACCATACAGTGAATTTATTTTGGGGTGGTAGAACGGTGATGAGGACTACCAAGAGCTTAGGTTTTCCTGACAACTATGATATAGATGAGGTGCCAGGTCCAGAACGACACATTCCCTTGGAACGTCCTTGTCACTTTGTGGTAGAATGGCCACAAGGAATGGGCTTATCCTTCGGGAAAAACACCATTTAAGAAAATAGAGTTGAAGCTGAAAATGTTAAAATGTAGAGATACATACTTAATGAGGGTTACCTAAGTATTTAAAAACAGAGCAAAACTCAACCCACCTTAAAACCTCAACATGTAGAGAGAATGTTTATTTCAAAAGAGATGAATCTGTTAGATAACAGGAGAGGAGGGCTGATTGCAAGCTAGGTTAGAGATCAGGGTCGGCCATGGAGAGCTGGGCTTTCCTGAGCTCTGCTGCAAAGTGCAAGGGCTTCACTTAAGAAAAGGTATGATGTGGGCATGAAACCATTCTTTAGACAGTTGGAGATGGTCCCCTTCCTCTCCTGTTATCTAACATGCCCTACTTGGAAAGATCTAAGATCTGAATCTTATCCTTTGCCGCCTCCTTGAACCATATGGTGTTGAATTCAAATTTAATTAGCTAATAACCATGGCGATTGTTTTACGACCTTGTGATATGGTCAGGCTTCCTCTTAAGAAGGGAGTCTGCTGTTGCAGATCAGTGATTGTGCCCAAAGGGGACAAGAAAATGAAGCAGGGAGACAGGCTGAGGGCATAAACCCACACAAATTTGGAACAAATAAAAGCCTGGTGGTGCCTTAAAAAAAAAAGAGATGAATCTGTCTTCTGGGACTAAGAGGCTCAATAAAATCAGCCATGTTTAGGTAGGGCTAGTTGGGGGTCACTTGAAGGATGCCAAGGCTAACCACAGAAACCACTAATCCCAAACACAGAGTTCAGCTACTTCACCTCTTCTTCAGGGTTCATCCTGAGCAAACGAGCACCTGCCCTTGATGATGACGGCTTCCTGTAGGAATGTGTTATATTGGTTTGTGCCTATGTTGTACTAGTTGTTAAATATTTTGAACATCAGCTCTACATAGTCTAGACTAGAACTGGGAGAATGGTAGCATTTTGAAGGATGTGAATGGGTAGACATGAGGGTCCCCATAGGAAAAGTCTGAGTTTGGACAGCGGTTCATAGGAGGGAGGACAGGATGGTGAGGGGTGAGGGGGGAATTGACTGGATGACACAAACTGGGCACCGAAGGTTCCAGTCAATGTGACAAGCGCATCAACATGGGGGCTTTGGGGCAGGGAGGGGGCTCACACGTGCGGTAAACTCAGGATTTAGGAGCTGATGGAATGTGAGAGTGTGAAGTCAGGGGGCTGCCTGAGCGAGCATGGTGGCAATAACTTGCTGTGACTGGCCACCAATGATATGGCGGCTGCAGCCGGCTGCTCTGGAGACACAAGGCAATGGCTAGGACAGCCCAGATTTCACATCCCCAGGCTGCTCTTCTAGGTGCACTTTGAACATATTCCTGAGTTGCTAATGAAGAAAAGATATCACATGGTATGCCCTGGCTGGAACTCTTATACTATATCCCTCTTCTGGCTTCCTGACCTGTTGCCATGTTCAAAATGTACTCTATTTCACAGCTCCTATATGCTCTCCTCTCATCAGCACTAAGAACACAGAAAAGAAAAATGTCAGCTTTGCCTTATTCTGTGGTTTGTGTGGTTATCCCCTCAATGTTTAACAGTTGGGATGAGTAATAAAGTTAAAGCCTAAGAATGCTTCAGTTTTTCCCTAGCAGTTTTACTATATTGCTTACAGAAAATGCCATAGAATTCCTAGAAGTGACAAGCATTTGGCTTTAAGACTGTCCATTTGAGGGGCATCTAGGTTGTTTCCAGGTTCTGGCTATTATAAATAATGCTGCTATGAACATAGTTGAAGAAATGCTTTTGTAGTATGATAGAACATCTCTTGGGTAGATTCTCAAGAGTGGTATTGCTGGATCCTGAGGTAGATTGATCCCTAATTTCCTAAGAAACCACCACACTGATTTCCAAAGTGGTTGCACAAGTTTGCATTCCCACCGGCAATGGATGAGTGGACCCCTTCCTCCACATCCTCTCCAGCAAAGGCAATCATTGATATTTTTGATTTTAGCCATTCTGACAGGTATAAGATGGTATCTCAAAGTTGTTTTGATTTGCATTTCCCTGATCACTGAGGAGGTTGAGCATGACCTTAAGTGTCTTTTGGCCATTTGAACTTCTTCTGTTGAGAATTCTCTGTTCAGTTCAGTGCCCCATTGTTTAATTGGGTTGATTAGCATTTTAAGGTCTAGTTTCTTCAGTTCTTTATATATTTTGGAAATCAGACCTTTATCTGTTGCAGGGTTGGTGAAGATCTTCTCCCAGTCAGTAGGTTGCCTTTTTGTCAAAAAAAAAAAAAAGATTGTCCATTTGACCTTCTGTTTTTGAGACAATTAACTTCCTACTCCTGTATGAGGTGTGATATTAAGTGGGATTTCATCTTTGCTATCATACTTCACAATGAGGGGCTATTGAGCCAGCAGAGTACAAGCTGAGATCGACCTTGTTGAACGTTTTTTTTTTTTCCCCATACACCACACGAGAGTAATGGAAAGTGGGTTCTCTTTATAAAATTCCACACAATCTCTTCTGGGAGCTTTTGGTATTAGAAGAAACAGTTTGTGTTTAAAGAGCTACTGTTATCTGCTGACTAAGGATTTTTAATTTGTGGTGTGTATGTGGTTAATTTTTATAATCTGATTCTTAGAGACGTGTAAAGGAGGAGGCTAAAGACTTCACTCAGATAGTCTAAAAGTCTTTTGAAAATTAGTTGGTGCTCCTTTGGGGGAAATGACACCCAACCTGTTATAGAAAGACTAGAGTATGTGTTGTTGGAGCAAGGCACATCATTTTGGACAGGGAATTAGTACTAGTGACTTCTCGCTACCCAACTTAACCCAGCAGAGAAGGGGCAGAAACTTTGGTGCAGATATTTCATCCCATCGTCTAATCTGGTCATCTTCCTACCCTCACTGGGCATTCACAGAAGCAGAATCTGCAATGGTGCATGCAAGGGAACTTTCTACATTGGAACTTTATTTATCTGTATCTTTAAATCTATGGCCAATCAGCAAAACAGAGGTTGGCATTCATGTATAGGACAAACAGACTTGCGTTTGGAACATGCCCACTGTCAGAGTCTGCTTCATGAACTAAAAGACTGCAATTCATTAGGCTTGTTACTTTGTTGGAGATTTGTAGGAGGAAGACTAGTGAGGCATTTTCTCCCCCCAGGAAGGAGAAAAAAAGATGATTGAGATTGGTCTTGCCTCTTTTTGCTTTCATTCATTACTCAGGTGAAGGTGATGCAATTAGTGTAACGTTAAAGTCTCATGGAATGGGGTTATCTTTGCCAAGGTGGTGAACATGGTGGATGAGTGTCTTTTCGGCTTTAGAAACTCAATAGCTTGCCCTATGTTGCTGTAAGTATATGGAATTCAATAGCAAGGTTGACAGGTATCCCTTGGGAGGAGATGAAGAAGTGAACAGGCTGGCCGTGGCAAACAGTCAGGGCATGCAGTGCAGAGCTGCATAGCTTTTTTCATGAAACAAGAGTGTAATCCCTAAGGCATAAGGCAATTATGGGAAGGATCCAGGATCAAGCTATCTCAAAAAGATCAATCTGTACAGGGAAGAGGTTCCTATAGACAAAGTGTCAGGTCTGGAGCCACAAGGGCTTGACCAAAGGAAGTATTATTTTATTTACGGACTATCACTCGAGGGTCCTTAGGTGGTCTTTGGAGTCTGATAACTGCTTTCCTTGGTTAAAGCCAGCATTTGCCCGACTGAGGAATGAGAACTTCCTCCCACGAGGATCATCTACATAACATTTTACGTTCTCTCTCATTCCTCCTGTATCTGAGAAACTCGACGGTGTATTGGGAAGACTAAAGTACAGTAGGATGAGGAGCAGTGCTTCCTCCCCAGAGGCAGATTCCCAGACCTGAAACTAGACTGAACCAGTGAACCAGGTGGAGAACAGAAGTTTTAATTGTCTGTCTGGTTATAAGTTTCAAGTTTTGATTTGGAAATGGCCAGGACTAGACTTTTCATTTCTAAACACAACTTCGTGTGTGTGTGTGTGTGTGTGTAAAAAGGACTCAAAAGGGATGGAATCTGCTGTAGGCACTGGTGAGAGGAAAGGAAACCACTTCCTGGTCCTAGTCCACGTGGTTAAACTCTGAACCTTGCATACTTTTCTTGCTGTGTTCTGGGATCTGCAATGATAATGGTAACTCCAGACAGAGAAGGGCCAATTTCCACCCTACCCAAGGGTAGGTAAGAATTCACTTGAAGGGGATGGAGGTATGTCTTTCAAGGCAAGAATATCACCAAGGAAGACACATACTAGATTGCTTCATCCACTCCAAAGCCAGGAGAAGACTCTTTGGACTCCGGTGTGATTTTTTCTAAGATTGTTATCATTATTCCTTTCCCACAGACTTCTATAGTAACTGCTTCTACTCTATTGTGGACGGTCAGTCAAGTGGGAGAGACAGGAGTTGGAAAGTTGGAAGATCTCACAGAAGAAGCATAAAAATTTCCAAATGCTAGCTTTTCAGAAATGTTCTCTCTCTCTCTTCCTCTCTTTCTCTCTCTCTCTCCTCTCTCTCCCCCATCTTTCTTTTTAGCCAGTTGGTGCTATCCTAGGTCTCCAGGCTATCTGACCTCTGGTTCCTGGCCCTCCAGGCAGTGCCAGGCATGGGCTCCCTCTTGTGGCATGGGTCTCAAGTTGGACCAGTCATTGGTTGGCCACAAGTTCTGTGTCACCTTGACCCCAGCACATCTTGCAGGCAGGAAAGATTATAGGTCAAAGGTTTTGCAGCTGGGTTGGTATCCCAGTCCCTCCAGGGGAAACTTTGCCTGGTTATAGAAGATGACCAGTTCAGACTCTGTATCCCCCATTACTAAGAGTCTTCATTAGGATCTCCCTCATAGATTTCAGGGGGTTCTGCCTTGCCCTGAAAATATGCCCCCAATGCTAGAATCTCCCTACTCTCCCAGCCAATCCCTCCTGTTTCCATCCCTACAAGCTCCCAGTCCACCTGTGAAATCTATTCAATGTTTCGATCCCAGAGAGAGACATATGTGTTTCCCTATTGAGCCCTCCTGTTACTTAGAACCTCACTGGGTCTGTAGATGGTAGTAGGATTATTATTTACGTCATTGCTAGCATCCATTTATGAGTACATATCATGTTTGCCCAGAAATGATTCTTAAGATGTTTGTCACAACTTAGGTAAAATGTGCCAAGAGGGAAACTCGGGGCATATGACTGTAGGGTTAATGACGAACCAACAGCCAGCTCAAAACAAAAAGCTAAACTAACAACAGTAGATGCAGTTACCTCTTTCCTCTCGCAAATGCCCATCTTAGATGCTGGGCCACAAGGAACAGTTCCCCACCGACTACAAACTTAAACTTATAGTAATATCATATCGCTAATTATTTCTTCATTCGTTGGCCCCAAACACAAGAGCCTGGACGTCACGGGCAAGTTTGTCTTCTGTGTAGTTTGCAGGCAGAAGCCTCGTTGCCTGCTTCTAAATTAATTTGCAAAGTAATTCTCAATGAAGAAAGACTTGAGGCAACTTGTTTTTTGTTCTGCTCCTAGATTAGCCACTTTGCTCTGCCCAAGGTGTCTTAGCCTTCCCCACTATTCTGCTGTCTTTAAAAGTTTAGCCTCCCTTCTGATTTCCAGTTCGTTTTTGTCAGGGAAAGTGAACTAAGAAAGGTGTTTCTAACTTAGTTTCCTTGTGCTAAGACTGAGGCACTTTTTCCTGTTGTCTGATAACAAAACCAATGCTGGCTGAGCTTGCAGCATCAGAAAGACATTGAAAGGAAGGAGGGAGCTCCTGGTGGGAACATAGTCATCCATAAATGAGCTATTAACTTTGGGACAGTCCAGAAACAGTGTACCAGTATCTGTATTCATACTAAGAAGGAAAAGCCATTGGGGGTTTGCTTCGTCTGCGGATCAGACCCACATAGGTGAGAAATAAGGATGGCCCACCAGTTTCCTTTGTGAATGAAAGGTCATTCGTCATTCACGCCTAAGGGTCTGATGGAGTCTCTTCTTCTCCCACGGGTCGCTTTAAGTGGGCGCATATAAACCGGAGAATCATTTGTTTTGGTTCCAGATATTTTTAAGCTCTCCCTTAAATGTCTCAGGGGAACATTTCTAAAAGGAGTAAGGCATTTTTGATGTCTACCAAGACTTACTGGAGCTCTTCTTTAAAGGTCCTTTCATCTGGAGACCACAATGCTCCCTAACTCATTCTTCCTCCTGGCAGAGGCAGGGCTAGGTGCAATCAGAGGGCCAGGGGCAGGCACAGGAACAGCACAGGGGCAGGGGCAAAAAGGAGAGCATGATGTCAGAAGAGTAGAAATAAGGCTCATCTTTCTGGATCACCACGAATGTCAAATGAGGCCTAAGGCTCAGCTCCAAATCCTTGGGTTGAGTAAATTAAAGGCAAAGGGTGCTACTTTAAAACGCTTTTCGGTTCTTCTCCAAGCTGTGCTTATGCTACCTTTTGTGGGGAGGAAAAGCCGGCTCCTAATACCTAGACTCTAGCCTGTATGAGCTTCCCCAATATGAGCTCTAAAATTGGCCTATTCACTTTTTCTTCAGGTGCTAGTCAGAGTTCTCATTGCTGATCAAATATTTCAAATTGTTTTGAGTTTGGGTCAAACTTTTTTTAAATTTTTCACAGTTTTGATGGTATAAGAAGAGCATAGGGCCATGCTCCTGCTTCTCACAAGCAGAATCTGTAGGGACAAGTGCTCAGAAGATAGCAGGGAATGCAGATAAATTGGTGGGCATTTCCCAGTTTCACAGAAGGCATCAGATGAAATTTATGAATCTCTCGTTAAATTTAAAAGTTAGAATTAAAAATGTTCTCCTTGTTTGGTTTTTTTTTTTTGAAGTACAAGGGTTTGAACCTAGGGCCTCAGGCATGCTAGACAAGTGCTCTACCACTGTGCTACATCCTCAACCTCTTACAACTGGAATTTCTTGACTAAGGACTCCTTAGTTTTTCTCTCGTCTTACCAAAAACTCAGCCTCAACTGAGAAGACTGGGTTGCTAACTCAGAGAGACAGAGTTTCACTCAAGGTCTCCTGTTTGGCCCAGATCCCTTTTAATGTTAAAGTCAAGGGAATTGGGCAGGTTTCTACCATGTTAAGCAATGGAGAAGGGAAGGATGCTGATGTACTGAGTTAGTCTCTTGAATAGGCACCTCTTAATAATCAAGGGAACAGGGACCAAGGTCTAGGAAGGCAGGGATCGGCCTGAGTTCATGATGAGTTCCTTTTCCCTGTCTCCTTTCTGGGATAAGCATCTTGCATGGAGCCTACAGTTTTCTTTGGTAGTATATTTTTTTGAGTAATTTTTATCTCTCTGGAGAGGGGACAGGTGGACAATGTACTTCTTAAAAACGGGTTGAGATATTTCACTTCTGGGTCAGTTGATGATCCAGTCACAGCAGTGAATTCCTATTGGAATGCTCCCTGGGGACTTCTTTTCATGATTGCTCCAAAGAGGAGGAGCATGCCAGGACCTGCAGGCCCAACAGCTCTGAGAATACATACTGTTGAAACAGTTCCTGGATTTAGCCTGGTTTTCTGTGGACTGCCTTAGCAGCTGGCTGAGGGTGTGCTCATCTTTACATCTTAGACTGTTTCTCTACTTCAGAGCGTCAGCTTCCTCTCTTCTTGACTCTAGTTTTCAACAGAAAGTATAGAGTTACCCTGCCTCTCCCAATAGACCAACAAGAGAAAGAGACACGCCACATAAAGACACACATAGCACAGAAGTTTTTGAGAACACTGTCACATTTCCTATCAGATGGTTCTTACTCAATGGATTGAAACCAAGTATGAGAAGAGGCAGAAATGTAGCTCTTTTAAGAGTGTAGTTTAGAGATTATGCTAACACGATCCCAAGGTTAGGCTATCAGGCCACTCCTTTGGAAGGAAGGGTGCCAATACGACTATGTCTGGTTATCACTGCTAACAGTGTCTCTTGACACAGATGTAACGTGTTCATCGCTCAGTGCAGGGTAGCTGAACTGCTAGGCTTATGCTGCACAGATGCTCGCTCATTGGGCTTTTACAATGGGTAGGCAAGTGTGCTAAAGATGACATTGCATCCCAAATAGGCAGTGTGACAGGATACTGTGAAAAGAAAGGAAACGGGTTGAAGGTTTCAGAAAAAATAACTTTTCTAGGAAAATAAATATTACAAGAGGAAAACTTGCAGGAATACTCTTGTGCTAAATCACAAGAATAAGTACGTATTCCTTTCAAAATGCCTTTATCATGCTGCAGTGATCAGCACTGGCACTATGAGCTGGAGAAACTAGGAAAAGGGGAGGTGAACAGTCATTTTGGATGTAAGGCATCCTATAACCTGCAACCACCCTGAATGGAGAATGAGGCAGGCATGATGTGCTTCCGGTGCAGGGCAGTAAGTGACCGTGCATGTCGGTTCTTGTTCCGTCTTGAAACACGGTAAAGTTATGTTTCAGTTGATACAGTTCTAAAGATTGGAATCAGACAAGACCTAATATTTGCAGTGCTCTTTGAGCAAAGGCATAGATATTTGAAAGTTACAAATTAAGCTAACAAACTGTTACAGTTAATCCTTCCACCTTGACAAGTATCCCACAAGACAAAGGGACACAATGCGTGAATATTTGCTTCAGTAGACAGCAAGTAACTACAGAGAATATAACTTTAAAGTTTTTTTTCTTTCTTTCAAAGCTGTGACTTGCCATAGGGAGAGACCATCGTGCAGCCCCAAGGACCTCCCCAACCTCAGCACACAAGCAACTTGCTCTTTGCCAAGGGCTCTTTCTATGACACGCTCCAGGCCTATGGTACCCACCTTGGAAATGCAGACCGATGCACTGGTGCAGAAATCAATACCTGAAAGCCCTCCATGTACTGAAGACATCTTGGAAAGGGAATCTGGGATGCTCTTCCAGGCGACGATGAGGACGTCAACGATGAGGATGCCAAGTGCAGCAATCACCTCTGATTTTAGAAATCTGTGACTCGTGGGAGGAGGGCAAGGAGCAGTTTGCAGCCACCTTTTCTCATTCCTAAATCTGACCTGACATGGATGGAGTGAATTGGAAGCCTGGAGTCATACTCTCTAACACTAGAAACCAAATAGATTATATAGTAAACTACCTAGAAGATGCAAGAAGGCTAACCTCTCAAATGCAGAGAGGGAAGAGCTGATCCTGTTTATACTACAGTCTTTCAAGAAGCACCGGAGTTGAGAGAGTGTTGGCTCAGGAAACTCCGGAAAGGATGATCCAATACAAAAAAGGCTGAGAACTGTTGAAGCAGTAAGATCCTCTCTGTACTCTCCTCTCTTATGATACATCTTCTTCTCCCTCCCTGGGATGAAATTAGACTTAGCACTTGGAAAAGAAAAACAAAAGTAAGCTCAAAGCAGCAAAGCATGCCTGAAGGAGGTGTGCCTGATGTAAACACGGAGCTCCCCTACAGAAAGTGGGAGCTGACATTGCCTCTGGCCACCTTCCAGTCTACTACAGAATGTGGACACCAAGTCAAAGATTTTGTTCTCTGAGTTCATAGCCTCCCCTCATCCGGGTCAATTGTCCTGCCATCTTTCCAGCATTTCATGAGAATAATGACCACTTTCCAGTGTTTCAGCTGATAATTAATGATGCTCTAAAGGCTTTTTTAAAAATAAAAAGCAACAAGATAGGGCATTCCAGAGGAAAAGAATGTGCACAGAAAACAAAGAAAACAAATCAAAATACTGCAAAACAAAACAAAACAAAACTCCAGAAGAGAAAAGTACCCTAAAAGTAACAACAACAACAACAAAACCTCCAAGCGCTTTTTAAAAAGGATAGCACCTGTGGCTGAGAAACTGGATAACATATAAAGAAAGGTGTTGGGGCCATAACAAAGTTCTTAAAGAACAAAACCCGATTTCAAAATTCTAAAAAATATTAAAATATATTGTTGAAGAAAGCTCTTCAGAAATTTAACAAATAGGAAGTAAAATGATAAAAAAAAAGTGGCCCAGTTGAGCTGGTGTGCGAATGTCAAGCAGAAGGAAGCCAGCAGCAGTGAGCATGCTGAGGAGAGAACAGAATCTATACCGAAAGATATGGGTTCTCATGCTACAAAACTTAACTGCTACAAAAAGAATTACTACACCACAAGAAAAAATTCTACAAAATTATATGGAGAAGAAGGGATAGAACTACACACACACAACTAAAATTGAAAAGGACACACACAAAAATGATGAGACCTTTTGTCTCCATGGAGATACAGAAGTTAGATGTTATTGCAATGACCATAGAATTCGGAAGGACTCCATGTTCTCCAGCTAAGAATCTGAGGCATGTAAGTAATGAGTGTGAGATACGGTAAAGACAATTCAAAGCTGCAAAGATTCCAGATTTTACCTAGATAGAACTATTTCCAAGAAGGTGCTGGAAGTTATGCGCTGTCACAGAAAAGGAGAAAGAGAAGACAGATGAGAGTCAGAGAGCCCAAGTACTTCCCATACCATTTCCTCTTTGCAGGATGCGGGAGAATTCGAACTCTTGCAGTTGTGTTGGAGTTGTCCTGATGGGATCATGTAAGTTGTTCCTGGTCTGGTGCATCCTTCAGGGGTACTATGAGACGAAGAACATGAGTGAGAAATAAACAATTATTAGATGAAGTCCTTATTTGGGAATTTGCATTTGATAACAATCAGCTCATTGGTACCAAGGGCATAGGAACTTGAGCTATATGGCATATGCTGCTTCAGTAGAAAGCACGGAAGAATCAAGTATCAGAAACTGGGAAGGCAGAGCCATAAATAATGCCATAGCAAGTATTGAAAAACTGGCTTTTAACTGGTGTAGGAAACAGTAGACCAAGAATCAGTCTTGGTCAAGGATTTTTGAGGACTGGATATTCTTGGTGCCATTTGGTACCTTGTTAGAAGAAAGAGGTGGCACTAGGAAGCAACCGGTTCGTCTGCCAGAAGTAGAGAACACTAACATTTGAGTCTATTTATGCTTGCAAACTAGAAGAGAGAAGAGGTGTAAACCTTACAACAAAACATCTCATTAAGATAAAGTTTTTAGTGGGATTCCACATTCTAGCCTAGTGGCCCCTGTGTGGTTGCCACTGAGAAAAATGAGCCATGAGTAGGAGCTGGTAATGGGAGCAAGCTGTCTGGAAAGTAGAACTCTGTCCAGCACTCTGGATATGGTTATCGCCCCTGAATTTGTCTACAAGACTCTGGGTTCTAAAGGAATCCTCCTGCTGAAGAAACCATGCATATGGCCAATAGAATCTCCAATTCTTTGGGAAGAGTGGCTATAACCCAACTCTGTAGTCAAGACTTCTAGGGCTTTTTATGGATCCCTCCAAATGTGGCATGATTGGCAACTGTCATGTCAGACATAAAGAAGAACATCAATCTGACTTGCAGAGAGTGGTTCTTTGCTGTTCTCATTGCTGTGCCCAAGTCCTGACTGAAGCAACTTAAAGAAGGAAAGATTTGCTTCAGTTCGTGGTTTTGGAGGGACAAGCGCATCATGGGAAGAAGGAAAACTTAGTTCCTGGAGTGATTCTGTCCTCAGTGATGGGAACACAGAGAGACTGCTTGCTGTGCGTTGGGAGATATGGAGTCAGAGAGACTAGGACTGCAGGCTGGGTTTAGTCCTAGCCCTCAAAGACCCCCCCCCCCCTTAGTGACCTCGGCGACCTCTCTCCATCATGTAAGTCTCATAACCTCCAAAAATAGACCACCAGGTGGAGAACAGGTGTTCAAATACGTGAGTCTGTGAGGGACATTTTAGATCCAATCAATAAGCTCCAGCAAACAAGAATTTGGGTCAATCTAGGAACTGCCCCTGCCGTCCAGTGTCCAGAGGGACCTCAGAATTTTGCTACAGAATGCAATTTGTTGAGGCGTTTTACTCTTCGGCTTTTGAAGAGTTCTCCCTAAGCGGCACTTTACTTTAGAACTGTGCCAGTGACTATTTTGCATTCTTTATTTTATAGGTATCTGATCCTGAACCGTACCATGGATATTGCGTAACGGTGTGGGCCCTGGGTTGTCCTTCTGTGTACACAGTGGACAAGATGGTATGATGATCAGACAGGCCCGATGGGGCGGTGGTGTTCCCTCCTGCCATTTCTCCTTAGTATGCAGCAAAAGCGTAGTCTTAATGCCCCCTGCTAGTGTGATGAGCTTAATGACTGAGTTCTGACCAATAGGAAGTGGGAGTAGTATGTGAGTCATCTTCCTTACGAATACACAGCATCTTCCCGCTCTTCCCTACATAAAAAATGTCGTCAGTGCCTGTTCTAGATGGCCTGGCCAAAAAATAAGGCACATGCACGCTGTGTGTGTTTCAGTCACAAGAGAGAATGAACAACATGGGAGATGGAAATTCGTTGTGTAAAACCTTGAAAGGCTTTGTGTCACTTGAGACCTCTTACTCTGAGACTTGTGTAATATTGGAATTGGTTGATACAATGTGCAGTAAGATATGTAAAGTCCCCCCCCCCCCGGGTAAATGGCCTGTGTCAAGCATTACGGTGACCTGGGGTGAACCAGATCTGAAGGCTCTGAAAGCATTCTCCCAAACAAGAAACTGAATGGAAAGAATGGTATTTTTTGGATGAAATTTCACGTGGCTCAGTCTGGCCTCAACCTAACTGTGTAACCGATACCGTCCTTACCTCTGGATCTTCTCTCCCTCTTCTCCTAAATTCTGGGATTACAGGCATGTACGACTATGCCCGGATGAACGGGTGCCATGGAAACCTGCTAGAAAGCAATGATTAAAGAACTGAGCATTAATAGTAGGAAAAAGCAAAATGTGTTCCATAAAGGAAAAGAAAAGTAGTTTGCTTCTGTTTCACTTGTAAAAGCTGAAATGATACATTGTGCTGGCATGCTGAGAAGGAGTTGGGTGTAGCCTTGATAAGACCCGGGTAAGGAGAGATGAAAAGAATCTTTTCTAATATTATTTCATGGCAGAAGAAGGATCTTAAAATCCTTTTCAATGGTTAAGTTCATGCCAGGGGCCTTGATGTTAGTTATTACTCTTTGGGCAGCCTGTGAAGAAAAATGAGACCTGTTGGGGATCTAGAAACACCCTGACAATCCAATGACACTGTGCATCTAGCCCCGCCCTCTTTTCCTATACACGCCCAGATAGGCACGGGTGGCTATCATGCCCTTGCCAATGGTTTCTTCACAAATAAATCCCAAACACCAGATGTTGTAAGACCCAGTCTTGGCCCATCAGCACACAAGTGTTAGCTATTGTCTGGTTCTCTTCCTTATTCTGCTTTGATGAAGCCATGGGTCAGCAAATCTGGCACAAGGGCTAAGTCTAACCCCTCCCATTTTTTTTTTAAAAGACTTAGTTACTCTTTTGCCTGACCAGAATCAGATTCTCTAATAAAGGAGAATATATATATATACACATACATATAACCTCATAGTATTTGCTAATCAATTAACTTGTCAGAGAATCAGTTTTGTGGCTGACCCATTGCTGGTGTAGTGTCAGCACAAGGCAAGTGACAGTAGAGGTTCATAAAACTTGCCCTCTCAGTATCTGGCGCTTAACAGGTCCTTGGTGAATCAGTAAAGGATTAGGTGTATAATAGGCATGATGATGTGCCTATTACATGTGAAACACAAAGAAAGCGGTTTGGGGGCTTAGTCATGTTGTGATGGTTGCATCCATAGGCAATTCTTGCTTTGGTTGGTATAGAGCATTGCCTTCAGGATGGGGCATTCAGATCTCTGTGTCTCTCTTGACTTTACACGACTGTCTATTCTAATTTTCTCCTTTCCTTCGTCTGTCTCTCGCTTCATCTAAGAAAGACAAACAGTCCCCCTGTCTTAGACCTTACTGTGGCCCGTTACTTTCTGTTATGGAAACTTCTGGACTCGACAGGAGTCTTTTCATTGATAGAACCAAACACTCCATCAATTGTTATTTTCTCTTGTATGAATTTATTTCTGCAACAGGTGAAGCATAGTCTAAGAAATGGCAATATTTGGCTTTTGTTGCATATATTTTCTTTCAGAAAGACCACTAACTTCAGGTCATCATTTTCATGTTTTACTCTTTTGCCCTTCCCTGTAACCATGAAGTGCACAGGTCTTCAGAGTCTAATGAGGGTGAAACAGAGTGTAGATGGGAGATAATGAAGTCCGAAAATGGCCCGACCTCTGAGTACCGTCCTCTCAAATGTGTTCCACATAAGTGAATCCTCTAGCTATTGTCAGGGACCGATCCCCATGATAAGTCGCCAGCTGAAAGGAGAAGCACTTTGGAAGAGCTTCAGTAGACGTGTTCAGGGAAGGTTGATAGTAAAATGGCATAAAGACTTGAGCTACCTTGAATAAAAATTATGCATGCATTCTTTATTATTTTAGTTCTGATCTATATTATTTCATAACTATAAATATATATATATATAAATTACAGTGTTCATTCTGATTTACTTTGAAAAGTGTCTACTATTGTCTGTCTTTTGAGATAAGATTATAAACATGATGACAAAAGTTAGATGCAAAATTAAGTACCATTTGGTTCTGCTGAATGTAACTATATAAAAACCAAGTGCAATCACAATTTCTAAAAGAATTAGTGTTTTTTTTTCCTTAACTGCATACATTACTTTTAACTTTCCCTGCAATTTGAGTTTGCAGTCATAGACAATGTAGTTTTCACGTAATTGGCAAGAAAATGAACAGGATTCATAAAGCTCAGAAGTTGTACGAAGGCTGACTTGATTAAGAACCCATCAATAGGACCTTTTAAAGATAGATGTTGGACAAATCAACGGGACAGAATCCCTAAAAGAGTGAAAGACAGAGAATATAACTTGTAAGATATGCTGAAGAGAGAATCAGTGAAGCACGTGATGGAGCCAGAGTGCTTGTTGCTGGTCTACAGACAGCAAAGAAGAGTTCGTGAAGTTGGATGATGCTCCTTCTGGGCTAACTACTGTCCCCCTGAAATTGGCTATCCATTGATGATTCCCAGTGCTATTCTTTATGTCCCACCTCTCCACTGACTTTGAGCTATAGTCAAAACCTATAGCTGTTGAACAGACTGATGTCTGTATCATTATTATGGGTAAGCATCCAACACTCCCAGCCTCCTAGGGGAGGTAGTGCTTGCTTTGGTTCCACACACTTTGCTCACTCCAGTCCACACCTTGGCTCTAGACTTTACGGCCCTGTTGTATTAGTAAGGGTTCTTTAAAGGAACAGAACGGGATGAAACCGATACATAAATTAAAGCAGGATTTATTGGATTAGTTTGATAGAGTCCAGTGAAAGTAAAAGAGTATTGATGAGCGTTAATGACATCTAAAAATGCCCTCTCCCATCCTCTCAAACATGTTCTATATAAGTGAGCGCTGCAGCTCTTTTCAGGGTTTGGTCTGTGTAGCCTGACAGCGAGCATCTTACACTATCGGCTGGGACGCTGCTAGTGGTTCAGTCACTGTTGGCTGTCTCAGCAGCCCCACACTATCCCCGAAAGCCCAGAGGATTCTTGGAGAGCTGCTGCTCTCGAGTCTACATTGGAATCTCAAAGAAGGCAGCTCTAACGCTGGCGAAGGAGTGCTGCAGCAACAGGACAGAGGAACGTGCCAACGAGAGTGAAGGGACGCAGGTAAAGAGCAGAGTATTCCTTCTTTCAAGGCTTTGTATACCTGGGCTGCCGCTGCAAGGTGCTGACCACACTTAGGTCTTTCTGCTTCAAATAGAGTGATCAAGAACACCCCTCATAGCTATCATACTCACCATCCATCCGGGTTAAGTCATTATGTGGGCACCTTGTGACTCCAAGGCTTGGATAATATAGGTTTTTCTTCTGTGTCTTGTCTAGTGCAATCCAGCCTTCCTGGGGCCATTCCTCCACTAAAACAATACTCAAGGCTGTGTTTTACATACTGGGAATAAAGACAAATGCAACCAGGACAAATTACATCTACTTTCTTATTTTAAGGAGTTTTATGTGATCCTAAAAGTGCGTGGGTCTGGTATCTATTGGGCCGAACCAGGTAAACTGACACTCGTTCATTTGCTTATACCCTATCTGAAATGCATTGACTTAGCCACATCCCCTTCGCTTGCCTTGTGCTTGGTTTTGAATTTCAGACCAATGTGATTGAAATTCTTTAACTTGATTGCTGAGCCTTTCTGTTCCACGGTCTTTGAGATGGACACTGGACTTCTGCTTGGCTGTGATGAAGCACATGACCCAACTTCAGGGAGGAAAGATGCCCTTTAGCTTCCTGTTTCACAGCTTTCAGCATGCAGTTAGCTGGCTCCATTTTTTTGGGGGGGGGGGAAGGGTTATGGCGAAACTTTAGGGGGGAGGAGAAAGCTGTTTATCTCACAGCAACAGAGAAGGGGGGCAGAGCTGGACCTGCAACAGGATGTAACTCCCAAAAATATGACCCCAGCGGTCTAATTCCTATAGCTAGGCTTCATCTCCTAAAGTCTCTGGAGCCTCCTAACATCACATACTGGAGACTAAGCCTTCAATACACAAACTTGTAAGGGCTGTGGGAAGCACTTCATAACTGAATCATAAGGAACAGCTTGCCTGGGAGTGCACTGGAGAGAAACACTGCATGGTTATCAGGCTAGGAGCCTGTGACTAGGCAGGTCATAGTCACTAGGAAGAACCTATTGCTATTATTCTGCTAAATGGACAGTATTAAACCAACTACTAGTTACTTCTCATTAACCAATACATTAATTCATCTCTAAATTCTCATCAGAGAAACTTCTATTTGCGGTGGAAGTTTATTGACCCAGAGATACTCAACTGGGCAGGCTGCAGAGACTAAGAGCCTACAGAATGTTCAGCCCTAAAGAGGACATACTTATAGTACTGCTTCCTCCCAAAGCTGCACAGAGAAACTCACGGTGCTTGTGACAACGTGCATGAGACTACTGCAGGCCCAAGAGAGACAAAACCCCTGTGTGGAGAGGGGAGCTGGGCATCCAGTCTCATCTATAGTGCAGGTGCTACTTGTGGTTGGCAGCATCTGGGAGAGGCTCAGTTTCTCTGAGTGTAGCCCCTTGTACATTGTCTACACTGCAGCAGAAGATATTTGGACAGCACAATTTGGTGATGATTGGTCTTAAAAGGGGCACAAAATCGAGTGGCTAGAGAAGAGGGAAATTCTGGGAAGAATTGCGGGGTTGAGTATGATAAAACTCCATTGTACAAAATTAAAATATTAAGCAATAAAAGGGGGAAGTAAAGGTTTCCTAATAATAAAGATGCATAAAAATATTAACACAGTGACCCACACCTGGCCAAGGTGCAGAGGAAGAGAGACTAAAATTCTCAACTCTAAAAGGAACACATTCTCCCTAAGGGCCAGGCAGCATTGCAGAAGAGGCGTTCTAAAGAGTGTAAAAGCCAAGTGTGGTGAATGACCACAAGAAAACATATTCTAGACACCGAGGAATAGTTGCATGTCTGAATGCACAGTCGCTGGGGCAGAAAGCACAAACCCTGTGCAAATCCAAGTCAGACAAAATCCCAGCATGGCAAGTTGGGCTCCCAATCCCACCCCTAGCTATAGAGCTACTGGCAGTTGTTAGCTGTCGTGAGGAGAGACCGTTTTCTCTAACAGTGTAGCCCCTGGTAAGTAGACCACTCTTCAGGGCAAGGACACACATTCAAGATTATTTGGCCACTACAAATTGCAAGATGAAAAAATACAAAGAGGGTCAGTAGGGAATGGGAGAGTGAATCTGTGAAAAGCCGGGGGAGGAGGAGAATGTGAATATGATCTATACATGTCATACACCACTCTCAAAGAACTAATAAAAATATACAGGAAAGAGAAATGTAACCAAGTGAAAACAGCCTAGAAGTGTAGTTTTAAAAAGTCACAGCTGAAACAGCCCTGTGGTTAGTCTTTCTTCTTTATGGGCCTTTGAAAATTGGACATGGCTAGTTATAGGCACAGTAGGGGTAGAGGTTTGATTAAACTCGAATACTCGTATTTCCTATGAGTTTTGCTGGTGATGAGGCTATGATGGACACATGTTTGGTGTCTGCCATAGCTGTCTTCCCTTTAGTAACTTCTGTTGGTACCAGAAGCCTCTGGTGGTCACATTTCGCTTTCCAGCCTGTGGATTGGGTTTGTATTCCCATCTCTCAAGAAGCCCCAGAGTGTACTTCCCTAGGGTTCTTAATATTCTAGCTGAGTATGCATCTTCCAAGAGCACTGGGACTAGAGGAAGTAACCACAGTGTTGAGATCTGTATAGGCTGATCCCAGTCTCTGTATCCACTCATTGCCCTGCTGGAGTGTAGATGACAAAGAATCCTCTGTAGCTCCGAGGTGCTAGGATTCTGCCAAAGTGAGAGCCGACAGGAGCCTCCAGAGATTGATGTACTTGCTGACCTTAAGCTCAGGGCTATAAGGCTCCAGGGTTATTCCCAGTTAATCCAATCTGCTTCCAGCCACCAAGAGTGGGTCACTGACTGAGTCTTCTGCTGTCTTCTCTTTTTAGCCCACCAGCATCAATCTTCTCAGTCTCCTCAACAGACTTTGACTCTAGAGATGCTGTAGTTGAAACTCGGGCTCCCTGACATATGGGTATCACCTGTTCTCAGTACTTTTAGGTTTCTTAGTTTCATTTCTTGAGGCAGTGTTTGGCCATTGAGTGAACAGGATTTTTCCTCCACTGCTGAACCTGTAGCTGGATTTGAGGCTCCTAAGAGCCGGGGCTTGTTCTGAGGGTAGGATTGTTTCAAAAGAAACAGATTGTGAGGGGGTCACAACAGCATGAATGGCCCTAGTACAACAGCGCCGTTGCAAAGTCCTACCCCAGCATAGATGGGGACCTCATAGAAGCTGCGTGACAGGGTTCAATGTAACATGAACATGGAGGATGGACCACAGCATTTCACATCATGGAATCCAGAAAGCACAGTTAATTATGAATATATGAATTATTGTTGAGGACTAATATTTCCTGTTGGTTTGCAGAAAAAGGAGTTGGAAGTGGAAGGTAAGTTTATGTGTATAGTCAGAGATTATACTTTTGCTCCATTACAGTGTTAAAATTAGGGGCTTAAGAACAAAATATTTACTAGTTAGGTGAAAATACAGGGGGAATTTTCACTTATTGTACTACTTTTAGAGAAATAGCTAGGACAAGTATCCAAAATGATAGAGGAGACAGTAATAAAAATTCTTATCTATTCCACAGATCCCATCTTAAGGTTTACAACTTCAGTAGAACAGTGCACTGCCTTCCCACATTTTAGTTTTAGAACAGTAATGAACACCCAAGTAAGGGTTACACTTGCCAGCTTTCCTTGAATTTAGATCGGAACCCTGGAGTAAGAACTACCCAGGGAAATGAGAACAGACGTGATATGCCAATCTCTGTGTCACTTCTAGTGCAGGGAGTTACTTGTTTCATGTTCTCCTTTGCCTCCTGCTGGAAGGCAGCCATGATCTCAAATAAGTTTCTCACACATGGCAGATCTGATCAGCTAGACGAAGGTTGAACAACAGGGTGGAAAAACCTGGGCCTTCACATGACCTTGTGGAGTAGAAGCGCACCTGCCTCAGGTGGTGAGGCAGAACTGGGTGCATGAAATTAGGTTTTTAAGAATTATTTTGTGAGTGGGGTAGTGTCTGTGTTTGTACATGTGCATATGTGCGTGTGTCTGTGTATGCATGTACACATTTGTGTGTGCACGTGTTGCATATACACATGTGTGCGTTTGTGTTGTATATCTGCATATGCACATACACATGTGCATGTGGGGTGTGTGTGTGTGTGTGTGTGTGTGTGCGCGTGCGTGCGTTCACGTGAGCACACCTATGGATTTCAAGGAAGGTGTCAAATCTCCTGGAGCTGGCTTCATAGGTGGTTGTAAGCTGTCTGATGTGGACGCTGGGAACCGAACTTTGCTATTCTACAAGAGTAGCAAGTGCTCTTAACTGCTGAACCATATCCTGTGCTCCACGAAAATCGGTTTAATAATTTCATGGGAGAATTATATGACAATCGCACCTGAGAGAACTCTGCATACCAGGATGAAGAATTTTGAATGGATGCCAAGGGCACTGAGAAACATTTGACCATCAGCAAGAGGTGACTTAGTCATCAGAGATCTTCAGAAAACAGTAGTGAAATGACAAAGAGAGACTAGAATTGAAGCATAGGGCCCAAGGAGAACTACGTAATGCTTCCTGAATGCCACAAAAATACTGCGAAAATGTTTTTGAGTGTTCAAAAATAGTTTTTATTCAACAATTGAGTTATTCATATCACTAATTCACTGACTGAAATCCCCACCCAGAACTTTGCCATCTCCCTCAGTCTTAAATACATAAATGTTTTTGACAAATGTGAGATTGGAACTGCAATAGATCATAATTATTAATTGGCTATGAATATAAAAACTTGGCAGAAATCAAGAGAAACATAAGAATTTCTCTTATGGAATTTGCCATAGACATTAGCTGTGACCTACTAGCAGATCACCTATCCTTTGATATGATTTATACACATTATCTAGAATAAACAAATCCTTAGCTACAGAACGTATGTTGTCTTAAGCTACTCAGTCTTTTATTCAATATATTCCCAGTTGTGAACCTGTCAACATAATCTCATTTGGGAACCTGCTCACTTCTCTGAAGGGAAACCCTATAATCACCCAGGGTCATTCGTCCTCTCCCTAATTCTACAGATCCAGGGAAAATGATTATTTAGTATGTTCCCATAGCATACTCTTACAAACCTATTTAAAATACTATTAATTTTATTTATAAATTATGTAATGTGTTCTCTGTAGTTTATAATAGTTAAACAAGACACAAACACAGCATTGAATATTTACTTGCACAAAATTAGAAATATATAGGTTTAAATGATAAACAATTATATTCTAATCACTTTTTCTAAGCCATAGTATCCATATCTGGAATTTGCTACAAGTTGTTAATATTTCCTACTATTGTGGAATAAAACTTTAATGCAAAATGGAAGATAGTACACATCTGTGGGCCATATATGGCTTCTGTATAGTTACCTCTGTATAAACATATAAACATACTCAGCTAACACATAAGTTAGTGAGTTTAGACCCATTCTAAGAAAACTTTAGCAAGAATCATGTTACCTTTGATTGATGAGCTAAATTTTGTTGAAATTTTCTAGCTATCCTGTCACACTATTGCTGGGAGACAGGACAAATGCCTGCTCACCCCAGATTAAGAACCAATGACAGAACAAAATAACGGATATTAGTGAAGTACAACTTGTTGAACCTATTTTTATTGGGGTTACTAATAACACCCAAGGAGTGATATGGCTAAAAGGGTCTCAGGAGCAGAGGTGTCTCCAAAGCAGCTGAAATGAGGGAAGCCTACCTCAGCACAGAGACAGCTCACAAATGCTCACTGGACAGTTTGAGGCAGCTTATGAGGTCAGAGAGTCTCTTCCATGCAGCTCAGCTGGTCTCGGGCTCTTCAGTGTTTTTATATAAGCTCCGGGAGGAAAGGGCTTTGCGCATCTGGTCAGTTTCAGGGACTTCCTGAATTGTTTGCTTCCCAATATTAATGAACCCCTTTTTAAAACTTCTTAAGTCTTAACAAGCTTCCCCCCAAAATGGATTCTTTTGAATTTACTTGGAGGAAGTTCTTCTTCAGAGTATGAGTTCTGCAAGATAGCACAGAGTGGTATCCTTAGAATGAGGCAGTTTCTAGAACTATAGCAAGAAAACATTAGTTCTTTAACTGTGGTTATGAGGCAGTAATGAAAATGAATAAATTAGTGCCACAAGAAAAACATGGCTAGTACAAACAACATTTAGCACAGAAAGCCTAAGGCAAAAGAGTATATTCTCTAGATATATCTTTTTATGAGGTTCAAAAGTTGTTAAAATGTAAGAAGCTGAATTTACTCTCCAGCCTCAAAGTGTATGTGTGTATAATTATACATAATGTATTATGTATCATATTTTTATATCATATATTGTATACATATACACAATATATAACCTACACATGTACCATATAACATACAACATATTGTATACATATACACAATATGTTTTAGATATTATACATAAAGCATTTTACTTATATACAACAAGTACATGTACACACACACACACACACACACACACACACACACACACACACACCATCATTAAGTAGTGTTTGCCTGTGAGCTCTGAGAGAAGTAAAGCAATCACCATGGACAGTTCAGTGAGACTTCAGTGCCAGAAGGAGGATCGCCACCACAGCTTGGCGGCCTTGCTGGCAGAAGGAGATGGGCATACCTGAAGGGACTCTGACCGGCTAGAGTATGGTCAGCATGGCCCTGGCAGGCTTTGCCCTCCTCCCGTTCCCTCTGCCTTGCTAAAAGCCATAAAAACCATTAGATTACATTCCTAAAGCTAGTCACCAAGGTCTAGTCCCTCATTTGGACACTTCCTCCTGAAGCTGACTACCAAGGTACAGTTCTCCGAGTACTGATATCCAGGAAACAGAAGCCCCCTTTGGGTCATGTGATTAACACGCCCAATTAAAATCAACTTAACACGGGGTTTCCCCCTTTTACCTTTATAAACTGAATTTTCCCACGTGCCACGTTTGTCTCCTCTCTATCCAGGGGCAGTCCTTTGTTACTCTGGGACAAATCCCCCTTCCGCTTCTCTCTTGTCCCCTATCTCCTTTAGCCCCACGTGCTAGTTCATCCTAACACAGACCTCCCCCTTCGCTACTTTTAAACATTACATCTGCAAAGCGCCCGAGTCAGAAAGCAGCCACTCTAACTGTTCTTCCCGGCTGAATAAAGGATCTCTGTGAAAACAGGTGTTTGGGTGCAGTCTGTGCCCAATCCGGGGTCCTGAGGGAAGCCCCTCTGCGCAGGCGCTCTCCTTCGATAGAACTGTGAAAACTCAATGTGGCTAGAATTTGGAGGCAGGGAAGACAAGCATTTCCTTGTAGAGAAGATCCCGGAGATATTAGCTGTGTACTAACCTGCACCTAACTCCTGAGCTATGTGAAGGAAGCGCCAGGCAACAGGAAACCAAAGAGCTTCCACAATCCAAGCAGGGCAAACAGAGGTCTGTGGTGTGAGTCATGGTGGGAGACAGTCAAAAGGGAGGTCTTTGGGATTCAGTCCTTGAAAGGATGTAAGACTAGCCGTGGGGCTGAATTTAAAACAGTGCTGGAAAAGAAGCTTTGCAAAGACCAAAATGACTTAAAATAAGCAAATACCAGAGTAGAGTCCAATACAGTTTGAAAAGTTGTGCACCCCAAAGCATAAAACAGTGTCTGCCAGCCAATTAGAAATTCTCAGGCATTTCAGGAGGCGTGACATTCTGGTCTGCAATATGGAGCAAAGGTAATAAAACAGACTCCCAAACTGTGGAGTCTAAAGTGAACTTAAGAAAACTGAAATGTTTAAATTCAGACTTGAAATTAAAAATTAAATCAATAAAAAAAAAAAAAGAAAAAGGCAGGTAAAAAAAAAAAAGACAACGGAAATGACTTTTATAAGCAGGTTCCAGTCCTACGCGGAAGAAAGAGGAAGAAAGCAGAAACACGCCGAGGAGTTAAATCCAAGAGACCAAACGGAATTCACAGTGGTGAGAATACAGTAGCGGGAATGAAAGAGTCTTGACATTCTAACAGAAAATGATACCATAGAAAAAAGGGAAGGGATTTAAAAAACACACCAAGACAGATTTAAACGGTGACAGCAATATTGTAGGAAGTCGCACGGGTGTCTTGGGAGTCGTGGAAGGGCACACCTAGTTGAAGGAGTAGATATTTTCTGTAAATGCTAAAACTTTAAACTCAACCCAAGAAGATCAATAAATACCAAGCACAATAAATTTAAGAACATAAAGACAGTCTAGAACCTTGTGAAAATCATGAAGAGAAAACCTGACAAGGAGCTAAAGAAAAACATACAGTTCAAACCAGAATGAACTGGCAACAGACTTCTGATCAGGAACTAGTATAAACTAGAGGAAAATTGAGCAACATTTTACCTCACCAGAAGGTGGTGGGCGAGAAAAAAAAAACAAAAACACTATGAACAACTATCCAACAGCATGTAATATATTTCAAAATAGAAAAAAAAAGAGTGTTTTTCATAGAAAAATAGTTTGGAAAATTTACCACTGGCAAGCCACCAGTTCAAGGGGATTATAAAAAGATCTCCAGGCAGAAAGAAATGATAACAGAAGTTTGGATCTTACAAATGAAAGTGCTGAAACTGGCAAATGGAAGGGTAGATATACAAGATTTTTCTTCATTTGAAAACTTTTTAAAAAGACAAATTTAAAAAGAGATATCACAATACACACAAAAATCATTTTAAAGAATACCTGGTGCCTGAACAGTGACGTCTCAGAACCAAATGGGAGGAGCTGTGTCATCCTCCCCAGTGAGGTATGGAATGACCATGCTTTCTTGATGGCTCGACCATATGAGAACACAGATATACCCCAATCTGCTAATGAGCTAGAGACTACATTTCAATGCCTCAAAGTAGCATCTATGTGATGGGAACACAAACAGGCGGTGACCTCAGCTGCACGGCCTTTGCAGGAGTTGAGGAGACATGAAGCTGGGACTAGAGGGAGGTTTAGTGGATGAAATGCTTGTTGCGAAAGCACAGGGACTTGAGTTTGGATTCTTACATCCACACAGTTGTCAGGCATGGTGATAACTGCCTGGAACCCAAGTGCTGTGAAGGCAGAGACAGATGGATCTCAGGGTCTCACCTGGAATCTCAGAGGTGATTGAAGTGGCAAGCTCCAGGCTCAGTAACAGCCTTGTCTCAAGAAAAAGAACTGTAGCAATAGAGGAAGTCACGCAAATCCACTCCTGGCCCCCAGAAGAGCATACACACAGGCAAATGCATCTGCACGCACCCATGTACATGCAGCCATACTCCTCTCACAAAGCATGGAATTAAAGCTGTCTGCCCCCCCCCCACTTAGAGGAAATACTGCAAAAGGAAATAGATAATGTGGTTAGCATTTTCCACATTAGCCTCTTATTGAGACAAGGTAAATTGGCTACAAGCGAGGTTGAGATGAAAGTGTTATCTTGTTAATTGCAAGTAGAAGAGAAAATTTATTCTTGGAATAAAACTATACTTGAACCCACAGGAAGAAATGAAAAATTTTGGTGGAACTATTTGGGAAAGATTAGGAAGGTACGGTGTGGAGGTGTGTCATTTTGGAGGCAGGCTTTAGAGTTTCAAAGCAGAAGATTGCCAGTGTCTCTCTCTGCCTCCCACCTGTGAATTAATACGTAAGCTCTTAGCTACTGCTCCAGCACCATGTCTGTCTGCCTGCCGTCATGCTCTCCACCATGAAGGTCAGGAACTCTAGCCCTCCGAAACTGTGAACCCCAAATAAACTCTTCGGGAAGTTGCCTCTGTCAGGGTGTCATATCATAGTGTTAAAAAAGTAGTTATGATACCAGTTCTTGGGGGCAAGAGAGGACTGTGTTCATTTAAAGAGAAACACAAAGGAAGCCCATCCAGGCGGGATCTTAGTAATAATATAGAGATTTTGTAATATTTTCAAGCTCCATGGAGGGTCATGCATGTACCTTGAAGTGGTGGGGGTTCTGATGGGTTTTAGTGACTTACGCTGACATGTGAATGGGTTATAAAGGTGATAATGTAGTCAAGAGGAATGCAGGAGAGGTAAAGCAAACCAAGGGATCCACCAGGATCACTTGAAGGCAAATGTGGTAGTATTTGTGTGGAGCTGGAGTTCTACAGAAGAGGAACAAGAAGCCACATGTGCTAGCACTTCTGGAAGGCTCTGAAGCAGTGGTTCTCAGCCATCCCGATGCTGCCACCCTTTAACTCAGTTCCTCAAGTTGTGGTGACCCCCAGCCATAAAATTATTCTTGTTGTTACTTCACAACTGTAATGTTGCTACTGTTATGCAGTGTAATGTAGATACCTGATATGCAGGATGTCTGGTATATGGCCCCTGGGAAAGGGTCGTTCGACCCCCAAGGGGTTGCAGTTCACTGGTTGAGGATGCTTTAAAGCCTCAATCAAAGGGATAAAAACAGAGAGAAATTGCCTTAACTGCTTTTTTAATGGGATGGTCACGGTCACTGCAGGTGAGTATTAAATAGTGATAGCTAAAATCCCATGAACTGCAGATCTATCCATCCCTGATTAGTACACAGAATACTTGGACCTTGGTAAATGCTGGAATCACATGTTCTTTGGTTACTGGAGACTCCCAAGAGCATTAAAGACATCGGTGCCCAGACATGGAAACAGGGTGATACAGGTAAAAAGGATTAAGCTTGTCACAGGAGTCAGCAATTACGCCCCCAGAATATGTAGTGCACATCGATCTTCTGGGGTTAGAGGTCATTTGCCCATTCCTGGGATCCCTTCAAAAGGCAGTTTTGACCAGTAGATAGATAGATGGTGCAGGTTCAGACCCTGTCAGACCCGGGGGAAAGGGTGGGTGAGGCACAGATGAGCATGCCCTACTTTCCCTTGGTCTTAGGTTGGGTGGTGCTGTGTGAGATGGCCCCACCAAGTCCCTCCAGGTTAGGATATGTGCAGTGGTCCTGGCGCAGTGCCTCAGGATGAAGAAACTGGACATCCCAGGGAGAACCATCTGGAATTACAGAGAGCTATGCAAGGTAAGTACTTCCTATCTACTCTGCAGCACTCAGCATTAAAGGGTTTTTTTTGTTTTGTTTTATTATTTTTTTGTTATAAACTTATTGACCCATTAGCTCAGGCTTCTTACTTCTTATTAACTATATTAGCCCATTATTCTTGTCTATTTTAGCCATGTGGCTTGGTACCTTTTTCTGTGAGGCAGTCACATCTTGCTTGCTCTGTGGCTGGATCACGACTGCAGAAAGAGCTTTCCTCTTCCCAGAATGATCCCATTCTCATCACCCTGCCTCTACTTCCTGCCTGGCTACTCACTAATCAGCATTTCTTTAAAATATAAGTGATAGGGTACAGACCATTGTCCCACAGCACCCCCCTTTTAAAAAAAACTAAGAACTCTGAATCTAATACCCTTTGTTTATCTTTTCTCCTGACCATTATCCATAACTACTTGTAACCAACTTTCTAAACAAAGGAGAATATTTATAGTCCATAATTTTGGGGGAATGTGGAAGTAGTTTTCCAGACTACTTCCTGCTGGTTGGGAGCACTGATAATCTTATGGGGAACTTTTTCCAGTGAGGCAGTCGCATCTTGCTTGCTCTGTGGCTGGATCATGACTATAGCATTAAGGTTTTAACAGGACAATCAATACAAGCCATGACAGCTATTCTTGGTTGTCAACTTCATTACATCTGGAATTAACTAAAAATCAAGCATCTGGGCACACCTATGATGGATTTCCTTGGATCATTCGAGGTCAGAAGACCCACCCTAAATCTGAACCATACATGCATATGAATATATATATAATATATATGTATACAGATACATATATATTCATTCTATTCTTTTGTTCTAGAGAATCCCAACTAACACACAGTCAATGGTATACTGTCATATGCTTGGGTTCTTGGTTATGTTTTTTTAGGATCCCCTTAGCAGCAAAATGCTAGGATCAATTGCTCAAGTCAGACAGTGGTGGTGCTTTGGAGATCTTGTCTTCTCACTGATGAAAGGTTTCATTATGTTATCCTAACCTCTGAGTGTCTTACAGATATAGAAAAGCATCTGAAAGCTATGGAAAGGATACAGAATGGGCAATGAATTTGCAAAAGGTACAAGGATATATCTATCTATCTATCTATCTATCTATCTATCTATCTATCTATCTATCTCTATCTATGAAAGAATATCCAGCATTGCCATTGCTGTCTTGCCTTAGTGCGCTGTAAGACACATTGTAGGTAGCTCTAAAAACACATCTAGAATTGTTTCTCAATGCCTAACTGTCATTTCAGTCTGATGAAATTTTGGCTTAGTCTTTATGGTTCAAAACACTCACTGTTTGGTGACATACATATATAATGCAAAGAATCCTAAGAATATAGAAAAGGAGACATTACATTTTCCAGTACAGAACTGAATCAGAATGAATTAAATGTCTGTGTACACTATGCTATTCATTAAAAAAATTAGTAAAACCATATATCTTGTATCATGTCCTAATTACAAATAGAATGAAGAGCCTGAATGAAGACAGTCACATGTCCTGATATACCTAGTCTGTGAGTGACAAAGTTCTATTTCCTTTTAAATTGTTTTCAAAAGTCAGCATTGACTCCTCTATGACAGATAGCGGACTTTGTGATTCATGGGTGAATTCTGCAGAAGGCTACAGAACCTGGTACACATCGCTCTGCCCTATTTGGAGGCGAAGAATGGCTGTTAGTGGGAAGTCTCCCTCCTGATCCCTTACTTCCACTATTTAAATTTTACATTCAAATGCTAAACAGACCTTTTTTAGTCTTGATGGCCCTCCCAATGAATATTTTCTTGCTTAGAGTAATCAAATTTAGAGACTGTGCTGGAGGAAAAAGCTGCCACATCGCATTATATCATTACTGTGACTTACCTGGCAATTTGCAAGGTAATTCAATTGCTGAGGCTCAATCATTTGCAGGCATAATTTAGTTCCCTTGGAATTAAGAGGAGGATGGAATAATAAAATGTCCTATTTGGTATCGTTGAAGGCAAGCAAGGAGCTGGTACATCAGATGACTTGAGGGAGCTGGGGCAACTGGCTGCTAGGGTGAGGACAGGCCCTGAAGTACTGTGCGCCAGTCACCAGAGGAATGCTCCTGATTAGGGGGACTACACAATGAGTATCATCCACACAGCACTCTGTCTGAGGACAGTTGCATAAGAAAGTACTCTTATCTCCATGTAAAAACGTATAAATGAAGACATTGAGTGTTGTGGCTTGCTTTGAACAGTCAGGTCCCAGGTGGTGGCCCTGTTCTGGACAACGGTGGAACCTGCAGGAGGTAGAGTCTCACAGGACAAAGTGAGGCAACTAGGGGAGGCCTTCAGGTTTTATGGCCTCATCCTGCTTCCTTCCTGCTTACTCCCTGCTTTGTGATCACATATGAATTGTGACTAGGCACCTCCTGCTACTGACACCACAGCTACCCTACCGCGATGAACTATCTCCCCTTAAACTGTAAGCCAGAATGAACTCTTTCTTAAGTTGCTTCTGATCATGTATTTGGTCACAGGAATGAGAAAAGCAAAGAATACAGTGAGGATCAGAGGCAGTGCCTCCCTCTTTCAAGGTCACTTGGCTGAATGGAATAGAAGTGAGAGGAGAAGCTGAATAAAAAGAACACCTCTTCCTCCACATCCAAACAGAGATATGCCCAAATGCTAATTCCTAGTACCTCAGAATAAGAGTTTTTTGGAAAGTCTTCCAAATATAATTAATTAAAATGACATCATATTGGTGTATGAATGGTGTCTTTAGAAGAAGAGGCACAGAGAGGTGAGAAAACAAGGGGGATACACAGTTATAAGAACAAAGCAACGAGAATGTGAGGGCAGAGACTGGGGGCTGATGCATCTATAAGCCAAGGAACACTGTGGGTTGCTAGTCGTCATCCGAAGATGGAAGAGTCACAAAGAACATTATTCCTCAGAACAAATCCGCTGACATGGTGAATTTGGGTTTCTAACCTCAAGAATTGTGACCAATAAGTAAGTGTTCTCTTGGGCCACCCAGCTGTAGTCGTTGTTACAGAACTCCTAGGGGACTAATAACAGCTTCTGAGAACAATACAATTTCCATTTATATAAACTTGACTAGGGACCAAGTGTTTAACATTTATTACTGTGAGATATTTCAGAAACAGCTCTGAGTATATTCTCAACAGCAACATTTTCAGTGTTTATCTTAGGTCAAATAACCAATAAATGCTATATCTGGGATTTTAATCACAGGCCTGGATATAAATCTATGTCCTTTATACCGTGTGCTTAAGACATGGTGGTGTTCCAGATGTTTGTGGCAGGATTATGGAGAGTGACCTGTAGCCCTTTGGAATTCATCCTTTCTTTTGAGTCCCTAGAGCAAACACTAACCCACTTTTAATTTCACGATGCAAATTCACATGCATTTGTTAGACGTATGGTTTTGAGATTATCACTCAACTAATCCTAAAAGTAGTGACAAAGCATATACTGAGAAATCTTTGCATAGAAGAGTAGAATTTTCTCTTTGTTCTTTTCCAAACCATAGAAAGCATAGCTGATGTTTCCTGAACAGTGCAATGAGCTATCTAAGTTCTTTCCCTCCTTCAGGACTGTTGTAAAATATTATTTTAACTATGGAAAGATATGTCACATTTGTTTATGCTGGGGAGTATTACTTTAACTGTGTAAAGATATTACATCTGTGTATGCTGAATTTGATAAACGATGTAAGGATGTGTTTAATTATATAAAGATGAGTTGCATCTGTTTCATCTTGCCTACAGCACCTAATTGGTCTAATAAAGAACTGAACGGCCAATAGCGAGGCAGAGAAAGTATAGGCAAGTCTGGTGGGCAGATAGAATGAATGGTAGGAGAAATCTAGGTTCCAGAAAGAAATGACAAATGAGAGAGAAGAAGGAGAACAAGGCAGACATTTGGAGCCAGAAGTCAGGCAGCAGCCAGTCAGCCAGACATAGGAATAGCAAGAAAGTAAGAAAAGGTAAAAAGCCTGACGCAAAAGGTAGATAAAGAGAAACAGGTTAATTTATAAATAAAAAAAAAAGCTAGCCAGAAATGTTCCTAAGTTAGGATGAGCATTCAAAACTAATAATAAGTCTCTGTGTTGTGATTTGGGAGCTGGTTGGTGGTCCAAACGAAAAAGCCTGCTACATTGTACATTCTGGGGTAAGTACAAATGTCTCATCTATACTGCATCAGACCTAAGGACAGAGAGGGATCAATGCTTCTCTTCAGTCCTTCATGGTTCATATACTCAAGGAAGGTGGGTAAGGCCTCCTCAGGACATCCGCTGGGCTCACACTGCCTTTCCCAGGGTCCAGGACAGGCTGCAGACATGTTCCTGCCTGATACAATGTGAACTCAGGTGAACTCAATGTAAACACTGGATTTCTTGACAATTCTAATGTTATTATTCATCCTTAGCCTTTTAAGATGCTTTTGTCTAATAGATATAGACCACATAGGCAGCTTATTTCAACTCATGATATGGTAGCCCTGTTGGCACATTTAGAATCTTAGTGATATGGGAAATGTCCACAGGAGATCAGTAGCTGTAAACAGCACATACAAACACATCGCTGCACCCACAGCTCTCCATCTTCCCACTTCTTCCATACGTGGACTTTGAGCAAGACACTTATTCTCCCTGAGCCTCGGTATCCCTAAGTGTTCACAGTAAGGAGAACCTTTTGGTGTTAATGTAAGGAGTGGCTACTGGTGTCTTTGATAGTCCTTTGCTATGTTAACAGTTTAAAGCTTGTCTTAGTCTGGTGGGGGACCTTAACAAAGTGTGGTTGGGTGGGTGGTTTATTTCCTCAAAACTCTGGAGGCTAGGAGCCTGGAATCAAGTGTGGACAGGGCTGTCTCTTTGAGATCGCCCTTCTTGGACTGTAGATTGATGTATTCTCTATGTCTGCCTGTTTTTTTTTCTTGATAGCTTTCCTAGCTTCTTAAGGAGTCTAGTCACATTGGATAGGGATATACCCTGGTGATCTCACTTAATCTTGATAATCTCTTTTAAGAGACATTTTCCACCTATAGTCCCATTCTAAGATATGGGGGCTTTGACTAACACATGAGTTTGGGGAGAACATATTTCAGCCCGTCGGGACACATTATTTACCCTTCCACTGGACTCTGTGTGTTCTTCGAACACACACAGGAGCTGGTCTACTCTGTCTACAGTGTTCTAGTACTCAGGGAAACTAGTCCACTTTACCTGGGATTACTCACCTGCCTTCTCAACAGGCCAGCAGTTTCTCATTGCCCAAGGCCTGGAGAAATCTAGAAGGGTTTTTTCTTTCTTTTTATTCCTCAAAATTCAAAAGGAATTCATTTCTTTTCCTAAGGACCTACTGGAGTTTGATTTTATCTGTATGAGAGGAACATATTTTATTCACTTCTACATCTCCATAAGTCTCAGGCAGGATATTGTGCAAAGTAGTAATTCAAGCACTAACCCCTTGAATTGCATTGCATGCTAATCAGTAAGGCCAATACTTTTCCCCTGGCAGAAATACTTTCATCTCACCAGCAAAGGAGCACCATTAAGGAACTTATCAAAGATAGCCAAATTAATCTGATTTTTCCTCTTGCATATATATATATTTTTTTTTTTTGGTTTTTCGAGACAGGGTTTCTCTGTGGTTTTGGAGCCTGTCCTGGAACTCATAAATAAATTTTAGGACATGTTTGAGACAGCATAAACTTTATGGATACCAACATGAATGTTAATTGGTTTTTATGATTTATAGATACGCTTTGAATTTTTCATCAATATAGAGAAAAGCTATTCTCAGGAAGTTTGGAATAGCCTGTGTGGTGATGACCTAAACTCTTGGTGTAGGAGGATAAATAGTGTTGAAAGGAAGTCTACTGAAAAAGTGTACAGAGAGGGGATAAGCAGTGTTGTGTCTAGAAGTGTGTGAAATGTATGTGTACACATTTTTAAATGTTATGTGTATGGGCTGTTTGCCTTCACTTAAGTCTATGCATCATATGTAGACAGTGCCCACAGAGGCCAGAAAAGGGTGTCAGATCCTCTGGAACTGGAATTAGAGCCAGTTGTTAGCTGTCATGTCAATGTGGGACATGACCTGAACCCAGGTCTTCTGCAAGGGCCATCACTCCAGCCCCCATACACATAATTCTTTATCCTGATAATTTTATTTTCTGGAGTATATTTGAAATTTTAACACAAATTCACAAGTAGCTATGTGGACTTAATCCTCACTTGAAGACTGATTTCCTATGTCACATTAGGTGCAAACAAAGCAAAAACACTCAAGGGAAGTTTCACACACTTCCCTTGTCCATGCTAGGTACACATGCAAAACTACAGAAACGTTAAGTCAGAGGGGATGATATTCTGTTAAAAGCTCAGTAGTACAGGCTATATCAGTATGCTACCTTGATAGTTAATGTATACTACTGTCTTTATTGCCCATCTGTGTGTGTATGTGTGTGTGAGCACACGTGCATGTGTGTGTGTGTGTGAGAGCATGTATGTGTGAGAGAGCACATGTGTGCATGTGTATGTTTATGTATGGAGGCCAGAAGTCAATCTCCTGCATTGTTTCTCAGGTGCTGTCCAACTGGGATTTATTTTTTTTGAGAAAAGCTTGCAATTTGTTTTCCTTGAACTCAATGATGAGGCTAGGAAACCACATATAGGTAGAAGTTTCTGTCCTGTCTGCAGTTCCCAAATAAACACACTGAGGCTTCTATTAACCATAAGCTTGACCAATAGCTCAGGCTTATTACTAACTAGCTCTTACATTTTAGGCTAACCCATATTTCTTATTTACACTCTACCATATGGCAGTACCTTTATTAGCATAGCACTTTCATCTCCCGTTTTCTCTGTATGTGGCCTGGTGACTCCTGACTCTCCCTTTCTCTTTCCCATCTTCCTTAGTTTAGTCTCCCCACTTATACTTTCTCCCTGGCCAATCAGTGTTTTCTTAAACCAATTCAAGTGGACAAATATTTATAGTGTACAAGAGGATTATCCCACAGCATTCACCTATCTCTGGGATTATAAGTACAGCCACCATACCAGACTTTATTTTTTAAAAAATGGGTTCTGGATTCAAACTAAAATTCTTTTGCTTGTACAACAAGGCCTTTACCCATGGAACCAACTGCTCAGCCTCAATTTCATCTGTTCTCATTCATATCACTGAACCAGAAGCTCACCATTTTGCCTAGCAAGCTCCTGGATCTGCCTGTTTACCACTCCCCAGTTCCAGAGTTACAGGCACAGGCAGCTGTGCCTGGATTGTTGTGGGTTTTTGGGACTTGAACTCAGGCCCTCAGATTTGCACAGCAAGCGCTCTTACACATTGAGCTATCTTCCCAGTCCTTCCAGCTTTTAAAACTCAAAATTGAAAAACAAAAGATAAAACCCCTAAAACTCTGTAGCAAGTCCACCAAACACTCTTTGAAAAATGATTTTGTTCCTTATACAAAGTACCAGTTCATCAAACAGGTTTTGACTAGATAAGGAAATGAACTAAAAGCAGACTTCCCTAGGTTATTAGATGGGCATGAACGAACTGAAAAGAGACTTTGACTGTCAAGTTTCTGATTTAAAGTATTTGAAAGTAGTTTAATTCTTCTTCTCTTTCTGTTGTTGAAACCTTCTCCATCCATCCACCCACTCTTCATACAACAACACACTGAGCCCTATTAGCACTGTCTCCTCTCTTGTGTCCAGCCTACCTCCTACCAACAACTGCAGCAAATTCTCTCTCCTCTGTGACCTTTGTTCATTTTCTTTGACCCTGCCTTATGAAGCTTCCTCTCACCCAGGCAGTCTCGCAGACTTGTTATAATTTAGGGTTAGTTGCGTGTTACCATACAGGTAGACACGTGTCTCTCTGGGCATAGTGATCCAGGCCTCTTCCTCCTCAGGATCCCAGAGTTCTGTTGTAATGCTTCAACACGTTTGGTTGCATCTCTCACTCAGGCTGTCAAAGATGGCTCCAAGTCCTGCCTATATTCCAGTAAGACAGAAGAGAGAGATAAGCAAGGAGATGCATGTCTCTTTAAGTGTGCAATTCAGACATTCTGCAGGTAGTTTAACTCTCATCCCACTCAGCAAGGTTAGTCATACAGCTCACTTCAGGGCAAGGGCATTGCTGGGTTAAAGGGACAGCTCACCTCTGTGAAGAGTATGCTGCACTTTGAATAGACTTGAATCCAGATCATAATTTTGTAACAACAGAAAAAGACTTTGAATGGAGGTCCCAGGCGTGGGTGGGGAATTACAGTCCGGAAGTCAGGAGTTATTAAACTCAAATCCAAAGGCCAGGTGTGTGACATGTCCCTGGAAGTTGATGGTCAGGAAAGACTCCAGAACAAGGCCATGAGAACAAAATGGTAAGGCCATGCTACTGAAGACACTACACATTTTGGTTGCAAAATGCCAGGAAAAATAATGCTGGAGGTGAACTGGAAGATTCCTCTCTGCTTGCTACCCTTCATAGTGCTGTGGAGGCAGTTGGGGGAGAAAAGTCACCAAGGGTCACCCCCATCTTTACCAATTTGCGAAATACCAATTTGCTTGGCCAGACGTGTTTACTGGTATAAGAGGTACAATAGTGGCATGACCTTTACGGGGAAACCAACTGGTTTCTGGTGAGATCTGAGGCCCTCTCTTCTCCCTAGGAGATAGTACATGCGGGGTATTGTGGATCTGGTCAAAGGCCCAGAGTTGGGGAAGTCATAAGCACTGGCAGTGAATCTATTACTTTTGTAAATATTTATGTTATGCCTATAGATTGGTGCTGTCTTTAAACATGATCAAAGGAACTTTCCTTCACAGGGATTGGTGGTTAACTCACACATGCCTGGTTAAGGTGCCTAGACAACATGACTATTGAGTGTTCATTATTAATTGGGACACTCGTATCACCTTTGTAAGGCTCAGGAAACATCGTGCAAGAAGGGCTGTAAGAGTGTAAAAAAAAAGGCTAGAAGAGATTGTTAGGGAGGAGGGCTTGATGTGGCCATGGCAACATGAGTTCACAAGATCCTCCGATACCTGTCTCAGGCCTGTACAAGTTGAGCCAGTAAGCAGGCATAGACAGAGAAGGGGCCCTGCAGCACCCAGGGGAGCTAATGGCAGCCAAAGCAACATCTCCAAGAGGAAAGGAAGCCATTGTCTTCAATGCTGTAGCCACTGGTGAGTCACTTATGCTCCAGTGTATAGCTTCATACCTATGCCCACATGAGTGGCTCCTAGCTAAATGCAGTGGGTCACACAGCAGAACCAGGAACCATTAAAGTGAGATGGAAAGAAGTGGGAAAGAACGGTGGGTGGGAGAGGTCAAGAGAGGGTGGAGGGACGAATGTGTCCAGAAGCTATGTGTGAAGTTGTCATAGTAAATTAATAAATATTTCTATTCTTCTGAAAGAAAAAAAAAAGATGCTGTGAATGACCTGAAGTCATGTGTTTATCTGCTAATGTCCCTGTTTTTTGTCTTGTTGATTTGCACCTTTTCCTCAACGCAAGCCGAAGACGACCTAACCATGCTTTCCACGGCTCTCCACTGACTGCAGAAAACCTCACCACAAGGCACGAACTGAACATCCCCCACCCACGTTCTGATGACTCAGGCCTCACCCAGCCGACCTCTGGGTCTGCTTCATGCCTTACTTTCCGTGACTTGACATACACAACTCTGTCTTTGAGGAGATTAACTTCCATGCAGGAAATGTTCATCAGACTTCCATCAGTTAACCTTAACCAGGGTTAACAGCTTCATCATTAACACCTCATATCTGTGCTCGCCTGTTCCGCTCTCACCTTTAATGTACCATTTACCTGTGTAGTCATTTACCTGTTAGCATGTTGCACTCAGCACAGCTCTTGGCCATGATTGGTTCAATCACCGCTCCCTCATCTCAATTGTATGGATGAATGAATGAATGAACAAGTGACAGAATGATGACATTACATTCTCTTAGTGCTTACTACTTTAAACTTTCCACACGGAGTCCTTTCTCCATAAGAAATGCTAATGAGCACGTACTTTGCTGTACACTTACTTGATTGTATTAGGATATTATCATAATTGCCTAATTTAATCTTAGCAACCCCGGGAGACACATTACTATTCCCATTTTACACGTGGAGTAGCAAGGTGCACAGAGCTAAATAATGCATCTCATTTCTTTTTTAAGTTTCTTGATTCTAGAGAAAGTGGTGGTGGGAGAGGAGAGTTTTGCATGTTATCATGTGTTTGGAAGTGTCCTGACCTGGCAATTGCTGGACTTATATGCAATGCTGGGTGACCAGGGACATGCTACTCCATTCTGGGCTTCAGTTTTCTCATCCACAATCGAAGGGGATGGCTCAACCATCTAAGTTTTTTCCAGATCTCAGAGTTGGTGCTTTTCTTCCCTTTGCAGCAACTTGCAATGTGATCCTCCTCCACACCAATATGCTCCAGTCACACAGCTGCGCCTTCGCTAAAAATGGACGGTTTATAAATGTTAAAGCAGTACATGTTAGAGAATAGTCACTTCTGATCCAAAAAGGGAAAACCCCACTCTGCTAAGGAATAAACATTACAGCCTTGGCTGCCACTCAGACTCAAACCATCTCAGAACAGAAGCTATCCAGTGACACCATTTCAATGACTGTGTCTACATATATTTGGCCACCAAATAAAATTTAAACTTGGAGACATATTAACTGAAAGAGCACATACATGTATCCTGGATTTTTCTCTATGACATGGCTTCATAAAGGATCACGGGCAGTTCGATGCGACCCTCACGTGTGTCGAGGCATTCTGTGAAGACTCCCTAGTTGAGTAACATTGAGAATCTTGAGAGGTCTCCCCTTTCCATTTGGTTCTGAAAAACAGTTGAAAGCAGGAAAAAGTTGTTCAGCAGATGGAGATAAATATATCATCTTTGTTGGTGGTAAAGATAGTATTATTGGAGAATATAGTGTACATTTGTAACCAAGGACGCTTCCTGTACTGAAAGCTGGAATTCGTCAGACCCACCCAGCCCTATTAGACTGGGGTGAGCTTGATCCCTAGTAAGCACACTGAGCAAGGGTGTTCAGTTTCTCCTTATAAAGCCACTGCGGTAGAGGCTGCAAGTAACCAATTCAAACATTTTCCTCCTCTTCTTTGGGTACTCACTTTCAAAATTTAGCAGAGTATAGTGGCTCCCCGGAATAGAGAGTATGTCTCCATGCCTCGTTTGCAGCTAAAGGGTGTGGTTTTGTTATAGGAGCAAGGTGAAGAACTGCTCTCAGTTTTTGAGAACAAAGGAAGTCTGGGTTTTTGTCCTCTTTTTCTTCCTCCATTCTGGCAAAAAGAATGCAAGAGTTAGAGTGGCCATTTTGGCCCGTGAAATGGAATTCTTAACTTTAATGGCAGTGAGTAAACTGTAAGGAGCCTGTTGTGGCTATTACTTCAACTGGGCAAAGGTGTGTTACATTTGTTTATGTTGCAGGATATTACTTTATTGTGTAAAGGTGTGTGGCATTTGTTTCTGCTGCCTTTGTTAACCATGTAAAGATGTGTTACATTTGTTTCTGCTGCCTTTGTTTATTCAATTATGGAAAGATGTGTTGCTTTTGTTTCGCCTTTGCTGCCTTAGGCACCTGATTAATCTAATAAAAAAGCTGAACAGCCAACAGCTAGGCAGCAAAGGGATAGGTGGGGATGGGGGACAGAGAGAATAAGTAGGAAGAGGAATCTAGGCTGGAGAGAAGAGGACAAAGGAGAAAATGAAGGAGAAAAGGAAGGGTTTTGCCTGGGGCCAGAAGCCAGGCAATGCCAGCCAGTCAGTGAAAGTAAGATATACAGAAGGAAAAAGGTAAAAGGCCCCAAGGCAAACATAGATAAAGAGAAAGAGGTTAAGTTAAGAAGCTAGCCAGAAATGAGCATAAACAAAGGTCAAGGATTCATAATTAATATCAAGTCTCAGTGTCATGATTTGGGAGCTGGTTGGTGGCCTAAAAATCATAAAGGCTGGCGCAGGAGCCCATGGCCCCAGGACATCACTCTATCCTTGGATCACTTACTTTGGCTTTTTTCTTGTGGAGAACAACTTCTAGCTTGTTGAAGCCTCTTTAAGATTTCATGATGAAACTATTTTCATTCACCACAGAAATTATAGCATGCCCACAAAGATTATGTTTGTTAGGAAGTGATTAAGAGGCAGGGTGGACAGGCATGTTACACTGATTGCTGTCTTTTCCCACATCAGGGAAGAGGAAAGGAATGTTCCCTTCCTGAAAAGTTTGGTAGTTCAGCAAAATTGTATCTACTTGCTCTGTATTAAGTACTGCTTTCATTTTAATAATTGATTAATTCTCATAATCATCCCAGATATCATTAATATCCCTTTTTCACAGATGTGGAAATAGAGACAGACAGATAACTTGCCCAGGTAGGTCTGAGTTCTGAAAGTGAAGGAGCATAGATGAAAGTCGGGCAGCCTAGCTAGAGCCTACACTCTCCCAGAATTGGGACCAGATCAGAGCCATGCTGGTGCTTTCTCAGGGAAGGGACGACTACATTTATGATGGAGGAAGGTCATTGGCTAATAAAGGAACTGCCTTGGCCCATTTTATTGGTTAGAGGATAGGTGGGAGGAGTAAACAGAACAGAACGCTGGGAGGAAGAGGAAGTGAGCTCAGAGACTCCACAGCTCTGCTCTCGGGAGCAGACGCCTCAGAGAGACGCCATGCCCAGCTCCCGGGATGAAGCTCCGACCCAGGATGGACATAGGCTAGAATCTCCCCGGTAAGCGCACCTTGGGGTGCTACACACAGATGATTAGAAATGGGCTAAATTAATATGTGAGAATTAGCCAAGAAGAGAATGGGCCAAGCAGTGTTTAAAAGAATACAGTGTCCGTGTAATTATTTCAGGGCATAAGCTAGCCGGGCAGGCGGCTGGGGTGTTGGGGACGCAGCCCCTCCGCCGCCCTTATTACTACTTCACATTTAGACTCCATGAAGAAGTTGGTCACTACTCTGGGGCCACCACTATGACGACTCATTACTCACCAGTATTTCAGACCACCGCATACTCAGGATTCTGCTTTCCTATCACAGCAAACTACTGGCTTGCCCTTCCTAGTTCATGTCTTTTTATATGTCTTCTCCGCTACTTGGGTTGTCCTCCTTTTGCCTTCTCTGAGGCACACATTTCTACCTACGTTATTATCCATTAACACTGCTGCTTTCTCTAAGAAGGAAAGAACTAGACAGTCATTTTCAGTGCTGAAAGCCCGGCTAGGAATGGGCTTTGAACCAGAAACTGCATTGGATCATCTTTCTAGCCTCTTAAGGTTACCGTGAATATGGACAATATGCCACACTCTCCAAAGAATCTCCTGTACAGTTCTCTTAGTATCTGAATGCAAGGGCATATTCCATTGGGTCATTGGTTGGTTATGCTTTCTACTGTGTTCCTACAATCTTTTCTTTTAATATAAATAAATATAAGAGGGAATTTGAGTTGCTACTATAACAGCCAAAGCCATTCATGACTTTTGTTCTCTCACTTTTTTTATATCTCATTGAAACAAAATGAATGAACTTGGTGTATGTGTCCAAGGATATCTTTCAGTTTTCCACCTCATCCAGTCATGGCATCAGGTTTCTTTATTCATGGTTGTCCAGTGTGTCAACGAAGGCCTTTAGGTCAGTGACTACTTCTGGTTCTATCTGCTGGGAGCGGAGTAGTTACTCATGCATAAGCATGGAAAGTGTATTCCTGACTGACTGCTTAGATGTCATCAGCTCTTCTATATGAATAGCAACAGAAGGCAAAGCATTTCCAGGAAGATCCAGGATTGGGAAAGATGGGCGTGTTCACTTAAGCTCTCATAGGATAACTCAAACGGTGACTAACCACTGGTTTCTGAGCCATCCGTAGGAACTTTAAAATTCAAACTAGAAAACAGCCTGTTGTAGGAGGGAAGAAAGCTATCTGTCAGCTTTCTCAGACATGCTGATACGTTTTCCTTAGGATGGCCGGGTCAGCTATTTAGTTTCTGGAGAAACGTCTATATTGTTCTCCATAGTAGCTGTACTGATTGAATATGCACAAATGCCTCCTAACAAATGAACTGAGAAAAGAATTATGGCCTACATATACCATGAGTTGTTATTCAGCCATAAAGACAAGGGTATCCCTTACAGCAAAATGCATACAAGTGGGCTTGCTATACTACATAACCTAAAATACAAAAAGACAGATGTCATACATTCTCATCCACATGGAGATGTCAAAATGGTTGTTAGAAAGTGTAATGGTGTTTGCCAGAGGCCAGGAATAATGTTCTTAAACAGTGAGAAAGAGGTAATAAGGTCCAGTGTTCTGTAGCCCAACAGAGTTGACAAGAACCCTTCATGTCATTTACAAATGCTTAGAGGGCAGAAAACCAAAGGTTCCAAACAGTTAGCTGATTGCAAAGACATGAAAGCATTGCTCTAATTTGCTCATACATAGTACATATTACAAATATTGAAGCATCACATCTTACCCTATTACATGGGTATGTGCAATCACTGTGGTCTGGAAAGAATGTAAGGGCTGGAGGATGAGGAGGAGTACTATGAAGTGTCTTCTGCACACAGTGTGGCTACTGAACACATGAACTCCCAACAGTGATGGAGATTGCCTTCACAATACCTGTACCAGATTAAGCCAGTGTGGATGGGGGCAGGGGCACACAAAGCTCCCACAGCCTTGGATGAACTGTTGGCCCTTGATGGCTATGGCGGAAGTCAAGAGTCACTGTTTTTGAAGGGTGTGGCTATTGGTAGGTTGCTCAGAGCCCCAGTGGATGGGCCCACACTTGGATACACACACACACACACACACACACACACACACACACACACACACTTTAAGAACATGGACCTGTTAGGGAAATGTGTTGTGGGAGCTCTGGGATATTTGGATGCTCTAGTGGGTATATATGATCAATAAATGTTTTATATATGTATGGAAATTTCAAAGAATAAATAAAATATTATTCTAAAATCATGTTTAACAAAATAGGAATGTTGTCTTGATTTGATCATTGTACAGTGTAAACAGATATCAAATTACTGCACTGTTCCACATAATTTAGTACAATTAAAATAATAATATTAAGAGAAAGGATAGCACATTGGACTGGAAATTCTAATTTGTACTTCTGGTTCAAGGGGAGGACAGACCCAAAGATCCCATAAATTTTTTTATTTTTTAAAATTCCTCCACTTTTATTACAGGTGTACATGGATAGGTCAATTATAGTCTTAGATCATGATATGAGCCGTTAGTGTTTTTTGAGATTTCATTTATTTTTATTTTATGTGTATGGGTGCTTTGACTTGCATGTGTGTCTGAGCACTGTGTGCATGCAGTTCCCATGGTGTTCCTTGACCTAGAGTTACAGACTGGTAGCAGACCTGGGATGCTGGTATGGCACCCAGGTGTGACTGACCATTACCTTCTGCTGTACGCGTCTCAAGGCTGCACATGGTGTCTCATAGGCTGTGACTTTTCCAGACCAGGCACGGAAGCTCCTGCAGGTGGCCGACTTGCTCCCTGAAGCTGTAGATTTCACAGATGGGCTCTGTTGATCTGATGAGGCCCTTCCGGGAGAGTCTCTCTTTTGATCCAAATCTATTGTTGGGGACCTTAATTACCTTTAAAATATTTGCTTTATTCTTTTAAATTATGTACATTTGTGTGAGTTTGTGTGTGTGCATGTGTGTGCAGGTGTGTGAGTGTGTGATTGTGCATGCACATGCGCGCACGAGCGTGGGTACCATGGAGGGCAGAGGCAATGGATCTAGGCAGTTGTGAGTTTCCTAGGGGATGGGGATGCTGGGAATAGAACTCCCTTCCTGTAAGAGCAGCAAGTGCTCTTACCCAGTGAACCATCTCTCCAGCCTCCACATCCCTACTCCCCCAGTTAAAAACCCCACATCTTTGCCATGCAATATCACTTAATCACAAGTGTCCACTTTGTCCTGCTGTATTAGTTAGAATCAAATTTCAGGTCCCTTACTTCAGGTGAAGGGATTGTATGAGTATGGGTCGCTGGAACTCATTTTAGAAATTTTCCTGCCCCCACACCTGTATGAAATTCTAATAACTGATGTAACCATCTCATTCCTCTCAACTACTTCCCCTCTCATTTTTCTATATCCTGTGGGTATATTTATTTTAAGGTTTCCTTTCTGGTCACTTAGTATTTGTGTTATTAGTGTTTTTCTATATTGATATATGCTTTACAAGTCATTCACTTTAATTGCTATTTAATAGTCCATTGAATGAATGTTTATATTTATTCAGTCTCATGTTAATAGATGTTTGGATTGCTTTTAAAGTTTTTTGCTATTGTAAAAAATGCTGATATGAACACTTTTATGCATGTCTCCTGTAGATGGATAAGAATGTGTTTTGAGACTATATGTAGGAATGAAATTTTCAGGTCATAGAATATATGAATTTAACTTAAGAATGTCAAACGTTTCCAAATTTACATTCCATCAGAAGTATCGAATAGATCCTGTCTCTATTTTATTTCAAACATTTGGCATGGATGGATTTTTATATTTTTGCCTATAAAAAGCATGAAAATTGGTACCCTATTCTGGTCTTAATTTACATTTCCCTGCTCAGTGATAATTTTAAACAGTCTTCGTAGGTTTGCTATCATGCACTTCTGTGAAAGATCTGTTTGTGGCTTTGCCCTTCCTTAATTGAGTTGTTATTTTAATATTTATTTGTAGGCATTATTTTTTAAATTATTATTATCATTAACATTCTGACTGCAGTTTTTCCTCTCTTCTATCCTCCCAGTCACTCTCCCACCCCCCTTTCTGCCCCCATCCACTCCTCCTCTGTTTTTATCCAGAAAAGGGCAGGTCTCCTATGAATATCAACAAATCATGGCATATCAAGTCGCATAAAGGCTAGGCACCTCCCCTCATATTAAGGCTGGGCAAGTCAATCCAGTATGAGGAAAAGGGTCCTAAAAGCTGGCAAAAGAGTCAGAGACAGCCCCTGCTTCCACTGTTAGGAGTCCCACAAGAAGACCAAGCTACACAACTGTAGCATGTATTCAGAGGGCCTAGATAAGTCCCATGCAGGCTCCCTGGTTGTCTGTTCAGTCTCTGTGAGCCCCTATAAGTACAGGTTAGTTGATTCTGTGGGTTGTTCTTTAGTGTCAATCCCTCTGTCTCCTACAATTCTTCCTCCCTCTCTTCTGCAGGATTCCTTGAACTCTTCCTAAAGTTTGACTGTGGGTCTCTGTTTCCATCATTTGCTGAATAAAGCCTCTCTGATGACTATTGGATTAGGTACCAATCTGTGAGTATAGCAGAATACCATTAGGCTTCATGACATTGACATTTACATTCTTTTGCCAGTCCTGTTTGATTCTGTCCTAGGTCTCTAGGCCATCCAGCCCCTGAGTCCTAACATTACAAGCAGTGTCAGGCATGGGCTCCCTCTCGTGACATGGGTCTCAGGCCAGATTAGTCATTGGTTAGCCACTCCCACAATTCTGTGTCACCTTTGCCCCTGCACATATTGTAGGTAGGACAAATTGTAGGTCAAAGCTTATGTGGTTGGGTTGGTGCCCCAATTTCTCCACTGGAAGTCTTGCCTGGTTACAGGAAATGAACAGTTCAGGCTCCATATCCCCCATTGGTAGGAGTCTTAGCTGGGGTCACCCTTGTTGATCCTGGGGAATTCCCATTGCACTATGTTTCTACCAAACCCTGAAATATCCCCCATTTCCAGTTGTCTCTTCCAGCAATCTCCCAACCTGATTCCTTCTGTTTCCATTACTACCAGTCCCAAATCCTCCCCATGATTTTCCCTTCCCAGAGAGATTCAAGCATCTCCACTTGAACTCTCCTTGTTACTTAGCTTTGTTGGGTCTGTGGATTGTAGCATGTTCATCCTTTACTTTACAGCTAACTTGCACCTATAAGCGAGTACATACCATGTTTGTCCTTCTGTGTCTGGTTACCTCACTCAGGATGATTTTTTTTCTAGTTCCACCCCTTTTCCTCCCAATTTCATGACATCATTGATTTTAGAAGTTGAGTAATACACCATTGTCTAAATGTACCACATTTTCTTTATTCATTCTTTGGTTGAGGGGCATCTAGGTTGTGTCCAGTTTCTGGCTATTACAGATAAAGCTGCTATGAACAAAGCTGAGCAAGTGTCCTTCTGGTATGATGGAGCATCCTTTGGGTTTATTATGTAGGCATCCTTGATTGGCATGGTTTTCCTTTTCTTACAAATGCAAGGAAGTTGGAAATGATCCCTCAATTCCTTTGTCTGTGAATTGGAATGATAATTACTGCTATATTTTTTTTTCTTAGAGATGATATGAGATGTGGTGATGGGAAGTCGTAGGTAAAGACTGAAAGGTATATTGAAAGCAGTTGGTGGTTTGTTTTAAATTGAAAATTAGATGAAGATAGAAATATTCCTTTCAGCTTGGAGGCACCTACTGCAGTTGATTGGACACACAGATGTTTGTGCTGGATCAATGAGTCTAAAACTTGACTTTAGCCAATGCTAATTCCAGGACCTTAAGCGATTTACATAAATTTCTTTTTTTTTATTTAAATTTATTTATTTATTAAGGATTTCTGCCTCGTCCCCGCAACCGCTTCCCATTTCCCTCCCCCTCCCCTGATCAAGTCCCCCTCCCTCATCTGCTCGAAGAGCAATCAGGGTTCCCTGACCTGTGGGAAGCCCAAGGACTGCCCACCTCTATTCAGGTCTCCTAAGGTGAGCATCCAAACTGCCTAGGCTCCCACAAAGCCATTACGTGCAGTAGGATCAAAAACCCACTGCAATTGTTCTTGAATTCTCAGTATTCCTCATTGTCCGCTATGTTCAGCTAGTCCGGATTTATCCCATGCTTTTTCAGACCTAGGCCAGCTGGCCTTGGTGGGATCCCAATAGAACATCCCCATTGTCTTAGTGTGTGGGTGCACCCCTCGTGGTCCTGAGTTCCTTGCTCGTGCTCCCTCTCCTTCTGCTCCTGATTTGGACCTTGAGATTTCTGTCCGGTGCTCCCATGTGGGTCTCTGTCTCCTTTCATCGCCTGATGAAGGTTAATATTCATGAGGATGCCTATGTGTTTGTCTTTGGATTCACCTTCTTATTTAGCTTCTCTAGGAACATGAATTATAAGCTCAATGTCCTTTATTTATGGCTAGAAACCAAATATGAGTGAGTACATCCCATGTTCCTCTTTTTGGGTCTGGCTTACCTCACTCAGGATAGTGTTTTCTATTTCCATCCATTTGTATGCAAAATTCAAGAAGTCCTTGTTTTTTACTGCTGAGTAATACTCTAATATGTATATATTCCATACTTTCTTCATCCATTCTTCCATTGAAGGGCATCTAGGTTGTTTCCAGGTTCTGGCTATTCCAAACAATGCTGCCATGAACATAGTTGAGCACATACTTTTGTTGTATGATAGGGCCTCTCTTGGGTATATTCCCAAGAGTGGTATTGCTGGATCCAGGGGTAGGTTGATCCCGAATTTCCTGAGAAACCGAAACACTGCTTTCCAGAGTGGTTGCACAAGTTTGCATTCCCACCAGCAATGGGTGAGTGTACCCCTTTCTCCACAACCTCTCCAGCAAAGGCTATCATTGGTGTTTTTTATTTTAGCCATTCTGACAGGTGTAAGGTGGTATCTTAAAGTTGTCTTGATTTGCATTTCCCTGATCGCTAAGGAAGTTGAGCATGACCTTAAGTGTCTTTTGGCCATTTGAAGTTCTTCTGTTGAGAATTCTCTGTTCAGATCAGTGCCCCATTTTATAATTGGGTTGATTAGCCTTTTGCGGTCTAGTTTCTTGAGTTCTTTATATATTTTGGAGATCAAACCTTTGTCAGTTGCGGGGTTGGTGAAGATCTTCTCCCAGTCAGTGGGTTGCCTTTTTGTCTTAGTGACAGTGTCCTTTGCTTTACAGAAGCTTCTCAACCTCAGGAAGTCCCATTTATTCAATGATGCCCTTAGTGTCTGTGCTGCTGGGGTTATACGTAGGAAGTGGTCTCCTGTGCCCATGTGCTGTAGAGTACTTCCGACTTTCTCTTCTATCAGGTTCAGTGTGTTCGGACTGATATTGAGGTCTTTAATCCATTTGGACTTGAGTTTTGTGCATGGTGATAGATATGGATCTATTTTCATTCTTCTACAGATTGACATCCAGTTTTGCAAGCACCATTTGTTGAAGATGCTCTCTTTTTTCCATTGTATACTTTTAGCTCCTTTATCGAAAAATCAGGTGTTCATAGGTTTGTGGGTTAATGTCAGGGTCTTCTATATGATTCCATTGGTTGACTTCTCTGTTTTTATGCCAATACCAAGCTGTTTTCAATACTGTAGCTCTGAAGTAGAGTTTGAAGTCAGGGATGGTAATGCCTCCAGACAATCCTTTATTGTATGAGATTGTTTTGGCTATCCTGGGTTTTTTGTTTTTCCATATAAAGTTGATTATTGTCTTCTCCAGATCTGTGAAGAATTTTGATGGGATTTTGATGGGGATTGCATTGAATCTATAGATTGCTTTTGGTAGAATTGCCATTTTTACTATGTTGATCCTCCCAATCCAAGAGCAAGGGAGGTCTTTCCATTTTCTGGTGTCTTCTTCAATTGATCATTTCATTAGATGCTGAAAAAGCATTCGACAAAATTCAACACCCCTTTATGATAAAGGTCTTGGAGACATTAGGGATACAAGGGTCCTACCTAAATATAATAAAAGCTATTTACAGCAAGCCAACAGCTAACATTAAATTAAACGGAGAAAAACTCAAAGCTATCCCACTAAAATCAGGAACACGACAAGGATGTCCACTCTCTCCATACCTCTTCAACATAGTGCTTGAAATTCTAGCAATAGCAATAAGACAACATAAGGAGATCAAGGGGATTCATATTGGAATGGAAGAAGTTAAGCTTTCGTTATTTGCAGATGATATGATAGTGTACATAAGCGACCCCAAAAATTCTACCAAAGAACTCCTACAGCTGATAAACACCTTTAGTAATGTGGCAGGATACAAGATCAACTCCAAAAAATCAGTTGCCTTCCTATACACTAAGGATAAGGAAGCAGAGAGGGAAATCAGAGAAGCATCACCTTTCACGATAGCCACAAATAACATAAAATATCTTGGGGTAACTCTGACCAAGGAAGTGAAAGATCTACTTGACAAGAACTATAAGTCTTTGATTTACATAAATTTCATGTCTCAGTTTCCTTATCAAACAATTTGGAAGAGTGATAGTATATATTCCATTTGTATTTTGAAAATTAAGCAAATTAATACTAAGAGCATTGTCCAGCACATAATAAACACCTTGTTCGTATTTGATGAGAGTGTTACTTGACTAGAGTTTCTGCCTCCTGTTGGATGCTAGGGCAGTATTCTTATGATACAATGGGAGAGAGCCATTTTCATAAACTCACTTCCATTTAATATCGAGTCATTTCTAACAAAGAAAAATGGATGCTTTTATGAATATCTCCGAGTAGGGACTCAACAGATGATGGAACTAAACCCATGCTACAAACATGTACAAATAATAAAATCACACAAAGGATGTACCATATTATCTATAATTCTGCCCAGAAGCTCTCCTTGAGCTTTCTTTAACAGCCTGCGCCTCTGTAAGGGATGTCGAATTACTTACTCCAGGCTGCTCAAGGAAGCGTGACACCAACACATGACAGAATTTAAATTAAACTGCTTTGTGAGCCTGCAATCACATTTCAAGGCGATAGGCATTATCCCAGTAAAACGGACCACCAATTATTTGAACAAAGAGAAGCAGTTTTGTTCGGTATTGGCTATCTTTCCCCAACTAATAAATTGTATTCGTATCTATTTTTCTACCTTTTTCCTTTGTTCTGCAGGGCCTTTCTTAAGACTGCTAAATCTGTAAGTAGTCTTATCCACTCCTGGCAGACGAAGTGCAATTCTGCTAGTGGATAAATATTTAGCAGCCATTAAAGCTTATATATCTCACTCTTCTGAGCAAGCCACATCCTGTCGTATTCAGACCCACCTGCATTTAGCCTTCAGGGAACAGGATGGCTTTGCCTGTGGTCGAGCTAAAAACTAGAGGCACAAACATTGGAGACTGTGTGTAAGCTTGGGAAGATAGCTAATTATGCTAATATGAGCATTAATAACGCAAGATGTGAAAACAAATACACTTGCCAATTTCAAGGCATACATATTCATTTCCTCTTCCCATCTTCTTGCTCCACACTCTGAACTCATCCCAAGATCAAAACAGCAGAGGCAGCTGGCCTTCCTCTAACCAGTACTGGGTTCTGAAAAGCAGAAGAAATTAATAATAATGTTACCAACCATTGGAGCCAGACTTTCCAAAAAAGGTTTGATCTAAGATATGTATTAGAGACATTCTAATTTATTCTTCAATTTAAAATAAGGAGAAATTTGATATGTAAGCAGGCAATCTTGTATTTATTAGAAGGGCCAGGCTTTTCTTTCATGGTGTCAAAGTAAAAATAGATGGATTGATGTTTGCAGGATACCCCGTCTCTTGATATAACACAGCTCCTTAGGCTGGGTTCTTAATATAGACTTACTATGATCACTGGCAAGCATTCTGGTTGGCTGTTGCTGTATAACAAATGCCCTAAAAGCACTGGCTTAAAAATACACTATCATCACCATAATCATCATCACCACCATCATCATCTCTCCTGGCTCTATGGGAGTTGGGGTTTAGGTTAGCATTTTTTGATAAGGTCTCTCATGTATTTACAGCTAAACAGATATAGGACCTGAGGTCATCAGAAAGTTCACCTGGAATGGACACCCAGGGTGACCCCACAACTCATAGACCAGCTCTCTCAGGTCTCAACCATGTGGCATTGTTCAGTTACATCTTGTTCTTCTTCCTTCAAGACCAACCCCAAATTTTCCAAGATAACAGAGTGTCAAATGGGTACAAAGAGAAAGAAATTGATGGAAATAATCTCCAGGGAAAAGCTGTTTTTTTTTCTTCCATCTTTTAAGACGTCTTCAGGAGACTCATGCTGTTGGCAACACGGGTCTTGTTGTACTTGCCAGTTAACTACTCTTCATACTTCACATCTCAGCTGAAGCATCATGTTTCTTGGGTCAGCTTTGAAAGGACCCAGCATTAGATTAAGTTCCTTTGTATTTTTCTTGTATAGCATTTGTAATTTCACATCTCTATGACTATTGACTTAATGTGTCACCAGCATTGGACTGAACCCCACAGAGGCGAGTTTTTTCTTTGTTTGTTTGTTTGCATGCTCTGTGTTGATTCTGTGGACTTCATATATTGATGGGTTTTGGTCAGTGCTCAAGAAATAGTTTTAGTGAATGAATTTATGAATGATTAACATGAACACATGCAACCTTTCCAACTGGCTTCTGTGGTTCACACAAGGATTTCCATCAAGGAGAGACAGAGTTCCCTTTCATTATTTTGTAATATTTACTGTGTGTTCAGAGCTAGCCACCATGCCTATGATGAGATGCCCAGGGGTTTAGATCTGAAGACAAACAAGCAGAAGTGAATTCTGCCTTCATGGTCTACCCAGGAAGACTGCCAAGTAACCAAAGAGCCAGAGCTATGAGCAGAGGGAGCTAGAATGGGGAAGGGCAGATGCACATGGATGTATATTCAATTTCTCCCTCTTTTTCCCTTTCTATTTTCCTACCCTTTCTCATTTTAAAACATACATATTACAAGAGAAGACCTGCTGGTTAATGGTGTAGCATGAATGAGAATTACACTTTGCTTGTGGTCATAATATTTTGAGTTTATTGGAAATGACTAGAGAATGCATCTCTTTGATGAAAAGACAGAAATCACAGCCATTTTTATGATGAAAATGCTATAGTTTGGATCGGCAGAGCCAGTATCTACAAGAGGTCGAAAAGTCCATAGTGTCAGAGGTTGAATATTCCAATTTTGAATCATGCATATAAAACTCACCCTTGAACTGCTCTGGATATAGTCCACGTAAGTATTAATCTAAATGTGAGTAAAAACAGCAGGTTTAAATTTGTACAATAGTGATGCAGTTAATTTTAGGTCAGTTGTTATTATTCTCTGAGACCTAGAGAGTTAACATCTAGTACAGTGAGATAAGGGGTTAAGAATTTTGTTCTGAATGTGAGATTGTTAGGGGATTCTCAGTGACAGGGACATGCGATTGTATTTATACTTAAAAGGAACGTCCCAGATGTTGAGTAGAGCCTAGAGCATAGTTTATGGGAGGTGCAAGAAGACCAGTGACTAGGAGATAAGCCAAGAACGAGGGTAAGTCTCTAGAATAGCAACAACAAAAAAGATTTAAAACCATGCCATATGTGTGCTTTAAAATTCGAGGATGTTCTTAAATATTTCAGTTGGGAATATGAGAGGTGCCTTTAAATCTATGACAGGCTGTTGTATAGAATATAGATTAAAATTATTCTGAGTCCTCAGACTGTAACTGCACAGAGTGGACCAAGAAGTGAGTGATCAGCTCCCCAGATAGACAGCCCAGTCTCTAGGCCCCTCCCCAACCTGCTTCAATGAAGAAGGACGCTTAAAAAAAACCCCACACTAGCTCAGAATTAAGTATAATAGAGGGCTATTTATTTAGGGGTAGACTCACAGATCACTATCCTCTGCTGTAACAGGGAACAGCAACCAAATCCCACAGCGGGAAAACAGGCCCAATTTGTGCTTTATATCAGCATATATAGTATAAGAGGCAATGTCCAAGTGGGTGGGTAACTTAAAGGCTACTGGCGGTAGGAATTCCTACAGCACCTCAGCTTCAATAACTGGCCAGCAGGCAAGCCTCCTGCAGGTAGGCTGCTATATCCCCTCCCTAGCATTGATCAGACCCTGTCAGCTACAAGTCCCCACTCTGCCTCCAAACCCATCCATCTCTGCAACCTCAGGGGCTCTCTGAAGCAAGACTGTGACTGCACAGAGCAGATCAAGAGGTGAGTGACCAGCTCCCCAGCTAGACACCCCAGCCTCTAGACCCTAGGCCCTACACCAAAACCCCCAGTCCATCCCCCACTTACCTTAGCTTCACTAGACAGCCAGTAAGCAAACCATGTGTTGGCAGCCTGCTCCAACATCTCACAGTCCTCAGACCCTGCAATCTACAAGTCCCACTCCACCCCCTAAACCCACTCATCCCCCACAAACTCAGCATCTCTCTGAGGCACAGACTGAGACTGCATAGGGTGAACAAGAAGTGAGTGACCAGCTCCCCAGCTGGACAGCCCAGTCTCTACACCCTAGGCCCTGGATCAAAACCCTGAGCCCCTCCTCCACCTGCCTCAGATGTTCTACCCAGCCAGTATGCATGTTTCCTGCAGGTAAGCTGCTCCAATATCCCTCCATCAATCATACCTTGTAATCTACAACTCCCACTCCACCACCAAAACCAACCATCCCCAGAGACCTCAGTGGTTCCTTGAGATACAGACAGTGTCTACACAGAACATATCCCTAAGACACAGGCAGCAACTGCAACGATCTGTCCAAGAGAGGATCTCTGAGACACAGACACAGACATTATCTCAGAATGTCTGAAAAAGATTTTCTGATCAAATGGGCCTAAGAAAGAAGCAGGTGTAGCTATCCTAATATCCAACAAAATAGACTTTAAACTAAAATCAATTAAAAGAGATATTGAAGAACACTTCATATTCATCACAGGAAAAATCCATCAACAAGAAATCTCAGTCCTGAACATCTATGTTCCAAATACAAGAGCAATCACATATGTAAAAGAAACAGTACTAAAGCTTAAATCACACATTAAACCCCACACACTAATAGTAGGAGACTAAAGTCTCCTACTCCCCACTCTCACCAATGGACAGGTCAGCCAGGCAGAAACTTACCAGAGAAATAAGAGAACTAGAAAATGTCTAACAAAAATGGACTTAACAGACATCTATAGAAACACAAAAGAATATATCTTCTCAGCACCAAATGGAACCTTCTCTATAACTGACCACATAACTGGTAACAGAGCAAATCTCAAAAGACACAAAAAGTTTGAAATAACCCCCTGTATCTTATCATATCACTATGACTTAAAGTCAGAATTCAACAATAACCACTAATTGCAGAAAATCTTACTTACTGGTTTGGGGAATACCACAGAAACAGAGACAATTCATTATAATGTTCTCACCTTGGGACATTTTACCAAAGAACTCCTGAGTATTCTCACATAGTGTATCCCAGGCAGAGAACTACAGTTCCTGACTTCTTTAGTGGAGGAACATGCAATGACATCTTACGTCATGATGGCTCTTGTCTGAACAGTTCTCTTCAGTCTTCTTTGGGAAAGTGTCTAGAGTCTGCTCCAGAAAAATAGAGCTTGAAATTCTCTCTGTATATATGTGAATTGCATAAATGTTGGTATATTTTCTGGACCTCATTCATTTTTTAATTTATTAAACAGGCACATTACTTGGTTTCCAGATTTTATAAGAAAGAATCTGTATAAAGTTTCCAGGCTTTGTAGGATTTTAATGACTGGGGAAAAATACCTGAAAAGATGTGTGTGTGTGTGTGTGTGTGTGTGTGTGTGTGTGTGTTGTGCGTGTATAGGACAGCTGTCATCATCAGGTGTCTTCCTCAGTTCTACTCTGCCTTTTTATTTTGACACTCAGAGCTCACTGATTTGACTGGACCGGCAGGCAAGCAAGCTTGAGTTTCACCTATACCTGCATGCCAAGTTCTTGGCTTACAGACATGTGCCACCTCCCAGATTTTACATGGGTACTGAGGATCTGATCTCACGTCTTTATGTATGCATACCCTGTGTTTGTGTGTGTGTGTGCATGTGTGTGCATACAAGATTTCTTTTTTTATTAATTCTGCACCTCCCATCCACTTCTCCTTTCTCTCCAGAAATTGATATTTATTGAGCTCTACATTTTTCTCTGCTCCCTTCCCTGACTCTCCTGTTCCCCTCAACCTTCTCCCAAAGTCCCCATGCTCCCAATTTACTCAGGAGATTTTGTCTTTTTCTACTACCCATGTAGATTAGAACTATGTATGTCTCTCTTAGAGTCCTCATTGTTGTCTGGGTTTTCTGGGGTTGTAATTTGTAGGCTGATTTTCTTTGCTTTATATTTAAAAACCACTTATGAGTGAGTACCTGTGATAACTGTCTTTCTGTGTCTGGTTTACCTCACTCAAAATGATGTTTTCTAGCTCCATCCATTTGCCTACAAATTTTAAGATGCCATTTTTTTTCTGCTGTGTAGTTCTCCATTGTGTAAATGTACCGTATTTTTATCCATTCTTTGGTGGAGGGACATTTAGGTTGTTTCCAGGTTCTGGCTATGGCAAACAATGCTGTAATGAACATGGCTGAGCACATGTCCTTGTGGCAGGGTTGAGCAACTTTTGGATATATACTCAAAAGTGGTATTGCTGGGTCTTGAGGAAGGTTGTTTCTTAACTTTCTGAGAAATTGCCACACTGACATGCAAAGGGGCTATATCAGCTTCCATTCCCACCAGCAATTCAGGAGTGTTCCCTTTACCCCACAACCTCTCCAGCATAAGTTGTCATTAGTGTTTTTGATCTTGGCCATTTTTACAGTTGTCCCATTTATTAATCGTTTCTCTCTATGTCTGTGATACTGGGGTTATATTTAGGAAGTGGTCTCCTGTGCCAATGTGTTCAAGTGTGCTTCCCACTTTCTCTTCTATGAGGGTCAGTTGAGGTCTTTAATTCATTTAGACATGAGTTTTGTGCATGATGATAGATAAGGATCTATTTTCATTCTTCTACATGTTGATATCCAGTTATACCAGCACCATTTGTTAAACATGCTCTTTTTTTCCATTTGATATTTTTTGCTTCTCTGTCAAAAATCAGGTGTTTAAAGGAGTGTGGATTAATATCTGGGTCTTCGATTTGGTTCCATTTGTCCTCCTGTCTGTTCTTATGCCAATACCAGGCTGTTTTTAGTACTGTAGCTCTGTAGTAGAGTTTGAAGTCAGGGATTGTGATGCGTCCAGAAGTTCTTTTATTGTACAGATTTGTCTCAGGCCCACTCCAGCCTAGGTCGCTAGCCCAGTCCTGCTTCCGCAAATGTCCCTGGTCTGGATCTGCTCCTGCTCTTGAGTAGTTTACTGTCCCAGGTCCACTTTGGCCCAGGTTGCTGGCTCGGGCTTGCTCTTCTGGAATTTGCTGCCCCAGCCCTGCTCTGGCCTTCTGTGAAGTTTCCTGTCTCAGGTCTGCTCTCTGTGCTTATTCTTTACGGCAAATATCCACCTGTAAATGAGTACATACTCTACTATGCTTGTCTTCTGGGTTTGTGTTACTTCACTCAGGATGCTCTTTTCTAGTTCTGTCCATTATCCAGAAAATTTAAAGATGTCATTGTTTTTAACAGGTGAGTGATACTCCATTGTGTAAGTGTACCACATTTCTTTATCTATTCTGTGGTTGATGGACATCTAGGTTTTGCTCAGTTTCTGGCTATTTTGAACAAAGCTGATATGATCATAGTTAAACAAGTGTCCTTGTGGTGTATCTTTTGGTTATATACCCAGGAGTGGTATAGCTGGGTCTCGAGGAAGGTCAATTCCCATTTTTTTAAGAAACCACCATATTGATTTCCAAAGTGGCTGAACACATTTTTACTCCCACCAGCAATGGAGGAGTGTTTTCCTTGCTTCACATTTTCTCCAGCATGAGCTGTCACTTGTGTTTTTGAGCTTAGGCATTCTGACAGGTGTAAGATGTAATCTCTGAGTCATTTTGATTTGCCTTCCTCTGATGGCTTATGATGATGAACATTTTATTAAGTATATCTTGGCCATTTGAGATTCTTTTGTTGAGAATTCTCTGTTTAGATCTGCAGCCCATTTTTTTTAAAAATTGGATTATTTGTTTGCTGATATCTAACTTCTTTTTTTAATATACACAATATTTATTTATTAGTTGTACCTGTATGAAATAGAAAGGAAAAAAAAACACCTATTATGCCCATAGAGTTTTTTTTATTGAGAAAAGGAAAAGAAAGTATCCGCCTCCTCCCAGCCTCCCATTTCCCTCCCCCTCCTCCCACCCTTCTTCCCCTCCCCCAAACTTTTCTCCCCCTCCCTCTCCAGTCCATAGAGCAGTCAGGGTTCCCTGCCCTGTGGAAAGTCCAAGGTCCTCCCCCCTCCGTCCATGTCTAGGAAGGTGAACATCCAAACTGGCTAGGCTCCCACAAAGCCAGAACATGAAGTAGGGTCAAAACCCCGTGCCATTGTCCTTGGCTTCTCATCAGCCCTCATTGTTCGCCATGTTCAGAGAGTCCGGTTTTATCTCATGCTTTTTCAGTCACAGTCCAGCTGGCCTTGGTGAGCTGCCACTAGATCAGCCCCCTTGTCTCAGTGGGTGGGTGCGCCCCTCGTGGTCCTGACTTCCTTGCTCATCTTCTCCCTCCTTCCGCTCCTCATTGGGACCTTGGGAGCTCAGACCAGTGCTCCAGTGTGGGTCTCTGTCTCTATCCATCCATCACCAGATGAAGGTTCTATGGTGGTATGCAAGATATTCGTCAGTATTGCTATAGGATATGGTCATTTCAGGTTGCCTATCCTCAGCTGCCCAAGGGACTAACTGGGGACATCACCATGGGCTCCTGGGAGCCACTCTAGGGTCAAGACTCTTGCCAACCCTAAAGTGGCTCCTTTAACTAAGAATTGTGGTTCCGTGCTCCCCGTCCAACCTTCCTTTATTCCAATCCTCCTATTTCCCCAATTCCCCCCTCCTTCCCTTCTAACTTTTCTCTCCCCATCACCCCTTACCCCCATCCCACCCCACCCCCAAGATCCCAATTTTCTCCCCGGCAATTTTGTCTACTTCCCATAGCCAAGAGGATAGCTATATGTTTTTCCTTGGGTTCACCTTGTTATTTAGTTTGTTTAGGTTCACCAATTGTAGTCTCCGTGACCCTTATTTATGGCTAGAAACCAATTACGAGTGAGTACATCCCATGTTCATCTTTTTGGGTCTGGGATACCTCACTCAGGATAGTGTTTTCTATTTCCATCCATTTGCATGCAAAATTCGAGAAGTCATTGTTTTTTAGCGCAGCGTAGTACTCTAGCGTGTATATATTCCATACTTTCTTCATCCATTCTTCCATTGAAGGGCATCTAGCTTGTTTCCAGGTTCTGGCTATTACAAATAATCCTGCTATGAACATAGTTGAACAAATCTTTTCTCATATGATAGGGCATCTTTTGGGTATATTCCCAAGAGTGGTATTGCTGTGTCCAGGGGTAGGTTGATCCCGAATTTCCTGAGAAACCGAAACACCGATTTCCAAAGTGGTTGCACAAGATTGCATTCCCACCAGCAATGGATGAGGGTACCCCTTCCTCCACAGCCTCTCCAGCAAAGGTTATCGTTGGTGTTTTTGACTTTAGCCATTCTGACAGGTGTAAGATGATATCTCAAAGTTGTTTTGATTTGCATTTCCCTGATTGCTAAGGAAGTTGAGCACGACCTTAAGTGTCTTTTGGCCATTTGAAATTCTTCTGTTGAGAATTCTCTGTTCAGATCAGTGCCCCATTTTTTAATTGGGTTAATTAGCATTTTAAAGTCTAGTTTCTTGAGTTCTCTATATATTTTGGAGATCAAACCTTTGTCTGTTGCGGGGTTGGTGAAGATCTTCTCCCAGTCAGTAGGTTGCCTTTTTGCCTTAGTGACAGTAACAGTGTCCTTTGTTTTACAGAAGCTTCTCAGTTTTAGTAGGTCCCATTTATTCAATGTTGCCCTTAATGTCTGTGCTGCTGGGGTTATACATAGGAAGCGATCTCCTGTGCCCATCTGTTGTAGGGTACTTCCCACTTTCTCTTCTATCAGGTTCAGTGTGTTCGGGCTGATATTGAGGTCTTTAATCCATTTGGACTTGAGTTTTGTGCATAGTGATAGATATGGGTCTATTTTCATTCTTCTACAGGTTGACATCCAGTTGTGCCAGCACCATTTGTTGAAGATGCTTTCTTTCTTCCATTGTATACTTTTAGCTCCTTTATTGAAAATGAGGTGTTCATAGGTTTGTGGGTTAAAATCCGGGTCATCTATATGATTCCATTGGTTGACTTCTCTGTTTTTATGCCAGTACCACACTGTTTTCATTACTGTAGCTCTGTAATAGAGTTTGAAGTCAGGGATGGTAATGCCTCCAGAAGATCCTTTATTGTATAGGATTGTTTTGGCTATCCTGGGTTTTTTGTTTTTCCATATAAAGTTGATTATTGTCCTCTCCAGATCTGTGAAGAATTTTGATGGGATCTTGATGGAGATTGCATTGAATCTATAAATTGCCTTTGGTAGAATTGCCATTTTTACTATGTTGATCCTCCCAATCAAAGAGCAAGGGAGGTCCATCCATTTTCTGGTATCCTCTTCAATTTCTTTCTTCAATGCCTTAAAGTTCTTGTCAAATAGATCTTTCACTTCCTTGGTTAGATTTACCCCAAGATATTTTATGCTGTTTGTGGCTATCGTGAATGGTGAAGCTTCTCTGATTTCCCTCTCTGCTTCCATATTATTCCTTTGTATAAGAGGGAGACTGATTTTTTGGAGTTGATCTTGTATCCTGCCACATTACTACAGGTATTTATCAGCTGTAAAAGTTCTTTGGTGGAGTTTTGGGGGTTGCTTATGTACACTATCATATCATCTGCAAATAACGAAAGTTTAACTTCTTCCTTTCTAATTCGAATCCCCTTGATCCCATTATGTTGTCTTATTGCTATTGCTAGAACTTCAAGCACTATATTGAAGAGGTATGGAGAGAGTGGACATCCTTGTCGTGTTCCTGATTTTAGTGGGATGGCTTTGAGTTTTTCTCCATTTAATTTAATGTTAGCTGACGGCTTGTTGTAAATAGCTTTTATTATATTTAGGTATGACCCTTGTATCCCTAATCTCTCCAAGACTTTTATCATAAAGGGATGTTGAATTTTGTCAAATGCTTTTTCAGCATCTAATGAAATGATCATATGGTTTTTTTTCTTTCAGTTTATTTATATGCTGGATTACATTGATAGATTTTCGTATGTTGAACCAGCCCTGCGTCTCTGGGATGAAGCCTACTTGATCATAATGGATAATTTTTCTAATGTGTTCTTGGATTCGGTTTGCCAGTATTTTATTGAGAATTTTTGCGTCAATATTCATGAGTGAGATAGGCCTGTAATTTTCTTTCTTGGTTGGGTCTTTGTGTGGTTTTGGTATCAGGGTAACTGTAGCTTCATAAAAGGAATTTGGTAATGACCCTTCTGTTTCTATATTGTGGAATACATTAAGGAGTATAGGTATTAGCTCTTCTTGGAAGTTCTGGTAGAATTCCGCATTGAAACCATCTGGTCCTGGGCATTTTTTGGTAGGGAGGTTTTTGATAACAGCTTCTAATTCTTTGCGACTTACAGGTCTGTTTAGATTGTTCACCTGGTCCTGGTTTAACTTTGGTATATGGTATTTATCTAAAAACGTGTCCATTTCCTTCACATTTTCCATTTTTGTGGCATACAGGCTTTTGTAGTAAGATCTGATGATTCTCTGAATTTCCTCTGTGTCTGTGGTTATGTCCCCCTTTTCATTTCTGATCTTATTAATTTGCGTATTCCCTCTCTGCCGTTTGATTAGTTTGGATAGGGGTTTATCAATCTTGTTGATTTTCCCCAGGAACCAGCTTTTTGTTTCATTGATTCTTTGGATTGTTTTCTGTGTTTCTATTTTGTTGATTTCAGCCCTCAGTTTGATTATTTCCAGTCTCCTACTCCTCCTAGGTGAGTCTGCTTCTTTTTTTCCAGAGCTTTCAGGTGGGCTGTTAAGTCTCCAATATGTGCTTTCTCTGTTTTTTAAGTGGGCACTTAGTGCGATGGACTTTCCTCTTAGGACTGCTTTCATAGTGTCCCATAAGTTCGAGTATGTTGTTTCTTTATTTTCATTGAATTCCAGGAAGACTTTAATTTTTTTCTTTATTTCTTCCTTAATCCAGGTATGGTTCAGTAGTTGTCTGTTCAGTTTCCATGAGTTTGTAGGCTTTCTGGGGGTAGCATTGTTGTTGAATTCTAACTTTAATCCATGGTGATCTGATAAGACACAGGTGGTTACTAATATTTTTTTGGAATTGTGTAAGTTATCTTTGCTACCGAGTATGTGGTCAATTTTCGAGAAGGTTCCATGAGCTGCAGAGAAGAAGGTATATTCTTTCCTCTATGGGTGGAATAATCTATAGATGTCTGTTAAGTCTATTTGTTTCATTACCTCCATTAATTCTCTAATTTCTCTGTTAGATTTCTGTTTGATTGTCCTGTCCATTGGTGAGAGAGGAAGTGTTGAAGTCTCCTACTATTAGTGTGTGCAGTTTGATGGCTGCCTTGAGTTTTAGCAATGTTTCTTTTATGTACATGGGTGCTTTTATATTAGGTGCGTAGATATTCAGGATTGAGACTTCATCCTGATGAATTGTTCCTGTTATGAGTATAAAATGTCCCTCTCCATTTCTTCTGATTGATTTAAGTTTGAAGTCAACTTTGTTAGAAATTAGTATGGCCACACCTGCTTGTTTCTTAGGTCCATTTGCTTGATAAGCCTTTTCCCAGCCCTTTACTCTGAGTAGGTGCCTGTCTTTGTGGTTGAGGTGTGTTTCTTGTAGACAGCAGAATGTTGGATCCTGTTTTCGTATCCAATCTCTTAGCCTGTGTCTTTTTATAGGTGAGTTGAGCCCATTGACATTAAGTGATATTAATGAGCAGTGGTTGTTAACTCCGGTCACTTTTTTAGTAGTAGAATTTGTTTGTTTCCCTTCTTTGAGTTGCGCTGGTGAAGGGTCTCTAGATGTCTGAGTTATTGTGGTCATTGTTGGACTCCTTGGTTAGTGATTTTCCTTCTATTATTTTCTGTAAGGCTGGATTTGTGGCTACGTATTGTTTAAATTTGTTTTTATCCTGGAAAATTTTGTTTTCTCCATTTATAGTGAATGAAAACTTGGCTGGGTATAGTAGTCTGGGCTTGCATCCATGGTCTCTTAGTTTTTGCAGTACATCTATCCAGGACCTTCTGGCTTTCATGGTTTCCAAAGAGAAGTCAGGTGTAAGTCTGATAGGTTTACCTTTATAAGTAACTTGCCCTTTTTCCTTTGTGGCTCTTAATATTCTTTCTTTATTCTGTATGCTTTGTGTTTTGATTATTATATGGCGAGGGGATGTTTTTTTTTGATCCAACCTATTCGGTGTTCTGTATGCTTCTTGAACCTTCATAGGTACATCTTTCTTCAGGTTGGGGAAGTTTTCTTCTATAATTTTATTAAGTATATTTTCTGGACCGTTGAGCTGCACTTCTTCTCCCTCTTCTACTCCCATTATTCTTAGGTTTGACTTTTTATTGTGCCCCATATTTCCTGAATGTTTTGTGATGAGAGTTTGTTGGACTTGCTGTTTTCTTTGATCAGTGCTTTTATTTTCTCTATGTTATCTTCAGAATCTGAGATTCTTTCTTCTATCTCTTGTATTCTGCTGGTTATGCTTGTTTCTGTAGTCTCTATTCGTTTACCTAGATTTTCCATGTCCAGCCGGCCCTCTGTTTGTGTTTTCTTCTTTGCCTCCATTTCAGTTTTCAAGTCATGAACTGTTTCCATTATCTGCTTGATTGTTTTTCCTTGGTTTCCTATGGTATCATTCACTGATTTACTCAATTCCTCAAACTTTCTGTTATACTTCTCATCCATTTCTATAAGGGCGTTTTTTATATGCTGTTTAAGGGCCTCTATCACTTTCATAAAGTCAGTTTTTTCTACTTCTTCTTGATTTAGGTGTTCATGTCCTCCTGTTGTGGGGTCACTGGCTTCTGGTGGTTTCATGTTGTTTTTCAGATTGTTCGGTGAATTCTTGCATTGGTGCCTGCCCATCTTTTCCTCCAAATGCTCCCCTATGGATCTTCTCTTACAGGATAAGTTCTTCTTGCCCACTGATGTACCTTCCCAGTGATGTCACTCCCCAGTGATGTTTCTCCTGGTGTCCAGATCGGATCTCATTGCTGCTTGGGTAGCTCGCAAACAAAGGGCCCACCCTGTTTGCTGCAGGCAGGCTATGGAGTCAAAGGAACTACTGCCCTCCCCTTTGCCCTCCCGATTCGGGTTCGGTCCCAACGCCTGAGCAGGCTGAGCTGGGAGGTGCTATGCTGCCAAAGAGGGGAGGGAGGGAGGGAGACAGGGGGTGGGGGGATCTGGATGTAAGCTGGATGGGATAGGAAGAGAGAGGAGGTATTGGGCAGTATAGCCCCTGCAGGATGACCAGGAAGTGTAGGAGGGATGAGGAACGTCTGAGTTCCCTGTTCCTGGCTGCCGCTGCACTCACTCACCCCAATGATGTCTCTCCCAGTGCCCAGATTGAAACTCTGTACTGCTTGGGTAGCTCGCAAACAAAGCACCCACCCTGCTTGCTGCAGGCAGGCTATGGAGACAAAGGAACTACCATCCTCCCTTTTGCCCTCCCGATTCGGGTTCGGTCCCAGCCCCCTGATATCTAATTTCTTGAGCTCTTTATTTATTTTGAAAATCAGCCCTCCATCAGATGTGGGGTTGGTGAAGATCTTTCCCAAGATTTATTTATTTATTCATTTATTTATTATGTATGCAACATTCTGCCTCCATGTATGCCTGCACACCAGAGGAGGGTGCCAGATCTCATTACAGATGGTTGTCAGCCACCATGTGGTTGCTGGGAATCGAACTGAGGACCTCTGGAAGAGCAGCCAGTGCTCTTAACCACTGAGCCATCTCTCGAGCCCCCCCCAATTTGTCCCTTTAAAGGTATCCTATGGCTTACAAATTATTTTCAGCTTCATGAAGTCCCATTTATTAGTTTTTGATCTTAATGTATGCACATTGGTGTTATCTTCAAGAAGCTGTCTTCTGTGCCAATGCATTCACGCTTCTCCTCTCTTTCTTGTCTATCAGGCTCTGTGTATCTGGTTTAACATTGAGGTTATGATGCACTTGGATTTGAGTTTTGTTCAGGGTGATAGATATTGATCTATTTGCATTCTTCTACATGCTGACATCCAGTTATGCCAGCACCATTTGTTAAAGATGCTTTCTTTTTTTCATTGTATATTTCTGGCTTTTTAATGAAAACCAGGTGTCTACAGGTATGTGAATTAATATCTGGGTCTTTGGTTAGTTTCCTTAGATCAGCCTGTCTGTTTTTATGCCAGTACCATGCTGTTTTTGTTACTATTGCTCTGTAGTAAAGATTTAAATCAGGGATGGGGATACCTCCAGAAGTTTTTATTGTACAGGATTTATTGTACCCTGTGTGTGTGTGTGTGTGTGTATATATATATATATATATATATATATATATATATATATATAAAGGTGAGTATTGCTCTTTCAAGTTCTGTAAATAGTTATGTTAGAATTTTGATGGGAATTGGATTCAATCTATAGATCACTTTGGTAAGATGACCATTTTTACTATGTTAATCCTATCAATACAGGAGTATGAGAGAGCTTTCCATCTTTTGATATCTTCTTCAATTTCCTTCTTCAAAGACTTGAAGTTATTACCATACAGGTCTTGCATTTGATTGGTTAGAGTTACACCAAGGCATTTTATATTACTTGTAGTTATTGTAAAGCATGTTGTTTTCCTAATTTTTCTCAGTCCATTTATCATTTGTATATAGGATGGATATTGATCTTAGCAGCGAGCAAGAAACATGCACTTTGAATTGCCCACAGGATACCACTAGTGGTAATGCAGTTTGCTGACTGTAGCGTGATAACTGCAGTAAGTCTGCTCTTGATATCTTCCAGCACTCGGCAGAATTTACGGTTGAATTTTTTTTTATAAATTTATTTATTTATTAAAGATTTCTGTCTCTTCCCCGCCACCCAATTCCCTCCCCCTCCCCCAATCAAGTCCCTCTCCCTCGTCAGCCCAAAGAGCAATCAGGGTTCCCTGCCCTGTGGGAAGTCCAAGGAACCCCCACCTCCATCCAGGTCTAGTAAGGTGAGCATCCAAACTGCCTAGGCTCCCACAAAGCCAGTACGTGCAGTAGGATCAAAAACCCATTGCCGTTTTTCTTGAGTTCTCAGTAGTCCTCATTGTTCGCTATGTTCAGCGAGATTGGTTTTATCCCAGGCTTTTTCAGACCCAGGTGGAAGCTGCAGTTCTTCACAGCATTGTTCCTCTTTATGCTTCCCCAAATACACTCTCCCACCCCCTGCCTCCCCTTATTCTAGACATAGAGTTCAGCATTTTTGCAGGCTTAACTAAACTGAGCCAGACACATCCTGCTCTTGCAGCATTTATGTCAGCTGGCAGCTACTTACAGTTACAAAGTTCAAAAGTAATAGACAAGGGTACAATGCTTTAAGGACAACAATATTCAAACCCAAACAATTTTTTCATGTCTGTAAGTTTAATATGGTTCTCTTTCTGCAAGGGGGTTGCATGTCTCAATCGCCCTATAAAGGGCAGACATTGATAAGGCACTCTTTTCCCATCCCACTATATCATACTTCTTCCACCAATATAAGCTCCTGTGTGTGGTAAAGATGGATCTCACCATTCCACATTTTGCATTGCATCTTTTCCTTTTGGAGCATCCCCGATCCTCCATTGATTCTATTTGGTGTTCATGGAACTTATTCTCAACAGTTGGCACTATGCGTGTTCCTGAGGCTTTCCCCCTATTCTGTGTATCCATGCCTTACTCCCTTTTTATGAACTGTGAGACATGCTAATGTTCTAAGTGCTGTTTTTCATATGTATCTAATTGTCTCTATTGAGTCTCTATTGAGTCAGAAAACTTCCCAGGATTAGGAGTTGGATTTAATATTTCCAGATAAGAGATTTGAGAAGCATTAGAGCCCCACTGAAATTTAGGGGAAAATAACTGAGAAAGAGCAGAATTCCCATGGAAAATTACAGCTATTGCATGTGTGACTGACAAGGTAAAATCAAAAACCATTCAATGAATCACCAATACAATGAGAAAGAAAACATCCTGCATGAATTTTGCAAATTCCTATGCTGTCCCATGGACTATTGCTCTTTGTCAAGTGAGAGTCTCTTTCCATGGGTACCTTGCCCCAAGGAAACCTGTTGGACAGGAAGTCATATGCTGATCTGAAACTAGATTGCATGGCTCCTGACATCTATCTTTCAAGAAAATTGTCCATTTTTTTTAAAAAATAGATTTTCCAGTTCAGTGAAGTATAGGTTTTTGAAGTATGACTAAATGATTCTTTAAATTTTCTCATTGGGTAGTTTGAATGTATTGACCCCCAAAAGTTCCTAGGGAGTGAGACTGTTAGAAGTAGATGTGGCCTTGTTGGAGGAGGTGTGGGGTGGGCTTTCAGGTCTCCTTTGCTCAAACATTGCTCAGTGTGACACTCAGACCACTTCCTATTGCCTGTGGGCCAAGATGTAGCACTCTCAGCTCCTCCTCTAGCACCATGCCACACCACGAAGATAATGGACCAAACCTCTGATTTTAGCCTTCTATTTGATTGCTTCCTGCCTTCGACTCCTCTTGGGTGTATTTGCTTCTTTTTGTACTAGAGTTTTCAGGTGTGCTGTTAGGTCACTAGTAGGAGATCTCTCTAATTCCATTATGAAGGCATTTAGTGCTATAAACATTCCTCTTAGCCTTACTTTCTTCCTATCCTATAAATTTAGGTACACTGTGTATTCATATTCATTGAATTCCAGGAAATCTTTAATTTCTTTCTTTCTTCCTTGATGCAGGGGTGATTTAGTTGAGCACTGTACAATTTCTGTAAGTGTATACGCTTTCTGAAATTAGCATTGTTGCTAAATTCTCACTTTAAACCATGGTGATTTGATAAGATACAGGGCGTTGCTCCAATTTTTTATATCTGTTGAGGTTTGCTTTGTTACTGAATATGTGGTCAGTTTTAGAGAAGGTTCCATGAAGTGCTGCGAAGAAGGTACATTCTTTTGTGTTTGGCTGGAATGTTCTATAGATGTTTGTTAAGTCCATTTGAGTCATGATATCTGTTAGTTCTATTTCTCTGTTAAGTTTCTGTCTGGTTGACCCTATCCATTGGGGAGAGTAGCGTTTTGAAGTCTCCTACTATTAGTGTGTGGTGTTTTTTTTTTTTTTTTTGGTTTTTCAAGACAGGGTTTCTCTGTGGTTTTTTTTTTTTTTTTTTTTTTTTTTTTTTTTTTTTTTTTTTCAGGAAGAAAGGGTTTATTTTGGCTTACAGTTTGAAAGTGGACAGTCGTCCATCATAGATGGGGAGGCATGGCAGCTGGAGCATGAAACTACACTGTTGTCAGGAAGTTGAGAGTAGTCAGGAAGTGTGTGTGGGAGGTGATGAACCCAAAGACCTGCCCTCAGCACCTCACTTTTTAAGGAATGGCTTTTTTTTCTTTCTGGAAATACTCTCCTTCAGAAACTGAAATTTTGCCCAACCTTACAAACAAGTTATCAATATGCTTTGAGATCACTTAAAACTATGTACTCAATCTCTTTCCCTGCTGTGTACTCAGCTCATTCAAATTTAACCCATCTTTAAACAATCTTGCCATGCCATGGACTCCCTATTTAATTCACTTTTACAAGCTTTGATCTTAAAGTATATTACCCATCTTTCCCTTATGACTATGGCTCAGAACAATGTGTGTGTGTGTGAGAAAGAAAGAGAGAGAGACAGAGACAGAGAGACAGTGACACACACACACACACAGAGAGCGAGAGGTTAAATATAATACTGTTCTTGTAAGCAATAAGGTTGAAAGCAACCATCATGTATGTTGGAAAAAACATGTGGGTTTAGGTAGATAATTTCTGTTCCTGGTTTTGAGTAATAATCTGGGTCAATAGAGTGACTACATCCCTTATAGAACTCTGGTAAAGGATTCTTTAAGATCAAGTTAGCCTCTCTCTCTCCCCACATCATGTGTTAATGTGCTGTTTGATAAACACAGAGGATGCCCCTTTGCTGGGAGATCATCAGACACATAGACAGAATAAGGAGTGGTTTGCTCATGGCTTAAATGACCTAAGAGGATATTTCTGTTCTTCAACGAAGCACAGCCACAAAGGTCCAGCCCCTAAGGTTCTACAGATCAACATCACCAGCTGGGGACCAAACATTTCACACACATTGAAACCATAAGAATTCCTGAACCCAGGCTTGGGTTTGATGTGTCTCCTATATGCTCCTGCAACCTCAGATCTTCCTGACCCTCAGTCCCAGCACCCTGTATATAGTGTTTTCCTACCCATTGTTTCTGCTAGACTTATGCTTTCTGATGCTCACTCGTGTTTTCTTTTTTTTTTTTTTTTTTTTTTTTTTTATTTTAATTTATTTATTTATTAAGAATTTCTGCCTCGTCCCCACAACCACTTCCCATTTCCCTCCCCCTCCCCCGATCAAGTCCCCCCCCCCCCTCATCTGCTCGAAGAGCAATCAGGGTTCCCTGACCTGTGGGAAGCCCAAGGACTGCCCACCTCTATCCAGGTCTCCTAAGGTGAGCATTCAAACTGCCTAGGCTCCCACAAAGCCAGTACGTGCAGTAGGATCAAAAACCCACTGCAATTGTTCTTGAGTTCTCAGTATTCCTCATTGTCCGCTATGTTCAGCTAGTCTGGATTTATCCCATGCTTTTTCAGACCTAGGCCAGCTGGCCTTGGTGAGATCCCAATAGAACATCTCCATTGTCTTAGTGTGTGGGTGCACCCCTCGTGGTCCTGAGTTCCTTGCTCGTGCTCCGTCTCCTTCTGCTCCTGATTTGGACCTTGAGATTTCTGTCCGGTGCTCCCGTGTGGGTCTCTGTCTCTGTCTCCTTTCATCGCCTGATGAAGGTTAATATTCCTGAGGATGCCTATGTGTTTGTCTTTGGATTCACCTTATTTAGCTTCTCTAGGAACATGAATTATAGGCTCAATGTCCTTTATTTATGGCTAGAAACCAAATATGAGTGAGTACATCCCATGTTCCTCTTTTTGGGTCTGGCTTACCTCACTCAGGATAGTGTTTTCTATTTCCATCCATTTGTATGCAAAATTCAAGAAGTCCTTGTTTTTTACTGCTGAGTAATACTCTAATATGTATATATTCCATACTTTCTTCATCCATTCTTCCGTTGAAGGGCATCTAGGTTGTTTCCAGGTTCTGGCTATTACAAACAATGCTGCCATGAACATAGTTGAGCATATACTTTTGTTGTATGATAGGGCCTCTCTTGGGTATATTCCCAAGAGTGGTATTGCTGGATCCAGGGGTAGGTTGATCCCGAATTTCCTGAGAAACCGAAACACTGCTTTCCAGAGTGGTTGCACAAGTTTGCATTCCCACCAGCAATGGGTGAGTGTACCCCTTTCTCCACAACCTCTCCAGCAAAGGCTATCATTGGTGTTTTTGATTTTAGCCATTCTGACAGGTGTAAGGTGGTATCTTAAAGTTGTCTTGATTTGCATTTCCCTGATCGCTAAGGAAGTTGAGCATGACCTTAAGTGTCTTTTGGCCATTTGAAGTTCTTCTGTTGAGAATTCTCTGTTCAGATCAGTGCCCCATTTTATAATTGGGTTGATTAGCCTTTTACGGTCTAGTTTCTTGAGTTCTTTATATATTTTGGAGATCAAACCTTTGTCAGTTGCAGGGTTGGTGAAGATCTTCTCCCAGTCAGTGGGTTGTCTTTTTGTCTTAGTGACAGTGTCCTTTGCTTTACAGAAGCTTCTCAGCCTCAGGAAGTCCCATTTATTCAATGATGCCCTTAGTGTCTGTGCTGCTGGGGTTATACATAGGAAGTGGTCTCCTGTGCCCATGTGCTGTAGAGTACTTCCCACTTTCTCTTCTATCAGGTTCAGTGTGTTCGGACTGATATTGAGGTCTTTAATCCATTTGGATTTGAGTTTTGTGCATGGTGATAGATATGGATCTATTTTCATTCTTCTACAGATTGACATCCAGTTTTGCCAGCACCATTTGTTGAAGATGCTCTCTTTTTTCCATTGTATACTTTTAGCTCCTTTATCGAAGATCAGGTGTTCATAGGTTTGTGGGTTAATGTCAGGGTCTTCTATTCGATTCCATTGGTCGACTTCTCTGTTTTTATGCCAATACCAAGCTGTTTTCAATACTGTAGCTCTGTAATAGAGTTTGAAGTCAGGGATGGTAATGCCTCCAGACAATCCTTTATTGTATAAGATTGTTTTGGCTATCCTGGGTTTTTTGTTTTTCCATATAAAGTTGATTATTGTCTTCTCCAGATCCGTGAAGAATTTTGATGGGATTTTGATGGGGATTGCATTGAATCTATAGATTGCTTTTGGTAGAATTGCCATTTTTACTATGTTGGTCCTCCCAATCCAAGAGCAAGGGAGGTCTTTCCATTTTCTGGTGTCTTCTTCAATTTCTTTCTTCAAAGACTTATAGTTCTTGTCAAGTAGATCTTTCACTTCCTTGGTCAGGGTTACCCCAAGGTATTTTATGCTATTTGTGGCTATCGTGAAAGGTGATGCTTCTCTGATTTCCCTCTCTGCTTCCTTATCCTTGGTGTATAGGAAGGCAACTGATTTTTTGGAGTTGATCTTGTATCCTGCCACGTTACTAAAGCTGTTTATCAGCTGTAGGAGTTCTTTGGTAGAATTTTTGGGGTCGCTTATGTACACTATCATATCATCTGCAAATAACGAAAGCTTAACTTCTTCCTTTCCAATACGAATCCCCTTGATCTCCTTATGTTGTCTTATTGCTATTGCTAGAATTTCAAGCACTATATTGAAGAGGTATGGCGAGAGTGGACATCCTTGTCGTGTTCCTGATTTTAGTGGGATGGCTTTGAGTTTTTCTCCGTTCAATTTAATGTTAGCTGTTGGCTTGCTGTAAATAGCTTTTATTATATTTAGGTAGGACCCTTGTATCCCTATTCTCTCCAAGACCTTTATCATAAAGGGGTGTTGAATTTTGTCGAATGCTTTTTCCGCATCTAGTGAAATGATCATATGGTTTTTTTCTTTCAGTTTATTTATATGGTGGATTACATTGATAGATTTGCGTATGTTGAACCAGCCCTGCATCTCTGGGATGAAGCCTACTTGATCATAATGGATAATTTTTCTTATGTGTTCTTGGATTCGGTTTGCCATTATTTTATTGAAGATTTTTGCGTCGATGTTCATGAGTGAGATCGGTCTGTAATTCTCTTTCTTGGTTGGGTCTTTTTGTGGTTTTGGTATCAGGGTAACTGTAGCTTCATAAAAGGAATTTGGCAATGACTCTTCTGATTCTATATTGTGAAATACCTTAAGGAGTATAGGTATTAATTCTTCTTGGAAGTTCTGGTAGAATTCTGCATTGAAACCATCTGGTCCTGGGCTTTTTTTCGAAGGGAGATTTTTGATAACCATTTCTAATTCTTCGCGAGAAACCGGTCTATTTAGATCATTCACCTGGTCTTGGTTTAGCTTTGGTATATGATACTTATTTAAAAAAATGTCCATTTCTTTTGTATTTTCCAGTTTTGTGGCATACAGGCTTTTGTAGTAAGATCTAATGATTCTCTGAATTTCCTCTGTGTCTGTGGTTATGTCCCCCTTTTCATTTCTGATCTTATTTATTTGCGTGTTCTCTCTCTGTCGTTTAATTAGTTTGGATAGGGGTTTGTCGATCTTGTTGATTTTCTCCAAGAACCAGCTTTTTGTTTCATTGATTCTTTGGACTGTTTTCTGTGTTTCTATTTTGTTGATTTCAGCCCTCAGTTTTATTATTTCCAGTCTTCTACTTCTCCTGGGCGCGTCTGCTTCTTTTTTTTCTAGAGCTTTCAGGTGTGTTTTTAAGTCCCCAATGTATGCATTCTCCGTTTTCTTTAAGTGGGCACTTAGTGCTATGAACTTTCCTCTTAGCACTGCTTTCATTGTGTCCCATAGGTTTGAGTATGTTGTCCCTTTATTTTCATTAAATTCAAGGAAGACTTTAATTTCTTTCTTGATTTCTTCCTTGACCCAGGCGTGGTTCAGTAGTTGACTGTTCAGTTTCCATGATTTTGTCGGTTTTTTGGGGGCAGCGTGGTTGTTGCCTTCTAACTTTAATCCGTGATGATCTGATAAGACACAGGTGGACACTGAGATTTTTTTGTATCTGTGGAGGTTTCCTTTGTTTCCGAGTATGTGGTCAATTTTTGAGAAGGTTCCATGAGCTGCAGAGAAGAAGGTATATTCTTTCCTATTTGGGTGGAATGTTCTATAGATGTCTGTTAAGTCCATTTGCTTCATTACCTCCAATAATTCTCTTAATTCTCTATTAGGTTTCTGTCTGATTGACCTGTCCCTTGGAGAGAGAGGTGTGTTGAAGTCTCCTACTACTAGTGTGTGTGGTTTGATGTCTGCCTTGAGTTCTAGTAATATTTCTTTTACATAAGTAGGTGCTTTTATATTGGGGGCGTATATATTCAGGATTGAGACGTCCTCCTGATGAATTGTTCCTGTTATGAGTATAAAGTGACCGTCTCGGTCTCTTCTGATTGATTTTAGTTTGAAGTCAGTTTTGTTAGAAATTAGTATGGCCACACCTGCTTTTTTCTTAGGACCATTTGCTTGAAACACCTTTTCCCAACCCTTTACTCTGAGTAGGTGCCTGTCTTTGTGGTTGAGATGTGTTTCTTGCAAACAGCAGAATGTTGGATCCTGTTTTCGTATCCAATCTTTTAGCCTGTGCCTTTTTATAGGTGAATTGAGCCCATTAATATTAAGTGATATTAATGACCAGTGGTTGTTTACTCCGGTTATTCTTATTGTTTTTGGTAGTAGAGATTGTGTGTCTCCTTTCTTTGAGATGTGCTCGTGAAGGGCCATTAGATGCCTGGGTTATTGTAGGCAGTGTTGGCAGTGGTGGATTCCTTGGGTTGCGATTTTCCTTCTATTACTTTCTGTAGGGCTGGATTTGTGGCTACGTATTGTTTAAATTTGTTCTTATCCTGGAATGTCTTGTTTTCTCCGTTGATAGTGAACGATAGCTTGGCTGGGTATAGTAGTTTGGGTTTGCATCCATGGTCTCTTAGCTTCTGCAGAACCTCTATCCAGGACCTTCTGGCTTTCATAGTTTCCATCGAGAAGTCAGGTGTAAGTCTGATCGGTTTACCTTTATAAGTTACTTGCCCTTTTTCTTTTGCAGCTCTTAATATTCTTTCTTTAACCTGTATATTTTGTGTTTTGATTATTATATGGCGAGGAGATGTTTTTCTTTGATCCAGTCTGTTTGGTGTTCTGTATGCTTCTTGAATATTTAAATGAATATCTTTCTTTAAGTTGGGAAAGTTTTCTTCCATAATTTTGTTGAAAATATTTTCTGAGCCTTTGAGCTGTGACTCTTCTCCTTCTTCTATTCCTATTATTCTTAGGTTTGGTTTTTTTATTGTGTCCCATAGTTCCTGAATGTTTTGTGTTGAGAATTTGTTGGCTTTGCTGTTTTCTTTGATCTGTTCGTTTATTTTCTCTATGGTGTCCTCAGCATCTGAGAGTCTTTCTTCTAGCTCTTGGATTCTATTGATTATGCTTGTTTCTGTAGACTCAGCTCGTTGGCCTAGATTTTCCATATCCAGCTGGTCCTCAGTTTGTATTTTCTTCTTTGCCTTCATTTCAGTTTTCAATTCTTGAACTGTTTCCATTACCTGTTTGATGGTTTTTTCTTGGTTTCCCAGGGTATCATGTACGTATTTACTCATTTCTTCAAACTTTTTGTTGTACTTCTCATCCATTTCTATAAGGGCATTTTTTACATGTTGTTTAAGGGACTCTATTATCTTCATAAAGTCGATTTTTTCCACTTCTTCTGTGTTAGGTTGTTCAAATACTTCTGTTGTAAGATCATTGGGTTCTGATGTTTTCATGTTGTTTTTCGGATTATTGGGTGAGTTCTTGCCTTGGCGCCTGCCCATCTCCTCCTATTGATCCTATCCAATGGATCCTTTAGAAACCGGATCAGGTTTCCCTGCTGGCCAAGGGCTCCGCTTACAAAATGCCCTCACTCTCTTTTGTGGTTCCTGCTGCAGGCCAAGAACCCTCTCACCCCTCCGAAGGATCTTCAGGACAGGACCAGGCTCCCCTTGTGCCAGTGACCTGGCCAACCAAAGGCCTACCTCTTTGATTCAATCGTAGTAGGGCGATCTGCTCTCCTTATTGCAGCCTGTCCCAGCTGCTTGGGTCTGGCCACCGCTCAGCCGCGTCTGGCGCCGCCGCCGTGCTGCCGCCGCCGCTGCGCCGCCGCCGTGCTGCCGCCGCCGCTGCGCCGCGTCTGGCGCCGCCGCCGCTGCGCCTCTGTGCGTCTGGCGCCGCCGCCGCTGCGCCTCTGTGCGTCTGGCGCCGCCGCCGCTGCGCCTCTGTGCGTCTGGCGCCGCCGCCGCTGCGCCTCTGTGCGTCTGGCGCCGCCGCCGCTGCGCCTCTGTGCGTCTGGCGCCGCCGCCGCTGCGCCTCTGTGCGTCTGGCGCCGCCGCCGCTGCGCCTCTGTGCGTCTGGCGCCGCCGCCGCTGCGCCTCTGTGCGTCTGGCGCCGCCGCCGCTGCGCCTCTGTGCGTCTGGCGCCGCCGCCGCTGCGCCTCTGTGCGTCTGGCGCCGCCGCCGCTGCGCCTCTGTGCGTCTGGCGCCGCCGCCGCTGCGCCTCTGTGCGTCTGGCGCCGCCGCCGCTGCGCCTCTGTGCGTCTGGCGCCGCCGCCGCTGCGCCTCTGTGCGTCTGGCGCCGCCGCCGCTGCGCCTCTGTGCGTCTGGCGCCGCCGCCGCTGCGCCTCTGTGCGTCTGGCGCCGCCGCCGCTGCGCCTCTGTGCGTCTGGCGCCGCCGCCGCTGCGCCTCTGTGCGTCTGGCGCCGCCACCGCTGCCTTCTCTGTGGTTTTGGAGCCTGTCCTGGAACTAGCTCTTGTAGACCAGGCTGGTCTCGAACTCACAGAGATCCACCTGCCTCTGCCTCCCGAGTGCTGGGATTAAAGGTGTGCGCCACCACCACCCAGCTAGCGTGTGGTGTTTAATGTGCGATTTAAGCTTTAGTAATGTTTCTTTAAATATGTGGGTGCTCTTGTATTTGAGGCATAGATGTTTAGGTTTGAGACTTCATCTTGATGGATTGTTCCTGTGATGAGTATAAAGTGTCCTTCTCTATCTCTTCTGATTGATTTTAGTTTGCAGTCAATTTTGTTAGATAGTAGGATAGCTACATCTGCTTGTTTCTTAGGCTTATTTGATTGGAAAATCTTTTCCAAACCCTTTACACTGAGGTAATGTCTGTCTTTGAGGTTGAGGTGTGTTTCTTGTATAAAGCAGAAGGACAGATCCTGATTTCATATCCATTTTCTTAACTGTGTGTTTTTATAGGTGAATTGAGTCCATTGATATTGAAAAATATTAATGAACAGTGATTGTTAATTCCTATGATTTTTCAGTGGGAGGGTTTGTGTGTTTTCCTTCATTGGGGTTTTCTGGTGTGAGGCTATCTGTTGACTGTGCTTTTTTGGGTACAGTTAGTTTCCTTGGTTTGGAATTTTCCCTCTAGTACCTTCTGTAGGGCTAGATTTCTGGATAGGTATTTTTTAAATCTGGTTTTGTCATGGAATATCTTGTTTCCTCTATTGATGGTGATTGAAAGCTTTACTGGGTATAGTGGTCTGGCCTTGCATCCATTGTCTCTTAGTGTCTGCAGCACATCTGTCCAGGAACTTCTGGCTTTCATGGTTTCCATTATGAAGTCAGGTATAATTCTGAGAGGTCTGTCTTTATGTGTTACTTGACTTTTTTCCTTTTTAATATTCTTTCTTTATTCTGTATGTTTTTCATTTTGATTGCTATATGGCAAGGGACTTTCTTTTTTTTTTTTTTTTGGTCTAGTCTATTTGGTGTTCTGTATGCTTCTTGTACCCTCATAGGAATATCCTTCTTTAGGTTGGGAAAGTTCTCTTCTATTTTTCTAATATATTTTTGTTGAATATATTTTCTGTGCCATTGAAATGGGGTTATTCTCCTTCTTCTATCCCTATTATTCTTAGGCTTGGTCTTTTCATGGTGTCCCAGATATCCGTGATGTTTTTGTTAAAATTTTTTTGGATTTATTGTTTTCTTTAACCAATGAATCTATTTCCTTTATAGAATATTCAACACCCGAGATTCTCTCTTCCATCTCTTGTATTCTGTTGTTTATGCTTACCTCTTTAGTTCCCATTCATTTACACAAAATTTCCATATCCAAAATTCCCCCAGTTTGTGTTTTCTTCATTGCCTCTGTTTCAGTCTTCAAGTCTTGAACTGTTTGAATGGGGTTCTTCACCTGTTTGATTGTTTTTTCTTGGTTTTCTTTGAGAGATTTATTGATTTTTCCAATAATTTTTGTCTTTTCCTCCATTTTTAATCGATTTTTATTGAGCTCTACAGCTTTCTCTGCTCCCCTCCTTGCTTTCCCCCTCCCCTTCAACCCTTTCTCAAGGTCCCCATGCTCCCAATTTACTCAGGAGATCTTGCCTTTTTCTACTACCCATGTAGATTAAATCCATGTATGTCTCTCTTAGAGTCTTCATTGTTGTCTAGGTTCTCTGGGATTGTGGTTTATGGGCTGGTTTTCTTTGCTTTGTGTTTAAAAACCACTTACGAGTGAGTAAATGTGATAATTGTCTTTCTGAGTCTGGGTTACCCCACTCAAAATGATGTTTTCTAGCTCCATGTATTTGCCTGCAAAATTCAAGATGTTGTTTTTTTTTCCCTGCTGTGTAGTTCTCCATTGTGTAAATATACCACTTTTTCCTTATCCATTCTTTGGTGGAGAGGCATTTAGGTTGTTTCCAGGTTCTGGCTATGACAAACAATGCTGCTATGAACATTGTTGAGCACATGTCCTTGAGGCACGATTGAGCATCCTTTGGCTATATACCCAAAAGTGGTATTACTGGGTCTTGAGGAAGGTTGTTTCCAAATTTTCAGAGAAATCACCACACTAACATCCAAAGGGGCTATACCAGCTTGCATTCCCACCAGCAATTCAGGAGTGTTCTCTTTACCCGACAACCTCTCCAGCATAAATTGTCATCAGTGTTTTTGTTCTTGGCCATTCTTACAGATGTAAGATGGAATCTCAGAGTTGTTTTGATTTGCATTTCTCTGATTACTAAGAATGTTGAACAAAATGATGGCCTATAGAATGGGAAAAGATTTTCCTCCGTTTTTTAAGGGAATTTTTTTATTTTCTCTTTAAAGGTCTCCATCATTCACATAAAGTTACATTTAAAATCATTTTCTTCTGCTTCTTCTGGGTAAAGATGATCAAGTCTTCCTGGTTTTTGACCACTGGGTTCTGGTGTTATCATGTTGCTTTTTAGGTTGTTGAATGAATTCTTGCATCGGTGCCTGCCCATCCCTTCTTCCAGTTGGTGCAGGCAGTGTCTTTGCCTGTTGGTCCTATCCTTGCAGTGGCTGTCTGTGGTTTTGGGAACTGTCCTTGGTCTGCTCTGTACTATTGCTGTCTGTGTCTCAGGGAGCCGCTGAGGTCTCTCTTGGTCTGCTTTCTTGGTTGGCTCTTTGTCCACTCTGTTCAGTAGCAGCTTGTGCTTCAGAGTTCCTCTTTTGGTCCTCTCTCTTGATTCTCTCTGTGTATTTGCAACCTGTGTTTCAGAGTACCTTGTAGATCATGGGGAATCAGGTTAGTATTGTACTCAGGAGACTCAGATATCAAAAATCTTTTGTACTTCATATTGTTTTGATTTTTTTAAAGATCTCTATAATAAGGAAACCCAATGATCCATTCCTGAACATATCTGATATTTTAGGGACCCATCTTTTTTGTTGTCCTTAAGAATGCACAGTTAATAAGACATATAGGACAAGTTCAATCTTCTTGAAGTTCTAGGCTCTGGCATCTCCTGGTTATTATTATTGTTGTTATTATTATTATTATTATTGTAAACAGCTCTAAGTTATCATTTGAAGCACCATGTGCACATTCCATGTAATTCTGTTATAATTATGCCTCAGTAATGATGAAAGTTGAAAAAAATAAGCCAGAGTTTTGTTGTGTAGCCCAGGCTGCCCTTAACTGCCCCCACCTCCTGTACTAGCATCCTGAGTATCTAAATATTGGGCTTGCAGGTAAACATCATCATGCCTCTCTAAAGTTGGGGACAATTTGAACTTCCATCAATATAACATTTTTGTCATATCTGAATTACAAAATGCAATAGATCAGCTAAATAAAAAAGAATGGAAAAGATTTATGTGAACTCATTTGGAAAGATGTATTTGATACACTGCTATGAACATAGTCATGCAGTTCTGAAAGCAGAAATCATTAACAGTGGACACTTTTATTTTATATCTGTCATTGTCATTTCAATGTTGTAAAACAAATGTGTTTTAATAAAAAGAGATACAGCTTCATGATTTACCATCACAAAAGCAATGCTAATATAATTATAAACTGAGAATATACATACTTTTAGGACAGAAAATGAATACCTTTATCAACACTACACCAGCTTTCTTCTTAGGTCCATTTGCTTTGAAAATCTTTTTCCAAACTTTTACTCTGAGGTCATATCTATCTTTAGGGTTGAGATGTTTCTTGTATTTAGCAGAAGGGTGGATCCTGCTTTTGTATCTATTCTGTTAGCTTGTGTCTTTTTATTGGGGAATCATGTCCATTGATATTGAGAGGTATTAATGACTAATGGTTGTTAATTTCTGTTATTTTGTTGTTGTTTTCTAGTAGTCTCTATAGGGCTAGGTTTCTGGATAGATAATGTTTAAATTTGATTTTGTCATAAAGCATCTTGCTTTCTCCATCTATGATTATTGAAAGTTTTGCTGGGTGTAATAGTCTGGGATAGGGTGATCTCTTAGCATCTGTAAGATGTTTATTCAGGACCTTCTAGATTTTAGGGTTTCAATTTAGAAGTCAGATGTGATTCTAATAGAAGGTCTGCCTTTATATGTTTCTTGTCTATTTCCTTTTCAGCTTTTAATATTCCTTCTTTGTTCATGGGACCTTAGTGTGAGGCCCAGTGTGACTTCCTGAGCTTAACTTGAGTTGGTGTGAAGCCTAGTGTAACTTTCTGAGCCTAGGTCGAGTTAGGATACCTGTCTTTGGCCATGACTTCCGCATGTGAGTGACACAGAGCATCCCAACCTAGACCCACCTCTGCCCAGCCACCTCTAGCATGGCACAATATTATCGGCCCTTGTTCCTTACTCTGCCTCAACCCATCCCAAGCTTCTCCACCCCAGTCACAACCCTATATAAGTTCTTGCCTGATACCATTACATGAGATCCTCCTTCAACAGACTCCCAACTCAGTGGGTGTATTTCTTCCAGGTGGCCGGGGGAAGGGCTGGGTTGCCCAATCCACTCAGCCCCAGGGAGAGTCCAGTGGGTCCAGCTTTGCCACCCCAAGCAGTGAGGGGACTTTTTTCTGGTCCAATCTATTAATCTATTTGGTGTTCTGTAAGCTTATTGTACCTTTATGGGTATGTCCTTCTTTAGATTGAGAAAATTTTCTTTTATGATTTTGTTGACTATTGAGCTGGAATTCTCCTTCTATCCCTATTATTCTTAGATTTGGTCTTTTCATAGTGTCCCAGATTTCCTGGATGTTTTGTGTTAGGAATATTTTAGACATAACATTTTCTTTGACAAATAAATCTGTTTCTTTTATCATATCTTCGATGTCTGAGGTTCACTTTTCCACCTCTTGTATTCTGTTGGTGATGTTTGCATCTGTAGTTCCTGTTGGCTTACCCAGATTTTCCATTTCCAGAATTTTTCTTTATTGTTTCTATTTATGTCCTTTAGGTCTTCAACAGTTTCCTTCAGCTGTTTGCTTTTTCCTTGGCTTTCTTGGCATTTGTTAGGGGAAATTTGTTATAATTTCCTCCAATTTTTTGTTTCCCTTTCCCTCAATTTCTTTAAGAGACTTTTCCTTTCCCTTTTAAGGACCTCTATCATGTTGATAAGGTTGTTTCTTTTCCCTTTATTTTATTTTACATACCAACTACAATTTCTCTCCCTCCTCTCCTTCAGTTCCCTCCCCCAACTTCCCATCTGCCCCAATCCACTCCTCCACTATCTCCATTCAGATGTGGACAAGGTCTCTTTAGGAATCAACAAAAAATGACATATCAAGGCTGACCAAGGCATCCCACCATAGGGAACAGATTCCAAAGAGCCAGCTCATTCATCAGGAAAAGGTCTTGGTCCCACTGCTAGGGGTCCCACAAAAGACCAAGTTATACAACTGTTACCCAGATGCAGAGGGCCTAGGTCAGTCGCATACTAGCTCCCTAGCTGTCTGTCCAGAGTTTCTGAGCTCCCACAAGCTCAGGTCAGCTTTCTATGTGGGTTTTCCCATCATGACCTTGTTCTTCCTCTCCTGCTCATATAATCCTCTTCGCTCTTTTCAACATTTAAAGGTCATTTTCTTGTGATTCAACTGTGTAGGAACATTCAGGTCATGCTGTCATAGGACAGCTGGGCTCTGGTGATGTCATACTACTTTTCTGATGTAGACTGTATTCTCACACTGATGTTTAGGTATCTGGGTTTGGGATGGTTATAGGTCGCAATATTAATTCCTGATTTTGTCTTTGTTAGATAGGTGTTTTGTTATTTGGTTTCTGTTTCCTCTCTGGCCTTCTGGCCTAAGTGGCCAGGGGTTATGGTGACTAGTGAGCCTTCAGGTCCAGTAGGTTGTCTTGACTAGGGTTTTAGTGGTCTTTGAGATATTTCGGGGGCCAACATTGTCTCTGCATTTCCAAGTACCTGTGTGGCCTCTGGGGTTTTAGATACCTACTTGGATTCTTGGATTCCTAGTATAGTGTGGCCTCAAGGGCAGCAGAAATATTCTGCAGGGGTTGTGGACTGAAATATGGAGTAGGGGAGGGGTTGGAGGCTGTTGAGCAGGCTTTAAGGAGTTTTAGTGGTTGGTGGTTGGTATATTTTCTTGGATCACTAGAACTGGCCTGGCCTTAGGTAAAGGGTAAAACAAAAGTCTTCTGCTGAAGTTATGAAATATGAAGCTCAGGGGAGAGGTTTCTGTTGGAGGCTGTTGGGTGAGCTTTAAGAAGTGTTAGTAATGTCCTATGTTCTTAAAGTAAATAATGTTGGCGGCTGTTGGGAGGCTTTAAGGAATGTTAGTGATGCCCTGTGTTCTTAAATTAAATAGTACCTTTATAAGAGCAAATGGGACTGCAGGTAGCACAGTAGCAGAGAGTTAACAAAGAAGAGGAAATGCTCACTGATTGAGATGAGGACATCCTGTCTCCCGGATATTATTCACTTTCCCCCGCTAATTTGATGCATCTTTCAAGACAACCATTTGCATGAGCTTCTAAACACTCTGAGAAATTAGCCTAATTCAGAGGCAGTGATGTATGTTGGTGCATGGAACTTTCTCCAGACTAGTGCTGGGAAGTGGGAGGGGATAATTGAGTCTCTCAGATCAGTACATTTCTTCCTGTGGATGCAGGATGGGGGTGAATTTGTCTCCAAATATACATGATTCATCGTTTATTGGAAAAACTGAAAAGTCTCCCTGAAAATGCAATAGAACATCAGTTCATTATGCTGCAGTTATTGGCATTGCAATCTGTTCCCAATGAATGCAATTACAAATCTATTTAGGAAGGCGTATGATTGGGAATTGTGTTTGCTTGCAGTTAACCTTTAGATACCTCAGTAGTGTTTGTAAATGAATACCCCCAAGCTCTTTGGATTCTGCTGACTTCTATATCCCAACACCTGACACAACGCCCAGAACATTTGGTAAGTTCTGCTAGTATTTACTGACATTGAAAATGGTCTCATTACGCGATATCTCTTGCATGTTTTCCCAGCTGACACCGAGTGTCTCAGTAATCAGTTACAGCTGTTTTTATGTGGCTAACTGTTATACATGTCCCCCGACCCCGGTAGCCTTGGTTCTTAGCTAGTGTCGGCATGACATGTACATTCACCATCTTACTTAAAGGGAAGATGTAACATTCGATGAAATTGAAAACAGAAAAAGAAGGGCTTCATTTGGCTTTCACTTCCTGCAAAAAAGGTGACCAAGAGAAAGCCATTTATAATGAATCTTCTCAAGAGGGTAATGCATGATAAAAAAAAAAAAGACACATTGAGTTTGTTTGGATGCTCACCTTCCTAGACCTGGATGGAGGGGGGTGGGGATCTTGGACTTCCCACAGGGCAGGGAACCCTGACTGCTCTTTGGGCTGGAGAGGGAGGGGGAAGAGGAGTGGGGGGATAAGGAGGGAATAGGAGGAGGTGGAAATTTAAATATCCAAGGTGGAAAAAATATATCCAAGAGATGCTCTATCATACTACAAAAGCATTTGTTCAACTATGTTCATAGCAGCATTGTTTGTAATAGCCAGAACCTGGAAACAACCTAGATGCCCCTCAATGGAAGAATGAATAAAGAAAGTGTGGAATATGTATGCATTAGAGTATTACTTAGCAGTAAAAAACAATGAATCTTGAATTTTGCATGCAAATGGATGGAAATAGAAAACAATATTCTGAGTGAGGTAACCCAGACCCAAAAAATGAATATGGTATGTACTCACTCATAAGTGGATTCTAGCCATAAATAAAGGACATTGAGCCTATAACCCGTGATCCTAAAGAAACTAAATAAGAAGGTGAACTCAAAGAAAAACATACAGTTATTTTCCTGGATATTGGAAGGAGACAAGATTGCCAGGCAAAAATTGGAAACTTTGGGGTGGGGATGGGGTGGAGGTAAGGGGAGATGGGGAGAAAAAAGTGAGAAGGGGAGAATGGGGAGAGCTTGGGGGAATGAAATGGTTGGGATGGATGAAGGGTAGATATGAAAGCAGGGAATTATTCTTAATTAATTATTCTTAATTAAGGGAGCCATTTTAGGGTTGGCAAGAGACTTGACTCTAGAGGTGTCCCCAGGTGTCCATGGAGATGTCCCCAGCTAGATCCTTGGGCAACTGAGGAGAGGGAGCCTGAAATGACCCTATCCTATAGCCATACTGATGAATATCTTGCATATCACCATATAACCTTCATATGGCGATGGATGAAGCTAGAGACAGAGACCCACATTGGAGCACTGGACTGAGCTCCCAAGGTCCAAATGAGGAGCAGAAGGAGGGAGAACATGAGCAAGGAAGTCAGGATCACGAGGGGTGCACCCACCCACTGAGATGGTGGGGCTGATCTATTGGGAGCTCATCAAAGCAAGCTGGACTGGGACTGATGGAGCATATGATCAAACCGGACTCTCTGAACGTGACTGACAAGGAGGGCTGGCTGAGAAGCCAAGGACAATGGCACTAGGTTTTGATCCTACTGCATGTACTGACTTTGTGGGAGCCTAGTCTGTTTGGATGCTCACCTTCCTAGACCTGGATGGAGGAGGGAGGACCTTGGACTTCCCACAGGGCAGGGAACCCTGACTGCTCTTTGGACTGGAGAGGGAGGGGGAGGGGGTAGGGGAGGGGGAAAGAAATGGGAGGAGGGGAGGAGGTGGAAAATTTTAAGTAAAAATAAATAATAAAAAAAATAGAAAAAAAGAATGTTGATGCATTTCCCTTTGGGTTACATGCTTTCTTCCATCAGTTGGAGTAAAATTTTCAGTATTTGCTTGTTTGTTTTGTTTTGTTATTCTTTCTGAAAGCAAGAAAAATATCTGGAAAATTTTAAATAAATTAATCAGAGGAACTCTTGTCAAATAAGCCTGTATATACAAGTGATATAGGAAATTATAAAGCACTTTAAAAAGTGAAAATAAAATAAAATAAAAGATAAAGGATTTCCATGGGAGACTGGAGCTAAAATGTGATCAAAAGTGAGTGACTACATTCAGATATCAAACAGTACAGTGATTCCTATCATGTCTTTGAAGGACTTACACATATATCTCACAAGAAGGCAGCATTTGAGTGGGGGGCACAGGGAAGGGGCTGTGTGGGATCAAGAGAGAAATATACCAGTGGGCTTCAAAGAAAAGAAAAGGTTTGTAGTGCTTCCTCTAGTATCTCTAGTCTAAGCAGCAGGATTGAAGGGGCCAATAGAACAGGGAGAAGGTGAAAAAAGAATTCATGATAAGCACCCACAGCAAGGCCCTAGGAGGACTTGAGTGGAGAAGGGGTGGGCCAGTTCAAGGCCGCAATAGGGAGAAAGGAAAGAGAAGCACCTTAGAATCAGAAATGGGGTTCAGGTTTTGTTTGAGACTGGAAACAAAATAAAGTCGCTGAAAAGGAGGTTTTAAAACTGAAGGGAATTGTATGTGGAGAACAACAGGGTTAGGAGACCAATGGCTCTGTCTGGAATGTCACCAAAGAGTGGAGAAGGCGAGCCAGCATGATGTACTAGAAGAAAGTGGAAGGGGAGATGAAATTATCCCCATCTGTATCCATGATGGATGAAGATTCTTTATTAAACTGCTTCAATGGACATTGTAGGTATCATTGTAGAGTCGATAAGGGAGCTAGAGGTGAGCAGACCCCCCCCCCCCACCCAGCAGCCTTGCTCACATGTGGATCCTTTCAGAATCTTTCCTCCAGCTGAGTGGTGGTCTAGCTGCCATTATGGTGTTTGTTCATTCCCTTCTTTCTGGATGGAAACTTGTGTACCCATTCTTGGACCGTACTTCAATAACCTTTTCCAGTAACGAAGGCCCTAGTCCTTGGGTGTGTGCAGAAGGAGAGCAAGCATCCCTGCACACTCACTCTGAGTTTCTTTTTTTTCAAGAAATAAAAGCAGTGAGTGGGTCAATAGGTGGACATTCCTCTGATCGGATACACTTTCATTTAGGTTAAAAGTAAGCACGGCTTGTGCTCAGACAAGAAAGCAAACATGGAGTGGTAAGGAAATCCTGGATTCAAACAGAAAAAAAAAAAACAGTGGGGTGCCTTGGGTGTTAGACACGAAAATCACAGTGACGTTTGGTATGTGCTTTTTATATCTTTTTTGCAAGCTTCGGGTGAATTTCCTATGGGGGACATTGTATCCATCTGACTGAAAGTTGCAGGGCTCCACCTTAGTATATAGAAAATTGTCTAAAATAATTTCAAATTCTCATTTGCTTTCAAAAATGAGTTGACCTAGAACAAAGTAAGAACAAAATATTGACAGATGAAAATGATAGTGGAAGGGATTTGACCGGATGCAATTAAAAGCACCCTCTGTAATAGCCTTCCATGGTAAGATTGTGGCAGGAGTAACAACATTTAAAACTTCTAAGTTCTGATAGTCTTCCTGTGGTCCCTGTTTCGGCAGCCTGTTCAAGAGGGCAATGTTCTGAAGCAAGGACCTTTAATTTACCAGCAACCATGCTCATAGCTACAAACCATCTTTCTGATAAATTATTTTTTTTATTGAAAGAAAAAAAAAAGAAATTCCCGCCTCCTCCCAGCCTCCAATTTCCCTCCCCCTCCTCCCGCTCTTCTCTTCCTCCCCCCACTTCTCTCCCCCTCCCTCTCCAGTCCGAAGAGCAGCCAGGGTTCCCTGCCCTGTGGAAAGTCCAATGTCCTCCCCCCTCCATCCAGGTCTAGGAAGGTGAACATCCATGCTGGCTAGGCTCCCACAAAGCCAGAACATGAAGTAGGATCAAAACCCCGTGCCATTGTCCTTGGCTTCTCATCAGCCCTCATTGTTCGCCATGTTCAGAGAGTCCGGTTTTATCCCATGCTTTTTCAGTCACAGTCCAGCTGGCCTTGGTGAGCTCCCAAAAGGACAGCCCCACTGTCTCAGTGGGTGGGTGCACCCCTCGTGGTCCTGACTTCCTTGCTCATGTTCTCCCTCCTTCTGCTCTTCATTGAGACCTTGGGAGCTCAGTCCGATGCTCCAGTGTTGGTGGGAATGCAAACTTGTGCAACCACTTTGGAAATCAGTGTTTCGGTTTCTCAGGAAATTCGGGATCAACCTACCCCTGGACCCAGCAATACCACTCTTGGGAATATACCCAAGAGATACCCTATCATATGACAAAAGCATTTGATCAACTATGTTCGTAGCAGCATTATTTGTTATAGCCAGAACCTGGAAACAACTTAGATGTCCTTCAATGGAAGAATGGATGAAGAAAGTGTGGAATATATACACATTAGAGTACTACTCAGTGGTAAAAAACAATGACTTCTCGAATTTTACATGCAAATGGATGGAAATAGAAAACACTATCCTGAGTGAGGTATCCCAGACCCAAAAAGAGGAACATGGGATGTACTCACTCATAATTGGTTTCTAGCCACAAATAATGGTCATTGAGTCTATAATCTGTGATCCTAAAGAAGCTAAATAAGAAGGTGAACCCAAAGAAAAACTTATAGTTGTTATCCGACAAATTCTTATCTTTCCATTCATGTTTCCATTCCTCTAGTCTGGGCACCTACATGTTATCTTTGCTTTTAATCTGCTTCTTTGGTCCATTGCCAGTGCAGTAACTAATGTGGTAGCAAACACAGCGCTGTTTGAAGATTCACTATTCATTCACTTGGAGAATGGATACGCAGTGGAAAGACACCTTGACTGTTCTCAAGGTTTGGAACAATATGAACACTATTGATGTAAACATCCATATTCAAGTTTTGATGTGGATGTAAGTTTTCAAGCACTTGGAGCAGTGGAATAGTTGCATCATATGATAAAATATATTTACTTTGAAAGGAAATAGGCAAGCTGTCTTTCAAAGTAGCTGTGTGATTTTGTATTTCTATCACTTGTAACTGGAAATTCTTGCGTTGAATGTCCTTGCCAGCACTTGATGTCAATTATTCAGACTTTGACAGTTCTAAGAGGTGTTTAATGGTATCTTGTTATTTGTAATTTCCTAATAAAATATGATGTTGAACATTTTTTGTATGTCTAATGTTTGTGTAGCTCCTTTCACCTATTTTTGAAGGTTTATTTATTGTTTATGTGCATACGTATCTGTGTGAGTGTATACTCATATGTACATATGTTAGGTGTCTGTACATGGGTTTAGAGGCCAAAAAAGGGGTCAGGTATTCTCCTCTGTCACTCTCTGCCTATTCCTTCGAGAAAGGGTCTTCCTGGAACTTGGAGTTTACATTTTCTATGCCAGGCCAGAAGTCAACAAACCTCAATACTCCTCCTGTCTCTGCCCGCATTAGAACTGGAGTTGCACAGTAGTGTATGCTGTAGATCCAGGTATACACTGGATGTACAGATTGTTTGTGGATGCTGGGATCTGAATTCTGTGGAGCAAGAAATTGTAACTTCTGGGCCGTCGTCTCTGCATCCCCTCTTCTGCACACATTTAAAGCAAATGTTTGTTGCTGATTGTTATGAGTCCTTAGTATGGTGTTTTATAGAGTAGAAGTTTTTAATTAAAATGACACCCAGAGTGTCAGTTGTTTCTTCCTGGAGTCATTAATTTGGTGTTGTATGTGAAAAGTTATTTTCACACCTCAGATGATGTAGACTTTCTCTTAAATCATCTTAGGCTTCTGGTCACATTGCCTTAGTAGTCAGGAAGCAGACAGCAGAACAGGAAGTAGGGGCAGGGGCAGACGTCAAACCTCAGGACTTATCCTCCTCATCCCAACTCGTTCTTCCCAAGACTTTACTCCCTACAGTTTCCACCACCTTCCCAAACAGCATCGCCATGTAGGGGCAAACTGCTCAAAACCATGTGCCTGAGAGTGCCTTTCACATCCAGAATACAAACCAAGTTAGCACAGAGCCTCAAATGGTGAAAGGGAGGGAGTGCATGAGTGTCCTGACCACTCTTTCTGTAAAGCTCCCAGGATTCAGCCTTGGGTCCTCCATCCTGACGACCTAATCTCATCCCATCCACCTTCTTTCCTCAACCCCTGTGTCTAAAGACCAGAGTCAGTTAAAATTCCCATCTTTGTAGTACTCACAACGGAGACTGAATTGAGCTTGTTCCTTTGGAGGGATCAGTCATACTCAAATCAGCACTGTGTCTAGATGTGTGTCTTTGTACAAGGATGTGCAAATCTTCCAATACTATTTGTTGAAAAAAATTGTTTTGTGTTGCTTTTATTGCATTTTCTCTTTTCTAAAGGGAATTTGACTCTATGCAGGTCTACTTTTCTTTTGTCTTTTTTTTTGTTAAACTGTTTATTACATTTCTTTAATATTACACAGCTGCGGTTTATAGTAAATCTAGAAATTATGTACAGTTTGTCTTCTGGCTTTGCCCTTTAGCAGTGTAAAATTGGCTATTTGTCTTCTCCGTATACTTAGAACAAATTTATTGATAGTCATAAAGTAAATAATTGAGACTTTACTTACTACTAATGAATTTACATATCAAATTAGGAAAAAGCGAGACATTGACAGTATTAAGTGTTCCTTTCGTTGAACATAGAATTCATCTTCATTTATTTAGTTAGTTGATATCTTTCAACAGAATTTAACCGATTTCCTCACAGAGACCTTTGTATGGTTTTTAAAGGCTTATTTTGCTGTTTAAATTTGTGTATTTGTGTCTATGTGGGTATATGCATATGTGCTCTGCCTATAAAGGGACAGAAAAAGGCATCAGATGTCCTGGGTCTGGAGTTATAGGGTAGACGTGAGCTGCTGTGTAAATACTGGGAACCAACTCAGGCTCTTAAGCTTTGTTTTGTTTTGCATTTATCTTTCTTGGTTTTTGATGGAGGAGTTACTTTCATTTAATAAAGAAACTGCCTTGGCCCATTTGATAGGCCAACCCTTAGGTGGGTGGAGTAAACAGAAGAGAATGCTGGGAGAAAGAAGCCGAGTCAGGCATTCGCCGTAATTCTCCCACCTGACACAGACACAGGTTAAGATCTTTCCTGGTAAGCCACACCTTGCGGGACCACCCACATTATTAGAAATGGGTTAGATCAGTATGTAAGAGCTAGCCAATAAGAGGCTGGAACTAATGGGCCAGGCAGTGTTTAAAGGAATACGGTTTCCGTGTAATTATTTCAGGTAAAGCTAGCCGGGTGGCAGGACACAGCCCCGCCATTCTAAAGCTAGCCATGTGGGCAGTCGGGTGCCAGGAATGTAGCCTGCCGCTCCATATCTTCAACAGGTTTTCTCTGGCTGTATCTGTTTTACTGTCTGATATAAGTTTGGGGAGCTCCTCAGTCATTACTGCTTTGAGCATTTCATTTGTGCTTTTCTCTCTTCTCCCCCTGATATTACCATTGTGCCACATCCTTTCTAATCCTGTAATTAATTTTTTTCCTCTGAGATATAGTGACATTTCATCTTTTCTTTAAAAGATACTGGCTCTAATTCAAGAATAAATAAATCATGTTTAGAGTTTGGTTAATATGTGTCTGAAAGAAGTGAATACAAGAAGGCTTTAAATATCATATTTTGGTAAGAAAAACAATTTTAAAAACTACAATGAGATGCCATCTGTGTACTTCATTTTTCTTCACTGACTTTCAAATACATTTTATAAGCATCATTAACTCCTCATTATAATTCCTTCTACAGCCAGCATCATAAAATATCTGTCATTGCTAGTCATTAAAATCCATTATCAAAGACCGTCCAATCATCTACCATTGCACTGCCTTGTGAGTAACTGTCAAGAAAACTCACAGAAAGTTCAAGAGAAAGGATTTAAACCAGAACTATTCTCTGTTGGAGGCAGAAAGTCACTGATGTACCTAACTAATTCTAAAGCAACATTTCTCACCAATTGTTGGTGTGGGGGATGATGTTTGCCAAAGTTGCCAGTCCTTGAATTGCTGAAGACTTTCATCCAATTCCTCTTGCAGCCCCTGGACAACAGGCTGTAGCAGGGAATGCAAATAAAGAGGCAGGAAATGATGTCAGGCTTGGATTCTAAATTGTCACTAGTTTTTTGAGACATTGCATGTTTTTCAGTCTTGATATTTAGAGCTATGAGAAAAATGTCCTTGTTTCCCAGATAAGGATGCTAGACCAGGGACTAAGTGCTGCAAGTCATTGAGTCTGTTACTTGACAATCCTGACCTAAAGCTTTTTAGTACTTTGAGTTTTGAGCAGGAATAATGTCTTAAGAAAATACATCTGATTTCAGCTACATGTTGTAGCTGCCTCAGCTGCCCAAGATACCATTGTGATGTAGCCAGCAGCTAGTCCCAGATATCGACTGATTCTTGAGGTCTACCCAGTTAGTCACCAATAATTTTTCCCCTTCTTTTGCTGAGAGTTCTTAGGGGAACAGTTGAACCCAGTCCTCAAAATGCCCAACAAGCACAAATATGAGTGCAATCTAAGAGGAAGTTTTTAACATCTGCATAAAGTACAGAGGTATCTCAGAAAGCAGTTCAACAGCCTGACTCCCATTTTTTTCCCATTGGCTTCTCCATTCTGCTATGATGACAGAACTGAACTGTCTGAGGACATCTGGGAAGATTCTGATGGCCTCTGCTCACAGATCTTTATCCCACCACAGTTAGAATGGTCCCTTACCTGGTACCTATGGTATTTCATCTTAATGATGCATCTCCTAATGCTTCTGTAACAATTAGAATTAAAGTTATTACTTTGATCTAGGCAAACCTGTTTATGTATGTATATGTGTGTGTACATATGCATGTATAGAGTGTGTTTATTGTGCTACATACAGGAGGAAACGAATCAACTGCTAAGATGAAGAACAGTGATTTTGGTAACTTGGTGGGGAATCTGAGATCACATTTGGGCCTCAGGATAGGCATATGGATTCTTTACTGATCTCTCTGAGTATGGCAGGTGCCAAGCATGTATATGTCTTTTCTAATGTCCAGAATCCTTGAAGTTGTCACTTTCCATGGCAGATAAACTTGTGTGTGAGAGTCTGTTAAGGATGTTGAGACAAAGAGATGGTTGTGGCTTCTTGCTTGTGTCCATTCAATCTTAATATAGGCATTTTCAAATGGAAAAGGCAGTGAGGATAAAATTGTTGCTACAAACATAGGAAATTCCAAATTTTCAACAGCCACTATAACAATAATCACCCAGTTTAAAACCTGCTCTAGAGATCAAAGCAACCCACTTTAGGAAATATGTATTTACCATCCAGCCAAACAATATCAGTTCTTTGCTGCTTCTAAAAGTCATCCAGTTGGCAGTGAGTTTACTCCAGTAAAAACAGGGACTGTAAACAAGTCAGCAGTCTCGCCAGGGTTAAATATGCTTCTACAAATGACACAAAACCCTTACATCCAATCCCAGAATCCCATGTTGCTACCTCTCAAACACAACACCAATGTTCTGTTCTACAGAGAATATGTTTAGCCACTTAATTCTATCACTTTGGTGAGCAATGAATTTAGGAATTTTTTTTCTGGATTCATATGTATCCCATAACCATTTTTATTATTTCGTTTTCTTTGTAGTGTTTTTGGATGTGTATCATTGCATCACAGTTTCAGTGTCTGCCCTAGGCACTACATAGATAACTTATTGAAGTCTACTGGGGCTGACATAATCACCAAAGGCAGAAATATTGTCTCTTTATATCCCTTTATCCTCTTGCAATAGCATAAATATTTTCTACCTGTACCCAGAAAATGTCAGATAGTGTTAGAAAGTTTTGCTTCAACCATGGAACACATTGTAATAAACTCCAGAGGAGAAGGATGTTGTTGTGTGTCCAGCCTGTTATGTTTGTTTTTCCTGATGTTGTGTCTGTCCTTCCTGATGAGGGTCTGTTCTTCCTGATGGTTCACGCTTCCCTCATGTAATTTTGCCTTCTCTTTCAAGAGCTTCCTTCAGCCATTCTTTTGGGGTAGATCTCCTGGGGACAAGCTCTATAATTTTCTCTCATCAAGATTATTTTGATTTCTCCTTTATTCTAGGATAATATTTTGTTGGATGTAGGATTCTGGGTTGGCAATTCTTTCAGCAGCTAAAGATGTGTCCCTCCCTTTCTTACCACCTGTGTGCCCAGGAGGCCTCAGCTGCTGGTCTGATTGCCCCCTCCCGTGCTGACGATGCATTGTTTTTCGCTTGTGGCTTCCAAGATACTTCCTTTGAATTTAGCTTTCAAAAATTGGACCACAGTGTGTCTCAGTGTGAAACTCTCTAGATTTATTCTGTTTAGGGTTCATTCAGTTTCTCGTCTGTATCGAGTTTGCCACATTTTAGAAAAATTTTTATGTCACTCTTTGACTATATTAGGCCCACTTTCTTTTCCTCTTTTTTGAGATTTAATATAACCTCTTATACCTTTGAGGCTCCCTTTAGTTATCTTTAATTTTTTCTCTCTGTATCTTAAAGTCCACTCAACCCTCATTGCCACTATTACTTTAAACCATATATTGAGTTTCTTATTTTTTTTGTTTCAAAATCTTCAGTTTCTCACCTTAACATCATTGAATTTTACTAGGCATTCTTTCAATATAAGCGTTTCCATAATTACCTGAAAAGTTACTGTGCTGATAGAATTATAATCTTTACCAGGTTATTCTCACACCTGTGACATATTGATACTGGCATGTTTATAGTTTGTTCTCACTCAGCTTGAGAACTTCCTAGCTATTGGTGTAAGTAATTTTCCATTTAAACTTGACATTTATGGTGTATGTAAATCTTCTTTGTTTTCATGTTGATCTTAAGGGTCTTTGGAATCATATACTGCTCTCCAGTTTACTATGTAGCTGAAGAGAAACTTAAACTCAAATCCTGCTGGCTCTACCTCCCAAGTGCTGGGATTGTAAGCACGACACCACAATGCCAAGTTAATGAAGTGCTAAGGATCAAACCAGAGCTTGTTGCCTTCTACAAACTAAGCTATAGCCCCAGCCTTGAATCTTACTTTCAATAATTACTATTTTTTTCATTGGTATGTCACTGTACATGGTATGTGGTAATGTGCTGTCTTAGGGTATTTTAAGTGTCTCACATGCTGACCTTATCCTTCCACACACTCCCTTTTCCAACTCCTCCTCCTGCCATTCCCCTTCATTTCCTTACACAGTTCATGTTATATGTGGATATTTGACTTTATGGTAGAAGGAGTGTCAATTTTATTTACAAGAGTGGCCACTGGTAAGAAAGCCATGCTCCTGTGGAAGACCACATCCAGGAATATATGAGCAGCATAAATGAAGGTAGGAAAAAGGAGTGGATCCAAGAAGAGTCGGGGAGGGTGTTAAGTACGATCAAAACATATTGTTTGAAACTCTTGAATAACTAACACAATTTTTGAAAAGGTAGATCATTTTCCCCAATGCCAACATGGCATTTTCAATTAATTGTCTGCTAAAAAAATTTAACTCACTCAGGAAAGGGCAGATATTGTTTTATGTAGAAAACAGTCACAGTTTTGTTTCTCATTTTTCTAAAAACTAAAAATGGAGCCTGGTGTGGTGGTTGAAAAGTTTTTACAGCCCAATAAACCCCTCTATCAATGCAATAATCCAAATCAGACTAAATCAAATCGAATTAGAAAACAGCCAGGTTTAATGGATGCCAGTGCTCCCGGGTGGCCTTCTAGGACCTCGGAGAAATGGGGAAGGAAGACTGGGAAATCACAGAGAGGGGAAAGAAAGACCAGGCAGACTACATGTTTGTTCTCTGGGGGGCAGTTTAAATAGCCTATAGGAGTGGTCTTGAGCCTCTCTGGGGAGGGCATCACTGTTTGGTGGGTTTTCTCAGAGGTGGAGTCTGGACTGAGGCAACTCCCAGGGGAGGGGGCTTGGAATGGAACTTTTCTCCCAAATATTCCAGACTCCTTGGATATATAGATGCCAGAGGCTAGAGTGAAGCCCCAACCCAAACATTCCAAACTCTTTAGGTATAAGGATGTCAGTGGCTGGGGTGATGCTTCCAACCAAACATTGCAGATTCTTTGGGTATAGGGGTGCTGGCTCAAGTCCATCTACTTCCTGTGGACATGGGGTGATGTGAGAGAAGTGAGAGTTGGGAGTTGGTGGGCTCATGTTCAGTAGGAGGTGTGACTGAACAGTTTACTGTCATCCTGGAGACCTCGAGCATCTGTTCCTTGATGGAGGCAAGAAGGCAGGTGGCTAGGAGAAAAAAATAGATTGTTATTATTGGCCCTAAGAATGGGGCTAGCCATGGGAAGGGCCATTAGCTGCCAGAAAGAATGGGATAGAGAAGTGCCCTGGTTGTACAGGAGAGGCACAGGTGAATGAGTGAGACATGAGAGCAGATATGCCCTTTCGGTTGTTAGGTAGGTGTTCATTTGAGCCTGGAGAGGTGGTGCCAATGGTGAATGAAGTTTTAGGAGCTGGTGCAGGTGTTGGCATTGTCTAGAAGGCCCTCTGTAAGTTGGTATTGGCCCAGACAGCAGGAGTGACCTGTAAAGTATGCTTGAAAATGGGTGGGGTTAAAATAGACTCTGGAGACTGTTGGTTTTTACCAGACCTGATTTTTGATACAGCAGTAGAATTTATTTATTTATTTTTTTGGAACCTGTAGGTATCTGTAAGGCAACTGGAACAGATTTACATATTGGTGTCATAGCAAAAGGGTATGGCTTTAGATTAAAAGGCATGAACGTTTTAGAAGACAATTAAAGGGAACTGGGAACTCTGGATTCCTGAAGATACTTCTGAAACCTGTTAATACTGGACTATGAAGCCTGTGAAAGAGGCTTCTGTTTGTATTTTTTTAACCAGTACTTTACGTCATCAAATGCCATTAGAAAGATCTGAGAGGGATAAATGAGCAGAAATGAGACACCTTTTTTAGCTCTGCAGACAATCCCAAGTCTCTCTGTGGTCTTTGATGAACTAAGAAATGGACTTGCCTATTTAGCTTCTGAGCCCAGGAGGCCCAAAGATTTTCTTGTGAGGGGAGGATTTAGTCTACTGGTCTTGGCAGGATGAGACAATTGATCCCCCTGTGTAATGTCCAGGAAACTGATGAGGTGGAAGACTGCTTTTTGCTGTGTGGGTGGCTTTGCCATACCCCAAGGCAAGCCTCTAGGCAGAAGGTCCTCTGCAACCATGTGTCTTCTTGGAAGAGCTACAGGATGCTGCAGGAACTGACATCTCTCTCATAAGAAGCTCTTTTGTTAAATGCCATACTCCCAGATCTGTAAAGGTACTTGAGAATCAGGGTAGCATTACCTGTCAGGAATATCTAAATTAGACATATAAGTTAAATTTAGGCATATAGTTTACCCAATTAGTTACAACCTACCAATGTCAGTAGAGTCAAGAAGATTAGAAGAAATATTTTAGTAATTCAAAGAATTTTGGAGGCAGAATGTCTTCTTGATAGGTCCAGCACATGTGGGTACTCTTACCAAAGATGGTGTTGAGGTCAAAAAGGCAGCTACCCATGTGTTTGTATTTTTTCAGAGCCATTGTAATTTGGAGATACAAGTTTTACAGATTTTAAAACAAGCACACATAACACACAGACATAAGACAAGCACACTGTGGCCACATTATTTATACATATATATTAACAGACAGAGGAACAAAACTCTTTTTTAGGAACCTGTGTCAGCTGACCAACTTAAAAATCTTGGTGAAGGCGTCAGAAGTCAGAGAAGCACACAGGTGGTCCCATTAAGGACCAGATTAGCAGATGCTGTAAGGGAGAACAGAAACATAAAACAGAACACCTATGCAGTTTTAGAGTGGAAGGATAGGAGTAAAAGGATCCAGATCCATTGTAGGGAGAATCTCAGCATGACCAGATTAATGCCAGGAATGCAGACAAACAATAAACAGCTAGAAAAGGTGGGAGGGGTTGGGGAGGGGTAATGGAAGTGGGAGCATAGCAACTAGAAACCATGGGCATATTGGGGGCATATGTTTGTTTTACATCGGCAAAATTTTTTAGTCATTAAGGGATGTACGGTGTCAGATAGCCTCGATTTAAAAGGTTTTTTTTTTTGTAAAAAGCAGCCCAAGGGCATTAGAGGATGTGGCTTTGAATTGTAGGTGCCCATCTAGCAAGTCTATGTCAAGACTCAGGTCTCAAAGCCTCACACAATGCATCTACTGTGATGGACTTTTGAGTCAAAACAGAGAGATATGGGAAATTCCTTGGAAGGATGTCTCCTCTCGAAGGAACCCAACAGGGGCAAGGCAGTTCCTCCCCCACCCCGGAGCAAGGCAGGTCCTTGTCTGGTGAGATCAGGTCAGGACCTAGGTCCTAGGGCCAGTGACTTGGAAAAGGGGAATTTACCCAGAGGAAACCAATATTAACCTGGTGGAGAGCAGGTGCAGGAGAGAAGGGTGTTTTCCAACACACCTGGGCCAGTGAGATAAAAAGCCCCCTCAGTGGAACCTCCAGATGAAAAGTTTTTTTTTACATCCTAGCAAACCTCTCAGTGCAATAATCCAAATCAGACCAAATCAAATCGAATTAGAAAAAGCCCAGGTTTAATGGATGCCAGCGCTCCCGGGTGGCTGGGGAAGGGAGACCTGAAAACCTTGGAGAAAGGAAAGGAAGACCAGGAAGGCCATGTGTTTTTCTCTGGGGGGCAGTTTAAATAGCCTGTGGGAGTGGTCTTGAGCCTCTCTGGGGAGGGATCACTGTTTGCCCAGCTTTCTCGGATATGGAGTCTAGACTGTGTCAATTTCCAGGAGAGGGAGCTTGGGATGGAACTTTCCACCCAAACATTATATGGATGCCATATGGGCTTAGGTGAAAGCCTTAACCCAAATAGTGGTACAGCATATAATTCTGACACTCTGGAGGCAAAGACAGAAAGTTTACAAATTTGAGGCCAGCATGAGCTACATAAGGCAGACCTTTTATCAAGAAGACAAGTTCATAACTGAATGGTAGACTGTTGTTTTAGCACGTACTAGAGCCTGAATTTAACCCCTAGCACCCTAGAGGGGGAAAAAGACTTTGATTTTTCTATCAATCCATTTGTGAGTGTTAAGCACTTTCTGATTCCTAAACCCTGAGAAGAACCAAAAACGGATTCTTAAATGAAGGACACTGAAAATAGCCATGTTTTTACTTTTACAAAAGGTTATATAAGAAATTCTTTCTATGGTCAAGGACAAAGAATCAAAGTTCAAAGGAGGCATTTGTCTTGGAGAAACTTGCAGCCAGATGTTTTGATGACTCAGCATGTCTTCTGTTATAGGTGGCACTGGAGCAAGGAATGGAGGTCATGGAGAAAAAGATGATCCCTGTCTGAAGATTATCTGTTAGGTTAAGTCCTTCTTCATTGGACCTTGCAGATTTTGTGGAGAATGTAAGAAATCTAAGAATGAGATTAAGTTATTAGTTGACAATTTAAAAGGGTAAATGGGTACAGGAGCAGAACACTCTTGATTTCAATACCTACTTTTTCTTTAAAGTCCTGTGTTTTAGTTAAGCACAACAGTGGATTTAATTGTGATGCTTCCCTATATGAATGTAATATACTTTGAATATAATAACTAAGTGTTACCCTCTCATGCCTCCTCATCTCCCCTCATCTTCCTCCTTTTTTGTCATTTTAATAGTCCCATTTTTATTGATTAAATTAGTTCTTTAATAGTTTCATAAAAGTATAGAATCAATTCTTGTTACTTTCTCCCAAACCCTGTCTTATTTACCCTTTTCCTTACAAGTGTCCTCTCCCACTTCACATTCCTGCCTTTTTGTTTTATTTTGCAACCTGCTGATTCTAACCACGGTTGTCTGTGGGGCCATGGCTTTGGAACTATCCATGGGAGTCTGGTGGGCTTGCCATTAGGTACACAGTGAGGACAGTGAATATATCCTCACACACTTCTCCATGATCTATGTCTGGGTATTGACAAGCCCAGTCTTATACAGTGCCAGTGCAGGCAACCACTGCTGCTGTTTGCGATGACTACATTGTGTCCTGAAGATAACATTTCTATCTTTTCTACCTATCTTCTATTCTTATATTTCTTTTCCATAGGAATTGCTGAGCTTGGGTAGGGTGTTTAGGTCTGAGAATTCAGCCATCACTAATTCACAGCACCCTGAGCAGCCATGAGATTGCATTGACTGCTATCTATTGCAAAGAGAGATTCCTCTGATGAAGGCTGCCAGCAGCATTTGTTTATGAGTATACAAAATTGTTTAGAAAGAAGTCTGGTGCCATGTCTGTTTGTGAAATAACAAGTCCTTTCTTAGGTCTTCCTGGCCATGACTTGTGTTTGTTTGTTCATTGGATTCACAGTATCAGGCATGTATTCTCTCTTGTGAAGCAGGCCCCAAACCCAACCTGAAAGTGATTAGTTACCTTCAATAACAGCTATGGCACTATTGTACCAGTGCACACATCTTGGTTGGTGGGTTGGCATTGTAGTTTGTAGGGTTCACAACTGGGCAAGGTCATTCATGCCCTTCTCCTCCAACAACCTTCACATTCAACACCACAAAGAGCAATATGATACCAATGAAAACTAGTGACTCTAAAATAAAACACCCCAATACAGATGAAGCAGAAGAAAATTACCTATAAAATACCTTTAGGAGAATGTTTGAGGCCCTTACAAAGAAAATAAAAAATTCTCTTAAAGAAATAAAGAAAAGGACAAACAAAAATTGGAAGAAATTAGATAATATCTTACAGAAAAGAAAAAGCAATCAAACAGGTTGAAGAAATGATTCAAGACTTGAAAAAAAATACAGACAATAAAGAAAACACAAACTGAAGAAATTCTCATTTCTTGAAATGGAAAATATGGAAAAATGATCAGGTACCACAATGCAACATAAAATGCAGACTACAAGAGATGGAAGAGAGACTCTCAAGCACTGAAAATACAATAGAGGAAATAGAATCATCAGTCAAAGAAAATGTTAAATCTAACAAAAACTTAGGACAAAATATCCAGGAAACAAGGGGCATTATGAAAAGACCAAATGTAAAAATAGGTATAGAAGGAGAAGTCCAACTCAAAAGCACATATAATATATTCAACAAAATCATTGAAGAAAACTTTCTCAACCTAAAGGATATGCACATAAAGATACAAGCTTACAGAACATCAAATAGACTGAACCAAAAATAGTCCCCTCACCACATAATAATCAAAACACTAAACATACAGAATAAAGAAAGAATATTAAGAACTGTAACAAAAAAGGCCAAGTAACATAAACACAGACCTATCAGAATTACACCTGTCTTCTCAATGGACCACATACTAGGTAACAAAGAAAACCTGAACAGATTTAAAAAAATGGAATTATCCCATGTATATTATTGGATTACTATGGCTTTAAATTAGAATTCAGCAGCAATACTAATTTCAGAAAGCCCATAAACAAATGGAAATTAAACAATGACCTGTATCACCAATGAGCCAAGGAAAAAAATAAAGAAATTAAAGATTTACTAAAATTCAATGAAAACAGCCACATAGTACACCCAAACTTATGGGACACAATAAAGGCAGTGTTAAGAGGAAAGTTCATAACAGTAAATACCTACATAAAGAAGGTGGAAAAAATCCCACACTAGTGAATTAACAGAACATTTGAAAATTTTAAAACAAAAATAAGCAAACTCACCCAAGAGAACTAGACTGTAGGAAATAATCAAATTGAGAGCTGAAATCAACAAAATAGAAACAAAAACAATATAAAGAATCAATGAGACAAAGAGTTGATTCTTTGAGAAAATCAACAAAATAGATAAAACTTTATCCAAACTAAGCAAAAAGCAGAGAGAGAATATCCAAATTAACAAAATCAGAAATGAAAAGGGGGACATAACAACAGACATGGAGGATATACAAAGGATCATCAGGTCATATTTTGAAAACCTGTACTTCACAAAATTGGAAAACTTAAAGGAAATGGACAATTTTCTGGATAAATACCACTTACCAAAATTAAATCAAGACCAGATAAGTAAATCAAACAGGCAGAACTGCTGAAGAAATAGAAACAGTCATCAAGAGTCTGCCAAGAAAAACCCAAGACCAGATAGTTTCAGCACAGAATTCTACAAGATTTTCAAAGAAAAACATAACCAGTACTTCTTAAATTGTTCCACACAGTAGAAACAGAAGTTGTTGAAATAGGAGCGGCGGGTTATGTTCCTGGCACCCGGCCGCCCGCACAGCTAGCTTTATACCCGAAATAATTACACAGAAACTGTATTCTTTTAAACACTGCCTGGCCCATTAGTTCCAGCCTCTTATTGGCTAGCTCTTACAGATTGATCTAACCCATTTCTAATAATCTGTGTATCCCATGAGGTGACTTACCAGGGAAAATCTTAACCTGCATCTGTCTGGAGTGGGAGAATCATGGCAACTCACTGACTCAGCTTCTTTCTCCCAGCTTTCTGTTCTGTCTACTCTGCCTACCAAATTTTCTGTCCTATCAGAGGCCAAGCAGTTTCTTTATTACTTAACCAATGAAACAACAGATAGAAAGATGACCCTCCTCCATCATTTCCCCTTTTCCTGTTTAAACAAAAAAGAAAGGCTTTAACTTTAACATAGTAAAATTACATATAGCAAGACAGTTATTAAGCAAGAATCATAGTTACAATATTTATATCTATTTTATCTTTATCATAATAATGGAAAACTATAACTATAACTATCCATTTTTTAACTCCATCAAAGACTCCAGAAGGATATAATATTACCTAAGCAAACAAGAAATCCAAAACTATAGAAATGACGGAGACATCTCGCTGTCTGGACAGTCACCCAAAGTTCCTCTGTACCGTTGGGGCATCCATCTTCGGCCTACAGGCCCATAGTATCCAGCAGACATTTCCATGAAGCAGGAAATTCAAAGACAGTTCAGTGTCCTGCAGAATGTCTCGCAGACTCTTTCATGAGTCAGGAACTCCAAAAGACCATCTCACCTTTAGGCAAGTTCAGCAGTCCTCTTTCTGTGGGTTCTCTGTGTCCAGTTTATGCAATAGCCCAGGCAAGAGCAGTTTCTTGCCCAAATGGCTATCAAACTCCATAAGGATACTCTTCGATGCCCATCCTCCTCTCAAAGTAGCTGGGCCTGCCAGGAGCAGACGTGTCTCATTGTCACGAAAAGTCCTAAGTTATTAAAACATTTAAAATGCCATATTCTGCAGTCTTTGAAAGATATGAAGAATGTCTATCTAACTGAAATATATCTCTATATATCTAGAAAATCTAACTAACATGACTACAAGCTTGACTATTATTGATGATTATCCATTAGCAACCTATATTTCCTAATTATACATTACATTTTAAAAATGAACTACACAATCACAATACCTTAATCAAGATTAGAAATATGCATATACATATAACAAAAATGACCTTAAAATCCATACCAATGTAAATTATTCATATCTATATCATTTCCCCTTTTAAATGTAAAAGAACATTTATAAACAATATTTTGGGAACATGGGCGCAGTTTTTTCCTCCAAACTGCTTTTTGTTGAATGGGGGCATTGTTAATTAGGTTTTTTATGGTATAACCTGTGTGCCAGGGCTATCTCAGTTGGCAGTTGAGTGAAGTAATTTTTTGAGGGTGTTTACAGCAAACCTTTTAGGAGGGCGTGGTCTATCATACCATATTGGGATAAACACAATCCACAGGGTCTGGTCTTCTGTGAAAACAAAAGAAGACCCGCTCCAAAGCATCATATCCTTAGACCCAAATTTTGAAATCGTAATACCCTTATGATATCCGTTCTGGTTCCATTTGGCAGTCCATATAATGAAATGTCTCTTTGTACTTAGCTCCTTTACAGTCAAAAATTTTAAAGAAAACACAATGTGCATAATCCAGACTCTCTGTGAATTTTTTATTTTTACGTGGCTTATTTTTTTATTTTATTAATCTCTTAACTATTTGTACTCTGTCTCTTTAAAGACTTTACCCCTTTTTTAAGACATTTACTTTATTTTTTATATTTTTATTTTTCTCTCTCCCAAGTCTACGTACATTCATCTAACAGTGTCTGAATCTGTTTCATTGCGAATCTGTAGTTTTTTTTTTTACTATCCAGGAGCATTTTTTAAAATGTTAAGCACTTCTTAAAAGCTTAAGTTGTACCATGTACAGGTAATACGGTACCGCTTGTATCCTGCCCAGTCTAAACTTTAACTGTGCTGTTGTCACAGTAATTGCAGTAGTTCCTTCTTGAGACCAGCTCACTTCAGCAAGGCGGAGCTGAGCCACTCTTGCCTCAGAGCCATTTGGTGCCCCTGAGCCATATACAGTTCCAGGCACACAGCAGTCCACATTGCCATCAAGCAAGCCGTAGCACTTTACTCCTAATACTCTTGCAGGAGCCAGACAGAGATCGTAATGGCGGCACAGCCCAGAAAGCTGGCATTTTAAAACGGCCAGTTTTTTCCTGCTGCTGAGTCAGGACAATTTTTCTTTGCAGCACACCACCCACAAACAGCAAAAAGTTGCATTAAACTCTCTTTTCCTTATTTTTAAGCCTTTTCAGGTTTTTAAGTGGATTTAGTCCATCATGTCTGGGCGCCACTCTGTAGCAGTGGGAGCGGTGGGGCTGCGTCCCACCACCCAACTGCCCGCACTGCTAGCTTTATACCCGGAATAATTACACGGAAACTGTATTCTTTTAAAAACTGCCTGGCCCATTAGTTCCAGCCTCTTATTGGCTAGCTCTTACAGATTGATCTAACCCATTTCTAATAATCTGTGTATCCCATGAGGTGGCTTACCAGGGAAGATCTTAACCTGCGTCTGTCTGGAGTGGGAGAATCATGGCAACTCACTGACTCAGCTTCTTTCTCCCAGCTTTCTGTTCTGTCTACTCTGCCTACCTAATTTTCTGTCCTATCAGAGGCCAAGCAGTTTCTTTATTACTTAACCAATGAAACAACAGATAGAAAGATGACCCTCCTCCATCAAGAAGTAACACTGCCAAACTCTTTTTACAAGGCTACAATTACCCTGATGCCCAAACCACACAAAGACATTACTAAGAATGAGAACTACAGATGAATCTCACTCATGAACATTGATACAAAAATATTCAATAAGCTACTGAAAAACTAAATCCAAGAATACATTAAAAAAATCATTCATCATGATAGAGTAGGCTTCATCCCAGAGATGCAGGGATGGTTCGACATACAGAAATCTATCAATGTAATCCACCATATAAATAAACTGAAAGAAAAAAAAACACATGATGATCTCATTAGATCCATTCTTCACAGACCTTGAAAGAATAATACTCAATGTCATATGGAAAAGCAAGCAAGCAAGCAAACAAACAAACAAAAAAACCAAGGATGGCCCAAATAATCCTGTACATTAAAGGAACTTCTAGAGGCATCACAATCCCAGACTTCAAACTCTACTACAAAGCTATAGTACTGAAAACAGTCTGGTATCGGTATAAAAACAGACAGGAAAACCAATGAAACTGAATCAAAGACCCAGATATCAATCCTCATACCCACAAACAACCTGATTTTTTGATAATGAAGGAAAAAATATAAAATGGAAAAAAAGGAAAGCATATTCAACAAATAGGGCTGGCCTAACTGGATATCAATATGTAGAATGAAAATAGATCCTTATTTGTTGCCATATCCAAAACTCAAGTCCAAATTGATCAAAGACCTCAATATAAAACCAACCACACTGAACCTCATAGAAGACAAAGTGGGAAATAAACTTGAACACATTGGCACAGAAGACTACTTCCTAAGTATAACCACAGTGGCACAGACACTGTGAGCAACAATTAATAAATAGAACCTCCTGAAACTGAGAAGATTCTGTAAAGCAAGAGACACAGTCAACAAAACAAAACGACAGCCTACAGAATTGGAAAAGATCTTCACCAACTTCATATTGGACAGAGGACTGATCTCCACAATATACAAATAACTCAAGAAATTGGTCATCAAAAAAATCACAAATAATTCAATAAAAATGGAATGCAGACCTAAACAGAGAACTCTCAACAGTGGAATCTAAAACGGCTGAAAGACACTTAAGGGAATGTTCAAAATCCTTAGCCATCAGAGAAATACAAATCATAACAACTCTTAGATTTCATCTTAGAACTGTAAGAATGACCAAGATGAAAACACTGATGACAGCTTATGCTGGAGAGGATGTAGGATAAAGGAAACACTCCTCCATTGCTGGTAAATATCAGTATGGTGATTTTCCGAAAATTAGGAAATAACCTACCTCAAGACCAGCAATATCACTTTTGGTTATATACCCAAAGGATGCTCAATCATACTACAAGGATATATGTTTAACTATGTTCATAGCAGCATTGTTTGTTATAGCCAGAACCTGGAAACAACCTAAATACCCCTTGGTCAAAAAAATGGATAAAGAAAATGTGGTACATTTACACAATGAAATACTACACAGCAGAAAAAATTAATGGCATCTTGAAATTTACGGGTAAATGAATAGATCTAGAAAACATTATATTGAGTGAGGTAACCCAGACCCAGAAAGACAAATACAATATGTACTCATTCATAAGTGGCTTTTAGACATAAAGCAAAGAAAAACCAGTCTACTATTCACAATCCCAGAGAATCTAGAAAACAAAGAGGACTGTAAGAGAGACATTCATGAATCTAAATAGAAAGGAGAAAAAGGCAAGCCCTCCTGAGTAAATTGGGAGTGTAAGGGTCACGGAAGAGGATAGAAGAAGAGGGATGAGGAAGGGAGTGGAATGGAGAAAAATATGTAGCTCAATAAAAACAATAAAGAAACCTAAAGAAAAGAAAAAAGGTTAAAAAAAGAATACTTTCTCTCTAGATAGTGGCAGAACATGCCTTTAATAAGCACTTTGAAGACAGATGTGGGAGGGAGGATCTCTGTGAGTTCAAGGCTAATATGGTCTATAGAGCTAGATCCAGGATATTCATGCTGATACAGAGTGAAATTCTATCTCAAAAAACCAAAATGAGAACAAAGCAAACAAAAATATCAGTAGCTCTAGGATTAGTATTAAGTAGCCATGACATGTATCTCTCTTCTAAATTCTTTTACAAACTTACAGATATTTAATTAGCTTACAAAGTAGTAAGTTTCCATGTGACTTTTTCATATAATGTTCATTTTGGCTAATGCCCCTTGTGTGTTCCTTCAGCTACTTAGCCTCCCATACACTTGCTTCAGCCTCTCCAACTCCATCTTTCTCCCTCTGAATATCATGACACCCATGTATATTTGCCCCTCCTCCACTAGGTATTCTGCCTTGGGACTCTCGTAGTCGGCTTCTCAGATATTCCACGGTAAACACACAAATTTAAAGGCTCAAAGTTTGGATCTACACATGAGAGAAAGCATACAGTATTTGTCTTTCTGGACATAGGTTACGATATTCAGCATATTTTTGCAGTTCTATCAATTTTCTAAGAATTTCATTTATCCTTACAGTTGAATAAATTCCATTGTGTACATATGTGCACATTTTTATTGTGCATTTTTAATCTGAGCTGATTCCAGTTCCTAAATATTTGAATTGAGCATATCCCAATATGTGCATCCTTACTAACATTTGATTTCCTGTTTTCTTGATGAGAGTTATTCTGACTGGGATGATGTGGAATAGCAATTGATTTGTGTTTTTTTTTCAGATGACAGAAGGTGTTGAAAACTTTTTCACCAATTTATTCGTCATTTATGCGTCTTCCTTTGAGAATTCTCTTTCAAGTTCATTTGCCCATTAATTGATTATATTTCTAGTGCTTATTTTTTTAATTCTTCATGTAATCTTGATATTAATCTGTCAGGTAAGAGGCCCAAAATTTTTCCTTGATTCTATAGCCTGTCTCTTCACTCTGTTAAAATTGCTTCCTTTGATGTGCAGAAACTTCAGTTTGATGCAATCCCATTTGCTCATACTTACAGTTATGTCTTGAGCTATTAGAGTCAGTATTTAGAAAGTCCTGGCTTATGCCTATATCCTGGAGTACTTCCCTTCTTTTCCTCCAGTAGTTTTGCTGTTTCAGGTTAACACTGTATCTTTCATCTGTTTTGATTTGATTTTTGTGCAAGATGAGAGACAGGCATCTGGTTTTCATCTTCTCGATGTGTTTATCACACAGCACCTTCTTATATGTTTGAGGTTGCATCTAAAGACTTTTCACTTGCATAACTATGACAGAGTAGAATATAGCCAGGCTGAATGAGATACATAGAGAGAGTAGGCAGAGCCAAGGAGAAGCCAGGTAGCTGTTGAAGGAGAAGGATGCTGGAACTTTACTGGTAGGCTAAGCCTTTATACACAGCTCAATAGAAATGTGTTAATTTAAGATGTAAGAGCTAGTTAGCTAGGAATATGCTTGAGTCATTGGCCAAACAGTGCTGCAATTAATATAGTTTCTATGTGATTATTATTATGGGTCTAGGTGGTGGGGAAATAACCAAGCAGTCACCTTTTACAGGAAGCATAGCTAGATAGAATCTTCAAAAGCATCTTTTCTTCTACTGACCCACTTCCTCCAGCTAGGCAGCACATCCTAAAGTTTCCACCACTCCGATAGTGCCACCAGCTGGGGCCCCAAGCGTTCAATATTTGACTCTGTAGACTGCACTTATATTAAAACCATATTGTATGATAGCTAACAGAACCTTAAGAGGCAGATAAACTTGCTTCTCAAATGGGCAAACTACTCCATCTTTTCACTGGCTGTAAGCAACAGTCTGTAGCTTTTTTTTTTTTTAACAAATTACCTTCAAAAACCCATGGAAATATTGTGATAGCTTTTGTTACTGTGTTAAAAGAAAGTAGGTTGTGATTCATTAATTTATTTATTTCATTTTTTAATTATTTTTATTGAGCTATACATTTTTCTCTGCTCCCCTCCCTACCTCTCCTTTCCACTTCAACCCTCCCCCAAGGTTCTCATGCTTCCAATTTACTCAGGAAAGCATGTCTTTTTCTATTTCCCATGTAGATTAGACTATGTATGTTTCTCTTAGGGTCCTCCTTGTTGTTTATTTATTTCATTTTTAGTGAGATTTGAGCACTTTAGAAAGCTTGAGGCTCCCAGAAGCTTAGGGGCATGTCTGCTTGGTGATTGATTCCAAAACATGTAAGTAGAAGCCCTCTAGTGGAAGCTTCCAGAATCAGTCATAATGACAGCAATGAGGGATTTCTGAAAACGCCATATTTAAGTATGGAATGCAGCTGAGGGCTTAAGAACAAGCTGGATTGAATATCTTTATTATTAATACTTACCTGCTATATAGCTTGTGTCATTATTTCTTTAAGTTTTCACCAGTTGACCAGGAAACAACCGTTATTATTCTCTACAGATCTCAAGTGGACCAAAGATGGTGTTCTCTCTTTGGCAGGTGTCTTATTTCCTTTTCATCTAAAGTCACCTCTGATCATTATGTTAGCTCACAATCACTGGATGTCACAGGATATTTTTGCTGTTGTTTTTCTTTCTTTTTTTTTTTTAAACACCACTTGGCCCATTTCTATCTAGCCTCTTCTAGGCTAGCTCTCGCACCTGGACTAGCCCATTTCTAATAATCTGCTGTAGCCCACGAGCTGGCTTACCAGGAATGATCTTAACCTGCGTCTGCCTGGAGTGGGAGAATCATGGTTTCTCTGTGAACCAGTGCTGGCTGTCCTGGAGCTCACTTTGTAGAGCAGGATTGCTGGATATTTTTAATTTCATGACTGAGAGTGAATCCTGACTGTGTTTCTGGGATTTTTGAGCCTGTTTTCACATTGGGGTGGGAGGTAAACCGTCAACGACTGTGATGAATGAAGAACTGGGAAGAGCCCATTTTCGGAGCAGTTTATTCAGAGGTCCCTTGTGGAAAGAGACCTAAACTTCATGTTCAGAAGTTAGAAAGACTTTGGGTCAATTTATCTACCCCAATTTCAGCTGCTTTGAAACTTAGAGGTGTCATCTACATAGAAAAAAAATACCAGTTGAATAATTCTGGTTATGCCACAGAAGCACTCCCATTTTGGTTAAATGGTGATAATTTGCTGAGACCACAAAAATTAGCATTCCTTTTACTAAAGTTAGTTATTTTCCCAGATTCCTGCCCCAGCCACACCCCTGACCTCTGGTAATGGCTGGTCACAAAGTTGCTCTTTGATATGCTTCTCCTCTCCAAATCTCCACTTCTCTAACTTCTGCTGGCTTATACATGAATAGTGAGCTCCCTGGTCTCTTGATCTAGAGACCTATCTTCCAAAGTCTTTTTTCTTGAATTGGACATGTTCTGTTGCTGAAGTTGCTCCTTTCCTTGTCTGTCTTTCCTTTAGCCAATCTGAAAACTGGGGTGCCGCTCCAAACATTTTCTCACAGCTCCTTGGCTTCTCACATTCCTTTTGTCTCAACTTTTTTTTCTTCCTCTCCGAACCTTCCACTTAAATCCATCTTGCAGTCAATTGGTCCAGCATTTGGATGCCTGTTCCCTCATCTTTCAGTACCCAGATCTTGAACTCTTTCCAAATAACCAAAGAGCAGTCATTCCCCATCTCCTCGGTCTCACCTTCCCCTGACCCACTCCCCATCCTTGCAGTCCTGAATATCTCTTCCACCCTTAGCATAAGCTTAGCTGACATCACATTCTCAATTCTCTATCTCCAATAGGCTTTCTCAGGCTATTTTAGATGCTATAGGTGAAACAGGCACCTCAATCACAACCTTCTAAATCAAAATAGACTCTCCTGCAGGTATATTCTGGACTGAATTACTGCTGAGCAAAGAGCAGCAGTAGAAATTCGCCTGTGGGAGGAGTACCTGCTGCTATGTAAACCAATCCAGATTAGTCCTGGATGCAGCAAAGAAACGCAGAGACCCAGCTTGTAAACTCTGCTGATATTCTGTCCCTTGGGGACAGTGGCCTGACTGTCTCCTTTCCTGAAACCTCTTTACTCTCTTCCTCTTCTTGGGTTTTACATCTTATCTTCTCAGCTTCTTACCAGTATGAATCACAGAGAACCCTTTTACATAGACTCCTCCCTTGAAGACACATTGACAACATCTTTCTCCAAATTTCTGATACCAGAGATCTTGCCAAGACCCTGTGCATCCACCCTGCCTTTGTCCAATAGGAAAGAGCCATGAAAGCACCTGTGTGCCTCCCTCTTTCTGCTATCTAATACAAACAAGTCAGGAGGGCTAGCCATGTCCAAGCCATCTTGTGAAGCTCCTCCCCTTTGGTTGGACAGTAATAGCATTTGGTCAGAACCCACAGTAATTTGGTCCCTGGAAGAAAAGGAACTCATTTTTCTAGCTTTCTATGTTCTCTGCCCTTGGAACTCACAGTCAGGGTCACCAGGAAAGAGGCTTATTAATCACTTGGCATCATTTGACAGAATGCTCACTGGTTATTTCTAGTGAGAGTCTAGTAACTACAGACTAAAAATAGAAACTTTTCAGTTCCTGCCCTCTCCTCTCCCTCTGAGCCTGTAAGAAAGAGCCTCCCACTCTGCCCTGCAGCCTTGCTCACTCCTCAAAGCCCCCTCCACAGTGCTGTCTTTTTGTTCATCCTAGGTGCTGATCATCTATCTTATAAAATCATATGAGAAATCTCTTACCTAAAAAGACAATGTGTTGCAGTGTCTCCTTGAACCCCATACCTGAACCCTTACAATTCACCACTATGACCTTGTTCATATCGTGTGTACTGACTCTCCACATTGGTACTTAAGTGATAAGGGGCAAGCTTTTGCCCCTTTTTATGTGTAGTTCTCTTCCATACAATGAGGCTAATCTAATGATAGTAATTCCTTCTTAGGGTTCATATGGAATTAAAAAATGAAAGTTTCTTAGCTCAATTTAGGGAAAGAAAACAAGTTGTTAAAAAACAGTTATGGTGATGACTGAAAACAATGCATAGGAACATAGAATCTTTCAAATTACACTTCTGGGAGCCTATATAGCTAACAAAATGACTCCGTTTTCTTATTATAATTGAAGATAGTAAGACTGGCTTAGATTAGAGAGCAATCTCAACTGGGACACATCAGTGGATTGTTTTACAAGAGTCAAAGTTAATTTCTTAGCGATTCCATATCATTATAAATTATTACATATAAAATATCTAAGTATTGGATTATGAAAATAATTTTTGGAACAGACACGTTCGTGTTTCAGAAGCGTACAAACACTTTCATCTGGAGGGTCTGGGTTGTTCTTTTTTTTTCTGTACACATCTCAGCCCTCACCAGAACTTCCCTTTCCCATAACCACTCTGGTTGAAACTAAGCCTCTGCTGTTTAAGTCACAGATAATGTTTTGGCATAAGCAGAATTCTATGCTTTACTCTTTCTATTTTAGGTCATGACTCATGTCTGCCCGTTCCTTAAAATTATTCTCTCATGGTTAGATTTCCTGTGAACTTGGTGTGTCTGAACGGATGGTGGCTTTCTGCTCTCTTGAAGGACAGTGCCTTATTATCCTGAAGAATTAAAATAACTCAGTTCCATCTAGAGAAATCAAAGCCGTGGCGAGAAGACTAGTCTGGTGGGATGATGAAGTTCTCTGGGTAGCCAAGGGCAAGACACTATATCCAAAGCCCATTTGCTCAGCTATAAGAAGAAAACAGCCTTCATTACTACACACATGTGAAGAATTCTACAGACTCTCCTAGTTTACAGAAAATTCTCAACATTGTGAGGTTCAGGCTCTCATGCCAGGAAAGGTAGGGTAGTGACGTGGGAGTCCCCTATGTGTGCTGTGATTACCTTTAACAAATAAAGAAACTGCTTTGGACCTATAGCAAGGCAGAACTGAGGTAGCCAGGGAAAGCTAGGCTGAATGCTGGGAGAAAGAAGGGCGGAGTCAGAGACGCCATGGAACAGTAGCCAGAGTTAGACATGCCAAAACTTTGCCTGTAAGCTACTGCCATGTGGCGATACACAGATTAGGGGAGATGGGTTAAATTAATATGTAAGAGTTAGCCAGTAAGAAACCAGAGCTAATGGGCCAAGCAGTGATTTAATTAATACAGTTTCTATGTGGTTATTTCAGGTCTAAGCTAACAGGGCAGCTGGGAACTAACAAGCAGCCTCCCACCACAGGGTAGGGGTCACAGGAGGCTGAGGCTGGGAGGCTGAAGAGGCTGCAAGGAGCCATGGGCAAATGAGACATACTTTATTCCTTCCGAGTGAAGGCCATGAGGGAGGGAGGGTGATAACTGGCAAATACCTAGGCACATACAGGCTGTACACAGGTGGACATAGGCACACATATAGACCAGCCCATAGGCCACATGGAGATTGACACATAAGCTACAAACAGGTACACAGATGGAGGCTAATAAAGACTCAGGCTAAGATCTCTGACCTCAAGGCTGTATTTATATTAAAACCCACGTAAAAGGGGCATTCTACAGAAATAATTATGTAACAATTACATCAGTGCCTTTGGGTTCCCCAGACATCTAGTGTCAGTTTTGTGCTGACTCAGCCCTTTGAGTGATGTCCAGCCTCAGCCATCTTGGCCCATGCTGCCATATTGTCTGAACACAAATTAACCTGTTTAGCCCTCTGTTCCCTACAAACATATGTTGGCTATAATTATTGGGATTCTAATTATGCTTCTAATTATTGTAATTGGTCAAGGTCAGAGACACCGCATTGCACTAACATAATGCATACACAGAGAGCATCCCAGTACTCGCTCAGCTGCAAAGTAAGCAGAAAGTTATAGATGTCAGCACTGCAGAAATCTGTTGCATAGGGAAGCAATGGAGGGAGTGATGCGGTGTTAATAGTGCCCCTCCTGGGCCTTTGCACCAGCTCTGTCTTGGCTGCTCACAGGAAGACAATGATTACTGTGATGATGACAATGGGGTTGACCGCTGACGCTTACTGAATGCTTATTCCAAGTCAGAAGTGGACCTGCTCAATCATCTTAACTCCTTTTCCCTATTAATCTTGTGAGATGTGTGTCAGAATTACCCTTGTTGAGGTTTCCCCCAAATACCTCAAGATAGAAGATCAGGTCGAGGGAGTTTAAAGTATGCAGGAGATTAGAGAATGATCCAGAGGAAGGAAGACGGGAAGGGTAAGGAGTGAGTATTGGTCTGAGAACTGAGACTAAGCAGCACACATTTTCCAACAGGGTATTGGATAGTAGGCTATCAACCAGTGGATGTTAAAGAATCGTGTATGGTAAGCAAATTCATCCCTGAAATACATAAACCCATGTGTTCTAGTTACTGAGTCTATTCCACGTGGTTGGTGGTGAGCAGGATGGGAAGAGTTTGTGAAAGCATGGAATCATTATCTTGAGAGATTTGATGAGCTAGACAGTGAATTTGAGATAACCTAGAGCAGAGATTAAAGAAAACCTAGTCCAGGAGTCTAGGTCAATGAATAACAAAGAATGCTAGAATAACAAACATGGTAAAATGCAGACCCGTTGAAGTTATGTGCTGTGCAGAGAGGGCATCCCACATGACACCCTTTGCTTTGTGCACATGTCAAAACTGTTAATGATAATTTAAGAGCCATGCAATTCAGGCTTGGTGGGTAAGACTGACCTCAGCTGTGGAATGTCCATGTATTAAAGAAAGCGAGTGTTTTGTGGATCGGGGCTGCTCAGTGGGTGTGAAAAATCTCAAGTTTGTGTTCAAAAGCCCCACGTGGTTAACTGTCTTCTCTCAGAACAGCACAGTTCTAAAATTAGCAGAGGACTCGAAGCAGGGGGACTTTGGCGTTTGTGTGACTCTGAACGTATGTGACTGAAGAAAATCAGGGAAGATCCTCAGAAAATATAGATCTGCTTCAAGAGCTCAACATTATACCATTGTAACTTTAGCCCTTTGGGGAAGAACAAAGCTCTCACTTGAAAAAGTCATGAAGTCTTTAAGAGTAAAGTTTTTCTTTTAATATCATGAGTTAATGTCTCTTGTAACTCATTCATTCAATAGTTATGAAAGAATGGCCATGTACTAATGCTACATGAGAAAAGGAATACAGAAATACGTGCTAACAATAACATTTCATATATGGTTGGCACTGTACTAAAAGGGCTTTGCGTGTTCATTTAAATATTAACTATTTGGGAACAAGCATATAGGAACCAATTCAAAGATGTCATGGTCAAGGAGGAGAAACACACATCTAACGAAACAAGAGAATGAAGTCTAGGTGAGGCCAGCACAGAGTTATCGGCCTAGATACTAGAGAAGCTCATTCAAGGGGCGTCTCTTCTAGTCTGCAGTCTGGGAAAATAAGTGGTCCTCCCCAGGGAGACCAGGACAGAGGTGAATCTGCATGATGAGCATAGGAAAGAAGGAGGTACAGAAGAAGAGGGCAAATAACAAGAAGGAAGTCTGAAAAAGTCAAAATATCTCATACTACTATCTACCTAAAAATACCTGTAACACACATTCTCTCTCTCTCTCTCTCTCTCTCTCTCTCTCTCTCTCTCTCACACACACACACACACACACACACACACACTTCCTCATCTGGGCTGACAATGCCCCGCCATGAGCCACACACTATCTAACAAAAACTCCAACTCTAGGCATGAATAATCTCTTTGGAGTTGTTGGTCAGGGTTGTCCAAGAGACTTCCAACATATTACAGGTTATTGTTTTGTCATTGGTTGCTCCCGGAGGAGGACGGTAAGTACTTTTTGCTGAAGACAGTGCGTACTTCATACACATGACCTAGAGGAACTGAGAGTATATTTTTTTTAAATGTGGGGAAGAGGGGCATGAAGTACAACATGGCAAGAAAAAGTCACACATCTGTGAGTGGCTTTGCTGACGTTACAAATTTGTCCCTGCCTATGAGAGTCCTTTACCATGAACTAAATCACCCTCAGCTTTTCTCAGCCCCTTACAAGTTCTTGTTGACCTCGATGGTAACCATGTCCTCCAATGATAAAGGAGGGGACTATGGTCTGGAAAGTTCTCTTCAGAGTCTCCAGACAAAGCTAATGACGTGGTGTTTCATGATCATCACAAAGATATTAGGAGCAGTCTCTGAGTATGTGCATTCCTGCTATTGCTCAGTGTAAACAAGCTCTGTTAATAAAGTGGAGCATGAATTCTAATTGGTTTTAATAATAAAAACCGCTAGTCAGATATAGGAGTAAATGCTGGAAGATCAGAGAAATAGAGTGGTCAGCCCCTAGTTCTTACCTTTACAAAATCCTCAGACTGAATGGGGTATCCTGTCTCTACCAGTCCTCAGACTGAATGAGCTGAGCTCTTGTCTCTTCCTGCCTTACACTCCTCTCTCTGTCAAGCCATATCCATTCCTGTCTCCACCTTCTTAGTGCTGGGATTAAAGGCATGCTACTCCGAAGTACTGGGATTAAAGGCGTGAGCCTTCACAACCTGTTTTTTTTTTCTCTTTTAGATTGTGTCCGTCTTGTGTAGCCCAGGGTGGCCTTGAACTCACAGAGATCCACAGAGACAGACATCTGTCTGTGGTAGGATAAAGGTGTGCCTGGCCTCTATGGCTAACTAGTGTGGTTAGCTCCATACTCGGACTTTCAGGCAAGCTTTGTTTGTTACAACACAAGCAAAATCTCACCACGGTAAAGATACCATGTTTCTGGAACTCCAGAGACAGAGCAGACCCAACCAAACTCTAACTGGGCAAAACCAACTACAGACACTACCCTAAATGATTAGACGGACAACTCACCCCAGGAAAATACAACGGGACATGGGTCATTGGTTTTCTAAAGACACCGAGAGGAGCCCCCATCCTGCCAAAAACCTTTTCAAAAAACATTTAATCTTGCAGACTCATTTCTCAACAAGTCTGTCTTGCTCTGCACAGTGGTCTGATTTGCATTGGATAATGGAAAATATAACACTCTACAGGGTGTTGCGTGTGTGCATGTGTGAGCGCCTAGTTTTGCAACAGTTTCAACATTTTAGAGAGCAGGGGCTTGTGTCTCAAAACATTTCCCTTGCTCAACTATCTCTAACCACCACAACATAAGACAACCATTTGTGGGAGATTGAGCTAAGATATACACGGCCACTCATCACGTCATCCTACAGCTACAGAGCAAGTGTTCCTTCTGATTAATCTGTGGGTTTCAGGATCCATCAACCCCTTCATCTTATCAAGCTCCACATGATGCTGATACAGACACGACTGGAACGTCATCCTCATCTGCAGCCTTTTTTCACGCAATGTTTATCCTCTCCCTCCCCAAAACAGACCATAATCTTCACAAAATGAAGACTTTGCTCTTTTCTTTTTAACTGTTGTAAATGTAGCTCCTAGTAAAAGGGCTATTACTGCTAGATAAATATGTGTTTCATGACATTGCTGAAAAATAGTGATTGATGAGAATACTCCACTGGTAAAGAAATTTCCATGTAGGCATGTGAAAGTGAGAACTAGCCTTCCGTCACTCTTGTAAAAATGCAGATTTGGTGGTGTGTGTTTATGCTCTCATTGATGGGGAGGCAGAGACATCCAGATACCTGCAGCTCGGTGGCCATCCAATCTAACCAAATAGGCAAGCTCCAGGTTCAGTAAGAGACACTTTTTAAAAGGTAGCAAATGAGGGAGGGAGAGACACTATCTGTGAATGGATGGCCTCTACATGTAGGCATACACACCTGTATGCACAACCCATGCCAGCATGCATACATGCACATGAGATCGTACATACAATGAACAAACAAATAAATGGAACACTTTCACAATAATTATTAATCTCAGGCAAACTGATCAACAGAAAGTCCTGGAGGTCCATGCGAAGTATCTTTCCTCAAAACTTGATTCTGAAAGAAATTGTAAAATAGCAAAAAGTCAAAGTGGAAACAGCAGTGCTTTTAAAATAAAGACTGAATATAAATATGTAATAGACACCACCAGGCTCCACATAAATGTTTTATGAACTATTCACATCGAAGAATATGAACTTAACTTGAACTGATAATGGTTCAGATTGATGCCATTAGTGCCTTGCAAATAATGCATTTCCCAACTAAATAATACAATTAACCTTCCTGTTGTATTGAATAGCTCCTTGGTACCAGGCTAGGTCCTGTCCTAGGGAAGATTAATTTGTCTGTAGTCATCTCTGCATATCTTTAAGGCCTGGTTGTCCTCTATTGACATTTCAAAAGAAAACAGACTTGGATTCTGATTCAAAGCAAACAGCTCTCCGGGAATGAATCATCTGCCTTTGCAAAGTCATCTGGTAAAGATGATCGTCCTTCAGAACAGTAAATATGGAAAGATGCTATGTGAATTCCCCTTGATTCCCGTGATGTCATACTGAAACTCATTTCTTTGGGCCTCAAAATGCCCCTTTTCTCTTTTGACTGTTTCTTTGTAAATCTAGGAGGACCAAAATACCCAAAGCCACCTACCAATTACATATTTCAAAATTGGGTCAATGTTATGAATTAGAAAAGCAAGAGTGTATGTGATGATGGAGTTGAGGGCCTGTGACCTCTGCCACCTAATTTCTTGCAAATAGAAGCTTTATGCTTTTTGTTTAGAAGGGTGACCATCCAGCTGGTTGGTGGGTGGAAGTGGATAGGGAAAAAGAACGGGGAGGGTGGTGAGGGAGTGGTGGTATTTGAAACTAATTTTATATTAACAAAATAAAACATTCACTGTGGATATCTGAGAGTGAGGTTAGAGTCTTGGTGAAAATCATAAGGGAAGAATTACTAAATCCCCCCTCACCCTCAAAGTGACACCTTGTGTCTTACATCTCATGTTTGAATCCACCATGGCTCCGTGAGAATCTGAGCTCAGTAGAGTTCAAGAAATTGCTTTCTCTAAGAGAAAAAGATAATCCTAGTTTCTACGAGGCTTGTTCTTGAAGTGACAGTAATTATGCAGACCAAGTTGATAAGGTGACATCTGGGTATCATCTTAAACAAGTGAGATAATGAGTTGCAGGACAAGACTAAGAGGCTTTTAGGTAGGTAGAGGTTGACTGATGAGGCAGGGGTCATGCCATCCAGGGTGGTAAGAATGTAATGAAGAATTGACGGTCATGAGAATCAAGGAATAACAGAAAGGCAGAGGATAGACACACAGAAATATCTAAAAGGTTTGAATGAGAACACAATTGGATAAGCAAGTGGAGCAGAGAGAAGGCTCTGAGGACAATGACCAAGGGATTTAAGCACTCTGATTTAAAAAAAACTGTACATAAAATACTTATTCATGTAAATTAAACATTTACATATAGAAATTAAATTTATGAATGAAACTTGTTCCAATTTAGAAACAATCAAATCAAGGCATTTCCCTGACTGATGCTATGAGGTTACTAGGAACAAGAGCAGAAGTAAGAAGACAAGTTAGAAAGCCTTTGGCTTCGATGAAGTTCAGCAGTGACTGTACAGCCCAAATGACAGTGTCTGTACACCAGAGACACAGAGATGGAGGGAAGCTGTGCTTTACCCAGGACTCTGGGGACTCAAACCCTTCCCAACTCAATGGTCACAGAAATACGGACAGAAAAGAGCTGACACAAGAGTGTCTTTATGACCTAAGAAGCCGCCTTAGTGTTGGAGGCTAGAAAGGGGGTGGGAGAGAGAGATAACTGAACAGCAGCAAAAAGTCCTTCTGATCTTTTAAGGAAGGCCCCCAAAGTCCCAAGTGACTACACTGAGCTACAAGAAATCTTAGGAAACATCACCTACATTCTGGGGGACCAAATATCCCAAAGAAAACTTACTTTCATATGGAAGAGAGCATTAGGAGATTGGGAGGGAAGAGTAGTCTGGACCATGAGATACTATTGTATTAATTCAGCCAGGAGACCATGCTGATGACGGTGGTGAGAGGTAGTCAGATTCTGGACATAGCATGAGACAATCGAACCAGAAGTTTCTGAAGCACTGGCTGTAAGGCTTTAGAAAAGGAGGATAGTTAAGTCTAATAGATGTTGGCACTTAAGTGATTATAATGAGTTACATGTATTGAGCTGGCTTGAGGGGAAAGATAATCAGTGGTTTGTTATTTTAGCATGCCAATTTTGAAATAACTACTAGACATATAAGAGGGGATGTTAAGAAGGTAGTTGACTAGGCAAGCCTGAAGTTAACAGAGATGTCTGGCTTAGAAGTAGAAACTTGAGGTTCATCTGTACAGACATTTGTAAAACGCTATGATCTTTGACAAAAATCTAGAAAATGAGTTTGGCTTGCAAAGTACAAATACGAAGGACAAGGGCAGGAGCACGCCAACATTTTAAAGGTCACTTTACCACAAAAAGGAATGGTTAGTAAAAAGTTCACAAAAGCAAGAAATAAGGGTCTGTAGAAGACCAGATAATAAAATATCATAGGGCAAAAATGCATAATAGACTATATAAAACGATGGTGATGTGATGAATGAGGAGGGAATAAATAATTGGCTACCTCTATTTGATAATATGAAAATCATTGATGATATTGATACACATTGCCCCAAGAAAATCTCAATGAAGAAAAACTGCCTGGGTTGGACTCAAAACAGATTAAGATTAGAGGAAAGAAGATACAGGAATATGAAGAGTTACATTCAGAAATATAGTTTAAAAACCTAGCAAGTAGGATGGAAGTTGGTAGCTAATGTGTACTCAAATTTTTTCCCTCATATTTTTAACCAAGGTATGCTGCAAGATGTTCTGTGCAATGATGAGAAAGCCCCAGAATGGAGAGAAATTGTGCTGATGTAGGGGAGAGAGAGGACAGAGCAATCCGAGTATGAGGCTTAAGTCGATGTGAGGAAATGGTGCCCAGTGCACATATGGAGCTGTTGGCCTTAGAAAGGAGCACAGACAATTCACACAGGAGGGAAGGCAAATTGCACAGGAACAGGTGCAGGAGGGCAGTCCAGGAGGTAGGGAAAGCTAATGGAAATTCTCCCTGGTTGTGTCTATTTTCTTACTGAAGTAGAATTTAAACTCATCCACAGAGAGTGAGGAGGAAGAGGTGGAGGGAGGAACTGGAGATGTCTGGAGAGAAGAGAAAGGATGAGATCGCTGTGGGAGGGATTGGATGAATGGATGCACTTTGAAACTGCAGTGTGGTGGCTGGGGTTGTACTATGATCTTTTTTTATATCAGCAGTCATGAATTGAAAGTGGAAGGTAGCCACAGGAGTCTGTGAGTGTGGGAGGAAGCAGAATTGGATGAAACCAGAGCTGGAGTTTTGACAGGGGAGTACAACCAAGAGCACAGGAGCAGAGAGAGAAAAAAAGAAAAAAGGAGTGGAGAATAAAGTTGAAGATTGTGTTTGTTAAAGATAATCACAAGAAGGGACTCTGCAATCTAAGTTGGCCAGTGGATGTACTATCAAAGACACTGTAGAGATCTTAGATTCTGTACAGCTTTGTCTGGTCTTTACTGAAAAGGTTAGCCTCTTCTACAAAAACAAATGTTGCTACTTATTAATGTGATATATTAGATTATGCAAAGCTGGAGTTAAAAATCTCAAACTTCAGAAAAGTCATTATGAGAGTATCTGGGCTCATGGAAACTCTTCCCTCCCCCATGGTTATGTAAGGGCTCAAGTAATGATGATGCTATCTTCAACATCCAGCATCTAGAGGATTCCATGCTTAACAACTTCAGTCAGCCAGAAAGAAGAAAGGACATGTTGGGACAAACATGAGAGGCTTTCATGGGCCAAGGGTAAAATGGCATGTGATACTATTCCATTGAAAAAACCTAGTCTTTTCCATACATGGAAAGCTAAGAACTAAAGGCCACGTCTCTGAAGCAAAAGAAAATGGATTTTTGGTTGACAGCTAACATTTCACAGAATATTCCTGTGACCATCATTCCCTACCTCAAATATTCAAAAATTCCTCAGGGAAGAAAAATCGATTCCCTCTTCTTCATTATTTCACTGATCTCAAAATCTTGGATCTTTGTATGGTACTCAGACCTTTTCTTTTTTTTTCAACTTTTAAACAGGGTTGAGACTGATACACTATGGGGACTTTTGAAGTTGGACTGAATGCTTTTTGCATCATGAGATTCCCTATATGGTATATGGGCACGGAGTAGAATGTGGTGATTTGAATGAAAATGGTCCCCATATCCTTGTAGGGGATGGTGCTGTTGGGGGTGGTGTGGCCTTGTTGGAGGATGTGTGACACTGAGGGTGTACTTTGGGGTTTCAGAAGCCCGAGCCAGGCCCAGACTCTCTCTCTTCCTGCTACCTTTGGATCTGAATGTAGAACTATCATTTACCTCTCCAGTGTCTGTCTGCCTGTATGCCGCCATGCTAACTTCCAGGATGATAATGGACTAAACCTTTTAAGTGGAAGCAGCCCCAATTAAGTGCTTTCCTTTCTAAAAGTGGCTGTGGTCATAGTGTCTCTCCACATCAATAGAAACCCTAACTAAGACACTCCAGGTCTAAATGTTATTCTACAAAGTATAACATTGTTGCACTAAAAATGAGTTATTAGGTTTTGTCCAATAAAGAAATAGACAAGGTACCACAGCAGACTCTGAAAACAGTCCCTAGTCTACAGCAACGGTGGAAATGTGTTGATGAGGTGTGCTGGTTAGTTTTGATGAACTTGATTCAGACTAGAAATACCTGAGAAAAGAGAATCTCAATTGAAGAATTGCTTCCATCAGATTGGTTTGTAGCAACGTCTCTGAGGCATTTTCTTAATTTCTAATCAATATAGGAGGTCCTACCCCACTGTGGGTGGTGACATTCTTAGGCAGGTGGGCCTGGCCTGGATAAGAAAGAATTGAGTAATCCAGGGGGAGCAAGCCAATAAGCAGCACTCCCCCATGGTCTCTGCTTCACGTCCTGCCCTCTGGTTCCTGTATTGAGTTCCTTCTGCTTTGGTTTTCTTGGATGATGGAGTGTAAGCTGTAAGCCAAGTAGAACATTTCCTCCTCCAAGTTCTTTTTGGCCAGAGTTTTAGCTCTACAAGGCAGAAGCAAAACAGGAAAGGGGGTATTGATTGGAAAGAACACAAAACCCTAGAGCTACGGATTTCAATCTTCTTAATGCTGTGATGTTTTAATACAGTTCTTCATTTTGTGGTAACCCCAACCATAAGATTATTTTTGCTGCTAACTTTAAAATGTAATTTTGCTATAGCTATGAACCTTAATTATCTGTGCTTTCCTATGGTCCTAGGCAACCCCTGTGAAAGGGCTGCTCCACCCCCACCCCCAAGGGGGTGCTGACACCAGGTTGAGAACCATTGCTCTATGATCATGTGAGAAGTAGATTGGGGCACATTTTATAAGGGGTTGGCATTTTTCAGAACCTGCTTTCTGTTGTATGAGGGTGATTTTCATAGTCAATCTTGCGGTTTCTTAGACATTCTAGTTTTCTTAAAAACTTCCCCAGCTTTGACCTACTTCTCCCCACCTCACACTCTGCTAAACAGACCTTTCGTAGCCAGCGCTTCCTTCATCTCACTCAGCATCGCAGACTCCCCACTGAAGTGCTGAGACAGACTTTGACTAAAGCCATGGCCTTGATCTAATCTGTATCACGGGGCTGGAGTTTCTTTTACCTTTGACCTAAAAATCTTTAGTTATTTGAGGTACAGAAATCATTAGTTTCTTCAGCTCTGGTAAGACTTGAAGTTTTATATTTGTTTTTATTTTGTTGTCTCCCCCCCCCCCCGCCTTGTGATTTTTACCAATTCAAATGAAAATCTAGCTAGTTCCTACCTGCGTCCATCTCGTTTATGCAATATTTACCTAAAAGTAACAAATAAGAACCAACATACTTTAACATGGGAGTTCTGGGTATGCATTCAGAGTTAGCATAGAAGGTGTGTGAGTGTGTGCGTGTGTGCATGCACACGCACACATGTGTCTTCCTCCGTGGACTCTGCACCGGGTCTCTAGTTTTATAGTTTTGATATTCATTCCTTCCCACTTCAGTGTTTTGATATTAATTCCTTCCCACTTCAGTGTAAGCATAAGCTAATACCATATATTCAGGTGCCTTTTTTTTATGGCACTCATGTTTATGAGCCCATCCCTATGGGGATTAGGAACAACGCTACGCAAGGATACTTCATACATCAGTGATTTAAATAAAAATACATTTTTCTGGCAAAGACTGTTTCCAGGTCATCTGGTATAGTGTCTCAGTTTTTCACAAACTCAGGTCTGACAGTGAATTGGCATTTGCTTCCATAGGTTACCATCCAAGCCAGTGCCAGAGAGGAAGACACTGGAGGAGGCTAAATGGAAGGCGTTAATGATGTGTCCTGAAAATGGATCATCATATTTCTGCTCATTGGTGGAAACTTAATAACCTGCAAGGGGCAGCAGGGAAATGTATTCCCCACAGGTCCAGGGTGAGAAAGGGCTGGTTGTGGCCAGCTGGTGAGGCTTTGATCACAGAGAACACAAAAGAATAACAACAAAGGGCTTTGCTATCAGTATCGCCTCTAAAGTGTCAGTGTCATATGAGAAGCCTAGATGAGATCGTAAGATTCTTTTAAAGGACAACAATGCTGTTAGTTATAATAAGCACGTGATAAATAGAGGACTTTAGAATTTGAACTGATTTGTCATAGTGAAATATAGATAGGAAGGACCATCTTTTGAGGATTATTAGAGTTTTTCATTTCTAAATGTTGAAGTTTCCTCTATTCTGGAGTTTTGATTTGCACAGAATTTGAGGGAAAATCATTTATAGCAGAGAAACAATGTGAAAATAGACCCAGTGCACCATACATCTTAATACATACTTCAGAATGAAAAAAAAACAATGCTTTCTGATGTAAAGGTAGTCTTTACCTGAATATTCACTCAAATACATGATTTTTATAAATACATTGTTGGGATCAAAAGATCATATCTCCCACATGCTGTTCTAGAGTGATTGGCATCGGGACTACCCATTCGCTGCACTGGAAACTTGCACTTCCATTCAAAAGGTGTAATCTAGACTCAAGGCCCAGAAAAAAACATCATAACAGTTCTTTTCCTCCCTCTATTCTCACTCTTGATTGAGTCCACACGAGTGATTCCATAGGGATAGAGTCCAACATCCCGGCATAGCAGCAAGTGGCAGGTATGGCAGCTAGAGCAGGAAGCTGAGAGGTCACACATCCAATAGCAAGCAAGAAGCAGGAAATGAAACAGAGGTCATGAAGGAATGCTGCTTGCTCTCTGTGGCTTGTGCCCAGCCACGTTTCTAATGTAATCCAAACCCATCTGCCTGGGGTTGTGCCACCCATAATGGACTGGATCTCCTACATCAATCAGAAAGCAAGAAAAGGCCCTACATATATGCCAAACAAGCCAACCAAATGAAGGCAATTTCTCAATTGAGATTCCTTCTTTCCAAGTGACTCTAGGTTTGTGTTCTGTTGACAGTAGAATCTAACTATGACACATGAACAGCTAGAATTATTGCAAACTCTCAGATACAAATATATTTAATTGCCTTAGTTTGGTCATAGGAAGCATCCCCAGATTGATTCATTTTCACATGATGCTTTAGTTATGACAAAAACATCCTAGAATCATCTCGTGTGTTTCTTGTCTTTGTACAAAAATTAGTCGTATCTCTGAAAAGCCTTCATATCACACAATATTCTGGGTGCTACTGATGTTTGTTATTGGTTTTATGTTTATAGTTCCAAAGCTTTTAGTGGACATATAGAGAACCAACCTAGAAATATCTCTATTACATAGACTGTGATCTTAAAACAAGGGTTATTTGAATATCAACAAGCACATGCATGCTTATACATAGATATAAATTTGAATGATTAAACACATCCAATTTACCTTCAAGGCAATTGTTTCACTTAAACCTCTAGTTTAATTACCTTCTTCTTCTTCTTCTTCTTCTTCTTCTTCTTCTTCTTCCTCTTCCTCTTCCTCTTCCTCCTCCTCTTCTTCCTCCTCCTCCTCCTCCTATTCCTTCTTCTTTTTCCTCTTCTTCTTCCATACTAAAGATTATGGTTCTCAAGATGGCGGCAGATCATAGAACAAGTCATGGATACTTACTTCTATATCCTCTGTTACTTACACCGTGGTTGCCTCAGAATACTTCTACCAATATCTATTACCCCGTTGGACTACTGGGAATATTGTTTAAATCTGTGGTGGTTTAGATAGGAACTTCTCTCTGGGTCTCAGAATTCAGGATATTTGGTCCCCAGTTGATGAGGCAGTTTGCACAGGTTTATAAAGTATGGCTTTGCTAGTAGAAGTATGTTACTGTGTATGGGGTCATGCTTTGAGAGTTTAAAGACTTCACAAGTTCTAGTTCACTCTCTCTCTCCTTTGTACTTTTGTTTCAAGATGTGAGGCCTGAGCTTCTGCTCCAGAAGCCATGTCTGACACCTCTCTCTGCTCCACCATCATCGACTGCCACCAATCTAGGACCTTAAACCTAAATAAAGTCCTTCTTCATTAAGTTACCTTGGCCATATTCTGTTATCACTACAATAGAAAAGCAACTAATATTCTGCCTTAGTCATATTTATATTAACAGAGCATACAATGATTATATTGTAATTTTTATTTTAAATTTGATAAATTGGTACTAAAATTCTAATGAGTGTGTCTCACCCTCACCCCCAGTGTTGGGATTAAAGGCATGGCTCACGTCACCTGGCTCTTGGCTTCCTATTTTTAAGAAAGAGTGTGTTGATTATTATTGGGGACAATGAGGAAAACTGTGACATTTATAAAAAGTAAACTCTTTCAAACTCCAGAAAAAAAGTGTTTTCCAAGATGTAGATGGCAGAGGGAAAGCATCTGACCAAACATTAAGTCAGGGACATCTAGCAAGGTGCTGGAGAAACTGATCAGGCACAGAATACTACAGCCTGAGTTGTCATAGCTGAGTGTATGGGCATCAAAACTAGATACTGAAATCAAGGACTCAAGCTCCACAAAATCCTCAGACCCTGGACCCTTCATTATTTTCTCAGCACTGTGCAGCTCTGGGGTTTTTTGTGATCACTGGAGAAAGAGAAGGTGCATTAAGATTCATAGAAAGAAACTAGGAACATGGTGACCTTGAGGTAGGGTTGAAAAGGGGAGGGAGAGGCAGAGAGGGGAGCAGAGAAAAATGTAGAGCTCAATAAAAGTCATTTTTTAAAAAAAAGATTCACAGAATGGGAAGACTTTTTTTTTTTTAAGAAAGCTATGTACTTTTCCTAGAAATTGTCCCCTGAGAACCCTAGCAATAGGAACCCCTAAGTTCTAAGAGAGGCAGGCCCTTTTTGCAGGTTCTGAGTTCTCTAGGATTATTATTATTATTATTATTTAGGGCAGGAATTCAGGTCCCCAGATTCTATTCTATGGCTACACCCACTACAAACTCCTATTTCAACACAGGACACTCAAAGCTCAAGCAACAACAAGCATGCTGCCTTCTAACTTCCTGCTGTTAAATGCCAAATACTTCTCAGTTTGCCTCCAGCCTACGGAGTCACTCTCATGACTGTACCACAGGAGAAGTGCCGCAGCAGGAATCCTCAGCCACTAAGCTCCCTACTGCCCCATGATTATGATCCCAACTCTCAACAGGGATGTGAGTCTCCAGAGACAAAGTACACCCTGGAAGAGTGATTGCTTCTCATTAACACTGATCTTGGGGAATACCTACAGATTGTCTGATGCCTCTGGGCAGCCACAAAAACTGGCTTTATTGTGAATTTTTAACCCTTTTCCATTTTGTGTGTGTGGGCATGTGCACGTGCAAGTGGACACCAGAGATTGATGTCAGTAACTATCCCCATTCATGTTTCTGAGAACATAATTCAAGGAAGCAGTCACATTTACATAACTGTTCTCACTGGGCAGTTTGCTCTTGGGGATCCTCTGCCTCCACCTTCTGAGGCTGAAATTACAGGTGAGCCACTCTGCCCATCTAATTAATATCTATGTGGATTTGAACTTGTAGATGCCTGGACATGCTTAACCACAGAGGCATCACCACAGCCTCAAATTTATTTTTCAAGAGAATTCTTTCCAGGAAAGAATATTCAAAATGAAAAGATACACTTTTTTTATTTTTAAAATGGACAAAATTAAAAGGTTCATACATATTTATGTCTTTTGATCATTTCTTGCAAAATTTTCCAAGTGTTATCTCTTTGCCACACATAGATCTGAAGCAATGTGAGTCTTAGGAAATCTGGTTCTTTGGTATCTTAGCGTGGCCATGCAGAGAATTTTACCACACATGTTAAATGCTTTGGGAGAGCTTTCATTTATGCCACCTCCCAAGTTTCTCTGCCCGTGAGAGCAGCGGCAATCATTTTCCCTTGACATCTGTTAGGGCTCACATTCAACAGAACATTCTTTGGGAGCCCAACTTTATAAGCACTCTCCAGGAATTCAGTACTTGGAGGGGCGTTTTTGGTCACCATGGCTATCTGTGGAACCTCAAAAGTGGGGGTCTTACTGTGCATCTGTGACTAAAGAGACGTCTCTTGGCATCCACAATTTCTCTTCTGTCACCAATTGACAGGGTCTCCCAGATTTCCCTCTTCAGAGTGTCTCGTGTTCTCTCCACGCACATTAGCTATTGCTATGGATGAGTCAGACACCCACAGAGGCATTCCTGTTGTTCCCATCCCTGATTTCAGAGCTCCCCACATCACGAGGGAGAAATCTCTAAAATCCCAAGTAACCAGAATGCTTCCCTCAAGCTCTAGGAACTCAGGACTTAAGGGGTTGGGAGATCTGCGGTCAAGTTGCTTTGCTCTTTAATTCATATTAGTTTTGCATTTCCCTACTCATTTAAAGCTGTTTCCTTTCATGTCATATGCTTTTAATACAACTTTGTTTCTTTTGCATGCTCTCAGGAGGATTCATCACTTACCGTAAGCAGCTTATTAAAGTATTTCATACAAGCTAGTGGAATGTATCACTAACAGTAATTTCCACTGTAAGTTTTCGTACTATTATTGTTAAACACACCCACACAGACACACACACAAATGCACAGTCATATGCACATACATACACACAGAAACGCACATAGACACACACAGACACACAGACACACAGAGAGACATACACACACAAACACACACACATAGTGGAAGATGCCCAATAAAGGGTCATGGTCACTGACTATAAGCTCTCTTTCCTCTTTCTCTGTTGTTTGGAAGTGTTTGTCCACTCTGGCTGCACCTTGCAAACTTGTGAAGAACTCACAAAATACAAACCAACTTTAGGAAGTCTGACTGAAGTTGCAGAGTCCAGGTGTCTAAGGATCTAGTTTATTCAATTGTACACATCAGGCTACAGAATCGTTTATTTAAAACAGCGTGAGGGAAAGCAGGAAATGCCATCAGTTACAAAACCACCACAAACAAACAATTTAACACTCCACCAGGGAGGATTGCACTTCGTCAGCCGCAGCACCTATTCATCTGCTCACCTACTGCTCTTCAAATACATTTTCCTCCCACAAGCTCAGAGAAGAGTGACAACGTAGTAAATTTTGCTCCTGCCCAGTGAAAATCCTCGCCTGGGTAAATGTGAAAATAGACCTGGGACAGGCAGTCACTCTGTTGATAGATGTCATCAGCAGGATGCTGTGCTTAGGAGTTTATATCCAGAGATAGATATCTGTGCTGGCTAGCTTTATGTCAACTTGATCCAAGGTGGACTTATCTAAAAGGAAGAAGCTCCACCTAAAAATATGCCTCCATAAGATCTGATTGTGTGATGTTTTTTACTTAGTGATTGGTGGGGAGGGTTCCAGCCCATTGTGGGCAGTGCTGTCCTTGGGCTGGTGATCTCAGGTTCTATAAGAAAACAGGTTGATCAAGCCATGGGGAGCAAGCCAGGAAGCGGCACCCCTCCATGGCCTCTGCATCAGTTCCTGCCTCCAGGTTCCTGCCCTGCTTGAGTTCTTCTCCTGACTCCATTAATAATGGACTCCAATGTGGAAGTATAAGCCAAACAAACTCTTTCATTTCCAACTTGTTATCATCGCATTTCATTGTAGCAATAACAACTCTAACTAAGACAATATTCCACCAATTCCCATGCACATAGTCCAGGGGACTACTAAGATTGCCACCTGCTAGAATGAAGTACCATGAGCTTGTCTCTATGGGCTGTTTGTAAAGGTGATTGCAAGAGCATCCTAAGAGAGGTGGTTAGCAAGTGCCATGAAAGCAGAGGGGTTAGGCATGGGGTGCCACATCTAGTCCTGACTGTCTGCTCTATTTTCAGTCTCATCTCATCATTTCAGCAGCAGGAAGAGTTATCATTAGGATTCAGAATAAATGCTATTTCTTCATCGAAGCCTGTCTTTCCTCCATGATGCTCTTGCCAAAGCTTGCTAGGATATCAAGTGTTTCTTGCTAGAGCCCCAACTCCCCCATGCCAGTCCTCATATCCTTACTCTTTTCATCAAGAGAGCTTGACGCAATGAGCCTTAGATATGTCTACAGTATAAATTTCATAATAAGATCCTAATGCATCTATTGTCTACGCTGTAATGAGTTTAAGAAATTCAATATCCTTTACAAATCCAGACAGTTTACTTAACAGCATGAAGTGATTGTCAGTATGCAGATAATAACTTCAAAGCTCAGCTTTGAGGATACAGTAGCTATAGTTCTTACGTTGTCTTCGGAACAGAGGGGAAATGATTGCTGTGTTGGAAACCACCACTGAGCAAGAGAGATGCTAGGGAACAGAGCCAGGCACAACATTATTATATCTAACAGGATCAATGATGAAACATCTTTACTAAACAGGCTGCTTAAACACATCTAATGCCCTCTCTTCATCTTCTAAAAGCAGTAATTTCTTAAAAGAGAATGCTTCTCTTTCCACCATGTGCCCAGTGTTCTATGAATCCATGAATCCCGTTGCCTCTCTGCTCCTCTATGCTGGAAGTCTCACAGGAATGCAGGGAATCAGGCCTTTGCCCACCTTTTTCAGGAGGCATGACTCACTCTCATCTGCTCAGTTCTGAAAACCAATCAGCTGGAAATCTGCTCAGTTCTGAAAACCAGTCAGCTGGAAAGCCTGCAGTTGATGATAGCACCCTGCCTTGTTACCAGAATATAGTCTAAGATTCTTAGGTTTTAAGCCAAAATGCATTTAGGAGTAAGAAAGGAAAGGAAAATGAATGAAATATCCGAGGTGTAATATACCGGTGGTTTGTACTGATGGTTACAAGTGAGAAAAATTCAACTTCTGCATACAGATATTTAAATTTAGTACCTGCCAAACAAAAAAAAATCTAGGGGCTAATGTATTCTAAAAAAATTAAGCACCATTGAACCCCTACCCATTTGGCTTTTGTAACCTTTCTAACTCAAACCTCTATCTGTCCTCTCTTGACTGTTCTGTCAAAACATCTAACTAAGGTCTGCTTCCATTTCTTGATCAATGGGTAATGATGAGATGCAAGGTATTTTTCTTTTGGTTGTGTGCAAAGACTTGAGCAATCAGTCATACCTAGAAGTACCCTGTTATGGGGGGAAAAAAACCTCACTTTTTTATATCCTTTCTTCCCCCTTGTAATTCATTCCTGATTTTGGAAATTATACCCAATCCCCTTGTTTTAAGATGTACTTCCTTAAGGGGTTCAGGCTGAACACAATTGGTATCAGGAGAGGCTCGATAAACCAAAGCATCTGGGTGAGATTTTCAAGCCCAGTAATATAACAGCAGTACTCAAGTATTCCACTTGTGATGGCAGGTGGGAAGGTGGTCGGCCTTGACCTGCAATAGCTTATGTTGGCATGATATTACTAAGGCTTTCACTTGAGATCAATTGAAGTGAGGCTCAAAGTAGAAGGTGACATATTTTGACATGTACTTGAACATGTTGACGGCAATGTTAAGTGCAAGAACTTTTGACTATTATGCTCCTCTTTGCATTGAAAAGCGGCACAAGAAAATGAGAAGCCTGTGATATCCAAATGCAAAGGGAAGAGCTGAGCGTGCTGTAGTGCTTGGAAAGAGACTCATTTCCTGCAAGATGCACAAAAACCTAAGTCTGGAAGTAGCTTTAGGTAGAGCAGATCTCCACAGCTTTGGGAGGACTCTGGGACAGCCATATGGACTGCCATGATTAAATGATAGTGTGATCCTCTGACTTATGTTTGAGGAATTTATCCTGGGAATTTGAAAACTTGAAGTCTTCTGAATGTTGCGGGGTGGCCAAAGCAACTAACTCTTCCCCTCAGGAGCAGTCTCTCCTTTTCCAGAGAGAGTTGCATGGCAACAGTTAAGGCACTATTCACTCACCACAGTACTAGTTCACTTTAAGATCTACTTTCTACTTCCCAGTCTCCCCCAGGTCTCAGCACACAGTCAGGGAAGAATTACAACGTCCGTTCCTGGAGAGACAACCTTATACTTAATAGATTTGCAGGACTCTGAAAAGTGGATCTGAATCATGTTGGTTTAGAACGGGAAATGCAGCTGAATGGTTTGATGGAGACAATTTACAAACAAGAATAATTCATTTTTAACTTGAGTTTCAGAGTCAGGAAATATCTCATGATGATCTTCAGACTCTTGGGGTGAGTCTAAGGTCAACGTTAAGAGTCTGGGATGAGTCCGGAAAAGACCCAAGAGGATGCTGGCTTTGGGTAAATGAGGTAGAGATGCTAGGGCTGTCTTGGTATGGTACTGATGAAAGGTGAGAAGGTTAAAGGAGATAGGGGTTAGGTTTGGTTTTTTTTTTGTATTTTTTTTCTTTATTTATTAAGGATTTCTGCCTCATCCCCACAACCACTTCCCATTTCCCTCCCCCTCCCCCGATCAAGTCCCCCCCCCCATCTGCTCGAAGAGCAATCAGGGTTCCCTGACCTGTGGGAAGCCCAAGGACTGCCCACCTCTATCCAGGTCTCGTAAGGTGGGCATTCAAACTGCCTAGGCTCCCACAAAGCCAGTGGAGACGGAGCACGAGCAAGGAACTCAGGACCACGAGGGGTGCACCCACACACTAAGACAATGGGGATGTTCTATTAGGTTTGGTTTTTACAGAAGGTCAGGAACCCTCTCACCTGAAATGTTCACTGGAAGAACTCAGACCCATTTCCTTAATCAAGTCAACAAGATCTATGGCTGTCACTGACAGTAGTTTAGAAGTTTGATGGAAGCAACTGTTTTTGTGAAAAGGATACCGATAAAATCAAGCAATATATTGTGATTGAGAATGGCAGGATTCCAGAGTTGCAGAGCCTCGAACTCCAGTAGTTTCGTGATCACAGCTGGTGCTGACATCAAGTCTATCATGACCAGGTCAGACTGTCACTCTAAACATCTTAACGGGGATCTGTCCTATAGGCTAAGAGGCCGCTGTGCTTCTAGTCCTGAGACAGCTAGACTGCTGAGCTGGGCTGATTCCTTGTATCCTTGTATTTCTGGATATACAGAAGTGAGCGGAGCTGTGGTATCAGTTACCACAGTGGAAATTTGTGGTCCTCCCTTTAGTTTCTATATTTAAATTAAAGCCCATCAAAAGGGAAGCTAAGTGTCATTGGAAAATAACCTTATAATGTTATCTAAGGTAGCTACACAAATGCTGAACATCCCTCCCAAGCCTTCTCCATAGGGATCTCATCCCACAGAATAAGGAGGATGATAAGTCTCCTGGTTTCCTGCTTCTTCTAAATGTATGCTATCCAGCTAAAAGGCCCACTGTCCTAAATATCCTTTGTTTCTATCTTCTTTCTGCCACCCAGATGCAACATGCATGCTCAGACCTGACCCGCATTAAATTCCTCCTGGCCATTTCATTAACCCCTCTTCCCAATATCAGCTAATGCTGCCTTTAGACTATTCTCCTCCTTCTAGCTGAGACACCCCGCCAAGAGTTAGCTTAGTAAAGGACAAATTTAATTGTTATTCACCGCTGAAAACTTTTTCATATATATGTATTGACCTTAATATAAAAGTCCAAATTATGAATCGTAGCTGCCAGACGCTCTAACACTTAACATCTGCTTTGACTCATCTCTTATGATTTTCTATTCCCTCTCTTACAGTAAGTTCCAATAAAAGTGAACCACTTTCATTTCCTTAGAATGGAGTCAGGCTTTTGCATGACCTGGCTCTGTCTAAGCAGCCTCCTCCCTTTATTAAATCCCACTAAGCCTTGAGACTTCAGAAACAACAGCAAGGTTCCTGGAACATCTTTCTGGACCCCTGAAGAGCAAGCTAGGATTGGTCATCTCTTTCTCTCCTTCTCATTTAACCCTTATTGTACCTTCTCTTAGTGGAGTTATCTTTGGATTCCCACACTGAACTCTATTCTCCCCAATACTCTGGTATCCAGTAAAAATCAAGCACTTGACAAAATATTTGTTGAAATTAAAGAATTATATTTTTCTTCATTTTTAGCGATGTATTCTATAATATCCTTTAAAAGATAATCATATTTTTATTCCATATTTTTCCAATGTACTTAAGTAATATGAAATAGCATATAAACAGCATAGAATTGACTGGGAACTTTACTAAAGAGAGTCTACATCATTGAGTTTAACTTTCTACAAGCCATGTGTTAGACTGATTTGTGTTGCTATAACAAAATGCTCAAGTCTGGGTAATTGGTACAGTACTTCAGCATTCTGGCGACTTGAGAAAGGAACCAACCTCATGCAAAAAGGACTGATATTTGAGTCTAAGAAGCAAGAGAACTGAAAGGCTATGCTCATTCTTTTTAAAATAACCCATTATTGTGGGGTTACACATCAATTTTTTGACATCTGAATCACTCTGAAGAGATGGCATTAATCAATTCCAAAGGCTTACTTTTTGTTGAGTACTGCTTCTTAAATATTACATAACTTCTGAATGAAAGACAAAAATCTTCAATTCTCTTAAACCTTTGGAGAAATAGATTGTTTCCAAACCTTGACAGACAGAAACTTATACATCTAGCTTCATAATCATTCCTTATCTTCCTACAGGTTTGTTTTGAAAACCTCATGCTGTCTTCACTTGACATATTACAAGGAAAAGCAAGCTTTCTTCTGACAATGTATAGCCCCGATTGTTAAAGGACATCATAATAATTATAATTTTAGACTTCATAATGGCAGATAAACAATCAATGCTGTTTAACAACTTGGATATTAAAATGGAGCTTTCCTGGGGTATTAGCAGCCTTAATTTCAATAAGTCACCATTGATTTGCAGTAGTATGTGTGCACACAGGATCTCTTTAACTTACAGGGACAAAAACCTCTGCACCTTACTAAAATGGTCAGCCATCTGTAAAGAAAGAGAAGTCCTGCTAAAGCCAAGGGGCAAGAGAAGGGTCTACAGTACCTGGTTAGAACCTCAGCCTTTCAACTCAGAAGTGTGGATCTCAATATCCATCCTGTTTTAAGTTCCCCCTAAGCTCCAGTCTCTTCATATATGATGAAGGAAAAACACCAGTAGCTTCCTAAGGCTGGCGGAACACTTAACTGCACTGTAAGATGTGGAGAGCTAGGATTTGGCACCTGTCACTGACTGATTCCTAAAAACCTAGGGCAAGGAGAACATCTGATTAAAAGGACCTTACCAGCCTGGATATTAAAGGAATAGTGAGGACCAAGGAACCAGGATGAGGGGAGAGGGGAGTGGATATGTGTGGCCATTTCTCAGTGTATTTATTAAACTCTAGCTTCTGAACTGGGGTTCAGAACTCTAGGCTTGGAGTCAGCAAAGCAGAAATGAATTGTGATAGCTCCAGTTCTGTCATGGAAAATCTTCTCAGTAAACTGCAGGGTGAGGCAGCAGGCTGATGCCCTGCTCTCCAGGAGACTTTCAAGTTCACTGGATGCATGGGGATGCTCAGTGCTCCTGGCTCATCATGAACACCGTGACTCACTTGTCAGGCAGCAAACTTGATTGCCTTAGTTTTCTTCTAACATTAAACAGAATCATAGTAAATCGTGTCCTGAATGCAATGCTGGAGTAAGCTGGAGGGTAGTTTGAAGTTAATTTCACATACTGAAAAATACTGGCTTGTGTGGACTGTGTCAAGAGGTCTGTCAAACTTTTCCTGGTAAGATAATTTAAAACAAAAACAAAATCAAAATTCATAAGAGGATGAGAAGGATGTTTGCTGAAAGCTCATGAAACTAAAAAGCTTCTTTATTGCCAAAAACTACTGTTTGAGTGGAGAGGCAGCCTTCAGAACTGGAAAAGATCTTTTCTAGATATAGACCCGACAGGGTGTTGGTGTCCAAAATAAACAAAAAACTAAAGCAAAAATAAAAATAAAAAACTACCTCTCATCAAGAAAGCAAATAACTAAAAATTGGGGCTTGGAACTACACAGAAAGTTATCAAAAGAAGAAATACAAATGAGCAATGAATAGTTTTTAAATGGCCAATATGAGTGAGGTCCCATAGACCACAAAACATTGAAGGCTATTGCCAATATTCTTAGTAACCCTCCAGACCTTGAGGCTCAGGCTCTGTCGCTGAAGATGCTACGTTCATAAGTCACAGGACATAGAGAAATCAAGTTGGTACCAACCTAGAAGCTTCATTCCTACCAGGCAGCTTTCACAATGCTCTTGGAGAAGAGTGAGTCTTACCCACTGTGCATATCTGCTTTCTCTGTGGCTTCTGGGGACCTGTACCGTAGTCCTCACACAGAAGTCACCCCTAAGGGTTTCAATGATGCCTGGCCTGGCAAGACACCCCATAGGTGCAACACTGGCTTGAAGTAGCTCTTACGTCTTCTCCAAGAGAGTAATGAGTATTTCATGCTTGAGCTCAGCTTACTTTTTTTTTTTTAACTCTAACAGATCTAGGGAATGGTCACCTCAAGTAGCTCCCAGCACCTCAGATCACAAAGAAGCCCCATATATCATGCGATGAAATGGTCAACTCTTTGCAATCCAGTGCCTATAATATTTTCAAATGATGTTGTGTGTGTGTGTTGAGAGCACACCTGTGTGTGGGTTCATACGCATATGCTTGTGTGTTGCCATGTGTGTGGAGGCCTGGAATTGGCATCATATCTTTTCCTCAATCATTGTTATCCTTAGGATATTTTTAGCACTGGGTCCCGTGCTGAACTCAAAGCTTGCCAATTCCAGCTAGTCTAGTTAGCTAGCTTATCCAGGGGACCCTCTATCTTTGGCGGGATTTCAGGAGGCCACTGTGCATATCTCCTTTCTCTGTGGCTTCTGGGGACCTGTACCGTAGTCCTCAGACATCTGTAGCAAGTATCCCTGAGCCATCTTAGCCATTTTCCTGGACCTTTTGTATTTTTTTCATAGATAATATGCAATTTCACCTCCTTTCAGAAGAGTGTTCAGTAGAAACAAAAACTTTTCTGGTTAGAGGGACTTGATTTATTTTATGTATTATTTATTTGTGTTTGAGTGTATGCACATGTGTGCATGTGTGTAGGTGGGCTCACCACTGTAGTTTCTTGATGCGACCAGAGATTGATGATGAGATCACTTCCTCAGTCCCTCCTGTCTCCATCTTAGTTTTTGAGACAATTTTTCATTGAGCCAGGAATTCACCAGTTGGTTAGAGCGGCTGATAAATGAGTCTCTGTGACCCTCCTGACTCTGTTTCCCCAAGACTAGGGTCACAGGCATGTGCTGTCATTCCTGGCCTTTTAGGGGCTACTAGGGATCAGAACTCAGCTTCTTGTATTTGCATATCAAGTGCTTCACTCACTGAGTCATCTCCCTAGACCCCAGATCTTCTTTAAATGCTTTTCTCGGGCTGCTCATACAAACAGAAGCATGTCCAACCTCCCACCCCAGGAGGAACTAAGGAAAACTCAGCCTTAGAGTGAGCTTGTCCTTCATTCCCAGCCCATCCGCTACAGCAGAGAGGCAACCACTGTTATCCACCTAATGAAGGCCACTGCAAACACTGACTGAACACAGCCCTGGTTAGCCCACTGAGAAGCCGAAGAGATCCAATCTCATCTTCCCCCTCCACTTCATTCAACTGGGTTCACAATGCAACTCCATAATATCTCTCTTAGAATCTAACCAGCTCTTCAAATGACCAAATAAACATCCCGTGCTTGGCACTGTCATCTTCACGGTTCTTTCTATGTCTCCTCTTGGGAAGAAGCTGCGTTTATTTTCATCACATGCATGCCAGAAAAGTAAATGGGCTTTGAAACAAAGATGGAGGTGCATTTTGAAGAGTAGTTAATTCTCCTTATTATTCAAGCGTTCATCTTCCCACCACCCACTGGCCCGGGCATTGTTTCTGGGCTGCTCACTGTAGTCTTACTCTTTACTATTGTTTTCCAGGAGATGAAATTTTAGACTAAGTAAACTAGACTTGTGCAAAATAAACACAGCGGCATAGTCTTGAATTATTTGCTGAAGGTGTATTGAGTGGAGGTTACATGTTTACACATTCTACCTTCAAATGGGAGAAAAATTCTACTGCCATTTCCCTGAAAACATCCCAACTGACGATATTGAGAAAAACAAACCAAACTTCTTCATAGAAGGTATCTTATTCTCTGTCAGATAAAACAATCTTTTAAAGGCTTGGGTTAGAATCTTTTGGATAAACAGTGAGTCTAATTTAAAGTTCATGCCTGTTCTCTAGGGGAACACACTGATAGAATGAACACATATAAAGAGAGACTATTCAGTTGGCCTATGATCTGGGTAGCCCAACAATGTCCGTCTTCACCCTAAAGAGTCTGAGAACTCAGTAGCTGCTCAATCTAGGTGCCTGACTGTCTCAGCAGTCCCAGACGGGTACCAAAGACCTCAAGAATCCTTGGAGAGCTCCAGGTCTTCGCTCTTGGAAGGCCAGAGTAGCTGGGTTCTGCTATCTAGGGATGGCAGCAACAGCAGCAGTGACAGTGGACAGTGGTAGCTACAGGGTGGACGAACTCCTGAACAAGTCACAAAGGTAAACATGCAAAAAGCAAAAAAACTTCACCTAAGACCCTTTTATATCTTGGACATAAAAAAAAAGTTTAATTCACATCTAGAGCAAGTTTTTACACTTCAGTTAATGTAGTCAAGAAGATCTCCCACAGACACTCCCCGGGGTTAATACAAGCAGATAAGCCTTCACAAGTGCACTCAAGGGTCCTGGGAGTGATACTAACCACGGCAGTACTTCTCAGTGCTGTTTCTCATCCTAGATACCATGACTATATGGAATCTATAGCAGAAAGTCTTTACACAGTGGTTCCCAGGTGAACCAGAAAGCTTGCCTTCCTCACACACAGGAAAAGGGCTGAGATTTGCCTGCTGAACCTGCTACTGTGCTTTAAGAAGACACTCTATCCACTCGTTAAATATTCTTTACATAGTCACTGGCTATTGCTGCCCACAGTCGGTGTAGCTGTGGTCTAGTGTCCCAGATGACTAGTGTGTCCTCCTTTTGTTATGCTTCCTAATCTTTGTTCTCACTAGAACTGTGTATTTTATGTTTCTGTTGACGTTTCCTCTTGACCCCGCGTCTCTGTCCTACCATGGTTTCCCCTCCACGGTGACCCATGATGGCTCAGTCGCCCTCCTTTGTCTCCCTTGCCCATCCACCTCTGGGAGCAGCTGAGGATGCTTAGGTTCCTACCCCGCCCACCAGAAGCAGGCGTATTCCTAGTGACCTTCTTGGACATATGTAACTGATGTTTTGATTTTAGAGGCTCATGTTAAGAGGCTCTATTCTGAACTTCAACGTTTAGACTGGCGGTGTGACTATTGAAAGTCTACGATAACTGTTAAAGCAGAATGAGTGCAGTTTATATTAAGGAATAGCCACGAACCCTTAGGGGCCAGGAGCAGAATGGAGTCTCAGTGTGAACTACCCCTCAAGGGCTGATACACTTGAAACTCTGGCCCTCAGCTGGTAGCATTGTTTTAGAGATTTTTGGACTCATTAGAAGGTGTAGACTTATGGGAAGAGGTGATTCACCAATGGCAGCCCAACATCTGGTCCTTTCTCTGCTTTCTGATTGCTCATGTACTGCGATCAGAGACCTGGTCCTTCTACCACCTCACCTTCATGCCAGGATAGATTGCGCCCTCTCAGAACATAAGCCAAGTCAAGTTCCCCCTTTCCCTAATGCCTCCTTCACAAGTATTTGCTCCCAGCAATGAGGAAAGTCACTAATAAAAGGATCATTGTAAAAGCTGAATCTGTACTCTGTCTGAATTGTAGCTCATATGTGGACAGGACTGAGGAAAGCTATGTCTGTGAAAAATTTTTATCATCTGCGAAACAGTGATCTTGCTATGACTCGTGTGTATGTGTGTGTGTGTGCGTGTGTGCATGTGTGCACACACACAGTGCCTTTGCTTTGTATTATTAGCCTATTCTAATATACTAATAGGCCTAGAGTCGAGTGACAAAATTTATTTCACTTGTAAATTAAATCTATCTAGGGATAAGATCAATTTTTTCTGCATGAGCTGCCTTTTCAGCTCAACTCAGGTGTTTTATGATAGAAGATAAATGTGCAAACCTGCTGTATGTTGTAACAGGTCCTAGACCTTAGTTGGCCTCCAGACCTTAGCACAACTGATGCCATGATGGAAATACCATTCAGGCCTAGAAGTTTCTATCACTTTCCAGTAATGAAGTCCAACACTCAACTCGGCCCTTATTTGAACCCTTCCTTGTCTCTTTCCTAATCTAAAGTCTCCTGGGTCATGGTACCTGCCAGGTTGTTGTGTAAGAGAAGGTCTGAGTATACCATGCATTAGTCACTTTTCTTTTTGCTGTGACAACCTAAGGACAAAGGAGGATTTTTTGGTTCATATTTAGAGGATTCAGCCCATCAGGTGGGGAGTCGTGGTGGCAATGACTTGAAGCAGCTACTCCCATCACATGTAGTCGGGAAGCAGAGAGACGAATCCTGATTATCAACTCTCTTTCTCCTTTTCAGTTTGGGACCTCAGTCCATAGGACTGTCCAAAGGTAGTCTTATCTCAACTCCACCTAGAAACTTCTTCACAGACATGCTCAGAGATTTATAACTAGGTGATTTTAGATCAAGTTGACAGTATTAAACATCACACACCAAAGTTGTTCATTTCTCCTGGCATGCAGAAACCTCCAAGTCAAAACCAACAAGACCTGCTACTTTTTAATGTGGTGTCAGGGGCCAGCCTTGACAAAAATAACCTCTTCCAGAGTGGAGGCAGGGGAATTTAGAAATATAGTAAAGAATACTAAGATGCGAAAAAAGCAATAAAACGCAGAAACATATAGGATAGTAATGGGAGGGAATTTCAGTGAGTACTGAAAATTCGCCCGTGTTTTATTTTCCAACAGCTTAATATAACCCTGATTTCAAAAGGTAGAAGTAGAACAAACGGACTGCATTAACATACAAATTGAAAGTCATAGGGTGCATTCACAGTTCATGCTCTTAACTCCTGCCCTGGACCAAACATTTTGTAGGCAAACCACTCCCTGGGTGGAATCCCAAATTATTTCCATAAAGGGAAGTGGAACTTAGCTGGAACCTTAGACTTTTGTTTTAGGTAGGAACCAACTACTTCCCTATTTCAGGAGTACAAGGTCTCGCAACTAGTCACACCTGTTGACCATAGCCTTGAGAGAGCAGAACTCTGATTTACAACTAGGTGGGCTGAACTGAACTGAAAACAAGACCCAAACTCTCTGACCTTTGGCCTCTTTGGGCCTCCACAATGTGGTAAATGTTAACAGTTCTTTTCTTTCTTCCTAATCTCTGGGTTTTGAGACTTTGTTCACTAGTGACTCACAATTTTGAGTTCCACTTTCTAGTTAAGACTTGACTTTTCCTAAACACACTTCTTCAGTGGCGAGGTCTCTTGAGCAACGGCATTTTCAGAGTTTGAAAATTACTTTACTTTAAGGATTTTGGGTGCCTCATTGAAGGCAATAAGAAGAAAGCAAAAGAACCCATATTTTGATTTTTTTTTCACCTAAAAATTCCATAACAGAAAAGTCTTGATGACATTGTCTTATGCCTAAGGCATTGTTGCTTTTCTCATTGCTTTGATAAAATGCCTGGCATAAGAGGTGGTGGCTTATTTTGGCTTACTGTTTCTGAGAAATCTATTATGATGGAGAGGGTATGGCAGATTTCATGGCAGTGTGTGTGTGTATGTGTGTGTGTGTGTGTGTGTGTGTGTGTGTGTGTGTGATGGACGTTCCTTTGTTGTTTCATTTGGACCTTTCCTGCCCTAATTATTCAACAATGAGAGGCTACAACATCACCCTCACTTCTACATCCCAAATTCCACTACAGACTTTTGGGATACAAGTAAGAAAAAAAAAAATATCTGACTCAGATTGGATTAAATGACAAGGTCTACTTGGTTCGTGTAACTGTCGTGTGCAGAGACTTACCTTATCATTAGGGTTCAGCTTCGGCTTTTAGGTTCTTTAAGCTTTCTTTTCTTCCACATGTTGCTATTCCATGTTAACAAAATGACCAGAAAAATTTCAGTCATCTCAGGGGCAAATTGCATCCTTGGGAGTTAAAGAAAGAGCCTTTCAACCACGTAAGCCACTTGAGTCACGTGCCTGCCACTGAGTCACTCACTGTGGCAGTGACCAAGAGACTCAACTGACCAGTTTAGCTGCTCACTGCACGCTCCATTCCTCAAGCTAAAGCCCACAAGTCTGTGGAAGTTGAAAGACATCTCTAGAGATATCTTTTTTTTAATGGATCAATGAGTCTTTTATTTATTTATTTATTTATTTATTTATTTATTTATTTAGTATACAGTATTCTGTCTGTGTGTATGCCTGCAGGCCAGAAGAGGGCACCAGACCTCACTACTGATGGTTGTGAGCCACCATGTTGTTGCTGGGAATTGAACTCAGGACCTTTGGAAGAGCAGACAGTGCTCTTAACCTCTGAGCCATCTCTCCAGCCCCTCTAGAGAGCATCTTATTTGGAAAGCTTAAGGCATGATTCACAGGAAAGCGTCTGCAACCTGACTCCTTCCCAGTTTTGCCAATGAGCCCTGTGCGGCAATATTCAGGGAGGTGGGAAGGAAGCAGTGACATTTACAGAATCGCTGAAAGCTAAAATTCACTGTCTGGGTGGACACGAATCAAAGGCTGCTTCTTCATTTCTTAACGTCTTGTAAATCTCTCTGACTCTGGTGTAAACCTCAAAGAGGAAGCACAGTTTAGTAATGGCTAAGGTGGAATTTCCCATAGCTCAGCATGTGGTCTGGAAGCTGTAGTTGGTGGAGAAATGTGACAGTGTGTGTGTGTGTGTGTGTGTGTGTGTGTGTGTGTGTGTGTGATGCTCTCAACAGAAACTGATGCCACCATGTAGATTGCAATGAATTTAATGGATCTGTGAATTATTAGTAACTGGGAAGGGTGCCGGAGAAATGGCTCAGGGATTAAGAGCACTGCCTGCTCTTCCAGAGGACTTGGGTTTAATTCCCAGCACCAACATGGTGGCTTACAACCATCTGTAACTCTAATTCCAGAGGATCTGACTTTACTGAGGCACCAGGCCCACAGTGCACAGACATACATGCAGGCGAAACACCCACACACATAAGAAAAAAATAACTTTTAAAAGCTTCTCCTGGTGAGGGAACCCCACTGAAAATCTTTTTGATGAGTTAGCCGTGACTGGAAATCCACATGAGCACACCCACGACCGTCAGCCGAGAGGAGTGAGTCATTGTTGATACCGTGCTCCTCCCGTTTTACTGAAGCACACAGAAAGGCTCCTAAGAGGTTATCTTCGAAAGGGAAAATAAGTTAAAACTTAGGATCTTTAAAAACTCTCAGCTCAATCACAGATATTCGCGGGGATTCTGGAACGAACTTCCATAGCTGTTGAACTGTACCATCCCTACTCCGTCCCAACAATTAACATGTCCACTCAAAAATAATTATACTAACTCATGAGAGTGTCCTCAAGAACATCCTTTCTGGGGTGAAGGTGGGCGCTAGTCCTAAATTTCCAACCCTAACTCCCAGTTGCACCATTTCTTAATATCTTGGAGATAGGATCAGAAATTTTAAGCTAATGAATTCTCTTAGAAGGATATGTACAAGTTCAGCCAAATATCCAAGAACTTTAAAATACTGAGATATGGGAAATATCTTCATGGCACCAGAAGAACATTTTCTTGATTATGTTGAGCTTGAACTAGAGCACATTTCCTAACTAATAAAGCATATATCTTTATTTGAAGGCTGAAACTGAACAATATGGAGGCTCTGGTTTTCTCATCAATTTGTAGTGTACATACGTTTTGCTTGTGTGCATGAAAATGTGTGTGTAAGAGATATCTGTGTGGCGTATGTAAGTGTGCACATCTGTGCATGTGTGTATAGAAGCCAGAAGAGGTCTGTCTGGGGAAGGGGTCCTCCTCTATCACTTTCCCTTTATTCTTTTATGGCGTGATCGCCCCCAATCTGGAGCTTGTGTTTTTCAGCCTGACTGGCTTCAGCAAGCCCCAGTGATTCTCTTGTACCCATGCTCCCTGTAGCACTGGAATTTCAGGAACATGTGAAACCACATCTAGCTTGTTGCGTGGGTGCTGGGATCCAAACTCAGGTCCTCAGGGTTGTCTATCAAAGGCTACTAATCTCTGAGCCATCTCTCCAGCCCCTGGTTTGCTTGTTGAACGTCTAATTGCAATATCATTTGAAGAACAGTAACCTATTTTGAACGTGCAAATATCCATCGGAGCTTTATGAAAGGCATCAGAAAATTATAAGCAGAAGAGAAACCGATTGCAGGCCATTATATGTTTAATGATATGCAAATTCTGTTAAATGAGATCATGATGGCATTACTGTTCTTTAGGGAAGAATGGATTTAAATAATTCAAAATAACAGATGTCAATTTGTGTGTGCTGTGATCTAACAATAATTAATTAAAAATTAAAAACTGCACATGCATTGAATTGCATTTTGAGTTCTACACAATAATTTTATAATAGCAGGTTCACATGCAAACTGCCTACAGGTGAAGTGCCTTACACATGGGGGGGGGGGGGGGGACAAGATCTATCCCTAAATCTTAAACTTATTCACTTTATTTTTATGAGTGGTTTTTTTTCTGCATTTATGCTTATGTACTACATGCATACCCTCGGAAGTCATTTATGGGCCTAGGATACTCTGGAACTGGAGTGCAGATAGTTGTGAGTTACTACGCAGTAGGTACCTGGGATCAGAAGCCAGGTCCTCTGTAAGAGCAACAAGTGCTTCTAACCATCAAGCCAGATCTCCAGCTCCTATACCCATAATCTCAGAGAAATTAAACAATTTCGTCTATGTTCTCTTACATGTGGAACTCACTAGTTTTAACTAGCTTGGTAAAAACATTTCTGAAATGGCATTTGTAGTACAAAGAAAGTCAAAGTACCCACAATTCGTAGCCTAGCTTCTTAGAAAACAGAGGATACAGGACTATCCCTTCTTTTATTTTCTGGTCACAGGAGGTGTTTGCTTGGATAAGAAAAGGCATCATAGGTCAGGCTTGTTTGTGGGCGAGAGAGAGAACCTGTGAAATTCCGTGGTAGGACACGATTGACCCCTAGTGGTCACAAACAGGACTACCGCCGCTTATCAACAAATGTACTAAGAATCACTTTTGAAAGAGAGGAGAAAAATCTTAACTGCCATATCATTTCCGCCTCTGCCAATATCTCATGTGCTTTTGTGATTTCTAGGTAGTTCTTAAGATCAGGTGCACCCAGATAATGTAACTAGTACTACACAGCTTATCTCAGTGTGCTCCATCTTTATTTTATAAGAAGTACCAAGAATGAGATTACAGTGCTCAAATGTCTTAAAAACAACAACAACAGCATGAAATGGGCTGGGTTTTATGCTAAGAGGTGAGAATACTTTGAAAATACAGCTGGCTGTCCTAGACACAAAACATTGACTGCTCCTTCCAGTAGTGTCTACTTAGGAGATGTAAATGAACAACTTACTTAGGACTAAATTTTCCAGAACAGTATAAGAAAAAATATATAGACATTTTCTTAAAACAACCCCTTCTAGGGGAGGAGAGAGGTGGGAGGTGGGGGAGAGTGTAGAGGAGCGGAGGGAGGAGAAGCTGTGGTTAGGATGTATGACATGAGAGAAGAATAAATGAAGAAAATATTTATTTCTCTTTATTATTTATTTATTGAGACAGGTTACAAAAGAAAATTTTGTGTCTGAGGGAGAAAAAACATCTGTGACTGAAAACATCTCAATATATACATTGTATATATTTTAGTTTTGTTTAATGTGTTGAATAGAAAATAAAACGTGGGGAGAAAGAAACAAAAAAATCCTCTTTAAAAAAAAAAACAAAACAAAACGGATAGTCACTTTCAGTGAGAAAAAGGAAAGCAGGAGTAGGGAAGAAAAATATTTAAAACATTTCCCTCAGCTGCTGACTGCTAAACAGGAAAATTAAATGAACCCAAAGTGTGCATAACCTTATATGTTAAAAAAAAATGACTTTGTGCTTTGTTAGTTGGTATTAGACATTATACAAAAAGGCACAAGCTTGTGCTAAATTGGCTTACAGGGATTATTTTTTTCTCTCTGTTTTCATGAGATGAAGCAAGTTTGATGGCTTTGTGGGAACCCATTATGAAATCAAAAGAATTCTGCCAGAATTCTTTTGATTTCATAATGGGTTCCCACATAGACAAGGCTATGATCTCTTATCACAAAGCCTTCTTGGGTCAGCAGTGCTACAGTAGCAACTGTTACCATAGCAACTGGGATGGGTTTCCCTAGGAGAGAACAGGGCCCTGATCGTGGATAAGAGAATGGTGAGTATGGGATCGGGTAAAAAGAAGCACCCAGAATGAGAGAGATGATAGAGAAAGCTAAAGAGATGCCTGTGTGCTCTGTATCATGGGTTATATCTGAAATCAAACTCATCCCACTAAAATAAATAAATAATCAGCTTAACAAAGTCGGCAAGGTAACTGGTGAGTAGTGACTCATTTAATCATTATCCTAAAGGGGAGGCCCCCAGGGTCCTTGGCAGAGAGAAAAGGGATACAAATGCATCACTTTGCACACAAAGATTTGCTACAGGTGTTCTCAGGGAGATAATGTTTATAATTTGTACAGAACAAGGACTTAATTCCTATATCTTTTACAATTCCTTCCTTCCATAAAGATTTCCCAGATAAGGCAGGGAAAGTGGTGACTTAAAAAACAAACCACCCAAAACAATGAAAATCAAAACCTCAAAGCAAAGAAACCCCACCTACAGGTAGACTCTTCTCTGGCTTTCCAAAAATGTACATGCTGTTAAAAGATATCATTTTGAATCCGAAAACCAAACAAAAAAGTTGTATATGCAAATACATTAAAATGGATGTCTAGCCGTATGTTGATGCCTTCAGTATGTCTCCTCTGGGGTGGGGATTGCCCAGAAACTGGCACCATTGAGAATTTCCCACAGACCCAGAAAATATGAAGGACCTTGGATTGCCTTAATGTCAGTGTTTAAGCATCTGGAGAGTATAACAGCCGTGCCCAGCTCCAATTGGTTCTCATTGCTGTAATCTCCTCTTAGGGTCCTATGAAGTACCTTCTACTTCTTAGGTGGCTGTCCACAGTCCTGATGAAAACAGTTGTAACTAAAAGCAATAAGCAGCTTGTGGCAATGCCCACTCTTCTCCTGCCTACCTGGTGAAGACAGATGATGTCATGGATCACGGATGTAGCTGCTGGCAAAACACCCAACACAGAAGAGAAAAATAAGTTGTTTTTTCTTTCTTTCACTTAATTTCTTTTCTTTCTTTCTTTCTTTCTTTCTTTTTCTTTTCTTTTTTTTTTTTTTGGAGTCAGGGTTTCTCTTTGTATGTCTGGCTGTCCTAGAACTCACTCTGTAGACCAGGCTGTCCTCAAACTCACAGAGATCTGCCTGCTTCTGCCTCCCAGAGTGCTGGGATTAAAGTCATGTGCCTTCACCTCCTGGCTTAAAGAAGTCTTAAGAGCAGGAGCTACCACTGTTCCTGCATTTTGTAGAAAGCAAGCTTTGGGGAAATCATTGCAAATTTCCCAGCAACTGGTCAGTAAGAGAATTGGCTTTATCAAAAAGTACTGGGTAATTAAAGCTAGAAATTCTTTTCCCTCCCAGGAAGACTGTGGGCCTCATGGGAAAATCTTAATGAGGAACTCAGGAAGTCTTTTTTAAAGATTCAAGGGTTAACTTTTCAGTGGGGATTGCATTTAGCTGTGTCTAGAGTGCTCTGTTCTAAGTCATATGAGAAACCTCCTGGCTTCATCATCGGCCCTGCTCACAGGTTGCTAGCAGGTTTTGATAGTCCGAATTTCGGTAAATTAACTCTACAATCTGCTAAATCAATGTTTTAGTGTTAATGATCTAATTATAATGTTTCAGTCAGTGGTAGTGCAAGTTTGTGTTTGTTGTGTCTCTTTCAAAACCAACTGAAGAAAAATCCTAAGCAAGTCTCTATAACAGATCAGTAATTACTATCTGAATTTTACTTCCAGAGGTATAAATAGTGATAAAACTCTCATCCCCCATTTTGACCTAAACCCAACAACTATATTAATTTTTCATGCATAAAGAAATAAATTATTTTAAAAACTCTTTTTAAATTATCATAAAATGCTAAGTCAAGTCCGGAAATCAAGTCATGATTCTGGGTTCAAGGTCTGGATCTTTGTGGTCTTGAAGTCACTTAATCTACATCTGAATTTTCATAAGCATCCAAGATATTATTTCTGGACTTTTTACCTTTAAATGCATTTTTAGAGACCACCAATAACTTAACCAAAAATTAACTAAGCAGTTCAAATGATTTTAGCTACTCTTCATTTGAATACTGTGTCTTTAGTCTTAGAATGCAGACAGAATGAATTAACGCTATGACAGTATTTTGAGCAGAAAAATGCAACGCACAGTGCCTGGATATATGGTACCAAGCAAGGTAGCTTTCTACTGTGTGCACACATCATCACGGAAGACCAGTGATAAACTACTGACTGCCACATACGCACACATCCTGCTGTGAACATATCAGTCCTTGTGATCATCATGCTTTTGTTTCATGATGTGCAGCTCCAAAGTGGTATAGACACTTGCTAGCTGATCATTTCTGCATAAGGAGAAAGAATATACAGGAAAGAGAAGAAGAGGAGCAAAGGGAAAAGTAGGGTAGGAAAGAAACCTTCAAAAATTCTTTGGTTAAAAAAGTGCCTACCCAATGCCTGCCTAAAGCTAGGCAGATCAATTCCACAATGAAGATTTGACAGATTATACTGTATCAAGTTCTTACATATTCTAAGTCAAAAAAGAAGCCTAACCGGGGGGTGGGACGTCTATAAATATCTATTTGTCTGGATGGAAACTTTTATCAGTTCCAACAGTCATGTATTCAGCTGTAAATTTAAAGAAATCAAGATCAAACTACAAAGTCCATTTTCTTTTACATCCCTCAGTGACTCAGTTCCCAAGTCCATGTAAACTTCATGAAGGTTCTTGAGAACGTTTCTTTCACAGCCCCAGAATTCAATGGAAAATCCCAGCCTATGGAGTGGCATCGATATTGCCGATGAATTAATTAGAAATAGCATTCATCAGTTCCATGTGTTAGGTACCGGTTTATAGAGATGAGAAGACTGGTGGCTGACAGTATGGAAATGCAAAGACAGAACAACAAGAGCAAAATTATAACCATCAGACAGAACAACAAGAGGACAATTATAACCATCAGACAGAACGGGCACTGACTTAAAGACCAACTCTCCTACATGCCTCTGAGGGGAGAGAACTTCTACCAACAAGGATGGCGCCAAGTCTTTAGAAAATGGTACATTTTCATACCTTATTTAATGAAAGTCAATGTAGGAGTTGTACAATGTACCTTTAAAATATTGCTACTAGGGTAGAATAAAGTATTCACTCAGAACACCTGGTCTTCCTCTACCAGATTTACTTTCAAAAATACAGTTTTTATTGTATAATATCATGTAACTTAACCTGCCTTCATCTCTTTTATGCTATAATCTCTAATTCTATGGTATCTCTTGTGGACACAGAAATTTCTTCCTTTTTTTGTCCTTGTGATCTATTGTGTTTCCTGGTACACAGTTTTAATATGTTCCACATATCGGCTCTCCCTGTTTCCGTCACAAAACAATACAGAATTGGATCCGCGACGCAGTTTAGACTTGTCAGAGCTACTGTGATTCGGTATGCTGTGAACGTCTGCTTTCCGGACTTGTCGTTCAAGTTCATATTGCGCTCTAAAATGCAGCGGATGAGCACCATCACGTGGAAGGGCGTGAAGCATAGTACGAAAGTCAACGTGATGCCTGCAAGCAGCTTTATGATTCTTCTCTTCTCGCTGCTCTCCGTGGCTTGGTTGTGCTGCACGGCTCGGTAGACTTTATGGTTGCAGATCATGATGGTGACCAAAGGCAGCGCGTAGCCCATGCACGTCCTGAACAGGTTGAGGTCGATCTGCCAGGTCTCCAGTGGGTATTTGTCGTAACACAGGGTGAAGGGCGACTTCTCCGCAGCACAATATTCAACGCTTGTTTCATCTTTCCACAGGAGGATGGAGTTAAAGATGGACTCCAATATCCAGATAGACAGGCTGCTCATGAAGGCAAATCTTCTCGTTCTCAGAAAGGAAAACTTCAGCGGGTAGACAACTGCTAAATAGCGGTCCAAGGCAATGCAGGTGAGGAACGCCGTGCTGCTGTAGAAGTTCATGTACGTGAAGAAGACACTTCCTTTGCATAAGGCGGGAGAGAACGTCCAGTTGTCCTTATTCCAAGTGTAATTGATCCACAGAGGCAGCGTCAACGCGTACAGCAGATCTGACAGTGACAAACTGAAGAGGTAAATTCCTAGCTCGTTTTCCTTTTTTGCTTGCAGAAAGGATACACATAAAGAGCCAAGGTTGGCCGGGACGCTGACTATGAACACAAATATGTAGACCACTGGGAACAAATAGCGATCTAGGTCATGCTGTTCTTCAACACACGTGCTGTTCATCGTCATTGTTCGGCAGTGGCGGTTACATTACTTCTTAGGCGGTGAACAGGAAAGGAAGCCTTGCCTCGTTGTTAAGATTTCAATGTTAACTTTTTTGGCTAGGAGTTTCTTTTTTCTTTTAGATGTTCCTTAGTTTTTGAAGTTCTAATCAATATACCAATGCATTCAGAGAGTGACCGTAGATCAAATGTTTACATAGACTGTCACTACCAGAAGTCAGCATCCACGCTCCTGGAGGTGACTTAAAGCCGTGAACTGAGTTTAATCACTAGAAGTCTTCATGCTCAACATCATGGGCTGTTTAGCTTTCTTGAAAGGTCACACTCTCTCAGTTTGCCCTTCTGGATCTTACAGGAGATGGGAGATTGGTGCAAATACGAGCGTGTGGGTTTTATTTTCATGCACTCTGGCATTCTTTCCAAAGTGTCCCGCTTCTGTAACAAAAGATGAAGTAGGACAGGTTAGATACTTACAAGATATACCACCCCATTGCTGTCATGGTTTCCAAGCAGCCATCTTTCATTTATTGAAAATATCAAATATTTGCAATTGAAAAATGCTATTTAACTAAAGCAATTAATGAACTTTAGTAAATAAAATCAAACTGAGATGTTTTACCTATTTCAAATAAGAATTTCTCAAAGGAGGCTAGCTCATAGAGAATTATATTTCTCATCAGACAATTCCTAACAACCAGAATGAAAGTTTGTTAAACATTTAAAGTCATTTTGGTAGCTAAAAGTAGAAAATTCAGTTATTTGGCTGTGATGAGAGAATGCTTTTTTTTTTTTTGCTTTGGAGTGTATGTAAACTACATGACTACATGATTTGCAGGTTTCAATTTATTATACAATATCACTATAAGGCACCAAAGTTCATTAAGATTTAATACACAGACAGCTTTTTCCCTTCTCCCCCTCTTCTGTTTCTTATGGAATGTAGCTCACTGTGCCTCACTTTCATTCCATAAAGGAGGGGACAGAACCACCTCAATTCTGGGAGAAGGTTGTGATGACCGACTTCCATCCTCAGAGCTGGTTAGCTCTGGGGCTCGTTCCTTCGTAAAGTGATGATGATGTAGAGAAATGGTCCTCATTCCTTTGCTGGTGGGGCCACTTGGCAGTTTGGATGGTTACTGACTGACTGAGCGTGTCCAGTTTGTAAAACTGTCAAGCTGTACACTTGATTTGAACAGGTTCAGTTGTAAAAATCGATTTAACTATGTGCTTAGTATATAGTCTTCTGTCTGCATGACACAATATTGTAAATAAAAGGAGAAGGGGTGGACTTAAACTGCTGTGGTGACTGGGGTAGAAAGCATCTTGACAACACATTTGGCACGGAGACGGTCCACACAAGTCTTCCTAAGAAATTAATTTACTTCCTTTTTTCTTACATGAAAATTGGTAGCTGGACTGTGACTGAAAAAGCATGGGATAAAACCGGACTCTCCGAACATGGCAGAAAATGAGGGCTGCTGAGAAGCCAAGGACAATGGCACTGGGTTTTGATCCTACTTCATGTTCTGGCTTTGTGGGAGCCTAACCAGTTTGGATGTTCACCTTCCTAGACATGGACAGAGGGGGTAGGACCTTAGACTTTCCACAGGGCAGGGAACCCTGACTGCTCTTCAGACTGGAGAGGGTGGGGGAGAGGAGTGGGGGGAGGAGGAGAAGAGTGGGAGGAGGGGGAGGGAAATGGGAGGCTGGGAGGAGGCGGGAATTTTTTTTCAATAAAAAATTAAAAAAATAAAATAACATCTCAAGAAAAAAAAAAGAAAATTGGTAAAATTAATAAAAAAGCATTTAAACGGTCATGGAAAGATTCACAGAAGGTAAAGGTTTACTAAACAAAAAAAGAGTTCTTGACACCTAGAAGAAATGAACAAATACACATGTAACACAAAACGTGTATTTAATCACTTTTAAGAAGTAAAAAAGATGGAATCAGAACACTTGAGGAATGAAGAGAAAGCAAAACAGCAGCGGAGGATGATAGCTCTCTCCCATAATTCCAGTGTTTGGGAAGCTGTGGCTTAGGGATGATGGTGAATTTGCAAACAGCCTGGGCTATAGAATGAAACCCTGACTCAAAAGCAGGGGAGGGGGGAGAGGGATGGAGGAGAGAGAAAATGTTAAGATCTGAATAGCCAGATTTTCTTTTAAAATTAGAAGACTTTTTTTTTAAAAAAAAATGTAATAGTGAAATTCCTTAGAAGAGGACAATAGTACTTAAAGCTAAAGAGATCAAACAAAATTATCAGTGTAAAAGAAATAGGAAAACATCAAAGATACATGGAGAGTAAACAGAAAAGGTCAATGCATGTGCAACTCGAGCTCCAGGAAGGAGGTAAAGGGAGGTCAGTGAAAAGCAGTGTTCACAAACATCACGGCTGATTGATATCTAGAACTGATCAGGGGCACGGATCCCTCTGACTCGTGAAGCTTAGGAAGTGTCAGATGGGGCAAAGTGAACTGTTGGTGCTTAGGCACACTGTGTTCAAACTGCAGAGACCAAAAACTAAGGGGAGAAAAGGGCCAGGGAAGAGAGATGGCTTATGTACAAAGGACACATTTCAGGCTGATAGAACCAGATGACACATTCATGTCTCTGTGTTCCAAGAAAATGGATGTTATCCTATCATTATATTCCCGATGGGATTAAACTGCAAGACCTGAAGCAAAACCTAGACATTTGCAGGTAACTATCACTCGGGAAATCTATTCCTATTTCTTGAAGAACCCTTCAAAGGCTCTCGACGAAGACAGAAAGTGACACTCTGAACCACAGGAAGGACGGCAAAAGCCTGCTAAGGATGGGACTTTCATCAATGCCAGCAAGCACATCCTTGGGGGGGGGGGGAGGTTCACACATCTGAGGGAAAACACCTAAACTATAAAAGTCTCCTCTCTTGAGACAGGACCAAGAATAGCTGGGTGGGGCAGAGGGGGGCTTCCTTTTTTTTGTGTTGCTAAATAAGTATAGGTTTTTCTCCACAAAAGCATAAGACAGAGAAAATTATTTAAGGAGGTTTTAAAGTTCTCAATAGAATTAATTTCTTTAGTTATAAACACACTTCCTGCCTTCTGAGAGCCGCCACTTGTCAGGATGGCTAGATGAAGCTGATAGTATCTTATCTGCTCTCCAACAGAGACAGCATGAGCTTGCGCTTGCCTTTTTCAAGGCTCTTCCAAGTTTGTTTCCTCCCACCTAAGTTAGTATTGCCTGATAGGGTTGCCTTTCAGGCCAAGAACCTAGCAAACGGAAAGCCATCTGTTAATGTCAGCAATGCTCTCTCCCTCCTACAGCAAGAGCATCACGGGGTAGCCTAGGGACTTGGTATGTATGATGCCAAGCATTGCAGGCAGCACCTGTTCATCCAATGGAAGTGCATGCAAAAGTTAATGGGATAAACAAACCGTATTACTTCTGTATCTTTCCCAATATTATTTATACAGCATTAATGAAATTTTAAGAAATAATTTTTGCCACCCTCATTGAAAATATGGATATCAACTTAAACTTTCGGAAGTGCCCAAAAGACAATTTACAGCCTAGCTCTAAAAATAATCTAAAAAAACGATGACATAGCTCAAAGCAAACTGATCTTACACAGGGTTCCAGAGGTATTTGCTTCCACCTGTGAGCTTGCTTGCTTGTTACTGGGTCTCCATGTGCCTCTGGCACTATGACAGTTACTTATTAACAAATAGTTACAACTGATGCTTACTGACATTGGAAACAAAATTTCCTAACCTCAGGCGATTCCTGATGAATCTAAAAGCTATTCCTAGACCCTCTGCCCTGATGAGGAAACAGAAGTAGACAGCTATACCATAGCCCAGGATGGCAGAGATTCTTCCGCAACCATCCCAGTGTCCCAGTAGCTGCATCAGGAAGAGAAGGCTGAGCACACACAGTCTCCTTCGCTCTACCCATACCTTCTTCTGACTGGTTCTAAGTTTGAGACCTGACATCCCCTTACCACTCCTCAAAGTAGAGGAAACCATGTGTCTTCCTCATTTCCATCTCACTTACAAAGTTTCGTCTTACATTCACGAAACTCAAACCCAGATAAAAACGCCACGAACACGGCTTGATCGCTATGCCCAGTATGCTATGTACTTTGAACTCTTGTTCTAGCCTTTAGTATCATACTCACCCGTTTCGGGAGTGATGCTTCTCTTGAGCGAGGAGGCTGGCAGATCTGCTTGTACCAAGAAGAGAAACCAGTTGTGTTGTGGGGACAGGAAATTGCACTCATATTTTGTCATAAACCAATGAGGAAGCAGCTTCTTAATGAGAAGGCTTACATTATCTGAGTTCAAACAAAAGGATCCCTTCAGTACTTTAAATGATGTTTGGGTCATTTATTGTGGGGCAATTTTCTTAACTCATTTTTCTTTGTCTCTTAATTATACTTGTATACTTCCATGTATGCTTTTCTCTTTTCCTGTATATGTATGCGTGCGTGGTATATGCACACGTGTGTGCGGTGCAGGTGTGTCACCTGTGTGCGTATTTTTTGGAAGCCAGAAAAGGATGTCCAGTGACCTGCTTTGTTTTTCTCTCTGCCTTGTTTCTTTGAGTCAGGGTCTCTTCTTGATTCTGGAGGTGGACTAGTGGCTAGCAAGCTCCAGCAATCTTCCTGCCTCAGCTCGACCCACTGGGCTGGGGTAACAGGCAATGCACATAGCTATTACACACTGGGATCCCAGCTCAGGTCCTCACGCTGTGCAGCAAGCACTCCTACCCACTCATTCATCTTTCCAGACTCTGATAGTTATGCTTTACTTAATAGGATGAGTCGCAACTATTCAATCCATTCTTACTATGCAGTGACTGTGTGGGTATCTACATATTACCCAGAAAGGAGCATACTACCACGAAAGAGATAACCACACAGTTACAACATAGATACAACAGGAGCATAGATAAGCACTTCTAGATAAACTTGAATAAAGCATGTGAGTCATTTGGATGTGTGAGAACGGAGAAGATGCTGTGAACCCTATTTGGGGTGTTTTGGTTCATGGAAATAAAACAAGAGGCAGAGTGGTGGTGGTGAATCCTGTGGTTTACTGGCAAAAATGGCTGTGGATACGCATGGGCCAGGAGAGCCACCGTTGTGAATCCCTTCTCCTTCTGGGGTACTAATAGGATTAGATGTGTAGTATTTGATTACAGAAACATTTTCTCTTCTAGTAACCCTCTGAGAATAGAAAACAGTGATGGCTAAAAGCAACCGGAGTCACTGATTCAGGCAAATAGATAACCATGAAATTTGAAAATTTGTTTGTGAGTGATATAGATTATTATTTTTAAAAGCTAATGCAGTACTTTAAGAAGGTGACTCTATACAGTGGTTTAACACAAAATGAAATCAAGTTTCTAGAACATCCTACTTCTGAGAAACGTTAAGAGATTATTTTTAAGCTCTCCCCCAATAAAATTAGAAATGAGGGGAAATTATTTTTTAGTATGGAATTAATTTTTAGTGGAAAATTCTGACTTATTTTTAGGCTTTAGTCAGATACATTGTCTGGGTTGGTAGATGGAAGAATGGAATTATGGGATACAGCCAATTTTTTTTTTTATCTTGGAGTAACTAGGGGATATCAGGAATGTGAAAGCTTTTGAAAGTCTCTTTACATGTCTCTAAGAATAATAAAAATATGCCTGACTTTGGTGGCACACACCTTTAATCCCAGCATTCAGTAGGAAGAGGTAGGCAGATCTCTGAGTTTTGAGACCAGCCTGGCTACAGTTCCATTGCAATCAGGGATATTCAGAGAAACTATCTCAAAAAAAAAAAAAAACAAAAAACAAAAAACCAAATGAATAATTTAAAATGAATTTGTAAAGCACTCAAGAGTTTGTAAATATCATGCAGCAACCGAAAACCTCAGGGTATACTGTCATTGAGATGATAAAAAGTGTAGTTAAAATGTCGAAACTGAATGGCCAAAGGCATCAGGGGCAGTGCTGGGGGTGGCTGTCTCAATGCAGTGCTCCCCTGCATCCATAGGGATCTGAGTTCGAGTCTCAGAACCAATGTCACAAAAGCCCAGTGTGGTGATACACGATTGCAATCCCAATATTAGGAAGGTAGAGACAGGCAGTTCCTGGTTAGGCGAAGTCTGTCTTAAATTTTAAAAAAAGAAGAAAAAAGCAAAGGTTGATGGTGCCCGAGGAGCAATTTCCAGGATAGCCATCAGACTGACACACACATCTGCATACATGTACACACATATGGGAATCTGCACACACATGCATATACTTACATGTACCTACACACGCCTACAGAAAAAAGGCTTAAAGTTTACCAAAAAGAAAATAATAATTTCTGTTTAGTCATAACTACAATCCCCAAATCTTTTTTTTTCTGCTTGGTTTTGCACGTTTGCCTAACTATTGTTTTCTATTTCGTGAATCACATCTAATTTTACCTCGATAGACCCTACTTCTGTTTTTAGAGAAAGAGCATTTTCACATCCATGTCAAGTTATCTATGTACTTTACTCTTCAGAAAAAAAAAAAAAGAGGATGTAGTTAGAGAATGTGAAATACAAACTTTCACTTCTGCTTAAGTAAGGAAAAAAATTGTTGCTTACTTCACACAAGGAGACCTTCACCAACTTTTATGGATTCTGCACCTTGTTTAGTTAAAAATGTGGCAGTATCATATTTTAATTATAGGGATATTTAATATGAGTAGTTAGATGTTTCAGAGCCCTGAGATGCCGAGGTATTTTAATGTAAAGGTCAATGAACAGTTATTGAGAACAGAGAACATGGGCTTTGCGGAGTCAGAATTCTTGACCAGTCAGTTTTCTTGTCTTCTGAGATCACAATGTGGGCACCTGACATTGGCCAGAGGCAGCACATTGGGCTTGAACTAGGAAACAAGGCAAAAGAATGTGGACCTGCTGGATTAGGACTTCTCCATGGGTAGACAGCGGGGAAGATTATTCTGGTGATGAAGGCTCCTGTTGTTGTGTTGAAGCTGCCTCCTTTGTCTGCTGCTATTCCCAAGGAGAAAAACAGCAAGGAACTAAGGCAGGATCCTGTTCCGACATCCCGCTACGTATTCTCATCTTTACTTCTTTTTACACACATAGTCTCAGTTAGTCATTTTGTGTCGGTTGCCTAAAGAGAAAAGATTCTTGGCACCAAGGGGAAAGCCTATGGATTGAGTTTCAAAAGGTCAAACGAAGGAAAGGAAAGAAAAGGAAAGGAAAGGAAAGGAAAAAATGGGGTTCTGGGCGCTTGGGGGGAAAGCTGCTGAGATACAGTGAGGGATTTATCCAAACTCAGATGTGATAGATGCCTAAAGTACAGGCCTTTAGAAAGTTAATTATGAAGACATGAATATAGGTTAAATGCTTACACTAATTACATACTGTGATGGTAATATTTTTGATATCCGGGGTTACACAAAATCCACCCTTGAAGTTAATGCCCTGTTTTAACATGAATGTGGCTGATAGCAAAGATCAAACGATGCCTGTGTGCTGTTATCTCTGTTGGGCCATATCCTACTGGACGTTGAAATAATCTCCCTCTTGAACTGCGTTGTGGTTTAAACACGAAATGTTTTGCAGAATCTTATGTGTTTGAGTGCTTGGTCCCCCTCTGGTGGTGCTATTCAAGGAATGTTGTGGAAGCCATAGACGTTGGAGCCTTGTTGGAGGAAGTAGGCCAGTGAAATGGGCCTTGATTTTGTCTAGCCTGGCCCCACTTTCTGTTCACTGTCTGTTTCCTGGTGGCAGACACAATGTGACCAGTGACACCCATCACCCCCTGATGCCATATCTTCTCTATCATGATGAATTAAAACCTCTTAAACTCTAAGACAAATAAACCTTTCCTCCTCAAGTTGCTTCTTGTTAGTTATTTGGTTACAGTGACAGAAAAAAAATCAAAAAGTCACTAACATATAAACTGCTATTTTCTTCATGCCTAGGCACTAGGTAGACTCTTAAATTCCTCTCCTGGCAGGAGTGCAGGAAAAAGATACTGACAATATCAAAAAGAGCAGACAAACCACAGATCCAGCCAGAAAACCCCTGGCTGTCTACTGCTTGAGCAAATGCATACAGTAAACATGGCTGACAAATGAACTACAGGTAGAGGAGGCAATTTTCAAAGTGGGGAAACTTGTTGTGATGATCACAGTAGCCAAGGTAATATTCAGCCAAGGTTCTTTGCTGCAAACAACAGAAACTGTGGCCACCTGCCACAGAAAGTGACCTGGGAAGCTGTCAGGGTGTGGTCCATGAATGATGCAGAGCCCTAAGGATGTGGCTTAAAAAACTGCTTAGAGACAAAGAACAGAAAACCCCATCACCCGACCCGGGCTTTCAGGTTAGGATGATGCTGACCCCACTGTGCCGGGAGTCTCCGTGGCACCACCTCCCCTGGATTCCTGGGATTCCAGTGTGATTTCTCCACTCTGTAATTTCTTGTCACCCTTCCAATGCCAAAGGGCAGTTTGGACTGACTGAAGAAGTCTGGTGACCCTGTTGAAAGCAGGAAGATGGAGACTCTCGTTTCTTCATTTTCGAAGGAGGCATCATCTGCCTCCCAACACTCTTACCATGGGGATTTAGTGATAGGTCTGGATGATTATAGAACCAAAACTCAGAGCCAAAGCAAGGCTGGTGAAATGCCTCTGCGGGTGAAGGTGATAACCAGAGTGCTTGATGACTTGAGTTCAATCCCTGGGACGCATGTTGAAGGAGAGAACCTCTGGCCTCCACGTGTGCACAGTGTCAGGGATGGTCAACCCCTCAAATAAATAAGCATCTAATAAAAAAAGTATAAAAAAAAGGATAAACTGCATTAAAACAAGACAACACAAAAAAGTGCACCCAGTTCCCACTCAGTAATAAATCTAGACCAATACAAAAACAGAAACCTATTTATTTCTGGATTTGCTGAGATGTGAGAAAGGAGGAACACTCATGTACTCTTAAGAAAATGCTCCGTGGGCAATGTACAATTTATTCCACATGGTAGACTCTTCCCTCCAAATCATTTTCACTGTTATCTAATGCTCCAAGTTAGCAGATTTCCATCATGTATTAAAAAATAATGTAGTTAAAAAATGATTTGGTGTTTTGCCTACATGTATGTCTGGGCACCAGTTGCATGCCCAGTGCCCATAGAAGCCAGAAGAGATTGTCAAATCCTTTGGGTTTACAATGTCAAATCCTTTGAGTTACAGATGGTTGTGATGCACCACTGGGAATTGAGGATGGGTCCCTGGAAGAGCAGTCAAGGCTCTTAATCCTGAGCCATCTCTTTGGTTCCCATTATGTGTGTCATATATATACATAAACTTTATGTGGACGAGTGTGTCTGTGTGAGTGCATGCACACACATGCGAGTCATACATATGTGTGTCATATATGATATATATCTTATAATACATATTACATATATTTAGATGATGTTCACGAATAAGCCAGAGTGAGTGCATGCACACACGTGTGACTCTGCATGTTTATAGAGAGAGGGCAGCCAGATAAGAGCGTTTGATGACGAGGCACAGGAGTTACAGCTATTTATTGATGCCAGACTTTCTAAAAACTCCAAACTCTAGCCCTTCTGGTTCTGTATGTAGTGCTCCTAACCTGGAGCCATCTCGCCAGCCTCACAATCATAGAGTTTTTGATGGAAGTTGATTTCCAAGCCCCTGTTGCTTTACAATTGCAATCAAGCAACTATATCCAGAGTCTAAAGAGCAGAGCAACCAGCAGATATTACAGGATGACTGTGAAGAGACACATCTTCACATCCTGTCACACACTGGGGATGGCTCTGAAGAATGTTTCCAACTCTGTTAGTGAATACTTCATCTTATCTCTTCATTCGACTGGTGACCTTTCGAAAATTTAAAATCAAGAAATACACGCTGAATATGTACATGTGTTGGACATTGCTTAGAAAGTGTATGTGCATGTGTGTGTGTGTGTGTGCATGCATATGTGTGTGTGTGTGTGTGTGCATGCATATGTGTGTGTGTGTGTGTGTGTATACACAGTATGGAACAACAGCTGCAAGAGACTGTTACAAAACTTAATCAGCACATTTTATTAGAGGGCAAGATTGCTCATCTTTTCCAAAAGATTGTTTTTTCTCTTGTTTTAACTTATAAAATAGGTTTATATGGACAGAAATAGGATGCACAGGAATGCTTCTGATTGAAAGCATTCAAAATAACACATTTGAGAGCTTATTTGGAGGCTCTAGCAGGAGAGCGCAGCCACTTGTATATCCTTGACCAAAGACCGATTCTCCTCTATTCGGGGAAGGTTGTCCTCTTGGACCGAGTGCACAGCTTCCAGAGCGACACACATGGAGTGGTGAGGGAGGAAGGGACACCTGCCTAGCCTGCCAGATCAGCCGAATCAACCCTGGCGATCAATGGGGTGACAGACGTGGCAGCCAGGTTGCCCTTACATCCTAAAATAATACATTTGAAATGTGTGACCTTTGATCTTCCTATCCCAGTCTTATCCCATTGATCCTGAATCCATACACATGAGAGAAACTAAACATAAATGCTTTTCTGATAACCGTGATTTCTCTTCATCTCATACAGTGGATTTTCTTTTCCACTTTGTGTACGTGTCTTTTTTTTATAGAATGCTTTCTTGTTGGTTTCCTGAGATTAGATTAGAGATCTAAAACAACAGCTGGTTTCTTTGATGCATGAACTGTAAATGCTTCCTGGACAGGTGGAGCAGGGGTGGCCGGAAGCTACCTGTTCTCTTAATGGTTTCCGTGTCCTCTTCTCCCTAGTTCACACGTTGCACACCATCTGTGCCTGTGTGCCAAGGAAAAGTCGGAATGGGGTATGCTGCAGGATGGCAGATGCTGGGTGCTGGTGTTAACTTCCTCCTTTCAGGTTTGTGGCATGAGTTCCAGGTTCGGTGAGAGACCCTGCCTCAAAAAATGAGGTGGAGAGTTGGGGATGTTCCTCAGTAGGTGAGAACACTTACTGCATCAGCATGGGGACCCGGTTTACACCTTTAGCACCTGCATCAAAAGCTGAGGATGGCAGCAGGCACCTGAAATCCCAGTGCTGTGGAGGGTGAAGGAGACAGGTGGATTACTGGGGGCTTGCTGTGTCAGTTTGAAATCCCACCTCAAGGTCATGATAGAGCAAGCCACCCGAAGAAGACCTACTCTGGCCTCTTCAAGGATTCAAGTGCATATCTTCAAATATGTGTGCATATCGCACACACACACACACTCGTACAAACACATGCATATGCACACACCTACACATCGAAAGAGGTGGAATGAGCAAAGTTCTTGCCCAGAAAGAACCTAGAGATATCACAGCAGCTCATAAAGTCGATTATGGGATTTCCAAGTGATTCGATTTTACCCTTTCATATAATTTCCCATAATTGTGTTTGTGGTGGTTAATCTTCACTATCAATTTGACTGAATTTAGAATTACCACAAAACACACCTCTGGGTGTGTCTATGAAGTTGTTTCCAGAAACACTTTTACAGAAGACTCACCCTGAATGTGGTTTGGCACTGTAGATGGGGGGATGGGTCCTGGACAGAGCAAAAAGGATATAAGCAAAGTGCCAGCGTTCAGCTCTCTCAGCTTCCTGACTACAGATGCTAACTACCCAGGTGCCACAGGGTCCTGCTGGCATGACTTCCCTGCCAACTGGGAGCCAAGATAAACCCTTCCTTCCCTGGCTTAACCACTTTGCTACAGTAACGAGAAAGGTACCTAAGAGAGCAGTCCTGAAACACAAATTTAGCTTTGTTGTTAAGGAACGACACAGGAACAATGTAACTTCCTACAGAGATAATTATGCTAATGCTCACCTTCCCTTGTCTTCACTTTGCCATTCTGGTGTCTTAGGAGCTTAGATGGGAACTCAAATGATTCTATGCTTCCCAGTAAAGGAAATTTTAGAGGAAAAAAAAAATTCTCTTTAGTCTCTCACTCCCTAATTTTCTCTCTCAGGGGAACCAGAATTCCCTGGTTAGGGAATTTACAACGTCCCTAACGATTTAGGGGTATCTTCTGGAATCAGTTTCCTGACAGTGGGTCAAGGAAGTAGACATTTACCTTTGCCATCTTTGGGTCCTGGTTTGGCCTAAGGATCAAACTGATGTGAAGAAGTAGGTGGAAGAAGCTTACAAGTTCAAGTTACGGGGCACAGAGCCATACCCTAAGAAAACACCTCTTCCCCCAAACAGGTCAATGACTTATAAGCTGAATCAGAGCACGAAGTAGCTGGGGTTTGTAAGACATGGTCATGTAGAGGGGTCAGCAGTGGTGTCCAGCCTTTGCTATTGTGACACTCTGTTGTCAGCTGCAGACTTCACACTTGATGTCTGCACATTTGAGTGTTTTCTCTTTGAATCATGAACAGTCTCATAATGTTTTGAGTTAGGTATATGCATAACTTTGTGGTGGGCTGCTCTCCAGGTAACATCTGCTACATGTGGTCTGCAGGCCCAGGTTCGGATGTACCTGGTAAGGTATTTAAGTGGCTAGAGAGTGAACAGGAAGGTAAGGGTTACTGTAACAAGAACCGGCAAACAGTGCTGCTTCCTGATAGTTTAGTCAGGGCGTCTTTCGTAAGTGACTTTCATATTCCTTTAAGAAACAGAATAAAGGTCAGAGTATCCTGGACTTATTATTGTATTGTTTAGCTCTTCTAATTCAAAATAGTCAATATGTTATGGCAACATTTTGTGGTGGAGTAATCATATTCTTAACTCCTTTAAGGCTAAAAGCCCTGGATACAGCAGAGTGCTTAATCAAATAGAAAACTTTGCCAGTTAGCATTTGCTAAGTGCTCCTGAGTGCCTGTTATCTTACTTTTATCGTATTTAATTAGAGGTTCCCTGACTTGCCGTTCTTGTTGGTTTAGAAAAGTTCAGAGGACTTCCCACAGGACAGGGAACCCTGATTGCTTTTCGGGCTGGGGGGGGGGGGGGGACTCAATTGGGGGAGGGAAATGGGAGGCGGTGGCGGGGAAGAGACAGAAATCTTTAATAAATAAATAAATTAAAAAAAAATAAATAAAAATAAAAAAAAAGTAAAGTTCAGAGTCCTAACACCAAGCAACTCAACCAAGATGACCGCTGAATTGGGTGCTTAGTTTGGGGTTTCAAGCAAGGTCCCTGTCCTTGCTGTCTCCCGCTGAGAATGAGCTGTTAGTGTAGGATCTGGGATGCTAGGGTAGGACCACTCACAGCCCTCTTCTTTTGGCAGTTGTTGACCGTCCACTTTCCAGTCACTACCATGATCCATCAGGTGAGGTAGCAAGAGCGGTCACTAAGCAATTACACGCACAGACCGGCACCACCTCATTGACACAGGAGTGCCAAGGTAAAGCTCGCTCAGCTTCTCCCTGCTGAACACTACTACGGCTGCTCGGACAGCCCGCCGCCCTTACTAAAGATGGCGAAAGCTGCCTCAGCCGACCCCTGTTCTTCATCATGGAGGCGATCGGGCCCGCCTCCCTGGGCGCCACAGTCACGTGACCCGCACAATGGCTGACAGGCCACTTAACGCTTCCCAGCAACGGCGGGCTAAAGCCATGATCGCCGCCGCCGCCGCGGGCTCGGCAGGCCGTGTCGCGGTGCCCTTGCTGTTGTGCGCACTGCTAGCGTCCAGCAGCGCCTACGTGCTCGACGACTCCGACGGGCTGGGCCGGGAGTTCGATGGCATCGGCGCAGTCAGCGGCGGCGGGGTGAGCGCGGGCTGGCGGGAGGCGAGGATGCTCTGGAGCGCGGGGACGCGGGATGGGGCGGGGGCGGGGGTGGGGTGGGGGAGGCGGGCGTTGCCCGGTCCCACAAGCCCCCGCGGCGTTGCCGGGCGAGCAGACGCCGCTTCCCGCACGCCCCTTTGAAGTGAAGCCAGGCAGGCGGTTAGCCCTGAGCGGAGCAGCCCGGAGGTCTCGAGGGGAGAAGTGTCTGCAATGGACCGGCGAGGGCTCGAGAGTGCCCGCGCTCTCGATCGCCCTCCTGGGCTGTCCTTGTCGCGCTGGAAGGGTCGCCTCTGAAAAAGCCAGAGAGGGAACGCCGAGCCTCAGCGGGCTGCCCTAGTGGTTCCCTTCCTTCCTAGGGAGATAGATAGTGGGCCCGTGAGTCAGACAGAAGACATGAGCAGTGCAGCAGGGCATGGGGACCCTTCTTGAGCAGCCGACAGTACACCTCCTCTTCCTCCCCATGCGAGTGTGGCCTCATAGACTCTTTGGGGTTGTGTACGGTCTGAAGCTATCTGGGATACTGTTTTTTAAGAGGGCTACCTTCATCCACGAAGAGAAACTGCCTAGGGGCTGTGCAGTCTGTGCGGGGATGGGGAATGCTGGCTCTCTTCGAGTGCCTGAGAATCGGCAGGTGTACCGGCTAGAACTTAAGTTCTGTCTTCCTCTCCCATTCTGACCTTGTCATGAACACCAGTTAATTCTTCAAAGAAGTGGTATTGGGAAAGATTTCTTTTTGGTTCGAAGATCTCAGGTGTGGGAAGTGGTTTTGTTTTCCAAGTGAAACTAAGGAGTAAACTTTAGATCTACAGGAAAGTTAGCAGCCCAGTATAATGTTCTGTATACCCCAACATTATGTTTGTGTGTGTGCGCGCGCACTAATGAGCTAATCTCTTTATTCTCAGTGGTGTGGTGTTTCTTGTTTTTTTTCATTAAAATTTAAAATAGCAAGTATTTCATATTAATCCTCAATGTCTCCTATTGCTATCTCTGTGATATTAGGTCTAATTGCATAGGCTTCTTAAAAAAAAGGCCAAACTCTCTAGTTTTACTTATTTAGCTCCATTTAAAATTAATAATTTCATAACCTGGTGTGGTGGAGTAAGCCTTTGATCCCAGCACTCAGGAGGCAGAGGCAGATGGCTCTCTGTGAGTCTGAGGCCAAACTAGTGTATGTATATAGTTTCCAGGCCATCCAAGTGCTATATAATGAAACTCTGTCTCTAAAAAACAAAATCAGTTAATAACCTAGAGCAGGAAATTCACTTTTATTTTTAAAGATTTTAATTGTGTGTGTGTGTGTGTGGTGTGAGCATATGTAGATGTGAGAGCAGGTACCTCTAAAGGCCAGAAGAATTAGGTCATTTTGAGTTGCCATCTCTCCAGTCCCCAGAGCAGGTAATTCTTATCTATAAAATATTCAATTATTAATGTCTTTGTACAGTGTTACTCAGTTTAGGAGAACAATCAGCAATGAATGAAGATGGTTGAACATACTATTTGCTTACCAGTTTAAACTGTGTGTATGTGTGTGTGTACATGTGTGTGACGGACCAGCTCATCTGGGGCACTGGGACGGATGGACCGGACAGGTTCTCAGGAATAGGTGAGTAAGGAGTCAGCGAATGACAAACAGACGCAAGACTCAAGTCAAGTCACCCATCTCTCACATAGGCTGTGGCAGAAGCTTCAAGAAAGAGTGCCCGCAGAGAAGGTGTGTGTGCTTCCTGCACTGGAGCCCTTGCACTCTTGGCATTACCTGCTCCTGTTCTAAGGAACACAGTCTGGCTTCTTCTGGAAGGGAAGACAGTATGTTTAAGTTACCAGAGACCACTGATGAGCCATTGCCATATACAGGACTATATGATGCTAATGGAGGAAGATGGGTTAATATTCAAGGGAAAAAGGTTTCCAAGTTTAATCTGGTGCTTAGTAAATAAAGAACAAAAGGCAAACTTAATTAAGCAATTAAGACGGATTCAGAAAAAACGGGATAAGGATAGAAGAAAGAGATAAATGTCTATAATGTCTTGAGATTGGTTTTGGGGAAGGTTTGAAAAGGAGTTAGAAATATGGAGAAGGAGAAGGAAAGAAGACTATATATATATATATATATATATATATATATATATATATATATATATATATAAAATCCGTGTGGCAACCAATGAGGACCTATCATAATGAGCATAAGTCATCATGAGAATGGCCAAACCACTTCCTCTCTGTATGGATTTGTATATGTATATATGTGTATATATATATACACACACACACACACATAAATATATATATATATACATATACTGGAGACTGTGAGACTGTTAACCACAACTGCTTGCCCTTAGCTCAAAATGCCATGTACTCATAGCCTAGATAAAGATTTATATCGAAACTAATGTCAAGTCATGTCTAGCACAATTAACCGTGGACTCACACCAGAGACATCTGTCTGATGAAATTCTATTCTCATGTATCGTATCTGATATAATGATTCTAAGAATAATCTGTACCACATGAAAAAACAATACATGCTGTTAAACTATCTTTTCTGTCTAATGCCTCATGCCTAGTAAAGACACATTCAGATGCAATTCCTTTGAGCTTTGAGTCTTGTGTCTGCCATTGGCCGACTCCTTTCCCACATATTCCTGAGACCCTGTCCCATCGGTCTCAGGGTTCTGACTGAGCTGGTCCATCGCACGTGTGTGTTTGTGTGTGTGTGTGTGTGTGTGTGTATAACTCTTGCTATCTAGCACAGTTTGTAGCAGCATTTAGATAGCTCTCACTTCACCCTTACATTTTTAGGGAAAGCATTTTGCTGTAGTAGTTGAAATGTGGGCTTGACAGGTTGGTGGAGTCATTCTGGTAAGGACATTCACCTTACTTCATAGGGTTTTTTTTTTTTTTTCCTGAGGGAACAAAGATAACTAACTGCCTGGCTATACCATTGTGAGGACCGGTGTGATTAGGCAATTGTGATTACTGTAATACTTTAGGGGTTAGGGAGGAGGAAGTTGTTTTGAACAAGTGTACCCCAATGCTATTTCCTAGTATCGCCAATAGCTTCAGGCCTTATTTAGGCACCTTGCTTAGTCATTTGAAAATTCATTGTTTAGTGATGGGTTTCAACATTTAGGTCTCTTGCCTTTGCCTAATGTTTACACTGACTATAGTGTGACTATAGCATTGTTTTTCTAAACCCGGTCCTTCCAGTGTTAAAAGGAGACAGGCCACAAACTGCATTTCCAGTTGTATAATGCAAAATAGGAAGAATTGCTTACGGCAGCATATGTTGGCATGTGGGCATGATGAATGCTTTTTTTTTTTTTTTGACAGTTGAACCTCTGCCAGGCTGTAAAGTTTTTTAGAACAATGTATTTTTTTCAAAGTGTGTTTGTGTGTGTGTGTGTGTGTAACCTACCATTTATCTGGGGCTTACCGTGTGCTTGAGCCCTTGCTGTGCTTTTAATGGGCATCTTAAAGTTACAACACCCGAATGAGTACCCAGCTTTATTACTTGCTTGCTCATGGTCTTGTGAGAAAATCAGGACGAATGCTACATTTAGTTCAAAGCCTCCTTCTTGTTCTTTGTACCTGTGCAAACAACCTATAGAAGATACTCAATAGCTGCTTTTGAATAACGAAGAGTAAGGGCAAGAGCTTGAGGATGACATAGCATACACGGAACTTAAAGGTGAGAACAGCACCAGGGATTAGGATGCAGGATTAGTTCGAATAGAGACATGGATCTGCTACCAGTGTTGCGCAAGAACTTGGATTAGCTGGGAGTGGCAAAAGGAAGCTTTCCCTGAAGAAGTGGACTTTGAGATGACAGCTAACTATTGAATTGGAGTTGACTAGAAAATAAAGATTCAATATACATCCCAGGATGACAAGAAACAAAAAACAGTTTGATAGGTCTGAATTAAACTTGCAAGAGTGATAGTCAAGCTGGCAGAACTGGGTCCGAGTTATTAAAGGACTGCGGTATAAACTAAACAGTTGGAATTTTATGTTGAAAGCTATCAGAGAACAAGAAACTTCAGCAGAATAATGACAGGATTACACTTTTGTTTGGAGAATATTGAACTGGTAAGTGGTGTGGAGAATTGGACAGGGGGGTGAATGATAAGCCGCTACGCTGTTTTCCTTAAACTAGTGGGGTTGAAGAGTAGGGGATGGATTTGAGAGCACTGAGGACTTCTTGCTGACTGAGGATGAGTTTGTTGAGAGCACAACCTCAGGCTTATGGCTTAGACAGATTTTGCTGTTTGGGAAGGTAGAACATGTAGAAGAAACAGATTGGGCAAGAATGCTGTTTGGTTTGGATCTGTTGTGCTCCATGACATGGTTTGTGACTCAGAGGGACAGGGTAGGAAGATTCTAAGTAGACCAGGCACCAAGCAGAATGTTCTCTATGAGAGCGCTTAGAGGGGATGGATCCCCGTAAAAAAACAAGCTCATATTGTCGGCAAATTGTCAGTTGATTGCCAGTTTTATGCTGAAAAAAACCTACCCCTGTTTATCTTGCTTATATCACCAGGCAAAAGCCTTTCCTTAGTTCTGTGTTCCTGAAGGAGAGAATTCAGGCTGATATACTCTTTAAGTAACACTTAGCAACAAAACAAACACTACAAGGAGATAGATACTGCAGTAGATTGTCTCAAAGGCAGGGGAAAAGCAGTCCAGTGGGTTTTGTGTTATGGATTTTAAAGAATTTTTATGACTATGAGGTTGATGCCATATTCATGGATGCGGTCTACTTTTCCTCTCCTGAATCATGGAGGACCAGATGATTCCATAATCATCTTGAAGAGAGAGGGGGAGTTGACTGGGGGAGGGGGAGGGATATGGAAGGTGGTGGCAGGGAAGAGACAGAAATCTTTAATAAATAAATAAATAATAAAAAAACCCATTTAAGTATGTGTGTGTGAGTGTGTGTGTGGAATATGGAGGGGTCAAAACCGTAATGAAGTTAGGGTCTTTTGAGGATGTAACCCTCATTAGTTCACTATTGTGTGTATGTGGCAGGCGGTTGCGAAAGTGTCCTCCTGGTCCCCTAGTTTTGTTTTGTTTGACAGGGTTTCTCCTGGGTGTCCTAGCTCTCACTATAGACCAGACTGTCCTTGAACTCAGAAATCAGCCTGCCTCTGCCTCTGCCTCTTGAGTACCGGGATTAAAGGCATGCACCACAGCTGCCCTAGTGTTTAATAAGGTAGAAAGGCCCTAACTTCAGCTTCAATGATGCTTGTAATCACAAGCAGGGTGCATTTGACTATCAGGGGACACAGCCTTCAGGTCCTTGGTTCTGTCATGTCTTCCTGCTGCCTAATGAGAGGCACAACCATGAAGACTTAGCTCTAGTTTTCCTGGCTACCTCATATCTATGCCTTGCCTACACCTTGATCTGACCTTCCAAAGGACAGGTTTTTGGTTCACTGTTGGTTTTCGTTAGTGCCTGTACTTTCTACGTATGTTTTTCCATTCTTTCTGTTGACAATCTTGTATGCAGTTTTGTTCATATGGCCCTGCCTTGGGGATTGCTGTGTAGTTGATCACAGTGGTAGCAGATGGAATTTATGAAGATAAGGGGAGTGCTGTTCTTCTCAGCATTACTCTGGTGGCTGTAAGATATTAATGCATAAAATTGTCTGAGATTCATCTCATTTATTCTTGCCCCCAGATATTTTTGTTTATTTTACATCCCAACAGTGTTTCCCCTCCCTCATCTCCTCTCCTTCCAGCCCCCCCTCCTACTTCCCCTTCTCCCCCACCCCCACGCAGTCCTCCTCCATTTCTATTCAGAAAAGTGAGGGCCTCCCATGGCTATCAACCAAACATGGCAAATCAAGTTGCAGTAAAGGCACTCAACTCCTGTTAAGGCTGCACAGGGCAATCTGGTGTGAGGAATAAGGCCCCAAAATTCCTAGCCCCCAGATATTGATAAGTAGTTTAAGATAGATTATTCCAGTTTCAAGACAAAATTGAAATCATGTTTACATTAGTTATTTTTCATGTTGTAAAGACAGAATACCCCAAGTGAATTCAAGGGAGCAGTGATTATTTTGTTTGAGGTGATTTATTTAGTTTGAGGGCTTGGTCTATCATGGTTGGGAAGGAGGACGAGGCAGCATGCATTGCATTTACAATTAGATATAGTGAAAGAAGAAGAGAGATAGAGAAATACAGATATGCTGGTCTGCGCTTAGCTACCTTGCTTCTTTTTGGACAGTTTGAGGCCCCAGCCCATGAAATGGTTCTACTCACATTGAGGATGGCCCTTCCCACCTCACTTAACTGAGTCTAGAAACTCCCTCTCAGACAGGCCCAGAAGTGTGTGATTCTAGATCCTGTCAAGTTGACATTGTTAACCATCAACAATGCTTTAGTAGCCTTTATAAGCTTATCTCTCATCAGCTCTTATACCAGCATAAGAAAACCTGTTAGCTCTTAGAAAAACAATAGACTTGTGCACCAGGATTGGGCACCGACCAAACAGACCAAACAGTGCAGGGAAATGACTCTCCCCAGCTCTGTTTGCCCAAGGAGTGGTCCAGTAGGGACATGTGGGGCCGGGGTTGGATGGGCTGCGTGTGAACACTGTAGACAGGTATTGATGATTATATTTGTTTTCATATTTTTGAAAACTTTTATTTTTTCAGGCAACCTCTAGGCTTCTAGTAAATTACCCAGAGCCCTTTCGTTCTGAAATACTGGATTATCTCTTTAAGGTAAGGAAAATTATCTCCTGGGCTTATGATGTTTTGAAAGTGTATGGTTTTATCAGCTTCTTGGTAGTTTTTTTTTTTTTGTTTGTTTGTTTGTTTTTTTTGATTTTTAGAGACAGGGTTTCTCGGTAGCTTTTGGTTCCTGTCCTGGAACTAGCTCATGTAGACCAGGCTGGCCTCAAACTCACAGAGATCTGCCTGCCTCTGCCTCCTAAGTGCTGGGATTAAAGGTGTGCGCCACCACCACCCGGCTCTTCCTGGTAGTTTTTGTAGACAGTGGCAGATTCCACTTGGAATAAGCTGCTTTTTGCGGTTCTGCTCCTTTCATCTGTGCAGCCAAAGGCCTCTGTGGATGATTGTGTTGAGGCTTTACATGATGGAGCATGGTGATAATACTGTTATTTTTTTCCACAGCCAAACTTTGGTGCCTCTTTGCATATTTTAAAAGTGGAAATCGGTGGTGATGGGCAAACGACAGGTAGGAAGATCTGGGAAACAGGATTTCCCCAATTTTAATCTATATGTAAACATACAGGGCATAAGGAGGGTCAGCTCCTATGAGGTGACTGGTCCTCCACAGACTGTACTTAACTCGTCTCCCTTCTCATTTTTGGGATACTTGTGCGTGTGTGTGTGTGTGTGCGTGTGTGTGTATTTGTGTGTCTATGTATGTTTATGGCAGTGTGGAGGTTAGAGGACGACTTGAGGGAGTAAGTTCTTTCCTCCCACTATGTGGGTCCTGGGACTCTAGCTGAAGTTGTCAGGCTGGGTGATATGCACCTTTACCTGCTGAGCCATCTTGCTGATCTGATATTTCTTTTCTTTTTAAAAATTATGTGAAATGTAAAATTTTCAAGATAGTATTAATACTCTAAATTGCTCAATTGGAAGTTTATGAAAAAGTTATAAGAAAAATTTAATTATGTGTAGGACATTAAGATGTTACAAACTCTAAAAATGTATTGTAAAATGCAACTTGTATTTTAGAAACAGAGCTTTCTTTCTTAAAAAAACAACATATATTAAATATTTAAATCTTCAACCCTCATAATCAAATTTTAAAGGACTTCTGTTTAGTATTTAACTTAATAATTATAGGCTAAGCCCATTAATATTAACTTGAGAATATCTTCTATATTTTGTCTTCCTGCTAGCGATTTCAAAGTAATTATTTTTAAAAAAAAGATGTATTTTGATTTTATGTGTACAGGGTTATGTTTGTGTTGATATATGTATACTGTGTGCATGCCTGGTGCCTGCAGGGGCCAGAAGAGGGAGTTGGACTCCCTGGGACTGGAGTATCAGATGGTTGTGAGTCTTCATGTGGGTGCTGGGAGCCAAGCCTACATTCTCTGGAAGAGCAGCCTTTACAGCTGAGGCATGTCTCTAGCTTGCTGGAACTCACTTTCTAACAGGTACATCTATTGGAGTTTCAGGACAAAAGTCTTGGCATCTAGTGTGACAAACTTGGTTTGACCGCTTATCAGGGACACAGCATTGGTGATGGACAGGAAGGGCACTCTTACCATCCAGATCACTCTGGAAGATCAGAGAAAGGTCTAGTGAACCACGGCTTGTTGTGAGGGGCTGACAAGGATTTTGAGGCCGTATTGAAATGGGGAACAGAGGCCTGTGTCTGTGGTTTGGCTAGCTAGAGTTTTGCATGGTTGGCAGAGCAGGTAACCTTGGTCAGGCTGTGCGGTCTGATCATTCATTATCTCAGGGCTGGTCCTGCAAAGGTCCCGAGAAGTCTTTCTCCCTTGAGAGGGCAGCTTGATTTCCCTTCTTGCCTACTGTGGGAGGCTTGCTGTTGTTTTGGGAGGCAGTCTTAGTCTGATGAGATAAATGTGTGTTTGTGGATCAGAACTGTTCTTAGACTCCAAGATAACTGCAGGACAGAGTAATTTAGAACTCCGGAGGGAAAAAGAGAGGCAAAATGAAGTCAGAGAGGGAGAAAATGAGAGGGAGGTAGGTCAGCTGCTGGGCCCTCTTTCGGGTATTCATGTAGAATTTATGTGGAAAGAAAAAGGTCCTACAGAACAGAGGTTTTTCTCAAAAAGTGTCTTTTTCAAAGATTTAGACAGGATGCCGGTGCAGGCAGGGTGCTGATGCAGATAAGGTGCTGATGCAGACAGGGTGCCAGTGCAGAGAGGGTGCCGATGCAGACAGGGTGCTGATGCTGATCTGGTGCATTTGCTGAAGCTAAATTAGAGATAACGACACATACGCACATTCTCATGTTGACATTAAAGATGACATGGTTCAGAAGCGTCATTCATAGACGGCTCCATTGAGCAACAAGTGAGGTTTGTGGTGCGTGAGAGCACTTGAGGACTTGGATGGCAGAGAATGACCTCTGACCTCGGTTTTCCTCTGCCAATTGTGAGTGCTGGCAGAGGACTTTGATACTGTGGTATTCACTTTTCCATAAGGCTAGTAGTCTGATGACATGTTATGTGGTGGAATATAAGAATTGGGGCTCAGGAGTACAGTGATTCATACCCAAAGTTGAGAGTGAAAATTAAGATGATATGAACTTGAAGTTGGACTCGGGAGCTTGAAAATCTCAGAGAGATCAGAAGCTCAGCAGAATGCAGTCCTGGGAATTTGTAGGAATACAATGCGATAGCTTCTCTCTCAGTACTGTTTTTTTACATAACATTGTGGTTTTATTATTTAAGAATCTTACAGTGTTTAAGATACTAAAAAAATAGGAAATGATATGCTTTACACAGCCACCTTCTTATAAAATTTTTATCTTCACAACTTCACAACTAGAATACAAGGAAAGTGCCACTTTAAAAATTGTTTGTGTTTGTATGTGTATAAGTGTATGAGTAGAGTGTGTGTATGATATATATATATATATATATATATATATATATATATATATATATGGAGAGAGAGAGAGAGAGAGAGAGAGAGAACTTGAACGGCTCCAGACAGCACCGTTCATGGGTTATTTCCTTCCTTTTGCTCTCTTCCTGTTCAGATGGCACGGAACCATCCCACATGCACTATGAACTAGATGAGAATTATTTCCGAGGCTATGAGTGGTGGTTGATGAAGGAAGCCAAGGAGAGGAACCCTAATATTATACTCATGGGTAAGGTTACAGTGCTTGGGGGTCTCTTTAACTTTTATATTAAGAATCATGCTTGTGATGCCCCTCTCCCTGCTAGCAGCTACAAAACATATACAGGACTGATCTTCATTGTCACTGTTTATTATGTTGTGTCTTTATGAATTATAATTTTATTGTTTTATAGATATACATTTGATTGATTGATTGATTTTTGAGACAGAGTCTCACTTTGTGACCTAGGGTAGCCTGGAACTTGCTATGTAGCCCAGACTGGCCTATCACTCATCCCCTTGTCTCTGAAGTGCTAGGGTTACAGGCTGATTTATTGTGCCTGGCTTATTATTGCTAAGTCTTGGTGTCATTGCTGTGCTGAAATACCATGACCTCAGAGCAAGTTGGGGGACAAAGGATTTTTTTCTTTTTGCTTACACTTTCAGATCACTGTTCATCATCAAAGGAAGTAAGGATAGGAACCCAGACAGGGCAGGATCCTGGAGGCAGGAGCTGGCACAGAGGCCATGGAGCTTTTTAATGACCTGCTCAACAGAACTTGCTCAGACTGCTTTCCTGTAGAACACAAGCCGGGGATAGCACCGTTCACAATGGGCTGGGCTGTAGGCCATCAGTCACTAATTAAGAAAATGCCCTGCCCACATAGAGCTTAGTCCTTTAGCAGTAGACTCACTGGATAGTTGCTCAAGATGGACTATATTCATTTCACAGTCCGTAGCAGCATGAACTACTTTAAACAGCCAGAGCTTCGGGCTTTTATCATCCGAAACGAACTCTATCACTCCATCACTTGCTCTTTTGAAGCAGACTTGCATTCAAGCTGAGCTAAATAAAATTATATTAAATGTTTTCTTTTGAATTACAAAATTTAGTTCCCTTGATAGTTAAAGGAAAGAATATTATTTTCCAAATTAAACAGTCACTGAAGAGTGTGTTCTTCCAGAAATGTTTGGAAGAGTGTAAGCATCTTGGAATTGAGCACCTGCTCCCTGCTGTGCTGTTTTCAAGGTTAGACCTCACGTAGGTGAGGGCATTTTCCTGTTAAACCACAGCCCATCAAAGACTCACGTGGTAGATCTTCACTGTGCTCAGCCTTCTGTTGTTTTAAAATGGTCTGTTGTTTTAATGTCATACATTTTACATAGTGAAATTAGCTTAGGAAAAATTGCATCATGTTGATTCTGAGTTTGCTTTTGGCAGTGAACTAGATGGTAGTATATTCAACTGGAAGTGAGCTTATTTGAAAATATCGCAGTTGAAGTGGGAATTGTAACTCGTGCCTTTCTGTTCCCTTTTCTGACTTCACAGTCCAAAGAGTCACAGGAAGAATGCGCTCACTCTGAAGTTCCCTTCACAACGGCGTTTCCTCTCGAGTCCCTGACATTTATATATTTATATAATGCTCAATTTAGGTTTGCTCATCTTGTTTCTGGTAGTGGCAGCATTGTTTCACACACTCCACTTTACCTTTCTTGTCCCCGCAGGGTTGCCGTGGTCATTTCCCGGATGGCTGGGCAAAGGTTTCAGCTGGCCTTATGTAAACCTTCCGCTGACTGCCTACTATATCGTGAGATGGATTTTGGGTGCTAAGCATTATCATGACCTGGACATTGACTATATTGGGGTTAGTAACATATTGGAAATAGGATTTACTTTTGGATGTTTATTTTAGAAAGTTTAGAAAGTAATTTGATTCATATTTTGTTCCATTGAAAAGATTTATAACCATACTTTATGTGTAGAACTACAATTTACATATTGCATTGTACTATGACTTGATATAGTTTTTATTTTGTAATTATTATGTGTATGGGTGTGTTGCTTGCATGTATGTCTGTGCATGTCATATCCTCAGAGGCCAGAAGGAGGCGTCCAATTCCCTGGGACTGGGAATTACAGGTGTTTGTGAGCCTTGTTGTGGATGCTGGGAATTGAACCAGGGTCCTCTGGGAAGAGCAGCCAGTGCTCTTTACTGCTGAACCATCTCTCCAGCCTTTGATATAATTTTAAGAAGAAAAAGGGGAAATATTTCAGGTTACAAAACTCAGAATAGACTTTCAAAAGCACTCTTTCTAAATGGATCAATGAGAAAAATATGTTCAGGGACTAGTTTTGTTTAATTCCTAGTCAGTGGGGTTAAAAGAAATCCCTGTATTTACATCATTGCCTCAAAAAAATAATACATGTTGGATTTTTTAGGGAATGTACAAATGGTTCTTGTTACTTCAATAAACAGAAAGTTGAACTCATATAACGACCATGAGAAAATCAAACCAAATCAAACCACGATGGAGTTGAAACTTGAAATAAAAAAGGCCTTGTTTCCTCTTTTGTAAGGAATGTGCTCTTTGCCTTCACTCGGCCCTTCCGCTCCACCTAACACTTGACTCTGTGGTGCTTTGTTGATTAACCTTTTTGTGCCATGAGATCCATTTGTTCTTTTGTTGTCTAAAGCACTGCAAGTGAACTGCAGGTGACCCCTTATTATTCTTGCCTTTGGACAACAGTGACTATTTCCTCTCTTTTAATTTTTTTCACAGTAAAACATTTTTAATTGGAAAGTTTTTTTTCTAATTTTATTTTTGTGATTATAATATAATTGCATTTCTCCCTCTTATGTCCTACCACCTACCCCTCCCCACTCTCCTCCAAATCCACGACCTTTTTGTTTCTCTAATTGTTATTGTGTACATATATGTGTATGTGTACATATATATTCCTAAACACCTATTCAGACCGTAGATTGTTACTTGCATGTATGTTTGTATGTTTCCATTTGGCATTGGACAAATGTCCAATGTGGAATTTCCTGGGGAACTTCACCCCCTCCCATGCTTCTTTGGTTGCCTGTAATTCTCTGTGTGGTGTTGAGGCCGCACAGGCATTTCCCATTCACTTTGGCATGTCTGTCGGTGTCATCCGTGTTCAGCTCACAGTTGGGCAGTCATGTTGGGGAGACTTTATAGGAGCTGTTTCTGACGACACCAGGAGGCATGTCTCACAGCAAACTCCCCATTTCTGGTTCTTGCTGTCGGTCTTGCTGCCTCCTCTACTGGAATGTTTTCTGAGCCTTGGGCGAGTGTGGGAGTGTTTTGTAGCGTGGGGCTATGTTGTAATATGAGCAGCGGGGGTGCGTCCCCGGCACCCGGCCACCCACATGGCTAGCTCTAGCTTATGTCCTGAAATAATTACATGGAAACTGTATTCTTTTAAACACCACTTGGCCATTATATCTAGCCTTTTCTCGGCTAACTCTCGCACTTGGACTAGCCCATTTCTAATAATCTGTGTAACCCACGAGCTGGCTTACCAGGAATGATCTTAACCTGCATCTGCCTGGAGTGGGAGAATCATGGAGACTCCTTGACTCAGTTTCTTTCTCCCAGCATTCTGTTCTGTTTACTCCTCCCACCTATGTTTTAACCTATGAGGGCCAAGCAGTTTCTTTATTGCTTAACCAATGAAATCAACAGATTGATATATGACACTCCCACATCAGGGCTAGACTCCACTACTCTGTGTTTTGATTGGCTGTGGTTAGTAATTTTTTTGGTGCCAGTCCAATTCAAATTCTCCTTCAAAGCTTTTTCTAGTTCTTAAGCAATAATATTGTTTCTTTACACTTTAAAAGTTATTCTCATTCTGATGAATATCTTCTAAACCAGGAATTAGCTGATTTTTTTTTATAAAGAGCTAGTGTATAGATATTAAGTTGGCACTAGTAGTAGCTCATAGGCAATATTAAGACGTAATCACTTGCAGTATAATCATTTCAAACTGAAAACTGTTTACACTCTCAGACCTTGAAGATAAAGGTGGCGGGCAAGAGTCTGCAGGCTGTTGAAAACCTGCGTCCTTCTGTCCGAAACTGTTTATAACATACTGTAATGTGTTAAAAAGTGTAAAGCATACTGAGTTTGTGTGTTGGGGGCCGGCCACATACCCTATGATGCCTCGCATAACTGTAGTGGGTCTCCATTAGCATATGCATTTTAATACAGCACTGACTAAAACTGATATTGAAGTTTTCATATACTCGCGATTTAAATTATTAGCCAGTGCTTCCTGAGTTCCTACTGTGTGGCAGAGCTGTGCCTGCCATGTTCCAGCAACATCAGATTAGTGAGCTCTTGGAAGCGAGAGGCAGGCACTGCCGCAGATCCTCAGTCCTCCTGTAGGATGATAGAGGATGAGGATGAGCCCTGGCCACAGGACGGCAGAGAGCGGGATGCTCGCTTTTACTCTCCCTTTCCAGATTATAGCTGACAGTTTGTGTCTGGAAATTGTTTTTAGTGTTGGTATATTTAACCCAGTAGTGTGGTTAGAAGCAGATAGAGTGCCCAGTTTTATCTTTAAGATGTGTCAATCTTCACTAAATATTTCCAGTGAGTGACGCTGACGCCTCATTTTGTTCCGATGTCTCTAATAATCACGTGCTGTGGTGAGACATTCTGTAATAAGAATTGCTCTATTACACCCAGACCTTAGGGTCATCTCTTTAATGGTTTTCTTTTGTCACTGAAACTCTCCCCTCATGATTCTGAACTCTAGAGAGCAGAGTGTGTTTCGTTTTACTCGTCCTGATTAAGAGCCTACTCTTTGGTTCTTGCTGATCATTACATTTCTCACTGTAAACAAATTCCTTCTATATAGTGCCCTGGTGAATAATTTGCTTGTTACTATGTTTCTATATCAGAGTTATTTCAATGACTCTCATACCTATTAGTTCTCCAGCACCCACTGTACTCTTTGTACACATTACAGTTCTGTTTTCTTCTTTTTTGAGAGAATACATACTTTGTTGTTGTCAATCTCTGGAATAAATGATTTATTTTGAAAAAAATGATTTTATGTATGTGAGTGTTTGCTTGTGTGTGTGTTTGTGCACCACATATATGCTTGCTGCCCTTGTAGGCCAGAAGAGGGCGCTGACTCTCTGAGAGCTGTGGTAGAGACTGCTGTGAGCCACCCCAGGGATTGGAGATGACTCTGGTTCCCTGAATACCATTGTGCACTCTCTCTCCAGACCCATAAATTACTTTGAAAAAATATTCTCTATTTTAAGTTTTGTTAAAACTTTTAATTTTTAAAAGTTATGTTGCTTTATAAACATATTTGTAAAGTTCCACGACAGGCATTTTCAAAAGACAGGAAACTAGTTCATCAGATATAATGAAAAATGGGATGAGAAGTGGCATTTTAATGAGAATGTTCATTTTCAGATATTTAAATACTTTGAACTGAGAAATTTTGGGTTTTTGTTTTGCAGATTTGGAATGAAAGGCCATTTGATGCCGACTATATAAAGGTCTGTAAAACTATATAATCTCTTTTTACTTATACTTTTATACACAGAAGTTTGGAAGACTTTGAAATGTTGGTTTTTGACAGCATAATTAATTTACTAAATGTGCTATAAAATTAAATTCTTCATGTCTATGTTCCTGCTATTGAAAAGTCTGTGTGCAATTCTTCATAGGCCCTGAATGACCTATCTGAAGAGTTGGGTTCAATGTTGAATGTTGGGGTAAGGTTGTGACTTACAGTGGAATTCATGCTTATTTGAATCCCTTCAGCACCAGAAGGAAAAAGAAAATGAAGCAAAACATTAGGTAGGTGTAGTGGCACACCTTTAATCCCAGTACCTGAAGGCAAAGGAAGGTCTCTGTGATTCTGAGCCCACTCTGGTCTACATAGTGAGTTTCAAGATAGGCAGGATTATATATCTCGACAAATAAGCAAAGATATGTACCAATGTAAATATGTATGCATATCTATGTAATAGCTTTATAATTCTGATAAATGTTATAAAAGCAACATATTATTTTAGATTTTAAAGACTCAAGAAATTTAGCTTTATTTGTTTATCATATTTCTGAATTTCATTCAAATATCCATGATATTGTTCTTGTGTCTTGTGGTTCCATTTCTGGCTGTGCTAAGATCCTCTGACCAAAAGCAACTTTGGGAAGGAAAAGGACTTATTTGACTTACATTCCCAAGTCAGTCCCTTACTGAGCCGAATCAGGGCAGGAACTTAAGAAGCTTGGAGCAGAAACCACGGGGGAATGGTGTTGCTGGGCCACTCTCAGTTTCACGCGTAGCTAGCCCAGGGCCATCTGCGTAGGGATTGTGCCTCCCATTGTGAATTAGACCTTCCCACAGCAGTTAACAGTCAAGGCAGGCCCCACAGACGTGACCACAGGCGAATTGGATCTGGGCAGTCCCTCAAATGACACTCCCTTCTCATGTGACTCTAGCCTGTGTCAAGTTGACAGTTAAAGCTAGCTAGGGTAGAGCATATCACATAACACGGCTCTGTTTGCCATCTCTGGAGAGTAGTACCCAGTATTTGTAAATCTTATTTCACTACTTTTCTTGGATCACTCTAATACCATCAAGTCCCTCCCATGAGGTGGTTGCTATTACCAGTTTCCAGGAAACAGAAAACTGAAATGATTTCTGTTATTGGAAAAACCCAGTAGTTTTACTTTCCATACTTAGCATTCACTAGTTTATTTCCCATCTCTATTTGTCTTGTCTATGTCACTTTTCTCCAAGAAATATTTTGTAACTACATTTTGTTTAAATTTTTGCTGTTTTTCTTCAAATCAGATGCATATGCTTCTAAGATATCATTTCCAATGGATTTATTTTGCTTACTCATTCAGTCAGCAAAGCAGCAGGTATTTCGTTCAGTACATACTATGTCAGCATAGTATATAGTATATACCATGTCAGGCATTGTTAACATTTTTGGAATGCAGTGATAGAGAATACTGTTAATGACCAAAAGAAGTATTGGCAAAGGGATAGAGAAAAAAATTAGTCATAATTCTTATAAAAGAATAATAAAAAAACTGTTTTTTCTGAAAGTGACTAGAAGAGATGGACTTTGTCCCTGGCTTGGTTAGGGAGGTCTGTTGAAAGATTAAGTGCAGCTGTAACCCCCGGGCTGCTAAGGCAGCCCATGGTATTAAAGTCACAGCTGAGGGTGACGGGAAGAGCACTTGTAAAAAGATGCATCAGACCAAAGAGCGAGAGAGACACCGAGCCCAAGCAGTAGGCTCCTGGCGTCCCTGGAGTGAGGGCATATTTTAGCAACTTTGTCGTCAGCGAGGAGGTAGGGTATTGTTTTGAGAGCATCCATTGCAGCCACATTGCAGCTCCATCCAGAACATGCTTGTGTCAGTGCCAGGCTGCAGGCCTGACGTAGGGTGGTAAGCAGGTGATGTCAGTGCAGTAGCAGAGAGGTGGATTATTCTGGAGACAAGTGCAAGTGCCATGGTCTAGGAGCACAGGTTTAGGTTCCTTCAGATTTCATGTTCCACTATGGAAACAGTTTTATTATTATTATTATTATTTTTATTAAAGATTTCTGCCTCCTCCCCGCCACCGCCTCCCATTTCCCTCCCCCTCCCCTGATCAAGTCCTCCTCCCTAGTCAGCCCAAAGAACAATCAGGGTTCCCTGCCCTGTGGGAAGTCCAAGGACCACCCACCTCCATCCAGGTCTAGTAAGGTGAGCATCCAAACTGCCTAGGCTCCCCCAAAGCCAGTACGTGCAGTAGGATCAAAACCCATTGCCATTGTTCTTGAGTTCTCAGTAGTCCTCATTGTCCGCTATGTTCAGCGAGTCCGGTTTTATCCTATGATTTTTCAGACCTGGGGCAGCTGGCCTTGGTGAGTTCCCGATAGAACATCCCCATTGTGTGGAAACAGTTTTATAGCAGGGGAACAAAGAAAAACACACAACAAGACACTTGTCCTATGCATTGGTGGACACATTAAATAGGTGGTTACAACAAAGCAGAATGGTTAGCTGGAGGCTTCAGATGTGATCTGATGATACCCCGAGCCCCTTGGCTGGTAGAAACTAGGGTTCTACATCTGTTAAACAGTGCATCTCCTCAAGTGCTCTGTTAGTCATGGGACGGTAGGACCACAGAGGTGGGCAAGGAATAGTGATTTAAGGGGTTAAAGAATTGTAATTAGCTCAGGACCTGGCATGTCCCAGCCTCTCCCCATCACTGAAGCTGTGATACATTTACTGCTCTTTCTGGATCTTGTTCATAGAGGTGTGGGAGTGAGTTGGGTATGGGAGATGGAACAGTGGGCTTATTAGAAAACTGAAGCACAGGATTGTAAGTGGAAGGCTGTGAGTCAGAAAGATGCAGGGACGGATGCTGAAGGTGGTGCCCGCCTAGCATAGTAAGAATAGTGTTTGTTTCATTTCTAGGGATGTTAGAATTTTTGTTTTGTTTGTTTTGTCTTTTGTGTTTTGAGACAGGGTTTCTTTGTAGCTTTTGGTTCCTGTCCTGGAACTAGCTCTTGTAGACCAGGCTAGCCTCGAACTCACAGAGATTCTCTTGCCTCTGCCTCTTGAGTGCTGGGATTAAAGGTGTGCGCCACCACCGCCCGGCCGGAATGTTAGAATTATTAATATTTGGTTTCCATTTTCTTTTAAGTTAGTAATTTAATTATTGCTCTAAAATTCACTGGCATTGTTTTGAAGTCAGACTTCATTTAACTTTCTTCTGACCTTGGGGTTTTCCTACACTAATATCTCTGGATATAGAAGCATTTAATTTATATGTTTTTATAGCAGGGGATTTATTGGATTCTGTATTCCTTTGGAATTCCTATTGCAGCATTAAATAATGACAAATGAATATAGGGAGATGTTAAGTTCACATGACCTCAACGAATACATGGTCCTCATTGTGTGAGAAGATGGCTTCTGGAGAGAAGAGGACTTCGTTTTTAAGAATAAAATATATATGATACAAGTTTTTTATGTATCACTTATTTTAGGATTATGTTTGCTGTGCAGTTACATTCATGATTGACTCTGGTTCATGGTAGTTTGTGATCATGGTGTCTGAGAGTGATGGACAGATGTGGGTGTGTAAGCCTCTGGGCCTTCTTTACTCATCAACAGATAAAATGGATGTAGATTTTGGGAGGGATGGATCGCTTGATAAAGATAACATTTGAGATAGGATAAAATTCTGTACAGAGTGCTGTAATCATATCAGACAGAAACTGATTTGTAAATCAGAGCTTACAGATTACGTGCATTTAAAAATGTTTTCAATTGCACTGCATTTGAATATACACACATTTCCTGATTATTGTTTAGAAGTAAGTCCATAAAGACTAGACTAGGTTTTGACGGTCCTCAGAATGCAAAATGTTCCAAAGATTCTCTGGCTATTTTGGTCATAGTCTAACAACTAAAAGCTGGTTAACCTTTGCTGTGATCTATTTATGTCTCCAAAGGAATTAAGAAAAATGCTGGACTACCATGGTCTGCAGCGAGTGAAAATCATAGCAAGTGATAATCTCTGGGAGCCGATTTCTTCTTCCATGCTGTTTGACCGTGACCTCTGGAAGGCGGTTGATGTTATAGGGTAAGGTGCAGCTCCCTTAGATTACCAGCAGTTCATGGTTTCTTTATCTGGGTGTTGACTGTGCATTTCTTCTCACCTTCTCTACCCCTGTGATTACATTTCATTCAGTATTCACTCAATAAGACATTGATCTCTCACAGTTCATTCCTTTCTCTTTGAGATGTGTTTTGGGGCATTTTCTATGATAATGAAATGTATTGGTGACTTTTTCAATAAATGAGTTAATGTTTAGATGAATAAAACAGGGCTTTATTTAGATTAGAAGGTAGGTATGTAGTCTTGGATGTTACCAGGGCAATGTTGTGAACTTAGTGTCTTGCTCAGGCCTCCTATGATGTGACTCCGAGTTCATGCACGAACACTTTGTAAGTGGCTTGGTATACGCCCTGACTGTCTTTTCTTCTTGTACCCTTAGCATTTTGACTCTTAGATGTCTGACTCTTAATTATTCAATCTAATTTTATAATTTATAATCTATTTTATAATTTAATTTCTGCCATATAGCTCTCTGGGTCCTTACTGAACTGTGCTCAGAAGTTCAATTTTTTTAAAAAGTAAACGTGTGTTCTGTGTATTATGACAGTATATAAGCATTTAAAACTAGAGTCTGCATATGCATGGAATTTGATTTTTAATCTATTGTGACACAGCTTAATCTCTGATATACTTTGTTTCTAAAAGAAAAATTTTAGATTTTTTTTTTAGTGTTTTATTTTTATCTTTGATTTTCAGTGCTGGGGACCAAACCCAGGGCCTCATACATGCTAAGGCCATTGAGCTATACTTTACCATTGAGCTATATCCCCTTGCAAGAGTTTTCAATGTTTACAAAAGTAAGCAGAATAATAAATATGTATGTTCTGACCACTCGCTCAGCCTCAGAAAATAAGAACCCAGTGCCATTTTTCATTCCTGTGTCAATCCATTTCTTTTCCCATCTTCATCATGTTTTCTTTTTTTTTTTTTGAATTAGAAACATATGAAGTCTAATTTACTTATTTTCGGTTTGACCATTCTGACACCAAGTCAACAAGTCTCTCAGTGTTTTAAAGCAGAGTAAAAACATTTGAAAGGTACAAAGAGCATACAGCTCTTCAATGAGAAAATTAAATATGAGAGCACAGAACAGGATTCCCAGCAATCGAAAGACTATGACATCTCTGACGTCACTCCTTACGTGTGTGTCTGTGTGTGTCTGTGTGCATGCATGTGCACAGACACACACACATTTGTACACAGATATGTATAAATATGTAAAATAACATGTGCATATATAATGAATAAAATATGTTTTCAAAAAACAGTGTCTTATTTGGAGGCTATGTTTTTCTCATTGTCAAAAGGCAGCAGAAAAATATTACAAAACATATGACAATGTGATTAGCAACTTGTTATTTTTTTAAAATTAATTTCAAAAATGTTCATAAATTTATTAGAATCTTCTTTAAAAAAAACTAAATGAATGTTCCTTCATCATGTTTTCATCATGCCTTCCTAAAGATAGTCTTTCCCTTTTTGCCATAAATAATACCGCTATTATACCTACGCATGTAATTGTTTCTTGATATTATCAAATATGTATTTTTCTTATTTTGTAATTTTATTTGTATCTGCATCCATTTAAGATTCATCTATTGGTTGGTAATTAAGTCTCTTTCCATTGATTTATAATTCAGTTCCTTTAACTTCTTGCTTATTTTCTTCTTGTAACTTACTTAAGTGACTGGATAGTTTGTTTTGTAAAGTTTTCCTAGTCTATATTTTAACAATTTCATCCTTGTACTTTAACACACATGCCTATCCTGTTTTTCTGGAAAATTGATGAGAGTAAATTAGATATGGGATTTTTTTGTAAGAGAAAGTGTAATTGTAAATTTATATTAAACTTTTTTTTTTTTAAATGGAAGATTTTGCCTTAGAATCCACTTGAACAGCTCAGATCTGAAGGAGGAAAGACTGTTTTTCTTGAACGTGTTTGGCTGGCAAGGCTGTCGGGAGTGAAGGATAGTTTCTGTTGTACTTCATAAAGAAGTGTGGTGTTTCACTGCTCATTAGTCATATAGGTATTGTAGTGCAATTAGTCTTCCTCTGAGCGATAGCATTACTTCATAGTTTCTTTTGTTCTCATTAATTTAATGTTTTATTGATTGTGGTCATATAATGGTAAATGTATTTAAATGCTTTTTCTCAAAAATTGCTTTTTGACTTAGGATGTATTTGCTAACAGAAAACAGGTTGGTTGAGTATGTAAATTCACTGGTATAGTTTAAATGCTCTGTATACTAATTATATTGTTCACGTGATCTGTGTGGAGCTGCTATGTACATCTCTTCCTAGTTCAGTGCTGACTGTTTCGGTCTTACACGGTTGTTTGCATGGGAATTGGTGTCATGTTACTTGGCACATAGATAATGGATGTTTTATCTTTTTGTGTGTTGTAACTATTGTCGATAGAAAATATTATTCTGTAACTTATTCAGTATTTCTTGAACTGAATTCTTCATTGAGATTAAAAGAAACCCTGCTTTCAGTTTTTGTTACTTTAAATTTTTTTTTATTTTCAAAGTCATTTTATTTTAGATATATTTCTTGCATTGAATTAAATTTTGCTTTCTGATACTGCTCTGAAAAAGGTCTTCATATTTCTTTTCTTTTTAAATCTCTCTCTCTCTCTCTCTCTCTCTCTCTCTTTCTTTGTATGTGTGTGTGTGTGTGTGTGTGTGTGTGTATTTTCCCTTGGAGACCAGAAGAGGATCTTGAATCCTCTGGAGCTGGAGTTAGAGGAGTTTGTAAGTTGTCTGTTATGGGTGTTTGGGAACTGGATTTGCAGCAAGCTCTATTGACCACTGAACCATCTCTCCAGCCCACATTTACAATTTTTGGTGTAACTGATGTTTGTGTTTTACATGTGCAGATATTTTCTGTTATTTGATGATGTGTCCTGTGATTCTGGCAAGGCAAACTCTGCTGCTGTGGTGTTTGTCTTCTTGGTTCTTGCTTAAGGAGATGTCTTCCTACTTCGCAAGACTTGCTTTTGTTTCTGCAGGTCTCAGCCATTCTGATTCATAGCTTGCTACTGGTTGTTTCAGATGGGGATCATTTTATCTCCAAGGAAACATTTGGCAACGTCTGGGAGTGTTTGTAAATATCTTAGATAAAGACCTGTTGTTAGCATCTAATGGGTAGATGCCGGAAGTGTTTGCAGAAATTCCAGGGTACACAGCTCAGCTCTCCCATGTTTATAACCAGCCCACGATTTTGGTTGTGCTGAAATTGAGGAACTGCTCTATGTTCCTGTGCTCTTCCCTATTTTCTTTTGGTTTTGTTATTGTTTGTTTTTTCAAGCAGAGGTGATGAGGATCAAACTGCATCTGGGATTGTTATTTTCCATGCTAGGTGAGCTAATGAATTACCGCAGAGTGTGCATACATATGGGCCTATCACCCAGGAAACTGTAAAGGACCCAGGCAGGTTGGAAACCTTTCTGTGCATTTGCCTCAAATTGTAGCTATTATCCTGACCTCTAACAGCAAAGAACAGAAAATTTCATTGCCATGCCATTTCATAGAGGAGCATAGCTTTCCCCTCAGTTGAACACTTAGAAATTGATCAGTAAGGAAAATAAATAAAGCAGTTCTCATCTTTTTAACTTAAAAGCTTTACCAGCAAAAAAAAAATCATGGAAAAAGTAGTTCTGTCTTTAGTATTTGTACATCAGTTAGACATGAATGTCTTTAGAAAAACCAGGGAAGTATATTTCTCTTCAATGCTTCTCTGAACTTTGTATGAACTTTGAACTGCTAACCTTTCAGATCACTTCTATATTTTTTTAATAACTTATAAAATTATGCACACCTTTAATCCTAGTATTCAGAAGGCAGAAGCAGGCCGGTCTCAAGGTTTCAACAAGCTATTTGTATAATTGCATTGTTGACCACGTAGGATGTTATTATCGGTTGCTCATTACAGATTCCAGGTAAGAAGGAAAGATATTTAATGTGGGTTTTTTTTTTTCTGTTGTTTTCTCTGGCCAGGGCTGATGTTAAATCATCCTTGTGACTTCTGTCTAAGAGATGTGATTGCAGGCTTGCGTCATCGTACCTACCTAATATGATTTCATGACAATAGTTTATGCTCTAGAAAGCCTTCCCTAGGTCAGAATGGCCTAGAACGCTTACTCGACTGAGCAATTTTGTGGTGTTAAATCCTTCCTCATGGTTATTTGTATTGTTTCTAGGTTTTGGTCTTCTGAGATATTCATTCCTTCCAGGACGGTTCTGCTGGGCCTGTTCTCCTAAGGTTTCTGGGTACTTTCCCTCGCTGTAAACACGGCCCCTGATTTAGTCTGCCATTCCTGAAGGGGTTGTTTGTTACTTGTTGTTGAACTCGCTAAGGCCTTAGGCTTGCCTTGTCTGATATACTAGCCACCAGTCAGTCACGGGTGTCTGTGGATCACCGGGAATCTGACTGATCTACTTTAGGCGTGTCAGAAGTGGGAGGCAGACTTGTCATTGGAGGCTGTGCTTTCATTTCCCAGCCACCCAGTCCCAGGGAATCACACAGAAACTTTTATTAATTACAAATTGTTTAGCCTATTTGTAATTGTTCAGGGCTATTAACTAGCTCTTACAACTTAAATCAACCCATTTCTAGTCTATATTTTGCCGTGAGGCTTGTGGCTTGTTAACTCACATCTTGCTTCCCTGGCAGCTGCTCTCATCTCCCCTGACTCCACCTTCTTCCTCTATCTCTGCTTGGATTTCCCACCTAGCTATATTCTATCCTGCCATAGGCCAAAACATCTTCTTTACTAACCAATTGTAATAAAACATATTCAAAGCATACAGAGGGGTATAGCACATCCTAGACTAGGTTTTGAAAATTAATCAAAATCAAAAAACATCTTTTATAATTTTTGTATTGATTACATGTTAAATGATGATTTGGTATGCCAAATTAAATTAAATAATTCAAAAGATATAAACAAAGCTCAAAGATAAATATATGAGGTATATTTAAGATAAGAGAAATATTCAGATCTATACAGCTCCAAAAAACCTTAAGAGAAATATAGTTCAGATAGATTATAAAATTGTAAAATGTAGAAATAGTTTGGAAGATGTGTACCATTATAAAGACAGAGTTAAATTTACTCCTATTATGATCCTCTAAAGATCAATGATAGTGTAGCAAATGTCCTAGGATTTTCCTCCTTTAAAAAACACAGATATAAGTATATGTTCATTGTCTGCATCAGACAAGCCGGGTATGGTGGCTCATGCCAGTGGGACCTGGTCACAGAAAACAACAAGTATAGCAGACATACATGTTCCAGATTGCCAATTAGAAATATCCTAATTTTTTATATATTGACAATTTGTATTTACTGAAGTGCCAAAACCGAACACAGTGATCACAGTATAAAGTGAGGGGATATAGAAATGAGATGTAAGAATATGTTAGACTATGTTAGAATTATAGGTTTGCAGTCATTAGTAGTTTGAAGATTAGCAGTTTGATTTTTTAAGTTTGGCCTAATAAGGTAAGTACATAATTTCTTAGACCCAGAGGGAGCTGAGATGCTCTTGGATGTTCGCCAGGTTGACCTGCAGCTTGACTCAGCTGTGCTGAGCCGCTCAACATGGTCCTATTGGAACTTCACTTCTCTCCAGCGTCTCTGTTGGTGCCCTGTTATATGCCAGTCAGTTCTTCCTGCCATTCATGCTATGCCTCAACTCACCTTTACTGATCCAAATGATTCCCAAGCAGGGCTTTCTGCTAAAATGACCTGGCCTAAGATGATATTGATTAAAAGGTCTTTAAAGTCATTCTTTTGGTGGTGTACTACCCAAGAAAGTACGAGGATTAGAATTGTTGCATATTAAATCTCCATTATTCTGCTTTGTATTTATCCTGCTTGTTTGTGAATAATCAGCCTGGGAAGTTTGTACTCTTACTCTGAAGTTTAGCAAATATGCTCTTTTTACTGTATCACCTATCAATCTAGTTTCTAATTTACATTTAATATCTTAGTCATATTGATTCATTTAATCGGTAGTGTCTACAGTTGTCATGAGAACAGTATTTTATCCTTGCAACAATTGGTGTATATTTATACTTTACCAGACCGAGTCTGTTCCCATGCTAGAATGAAAGGGCCTGGTCTTCTGGGACAGATTCTCAGTTGCTGCACTTTTGATGTCTTACCTAGGCATTTCTTTGTCGTTGGAATCTGTCCTCTGTCTTGTAGGCTGTGTAGCGGCATTTGTGGATTCTGCTTACTAAATTCAGCTGTTAAACCTTTCCTGTTTCAGCAGGGACAGTTGACAAAGTGTCCCACTATTGCTGCCTAGGCCCCTTCAGGACTGAAATCCCCATGGCTGAAGATAACTACCGCTCTGAGACAGTAACTTAATTTTCTCAGCGTAGTTCATTCTTTTCACACAAGAATTAGTGATGCACTATTATCGGTGCAGCTTTTGTGGCTTTGTTTCAGAGCTTTACCTTGGAGTAAGTGCCAAGATTTCTCTCTCCAAAGGACAGGAATATGGGAGAGGTTGCTTCTTCTTTGGTTGGGCACCTCAAGTTGGGCAGTGGTGGCACACACCTTTAATCCCAGCACTCGGGAGGCAGAGGCAGGTATATCTCTGTGAGTTCGAGGCCAGCCTGGTCTACAAGAGCTAGTTCCAGGACAGGCTCCAAAGCTACACAGAGGCCCTGTCTCAAAAAACCAAGAAAAAAAAAAGACTCACCTTGCTTGACCTTTTCCTGGGTGTTTTCCTCCTGTCCAAAGCTCCCCAGCTTCCCCTGGAAAGGGCAAATCTTTCTTTGTTCTTCACTTGTAGTGGTCCAGATTGTGGCCACTTTAACCTTCGTCAGTCAACTTACTTCCATCTGTTTAAGGTTTTGTGAATATTGTCATTTCATTCTGTGCATGGCTGAAGGTTCTGCCTTTCTGTCTACCTGCTGTCATTTGGAGAGTGCCCACAATGGGAGAGTGGGAAGTGGTTGCCTCCTTCCCATCCTCCATCTTTCTTCTGGAAGCTGCTTGACCGAATTAAAATAGCAGACTTTGGCAAAGACGTGTATTCCAGCTCACTCATCTCCCGTATGGAAGTGGTACCTCTGACCGCTCCCCACTGCTACCCTTGGTTTTCTCTTCTAGAGCTCATTATCCTGGAACCCGGACAGTGTGGAACGCAAGGATGACAGGGAAGAAGCTTTGGTCGTCGGAAGATTTTAGCACCTTCAACAATGATGTTGGTGCAGGCTGTTGGGGTCGCATATTGAATCAGAACTATATCAATGGCAATATGACCTCGTAAGTTATTTGTAGTCTTTTATTATATTGTATTTATTATTATAATGTATTTTACAAAATACAATAAGTAGAAAAGTATAATGGGCCGCTGTAATTTCATGCTCTAGATTCAGTGGTTTTTAACATATGCTTTATTGACTTAATCTACATATGCCTAATATTTGTCTAATTTATGCCTTCTTTTCTGCATGAATTTGATGATTTATGTTTGAGAAGAGTCTATATTAAGTAATGTTTTCATTGAGGTACAGTCTACTCAGGCAGAGCAATGATCTTTGATAATTTGCATATATTTTCAATTACTTTGTGTCATTTCATACCTTCATATTTTAGTGTGTATCTCCAGAGCATTCGGATATTTTCTCACATTATTATATTATTTTCATAAATATGAGCATAGGAAATATTTCTAATTCTTAGTCTTTATTCATATTTTTAAAATGTCATTTGTAACTTTTATTTATTTTAAAGAAGATATAGCACAGGTCTGTGCATTCCATTTAGCAGTTTTGGTCCCTGCCTCTTTTAATGTGAAATTATTGACTCATCTTCTTTTCATAGCTACCTTTAAAACAAACAAACAAACAAACAAGAAACCAAGGTAGTAGCCTTTTGTTGGTACCCACATTCATTTTGAGTGGCTGAGTCCTTATGGGATCTCTTAACTTTAATTCTATACAAAACCAAGTTTGTAAAGACAACACAATCACTTTTATCCTTAAAGGAACATTTCCTAAATGATTTGATGACAGCTAAGGAGTAATTAGATGCCAGTTAGCCTTATAAGATAATTGTAAGTCTAATAAAAGCAAGCCAATATGCATACTTTTGTGGTTGCTTGTTCGGTATTAGGGTGATGCATCTTCTTTGCAGACACTGAGAAAATGAAGATGAGTAACAAGTGAGACAAAGCTGCCTTTAATGTTGCCATCTTGAAATAATGGTCCTTAAAACATCCCCTTATTTTTATAGACTTTTAATTAATATATTGACACCTTGGTATATGGTCTGTTGAGCAAGCCGCTTCTTACTTAACAGGGTATTGTGACGTTTTTCTCGTGTTAAGTATATTTTTACATCTCGTGCTTTTTGTTTTGTTTTTGAGACAGGGCCTTCCTATGTTGCTTAGGCTGGCCTTGAACTCTCTATACTCTCGCTCAATCTCCTGAGTGCTGAAGTTATGGGCATACACCACCACTTCCAGATACTTATCATACATCCATATACTCTGTCACATAAACAAGTATTTCCTAACTATGCCCTGTCTTAAGACATCATGCAGTTCCTAAGCAGCTGCTCACTTCTAAGGTGCTTGTACATCTGGTCAGTACTTAGGGCAGTTCTGTTGATGCCCAAGATTGGGAAACACTTAGAACAAAATAGAGGATGCCAGCCATGTGTGACCCAGATCATGAGAACTCTTATGATGTTCTCCACTGATAGTGTGTGTGTGTTTTATTAGCATTATTATTTTTGCTTTATATTGAGGGAATGAGAAGGTTTAGATTTTCTAAGCATGCCAGAATAGCTTTGTGTCTTGGGAGAGCACTTGGTCAGGGAAGTGGAATTCTTAGGTGGGTGCTGTTAATATATCAGCTGTAAGGAACCTATAATGTTTTGTGCTTGAATTTTCTGAGAGCTGTAGGACTGTACTGCTGGAGCTGGTATGTGCTGTAAAGTGTTAGTGTCTCTCACCTGAAAGAAAGGGCCCCAAATAGGCCAGCAGGCTATCTGAGTTGGTACTTTAGCACTTTAGCGGAAGGAGGAAGAATAGAGGCAGGGGTTGTGTCAATACAGTTAATCCTCCCAGCCACCTGGTGATTCAGGTGTAATCATCATCTTCAGTCCACAGGGGAGGGAACAGCGGTCAGCAGAGGTGAGGCTGTGGAGTCCTGATTTGAACCCAGTCTAGGAGTCCTTGTTTTCAAACTGCAGCAGCTCCAAGTCAAGTTGGTGGCAATCACATTATGAAGGTGGGGGCCTAGGAAGGCTGTCCATGAAGAGCAGTTATAGATAAGCTCTTACTTGTACTGATTTTGCATTTTGACATGTCAGGTTAGCCTGAATTCTTGCATATAAATGTGTGAATGTAAATGTGTATGCATGTGTTTTACATGAATACATATGTGTGTTTTCAAGAATATATACATGTGTGTGTTACTTTTAATTCTCTGATTCACTGTTAAAATGCTCGGCTGTGCACTGCGCTGAATTTTTAAAGATGAGAGTGAACTGAGACATATATTTTGTTTGGGGTATTTAAAAGTTTATGTTCACTTACATATCATTCTGAGATTTTTACTCCAGTTGTTTAAATATTTATATTACATAGTACTTTGGTGTTTCTTCTTTTTCAACTTAATGTTTTAGCACAATTGCTTGGAATTTGGTGGCTAGTTACTATGAGGAATTGCCTTATGGGCGAAGTGGATTGATGACAGCCCAAGAGCCATGGAGTGGGCATTATGTGGTAGAAGCTCCTATTTGGATATCAGGTATGAATGTCTAGATTCCATCTCTCTCTCTCTCCACAGAAAGCACCGAAGGAGGTTATCAAACTGTCCATGCTTCAAGTGTTTGACTCTTTTAAGGGAGTTATGCCAGTGTTTCATAATACTATTTTGGGTAACCTGACTGTTTTCTGTATTTTATACTTGGCTATTCTAAGATCAGGCCCTTATAAAGGGAGAATAAAGAGGGGACAGATAGCACCATAGGGAAAGGGGATGCCCAGTGATGGAGACAGAGGTAATCATGTAACTTTATGATCCCAAATCATCATTATAACTGATGGAATGAATATAGTTAGAAATATCCAGCTAAGCTCAGCATGTCTAGGAGTTTTGGGGTTATTCTTTATATCAGTTCCATTTTATTGATTGCACTAATGTGAGTGAATATAATATATTAATTTTGATACTAATAAAATTATAATCATTAATCAAAAGAAATAAACATGTTATGTAAAATAATATGACTTTACAGTGGTCCCTAAATCTACTCAGTGTTTGAAGATATACAACTGTAGGTAGAGTTTTCTCATCCCAGCAGCCACTTCTTCCCAAATAACCACAAGATAGTCTTATTATTAATTACAAATGCTCGGCCGATAGCTCAGGCTTTTTACTAGCTATCTCTTACATTTTAAGTTAATCCACATTTTTTTTTTAAAATCTACCCTCTGCTATGTGGTTCATGGCTTGTTATCTCATTTTTTTTAATATTCCCTGCCTCCTCTGTTGGCATCTCCTCTGGCTCCATCCTTCTTCATTCCAGCATCCTTAGTTTGGTTGTCCTACCCATACTTTCTGCCAGTCAGCTTTTTATTAAACCAATTCAAGTGACAAATATTTACAATATAGCAAAGGATCATTCTATAGCAATGAGTTTTAGAAAAGATAAAATTATGACTCTCATATAGATTAAAAAATGGTCATACACTGAAGATTTTATGTTTCTCACATGAAAGGAAGAAACCAGGTAAATGCTAGAACGAGCTTAGAGGAAAAGTCATCAAGGCAAAGCAACTTGAGATTAATTATAGATGTAGACAAGATTAGTTTCTCACAACTGGGAGGAAATCAATTAAAATATCTTCTAGACATGACATAGTTTTCATGGCTCAAAGACAGGGCTGTCAGATCTACGTACTTCCAGTGAAATCCAGGTCTTCTTCAGTATCAGTCACATTCAAAGGAACATAACCATATTAATAGCTAATAACCTCATAAATAAGATAAATAACAATAGTGAAAAATTTTAATTTTAGTAAAATATTTAACATTTATATTTATTGTGTGTCAAAATTATACCATAGTCTTTAAAAACCCAATTTCTTCCAAAGAAAGATAATTCTAATTCAACTTGCTTTAATTTAAATCCACATTTTGAAAATTTTCTTTTTTTGTGTGTTATTCTCTGATTGTAATCATGGCATTAGTTTAAATTCCTTAAATAGCTCTTCAAAATAGTGGAAAAATTAAGCAAGACTTCTATGTGTTGGTTGGATAGCCTCTTAGTTGTTGGCATTGTTTCACTTAATTAGGTGAAGTAACCCTCTTCTAAATTTCTGACTTTGGGGCATTGGTAGGAACATGGAATACTACTTAGTTTATTTTCAGGACCAGATTCAGAGGTGACAGTACTTAGGAACAAATCTGTTTAAGACCAAATTATAAAATAGTTCTGAGATACATTTATTAACTTTTTAAAAGTTCCTTTTAAAAAATTCTTTTAATTCTTCCCTGCTCTGTTAGAGTGGAACAAGTACTGATGACCACGGCTTGGCAAGATTAACTTAGTTGTGTACTTTGAGAATGGGAATGCACAACCACTGTTCTTGAATTTCCAGGTTGATTTAATCTCATCGGTCCTCCAGAAAGCCCTCCTGCCTTTACACTTTTCTGCTGAAGTATTTAAAAAATGGAAGCATGAAAAAAAAAAAAAAAAAAAAAAATGGAAGCATGAAGTCAGGAGATAATTTCTTATAATAGAACATAGCTGGTTAGAATCAGTCAGTTCTTTCTAGCCGCTAGACTGTTTTCTTTTATAGTTGTCTCATTCACGTCTTCTTCTCTTTCTCTGTAGCTCATACAACTCAGTTTACTCAACCAGGCTGGTATTACCTGAAGACAGTTGGCCATCTAGAGAAGGGAGGAAGCTATGTAGCTCTGACTGATGGCTTGGGGAACCTCACCATCATCATTGAAACCATGGTAATGTTTTGTTGTTGGTCCACAACTAGTGGGCGCCTATTACTTCACCAGAAACTTGGTCTTCAGAGACGAGAAGGGCATTATGTTCTCCTGGGCATAGAGGGCACTTCTCTAAGAGTCTTATGACTGCTTCCCTTGGAGAAAGGTGGGGGAAAGGGTCTGATGGGTACCTTGCTCCTCATGTTGTTTCTAAGACTTCTTTATCCTTAAAGATATATTGGGATAGCTAGCCTTTATCCTCACAATGGCTTCTTAACACTCCTATGGAAGGTTTCCTGGGACCATGTGCGTCAATCCCTTTGGGGGTGTAGCTAGGAGCGGGCCTGGCCTGCCAAGTTAAATAGTAACTTTAATGGGGCAAAGATTGCCACTTGCCTGTGCCATTTCTCCTTGCTACCAGCAGTTCCTAAGGCTTCCAGTATCACCACGTCCTCTCTAGTAATTATTGTCCTTATCTTTGTATGACGATTCTATAGGCTATGAGGTGGTGTCATTGTAATTTGATTTACCTTTTCCTCATGACTGATGGTCCTGGCTGTATATTCATATGCTCTCTGGCTAGCTGTATGTCCTCACTAGAGAAATGTCTATTAAAATCTACACTGTCCATTTAAGTTAAGAGGATTTTTATTTTTCATCTTGAATTGTAAGAGTTCTTCATATAATCTATCTAACACCCCTCAGAAGACACATGTGGCTTCTGTGTATTTGCTCCCATCCTTATAGCATACGCAGGGTAGACCAGGCTAATCTCAGAGTCATAATCCTGCTGTGTCAATATCCCAAATGCTGTCGTCGCTAGGCCCAACCTGTCTCTCTCTTTCTAATGGCATTCTCTGAAGTAAAAATGTTCTAAACTTGTGTATTTTTTTGGTAAGATTGCCATTATTTTAAGTCTTACATTTAGGTTTCTGATCCTGTTATTTCTTGAGGTGCTTAGCATTTGTTCAGCTTCTTCCTCTGTGTGTGTGTGTGTGTGTGTGTGTGTGTGTGTGGTATGTATGCGTGTGCACGCACGCCTAGTTAGTCTTCCACCATGTCTTGAACAGTCTATTTTTCCACTTGAATTATTTTGCATACATGCTGAAAAGCAATTTTTAACAAAATTTGTTTTTTTTTTCCATACTTGTGCTGTATTGGTTACCATTGCATCTTAATCCCTATACTTCTGAGTGAGGGTTTGATGGGCGAGTTTAGCTTTGATCAATTTCAAGGTTGGTTATTTTGGGTACTTTGAATTTCAGCATGAGTTTTAGGACTAGCTCATTAGTTATTGCAAGCAGACAGCCTACGACTGATATTTTACTTACTCGGTATATGAATATGGAGAAGCATTTGCATTCTACCCTGCCACTCCACACATGTGGGGGTCTTTCTGTGCTTATGCCTTACTTAATTTCTCTATGATATGTTGTCTTTTTCATTGTGGAATTCATATTTCTTTTTATTAATTTAGTAAACTTATCTATTAAAATTTTAAATTTTTATTGATTTGTTTCTTATTAATATTGCTGGGTGTTTTATTCTTCCAGATCCTACTATAAATAGGTTGTCTCAATTTTATTTTCAGAGTGTTCATTTCTCAAGTGTAGAAATGCAATTGATTCTTATGTATTGATCTTGTCCTCACAACCAGTTCTTTCTGTGGATTACTAGAGGATTTTGTTTAAATGAGCACACCAAGTAAGTAAGATTCTTTTAGTCCTCCCATTATCATTCTAGAAACTTTGTGTTTCCTTTGCTTGCCCAGTTGTCCTGCCCTGCCGCTGATCTAGAAAGAAATATCACTGTAGAGTGTGCTTTTAGCTGCTGGTGTTGCGTCAGTGTGTAGAACTTCAGGTTGAGGATCTTGCCTTTTGTAGGCAGCGCGTTGAATCCTTTTAGTCAGAGTTCTGGTTTCCCCGCATGCATGCTTGTGCTGCTTTTGCCCGTTATGCACTCTGATCATGGGCTAGATTATCCTGAGTGACTTCTGTGTGTGAAACCACCCATGTGTGCCCGAGATTATCATCCTGACGTCATTCAGTATCCTCTGTATTCTGTATTGGATTCAACTTCCTAGATCCCCTAGGATTTCCTCTCCTCGTGATGCCTTGTTGGGTCTGGTAGGAGAATAGTTACTAACACCATGGAGTGATTTGGGAATGTTTCTAGAGAATTTCTTAAGATCTGGTGCTCTTCAAATGTTTGACAGAATTCATATATGATAGCATCTGGCTCCAGGATTTTTCTTCATGAGTTTAAGGATCTTTTCACTCATTGTAGGTCTGTTCAGATGGTATGTTTTCAGAAGCGTTGGGATTTTCTGTTTTTCTGTCTTTTATGTCTTTCAGATCTGTGTTGTTTAACACAGAGGTCTATGTTCAGTTCCTTTTCTACTCAGATACAGCTGGTAGGAATGTTCCTAATGTTCCTCTTTTGGTCCCAACCTTAGTCACTCAAGTCACGTCTCTTTCTTCTTGGTTGGTCTTCTAAAGGTTTATTTATCTTTCCGAGGGAATAATATTATTTTTATTTGTTTTCTGTGTTGCAGTATTTCACACCAGTATTTATTGTCTTTATTTCCCCCCTATGGATTTGCTTTGTTCTTCTGAAAACTGTTCAGCTTCTTGAAATAGAAGTCAAGGTTATTCCTTTGAACCTCAAATATATAAACATGAATCGGCTTCACTTCTTCTGTAGGCGGTGCTTTAGTGTACTTCATCCCTTTTCTGTTTCGTTTTAACATTTTTAATCACAAAGTATATTTTTTTTATTGTCCTTGTGATTTGTTTCTCGACTTTATTTCTCAGTACCAAGGTATCTTTATATTTGTGTTTCTGTGAAATTTGCAACTTTCATTGTTGGTGCTTCATCTCATCCCATTCTGATTGGAGAACGTACTTCCCAGTGTTCCTGAGAGGAGTTGCAGCTGTTGCCTTGCCGGTGGGCCATCCTGAACACTGACTGGCGCAGACTAGGTGCCCTGTTGCCTGTGGAATTCCACACGGCTCTTTCTTAGATCTGTTTGGTTGTTTGTGTTCATTTCTCTGCTGTGAATTATGACAAGTAAAATCTCAACCTTGTAGAATTGTCTACAATTCTCCTCTCTTCTGTTAGTTTTTGTTTTCTATGATTTTGAGATTTTCTTAGTGTTACTTCAGATATTTTAATGTATTGACTTCTGGCATTAAATTTTCTCACTGTTTTTATTTTTCTTTTGTTTTAAAATTGATTTTCCCTTTTTGTCATTGCTACTTTTTTGGTGGCATCTGTTAGTGTATTTATTTCCCTTAATCATTGTTTTCAGCCCGTTTCTTTGAACATAAAGCTTATCTCCTTTTCAAAAGCACATAGTTGGGTCTTGCTTTTCTTAAACTTATCTGGCATTGTGGTCCGATTGTTGAATAAGCACTAGTGTTGCTATGGTTGAGTTTATTTTTGCCTTGTGATCTTTGTTTTCCACAGTCATGATTTTGTTTCTATGTTGTATTCCTCCTCTGCCATTTTATTCCACATTTAGTGAGTGCTTTCTGAGGCTGCATTCTGTTCATTTAATAATCTTTTCACTATACTTTTGGGAGTTGCATCTTAGCGATGGTTTCAGAATTCACCGCCCATACCTTACTGCTTCAGGACCACTTTAGACTTCAGTTTTCTTTGTCCTGGACAGATGCAGGGGTGTTCTTCTGCCTTTTCATTCCCTTTAGGCTTTTATCTTTTCCCATTTTTAATTATACACATCACATTTCCAACAGGAAGAGAACAGAATGCTGTGAAATTATTACTTTAGATGATTTTTTAAGAGTGAAGAGAAGAAAAGAGGACAGTATATATTTATATCACCTGTTATATTTATTTTATCTATGGTTCTTGTTCTTTGGATATGTTTCTATGTATTTAACTTGCCATTAGGGTTATTTCCTTATTCTAAGCTTTGGCCAGGCACACTATCATTAAGGTTATGTTATGAATGTATTTTTTTATAGTTTGAAATAAATTCAAATTTGTTATAAATGTTTGCTTCGTTTGCTACTCTTCAAGCATTGATTATGTAAAGTTTCCCCCACAATATAGTGTGTATATTATTTGGATAACTTACATGACTCTCTTCCCTCAGAGTCACAAACACTCCATGTGTATACGGCCATATCTACCGTATTATAATGTCTCACGCCAGCTGGCCACCTTCACTCTCAAGGGATCTTTGGTAAGTACGTATGTTTGACTTTCATTTTGCTTTCAAAATTTGTGTTGGGGTTAGACAGATGGCCTAGTGGTTAAGAGTGCTTGCTACTTTCTTTAAAGATGGAAACCTCTGTCAAATAACTCACAACTATATATAACTCTAGCTACAGAGGATCTCTTGCCTTCTTCTGGCCTCCAAATGTCACACATGTGAGCATACAGAAATAAGCAAATAAAACAAATCTTTACAAATTTATGAAAATTTTGTGTTATATTACAGGCCATCAGTTCTTAAAGTCTTGAAGTCATGTATTATATAATTACTAAGAATTTGTATACAAATGGAACCTGTCCTGGTGCCTTGTATCTCCTGCATTTCCCTTTTAAATAATAGTCTTACGTAATAGCTGGTCTAGCCTGGCCTCACTACACAGTGGAGGATGACCACAAACTCCTGAGCATCCCACCTTTTCCTGCTGAGAGCTGGGATCACAGCCCTGTGCCAGTACACCTGCTTCAGGGGGTGCTGGGCAAGGAATGCTAGGCAAGCCCGCCACCAGCTGAGCCACGTTAACAGCCTCTTCTGACCTTCTGACCTTCACAAACAAAAACAGAGGCCAGAACAGGACAAAGCTGCCTGTGGCTGTGGGGACTTGGAAAGCTATCAATGGTGGTCTAAGATCAGTTCTGTGGCCTAAGCGATTTTCCTTCCTCCCTCCCTCCCTCTCTCCCTCCCTCTCTTTATTTCTTTCTTTTTTTGGTTTTTCACGACAGGGTTTCTCTGTGGCTTTGGAGCCTGTCCTGGAACTAGCTCTGTAGACCAGGCTGGTCTCGAACTCATAGAGATCCGCCTGCCTCTGCCTCCCGAGTGCTGGGATTAAAGGCATGCACCACCATTGCCCGGCTCCTCTCTTTATTTCTTACTTTCTTTTTTTTTTTTTTTTTTTTTGAGACAGGGTTTCTCTGTATAACAGCCCTAGCTGTCCTGCAACTTACTCTGTAGGCCAGGCTGGCCTTGACCTCACAAAGATCTGCCTACCTCTGCCTCTGAGTTCTGGGATTAAAGGCATATAGCAACCACCACTTGATGAGAAATTTTTAAGCTCTAAAGCTTAGAGTATTCCATACTGAAAAACAAACAAACAAAGCCCACTTAAACAAAAATACCCGAAAGTCACCAATTTTTTTAAACCTCTTATTAAAGTTGAAATGGAAGAAGCCAGTGTACTTCTTACTAGTGATGCCACAGAATAAGTTTTTATACCAGAGAATTATAGGCAGCCAGCAGGGCTAGGGGTGAGGATTTGAGAGGCTAAAGGGAGACCAATAAGAATTCATTATATACATTCATAAAATTAAGAGAACAAAATTTATTAATATAGAAGAAGACAAAATATCTACTAATTGTAATAAAAAAGCAGTGTAGTTTCTCTAATTCCTGGCAAAGGGGAGCTTGCTCACAAAGCACACAGAGTGGAATGGCTGCATTCTGTATTTGATTAAGCGTCCTAGCAAAGATGAGCTTGCTTACAAAGCACATATAGTGGAATAGCTGCATTCTGTATTTGATTAAACATCCTAGTAAAGGGAAGCTTGCTCACAAAGCACAGAGAGTGGAATGGCTGCATTCTGTATTTGATTAAATGTCCTACTCCAGGAAGCTGGAAGGCTTCAGAAAGAGGCACTGATATAGGCTCTTTGCTATTTAACAGCTGTCTCCAAAATCAAGCTGAAAGCTACATGTTTATTTTTTTATATTGCAAGCTCATGCCACCCACGTATTTATCTAAAGTACATGACAAAGACGGTCAGAGATGTAAAGACAGTCCAGCTACTTGTGGCAGTTACTGCTCAGAAGCCCTAAGATACTGCTTGAAATGTTTCTTTACCAAGTTGTTAAAAATCATATGGGTCTGGTGTTTTCTGTGTAATCCAACTGTGAGCGTGGAGATGCATCTCCTCTTGAATTCTCTTGAAAGAGGAGTCTCTTTCTTATATATGTCTAGAATTATTGCCATTGTCAATGTGGCACTCAGAATTTACTGACTTGAGAGAAATTACTGTAATACATAATAATTATAATTAATGATAAGTATTAAAATATGAAGACTAATTTAAGATACTTTTAGGACATTATTAATTATTCATACTGGATCTTCAGTTTTTGGTTAGCATTTTTGCATTCACCATAATATTATATACTTTGAAGGAAAACATTTAGAACATAATGATTACCTTTGAAGAAGTTTAATTTTATATGGATGTCAATAACACAAGAAGGCAGAAGAAAGCGAGGTAAGATTCTGTAATAATAAGTAAAGACATTTTAAAGTAATTAAATGTTTAAGAAAGCTTCTTTTTACATTGGGAGGCCAAGGCACTAAGACCTGTGATTGACATTTGCCAGTATTCTCAGGTGTTAATGCAATGAGCTAACAGGGTAGAGAGATTTATTGTCTGTAGTGCCCTGAAAAGGAAGCATGACAGTCTTCTTCTGGGACCCTGGCCACGGTCACAGAGGAAAGCCGTTGTTCCCGAGGACTCTCAGTTTAAGGTGGTGGCTTAATCAGGAAAAGAAGTAGACAGATTCAGTTGTACACCTACTTAACACAAGGTCAGAGAACACATACTCAAAAGCAGATGGCAGGAGCACTTCTGAGCATGCCCAGTTGAGTATTGTACCGATCCAGGCTGATTTGGTTCCCTAACAATGCAAGTCAGTGTCTCAAGGGCTGTGCTGGTTTTCCTTGGGTTTCTCCGGAATGTCTCCACTGAAACAAAGCCAGAAGAGGACAATCGTGCCGGTTCTTTAACGCGGGCGTTTGTTGCTGGTGGTGCCTGCTTTGCTCAGTGGCTAGTGTTCGTAGGAAACGAAAGCGTTGCTGGAGCCTGTCTTCCTTTTTCCGAAAGTGTAATTGTGTTAACCTTGAGACAGTTCTTTCTGCAGCAGGATGAGAGACCGATTCCAGGATGTGATGAATCTCTCAAGCATGCTTTCTTGTGTTTTCTTCCCAGAGAGAAATACAAGAGCTCCAGGTGTGGTATACCAAGCTCAGAGGACCATCGGAGAGGCTTCATTTCAAACAACTGGACTCTCTATGGGTAGTCTTAAAATTGATTCCTCCGTTTGGGGCATTACAATAGTAAAAAGGAACAAATGTGATCGATGAATTAAAAGGGAAGTTGATTTTATGACAGCAGGGCGGTAGAGATAAACATCTCTCCATATTTGTCTTAAACAGAAACCCTGAGTAAGGTGTGAAAACCTTGTGTATCCGTAGCTGTATTAGTGCTTGTTTATATTGGTGGATGTGCCCACTGCTGTCTGGCCGCCCAAGTGAGAGATGTAGGTCTCCTTTGAGATTGTTTCCCTCCGTCCTGGTCTGTCCCCTTGGCAGTTGGCTGTAGGCAGTTCTGCCCTCTGTGTTTTCTCTTATTTGCCATTGTTTCTTGTCCTCCCCGCTGCCTGTCTCCACTCTTCATTATGCCTCATTGTTCAGAAACTGCCCACGGTTTCAACAGACTCCAGTCTGAGTCTCAGGGCAAGCCATGGCCCTGCTGCTAGAGCAGTGTGCCTGCAGTCCTTGGTTTGGAAGGCATCATCAATCTTCCCCGTCAGTTCACATTCCCCATGTGACCATCCCTGTCCTGTCATGTGACCACCACTGTCCTCTCAGGCGCTGGAAGATAGCTTTCCCTTCCCGAGGCAGATCTCAGTAGCTGGCCTCTCCTCACAGAGAGTAAACTCCTAAAATGGCTTCCATCGTATCTCTGAAGATATATGTCAGCTCAATTGTCCATTTCTTTGAAGCCTTGCTCACCTGACCCAGTGCAGGACTCTATGTGGATCTCATTAAATACCCTATACCCCTCCCCCAGGACTTTGGTTACCTTGAGATTGGGGCTCTGCCTTGTTTTAGTCCAGAGGTGTTTGATCCTTGGTAGTTCCCCAGGGATGGTTGCAAAGAGTGAACTGGCCCAAGCAAGCATATTACATCATTGGACTGACTTTATCGGCTGCGTTTTTAATAATAATGTTCTGACAATTAGCTAGTCAGTATCAGTAATTAAATACCCATTACAACACTCTCTACTTGTATAATAATTTGCTAGAAATCATATAATGCGATTGACTTCCCCCATAGGAATATTATCTGGCGTTAATCCCGAGCCAGAACGTGGCACTGGATATCCATGGTTCTGCATCTTTTTATCCTTAAAGCCAAGAAATAATGCTAAACCCTTTAGTTCAGTGTAGATAAAAACTCATTAAAGTTTGAAAGATGAGCTCAAGCTCAGTGCCCACGTTAGTTGTGTGGGATTCTAATGTTTCCAGAAGGCAGTGCCTATTACACGAACTGGGCTCTAGAGAGTGTTTCCTCTGACCATACACTGAAGCAAGCTAAGCAGGCCCTTTTTAAACATCTGGTCTGATTCTCACAACAGCCCTCTGAGATATGTGTCCAGAGCCTTGAGATGAAAAACTTAGAAAGACTGCGTCGCTAGGGTCATATATGTGGCCTAAACCTAGCCTAGTAATTGAAGCTAAAACTGCGAGTACAATGCGCAGGTTTTGGTTCTTAGCTCTCGAGTGTGTGAGGTTCCTAGTGCTCACCAGCCGAGCTGTCTGGGAGCTTTTGTGCCTTCTTGTCTGTTAGTGAAGCTCTGGAAGAAACAAGCAGCCTCTGAGTTGCATTAATCAAACCAACGTGAGCTTTAAGGAGTCTGTAGTCCAACAGAGGAGGCAGCTGACTGATAGAGACTTCCAGCCATCTTGGCCTTTCCCCTTTTCTGTTGGAACTTCTTTTCTACAAAATATCATCTATACCCTCTTGTAAAACACCCTTAGAGACTGCCGAGGGCCTTAGCATTGCTGTGTCTTCCCCACGTGTTTAGGAAGCTCTAGCAGAATGACTGTCTAAGCTTGCTTCTTTCAAAGCTGTCCCCATGCCCACACCTGTGAGGGTTCTAGCACCTGGCCGTGAATGTGGGGCCATCTTCTTTTTCAGCTCCTGGACAGCGGTGGCAGTTTTGCCTTGGAACTGCAGGAGGACGAGCTGGTGACACTCACCACTCTCACCACAGGCCGCAAAGGCAGCTACCCTCCGCCTCCCAAGTCGCAGCCCTTCCCGAGAAACTATAAGGATGATTTCAACGTTGGTGAGTGGTCTCTAACCTGCCTCACCTGCCATCCATCCTCTGCAGAGCAGAGCACTGTCTTCTCGTCCGACTGCATGAATGACAGATAGATAGCATGATGTCCAAAGTCCTGATGTCCCTTTCAGCACTTTGAGTTTTACCTGGTTAAAAGATAGCTAATATTTCCAGTTCTTTGAGGCGAAGTTGTATTTTTGAGTTCCAGAAAAAGATGCAGAAGTCATTGTGAGGAGGAAAGTTATAATTCTAAGCCCTTTTGGGTGAAGCATAAGATGATAGCTGGGTACCGCCTCCTTGACCGGCCCTACATGTTTCTCTGATGTGGAGGCTAAATCACGGTTCCAGGGAACTGAGTGCCTAAGGGCAGCCATGCTAGAGTTAGGGGCTTCAACTCATTGCTTGCCGGAGTTTAACCCTCGCATCTTCAGGAGGGTCTGCCCTGATGTGATTGGAGAAGCCTTGGAGGATGGGCCGTTGGGAAACCATCTGAAAGCAGAAGCGTGCTCATTGTGCTTGCATCTCTAGAGGACCAGCAAGCAGCGGCATTTGCTTACCAAGCAATAGTGGTTGGTGGGCCTGAAGGCTTTAAAGTTGAGTCCAGTAGCTCTATAATCTGCCTCCAAAACTGATGGCTGTCAATGTACAGAGTGTCCAGATGTACAGCGTGATGTACCCGCATCCTCCTGTAGAGGGCAGCACTGCTTGTTCCACCCAACATGGAGACTCCGGCCTGTGCCACTCACTGCTGGGTCTCACATTCCCGTGGCAGGGCATGAACGTTCAGCTGCTTGACATAGAAAGGCCTTTGGGCTCTGGTACTGGCATCTCCAAATATCACACACACACACACACACACACACACACACACACGTCTTTAGGTCTAAATTTTGGTAGGTTTTAAGTATTATTTATATTTTAAAAATCACTGGAAAGTGTCTCACAATATTCCACAGATATCAGACAGGAGGACACTGGTAAGGGGTTGATGCTCGGCCTCTGAAACACTAAACAGAAGATGTGTTGTGTTCTGAACAGAATACCCATTTTTTAGCGAAGCTCCGAACTTTGCTGATCAGACCGGCGTGTTTGAGTACTACATAAATAACGAAGACCCTGGAGAGCATCGCTTCACACTGCGCCAAGTTCTCAATCAACGACCTATCACCTGGGCTGCGGACGCTTCCAGCACCATCAGCATTATAGGCGATTACCACTGGTGTGTGAGAGAGATGCCCTCAGTGTCTAACCTCCTGATCTGGGTCCATTCTGAGTGACGAGCTTGCAGTAGTCCTCATGTCAAGAAGCCTACTAGGCAGGTCATGGTTGTGTGAACTCGGAAGCCCTCAGATTATTCCAGGTTGATAATAACTTTAGTGAGAGAAATTTAACTTTAAAGGAAGAATTGAGAATACTTGGGACTTGAGTATATAATAAATAATACAATATATTATAATTACAATTTAATGCTTACTTGCAGACCTTGTGATTTGAAGTTTATCAGAGTTGATTTGTTGAGCTGGTTTTGCCACCTGCTGGACAAACAGTAGAATTCCACCTAAGCTAGGTCTAGGAAGCTACTTAAAAAGCAATCCGGTGGGGCCACTCCAGCCCTCAAATCGACTGTCCTTTTAGAGATGGAATTTAGTCAGATTATCAAGGGGGTTTCTTAATCTTGATAGATAGAAACATATAATTGGCCTCAGAGTAGTTAAAACATCCCTGGCTTGGGCTTCCTCCTGTGTTGGTGATGGAAATGTAGGTAAATCTTTCTATTCAGACTCACCAGAAACTTTGCCTTTATGCACTATGAAAGTGCCTCATTCAGTATCACACTACACGACGACAAACTGCTTTAGTATAGAAAGGCAAGTAGCATACCGTTCCAGTGCCTAAAACTAGTAAACACTGTCCACCAACCCATTGAAAGAATCAACAAAGTCAGTTCGCTTAATCGTGTAAAACTTGAAACAGCCGTTAGGATTCTTGAAGCCCATCCTCGCTACCTGTTCAGACAGAGCCAGTTACTCCCTCAACTGAGGATGGGAGACATTTGCTATGAAGTGCTTGTTACCGCTGGGTTGGTACCATGAATGCAGAGCTAATTGACTCTTTGACCCTGCAGGACCAACATGACTGTGCAGTGTGATGTCTACATAGAGACCCCTCAGAGAGGGGGCGTGTTCATCGCTGGAAGGGTGACCAAAGGGGGCATTTTGGTGAGGACGGCTACAGGAGTTTTCTTCTGGATTTTCGCAAACGGATCTTACAGAGTCACAGCTGACCTGGGTAAATGACACATCTCAACGGGTCAGGACTTACTTGGAGCCTGTGTGTCTAGGGGGGAAGAATTTCAGCGTGTGTCAAGTCCCGAGTTATTCAGAGCCACAGCTATTTAGTTAGTGTGGAGGAGAGCAGCTCAGCAATGAGAAGGAACAGTAGGAAGGGTGTGCAGCGCTGTGAGGGTGAGCTTTTGAGGACCCAGGTGGGGTAGTGATGGAGGGAGAACACATTGGGGAGCCTCTCAGAAGACTGTAAGTATTGGTGCTTATGGAAATCAAGGGGCAGGCTGAGCCTCTTAGCAAAGAGACTTCTATCCCCTAATACATGGAATGCTGGGAAGGAGTTTGCCTTTTCTCTCTGACATCTGTCTCAGCAACACTGGCCTATGCAGAACAGCTCTTAATGCTGAGTGGGGGCCTAGGTGCTCGTTGACACTGGATTGCACTTAGGTCACCCAGCTGCGGTGACATGAGGTCTTGTGGTGGTAACTTCTTAATTCTCAAATCTCTTGACTTACCACATTAGTGACATTTTTTTATTTTATAATTTTCTGATCTTTGTTCCAGATCAGAAACTAGAGAGTAGCAGGTGGTAAGGGTATTGTCATAGTGTGGCCCATCTAGGAGGTACCTCATTGATACATAGATTGCTTGTCCCCAAGTCCCCAAAACCAGTTAGTGGTGGAGCCAGAACTGGGAATTTCAACCTGCATCTTCAGTACCCACTGCTGTAGTTCGAAGTCACCTCTTGATGTTTAACCCTAGATTTCTTCCAGACAGTCAGATGCCCTAAGTGGAAAGCTAGCTTATTCAATTCTCTCTCTGTTGTATTGATGCTGTTTTCATGGAAGCGTCTCTAGTAGCCTTGGGCTCTCCATTAAGATATAAGTGTATCTGTGGGTTTCCATGCTGATATGTCAGACATGGTTCGTTTTTAAGTTTATCTCATTTATTTTGCTGTGAGTGCAGGTATGTTCTGTGGTGTAGAATCCACTCTCAGAACAGGCTTGTGTAGTGTGTAGCCGAATGAGGAATTCTCCTTGGAAGTCACTTACAGATCTGGAAATGAAGGGACCGTGCTTCCCTAAGGCAGACTTAAGTACATACAGGTACCATTTCTGAAGCTCCTGGAGTTGTATGAGCCTGAGATTTAGGTTTTACACGTAGCCCAGATGAGAGATCATTTTTTGTTACAGGTGGATGGATCACATATACTTCAGGACGAGCTGACATTACAGCGAAAAGATGGTATACACTCCGCCTAAGTATTAAGGTAAGTTACGGACAAGAAAGAGTGAAAATAAAATGTGTAACTTTCTAGAGTTTTCTGTTAGAAAAAAAGTAGAAGGGTAGAAACTATGAAATGGGGGAGTCTGCTGTGGAGTCATTAAAGCCTCCGTCCAGAGATGGAGTGCTGTGTCACAGAGACCCAGAAGCTGACTTTTTAGACCCTGTTTTCTTTTAACTTGTTTTTTTGTCTTTTAGATTGAGGCATAATTGGTTAAGTGAGCAGCTGAACTAGCTGTTCTCGATGTTCTTGAACCAAGAGAGTAAATAGAACCTGCCAGAGTAGCAAAGCCATAGAAGCTTATCCCTGCTGGTCTATGTTAGAGATGATCCTGGAGTGATCATGGGAGAAAGGAAGTCTAAGCATCAGCATCAGCATCCTTGGTTGATCACACGGTGCTGGCTGACAGTGCTCCTGAAGGATGCTGTGTGGGAAAGTGTCTTCCCTAGTAGCATCAGCATCCTTGGTTGATCACACGGTGCTGGCTGACAGTGCTCCCAAAGGATGCTGTGTGGGAAAGTGTCTTCCCTAGTAGCATCAGCATCCTTGGTTGATCTGATAGTACTCCCGAAGGATGCTGTGTGGGAAAGTGTCTTCCCTAGTAGCATCAGCATCCTTGGTTGATCACACGGTGCTGGCTGACAGTGCTCCCGAAGGATGCTGTGTGGGAAAGTGTCTTCCCTAGTAGCATTAGCATCCTTGGTTGATCTGACAGTGCTCCCGAAGGATGCTGTGTGGGAAAGTGTCTCTTCCCTAGAGGTTCTTTCATACCTTCGCTTAGGTTGTAAATAGAAATTAAAATTGAGACTGAAAAAACTTAAAATGTTTCACTTGGTATCCATTCAACCACTGGAAATGAGAATTCTGATTTTTAAGCTCTTTATTAGTAGACTTGAGGATCTAGTTAGGGTGTGGTTAGTTTATTTGATTATACCATTCTTAATGGCATAATTGTTTTAGTTGTTCTTTGATAGAATGATCCCAAACATAGTTCCTGAATGTTTATGTGGTGTGATTGGTGGAGACGGGCATTTACAAGAAAAATTGCATTTATTTCTTTTTAATTGCAATTTATTTTTAAATTATTTTTGAGAATTTCCTATAGTGTAGTTTGATATATTCACCACCCATCTCCTACCAGATCTAACCTCTTCCCTTCCCACATGATGTTGTTTCCTCTTTTTTTTTTTTAATCTGTCACATCTAATTTACATTGCCCACATCCTCTTGGGTGTGTGACTATCCCTTCGAGCATGTTCTATCTACCAGGGGCCACTTGCTTTAAGAAAACTTAAGCTTCCTCTCAGTGTGGTTGTCAGTTGCCAGTTGCTCCTCGGCCTGGGACGGGAGGGGCCTCATACCCACCTCTTCTCTCCACATTGGCAGTTCATCTGGTGTGAGCTTACACAGGGCTCATGCATGCTGTCACAGTTGCTGTGAGTTCATAATTTAGATGTCCTGCTGTGTCCAGAAAACCATTTTCCTGTAGTCACCCATTGTATCTGGCCCTTATAAACCCCTGTCTCCTCTTCTGCATGATCCCTGAGCCTTGGGAGGATGGGTGTGATGTAGGTGTCCTGTTTAGGGTGGAACATTCTTTACACCTTGCCCAGTTGTGAGTCTATGTGTTAATCACCATCTGCTGCAAAAGGAAGCTTCTCGGATGAGGATTGAAAGCTGCATTCATCTATAGGCTTAAGTCACTAAGAGTTGGCATAATATATGCTCGTTAAGTGGAATAATAGCGATGGTGGGATCTCTCCTGGATCCTATGACCTGATAATAGTGCCAGGTAGGTAAGAGAGAAACACTAAAAGGTCTATTCCTAAGTATAATTCTGCCACCAATGTTTCTTTTGAGACTTGGGGCAGACCAATTAACTTCTACCACTCTCTGAATTGGAATTAGCTACCTTCTAGATTAGTCATGCTAGATGAAGGACTTCATACTCAGGACTGGGCAAGCATTTGACCTGAAGAGCCAGGTGGGAGATAGTGGGGCTTGTGGTCCATGTGCTCTGTGCTCCTGCCACTCAACTCTGGAGTTGTCATGAGATAGCCATGGCAGACAAGAGGTGAATGATTAGTGTGCCTGCTTGCCAATCAAAGTTCACTGTGGAAATAGGTGGCTGGCTTGGTTTACTGAGCTTTGTTCTAAGTCAGTAACTTGGAAATGAGTATGAAAAAATTATGACACCCCTTGCTCTGGCTTCCTAGTCATGGCAGTTAGAGAAGACTGTGCCAAGTGGGCCATGCTTGAGCTTAGATGTGGATGAAACTGAGAACAAGCTAAGTAGCCCTCATAGCTGGTGCAGAAAGCAGCTGGTCTAGCCTTGTCTAGGGAGCATCTGGGAAGCCAAAATGGCTGGAGCCTGGGGAGTGGGACCAGGAGGCACTGTGGCCCCGTGGGACAGGCCATATGTCTAATATGATTTGTGTATGTGTGTCCCTTGGCCCAGGGCTAATGGCCACTGCTCTAGAAGTGGCGGGGGGGGGAGGGGTCCAGGAGTGCCTTTGAGAGGGAGACAGCTGTACACTTGTGTAACCAGAGGCGTATGGATTCACACTGGGCCCTGGGTGACTTGGATTTGTTTCCTGGATCCTCTGGAGCCTTCAACATAGAATCTTACTCAGCCCAACTCTCAATGTCTTCATCTATAAAATTAAAGAACAATGTATTATAATTTTGAGACAGAAATATTGGTGGTGGGTTTTGGCCCAATAGTTGGACTCTCCAGCACTTTCTCTTTTGAAAGCAGCTTATTTTAGGTGGCTAGCTATGCGTTTGAGTGTGTGTTCATAGTGTGCTGCAGCGGAGGCAATAAAGGGTGAAATACAATTTACCATGTGCCAGACAGTAAGGGAAATGTAATGGCCACTTTCTGAGAAAGACACACTTGATTTCTTCCCCTCATTACCAGGAAATCACACCTCTGTGCACTTTCCTTCTTCCCCCAGCACTTTGCCCCACGGTTCAGTTTAACTACTGCTCTTCTGACCTAAGAGTAGCCCTTCCATATGGCTTTGTAGTGACATGCTCCTCGTGGGCACAAAAGAGCAAAAGGAAGGCTAATTCCTTCTCTGGCTGGGTGCACAGTCCTTGATTGAGACCTTAAGCACAGAGCAGTTTGCAGCAGGCGTTTGGGCTCAGCAAACTCCGGAGGAGTCTCCCTTGGCCAAAGTGCCCGTGTGTGCCACTGCAGTGCTGTTTCAGTGGCCTTTTGTCTGAAGCTTTGTAATAATGCTATAAAAATATTACGGCCTTGTTTTGAGGTTTGGTTTTGGGTGGGATATCAGGAAATATCGAGGTTTAATGTATTTTGTTAACTGTTTAAACAGGTACCTTTTATTCTTTCAGAAAAATTTTGATATATTTTAGACTTTTTCTCAAACACATGAAATTGTATTTTACAGTTGTAGGTCTTGAATGAGAGAGATGTTTGTTACACTAAGTATGTGAGCTACATTCTTAAATGGACTTCAGAGGACATTTCCACCTTTTCACGGGACACCTTTCTCTCTCCTGCAGGGTTATTTCGCCTCTGGCATGTTGAACAGCAAGGTCCTGTGGGAAAACGTCCCTGTGAAATACTCAGGGAACGGCTGGGCTGCGATCGGAACGCACACCTTCGAGTTTGCGCAGTTTGACAACTTTCACGTGCAAGCGGCTCGCTAGTACTCACAGGGCCTCAAGATGCTATTTGGATTTTCTATTTTTGATTTAGATTCAGGGCCAGTTTTGATGGACCTATATGTGAGCCTTTGAGGCTAGCAATAATGAAGAGTATATAGGGAAGATGGCACACGGTTGCCAGATCCTGTGAAAGATTTAATTAGAACAAATTCCGGAAGGAATGCGGATGTCTTTGGCATTGCCTGCGGTAGCCTTAACACTGTTGGTCCCATCCTTCAGGAGTGGTTTGGGTGGTACCTGCCTTGTAGTCTTGGTGCTCTTGGTAGCTCTCTCCATACTGTTTGTAAATGATCATGCAGATGGCCGGGACCTGAGAACCACAGGTGGTTTGTGTCTAAGTGAGTGGAGGCATCCTTAGAAGATGCTGATGCTTAAGAGGAGGCTGATGAACACTTCAGGGCACACTTTAACATGCTGTCCTCTCTCTCTCTCAGAAACACACACACACACACACCCTCTCTCCCTCACGTGCCCCTCTCCCTCCCTCCTCCCTCCTTCTCTCTCTGCCTTCCTCCCCCCATAATGGAATTGGTGGGATGATTTGAAAAATACCTCATTAATAAACTAACTCCAAAGCCATTTTTGCAGTAATAAAAGTAACCAGAGTAAATTGGGTTGTTTGTATTCTTTCCTTATCTACTTCTGGCTTTTGACTCTTATCACCCTTATAACTGTCTTGAGAATTTTCCCCTCATTTCTTCTGCCCTTTGAAGTATGTCCTTACAGGTGCCTCCGGAAACAGCCGAGCACTAACGAATGCCATCACCTCTCTCTGTGTGCCAGGAGGGTACACTTAGCCTTTTACTAGCTTACTAAATTGGGTCATGTCCTAGTGTTTTATGGATAGGTGCACTTAGTATGTTCCTACTGTTTATATTTAAGTGTTGGTAAGCATTAATGTAACTCTTAGAACCAAATCAGTTTTTCATGTGGATAAAGAGAACTCTGGAATTCTTTATAAGGAAAAATTACTCATTGAATTAATTCCACTACATGGGAATTTGTGTCAGTCTAACACTGGTAGAACTAGAAGGAGGTTTGTGTTGCTTTTAAGAACTTGAAGATAATTGCCAGTATAATTCAGATTAAAGAAAAATATATTTAAACCAAGTCTAAATGATTTATAATTTAAATTTTTAAATATTTTTGAAAACTAACATACAATTTACATATAATAGAATATTCCTATTTGAAGTGTGTAGTTTGTTTTGATAAGGTAAATATTCCTTTGTAACCAGCACTGTGATGACGCCACCAACTATCTCCATCACCTTGGAGGGCTTTCTGTTACACCTGCACAGGCACTCTGTGTTTGCTATGGAAGCGACATGTTGTGCGATGCGTCCTTCAGAATGGTTGCTTTCCATCAGCATAAGGCTGTGAAATTTGTCCAGGTTATCACTTGCCGAAGTGGTCGGCTCCTTCCTATTTCTGGAGAGAACTCCACTGAATGGCTATGCCACAGTTTGGTTTTCCATCTTCTATTTTAATGAGATGAAAAGTAAAACTCTTGACAGCATTTACATACAAGTCTTGGGACTATTCACTTATTTCTTCTGGATTAACTGGGGAGAAAGGTTACTGGCTCTTATGTTAAGATACGTTTAACTTCATAAGAAACCACCAGCTGTTCCCAAAATGATCTCATTGATGTTACACTCCCATCACCGGTGTTAATGATGTTACACTCCCGTGATGATCACCAGTGTTAATGCACCAATGACAGCATTCCTGCCAACACTGTGTAGTGCATCTGGATAGATGAAGATCTCTGCACACACGCTCCTGTCATCTGTGGTTTCAAGGGGTCTGGATAGATGAAGATCTCTGCACACACGCTCCTGTCATCTGTGGCTCCAGGGCTTTTGCTTCTTTCCCAGTGTGTTGCTTTGTTTCAGAGGTTTCTGCTGTCTTGAGCTCACTGGAACTTTCAGTTACAGCTTTGAGGAGTGCTCAGAGCATCCATCCCCACCTCGTTCCCAATCTTAGGGAGAATGTCTTCCACTCTTAGCATGATCTTCTAAGAAGGTGGTTTCTTTTCCCCTCCCCCTCTCTTTTTTGTTTTTATATCTCTTGTGTAATGCTGTTGGTGCATAAGTGCAGATCTCGCTTCAAAGGCAGTAATAGTTTATTCTTGAGCAAAATGTGAGTGACTACAGCCCAGGAACATGGATTTAGGTTATCCCAAATCCCATGTTCCTGTGTGGTAGCAATTTCATAAAGTTCTTATAGTAATAGAACAACAGCAGTCATCAACCAAGGCACTGTTAAAGATAATTGGTAGCAACATCAGTAGATGGGTTACAGCAAGGTGGGGAAGTTCTCAGATATGGGCCTGAGCTGCTGTCTGATGACATTCTTAGTCTGGGTTGGTGGAATTTAGAGGTCCATTCATACAACCTCATAGGGTTTAAATTTGATCGTCACAGGGATCTGGCTTGAGGACGCTGGCTACTGCTCTGCCACCCATATTAAGCCAGACCCATGACTCGTGGTGAGCATTTGCAAGCGAAGATGAACGGACTAAAGGGTAAACTGTGTGACTCAATGGGATACACTGCAGTTTCCAAGGCAAGATCTCTCTCTCTCTCTCTCTCTCTCTCTCTCTCTCTCTCTCTCTCCCTCTCCCCCTCTCCCTCCCTCCTTTGTTTGGTTTTGGAGGGGATGGGGGAGATAAATGGGATTAGAATACATAATGTGGAATTCACAAAAAGTTAAAAAAATTAATAAAGAGGCCTGATGGGGTAAAAATAGCCCAAGATAATTTGGCTCCAGACCTGAATATTCCAGCTTTCCATAGTTACTAAAATTCTAGACCATCAATCTACTTTGGAGAATCTTTAACATAGGTGCTATTAATCTGGGAATTTTAGTTCTAATGTCTTATAAATAATCTGATAACTTCTCAAGAAAATCTCTCTTGGCAAGTCCATGACCACTCTTGGGCATGTGCTCTCATTTTCTCAAGATCCTCACTGTCTTTCCAAATGGCAGTATTTAAAATCTATGTTATAGGCGCTGGAAAGATGGCTCAGAGGTTAAGGATGCTTACCGCTCTTGCACATGGACTGAGTTTGGTTCCTGGTACCCATATCAGGGGCCTTACAACCGCCTATAATTCCAGTACCAGGGGACCCAAGACCTCTGACCTCTTCAGGCTCCTGAATTCATGTGCATGGACCCCCACACAGGCCCAGAAGGGGTGAAGAGAGTGACTCTCAGGGCTTTGGGAAGACTTCCGGAGCAGGAAGATGGCTCTCTTGCATTGCATCAACTCAGCCCATCTCCATTGCTTCACGTTTAATTAATGGCAGAAAGTTATCTGACCCTCCGGGATGGCGTTATTTCTTTTTATGAAACTTTTCAAATCCCTGCCTTTCGGGAACCAGCATGTTCTAGCAAATTCCTGCTGTACCACCCACACTATTTTTAGCAGTGAATGGATTGTTCCCTTTCTTAGCGCCTTGAAATAATATCAGCAGGCATTTATTGAGAATTAGGCTGTAAGCTCCGTGGAAACGGGGATTAAGTTTGATTCCGTGCAGAGCCATATCCGCAGTATCTAGTATAGGCCCCGATAATTAATGCAGAGGTGACGAATAAGTAGCTGTTGGGAGGTATCTTAGTTGCTATTCTATTGCTGCGAGGAGACAGCGTGAGCTAGGCAACTTATAAAGGAAAGCATTTAATTGAGGCTTTATTTAACATTTTCAGAGGGTCAGTCCAGCATGTCAAACTGGCAAGCAGGCATGATGCTAGAGCAATAGCTGAGAGCTTATCTCTGGTCCATAGTGGAGAGGCAGAGAGAGGGAGAGAAAGACTGGGCCTGGTATAGGCTTTGGAAACCTCAAAGCCCACCCCCAGTGACACCTCTTCCAAGTAGGCTGAATTTTCTCTAACAAGGCCACACTTCCTAATCTTTCCTTAAAAAAAAAAAAGGCCATCATCTAGGGACCAAGGAATGAAGCATTCAAATATATAAAACATCCAAATATATAAGCCTTTGAAGGCCATCCTCAAACTACTACCGTAGGGAAGATGGAGTATTTGTGAGGAATGGATATCTTGTGTTAAGTAATTCTCATGAGTTACATTATTTCAGACCCTGTAATGTTTGCAACTAAAACTCACAGGATGTCAGAGAGTGCTGGCGCCTGACTCCTTCCTGGATTACCAGGGAAGCTGAGAATTGCCACCGATTACCATATGAAATGTATAAAACTCTCTCTCTCTCTCTCTCTCTCTCTCTCTCTCTCTCTCTCTCTCTCTCTGTGTGTGTGTGTGTGTGTGTATGTGTTTGCACATGCATGTGTATGCACATGCCTATGAAGGTCAGAAGTCAGCATCAGGTGTCTTCATCACTATTCTCCTTATTGTTTGAGACAGGGTCTCTCTGAACCCAGAGCTCGTTGGTTTGTCTGGGCTGTCTTGCCAGCAGTCTTAGGGACCTTCATGTCTTGGCCTTCCCAGTGCTGGGATTACAGCTGTGTTCTGCTGCCCCGGATTTTTAGCTGCTGCTGGGGATCTGAATTCAGGACCTCATGTTTACATGGCAAGTACTTTACTGACAGCAAATTCCCTAGCCCAAATAGGGGTAGTTTTCAAAGTCTGTCTGGCTAGTTGGCATGTGATTAAGAACAAAAATTAATTATGCTTACAAACAATTTGAGAAAATAAAAAAGCTGATGTTAATTTAAAGAGAGATACTTGGATATTTGGGGGGATGAATGAGGTGATTCTGAGTGATTAACAGTTCATCAAAACAGCTTCCACTTACCTTTGTGGAGATGTTGCTCTTCTGAGCCATATATTCATCTTAAAAAATGCTGTCTAAATGTATTATAGGTCCTGAATAGGAGACATATATTCTCCCAGGATTGGACTGATTTCCACTGTTCTAAAGCTTCCGAAGGAAGCCATGAGGATTTTGCAAGGATGAAGAACAGAACTGGCTTTCTGTGCCTCTGGCACTCCCCTTCCATCTCCATCAGGAGAGATGTTTGGCATGGCTCTGTGCTTGTTTGCTTATGACTTGTTTCCTGAGCTCGGTTAAAAGCCTGTGTTAAGTCCTGAGACTGATCTAACCCTGTGTCTGGAGGGACTCCTTAAACCATACCTATGGATTAAATAAATCTTTCAGTGGCAGACATGGGCTGGAATTTGTAACTGGAATCAGGCTCTGGCAACCCCTCAACATGCTGGTATTTGTGATCTCTGTTGAATTAATTCAGGCAAGACCCCAGAGAGCAGAAGACAAGCAGGACAAAAGGAGTGGCCTTTCAAGGGGAAGAAAGGACAGTGGAGAGTGGCCGTCGTGCCCCTAAGGTGGATTTTATGCTAATTTGTAAAATTTCAGGAACAGATGTGTTTAAGTGGCCAGGGGATTGATAGGTCTGTTTAGATTAAGAGAGGGGGAACTAGTATGTCTTTGTTTCATAGCAGGGAGTCTCTGATAGTAATTGTATGAGCTTTGAGGAATTCCTATCTTCACCCAGGGCTGAAAATATGATTCATATCTCATTCTATTGATCAGTGATCAAAATTTGAGTCCCTGGTTTTATAATCTGAAGATTGTAAAGGAGGGGGGAATCTACCCTCAAACTTCCATGCCTGCTAACATCTGACTCACTATCTAATAGAGATGATGTGGCTATATTCCCGTAAGAGCTCTGATGTCTCCACACCCCAAACTCTGCTCTTGCCATATATATTTAGAATAGAGTCGCCATCAACTCTAAATGTACAGTAAGCATAACTGAGGAGACTTGATACCTGGGTTTGGCCCCAGAGAATCTGGTTGGTTGGTCTGGGGGAGAGTTTGAGGATTGATTCTTATTGTAAGCACTGCCTGTAATTCTGATGTGTAGTCAAGACTGAGAGCCATTCTTGTAGAAGCGGAAGGCGCTTCCAGAGGACATTTCTCACCCTTTACTTTCCTGGTGTCCTTCCTCACCTAACTGGTGGTCTCTTGCTTCTGTGAGAAGGTGTTTTAATGGCCCTCAAAGACTAGACCTAGACATTTTAGAAGGTAAGTAAAGAAAACAGGCTATGAAACACAGAGTGTGATGTACTCAACAATGAATTTTCTTTTAAATTGTAAGTTAATTAGTCAAGGAAATAAATACTAAACAAACCTGGGCTAGAAACCTGGGCTAAAGGTCATTTTCTTATAACCGTTAAGCCCAGATATAGATAACCTGCCAACAAATGGCAAAATGAGCCCAAATGAGTACTTTTCTGTGAACAGATCTGAGTAGAACTATTTCAAAAGAAACAGAAGCAAGTGAAAATGACCAATTATCATGGAACAATAAAACATTTGCCATCTGCCATAAAACATCAGGCAGAAACAGTTTCCAGTTGGGCAGTTTTGCTGACTAAGGAGCAGTCTTCGGACAGTTTGACAGAGCGAGGGAGAAGGGGCACCTCACAATGATCTCGGGAAGCACACTCCTGGACGTGGTGGGTGAGACATCAGCTGGCCATGCTAAGAATATCAATATGAAAAACTGCAAATAAAGGACAGACAAATAGAACTGAGCAGTGAATGAAATGATAGCTCCATGGCCAAATGAAGTTCAGTGATACAAACCAAAGGTTGGTCCATAGTGGAAATCTCGTAATGTAATGCTCTGTGTTAACGCAATGGGCAAAGGAGGAGGAAAAGCTTGGATGTCAACAGATGTGGCCTAGGTGACTGGTGAAAGTCAAAATATGTGCTGGATAAATAGTAAGGAATGATAGATCACATTCAGAAGAATTCTGTAAGTTGTTTTCAGCGTGCTAAAGTAGTAAAAGTCTAGAATCATTTTTCTCCAGAATGACTACTTTTTAAAAAATTGATTAACTTTGTTCTTTGACAATTTATGTACTCCTGTTTGCTTTTCAAAGCCACCCTCCCTTATCGCCTTCCCATCTCTGTTGTTTCTTGTCCTTCTCTCTACAGGCCCCTGTCCCACAGGCCTTTTGTTTTGCTTTGTGACTTTCTGTTGATACCAAGAAATCCTCTCCACATTTATGATTGTATCCATAGACAGATACTACTCTTCATCCTTAATCCAAGAAGCTGATCTTACGGTGAACAGCAGTGAACACAGACACATATGGTTCTTCAGAGGGCTGAGAATAGATGATGACTGAACCGTAAGCAGGACATAGACATCAGTCCAAGCTCAGGCAACACTGCAAAAGGCAGAGCATAAGGAATTCTACAGCCAGAAAAGAGAACCATTCTTGGTGTTGCTGTTTTGTTTTGATTTTTGAAGCAGGGTTTCTCTGTAGCTTTGGAACCTGTCCTGGAGCTTGCTCTGTAGACCAGGCTGGCCTTGAACTCACAGAGATCCACCTGTCTCTGCCTCCTGAGTGCTGGGATTAAAGGCATGTGCCACCACCTGGCAAGAGAACCATTCTTAAAGTTAGAAATAAGCAAGGGCATGGCTTTTCTTACCAGACAACAAGAAGAATAGAGAACCAGAAAAATATCTGGTTTATCTCTATGTGCCAAGTAAATCATCTAATCCTCCCAAACCCTGCAATACATATACTATTTTTCCTATTTTACCAATAATAAAATAAAAACAGGAAAAAGTAGAATCCTGTAATCTCACAGCCCACAGGAGACAACATTGAGGCTCATGTGTCTGTTCAGACTACCCTAGAAGAGAAGAGAATTAATGATACTAGGAGACTTGAATGAAGAGAGACTGGAAGACAGTTTTGTAAAGAATACATTTCTTCTGTTTGTGTATTTTTCTTTCTTTGTGCCTATGTGTGTGTTCATGTGTATACATAAGCATAGACACACATACATGTGTGTGGTGTAGGAGTTCCCTCTGTTTATGTATTGCTTTCATTGGTTGAAGAAACAAACTGCCTTGGCCTTTTGATAGGGCAGAACTTAAATAGGCAGAGTAGACAGAACAGAATGCTGGGAGGAAGAAGGGCAGAGTCGGGACGCCATGGTTCTCCTGCCAGAGATGGCTGCTGGTTAGACTCATTCTGGTAAGCCACAGTCAAGTGGTGATACACATTAATCGAGATAGATTAAACTAATATGTGAGAGTTAGCCAATAAGGGGCTGGAGATAATGGGCCAGGCAGTGATTTAATTAATACAATTTCTGTGTGATTATTTCTGGGTTAAGCTAGCCGGGCAGGATGGAACAAAGGGGCCCCATGCTCTTACTACATGTGTGCTTCAGCAATCAAGCAAGATTATCATACTTTAGGTGTCATTCACCTTGCTTTCTTAAGTCAGGGCAGAGTGGGGCCCCTGCTTGCCTATCCTACTGCCAGGAATGTCAAGTGAAGAAGGAGATGACATCATAAGAGGTCTATACAAGGGCTAGAGCTCAGCCAGACTATTACTGTTGCTCATCATTGCCAACAATTGTTGCCAAGCATCCAACTGCCCATCAAAAGAGGGACAGGATAGACAGTGGTGCATTTATGCTTCATAGTACTATACTACTTTTGAAAAATTACCATTTCTCAAAGACATCATGTGGCAATTAAGTGTACCAGGTTTTGGGTGAGGAATGGAGAACTGACTCTCATCCCTACCACTTCCTACCTCTGTGGTCTTGGAATTCAAATACATCTCTTTGCTATTTGTGAAACACGATCATAGTAAAATAGTCCCAGAAGCAGGGACATTCCTTGCCTGGAGTTTCTGAGAGTTAAAGGGATTAGTACAATATGTCCCCTTTAGCTCCTGTATGCTTGAATGGAGGAACTAACAACAGCATTTTCCAGTGTTTGGTACACATAGAGAGCCTCCTTAAATAGAATTTTAGGTGGATTTACTTTGTATTATGCAGTATTTGTGTACATAGAAATGTATTTGTTTATAATGTGTGTTTAGTATTTTATAAAGTTATTAAAATTTATTTAAAGAACACAAGACCAGAATTTGAAGTCCCTCCTTTTTTAAAATTCATTTTGACTAAAGCAAAACATAACTCACAACTGGCAGAAGGGCTCTGAGGTCCCTGGAGGGAAGCTGAGTATCTATCAAGCCTGGAAACTCACTGTACCCCAGCGGGGAGTAAGGAGGTGTCCTAGCAGGAGGCAGGCACCAGCTCAGGTCACCATGACAACCACAATCCAGCATCAGCTGTGGAGTTTGGAAGGAAGAAAGTCTTTTTATCTTTTATACCCCTTTCCCCAAATAGTTTTGGACTCATTTTTTTAAGTAGCAATCTTCTTTCCTCCATGGGTACCACAGCAAGAACTCCAAGCTTTGACCATAGGACCAAACAACTAATCGATGGTTTGGCACAAAAGCTGTTTTCCTCAATGACCCTCCTTGACAGAGCTTACCTCTCGTAATGACATGAACCCTTAGACATGGTTTAATAAGCATGAAGAAAATGTGCCATCCAGACGAGCAGCTTCTTCACAATAGAACGAACACGTCTTTGAGTTATCTGGAGGTCATGTTGGACCTCAGATGAATCCATACGTCTGTAGCTCTTGCTATGATGATGTGATTTCTGTCTGACCTCTTCGGTGGCAGGTGCCTCTGCTCCTCCATGGAGCTATCTTCATGGCAGGAGTGAGAGTCATCAGAAACGATTTATTTTGAACGCACAGATCCGCCTTTGTAGAACGTCCACCCACTGATTCTAATTCTAGGTCAGAATCAACTCAAAGAAGGCCCGATTCTTTTTCTACTTCTAAGCTCTACAACAGTTGAGAGGCTTGTCGTGGACAGTTTTGGGAAGTGGTATTTATTGCCCCTGATGGGATATTTTGGGGATTCTGAGGTACTCGAGTGATGAGAATAAATCATAGCTGTCATGCTTTTTGAGTGCTATTTGGAAGACTATTGCAGCCTTTTTGTCAACCCCCAGTATTGTGATTTGAATTTCTTTATTTTTTGGTGTGAAAATATGTGTGATCATGCATGAGATTACATGTGTGTAGATGTGCATGTGGGCAGATGTGCATGTGTGTGTGTGTGAGTAGAATGGTGTGTGTGTGTGTGTGTGCACCGTGTGTGTGCACCGTGTGTGTGTGCACCGTGTGTGTGTGTGCACCGTGTGTGTGTGTAAGCATGAACATTTAAATGCCCTAGAAGACAACTTCATGTAATTTCTCAGATCCACCCTTTCTGCCTGCTTATTTATTGAGACAGGGTTTCTCACTGACCTGGGACTCACCACATAGGCTAGACTAACTCCCTGTGCTATCCAAGGACCCACTTGTCTCTATCTTCTTAGTGCTGGCTTTACAAACATACTGCTACATGGAATCAGACCAACTGAACTGTCCCCTCAGACCTGATAGTATTCTGTGGGTGTAGTCTGCTTTCACAATTGAGGACCAGTGTTATCCATCTGAATGTCCAGATTCTCTCAAAGAATAGTTGTTCTTTTGCTGTTTTGGCCTCGTGGTGTAAAGATTTATTTTCAGATCCTTTTTCTTCTTTAAACTAATGGCCACTCTTGGGCAGGAGGAGGTGGGATTGCATGCATCCTAGATTCTGAAATGCCTGTCATATACTGGCACTTAAAAGACGTTTAAAATACGCTGTGACTGATCCAGGAAACGGAGGGACCAGACCCTTGAAGACTATGTTACCTTTTTTTTCCCCTCTTGATCTATCAGTTGTTGGTATTGAGCTGCTGTAACAGAAAGCCACAGGCCAGGCACCTGTCATTTATTGCTCCTAGTTCTGGAGACCGGAAGTCTAAGGCCAAGATTCCAGCAGGTCCTGTGTGTGTGGAGGACTCCCTTCTTTTTCCTCTAGGCTGCTGCTTTTTGCTGTGCCCAGACAAGGTAGAAAGATGCCAGAGAACTTAAACAGCTCCAATGCCACCCTTACTCACGACCTCATCTATCCCTTATTGGTCCCCAAAGGCTGTACCTCCTAATTCTATCACACTTGCGTGTGGCCCAACATTGAAATCTGGAGATCATTTAGTTCATACAGTGAGTGTGTGGTCTGACTAATGACGAACCCAAGTTGTCTTCTTTTACCAAATATGATGACACAGACCTTTTAGAACCCTAGCCAAGGACAGAGAGAGATTTTCTCTGGGGTCTGCCCAGAAAGTGTGAAATTTTTGGTTTTAAGATATTAAAAAATAAAAATAATAGGTGTGGCTGATAGACAGGTAGGCAAGGGAATCACTTTGCCTAGAATTTCCAGTAAAACCCCACAACTGAGGTCTCAAACTAGGGAAGACTTGATGTAGCATTTGCAGTCTGCCAACCTCCCCATGTTTAGGAGACACCAGTGAGAGCTGAATGCATCCCTGTTGGATCATTTCTCTTATGATTAGAAGGTTGATATCCCATGATTGAGAGAAGCATCTCTCAGAAGTGACTGCTCCAAGATCCATAAAGGATTCCTGAGTCACTCCCATCTACTATCAAGAGAACAAGCTGGTGCTCATCTCTTGTCTCCTCTGCCCATGCTCTGACACTGCTGAAGTGTGGAGCAAGGGCCCGAGGAAAGGCAGGGGGCCCAGGGAGTCCCGGTGAAGCTGTTTTCATAAGAGTGTGGCAGGGATAGCTGAGTTCTTGTACTTTTAGTGGATGCTTAAGAAGGGTGGCATTCAAAATTGTTTTTTGAGGGGGAGGGATTTTTTTCATGACAGGTTTTCTCTGTATAGCTTTGTTGCCTGTTCTGGAACTAGCTCTTATAAACCAGGCTGGTCTTGAACTCACAGAGATCCGTCTGCTTCTGCCTCCTGAGTGCTGGGATTAAAGGCGTGTGCCACTATTTCCTGGTGGCATTCAGTTTTTTAGGTCTTCCAGGAACAGAATTACCTTCTTGGAGAAAGCCCCCAGATACCTCTTCTTAATGAACGTAGGAAACAAGAAAAAGACAGTGGGTTATGGTCTAAAATAAGATCACATTTCACTTGAGACATCCACATTGTAGCATTCCTTCCACTTTAAGTTTAGAAATCCTGTCCCCTATATAATTTTGGGTGTTCTAGAAGGACTGTCGCTTAATGATACTTAGGACCAATTCTTTCTGTCATTCTCCAGCCTCTACGTCATGTGTCTGCATTGATGCCACCCAGACTTTGTCACCCTTAGTCCTCCGAGGGATCCTGTCTACCTTTTGTTGGTCTTGTCTAAAAACCCCACTTCTTACCATTCCATCTCTCACCTGGGCCGTGTTCTTTCTGTAGCTCCCAGAAGCATTTCAGAGGCCTGCATACCACAGAGAATAACTTAAAATTTCTACCAGTCACTGTAGGCCTAGGCTTTACCCATGTTGGCCTCCACAAGGCCACTTCCCTCCCTGCCTCCTAGCCGGCCATCAGAAGCAAGAAACAGCTCCTTATCCAATACTGGGATGACCCAGGATCCTCTGTTGCTCAGAGCCTATAGTATTTCCCTCAGCTTCCCTCAGTATCAGGAGAAAGAGAGGGACAGAGAGAGAGTTAGTTTTATTTCACCTTATTATAAAGCTTGCAACGCTACAGAAACACACCCCTATTTTTACCTTATTAAAGTGAAATAGCATCAGGAGCACAAGCATTTGGCTGCTCCACTGTTACAGTTCCTGGTGACACCAGATGGGAATCTATTTATATACGACTGGGATCGTTTTCCTAAATTTCTTGAGTTCACAGCCCCTTCCTCTGGAAGCAGACACTATTTATGGCATCATAGATTTCAACTTCATATTTGGAGAGAAGTATCCCACTACATTCTTATTATAATCATGGCAGTAAGGCCATATTTGATTGATTGTCCCAACCTGTTCCCTTTGTTAGAAACCCAGCTACTACTTTGTAATTTTATCTTGTTTTTATGATTTATTCAATCAATATTTGCCGAGCGTCTACAAACTTTCTATCTTTGAGGAGTTCACAATCAATAGCAAGGATCGGCGGGCTTAAGTGACTACAGAGGAAATATTTTAAGTTTCGAAGATTAGGCATTCTCTTTTAACTACTTACCTCGGCCTTGTGGCTCCTCATATGTCACCGTGGGCGACATGCAAATGAATGGTGGGAGGGAAAAATTTGCACTGGATATTTGCTAAAAATGACACAAAGCATGCATTCAAGTCACAATAGGAAGGGGAAGAGACTTTGCTATGGACTACTCAGGCCGGGATACAGCAGAACAAATCGTGGGGACGGGAAACTCTTAAGAGAAATGTAATTGGATATCAAGGAGAGGAGATTCTCCTTAAACCAGCCCAACAGAATTATTTTGAAGAGCATGGCAAAGATTTAGGTGAAGAATTTAAATGATATCAAAAGTATCAAAGGTAAGGAGTCTTATTACATTGAGTTGGTGGAGGCCTTGCCGAATTTGAACTTAATCGTCTGGGAGACAGATGGTGGCAGGGTTGAATGTATTGACTGACGTTTAGTCAAAGTGTGCACCTTTGTTTATGCCTGTATTATAATAGGAGTCTGTAAGAAGCATGTGGCTGGTCTGGGGGATAGTATGCAGCTACATTGTGCCTCGAGATATATTTACAGGTCTATAGGTGTAAGGTATATGGGATGTGTGACTGAGCACTTGGAATTAATAACAAATAGCAGGGGGCAGATGGTATAGGAATTTGTGTGGGGCAAGATGGGAATCTTCAGTAGTTCTGAGCAGGGATTCCTGGAAAGGATGTGTCTTTCTGGAGCAGCATGCTGCAGAGTCACAGAAGCTTGGAGACTACTTAGGAAGTTGTTACAGTGGTCCAGATACCAATGAACGGTGGTGGGCACCGTGGTGGTAACAGCCATTGTGATAAGAAGCAGTTGGATTCTGATATAACTACAAAGTAGAAGAAAGCAGCCTTGTTGATAGTCTAGATTTAAGGCATATCAGAAAGAGCAAACTCAAAGAATGGCCTTAAGAGTTTATACTGCCTCTGGAAAGAGAGCACAGGTGAGGCAAGTGGAGTTGGGATAGAAGACCAACAATTTCTATTTGTGATGTATTAGGCTATATACCAGATACCCAGTAAAGATGCCGAATGGCCATTGGATGTACTGATCTGTGATTGGGGAATCTGGTGCCACAAGTCCGAGTCACTGATGCAAATCTTGCAGCTCTTGAGGGAAAGGGACCCTGCCTGTTGGAAGTCAGGCAATACCTACAGCGATGAAGGGAAGGTATCTTGGATACCCACAGCTTTGACTTGTTGGGAAATCAGGTTATACCTGAAGTAGGGTTCTGTTGGGGATGTATCAATCCTGCTCCTCTCTGAGAGAGCCTTTATAGCTAGCTGAGCTCTGCTTGGCTCCCCCGAGGAAGTTTTCCAGCAGAGGTTTCTGTCGCTTCTGTGCTCAGCTCCACCAGGGAGTTTCCCAGCAGAGAGGTCTGTTGCTTCTCTGCTCCACTCTACAGAGAGAGTTTCCCAGCAGAGATTCAGTTCCCCTCTGGCAAAAGAAGGTCTTCACCCAAAATTCTTTCAAAGGATTTGTTTGGGAGGGAGAAATCCAGGAGAGTGACTGCCTCTGTCAGGGTAGGAAAGGGGAGCTGCCCATTTAACAGACACAGGGTTTATATAGGACTTCCTGGGGGCAGAGTTTTCCAGGGAGATTTTCAGGGTGGGAATTGGTCAGACTTCAATCTCCTGAGCTTGACAAGCTTGACAATCTCAGAGATTGGCTAGATTTGGTACTCAGGGATTGGTTGGTTTTCCTGCTCAGGGATTGGTTGGTTTCCTGCTCAGTTGGTTAGGGGCAGAGTGTGTTTCTTTGGCTCTAGTGTTAGGGTCAAAATGTATTCTTATTCGTATGCATTTCAAAATGTGTACTTTTCAACTTTTTGGTTTTAGTTTCAGGGCTATGGTGGGTTTCTTTCACCAACATTGGTTTCAGGATCAGGGTATGTTTCATTGGTTCTCGTTTCAGGGCCAAAGTGTGTTTCTTTCACTGGGGGGCTAAAGGGTGTTTTGTTCACTGGCTCTGGTTCCAGGGTCAGGGCAGGACCATACAGCAGACTTCTTAGTCTTCTGGCTCTTACAATATTTCTGCCCCATTCTTCCAAGGTGTTCTCTGAGCCTTAGGTACAGGAAGTATGTTGTCAATGTATCTAATGAGCCTGGACTCCCCATGATCTGTTGATTTCTGCATTATATCAAGTTGTTGTTTTCTGTAATGATCTCCATTGGCTGTAAAAGGATGCTTCTTTGATGAGGGGCGAGAGCTACATTTACCTGCCAAGGACAGCTTGATGCTCTGGGTAAGGTCAGGTAGAGATTTGGAAATAATAAGATGAGAGCCAAAAGGACTGAGATCTTGTATGCTCCCCAGTTTGGAAGGTAAGGAGAGGAGACACTGGCTAAAGAAACAGAGATAGCCAGTGTGATAGAGACAAAAAAGAATGTACGCAACATGCAAAGTGAGCATGGGGTGCTCAGTGCTGCTGGTGAGGTGACCAGCAAGAGGGCTGAGACCATCTCCATCCTGCACAGCATGCCTGGAAGTCCCACTGTGCAGGAGAGAGCCCTTAGCACTCCCTTCAGGAAGGAGACTTTATTTCCAGCCTGCTGTTGCTTTTTTCAGATATCCTCCGACACCGTCCTTCTTCCCAGATCCTTCTCTCGCTAGCCAAGTCAAGCTGTATTTCCTTCTTGAGTCTGCAATGTCACAGAGAATGCGGGCTTTCCAAATTGCTCACAACCCTTGGCTAAGCTGCTCTCTTTGTAGTGAAAAGGGAAAAAACAAGCAGAACAAGAAAATGGTTTCTACAATCATTTTGAAAATCTGACAAACCTAAAGCCCGTCATACAACAGCCATCGGCTCTCTACCCTTTTGTCTTGTGAAATCTTGAAATCCCCTCACTAAGACAGCAGTGTATTTTCCTGTCTGGGTAGATGTGTCTCAGCAGCTGTCCTGAGCAAGCTCACTCTCTTTCACATGGACACAGGAACAGCAGGGCTGAACTTTTGTTCATGAGTGAGTGAGTAGGTGTGTTGACAGCAATTGTGGAGTGAACAGGAGGTGGGCAGAGGGGAGACAGGATGACCCAGCAAAAAGGCATCAGAAGAGGCAGGCTTTTTGTCTAGCATCTTCAGTGTTTTGACCTGGAACTGGCCCAGTGTGTCAAGTCCTGGGTTCAGGACATTGGTCCTCTCTTCCTTTTCCCTCTTTTGGCCGTGTGAAGATGACACCTGGCATTCTGAGCTCGCATCTGCTGACAACTTGGTACGATTTTTTTTCCTACTCTGTTCAATTTCAGAATTTGGCACGCTCAACTGAGGTTTGAAAGTGACACCCCAGCTGGTCCCCTCTATGCCCACTCCTACTGATTATTTTTGAAAACCCTTCTGCTTGGCACGACTTCCTTTAGCTACCGCTTGTCGTCTTCAGCAGTCCTCCATTTTGACACAGAATCGTACTTGGAGCCTCCCGCCAACAGTTCTCTTTTGTTAGTGAACATCTGTCTTCAAGGCTTCGAATTTTGTTGTTGGTAGATGTCCAGCTATCCTTGGAAGGAGCTGGGCCTCGTGGTAGTCTCAGTTCTAGACCAAAGAATATACAGGACCCCTGTGTTTTAACACAACTCTAGCCAGCAAGCTGCTTTATGGTAGTGAAATGCTCATAAAGATGGAACAGCCTTAAGATTGCTTTAATGATGGCTTTTGTTGCCAGGATTTACCAAATCCAGAATACAGCATGTCTTTATTGTCCTGACTACCGGGTACCAAGTCATAGAAAAATTAATTGAAAAGAAGGATAGATGGCAGATGAATTTCTTTTGAGATCTGCTACTGGAGTTATTCCTCTGAAGGGAGCTATTTCAGGAAAGCGTCTTGTCAAATCCTTTGTGGATGGAGCAGGGAACATTGAGGGCAAAAGTCTAGGTGGCTGAAAGGATTTAGAAATCTCTGTGCACGAGATCTTGATACTAGAGAAGCCAGGAAAATAGACACAAGCTGGAAAGGAATCCAGGGGCCACTGAAGTGCCCCTGCTGGAGGTAAGGAAGCCCAAGAAGGGCTGGGAATAGAGATGATAGTTGTTCTTTAAAGGAACTATTCGTTAGTGTTGCCACTCTCTTAATGTTTTGGTCTTTGGCTAAATTTATTGTATTCCCCAATATTTATTTCTTTAAAGCAATATGTAAGGTCTGTGCTTGCATGAGTCTGTATGTATGAATAGTTATAAGGACATGCATATATGGTAAATATGTATGCATCTGTTTATGTGTGTGAGAGAGATACACAGAGAAAGAGAGAGTCAAGACAAATACAGACAAAGTAGAACAGCTTCATGAAAGGAAGAACCCAAGTGTTTTGTTTTTTTGGAGGATGATGGCATTACACAACAGGGGATGATGGAGTGGAAGTTCAGCAGGAGCTGGATTCTAGATTCAGAGTGGTAGAAGGGTAAAGTATGGATTGCTAAAATGGAATGAGAGTCACAGCCAATCTTACCCAGATTGTAAGGAGTCTGGGAATGCCAGGGACTCTTCTTTAAGCCCCATTAATTCCTGGCAAAACAAACGTGGAGGGCTATACCTTACCATCTAAACATGACTGCCTGCCCTTCTCAACTGAGCAAACAATCTAGACTGGGCCTTTACCTTGGAAGTTCCTGCCTGGTTGTCATCATCTGATGACACTTTCTCTTCTCTGTATCAGTGACACCCTGGCCTCATTTTAGGGGACAGAGTTCTGTAGGTGTGGTATGAGTTCTGTAGTGACTTGGATGCCAGCACTTTTCAACAGAATTTTCATTCAGAGAACTAACCGCTTAGTTCATCACTGCCGTGTTTGTGCACAGCTGTAATCATAACTCAGGAGGATGAGGCAGGAAGTTCTTGAGGTAGAGACTAACCTAGGCTACATAGCTCCGTAAGAAGGCCTGGTCTTTAAAAACAAACAAACAAACAAAAACAGGCCAATTCAATAAAAGTAACTTTGTTTACTTAGACTGACTAGGAGAGAGGTTGTGTGGTTTTTCATGGGAGAGTCTGAATGGCCGAAGGACAAGACCCCAGTACAGTGTTTGCCTGAAACCTTTCATGGCTTCAAAGCCGTGCGTTAATCTTACAAGATCCATGGGGCCAGCATCACCTCTCCCTGTCCTCTGTAGTGAGTGGCGTCTGTGTCAGCTGCCGAGCCCCAGCCGTCGGACACTAGTCAGACATCACACACATAGATGTGTGTGGAAGGCGGATATGAGTGACATCTTCAGGAAGGAAATAGATGGACTGTAAATGTAAAATTTACAAGGAAGCTCTCCCAGCTATTTAAGACCTAATAAAAGGCCACTTTCATACATACCGCCTCGTTCCCAGAGCTAGGTAGTGTGCTCAGGTTCTAAGATTTGATTTTATTTTTGATTTCACTAATATAAACTGTCTAAGTGAAGCTTTGGGGCATGCTTATACTACTCAATGAGGTAGAAAACTTTGCTGAACTTTTATTATCCGGATCCCCTGTAAGTGATTCTGGTAGGGATGCATTACATAATATATGTCAAAATTCTATGAAATCCAAAGGCCAAGCAGGTGGCCTCCAGCTTCACTCTTGTTGGCTCTTGATCTTGGACAATGCAATTCGTTTGGGCTCTCGGATCCCTGTGTTTAAGACATGTATGGGTATTGTATAGGTTAAGTGAGATAATGCATGTGACGTGCGTGGCACAAGCCTGCCGTATACTAAGCATTCAATAAATGATTGCTGATTTTTTAAGTTGTAGTAGCAAACCATATTTTTTTTAAAAGAAACAATGCTTATCTTAGTCGTTGGAGTTAGAAAGTTTAAATAGATCAAATATGGTCACCCTGCCTGATAGGTTGAATTATTTACCACAAAGAGCCATTTTAACAAAGGAAAGATAATTCCTATATCTAATCAAAGCCCTGTTTTTCTCCTTTTGGGTTCTCTTTCAGCTCTTTACCAAATGCAGGTGCATTTGGACATTGTTGAAGTTGGTGTACATAGATAGTAGTGTTGTGTATTTTACATTTTTTTTCAATTCATAATCTTAACTATTTTTTTGCTTTGTAAATAATACCATTCAAAATTTCCACCTCCTCCCCTCCTCCCATTTCCCTCCCACTCCCCTACTCACTCTCCCCATCCCCTTCCAGTCCTAAGAGAGGGTAGGGTACCATACCCTGTGGGAAGTCCACGGTCCTCCCCCCTCCATCCAGGTCTAGGAAGGTGTGCATCCAAACACACTAGGATCCCAAAAAGCCAGTGCATGCAATAGAATCAAATCCCAGTGCCATTATCATTGGCTTCTCACTCAGCCCCCATTGTCAGCCACATTCAGAGAGTCCGGTCTGATCACGTGCTTGTTCAGTCCCAGTCCAGTTGGCCTTGGTGAGCTCCCCTTAGATCAGTCACGCCGTCTCAGTGGGTGGATGAACCCCTCACAGTCCTGACTTCCTTGCTCATCTTCTCCCTCTTTCTGCTCTTCCACTGGACCTTGGGAGCTCAGTCCAGTGCTCCAGTGTGGGTCTCTGTCTCTATCTCCATCCATTGCTAGATGAAGGTTCTATGGTGATAGTCAAGATATTCATCAGTGTGGCTATGGGACAAGGCCAGTTCAGGCACCTTCTACTCTACTGCCCAAGGACCTAGCTGGGGCCATCCCCTTGGACATCTGGGATCCCCTCTAGAGCCAAGTCTCTTGCCAACCCTAAAATGGCTCCCTTAATTAAGATATCTTCTTCCCTGTCCTACTAATAATTCAATTTATTTATTTTGTGAGGTATATATAGCATGAACAATAATAGCCCAGAGACAGATATTGGGGTTCAACCTAAAGGTCAGAAAAGACAGACATCCACTAGCTCTTCCCTCTACCTCAGTCTGAAATGGCGATCCTGCCTCCAGGAATCTCAGAGTGAGACTGTGTGTGAGAGCTGTCTCCTCATGCTTTATGTTCCGCTCTAGTGCTGGGATTAAAGGTGTGCACCACTACCACCCGGTTTCTATGACAAACCAGAGTGGCTACTGGGATGAAAGGTGTGTGTCACCACTGCCTGGTCTGTAAGGTTGACCAGTGGGGCTGTCTTACTCTTTGATCTTCAGGCAAGCTTTATTTATTAAAATACAAAATGAATATCATTACAAGTGTAAGGTTAGAAGGAAGGGCCTTGGTAGTGACAGGACTTCTGAGAAGTCTGGAGTGTCCACAGAAAATGGACTTTTTAAACAGTTCTTTTCAACTAAATACTGTTTTAGAGTAAACAGGAAATATCTTTACTAAAGTCAGTCTTTCAAGCAATGGTTGAGTCAATCAAGCTGTTCTGATAAAACTGATTTGAGACCTTCATATCTGTAATTAATATTACATATAATGAAAATGTATAGGCTAACTAAAAAATAAAAAATAATTTTCCTGACACATTGGAAACTGTACACATGAAAATATTTATGTATAATATATGATTGATAATATTTAATATTTCTTCTAACTTTTGTTTTCCCCTCTTTGGCAGAGAATGTGTTATCAGAGTGTACACACAAGGAGCCAAATATCAGTATTTGAAGTTCCCAGTGGATGTAGCAGAGCTTAAACGAGAAGAGGCTTGTAGTTATCAAGGCTACAGGGATGTGGGATGAGGTGACTCACGGCAGGTCTCTTTGTCTCTCCAGGCATTTTCCAGAAATGTTCATTTCATTTTCCAAGGGCTCTGTGGTTTGCTGTCTCTCAAGTCGTGATCTTCAGGCTGTATTCAAGTCACCAGACAGTTTAGAGATTACCGCACAGTCTCAGGACACCCTGGACTTCAGCATGGCCAACTTCTCCAGACAATTCCTCTGTGCATGCCAAAATTCATTTAGGAGGGCTCAGATGTCAATCCTACTTGTCAGCTCCCTATGGAGCCAGGAGTAGTGACCTGTAGTTCCTGTGTGTATGTCAGATGTGTGTGTGTGTGTGTGTGTGTGTGTGTGTGAGTGTGTGTATGTAAGAGTATGTGTGTGTGAGAGTGTATGGTAGAATATATATAAGTGTGTGTGTGTGTGTGTGTGTGTGTGTGTGTGTAGGCCTCTGGGTGCCCTGGCTTCTGTGTCAGCTCAGAGTAGGTGTTGGTCTAGATGTGGTGACTCCATCTGTAATGTGAGCTTTCCAGATGTGATGACTCTGCCTGTAATGCCATCATTCCAGATGTGGTGACTCCATCTGTAGTGCCCACATCTGGAATGATGACATCACAGGCAGGATCACCACATCTGCTTCTACCTGGGTTCTGGGTCTTCAAATTCAGGTCCTCTTGCTTGTGCAGCAAGTGTTTTACCCAGGAAGTCACCTCCAAGGCCTAAGAGATTTCTCTTTTTTTATTTTGAAGATTTATTTGGGTTTTACAATAATTTCTTTTACTTTTAAGATTAATATAATTTCATCATTTCCCTTTTTACTTTCTTCCTTCCTGATCTACTTCCTCCATACATCCACCTGCTCTCTTTCAAATTCATGGCTTCCTTTTTTTAGTAATTGTTGTTACATATATATAAGTATATGCATATATGTTTATAACTGCACACATATCCTGCTCAGTCTGTTTAGTGTTACTTGTATGTATGTTTTCAGTGCTGGGTCATTTGGTATTGGATAACCAATGACCCATCTTTCTTGATAGCAATAAGGGCCTGCTATCAATAGAGGAAAGTAAATTAAAATGTGAGAAATATTTCAATTGCCTTTTTTTGGTCATTATGGCACAATATCGCCTTACTTTAAGGTAATTAGACCCACACATGGTATATCTACGTGTGCTTATGAGCATTGTACTTATTCCCTGATGCCATTACTCAGAGAATGGGGAAACCGAGGGGCAGTAGGACAAAGTGGCCCTTGCTGGTTCCTCTAAGGAAGGGGTCAGTTCTCAGATTTCTTATTTGCACTGTCTGGCATCTGTCAGGTAACTTTGCTGCCACATGGATGTGTGTGAAGGGCTGAAGTGACAAGTCCCCTTCCAAGCAGTACCATGTTGTGTCACACAGTGATGTTCAGAGTTGTCTGGGCACAAGAAAGGAAAGAAACACGACACGTCCAATCCATCTTTCTCTGTCTGAAGTCATTTCCTCAAAGACACATGGCGGAGCTGAGCAGAAGGGGCAGAGCATGCTTGGTCTCTGGGCACTGCTTCCTGGGGGTTGTGGAGACACGTTTTCTTTCCTGAGAATCTCCTGAGTTTTAGACAACAGCTGAAAGACAGGAATTCTACTCCAGCTCACTGAGTGGGACTGACACATTTGAAAATGTGTTTCTGTGAAACCGGGAACTAGAGGCAGTGAGAAAAATGCTGCCCTCAGGGAAAAAAAGAAACTATAGGGGATCCCTGTCTGATAGTTCTCCAGAACAGAAATGTCTCAGTTTCCAGAAATGTCCACTAGATGGCAGCATGACTTCAGTTAAAATATATAGGCTTCGAAAGGGGATTTCTTAATATTGAAAGGAGAGATTGGAATGCAAAGCCTTTATGTATGTAAATCTACTCTTAAAGTATTCCAAGCTAGTGTGTGTGTGTGTGTGTGTGTGTGTGTGTGTGTGTGTGTGTGTGTGTTTGCTTGTCTGTGCATGCGTGGAGAGAGACACACATGCCACAGGGTGCTCCCGTGGAGACTGGAGGACAGCTTTTATGGAGTCAGTTCTCCCCTTCAACATGGGTTCAAGGGACTGAGCTTAGCTCATCAGGCTCGAACAACTGCAAACGATGTTACCTGTTAAGCGATCCCATCCACCCAAGAATTCTTTGGTATCGTATAAAGTACGTTCGTATTCTGTCTATCACTTCCTAGGTAATTTATGATTTAAGCGAGTTGTCATGCTAGGGCTCAAAGCTAAAAGTTTCTTGTCGCCCATTTCCACCTTTGGTTGCTCAGTCCGGGGTTTGCCTGGCTTAAGGCCACACTCCTCTGAGGGCAGGTGGCAATTTTTGCTCAGTGGCACCGATTTGAAGCCAACCGCACAGTTACGATCCTACTAACGGCTGCTACGCTGTGACTTCTCACTTAGTCGTGGGATGTGAGTATTTCTTCTGCTGCTGCAATTTCATACTAGCGCAGCCCCGGGTTTGACCTTTATGGAGGCAACGTATTAAATAATCATGTTTGCCCCGAGTGCCGGGCGGTTTGTGAGCTGTTAGCAATTTAACCATGCATAGCGAGATGTCCGGCGGCTTCACTCTGGAGGGCGGGATACTACGGACATAAAGTGCATTCTTTGATTAGAAATGAATGCTTTCTTAGCATCAACTGGAAATCAGGGCTCCGGGTTCTATTGGCTGGAGGAATTCTTTCTAAGGCTCGGCTGAGTAAGAGAGGTGCAAGAGTTGGGGTTGAAGAGCGGCAGTGTGGCTGTCCAGATTTGAGGGTAACTGGGAGACTGATGCCAGGAGGTTCACGGGGAATCAGGGAGCCACTGGGGCTGCCTGCTACTGTCGCTGTCTGTGATCTTTAAGACATGTCCATGCGGTCAAGACAAAGTAAGTTAGAGATGTGTGCACAGTAAGTCTGGTTAATTGAGTTAGTTAACTGAGCACACATGTACGCTTACATATACATACATGTGCGTACGCACAGGCCCACCCACGTACACTAGTCCACTGATAGCACATCTGTTAGGTTTGCCAACATTAATCATTCTCTTTAAAAATATCCTGTAGCCCATGAGGTGTGTCCAAACACACTGTGTGAGCTTCACAGCCCTGTGTTTTAAAATAGAAGCAATTGGGGCTGGTGAGAAGGTTCAGTGGTTTAGAGCATTGGCTGCTCTTCCAGAGGACCTGGGTTTAATTCCCAGCACCCATACGGCAGCTCACAACTGCTCTAACTCCAGTTCCAGGGGATCCAACACCCTCTTCTGGCCACTTTGAGCACTGCATACACGTGGTACACAGATCTCATGCAGACAAACACCCATACATATAAAATAAAAATAAAGATAAACAATCTCACAAGGAGATAAGTCATTAAAATAATAAAACATATAAAAAGGGAAACAGCTTCAGCTCAAATGACTGGCCAATAAATAGAATTCAGAAGTACAATGATGAAATATGTATCAACTGCACACAGGAGGCATCGGGAAATTATTACTTCCCTCTGGCCACCCCTCACTACAAGCCTTGGCATACTGGTCTCTTGCCATACTTTTTCCACTTCAATAATTTATAACTTGGCATCTTCAACTGCTTCTTCAAGCTCGTTCTTGGACCGTGTGTGCCCGATCTTCAAATTTCCCTCCTGGGTTTTCTGTGCTTCCCTGAGTATCGGCTCTGCTTCTGTTGCAGGGGAGGGGAGCCTTGTCGATCTGTGGCCTGCAGGGTGGTGTACCGATACAGTGCCATTACCAGGCAGAGTGTCCCTGAAGTGCCAGGCATTTCTGAGGATGCAGTGTGAAAAGAGGACACCTCTGGCCACCAGCCTGCAAAAGGCTTTCCCTGCGGCAGGGAGTAAGACTAGACCGCGATGCTCATTTATAACTTGGGCGAGCAGGGCTCTCACTGAGGCGGTGAACATGGAGGAACACTGAGATGTTAAGGGAAAAGCTGTTGCTCAGGGCCTTGTGATACTGAATCTTCCCCTAGCCCTGTAACAACATGCGCAAACAGTAAAGGAGCCAGCGAGAGAATAAAACACCAGGGAAAGATGGAGGAGTGTCATTCAATAGGGGGAAAAGGTGCCAGGCTTCCCGGTGGCCGAGTTTCCCATTGAGAAACAAATGTCTGTGGAGAGCAGCAGCACCTTGTGACATTTGCTAAGTGGTTTTGATGGCTGACTTTTCAGTGCAGTTTCTGTAGTGAGCAGGGGAGGGGTGGGAGGGAAAAGCAATTTTCCCAACAGGAGTAGAAAATCCTTCGGCCTAATGAAATGGTTTCTTTCCCCCCTGGTCTATAGATAACAACCCACTTTTGGATTTTATGTCTAATATTGATTCTTTGTGTATTTTTTATAGAAACCCTGATGAAATTCAGTTAATTGTATTTTGTTAGACAGTGAGATTGTCTTTTTTTAAAAAATATCCTTCCAACCTCAATGCTAATGGCTCCTCACCCCTCTGTCCCTCTTCGGAACAGCCGCTTAGGTTTGATGAATGGTTTGTGGAGGCTTAAAAGAAAAATCTCCAAACTCTACCTTTTTGATCCCTTTCCAGTTTGAGTAATTGTGGAGACGCTGAAAAAGCCAAGTTCTGCTAAGTAGTCAGATGCTGAAATATGGTCATTAAATCCTGATGGGTTTTTCATTCTGCATCCCATAATTTTAAGGAGTACCATTTTCTGAGATGGTTGGATAAGTACGAGAAGTATAGAAAACGGTGGAAGTGGGGTCTGAAAGCAGCTTCGTAGAGGACTGGCTTTATTGGAAACCAAACCAAAGCAAAAAAAAAAAAAAAACAAAAAAAACAAAAAACAAAAAACAAAAAAACCAAACTGAAACATAGCCCTGAGTGTGTAAGTTCTCCAGCTTGGCTCACTTTGCAGGAACGAGCCAGAGGAAGGATGTGTGCACGGGGGGAGGGGGAGCCTGTGGTTTGGAAGCTGCTGGCCAGGACTATTGTGTTTTCTCTCTTTTTCCATCCTTGGCACTTTATTTAGGGGTGACATTATCTCCAGAGAACTGCTTTTCTGTTGGGCAGTAAAACGAGCTAATTCTTGAGATAAAGGTTCTCATAAAAGAATTTGAGCAGGACGACTTGGCGGTTTAGAGAAAGTGTAATCTTTATTGAATGGCTGGGGTGGGCATTGAAAGCAGAATTAAATTTATAATTGCTTAACAGACAAAGAGGTTCGAATGGATTTCAACTTAGAACAGCAAAGACTCTCTCTCTCTCTCTCTTTCTCTCTCTCTCTCTCTCTCACACACACACACACACACAAAGAAAGGGTGTTGAGAGAAGGGATGTTGTGGGGTGAACGGTTTTGCCACAGGATTTAAGAGTTTTGTACTTCAGTCCTGGTTTTGCTTAGAAGCCACATGCGTTTGGGTAAATCTCCTGATGTCTGTTTGCTTTGATTTTCCTGCCTGTAAAGGAGGGTCTTCAAGACTTTGTAGTGGGCTGAATAAAGTGGTCCAAGAGCGTTGTAACATACCAACATGCCGTCTCAGCCCCGTTACGAGGCTGTTGAGTTTCTACTATAATTCCTTTTACTTAAGAAAAGAGAGCGAACACAATGAAAACTGTAACCTCTGTACCGTTGAAAGTGGCAGAATTTGGACTCAGACAGTTTAAGACCGGTACGTTAAAACAAAACAAAACCACCACCAACAACAACAAAACTCACTACAAGTGTAATGACTACCACAGACACACCCTGGAGAAACTGTCCTCGGCCAGCTTGTCTGACTGTGGTGTGGTTCACATAGTAGTACTTAGGAGGAGCCCTCTAAAAGCCAGAACCTCAGAAGTTCTGTTTTCCCGTGATTACCAATGGCTTCCTGCTATAGTCTGAATGAAGAGGTCTCTTTCTCATTTTTTTGGAAGTGATCCCCCTTTATGAGACAAGGCCTTAGCTGGAAGTATAGCTCAGTGGGTAGAGAACACGCTCACCATGCACAAAGTCATGGGTTTGAACCCCAGCAACACAGACCAGTGAATGTGGTAGGGAATGCCTGGAATCCCAACTTTTAGGAGATGGAGACAGACTGATCAGAACTTCAGCATCATTATCTACTGTAGTGCCTTTGAGGCTAACCCAGGCTTGGGGGGAAGTGATGAAATTTTGAGAGCCCTCCTATCATGAGCTGGTTATTACCATATCAAAGGATGGGAGGGGCTAGGAGAGGGCTTTTCTGCTCTTCAGTCCCTTCTTCACTCCTGGGAGTCCATGCTGTTTGAAGTGCCATCTTGGAGGCAGAGAGGAGATTCTCACTATAAAGGGAACCTGATGGCACTTTGACGTTGTGCTTCCCAGGCCTTCACAACTCCGGAGAAATAAATCTTCATCACTTTTAAGTCACGCAGCCTCTGCTCTATGAGATGGTGGCACAAGCAGACGGAATTGTCCCTGCTGATAAAGTATGGGGGTGTCTACCCACAGTTCTGAACGGAAGAGCTGCAAGGCAGCTTCTCAGAGGGTTGTGTCACGGAACATTGATGATCCTGGGATGATTTAGAGCAGATGAATTTTATTGCTTCCGTGCTGGGGCCAGTGGTTTGAAATGGAGTTATCAGTAGGACCACGATCCCTCTGAAGCTGCTGAAGGGTTGGTCTCTTTCTAAGTGATGGCAGCCCCAGGTTCCCCTTTGCTTGCACATGCCCAGCTTTCCCCATAGCTCTTTATATCAACTATTTCCTACAAATGTCTGCTTCCAAGCTTCCTGTTCACATGGGCTGGAGATGTTGCTCGATGGGGGAATGTTTGTCTAGTAGACACAAGGCACAGCACTGTTAAATCCAGATTCTATGGTGAACTAGTGCAAAGAGACTCTTGCTCTCCCACTGCGGCTGTGACACACACACACACACACACACACACACACACACATTTATTATCTGCCACTTTTAGATTTCAAAAGTATGGATGGTCCTTCTGGGGGTCTTAGAGGGCTGCAACTAAGATCTCAGCAGAGGTGTGTCCTTATGGAGCTTCTAGGGAAGAGAATTAATTCATCCCTTTCTTTCCTGTCTTCCAGAAGCCACTTACATTCCTTGGCTCATAATCTTCAATCTTCAGAGCTCATGGTGTGACTATCTTTGACTCTCTCTGAATCCGACCTTCTGCCTCCCTGTGTTAGCTTCTGTAGTGCCTTTGTGATTCTGTTGGGCCCACTTGGGGAATACCCTCAACTTTTCCTGTCAAGAACTGGACCTCAGTCACCTCTGCACAGTGTGCACAACGGAAAATAGTACACAGCCAAGCTCCAGTGAGTGGGGGCGAGAACGTTTCTTGAGGGGCTTGCTTTGTTATAGTCACCTATCTCAAAACCCCTTCGTAGAGGAAATTGGGAATCTGAGTGGTCTTGCTACACAAGTTTACAAGAGGATTAAAAGGAGTTACTGTTGAAGATTGCAGCACCCTCAGCCCAGGGCCTAGCCCACAGCAGTATCTCATTAGGTTTTGACTGTTCATCTTATGCCTTGTTTTAAATTTCTTTAAGCACGGGACACCTGTGCAGATCACTCGGCTGTTTGAGTGTACCCAAAGCAAGGTATGTTTGCCCTGTTTCCCGAGAAGTCAGTAGAGCTAGGTGTGCCTAGTGAGTGGTAGGTGGGCTGCCTTGAAGGCCATCTGTGTTGCCCACACTTTGGTCTGCTTGCTTCACCGTTCTGTCTCCTGTCCTTAGGGTGATCCCACTTGCAAGAAGAGTGTATTGAATTTGGAAATCTTCAAGCAGTTAAGTATTCTGTTTTTAGTTGCTTCCATGTTTAAGACATTTTAATGGCCATCTAATGGTTACTCTCTCATCTTGCCATCTCTCCTAAATTTAAATCTTTTTTTTCAGAATATTTAATGTGTCTTATATAAAAATCCTAGTGCTGTATGAATAGAACATACAGCGTTATTGTCTTTAGAACGGTAATAACATTGTAAATAATTGACGAAGACTTTATAGTGTTATAAAGGACGTTTTTCATTCAACTATCAAATACATGGCTGATCTGATGGTTACACAAGCATTCTAGTGCCCAGATGCTGTGAGAGATGACCTTAGGGTCAAAGTACCTGTTTCTAAGCCTGCTACTGACCCTTCTGAACTCAGGGACCCAAGGAAAGCTAGAGATCTACTTTGAGCCTCAGTTTCTATGTATCTCGGTCCCCCGCAGGGTTGTAGTGAAACTGTGGGAACCCCTGTCATGCATCTCTAGTGCTGGCACTATCTCAGTCACCGAGTCACACTGACTGCTGTCATTGTCATTGCTACGATGGCTAGGATGAGATTATAACACAGGTCTTGCAGTCTTGATTTCAGCTATTCAGTTGAGTTAATAGAAGCTATAATCCAGAGTGAGTCACAAAACCATAAGCAAGGTTTGTAAAAGTAGGCGAGGGAAGTATTAGGTCCCAACCCACTCGATTCAGCCTCAGATGGATTACAAAGATGGAACAAAGAGGTGGAGATGAAAAGAGGTGAGGGACTCAGAATGCAGCAGGGTCGGATGTAGCTCATTTGGTAAGGTGTGTGGCTAGTCTTCATGAGGCCCCGGGTCCAAGGAAAGAAGATGAGGGCCACGTACTTCGTTCCTATGGCATGGAACCTCTTTGCTTCTACTTTCTACTCACATTCTAACTCTGAAGGGTCAGAAGCTGTGATGTTGTGACAGATTTGAAGAGAAAGGATGACTAGACAAGATGCAGAAAGGAAAGTCAATCTCCACCTTCTCCAAAGCAGCCAGCATCCGCCAGGGGCTATGAACATTCAAAGGCTGACAGACACCAAAATGCTTTATTTATCCAATTGGATAGGAGATGTGAATTGAACTGATATTTATTCCATTTGTTGAAAATATCTAATCCACCTATGAAATTTGTTCTCTATCTGATTCACAGACAAGAAAAGACCTGCCCTATGGAAAGAGCTTCATGGGTATCTCCACAACTTACATTTGTTTGTTATAGCATATTACGTCATCCTTTCTAACAGTAGCCATGAAGATAGGTGTCCCTGCAATAATAATAACTATTTTGTAGAGGAGATCACCACATTTCAATATGTGAGGGCTGTGTGCAAGATCCCAGTTTGCCAATTGCTGGAAGTGGGGCTGGGTCCTGATCTCCTGATGCATTTTACTCTAATGCACTGGTTCTCAACCTGTGGGTCATGATCCCTTTGGGATTGAACAATCCTTTCATGGGAGGGTCACCTAAGACCATCAGAAAATACAGATATATATTATTCAAGACAGTAGTAACATTAGTTATGAAGTAACAATGAAAATAAGTTTCTGGTCGGTGGTTGAGAGTCACCACAACACGAGGAACTGTGCTAAAGGGTCACAGCATTAGAAAAGTTGAGAAGTACCTCTCTAACAGATCACAGAGAAGCCAGAGTGTAGTCAGAAATAGCTACAGACCTGAAGCAGGTGAAGACCCTGGAGTTCAGAGCACATTCTCATTCTCAGAAAGTCCTGGATTTTGTCAGATAGCTTGCTTCTGACTTGCAAAGTGTTATGTATCTGGGCCCACATGCATTCAGATATACATTTGGGTGGTTTGGATCCAAATCCTTCTTCAAAGTCCATGCGTTAAAGGCTTGATCACCAGCCTTTGGCTCTCCTGGGAAGTGGTGGAACCTTGAAGAGGTGTTTGGGTTGCTTTTGAAAGGGGTATTGGGGCTCTGCTCCCCCCTTTTATGTCTTCTTTTGTTTTATCCCATCATGCATCCCTTGCTATGAGGTTCTGCCCTGTCCTAAACAATGGGGTTAGTTACTGTTTTTCTGAATCTATGAGCCCAGGTGTTGCTTTCTGCTCTGTATATTGATTAATCTTGGGTTATTTTGTTATAGCAGCAGAATGCTTACTAACAGACTTTTGAGTGGTAAAAATATAAGCTAAGCTTATAGTCATTTTTCTTTGGAAAAACTAGACTTTAGGGGATTTTGATGGGGAAAAATGCCTTTCTACTCTGCTATTTTTCTTAAGGACGAGCATGCCAAATCTATAGTTTATTTTGTAATAAAAACACCCTGGTGCTATTGTTTCGAGGTCTGAGCCATCTTAAATGGAAACCATCTAGAGGAGAACTAGGATGATGAGGATGGAGCGTACTGATGGAGGCCATTGGTCAAGTTCCACTAGTGAGGCTTTCCCGAATTGAATACTTGGTTTTGTTTTCCTGAGAGGGAACAAACTGACTTCACCAAATACAACATGCTCAACAGTCAGAAGGAGTGGTGGGCACTGTTTCTCACTGGATGCTCATGTCAGTACTGTGGCCCTTTTTTTAGATTTGCTTGCTTCTGTGGAGATAGAGGGAACCCACCTCCTAAGACCCTCAATGAAGTAGGACTCTTTCTGCCTCCAGGAAATCAATATGAGGGCCTTGGCCATCACATCAATTCTGCTTCCTGGTCGTACAATACAGGCTGGCTGTGGGGTGTGGTTCATCTTCATCGTCTGTGCCAGCCCCGCTCATGTGTCAGACAACACTGCTATCTTATAAACCTAACATTGCCCTTCATTCAAATGATCTCTCCTTAGGCCCAGGGCTAGAAGCTGTGACTAGAAAAGCTAAATGTGACATTGCAGGATCTTGATAGCAACTAAAGGAAAATAAAAAAATAAAATCAAAATAATCTCATTGCTTGCTCTCTCTCTCTCTCCCCATGTCCTAAGGCTTCCATCTTGCAGAGATGACAAAACTAAAATGAAGGATATAGTCATTTAGGGAGTTATCTGTGTTTGTGGCAGACCCTAAAGCAGCAATCTTGTCACACACCAAGGGGAATTGAAGAAAAGGAAGCATTTAGTTCATAAACAAACAGAAACCTAGGCATGAAAGGCCCCTTGGATGGAGGAAGAGCCTTGTTCCCTGTGAGACAAAGGGTAGACACAGGGAAGGCGCTCAAGAGCTGATCAGCCCCACCTGGCCTCATTAGCATAGGCAACTTTCTAGCCTGTGGACTCTCAGACTTAGATGTCACCAACTTCTTTGCAGATCCTGAATGAAATTAACCAAATGTTTGTTTCACTTTGCCTTTGGCCTTCTCTCCAAAATTGCTAGTCATTGCATTAGATACAAAGTAAATCCCATGGGCCTGAGTGTGGGGTGGAATGCTCTAGAAGGTGTGTTTCTTTGGAAAGACATCAGGGTTTAGGTTTTCTCTCTGTAGTGGGGTAGAGAAGGGCGCAGGCTTCATGTCAGATTGTCCACCCGTGACGCTGCTGTTCTTAAGTGGGGGAGCTTGAGGGAAAATTTCAACTTTTTAAGCTTTACTTTGTGTGATGCAAAAATTAGCTTCATCTGTCCCAGGATAGTTGTCATGTCCTGGCATCTGACAATAACAGGTACAGAAGGGGAGCCTTAAAAGACCCTCTATTGCTAACTATCTCAACTTCTCTTAGGATACGGATGCAAACAGTCAGTGCTTCTGTAAACCGTATAATGCAGGCTTGGGGAGACCTATGGCTCAGTGAGTAAAGTGTTTCCAGTACACGTATGGGTACCTGAGTTTGGAGCCATAGCACACACACAAAAGCCTAACCTGGTGGGGTATGTCAACAGTCTTAGTGCTCAAGGGAAGAGGTGGGGAGTGAGAGGGGACAGTATGATCCTGGGGGCTTACTGTCCAGTCTAGAAGACAGGGTGAGCTCCAGGCTCAATGAGAAACCCTGCCTCAGAAAATCAAGTGGAGAAACAATTGAGGAAAACACCTGACACCGGCCTCCATACATCTCTGAATGCGTGAGCATCCCCTCCCAACTAAGCATCTCTCTCTCTCTCACACACACATACACACACACATGTACACACACACACACAGAGAGAGAGAGAGAGAGAGAGAGAGAGAGAGAGAGAGGAAGAGAGAGATGAGCACACTTACATAAAGCTATATACACAAGCTATAGAACACTATAATTACAAGCTCAAATAACTAGTGTCTTTTACGTTATTGTATTTGTTTATTTAGTGTGTGCACGTCTGTAAGTATGTGCACATGCAGAAGCAAGCATGTTGTAGTGTGGATGTAGAGGTTAGTAGACAAGTGGGAATCACCGCCTTCCTCTGCCATGTGTGTGTCTGCCAGGGGGACTCGGGTTGTCAGGCTCCTAGCAAGGGCCCTCATGTGCTAAGCTATCTTGCTGGCCCTATCTCGTGTTTTTAAAGACAGCATCTTATCTTGTTCATTGGGAATTCCGAGTTTTGCTCCTAAAGTTGGTTCTGTCTAATTAATGCTCATGTCTTTCAGCTTGCAGAAGCAAGCAGATGTGATATCAAAACCCACAAAAAAAGCTCCACTACAAATGCCAATTTTGATAGAATTCATATATTAAATTCAATGTAATTAATTTTTGACTTAAATTGGGTTTGCATCCACATTCGGCTACTCCATTAGCTTTATGACTGGACAAATCACTTAACCTTTTAAAAACCTGCTTGTTTACCTATAAAAGGAAATTGTTCTGAGGATTACATAGACAGGAAAAAAATTTAATGCCAACATGTTTTCAAAACCTGATAGCTGTTAGGTTTTTCTTGTGATTTTATTCATCGTCCAATTTTATCTATTGCGTGCAGGATGAGGTCATGAGGCCCAGTGAGGTCGTGAGTGTAATCTCAGAGGTGTGATGTAACTTTGTACAGACTTGGCAACACTGGGGATGTGCCTTATGGAACTGGAAGGGGAAGGCAGATTCCTGAAACTGATCTCACTGGGCTTAATTCTGCTTGTCCAAAGGGTAAGTTCCTCGTGGAGGAGGTAGGGCACTAGTCATTTTCTGGTCCTTGCCTTCTTCTGGCTCCTCCATGACTTGGATTATGATTCTTTTTCCTCCCATTATGCTAAGCTCCAGATTTTATTAACATAATTTTCCACTGCCCGGTTTCCCTTTATGAGGATATTCATAATTACATCCAGGACCCGTCTTGATACTCTAGAGTACACTTTCCTCCCAGTGTGCATTCCTACCCCGTCTCTACGCAGTCTTCTATGCTGTATGAGGTAAAGGTGTCAGGTTCTGTGGATTTGGATATGAGCTTCTCAGGGGAGCCTTTGTTCAGTCTACTTCATTGGCTGTCGTGGGAAACAGAAGCCTCTCTTCATTTGAATTGTTCCAGGCAAGCCGTGGCAGAGGGTGATCTCACTAACGCCTATCATGTTGGGGGGAGTGGGTAGGGGGAAGCAGGGGAGGTTGTTCAACCCCAGGATGGAGGGCCTCTTGTGTGTCTGCAGTGCCGTGCGTGTTCATCGAGCTGTGTTTCACCCAGTCTGCTCCTGGCTGTGGTCCGGATGGGCCCCATGCAGACATCCCTCTGGTCTCCTCTCGCATACCCCATGGCTGCTCCTAACTGGCAGGTGCCTCAGGTTTGCACAAGACTTTTATGCAAGCACCTGCTCTAAACACTTATATATCTTAACTCGCTCAGTAGTCAAATATTCTTTTATGGCTGCCTCCCAGTTTTACTCTACTATTTATTTATTTATTTATTTATTTATTTATTTATTTATTTATGTCAGGGTTTCACTGAGTAGCTCCGGCTGTCCTGGAATCCACTATGTAGACCAAGCTGGCCTCAAACTCTCAGAGATCCACCTGCCTTGCCTCCCAAGTGCTGTTATTATAGGCATATGCCACTATGCCCAGCTGCTTTCCAGTTTTGAAACTGAGACTGAGTTGGGAGTAACATGCTCAAATATGGCTTCAAAACTCACATTACCAGTTCTCTTCAGTGAGTCCTTAATACACAGTTGGTTTTGTTGTTGGTGTCTGCATATAATAATTATTATTATATTAAAGTCAGAAGTGTTTGGGAGCCCATCTCTGTAGTTCTGGCCCTGTCTCCCTCTTGCTTTCTTAAAACAAAGCAAATAGTCAGCTCTGAAAATAATACAATGCAAACAATACAATAATACAAAATAATAATAATACAAAATAAATAATACAAAACAAACAATACTAGCAATATTATATAGACTGAGCAGATTGTATTTCTGTATTTACAAATATATAGATATGTTTATAACAATAGTTTAAGAAAAAAGAGGCCATGGATTCGAAAAGGAGCAAGAGAGGTATATGGGAGGGCTTGGTTGAGGTTGGGGCAGGAAGGGGGATGTGATATAATTATGTTATAGTGTCAAAAGATAAAAGAAATAATTAAAAACAAACTACCCACACTAGCATGTCTGTTGTCCTTGTTCAACTCATGTGTAGGCAGTCAGGTTGCTGAGATTTTAAGGTGTAGCTCCTGACATATATGGGAGACACAGTCTCACAGCAAACGCCAGCCTTTTCTGACCCTTCTTCCACAATGATCTCCGAAAGCCCAGGAGGCCTCTACCCTCCACACAGAATTACAGGCAACTAATGCTGAGGGCAGCAGAAAGAGCCTTCCATGGGGAAGAACACACTAATTAGTGTCAAATACCAAATGGTCAGCCCTTAAAACATAAATACACATATGTACATGCACAGACACACACACACACACACACACACACACACATAGGTAACAACAATTAATGGAAAAGAACAAGGGAGTATTTGGAGGGAGGAAAGGGGAATGATGCTATTATTATACTATTAAGAAATAATTATAAAACAAACAAGAAAAGAATTGCAGCTCTCTCCAGGACTTGGTCTAGAAGTGACATGCCCTGGGTGGGTGCACACATAAGCTATTTGGCAGCTCTTACAGGCCCAGCATTCGAGCTACTGCCAACAGATACTGATAAATTTCACAGAAACGCATAAGGTGATGATTAAGCTGAAAAGAATTTGACTGGGAAAAACTCAGTCTTGAATTTATAGATCTATGACGACTCTGCACATTTATGAAAAAATCCAGCCTTAAATCTGAAGCCGAACCATTAATTTGTAAAGCGGGAACGAAGGTGAAATGCTGAGCACGGATCATGCCCTGGAGCCACCCTCTGCCTGGCCAACAGCAGGTGATGGGCAGCATGACCCTGAGAGAGGATGGGGCGGGTTCCTTTCTTTCCTTTTTGTCTTTAAATGTTTTATTAGCACATATTAATTATACAGAATAATGGGTTTACTATGACATTTTCATACAAGGACTTCATGCATTTCTATCATCTTCACCTCTCAACCTGTCTCCCATTTCCACTTCTCCCTAATTTTCTCCTGTTTTATTTCATGTCATTTTTTTCTATTTATATTTTAACACAATATTTGATTGTTTCCCCTCCCCCAATTCCTCCTAGATCCTCCTCACCTCGTTTTGTCTTTCTCTCAAAAAATAAAACGAAACAAAAACACCACCCCCAAACAAAATAAACAAGTGAGGGAAAAGAATAAGAAAAAAAAGATCCCTGCAAAAGTCCAAGCCAGATAGAGGTACCAACTCTGAGAGGGTAAAGTGGCCACGAGGTCCCATCCTTAACCAAATGATTGATATCTACTGGCAAGGGGGAAAATAAATTTTCTCCAAAGGAATGCCACTAGATATACCAGCCACACTGGCCTCATGCCCAAGAGTAGTTGGTCAACACAAACGAACACCTTGTTTTCTTGCCTTTTAAAGCTTGAGGTTTTACCTTAGATGGCCAATGTAGAGAAGGCACTTACACTTGAGGGAGAATAAGAGGCAAATGATATGTTGCTCAGTCATCGCAGACGGTGATAGCAGCATACCAAGGGCTGGGGGTCTAACTCACAGCCATTTATCTTTCAAGGTTTTGGAATCTGAGAAGCCTTGAATCTGGTCCTGGAGAAAACCTGCTTTATGCTTGTGGAAGATGGAGACTCCTTGCTATTTTGGCTTTGGAAAGCATGGGGAAACAGAATTCTAGTCTTACTTTTCTTAGAAGGTTGTAAGAAGTTAAGGTCTCTATCAGAGGTCCTGATCTGTCTAGCCAATGAGGGGCGACTTTGTGATGCCAAGGGATAGGAATGCCTTGGTGCTGGGAGGGTATCCCTCATTGTTAAATGAACAAGTCTGCTGTGTGCCTTCTACCTGACTCCCAGTGTTTGAGCCAATGATGCTGCGCCTTCTCACATCCTCCTCCAAGGAAGATGTTAGGGCCAGGTACAGAAGGTCACCTGTCCTGTTCTGAGGGTCCCATGCTTAGGCCTTCACCAGAGGTTTCACCTCCTATATGATCATATTGCAGCGTGGGGGACACCTTGAATTCATTATTTATTTTATTTTGAATTAATTTTTGCCTTTACAGATTCAGAAACCTTTTATTGTTGCCAAATTCTTTATAACCCTGACATTCAGTTGCATGGCCCCATAAATTTAAGAAACTGGATATTTTATTCAACACTGTAGGAAATGGGTCATGTTCTTAACCCTGTTGTGAGGATGAAGGAGCTAAGGCTTGCACCGTTTCTGCTAATCAACATGAAGTCACTGGACCAGATGGGACCGTGGAGCTTTGCCTAGCTCTTGTGTTTTGCTGCTGCATAAGCAATAAAGGGCACTGTTGCTGGACAAGCTAACAATGAGCTTGTAAAGATGACACTAAGTATTGGACTGTGTGTGTGTGTGGAGAGAGAGAGAGAGAGAGAGAGAGAGAGAGAGAGAGAGAGAGAGAATATCTCATCTATTTTAAGCTGGCCTTAAACCCATAGTTTAGCCTTGAACTCCTGATCTTACTGCTTCAGCCTCCCAAGTACTAAGATTAAAGGCATGTATCATCACCTCCGACTATGCTTGCCTGCCTTCCTTCCTTCCTTCCTACCTTCCTTCCTTCCTTCCTTCCCTCTCCCCTCCTCCCTCCCTCCCTCCCTCCTTCCTTCCTTCTTTCCTTCCTTTTCTTTCTTTCTTTTTCTTTTTTTTTTTTTTTTCGAGACAGGGTTTCACTGTGTAACAGCCCTAGCTGTCCTGGAACTAGCTTTGTAGACCAGGCTGGCCTTGAACTCACGGGGATCTGCCTGTCTCTTGCCTTCCAAGTGCAGGGATTAAAAGCTTATGCCATCACCACTCTCCAGCTCTATTTCTTTTGAAGAAACACAGACGTAGGCCAATGAAGCAAGTCTTAACTCCCCATCTCTCGGTGCAATGATTTGAAAAGTTCCTCAGCAAGGGAGCTTTTGCCATAGCTCAGGGTTTGTGTCTGGGGCTTCCCAGGGTCTCAGGGAGGGGTCCAGGGAACAGGAAGTAGCGCATGCATATGCTCTCCCTTTCCTTCTTTTGGCTTACCCTCCCCTGAGAATGTGCGTTCCCCACCACTAGCTGCAGACAGGACATGGAACAGTTAAATTCAGACTGGTCTTAAGGTCTGTGCCTATTCTCCAGCATCTTCAAAATGTATTCAGTTAGTTGAGCTTTGCAGGGCTGGAGGCAGTTCTAAAAGCTGCAGAGCCATTCTGGACAGATGAGAAATGGGGTTTTCAGAAGGGCTCTTAGGCACTCCCTGCAACATTGCCTCTCAACATCCCCTCTGTCCCATTGCCTTTTTTGGAATACCCCCAAACCAGCTTTGTTTGTGTGTGCCACCACATTCGGTCTAAAACCATTGCTAAACACTCATTGTTAGGAGCGTGACTCTTTGATCAATAAAATACTGCTGTATATTCAAGCATGGCCTTTACAGCATATATTAAAACAATAAATCAGGTATCAGACACAGCGTTTGAGCCAGCTTTTATTGCATTATTCCATTCTCCCCATTATCCTGCTGTAGAATCCCACCTCCTGCATTTATGCTTTTGAAACATTCCATCAGTTATGTCCCCACGGCACTTTAATCTAATTCAACACTTTAAGGGGGTAGGTAAGTGTTTAGGACACTGGGCCAGGCTCTGATCATTTTATGAAACTGTTGTTTTATAGAAGAACATTACCTTTATTGCCAGATTCTATGGTGTGTTTGGCGGCGGGACAATCTGGTTACAATTACAAACAGCATTTTTTTTTTTTAAAGAGCTGCAGTAGAAAGCTCAGCCATTTGAAGATGAGATACAGCTTCCTCAATTGGCCGTAGCATATTGGTACAAGATGCCTGGAGGAAGCCAGGCGAGCCTCAGCCGCAGGCTTCTCTTGCAGGACTTTGCGCTCAGTGCTGGTGCAGGTGGTTCCAATGGAAAAGCTGACAAGACTCTGCCCAGAAGCGCCAGGAGACACCCTGGCATAATCATCACCTGTAGCAAAGGACAGCCTTTATAGACTGGTCAGTATGGTCTGTTAAACTCACCCCAGATGAGCTGGATGCCATTAAAATTGCAGGGCAGCAGATGCCGTCTTACAAGACAGAAGGTTGGACTACCAAAGGAGGAATCCCCATTGTGAAGCTGACTCTGTCCCACAGGAAGGCAATGGGCATTTGTCTCGAACCTCCCTCAAGCACCTACCAGAATCCGTGTGTGCAGCTGATCCAGAACCATCCCTTTTGTTTTACTTGTACTGGGGGACTAGCTCAGAGCTAAAGCTATTTTTAAACAACCATCTAAACTATGTCAGTAGTATATTGTTTAAAATTCAAGTGGCCTGTCTTTCATATACCATATGCCCCTGAGAAGCCAATAAATGTCAAAGAAATGTCAATTATTAATGTATTTATTGGGTCCGCAGTGCATTTAGGAGGAAGCCTTGTGGCATTTGGTCATCATGTGCTTTGAAGTCAACACACAGAGTAAATGCTATAAATACATGACATAAATTTCAGTGTTCACCTCTGCGTGATCACCTGCCTGGCATTAAGTAAGTGCACAAGGCAGGGTCTGCTCAGGGATTGCCTTTGTGACTTGATTCCTTTTGCTCTGATGTCTAACGTGGTGTGCAGGCCTGTCCCAGTGATCAGCAGAGGTCCAAGTGGATATGATCTTTGACACCCTTGGTCATCTTATTGGAACCTTTTAGTGCTCTTTGGTATTGAGTTGCCTTTGTGTTCAACATTCGCTTACACATGGGGAGGAGAGAAACATAGTGAGGTGCATGTTCTGGCAAAACTGGAAGAGCTGATTGTTGGCAGCCAGCCAGAACTAACAAGCATATTCCACGAGCATCCGAATCCCTACCCGGTAAGGCACATGGCGCTTTCTGTTCCTTGTAGAGACATCTCTGAGTATAGCTTTTGATGTGAGCTTGACTGAATTGCATATGAAGGCAGCCAGCTTGAGTATCTGTCTTCTCTATCAAAACTGAGTATGAACGTGTCATAACCCTTATTAAAAAGTACATAAGTCCAGGCAATACTTTTGTGTTTGATATCTCTTTTTGAAGTTCTTCTCTGAAAGCACTTGATTCCTACGGTCAGCATATCTTTTTCTTTTCTGATCTTGGAAGCCAATCCAAGGCACATTTGCTGTGCAGGCACTGTATGTAGAATTGACCCTCTGCTTTTCTAGTCAGGAAACTGAGGTTGCAACGTGGCTAGTCTCCTAGATACAGAAGCAAGTGTTAGAAATATGTTCTCCTGTCCTTCCAATCTATTTGGTAGGGTTTCTGTCCATCATCTGAAAGAGCCTCCTCAGAAGAGTAGGTATCTTGGCAATATATTCAAATGTATTCAAGCATGAGCCCCGCCCAGAGGTGGGATTACTACAGAGGGGTCCAAGTCATATTCTTGTTTACCTAGCTTCTCTTCAGGGGAACAGAACTCTATTATCTTCATGATTGCAAATTATGGGAAAAGCAAAATTAATCATCAAATAGTACAGTTCAAGGAAAAAGATATCAACGGGATAAAACGAAATTGTGGAGTGTAGTTACCTGCAACGATTATATGCCGTTTGCTTGAGCATTTTCAAGAGAATCTTGAATAGAAGACAAGTGGCTATCAAGAAAAAGTGTTAGGCTTGGTGATATAGAAATAAAAGACATGCCTGGTGGTAAAATGCAATAAGAGACCTCAGAGAATTTCTAACTTGGTTGTATCCCTGATAAGAGGGGAACTTATAACTTCCCATTGCCAAAATTATGTTGGGGGAGAACCCTGAAACTATAGAGATGAATCATCTTTGGAAGAGGACTCCCCTAGTATGGTTGTGTTCTTAGAATAACTCATCATTGCCATTTGATAAACCTCCTTAAGCTGTCTTCTTTGTCTAGCCTGTCAGGAATTTTGTTTGTTCTTGAACCCACCTGTATAAGGTTCCCAGGTTGCCTCATTTGATATTATGTTTCAACTCAGCAGACATTTATGTTGGCCCTGCATTGGGTATTTGCTTACATGTCCTTCTGATACGTTATGGACCGCATGGAAGGGATGTTTTCTAGCTTCTTCTCTGAGATTACACCCAGAGGAAATACTGTGCATTAGAAAAAGAACACAAAAGACCAAATGCATGGCAAAGTTGCTAGACAAATCCTGCTTGGAAGAACCTTCATGATTTGGATGCTACTGATGTAGAATTCACTGAGTCATACACAAACTTGGAAAAAAAAAACCCTCATTAATAACCAAAACTTGGCTGCCTGAAATAAACTTGACCTTCTGGAGAACACACATTCAAAACTCCATTGGGATCCTAATTCTGTATCAATAACCAAAAATGCAAGTAGTTTATCAATTGTGTAAATCTGATTGCTAAAATGGATCCACAGGAAAACAGAAGTTTTTATTTTTTGTTTATTTTGGCTAAAATGTGTAGCTGATAAGCTTGCATGTCTGAATATCCAGTAATTCACTTCTTGTAGCATTTTTCTTTTTTTATTACATGGCAGAATTGATTTAATTAATGAAATTATTTTCTATACTTCATATATTTAAATTTCATATTCAGGAAATTTAGTCAAGCAAATCATGTGAGATTTTGAGAATATTGTAAGAACGCGAACTACAGAAGGGCTCCTTAGGGGTATGGGATGCTTTGCACCTCATTTCTCAACCTTGGCTAAGAGCCCAGATGTGGTAATTAATTTTGTATGCCTAGTATGGCCAGGCTTTGGTGCCCAGATGTTTGGCTCGCCATTATTGTGAGCGCATCGCTGTAAGATTTTTGGGGGGTTGTGGGTGGGACAGTGAATAAAATTAGCATTTCAACTGAGTACTTTGAATTGGAGTGACTTGCCCTCAGTCCTGGAGGTGGCTCACCTAGGTAGTTGGTGCCCTTAGTGCCACACAGACTGCCCTCTCCAAACAAATGAGAATTTGCTTGAAGATCGCTTTGAATTCAATGGCCTGTTTGCTGTCCATTCTTATTGAAATTGAATCTCCACAACTGTGCGAGTCAATCCTTAAAATAAGTCTGTATGTGTGTCTCTCACCTGTTTCTCTGTCTCTGTCCCCATCTCTATCTCCCATGCCTCTGTCTCTCAGTCTCATCTCTGTCTCTTTATCCAGCTCTATCGTCATCATCTTGACCTCTGTCATCTTTCTCTCCTCCCCGTCTTTACCAGGAATGTATCCTCTTACTTTTGTAGGTATAAGAGTAGCTGCACTCAGAGGCTGAAGCAGGCAAGATGGAAGGGAAGGTTTTAAAGATTGCCTTGCTGTACAGGGGAGTCTGGAAATGTGCAGAGAAGATTCTGTTAGCATCTCTCCACAACCGTTCTGACGTTTTTTTCTGGCTTTCCCAAGACTAGACTATGTGAGTTACAGTCTCCTGATCCTTGCCTCAAAATCCTTTTCACTAAATAATAGAAGCAGATGCCTCTTCTTCACGGGGAAGAGTACACAAGGAGGACACTTATTTCCCTTTCTCAGTTTTCCCTTGAAAGTATTCATTTTGTGAGGATAGTAGACCACGGATAGGAGGCTCTGTTTAGGCAAGATGATATTGTTTACAAACTGCTTTTGAAAGAAACAACCAGGGTAATTTTTGAAGGAAACAGCTTTTGACTCCTTTTATGCCTGGGTGGGGGGTTTCTGAAACTCGAGCAGGTGCATTTGGTGTTTAGCATGACAAACTTGTGAAACTGAAATGGCTACCATGTGAGGGTCAAGGTGATGCTACCCCTTTCATTAAGAAAAGAAACTAATGTATTGGGTCTTGGCCTAGGTGCTTTTGTTTATGTCAGACTTAATACATGAATGCACAGTTTTATTTTGAGTCTTGCTATGTGGTCCAGACTGGCCTAGAACCTGTTATGTAACCCAGACTGGCGTTAACTTTGCAATCTTCCTGCCTCTACCGTTGAAAGTACTAGACAGGCATTCACTACTGTCACTCCTTAACACACATTGTACACACACACACACACACACACACACATTAATCATCACAGCATTCATTTACACATTCATCTAAGTTTTTACTGAGGTCTTACCAAAGAGCAGATCCTAGGTGAAGTGCTAGGTTTATAAGGGATGCATATGACTCTAGCAGAGAAAGCAGACACATGAGTATTGTGCCGATTGGTCTTGTGTGTCACCTTGACACAAGCTAGAGTCATCAGAGAGGAGGAAGCCTCAGTTGAGAAAATGCCTCCACGAGATAGATCCATCTGTAAAGCATCTTCTCAACTAGTGATCAGTAGGGAAGGGCCCAGCCCCTTGTAGGTGGTGCCATCCCTGGCCTGGTGGTCTTGAGTTCTGTAAGAAAGCAGGCTGAGCAAGTCACGTGCAGCAAGCTATGTGATGTAAGCAGCACCCCTCCATTGGCCTCTGCATCAGCTCCTGACTCCAGGATCTTGCCCTTGTTTCACTTCCTGTCCTGACTTTCTTTGATGATGAGCAGCCTTGTAGAAGAGTGTAAGCTGAATAAACCCTTTCCTCCAGACTTGAATTTCTTGTCTTGGTGTTTTGTCACAGCCATGGAAACTCTAACTAAGGCAGGTATCTATTTAAATGAGCCACACTGGGCAGGGACAGGGTGAGGTGATGATGCATGGGGGAGCCCTCATTTAAGAAGAATGACTTCTCTCTCAATGATCTTCAGTTGAAAAAATTGAGGCTTAGCATCTTGAAACTCATTGGGCTAGCAAGTCAGTAATGAAGACAGGATTGTCTGCCGTTTGTCATTCACTCCCATTTTTCATAGGGTACCCAGGTCATCCTCTAACAGTGCTCTGTTTCCGAGCTCTCTCTCAGGCTCATGCGTGGCTTCTCTTACCTTGCTCTGTCGTGGATATGTGACCTCTTCTGTGTCCTAAGCGTGTCTATCTCTAGTTCTTCACTTCAACTTCCCCACCTTCTCCTAACCTTCTCCCCAAGGCAAAGATATGACAATAAGAACTCAAGTAGCAGAAATCACTCTCGACACGAAACAAAGAGCAGAATCACCTGCATGGGCCCTCAGCCGCCTTGGTTGCCTGTGAGCTCCAGGCGTGGACATACTCAGCTTCCGGCTTTCCTCAGTGGCTTTACAGTGGGAGCCGTAGCTTTTTATTGGTGACAGATATTTCCCACTTACTTAAATGGTCTGATAACAGTGTGCAGAGTAGGAACCTGCAAACTTTTCTGAGAAAGGCTAGGTATAAAATATATTAGGCTACTTGGGCCTTCCAGTCTTGATTACAAGTACTATGCCCTGTTATTGTAGCACATAAATCATCACAGAGACTTCTTAATGCAGTGGTCATGGATTGTGCACCAATAAAACTTTATTGAGGGCCATCAAAGATAGAATTTCTCATAGTTTTCCAATGTCATGAAATACTCTTTAGCCTTTTTTCCAACCATTTTTAAGGCATAAAATATATTACTAGCTTATGGGCTATACAAACAAACAAAACAACAGCCACAACAACAAAACAGCTGAATTTGGCTCATGGATTGTAGAATCTCAGTTCTCGCTTAAAAGTATTATGGTTAATTCTCACTGCATTCCAGTCTATGGTCAACTGGCTGGTAGCCTCAGCTTGTAGCTCCTCTGAGTGACAGTTTCCATGTGGACTCCTATGTTTTAAGTATCTGGCCTCTTAATTTCTTCTTCAGGTCCTTGTTTCTGTGGTATTTTCTTCTTGAGGTGCTCATTGCTCACAACTGGGACTATTTTTATTAATAGAGCCTAAGCCTACAGTGGCCGTTCTCTGCTTCACTGGTCACTATTCTATTATCTTAATTTCCCTCCTAAAACTTAGAAAAATCTGAATTTATCTTGTTTATTTATTAGTTTACTCATTTAGTGCCCAGCCTGACCACAGAGAATTAAAACCACAAGCTATTTCAAAAAATTTATTTACCATTATGTGTCCAGTGCCTCGAATAATACTTAGCATATATCAGATCTTCAATAAATATTTGTAAATTGGGTTTATGGCTTAGTGAGTACGACTTGGGTTACCTGAGCAAAAACTCTAGTGGAGGTTTCTCTTGTCTGGGGTATTGGAGTCTTTATGAGATAGTTTACAACCTTTATGGGGAGCATTGTCAGCCCAAATGGCATAACTTTGTTTAAAATGTGTGTTTGTGTGTGCATGTATATGTATAGGTGTGTATATACATGCTGTATATAATTTCAGATGAATATACTATACTAAATATATTGATTAAAGGATGTTAGTAAATAATAAATCATAGAACAGAGTGGGTCAAGTCATACCCGCCCTTACAATACTAGAGTCTTAATCAGAACACAGCTATCAGTTATCAAAACAAACGTGTCTTTTACATTTTATTTCCCTCAGGTTCTAGGAGAGCTTTGGGACTGTACTGTGGAATACATGATTTTGAGCATTTGTGACAAGCATGTCATATGTCTACACCTATCACCCAGCCATCACGCATAACAAATTTGTGTGTTCAGGGAATGAATAGAAGGGCTGAGCTAGCTTTCTGTTTCTGTGCAACAACACATTCTCAATCTAGGGGCTTAACGTAGTAGTTATTTGGTTTCTTAGGCATTCAATGGCTTGGTTGGGCTCTCTGCCCAGGGCTTCCTATTCAAGCGTCCCAAAGAGGTCACAGTCTACAATAAGACCCTGGGAGGAATGTTTCTAAGCTCATTCAGGTTGCTGCCAGAATCATTTCTTGTGACCTGGGACTAAGCCTTTTATTTCCTGTCATCAAGAGCTCACAGATGCTATCGGCTCCTGGCGGTAGCTTGTTACCCATCTTCTTACAGGCCAGCCTTCATCAGGACAGCTGGCAGCATTGTCCCTTAGGATACATCTCCATCACATGCTGATTCCTTTATCCTGCCACCAACTGGCTCAGACTCTCCGGCTTACTCAGGTATATTATTAGAATTCATGTACCCTGATTATCTTCTTTTCCTTGACTGCAAATAAATGATGAATTTAATTGCAGTTTTCAAGAATATCTTTTGCCATATAATATAGCAGTACTATAAGAGTTATAACATTTATTAATATAATACAGCAGAGTGAGTTGTGTTCATTATCTGGTCAAGCCTTGGCCATGCCAGGAGGTAATAACCTTTTCCCCACACCTTTTTGAGTTGTTTGATGGATTCTTGGATCAGGCTTCCACATGTTCTTCACCTGGGCTAGTTTTCTCAAAAGATAGCCTCTCATCATCTAGGAATACGGACTCTGTACATGGTATTGCTTTCTTTGTGAGGATGCAGCACACTGAATACAATTCCCAGGAACTCCGCTATGATCTGCTTCCTTCTGAAACAATCTCAAGTGCTCTCTTCTCCTGCTGACAACATAACAAGCGAAGGGTTTATAAACCAGTTTATAAAGAGCCAAACTGCATCCTTTGCCCCAAATGATTTTTCTAGTGCCAGTATAGAGTGCTGTTATTACCTAGGCAACTCGCCGGCCGGCTCTTACAACCAGCCATTTTGTCTTGTAATAGAGTTATTCCTCTGAGTTTCAGAGGCTTTACCTTTTGTAATGTTGAAAAGGAGCCACCAGAAAAGGGTTAAGAGGAAAAGTGTGTATAGAGTTAGTTCTGGTGTTTCTGAGGAAACATGCGTGCAGGCAGACATGGCAAGCGAGAGGTTCTTAAGAGTTCCGCACTGCCTATGTGTTTTCATTTTGTTACACAGAAATGAAAATGCTAATACTGCATCCTAGGAACCGCTTCTGTAGCTACTCAAGTTATGAAGGAGTTTTGAGATGATAGTGGTCAGGGATGAAGGCGTAAGCAGGAGAAGCCAGGAGACAAGAGTGAGCACAAAGGCAGCTCGCCCAGCAGGGAGTTCGAAGCAGGTGTTAAATAAATGGAAGCCAATATTTAAACTCTGCATGAATCCCAGTTGTGGAGGGTATCGGAGAATTATTCATAAGGAATGCATTAGCGAACGCACCGTCCTCCAAACAAGGGAGATAAATGTTGCCGAGAATGTAGCTCAGGAACGAACATCATTACTCTCACCAGCAAAGTCACAGATTTAAGAAAAAACAAAAAACAAAACTTGGCGTTGGGATTGTATCATGCAGAGTAAGAGTTTGCACATCCATATGTCCAAAGCACACAGCGAGCAGTTTTAGTGTGGAATCAGCGTTTCTAGAGAGACTTTAAAGACACCGTAACTCCAGAGATTCTTCTAGAACGGTGGAGATAGGAGGAAAGCCTAAGCCTCGTTTCCCCACCAGCTGGGTGTTACCCCTGCCCACCCCCATTGCATAGCAGACAGCCATTGTGGTTTTTGACTGGTCTGCACCCTGCCTCTTCCTAGCACTCTAATCGATGCTTTTGCCTAAGCAACCCATACCTGCCTGCACCACGCCTGGACGGTGCCAGCACTGTAATTTCTGCATTTTTCATCCTTGCGTGCATGAATGAGCCTCGTTTTATTGCCCATCGTGGCTGCCCTGGTATTTAGAACAATGTGAGTGGGTTTCTTCATGGAGTTTGGAGCCAGCTCTCTCTTCTGCTTTCCTATCAGCTGTCTGCCCTCTACCCACCTCATTCCCCATGCTCGCCGTGGCTTGTTAATACCTCTCTTTCTTCCTTAATACGTCTCCATGGCCGTTTCCCTGAGCTGTTTGTATTTACCCTATAATCATTTCCTCCACCAGTTAATAAACGGTATGCTGCTTAGCTTTTTCCCTATTCAGTGGGTAATGTAGTTTTGATGTGCTTTCTGTCACTCACCTAACAACTGTTATTAAGTGGCATAGTAAGAGCGTCCCTTTCCAGACGGTGTGTGCTTTCAGCACCAATGAGAGCCTCCTGCGGGCCTTGCCGGTATCTCCTCTGACTTGCCAGGTTCTATTTGTTCTCATGGAGAGCCGGTGGTACCAATTCTCTAGCAGTTATCCAAACACAAGTGTCTCCCTGCTGCCTTCACGGCTGGCTGGACCTGCTGTTTGTCCCCCATTCTCATGGTTTTCTGATTGTGAGTAATACCTTGAAGACAATCGAGGCTTAGCGGGCTGTGAATTTTATTTTCCAGGTTGTATTTGGCCTGTCTGGACTAAAATGTTCAAACTCATGTCCATAGTTGATAACAACCACTAATCAAACCGTTTCCTTCACGGATCATGCTGTGAGCCTCGGAGAGCTTTGCTCTTGGACTGGTTTCATCTAGTAGTCTTCTCAAGAGCTGTCTTTTAGCTTCTTTGGCGGGAGAGAGAGAGAGAGAGAGAGAGAGAGAGAGAAAGGGTGTGTGTGTGTTTGTGTGTGTGCATGCATATATCCACGGAAGCCAGGAAATAACCTTGAGTATTTTTTCTTAGGGACCAGTTACCTGATTTTTTAAGACGAAGTCTCCCACTATTCTGGAATGCACAGAGAAGGTTAGACTGGCTGACCAGTGACTCCCAGGGACCCACTTGTCTGCACCTTCCTATTGCTGGGAATTAAATGAATCCAACTCTGCCTGGCTTGTCTATGTGAATCCTGGGAATTGAATTCAGGTCCTCTTAATTGCAAAGCAAACCTTTTACTGATGGTGCTATCTTCCTAGTTTCATAACATTTTATTAATACCCAAAGAAATATATGTTCATCGAATCAGAATGATAAAACATAGATAATTAAAAATAAAAGAAAATGCCCTTCTAATCCCACCACTCAGAGATAATAATGTTTTATCTATAATTATAAATGTGCACATGAGGCTATGTAATAATAGTGGGGGGTTGTGTGTATATTATACACTTTATGAGAATTTTTAGAATCATTCATAAAACTATAAGACATTGCTTAGTATAATGGAACTTGGTTTCATGTTAAACTACATTGATCTGTTTTCATTTTATTCGCTAAGTGATTTTATTTTATCAATGTAGCACATTTTTCTTGAATAGATTTCTTATTTTTGGGCACTCAGTTTGTTTCAGATTTTACATTACATAAACAAAATTTTAGGTAAATCTTTATCACAGCTTTAACCTCCCTATAATAGATTATTGAGTCAACAAGACCTGTTTGGGTCTCTAAAAGCATCCTTCTAAGTCGCTACTCCCAGTCCCTGCAGCTCTAGGTCACATTTCCCAGTGTATTCATTTATTATTTGCTGGTGTGCACCCATTTTGTTTTCAGCTGATTTTTTTGGGGTTTGGTGGTCCAGAGATAGGTCTGCACATGTTCTTAGAAAGAGAAGCAGCAGTGTCAAGTGTCATAGAATTAAAGATTGTCTTTAATTCTTCCATGCGAGCTTTGGAAGCTTCCAAACAGCACTGGACTCTCACCAGGGGAACTCCACCCAGTCTTCTGAGCCCTGGCAACATCGGCGTTTGCAGGTGATATTTGCTACCTGGTCCTCAACTTGACTGGTCTTCTCCCAGAGAGAACGGTTTCAGATTTTCAGATATTTTTATTACTTTTTTTTGTTATTGTCAATTAAACCTTGCCTGGCCAGTCCAGCACAGATTAAATCCACACCTATCTTGTAAGAATTGTGGTCACTTCCAGGAAGTTAAGTTGAAGAAAAACAATGACACGGTTAGGGAGTTTATGTTGCTAGAAAATAGAGTCATAAGCTGTGCTCTGGGGGAGCCTAGAGTTAAGCCCTCTGAGAAATCCATCACATTTTTTATTATCCCCTCAAGGAATCATAGAGCTCACTATTTTCAAGCTGTGTTACACGGAAAATCGAAGCTTAAACCGCACTTGCCTCTTGTTTTTGCTTAGTTCCAACCACTTGATTTTTATTTTCTGAGTCAGAATTAGCAGGGGCAAGGCTATTGTGCTTAGTTAGATCGAGACTGAACAGAATATCCTAATAACTGGTACACAGGGGATTCCTGACTCCTTTTCAAATCCCTCCTGCCCTTTCTAGAGAGATTACTCTCCCATGATCAGGGGGAAAAATCACATAACTTTCAATGTCAATATTGAGATCACCTAGAATTCCACTCTACGAGTTTTTCTCCAACCTGCTCAATGAATTACTTTTCAGTTTCAGTGAGTCTTTATATCAGTGGGTTGGATGAGAGGACAGTGTTGCAGATGATAATAATGGGCTTTGCTAATTCAGGATGGAAATTTATAGTTGAGGTAGTGCTGGCACCCTCAGATGTATATATGCATGCATATATGGAGATTACATGTAGGTACAGGCACACATGCAGACCTAGAAGCTACAGTTCTTTGCCCATACCATCTGCTAGAGTGTTTTAGGATGGTAAAGCAAAGGGGGAACGAAAAAGTCAAAGGGAGGTACATGGTAATCTCCTTGGTCAGGCTTTGGGATCAACCAATTGACCAAGGTTGGTGATTTATTAGTTGGAAACAGCCACACTCAAGCGCTTAGCATTGATGGATATTTTCCTCATTACATTTCAACCATAGAAAATGGTCCTCTCGGGATGAAGAATCTGGGGGCGCTTTAGTCATTAGTCATATGAAACTTTCATCCTCTCCTGCTGTTACAGGGAGGGGGAGAATGACGAGAACTAGAGCACAGTCCTTGCTCTGAACTGCTTCCACAGAGAACAAAGTGAAACGTCCAAGTTTCGTGCCTCTATTAGCTTGATGACTTGCTTATTTTTCTATTTTCTATTTTAGTGGCCTTGTTATAGTCAAATCTTTAATTATGTGGAACTAAGAATAATTGGGTGCATGCTGCGCTGTGTGCATGAGCCTCCATATTAACTCTCCAATGGGTCCCCGTGGCACCTATAATAGAATCTAACTCCATCATAGTTCAAGGGAGGTGCGCAATTAATGCTTGGCTGTGGGACCGGATGGGATACAACAGAGAACATTCATAAGTGGAGGCAGATGCCCATAAAACTCTGGGAAACTTCAAAGAGATAATTTAACATTAGATCTGACAAGGTCAGAAGCATAATCTTAGAATGCATCTTTTGAGTTGTCCTGGTTGCAATCTGAGACTAGCAGTGGAATTGCTCTGAGCAGTCAGATGCACACAGCTGGGCACCCTGCAGAAAGCCCTCTTGTTCTAATGGTCACATCAGACTGTAGCCCTCCTTGGAAGTGACACTTGCTTGGCATCGTTGTCAGTTTCATTGACTCATATAATCGTCTGCTCACACAGGTGAGTTCTCTCGGAGATTCTCTGGGCTGGTGTAGATCACATGATTCCTTACCACATCCCCTTTAAGAGTGACTGTTTCATAAGCAGCGGAGAGACACAGTTGCAGTAGCTGACAGCTTGCGGAAGTGTTCACAGGCTAGATTTTAAAGGCGATCTCTTCTGTATTGTCTCATCTAATGGTGTGGGAGGTTTTTCTGTTTATGTGTTGCTTTCATTGGTTAATTAATAAAGTAACTGCGTGGCCTGATAGGGCAGAACATAGTAGGTGGGGAAGACAGAACTGAATTCTGGGAGGAAGAAAGCAGAGAGAGAGAACCGCCATGGAGCTGCCAGAATCAGACATGCTCCTTTCCCGGTAAGCCAGGACCTCGTGGTGAACATAGATTTAATAGAAATGGGTTAAATCAAGATGTGAGAATTAGCCAATAGGAGTCTAGAGCTAATGGCCAAGCAGTGTTTTAATGAATACAGTTTCTGTGTGATTATTTCAGGGGTTAAGCTAGCCAGGTAGCCAGGAAGAACAAGCAGCCCTCTTCTCCTCCTGTTACTATCTAATACTCTGGATACCACGAGCACTTTATTAACAATGATTGAATGAGTTAATGAATAAGTCTCAAATCATGTCCATCCAAATAAAGTCCAAATCACATTTAAATAAGCCATAGTGGTGTTTAAAGCATTTAGCATATTTTTGAAGGCGGTATGATTCCATGTCAGTGGGGAACTTAAGTGTTTGTGGTCCACCCCATACCTTTACAAAAACCCATCTATCTGCCTTAGATCTTGGGAGCACTTTTAAATCCATGACTGCCAGACTCAACTAAAACTAAGCCAAGGCTCATCTCAACCTCACGGAATTTTCGTGGTCTACAGAACTTTGGGTTACTTTTCCAAGCGCAAGGAAGCCATTTGCTTGATGACAGCCCACTAATTTAAATATACCTTAAAGTATGGATTTTCCATAAACTCAGTAAACAGCCCAGCATATCTGTTTGGCTTTTAATTTGGAAATTTATTAGCACTTTCAAGCCATTTGCAGGTGTAAGCTTATTCCTAATTGTTTCATTTTTATTCTTACCCCAAACACAGTAAATCTTAATGGCTGAGCAGCTAATGTTAAGAGGGAATGTGGTAGCTATAGAAAAAGTATTTCAAACACATTAAATTTAGCAACAATATAATAACATTTACAAGCTGTTCATAAGAATTCATTTCGACTTTCAAACAGCAATTGCGATGATCCATTTATCAAAGGGACCCTCCAGATGGACACATTGTCCTTACCTCAAGTCCCTGACACGACATGTTTTCGTTGTCCATCTCTGAGTCATTAAGAGCTGTGAAAATTCCCATCTTTGCCGTTTAATTATAGAACAGGTAGAGAGTATGTTCCGTTGTTTGGCAGCCTTACCGACACACTCTATTTGTTTATGGCACGTTGGGAGAGCCATTTTAATAAGGTCATATTTGCAATTTAAATGAACTTTAATATTTCTTGCAAAGTCTGGGCCTGCTTATTTATGCAAGGGGTGAACATGGTGGAAATTTATGGTTTAAAAATACGTTCTCCTGTTTTCTTTTCCAAATGGTGCATCTCAGGTGATGAACACTTTCAACTATATTTAGAATTTTTTTCCTCAGAAAAGGGCAGAAAATCCAAATCAGGGAAATAAATCATGGCTCTAAATGGGGTTGTTAATACTGTATTCTTTGTGCTTTTCCCATTAAAATTTCTTTTCCAAACCTCTATGTATGCATTCGTGAGTAAATATCGCTCAGTCACTATCAAATGGGGTGGGTGCTTTGTTCTGCTCTGCTTATTATAACACACAAGCAAACAAGCAAAGCAAAACAAAACAGAACAAAGAACACTGCCTGAACTTTAGCGAATGGCTACCTATTGAATTTGTTTAATCATTCTTGATTAAAAGGATTCAGTTGTTTCTAGGTGAGAGGGGCTTCAGAAAAACTCACCTGTAATTTGTTGGGAAATTGTTTCTTGACTTGAGAGAGAGAGAAAGCCACTGTTGTCTTGTGTCTCCTTTGAACTCTGCTGTTCACTTTGTAGAGGTGCTCTGTTGAAAGCACAGTGAAGGATCAAACATGCCACCAGCCACCCATGTTGAAACATATCTGACCACATAGGAATAGGATGACTCTTCCCCATTTCTTGAATTTTCCTTTGTTCATGGGGAACCCAATCTTGCATTTTGTAGTGCAAATTCTTTCTGGTCTTAATAATAAAAAAACCCACGTCAGATATTGGAGTTAATGCTGAAAGACCAGAGAAGCTGAACTAGTTATTACCACTACTGAATCCTCAGACTGAATGTGGTGTCCTGTCTCTGAGTCCTCAGACTGAATGTGGTGTCCTGTCTCTGAGTCCTCAGACTGAATGTGGTGTCCTGTCTCTGAGTCCTCAGACTGAATGTGGTGTCCTATCTCTGAGTCCTCAGACTGAATGTGGTGTCCTGTCTCTGAGTCCTCAGACTGAATGTGGTGTCCTGTCTCTGAGTCCTCAGACTGAATGTGGTGTCCTGTCTCTGAGTCCTCAGACTGAATGTGGTGTCCTGTCTCTGAATCCTCAGACTGAATGTGGTGTCCTGTCTCTGAATCCTCAGACTGAATGTGGTGTCCTGTCTCTGAATCCTCAGACTGAATGTGGTGTCCTGTCTCTGAATCCTCAGACTGAATGTGGTGTCCTGTCTCTGAGTCCTCAGACTGAATGTGGTGTCCTGTCTCTGAGTCCTCAGACTGAATGTGGTGTCCTGTCTCTGAGTCCTCAGACTGAATGTGGTGTCCTGTCTCTGAGTCCTCAGACTGAATGTGGTGTCCTGTCTCTGAGTCCTCAGACTGAATGTGGTGTCCTGTCTCTGAGTCCTCAGACTGAATGTGGTGTCCTGTCTCTGAGTCCTCAGACTGAATGTGGTGTCCTGTCTCTGAGTCCTCAGACTGAATGTGGTGTCCTGTCTCTGAGTCCTCAGACTGAATGTGGTGTCCTGTCTCTGAGTCCTCAGACTGAATGTGGTGTCCTGTCTCTGAGTCCTCAGACTGAATGTGGTGTCCTGTCTCTGAGTCCTCAGACTGAATGTGGTGTCCTGTCTCTGAGTCCTCAGACTGAATGTGGTGTCCTGTCTCTGAATCCTCAGACTGAATGTGGTGTCCTGTCTCTGAATCCTCAGACTGAATGTGGTGTCCTGTCTCTGAGTCCTCAGACTGAATGTGGTGTCCTGTCTCTGAGTCCTCAGACTGAATGTGGTGTCCTGTCTCTGAGTCCTCAGACTGAATGTGGTGTCCTGTCTCTGAGTCCTCAGACTGAATGTGGTGTCCTGTCTCTGAGTCCTCAGACTGAATGTGGTGTCCTGTCTCTGAGTCCTCAGACTGAATGTGGTGTCCTGTCTCTGAGTCCTCAGACTGAATGTGGTGTCCTGTCTCTGAGTCCTCAGACTGAATGTGGTGTCCTCTCTCTGAATCCTCAGACTGAATGTGGTGTCCTATCTCTGAATCCTCAGACTGAATGTGGTGTCCTGTCTCTGAATCCTCAGACTGAATGTGGTGTCCTGTCTCTGAATCCTCAGACTGAATGTGGTGTCCTGTCTCTGAGTCCTCAGACTGAATGTGGTGTCCTATCTATCTCTGAATCCTCAGACTGAATGTGGTGTCCTGTCTCTGAGTCCTCAGACTGAATGTGGTGTCCTGTCTCTGAGTCCTCAGACTGAATGTGGTGTCCTATCTCTGAGTCCTCAGACTGAATCTGGTGTTCTGTCTCTGAGTCCTCAGACTGAATGTGGTGTCCTATCTCTGAATCCTCAGACTGAATGTGGTGTCCTATCTCTGAGTCCTCAGACTGAATGGCATCTCTATGAAACCTCAGACTGAATCCTAACCTCCTGTCTTCTTCTGCCTTATATTCCTCTCTCTGCCCAGCCATCACTTCCTGTCTCCACCTCCCTAGTGTTGGGATTAAAGGTGTGAACCACCACCGCTTGGTTCTGTTTCTCTTTTAGACTGATTCAAATCTCATTTAGCCCTGCTTCTGTCTCTTGAGTGCTGGGATCAAAGGTGTGTGCCACCACTGCCTGGCCTCTAATTAGTGTGGTTACCTCTGCACTCTGAACTTCAGTCCAGCTCTGATTGTTAGATCACAAACAAAATATCATCAATGCAAAAAATTTATATGACTCAGTTTATCCAAATAGCTTAAGCCCAACAAAGTTTGCAAAGACAAGGAGGCTAACATATATATTTAAGCCTGAATAGACTGTGAGGGATGTGGGATTCTCCTCAGTATGCTGTGAATACCATTGGTTAAAACAGAAGCTGCTTTGGGTCAATGGCTTAACAGAATATAGCCAGGCTGGGAAAGATATTTAGAGAGAGTAGGCAGAGTCAGAGCATAGCCATGTAGTTACTAGAGGAGAAAGACACTCACCAGAGCCTACTGGAACTTTGCCTGTAGGCTACAACCACATGCTGATGCACAGATTAATGGAAATGGGTTAATTTAAGATGTAAGACCTAGCTAGGAATATGCTAGAGTATTCTAGAGTCATTGGCTGAGCAGTGTTGCAATTAATATAGTTTCAGTGTGATAATTTTGGGTCTCTGTGGCTGGCAAATGAACAAGCAGCCTCTGTCAACAGAATGGCACCCATCATCTGGGGCATAGATACACATAAGCCCTAAAAAAAAGTGAAAAAAAAGAGGGTTTCTAGAATTACAAAATTGGGAGCCAAGCAGAGTTTCTTGGTAGCTGAATTTTTCTTCAGATGGGTTCAGGGGTGCCATGGATACTTTAAGAGAGGTCTTTCTGATTCAGCATTAGCAACAAAATACTGCACTGAGCACTTAAATGGGGTCTGTGAACAGCGTGTTACAAATTCCTTAATGGTGACATAAAAAAAAAGATCCTCTGCAGTCCTGGAGCTGGGGTGGTATGCATGACTTTGAGGCAGTGTGCATGCCTCTTCCATGTTGGACTGGGCAGAACCAGCAGGAAAGACCGTGGATTTGGTCCTAGCCATGACTGCTCAGCATTAAAAAAAAGTGCTCCTGATTAAAGAATAATTACAGATGTGCAATAAAGACAGATTCAGATGGAAAAGGCATCTAAATGGGTCATGGTGTTTGGTAAATGTACATAGGTTTGAGAGAGAAAGAGGAAAAAGAGTAAGATAATAAAATGAATATTAAAATTGTAGAAAATGTAATAAAGTAAGAAAAATAAGCCACATAAAGATGGTATGTGTACAGAGAGCCTGGATTATGTATATTATTGTGTTTTCTTTGAATTTTTTTTCTACAGAGAGATATTTGATTCTGGGGCTGCTAATCTAAACCAACATATATGTTTTAGAGGTATCTTGACTTCAAAATTTGTGTCTAAAAATATGTTGCTTTGGAAAAGAGCTTCTGCTTTTTTTTTTCCACAGAGGAATAGAACCTGTGGATTACTTCCAGACTGATGTGGTCTGATGGACCAAGATCCCCTGAAAGGTCTCCGCAAACCCCAAAATTACTTCACCCAACAAAAAGCAGGAAGCAGTTTGGAGAAAACTATGCCCAAATTCCCAAATATTGTTTATATGTTTGTTTACATTTAAAGGGTGATATGCTATAGAGATGAAAACTTTGCATTGATGTGGATCTTGATTTATTGACACAAATTTAAGGTCAATTTTGTTATATGTATATTTCTGCTCTTGATTAAAGAATTGTGTTTGTGCAGCTCATTTAAAAATGTAATGTATAATTAAGAAATATAGTTTAGTAGATATTAATTTATATTAGTCAAGCTTGTAGTCATGTTAGTTAAGTTTTCTAGATGTACAGAGATATATTTCATATGGATGGGTATTCTTCAAACTTCTCAAAAACTAACAGAATATGGCATTTAAAATGTTTTAAAAACGTAGGACTTTTCATGACAGTGAGATACATCTGCTCCTGGCAGTAGCAATCTACTTCAAGAAGATAATGGGCATTGAAGAAGCTCCTTATGGAGTTTGTTAGCCATTTGGGTAAGAAACTGCTTTTGCCTGGACTGCTTAATGGTATGCTATATAAGCTGGACATGCATAACCCACAGAAAAATGACCTCTGAAGTTGCCTAAAGGTGAGACAGTCCATCAGGGTTCCTACTTCATGAAAGAATCTGTCAGACATTCTGCAGGACACAGAGGAAAGTGACTAACAAACTGCCAATATAGGCAGAACTGTCTTTGAAATTTCCTGCTTCATGGAAAAGTCTGCCAGATACTATGGGCCTGTAGGCTGAAGATGGATACCCCAATGTTACAGAAACTTTGGGTGACTGTCCAGGCAGCAAGATGTCTCTGTCAATTATAGAGTTTTGGAAGTTGCTTACAATGCACTTCCTGTTAACTTAGGTAATATATCCTTCTGGAGTTTTTGATGGAGCTGAAGAATAACTAGCTATATTTAAAGATTTCCTTAATTATTACTAAAGATAAAGTAGATATAAATATTGTAACTGTAATTCTTGCTTGATACTTGTTTTGTTATATGTAATTTTACTATGTTAAAATTGAAACCTTCCTTTTTATTAAGACAGAAAAGGGGAGGTAATATGGGATTTCCCTCAGTATGCTGTGAATACCATTGGCTAATAAAGAAGCTGCTTTGGGCCAATGGCTTAACAGAATATAGCCAGGCTGGGAAAGATATGTAAAGAGAATAGGCAGAGTCAGAGAGAAGCCATATAGCTGCCAGAGGAGAAAGATACTTGCTGGAGCCCACTGGAACTTTGCCAGTATGTCATGCCCCCATGAATATGCACAGATTAATGGAAATGGGTTAATTTAAGATATAAGAGCTAGCTAGGAATACACTAGAGTCATTGGCCAAGCAGTGTTGCAATTAATATAGTTTCAGTGTGATTATTTCGGGTCTGGGAAGCCAGGAAACAAACAAGCAGCTTTTGCTAACACCTGAGCAAGGAGTTACATTTTTTAAACCATTAGTTAATGCTTCTGATAAATGCCCCATTGCCTAAATTCCCTCCTTACTAGCCTTTAAGCCTTCTTGGGCCCTGATAACAATGCCTCAAAGTCAGCTCGAAGTAGTTACAGAAAAGAACATGTCGTTCCATGGTCCCTGCCCAAAATAGCTTGAAATGCTGAGATGAGGGGGAACTCCCTGGTATGGAAGACAAATGGCTAGGCTACCTATAGTGCCCATTGATACACCAGAAAAATCAGACCAAAATTGTCAAGTGATAGATTTATTAACTAAAGTAACTCTGCAAAATGGGTTATTCCAGGTAGATGTGTACATATACACTTCCTGTGGATCTGCCTATTGGTCTGTCAGCTGTATGCTTATTATTATTATTATTATTGTGGTCTCCAATAACCTTCTCTGTCTTTATTTATTACTGTAGAGTAGACGGTCTTGTCTAATTCACTACACACTTGAAGCTCTTGTTTGTATACAAGAATGAGAAGACAAATAAGTTCTTCCCTCTTTTCCTCCCTCATGAACACATGTTGCATTGGTATCTTTGTTGTCAGAGCAGGACTAGGGATGTACTTGCAGGTTGGAGGGTGGTGAAGGTATGGCCACAGTGTGAGCTGGGGACTGGTCTTATGCTCTGTGCAAGACCCTGCAGCAGCCAGGACTTGGAGGAAGTACAGGTTTCTTCAGAGACCCAGGGCCCTGTGTAAATTTTGATGTGCATTTCGAGTGCATTCGGGCTTGGCTAGCCTGGTGACATCTTTGCAGTTGAAAACCTTGAAAGGTTGAAGTTTTGCCCACAGGGATCCCAGCCAGCTCCAGGCAGTTGACTAAAGCCTGAGAAGGATGATGTCTCTAGGGTAGAGGCTTAGGCAAATGAATCCAAGGGGAAGGATGAAGAGCTGGTGAGGCTAGGCTGGAGGCATCTAGAAAGCTTTATTTTTTTTTGTTTTTTAATTGGACAAAAAAAGCACTTTAATTGCCTTGGGAATCAGCTAGTACTGAAGATAGCCTGGTCCTCAATATTCTGAACTTTAGTATGCTAGGAGGAATCCCAGATCTCAGCATCAATAAGGCTGTAGGCTGATCATGGGGGTGTCATGGATGCCAGAAGATACACTTGGCCATAAGGTTTCTATGGATGATCAAAGGAAGGGTCTTCCATTTCACTGTAATTTGGCTTCTGGACGAAGTTGAAGAATGTCCTGGGGTAAGGACAGAATGGCTAAGTGGTATAGAACACACAAAGACTAAGCATGGTGTTAATTGTATGGCGACCTCTTTTTATAGACTCACAGGAGAAAATTTTTAAAAATCACAATAGTATGTGTTCAAATAAACTAATATACCATAATTATTTTTATTGATTAAGATTAGAGCTTACTTTGATTTTTCAATATGGAAACTGGAGCTGTTTCTTCAGTACTAGGAAATTCAATGTTGTTTTTCTCTTGTCTTTTTTTCCTCCTTTTTCAAAAAGAGTAGATGTACTTGAGATGTTTTTGCTCAGTTCAGTTCCTATCTGAAGTTCTTTTCATGTTCTCCATCTCTTTACAGTGCTTTGTGTATTCTGGATGGTTCCCTCAGCAGTGCTGAGTCCATTAATCCGATCTTTAATTTGCACCATGCATCTTCTGATACATGAATGCCTGCATTTTTCCCTTTTACTGTCTTATTGGATTATATTAAAAATTTAGTTATTTTGAAGCCTGGTTTCCTGTCCTGATATTAATACTCTTAATTTTTCTTTTGCCCTCTTTAGCGATTTTAAGCATACCTTAGGAATTTGTTTTTTTCTGGCATGCTAATTCTTGGAATGCCAATTCAATTTCTATTTTCTTGCTGTAACTACTGATTCTACTTAGGATATTATATATTTTCTGTGTTTTTTAAGGGTATTTTTGTGAGTGTGGTGCATATCTGAGTGTGTGTAGTCCTAAAGTCGACATTATTTTCTGATGATCAAATTTTTTTCATGGTTCATTCATCGGAACCTTGTCTAGCTACCCAGCTTATCTTGAAAGTTCCTTGTCTCTGCCCCGTGATTGCTAGCATCATAGGCGGCCACCATGACTGCATTATCTTTTATAAGAGTTTCAGGATTTAAACGACTGTCCTTGAGCTTCCATAGCAAGGGTTTTATCCATTGAATCATTCCCCTTGCCCTAAATTTCAGACTGAGATGATGCATTCAGTGGAGGGCTTGCTTTCCGGTAGCAGGACCCTATTTGGGTACTGTAATAACCCCCTACAGTACAGGTTTGTATTTTTTTGCCCAAGAGACACAGAAAGTTTACTACTACATAAGCAGAATCCTTTCTTTGCAATAGACAGAGATCATTACAGAAGGCCAGAAACAATCAAAATGCAGACCTGTGGAGCCCGATCCCAGTGGATACATCTGCAAAGCAGCTCCCACACCCAAGGCTCAGGGAATATTGGAGAACATAGGGCAGAAAAATTGTAGGAGCCAAAGGACCAGGGAAATTGCTCTGAGGTTCTGTCTCCTAGCAGTGTCAGAAGCTACACTCATGAAACTCATCACCATGACTGCCTAAACACGAGCTGAACAAGACCAACAGCAGACATGCCAACGTGGACAGGGCGATGACCGTGAAGCCTCATCCTACAAAGAGCTATGGGCACTAATGTGTGCTCGGTTTGAAAGAGAGCAAGTAGGGCTAGATGAGTGAGTTTGGAGGAAGGAAAAGGTAGGGGAAATGATATAATTAAAATCTCAAAATAAAAGAAAACGGAAAAAAGGCATTTTTTTTATTCCAAAGTAATATAAATTAATACACTCTTTCCCTTGTGAAAGAAAAATTTGAGTTGGAAAAATGTCTGTGTATGTAGCACTTGCTGACTAAACCGGACAACCTAAGTTTGATCTCAAGGGCCCACATAAAAAAAGGAGAGAACTAACTCCACACAGTTGTCTTCTGACCTCTGTATAGATGCCTGTTACATTCAAATCCGCATACACCCTATCATACATATACATAATAACAATGTTGTAGTTGAAAAAATAACTGATACATGACCAGTTCTAACGCTGATTTCCCAGCTTGCTTTTTCTGAAACATGCAAATTTGGATTCCATATCTGTTGCAGAAGTGGCTGGGTGCTGTGCATCATAAAATACATTTTATTGTACCCAAAATATGAGGTGGTTATGAGAAAGTAGAAATCCAAAGTACTTCGTATTTCCTCACTTAGTTTTGCTTTTTCTTCTTTGGTACACGAACCCTTCCCTACTTTCAAGGCAAACCTAAAGGACACTTCCTCATCACATCCCTGAGCCTGTCTGCGCTGCTTACAACACCAGGGATTTCATGTTCCCCCTTCCCAGGCTAGCTGGTACCCACACATTCTTTACATGCAGATTGGACACTATTTCCCCTGGAACTCTTCATTTAACTCTCTAGTCTGAATGGTCTTGTTGGTTCTCCAGAATCCTATATGGATGTCTGTCACACTCCTTGTCATAATGTATTCTAATGATTTTCTTGCCTGTCACCTCTTCTGGTTCTCATTTTCCCACACCACATGGCAGAGCATCAGTAATTAAAGAGAGAGGCCAGGTCTGACTCATTTCTGCATCCTATTGTTGCTTTGCAGCATTTTCTTCCCAGTTTCTCCTTAAAAAGGAATAAACGAGTCTTGCATCCAGTTCGGAGGTTCTTCCTCGTAATCACTGTACCTTGGTGGTAAGAGACAATCTGAGTCACTTAGTGAAACATTGTCTCAAAAATAAAAATAAATACAAGGCAATATATAATCCAAACACTAATTTGCAGAAAGAATCTTTCAGTCTTTTTCTCCAAGTGTTTGAGTTAAACTTTTAATTTAGAAAGATTGCACTGGCACCATATCCACCCTTAAAAGAAAGTGGGTCACAGAGGGTCACCCACTAAAGGGCTATGGTACTAATCCAGGAAACCAGAGTCAGCACACTCAGATTGGGATGAAGGGAGAGTGTGGCTTGCACAGTTGTTTGGGGGGCATCATTGACAGACAGTATCTGTGGCTAAGGAGGAGAAGGATCTAGAAGCTTTATTACATTCCCAGTATGAACACTGTAATAGGCAGTGACTGTTAATTGAGAGAAGAATCCTGTAGAGACCAGGATAACCTTTGCAAGGGGAAGGAAAAGTTCCTGATTTTGAACATATTGCTTTAGAAGTCTTTGCTGATGAATATAGTGTGAAACTGGAAAATGTTAGTCAAAAAGAAAAATGTTCGTCAGAAGCCAGGAGAGACGACGAAGCCAGGCAGTAGTTATGGCTATGTAAGTGCTGATTAAAACCACAGAAGAGGAAGCGCTTTTTCAAATGATTCACACAGTGTAAGCCAAAAGGGAATGACACCGGACTCTGGGGCAGATTAAGGCATAGTAGCAGACAGTGGGGCAGAGAAGAGTACACAAGGATGCTGGAGGAGAAACATAGGACAGTGTCTTGCTGGAAGGCAAGAAGGAAGAGGCGGGCAGTAATAAACATGATTCATGTGGGTTTAAATGCTACATGTGCTGATTCCAGCCCTCATTGATTAACTCTGAGTGAGGTTGAAGGCAGAGCTGCCATAACCTGTTCCTGTGGCATGATAGGATCCCTCAGCTATCTTACGTATCAGAGTGCCATAAAATTATACATTCGTGAATGAATTCACAAAGGGCACAAAGAACAGTGCTACACGGTGTTTGGAAATGTTGCTCAACAGTTCAAGCCCAAAGACAGAGGGTGTGTCATTAAATGACACCATCCTTGAAGGCATTTGTACTTTTGAGATTAAGTCTGATATTGAAGGCCTTTCAGCTTTCATCCATTCCCCTTATCATCACACATGTTAATCTATTCAGGAACCCGGAGGCAACATGAATCAAGTGTTCCACAGTTGTAGAGTCCACACCACCACTTGAACTTGTGGATTATGCCTGTTAAATCTCACCTCTTTCATGAAGCCTTCCTGGATTCCCCAGACTGTATGTGAATCTCTTTATCCTTTGGGTTTTCACGGTTTCCTACATGCAGCACCAACTTTCTTGTACTAGCCACAGTGCTTCTGCTTTTCTACATTTGTGTATGTTTTGTAACCATTCCCACCCTCCTTCTCACTCCCTGGAGAGCGACCCCAAACTACTTTCATCTTTGGTTCCCTGAAGTGCTAATATGGTGACTTGGCTACTAGGTTTGACACTTATTTGAAAACCAAAGGGAGGAATATTACACAGCATCAGGCATTACCATGGGGATAACTGTATTGAGGTTGAAGGCATGTCTTCTATCAGGATGTAGGATTGAAGATTGGACTTCCAATGAAACTCAAATCTGTTAGGTACCAGAATGAAGTTGACTCTATGGAGATTTTATTAGGATCTGCCTTGACAGTGGTTCCATCTTCACAAACACAAATAAAATATGTTTTAGGTAGCTAGAGGCAGATGCACACACGTGTACATACACACATGTACATGACCTTATATATGTATATAACTATATTATAACTATATGTATAGAACATATTTAACTTACCTCAGTGTCTCCCAGTGATAGGTTTGGGACCCAGGGTTTCAAGTTACATATGACAGAGAAATAAATGTCACATTGCGAGAGTTATAGTGTGGCCAGGTTAAAGTCCTGGGTATGCCTGAATGGGTATGTGATGGTGTTTCTACAAGAGATTAGCATTTAAAGTGTTGGACTCTGAAATAGATCGATCTTGCCTGTGTGGATGAGCACCATCTAATCCATGGAGTGCCTGGACAGAATAAAATGCAGGGGCAGGGAAGATTGTCCCTTGGATTGGAATTCATACCATCATCTCCTCCAGCTTGAAAGACTTCAGACTCACACCAGCTGCAACTCCGCATCATTGGCTCTGCTGGCTCTCCAGGTCGTAGATTTTTCAGGCTGTTCTACAACCTAACCAGTTTTTCCTATTAGATTCTCCCTGTGCTTTTTTCCCTACCCCTGCCCCCAGCACTCCAGATTCTAATAGGCTTACTGGCTATCTTTGCCTAGAATACACTGTTACTGTATCAGCTTTATTCAGAAAAGCATTGAGGACTCTGCTCCCAAGTGCCTTCTGTAGTCTGATCTCAGCCGGAGTTTATATTGGCAGCCTTGTATCTTGTGTCCAGCAAGATGAGTCAATCAGCAGTCAAGTGCTCACGTAAGAACACGGGAGGTGTGACCTGGATCTTTTTAGTGTTTGTTTGGAAGTCAGTGGAACCCTACCGAAGCTTGCTTGAGTTGTGTTGTAATTTCTGGCTAAACTGTTTCTTCTGACGAGTTTCCACCTGGAAGTTCCTATTTGTCTTTTTCAATTGTAAGCGTTTTCCCACTCAGATTTTCTCTTGCTCGAATATCAAAACAGAAATGAGAATTTGGGATAGAAGTTGTGAACATTCATATATATCTTATCTGTCAAATAATCTGGTCAAGGACAATGAAGGCGAGACATCAAAGGCAGGGACCTGAGGAAGAAGTACAGGAAAGCGAGGTGCTATACATCCTTAGCCTTCAGAAATACTATTATTTCTAAACAGTAGATCCCCAGTTCTAATCATTTTCTTCTGAATCCATTTGTATTCCTCAGGCATATAGCATCTGGGATGTAATCATCCTGTGGGATATTCACCTAAGCTACTTCACGCTGTAAATTATTTGCACTTGGAGATGAACGAAGGAGGAAATACCAGGGTGGAGACACAGATATAAGGAGCTTTCAAGAACCAGGTTTTGTCCACAAACATCAAAACATGTTCATTGTCCGAACAGGTGATGTCTAATTCCAGCTTACCAGGGTGATAGCCCAGAGGTTGTAGAGGCTCCTGGCCTCCTCTGCAAAAGCTGCCAGATGACACGAGAAGAGGAAATGCTTTGTAAATGATTTGATATATTTGCAGAAATCACAGAACTTCAGATCAGCCACAAATGTGCTCACCCATCAAAGAGGAATGATCCCCGAGATTACCTCTAGGAAGTTTAAGTGTATGGAGAAAAACAGCTCAGAATATCTAAGAAGTAATGGAATCGTGAGTGAACAAGCAGCTTAGTTTCGCCACCAATAAATCACGCAGCACTGATCTGGAAGCTGTTTAAAATTCACAGCGGAGGGGACCAGAGTCACTGCAATACATCTTGATTTGGGGGAATGCATTTGATACCGCATCACGAAATTATACTTATAAAATTAATTGACACTGGCTTGGATATGAACACTGTGGCAGGGATTGATCATTTTCAGGGGCTCTGTAAACAAGGCACGGTGATGAACAGTGTGACAACCAGTGAGAGGTAGTTGATTGGTAGGGGTGCCCCCGAGACCGGTGCTAAGCCTGATCATATGCAACAATGTTATTAATGGCTTCTAAGAGAAAGTAAAGAGCATGTTAATGAAATTTTCAAATTATACAAACCGGGGTGGTGCTGGAATAAATCCAACAAGAATGATGGATAGAATTTATTCTGAGAGATATAGACAGGCTCAATATACGGGTAATAAACAGAAAAATGAAATTCATTTTCAAAAAATGCAAAGTGGTATAGATCAAGGGACAAAAAAGAGAAGTTTATTTCTGTGAGGGTGCTAAGAACTTAATTTGCTCAGTGTTTTGGTCCCTTTAGCCAGGCAGCAGCACACCTTTCTCTGTTGTTCCGTTGAGATGTGGCTTTCTTCTGCTTATTGCTGTCCACCTGTGCCATTCTCGGTAACTTCCCTGAGTGGTCTACCCTCTTTCCACCTCTATAAGGTTTTGCAAAGATTGCTCCCTTTTATTTCTATCAGTAAAAATTGACACATTCTTTAATATCCATTTTCTTTGCCTCTACAGATCGTGGCTTTCTCTACTGTGTGGCCACATTAGTTAGCAAATGATCATCGCTGGGACTCTTCTTTCACTAAATTCTGACCCTGAGTAGGGAGAAAGGGGACTGGCTAAGTACACAGATTAGGGAATCAAACAGAATGAAGAATGCACGTCAAGCCTTATATCATCCAACTGTGAGTTACATGGCCTTTGTTAATTTTTTTGAGATCTTTCCAACCTCAGTTGTCCTGAAAATAAAATGGGCATTATCAAAAGAATTCGATGAGCACTCTCTTCTGCAAGGGTCTGGTGAACCAGTTTTTGCTTTTTAATAGCATTTGTTTAAGTCTTTTCAATTTGTTCATTTATGAACTCTGAGATCAAGACATGTGTCCCGGTTTTGTATATTCCTCCTGGGGCCTCACACAGTGAGACTCTCAGGGGACCACAGGGCAGCACACCATCAGGATTCTTTCTGCCGCCTTTTGATCGGCTTCTCTTGCTATACAGATTTTGTGTTTTGCATGGAAGTGGAGAAATGAGAGAATTCAAGTCCACTCTCAATCCCTTTCACAGATGTGAGGAGAATGTGCATGGCACTTCTGCCTTGGGGCTATGCACTGCTTCCAACAGCCAGTAGGTTTCCGATGTCTCTCTTGAAGTCTGGTGACATCATGTCTGCAGTGGTATGGGGATATAGGGGCCAGATGCAGCCTGATGGATCACAGGTGAGAATAAAGACAAACGCCATGCAGCATGGTCAAAGGGCCATCTAGTCTGATTTATGAGGAGAAACTTTGGGGGAACACAGTGCTATCCATGCAATACTTGTAATTATCTGATACATGGCACCCCAAGGAGGGGTCAGGGCCATAACAGTTTATTATACATGGAATTAATAGTTTGGCTAGCAAAGAGAAAGAGGAGCTTGAACTTAGTATTTCTTCAGATTGATGATGCTACTCAATCCCTTTGGGTCTGGTATAATAATTTGTGGTGTGGGCTTGGCTCTCACATTCATGGACTTTCTAAAACCAGCTGAAGCACTAGGGAGATTTCAGCCAGTCTCTCTCTAAGATACGGTATGTGTTGTCTGATACGTAGATATGTGATAAACTTCCCAGCGTGTGTTCCCACACATTTGCCAGAAATTTGCTATTTATCGGTTGTTTGTTAAGTAATGAACATCTCAGCTGAGGCTGTTTGACAAGCATAGATCTGTGGTGTCATACAGTTTAACTAATATACACTAAGTTATGGCCAGGGTGGACTCCAGTTGGGTTCAAGTAGACCCACGTGGGTTCCTGAGACATGCCCTCCTCGCAAGATTAAACAAGATCACAAGACTACAGAAGATAAAATGAAACCATAGAAGCCCATTTAGAAACTTGGCTTATACCACCTTCACTAATATTTACTGTCCAAAATGTATTACATGGCCAAGTTCAAAATCAAAGGGGCAAGAAGTTGTAGTCACTTTATATTATAGATAAAGTGCAAGTCACATGCAAAAGAACAAGTGATTATGCAATGGGAAAAAATGAAGAATCATAAAGAACAGCGTCATCCATACAACCAATCTCTAATTTTCATCTATTGTTTATGCTCAGTCAACAGAATTCCTGTCCAGTTTGTCATCTCTGGCCAACTATTCTCACCACTTCTGATCCAATCTCTGGTTGTGCGTACTTTTTCAGCCTTTCTTTGATGACTCAATTCTCTAGCTAGGTCTGGTGTCCCCTCCTGGCTTGTTTGTACAAGGCGGGACCTAGAACCGAAGCTCCTTCTGTTACTGCCCAGGTGACCTTTATCATTGGGATCTATGATTCCAGACATTCAAGATGAAAGGCAGCTATCATTTCTTATTGCTCTTTTAAGCCCTGGTTACCCTATAGAGAGGACGGACGTACTTTGGCAGGAAGTCTCTAGACAATTTTTCATGAGAATCTGGTACTAAAATAATTTTTCTTCTTCCCAAGATAGATCTAGGCTGATTTCAATGAAGAATTTTTTTAAAGTGTGATTGTGGAGTCAAAATAGGTCATAGATTAGAGGAAGAGACTCGGTATTTCAGATGCATTGAGTAGTATTTGGAAATTCATAGAGGTTTTGGGAGGCTTCTTAAAATTTTTAACTTCTGATAAGTAAATATGTTTAGCTTTCAGTAGTTGGGAGAAGGAAGGGCATAAAAAGTGGCTATCATGTGGTCAGTGAGGAGGGAAACCTGTTTGGTTCTGGTACTCAGGCAGGCCAGTAGCCCCTTGGGTTCTTTTCAAACTCAGTATCTTTTATTGTCACCCATGGAAGTCATGTACCACTGATCTCCTTTTTGTTTCTGACATACCACACTCTTTCTCCCCTCAAGACCTTTCCAGTACACTCCCCTCTGTCCCTGTCCCATATATCCTTCCCCAACTTTGCCTGGTTGGCTACTTCGTTATCTTTTGTAGATAACTTTTCAATAACCATCAAATCTATGTTTGTTCCTGTCCTTTATTTTGTCAGACATTGGAAGTGGTTTTGTGTCCCATAACTTCTTGGGATCAGAAAGTCAGAAGATGAAGAAGGGTCAGACTTTACATATTTTGTAGGTAGGCCATGAACCTCTATTGAGAGCTTCTATCAAAAAGACATTTCCCATGACTACAGCTTCCTCCTGGTCTTGCTATAGTTGGAATGGGGGAAGGTGGTAGGATCCTTAGGAAGTGGGGCATATTGGGGATCCTGGGATCATTAAGGGTATTATGGGCTCTTTGTCTCTCTGTGTGTCTATTTTTGCCTGTCTTTCTCTTCCCGTCTCTGTCTCTGTGTCTATCTCCCCATTTCTCCATCTCTGTCTGTCTCTGTTTCTATCTCTTTCTCTCTCTGTATTTGTGTGTGTGTTTCAGATATTTCACTGAAACAGCAGAATGCCCTCTTTCACGTGCCTGTTGCTCTTTTAGGTTGGTAACATTTCTTATCTATTTCTATCTTTTTTCTCACAGACCCAAAACTTGATTCCTTGTTGGAGTCTCTCAATAGTTTTTCAGTGAATGATTTTTCTCTAAGCTTTTCTTAGTCACTTTGTTTCAAATTTCCATTTACTTCCTGAAGGACCCTAATTAACACAGTTTATGCCCATTTAAATATGCTGCCTCATTCCCCGTCACTCATTCTTCTCTCCCCCGGTGCACAGGCATACAATTACATAACTTATTTATTTGTTAGCTCATGCCTGTACTTTTGCAGTTGTGAATTTTGTAAAAAAAAAAAGAGGACAAAACTCATTTTATTTATTACAGAATAGTCTTGACATGGTATTACGTCTGGTTCAAAAACATTTACTGTATAGTGTGTAAAGGGAAATGATGGATAACAAGACACTAATGAGATCCCTAGGAAAGAACCATCTTTGGTCGGTCAGTTGCTGTGTGTGAGGACTGTGCCCATGCCTAAGTCATTTACGGTTCCCTATAGGTACATGTGGTTAATATATCTGAATGTAGATAGAAGGCACACACTTGAGGTTACTTCTTCAGAAGATACTGTACATAGATGATGACTTCAGGACTTGAACACCTCTCTGCCTAAATCCACTTGCTATGCTTTAGATATCCTGTTGACCTAACTGATTGGTCACTGGGACATTACATAGGCCCTTTTAGACATTCTCAATCTTTTACTTGTTTGCAATGTAGAATGGAACCAATATGTAGTAGGAGCAGTGGGCAAACAGAAAAAGGGGAAATGATGGAGGAGGGTCATCTGTCTTATCTGTTGCTTTCATTGGTTGATTAATAAAGAAACTGCTTGGCCTTTGATAGGACAGAAAGTTAGGTAGGAGGAGTAGACAGAACAGAATTCTGGGAGAAAGAAAGCCGAGTCAGGCAGTTGCCATAACTCTCCTCTCCGAGATGGATACAGGTTAAAAATGTTCCTGGTAAGACACCACCTTGTGGTGTTACACTCATTAGAAATGGGTTAATCTAGATGTAAAAGTTAGCTAGTAAGAGGCTAGAACTAATGGACCAACCAGTGTTTAAAAGAATACAGTTTCCGTGTAATTATTTCTGGTAAAGCTAGTCGGGTGGTGGGAAGCGACCCGCCACTCCTATCACTACACCAATAGATGTCTTAAGATCCTTAGCCTCCCCCTGGATGACCAGAGCAGATGGATCAGGTTCAAACTAATGCAGCCAGAAGAAACCCCCTTCCTTTATCACTTATTTCCTTAAATGAGTCGTTGAGTTTGATTGTGGTGGGCAGGGTTGCTATTCTTACTTAGCAGAGTCTGCCTCTGTGCGCCTGTGTGTATCACAATCTACTCTTAGGTGTATAGAAGGTGTGAAAAGAGGTTAATTCCACACTAAGTGGAACACCTGTGAAAAAATTAAGACCTTAGGTTTACAAAGCCCCAGCCTCCCTTTGATTATTGCTGAAACTCACATGGGCAGAGGCTAATCTCTAAATTATACAGGACTTCATGATTAAAATATTTTGCCTCCTTTTTAATAGCTGAGAAAGAAAGAATATGTGACTTTGGAGGCTCAGTGCAAAATTAAGTGATGGCAGATTCAGAGAGGACTATAATAAATATGCAAAAAGGGACTAAAATAAGCATTTCTAATAGGTCCGTACTATAAGAAGTTTCTATGTGTGAAATTGAAAGACTTCCTAGGGAAAATCTTTGGCCCATTTGCTTTTAAACTCACTTTTTATGCTCTTTTGTTACAAAAAAAATGTTTTAAGCTCCATTATCTTCTTGCAGTGGAACACGATCAAAGAAATGTTCTCCAAGCTATGGAGTTTCCAGCAAGTTGGCCTGCAGAAACCTTTCGCAGAGGGCAGGTTACTCCTGAGGCCCCTGACAGTCCTGGCTTTGGGAGGGAGCATCCTAGTTCTGATTTTTCCTCCAAAGACCAAGGCTATAGCTGTTCCCAGATATAATCCATCAATGAAAAGAACTCAGAAATATTTATGGAGGCCATCTGGGTTAGGCCTCGCAGGTGAGAGAATGAAGGGCAGCTACAGACTCAAAGGGATTCTTAAGGTAGCTGAGGACACCAGACACACATCTACGGTAATGGGTAGTTTGAGGAATTGAATCAAAGATTAGAATGGAGAATTCCAAAATCGAGAGTGCATTGCCTCAGGGCTGGCAATAACCTCTGGGCATATGAGGTTAGCATTCCTACTGGTAAACTAGGTTACCAGATTACCAGAAAGGGATGGAGGGACAAGTGGGTTTCTGAAATAATGGTTATCATTGGCAAAAGTTTGAAGTTGCAGCTGCACCTAAGACAGCTTCTCGTTGGAACGAAGGCAGCAGACAGTCCGGGAAATGTGTTCAGAGTCCATTAAACTCTGAGAGTACCTTTGCCACTCATAAGACTGTGTCCTTGGTTTTCCTTCAACTCTCAATTTTTAAATTCCCAAAACATTAAGAGAATGGTCAGAAGAGATGGGAAGAATGAGAGCCAGCCTTTTTACACCCCAGAATATTTTATCCATTCTTAAAAAGCTTGGGCAATTTGCACACCTCAGACTTCTCTGCTCAAGATTTATAACAGTAGTGAAATGGCCCCATCAGAGAGGAAAGCTTGTAGACTTTTTTTTTTTTTTACATATTATAGAGGGATTTTTTTTTTTGGTAACTCCCATTTCAATAGTTTTGACAGTTTAAGAGGTGTTGTGAATTTATTTGGGGTTCCTTCATCATAATCCAAACATTAAAGTTTTTTTTTAAAGTGCCTCACACTACTTAAATATAAAAGAAATATAATGGTTATATGAGTTTTGTTGGTGTCTGAGTTTGAGTTACTTAAAAGAAAAGTTGGTAAACAGACCTGACTGTTGGGCAAATATGTCTTCGTTTCATTTCAGATCTTTTTTATGAAGTAGGTTGATTTTTCGCTCTTGTGCAACAGATTACATTTACATGGCAACAAAGAATACAAATGAGCCAATATAACCCCTGTATTTTTCATCTCACACACCATGGGCTGAATATTTATAGCTAATGCATTGCTGAAGTTTGCCTATTTTCTTTCTTTTTTCTTTTCCCCTATCAGCAAAGGAGTGAGAAAATAACAATTTATTGAGCACCTTCTACCTGCTTTGTGCTCAGGGTTTGCAAGAGCTTTCTTGTCTAGTTTGTAATACTGCAGTCAAGGTATCGCTTCCATTATCTATAAAATGGGATAATAGTGCCTGCGTTTCTAAGATACAGGATGGCTGTAGCCAGACAGTGCTTGTGTGCTACACAGCTTAATATCTTTCTCATAGCCATTGTCATTATTATTTTTATCATTTAAATTCCATTTACCTTACAAGATTATTCAATCAGTAGAGGCTAAGATAAAAGGCCCCCAGAAGGACTTATACTACTTGTGATTAAGACAAGGAAATTAGTTTACTTGTTTTGTTTTAACCACTTATATGTGAGAAACAGGCTTATAGCTCAAGACTTCTTAGTAGTTTAGATAGATTTTTAATACATTCAAATTTAATCAAAGTAGAATATCTATCCAAATTCTTGGTTTCTAATAATATTCTCCAATGACAGGACCCAGAACTCTTTGGATAAGTGGCCGATTCTGGGGCTGAGAGGAAGTACACAGAATAGATCTGGATCATTTTGTTCTACCAAAAGGAGAAATCCCCAAAAAAATTAAACCAAGCACACCATAATGATGGGGTATGTCAAGAGCCACAGTAGCCAAGTGGAAGACTTCCCATTGCCAAAGCTAGAAGACTACGAACAACTAAACAGAGATAAAAGGAATACTGGATTATAACCCAAAGTTTAAAATGATAAATATTTATGAGTACACATTGTCATGAATAAATGATTATTAGATAGGGGAGAAGAGTCAAATGACCAATATAGGGGAATCCATATTTAACTTAGGCAATTCTAAGTCCTCAAGGGGGTGGACTATAAAGTTCCCACTCTGTGAGTATTGACAGAGCATCACGGCTTCTATCCAAAGAGAACAATACACAAGTGGTGAAAGAAGATGGATTTTGTAGGGGAAACTTGAGAGACATGAGGTGGGCCAGGATTGAAGAAAAACACCTGCAGAGAGACAACTCATCCCGTGCTGTTCCTCCAAGAAACTCCAACTTCTGGCTAATCATAAGGAAACCAACAAAGGAGTTCCACCTTAGGGATGGTTTACAAAGTGCTTGGTCAGTACAATCCAAAAGTGTTCAAAGATGACAAGTAATAGTTTAAGGATATGTCAAAGGAGCGTTAAGAGGATGTGATTAAATGCAGCCTGGTAACCTGGACAGGATCGTAGGGTGGAAGATATAAAGTAGGTGGTTATTAAGCCTCTTCATAAAGTCTAGATATTATTAGTTGGTAGCAAGTTGGTAATATTGCTTCTATATTGTTTACTATAACATGTGAGTCATACTAATCATGCTAATATACAATTTTAGTAACAGAAAGAAACTGGACATAGAGTGTAGAAACAACTTCCCTCAAATTAAACTTGACAAGAGTTTAATTGGTCATAGAAAGACTTGTGGATTGGGGAAACCAGAGCAAATTATGGGGACTCCAGTTTGCAGCATGGTCTGACAAATGTCATGGGCAGAAAAGGGACAGCGATGTATAGCAGAAGGAACTGAGATACAAAGAATGTTATTCAGAAGCTTCCTGTAACTCCTGAAACTCACATTCTGGAATAGAGCAAGTAAGATCTTGAACCCAGGCTCCTTAGCTTTTCTGAAAAGACTTTGAGATCAATGAAGCCAGAGACATATGGAATAAGGAAGCAGGTAATTAATTACCTTCTTCATAAAAATATGTTTTGTAAAAAGGAATCATATATAATCATGTCTGTATATTCATGTTTATATATTTAATTTTCAATAACTTGTTGATGGGGTTGTTCTGAAAAAAACAAGTAACCTTGTGTAGATGGGTGTTGTGGTTAAAGCAGGCATCGGCTGAGTTCATTTGGAAGCAGGAAGAGGATGTCTTGGGAATTATCTTAGTAACCTGTGCTGTTGCTGTAATAAATACCTTATTCAACAAAGAGAGGGACGGCAGGAAGGATTTATTTGGCTCACAGTTAGAGGGTACAGTTCATCATGCTGGGAACATGAAGGTAGTAAGAATTTGAAGCAGCTTGTCATATTGGAAGAAAACAGCAATGAAAACATGCTTGCCTCCAAATCACCTCCCCCTTTTTATTCATCCAGGACTTCAGTTCAGGATATGATGTTGCAATGATCAGGATGGGTCTTCCAGCTCAATTAACACAAACACGATAATTCCCACAGAAGCATTTCTAACTAATTCTCAGTTCTCCACAAAGACTTGTCTCCTGGGTGGTTCTTCATCCTGTCATGTTGACAATCAACACCAACCACTAACCATTAAATTACCTATCATTTATCTTAATAGACACCAGGGAAGGATGCTCGCTTTGAAAAAGGAAAGAAAGAATGCATGTATGAGGTAGATCTCATGAGAGAGAAACATTTTTTGAATGGGGACAAGAAGTAAGATAAGATAAGTCATACAGATGTGTAAGGAGTATGCATACGAAGAATGAATGACATTAAGCGTAAGTATCAGAGAGGAAGGCATAATTATGGAGGATAGTGAGCTTATTTGTAGGTGAGTTAAAAATTGAGATATTGTTGTGACACCTAGATTGGTTGGTCTCTTGGCATATGAAGCTCACACTGGGTCTTGGGGTCAAAACTGGAAATACAGGTTATGGGTAATAATTTGGGAGGGTTGTAGAGATGCTAACTAAGGCTAAACAAATAGGAAAAAAAGAACAACACCAAGATACAAACATATTGGGATGCTCAAGGTCAGGGCTAGATATCCAGGAGCATGGATTTCATACCCAAGCTCTATCCCTCTCTACTTAACCTGCCTCAATGGCAAGCAGTTTTTTTTAGGGCACTTGGGAGTGAAGTGAGGCACCAGAGACATTTCATCATAAAAGCAAAACAAAGGAACGAGAGCCATGCCAAGCAAACCTGAAGTATATTTTTTCTAAACAACCCTATTTCTCTCAAGGTCCGTTGGATGTAGTAATGCACTATTCTACCATCTCTTCTTTTTGCACTGGGTTCTGCATATGTTGATGATAGAACCTTGTATATTCCTAGTAATTATTTTAAACAGCCCTTCGTTCCTTCATGTATCACAGCACTAATTTACTTGTGTGGAATAGAACGTGTAAACAAAATGTGCATCTCTGAGAACTAATTATTTTCCTAAGGAAATTTTCTAGCGTGGGAGTGCCTTTGAAAAACAAAGTCAGGGTTCCATGTGTGTGGATGGGGTAGGTTCAGACTCTTTAGAGAACTAAAAGCTGATGAGCCCAGGAGACCACAGGGGACTGATCTCTCTTTTCCAGTACTGCAAATTCTCTGATAACGTCAACTTTCTAAAGCCCTCGAATAATTATTTTCTGATAACTCACAGTTCCCACTCATGACTTCCTTTACCCAGCCCCACATATTATACCCAATTAGCCACGTTTCAAGTTTCTAGAGCTGCGATTGATAATTAGCCATTACTGTAATACGTGCCAACCCCAAAGGGAGTTGATTGCCAAAAATAAGCAAAATAAGCAGAGCCGACAGAATGCTGACAAACCAGAGGCAAGTGGGATGGGTAATGTTTTTGCCTGTTGCCCTTGTCGTCAGTGAAGCATGTACCAAGTTGCTGGAGGAGGGCTTTAATGTAAAAACTCTTTTCATTCCTCTTAAAACGCACTAGATTAGAGAACACAGTGAAGGGGGCCTTGAAAGCTGAAGTGCCTCTCGGTGCTGCTGTCCTAATGTGAGTGCTCTCCCCATGGTCTTCTTACCTTTGCTGAGTCCAGATGACATCAGCTCTAGAAATTATAGGTACTGTAAGCAGGACAGGCTTGCTTGAAACTTTGTGTAATTCAGTGGTTCGATCTATCCCTTCTGTGCAACTATTTAATATGCATGCAGGGAACAGAAACGAGACTTGGTTTCAGGTGTTTGGGAGACTTGGTAGTTAAGTGATAGCTGTGACTTTCTGAGATTAATTTCTTTGGGTACTCGGCTTGGTCAGGAGATGCCCAGATATTTGACTAAATAATGTTTCGTTGTGCCTGGGAAGGCAGTTCTTCGAAAGGTTAACATTTGGGTCTGGAGATCTGTGAAGCAGACCAGCTGCCCATCCTTTCCCCTCATAGAGTTTCATTCAATCAGTTGGTGGTTTGCCAAGTACTCTTGATGATGATTAATCTCAGTTGCCGTCTTGGTAGGGTTTAGAATCACCATGGAAACACCTGCATTCATGTCTGTGAGGCATTTTTTAAATCAGGTAATTGACATAAAAGGACCAACAGTAAGTATGGGTGGCACCATTCAGAGGACTGGAGTCTTAGACTGAATAAAAAGGGGGACAAGAACTAATTGGACAGCGACATCCGTATCTTCATTCTGACTGACTGCAGATTCTGTGTGATTTAGGCGCCTCTCACCACGGCTTCCCTACCATCATGGACCAAGTCTTTGAACTGTGAGCCAGGTTGAGCCATTTCTTTCTCAAGTTGATGTTGTCATGGCAAGAAGATAAGTAAGTAATATACACCTCCTGCTTGACTGTAGGCTGTGGCAAGTGTGTTGCTTGTCTCTTCTAGTTTGTTTTTCTATCATAGAACATTAAGAGAAACGTTGGCTTTTCTCGCATCTTAAAGTTACTGTATAATCATCCTATTGCTTTGTTCTCTGGAGAACCTCCATCCACTACAGATGTTTTCAATGTTGTAGGACAGTTGTAAAAAAGTCTGTGAATTAGGTTACTTGAACGGTAGTTGTTGAAGCTCTATGTTCAAGATCAAGTTGGTGGGTGGGTTAGGACATCTGAAGACAAAAATGGAAGGCTGTTTTCGACCTGCTTTTTCTTTCACCTAAGGCTTACCCATTTGCATGCTGTGTTTCACCCTTTCTCCTCCATACATAACTAGTTCCCAGTTTCCTGTTTTTGTAAAGATACGGATTATGCTGGGTTTGGGTCACTGCTGTGACCTCATCTTAGTCACATCTTTGAAGGACCTGTCTTGAAACCCAGAGACATTCTGAAGTTTGGGGAACTTAGGACTTCATCATAAGCATTTAGGATGGAGGCAGAGACAAGTATCTGCAAAGACCATTCCATGACATTAGTAGAGTCAGGCCTTGGTACTCAATATCTGTGAGGCCTCAACCCTACATAAAAAACTACAGCAACTAAGGAATCTTGAGAGTGGAAGAAATTAACTTCTCAGGGAAGAACACGCTGATTGGTTATCCAATGCAAGTGGTCAGCCCTGAAAATGTAAGTACCATTTGAGCAGGCCGTACTTAGCAGTATATTTGTATGTATATGTGTGTGTATGCATATATATATACATATAATAACAATTAATTAGAAAAAGAGATCATGAATTTGAAAAATAAGCCATTAGGGAGCATTTGGAGGTAGAAAAAGGAAAGGAGATATGTGGTAATTATAATTTCAGAAAGAGCAAAAACAGAAATAAATGCTGGAAATGACCTACATAGGAAAAAAAAAAGAAGAGACATTTTTGTCAGTGGTATTATGAGGCCAAATGCCCTTTTCTTTAAAAGTATCTTCTGTTGTCCTTAATGGAAACAGTTGAAAGGATAAAGGTGGTTGACTGACTCTAGAGATACACAGAATGCGGAGAGGGGATGTAGAAAACCGTCTTTGGATTTCTAAATGGTAAGTAGAGAAATTGCAGTAGATTGCCCGGGGGCATCTCAGTTTAAAAGTACAGGCTTTTAACCGTGTAGTTTCTCTGTGAACTTCCTGTCATAAGATTCCTCGTAAGTGGGACACATGCATTAACCTCCTGTCTAAGTTAGAGCTCCTTGATCAGAGGCGGCAGGAAGCAGAATCATTCCCCTTACGGAAAAGGGGGACTTTATCAGCAGGAATCTTGGTGTTCTGCAGCAGAACTGAATGAGCAAGAGACATGTAAGACTGAGAGGCAGCTGAGGTCAGAAATGACAAGGAACAGGTATTCAAATGTCATCCGTGTCTCCACCTTTGCTTCTTAAAGCGACTGACTTCATCCCTTATTCTTTCTCTTTCCTTTGCCTCTACCTTTTTCTCTCTCCTTGAAGTCAGAATATAGCCACAAATATTTCTAAGGCCTATATCTTAGGGTTTTATCTACGTAGAAAGCCACAGTCTCTCTCTGAAATACAATAAACTGGTTTGCTCAGGTTGGCCTGGAATGATATTTGGTTGGGTCTGTCTCCAGAACAATTCATGTCTAGGGTCAGGCCCTTTATTTATTTATTTTTTTAGAGATGGCTGCTCATAATAGGCTTGGAGCAATGATACTGTCATACTAAAGGACACAGGCAGGCAAGAGCAATGGTGTTCTACTGCTTGTCTTGTTTCAGGAACTCTTGTGTCTTTTAGAAGAATGACTATATTATCTAAGTCTACATGTACAACTAGATTGCCCATGTCTTCACTTAGGGACCACTGGGCTTTTGGTTGAAGAATTAGAGCAATAAGCATTGGATTTTGTAGTAATAGGAGCGGCGGGGCTGTGTTCCCAGCACCCCAGCTGCCTGCTCGGCTAGCTTATGCCCGAAATAACAACACACAAACTGTATTCATTTAAACACTGCTTGGCCCATTCTCTTCTAGGCTAATTCTCACATATTAATTTAGCCCATTTCTAATCATCTGTGTGTAGTACCCCAAGGTGCGCTCACTGGGGAGATTCTAGCCTAGTCCATCCTGGGTCGGAGCTTCATCCCGGGAGCAGGGCATGGCGTCTCTCTCAGGCGTCTGCTCCAGAGAGGAGAGCTGTCGAGTCTGAGCTCACTTCCTCTTCCTCCCAGCGTTCTGTTCTGTTTACTCCTCCCACCTATCCTCTAACCAATAAAATGGGCCAGGGCAGTTCCTTTATTAGCCAATGACCTTCCTCCATCAGGATTTCTATTAATTAATCACTGTTCTGGAGTCATTATGATGAATAATCAAGACAACTGTCAAGTTTCAACTTCTCTGAAAATGAACTAAATGACCACAAAACACTGTAGAAATAAAATATTCAAGGGACTTTTAAAAAGCCAACCTACATTCAATGTTTTAATAAATAAATTCTGTTGCCTGTTGGGGGAATGATCCAATAGGAAGTTGTGTGTTTTACCCAGTGTAGGGCAGGTCTGACAATGAAATGAAGCTTCGCTCAAAATTATGATGGGAGAGCAGTCAGTCAGTCATTTCCCATATCAGATTGCTCACAAGGTCAGAGGAAACGTTTGCTCAAACGTTCTCATTTTTTTTTCCATCTTTTTTTTCATTGAGGAATTGTTCTGGAGGAGGGTCCCATATGTTTCCATTCAAAAGGTCTCAGTTTCAATAGTGGAGGTGCATAGGAGGTCTGGCACACACAGGAGAAAGCAGATAAATCTCATTTGGAGCAGCACAGTACAGCGTGGAGCATCAAGCCTTCGGTCTGAGTGTAGTTTACATCTCCACGCCAGTGTGGAGTCCTCTTCAGTGCCCTTTCACTAATTCCCCATCAGAGAAACAACTGCTACTTCTGACCAATTGCCACTTGGTGGAAGAGCCTGAAGAATCACTATTCTCCAAAACTGTTGCTTCCAAGTCTTTATTATCTTGTTCTAGTAAGTGCCAATCAACTTAGGACTCCACCAATAAGGATCCAGGCTGCAATAATGATCATGAGATTGTTTAACTTTTGTCTAGCACTGACTCAGGTAAATAGAAATTATTTAAGTTTTACATTGTAAAAAGAGAAGAATGTGGGATAATAACAGAAAGGCAAAAGGAAGCAGTCTTTGTAGCATTTAGTAGGCCAGTCACCCTAGAAGCAGAAGGCCCATGGAAGTCTTGACTAACAGAACAAAGGTTCACTCTCTGGCTTTGGCTTCGTGTCATTATCACAATACACCTGCAAGCCCTGCTGTTCTCTTCTGGCTCATCTGCTGGGCCGACCTTACCAGTTTACCCTCCACATTGGCCTAAAGACCCACATGGCTTGGGATGTCAGCTGGGCCAGCCACTACTTGGAACACACATCTGAACCTGCATTAAGCACAAACAGGAGGTTTCATTTCTTATGAGAAAGGTTGAAGGACACTATTTCTGCATGAATTAATATAACCAAGATATAATTCCACTAAGAAGTATTTTTACTCATTTTTACTTTGGAAAAAATATCTTAGACAATACTGAAACTATACCATATAGAAACTCATGGACTAACAAATCATGTTATGTTCTCATAGACATATTATAAATTGAAGATTTTATCAATCTAAAATAAACCTAATACACTTAAAGCTTCTGGACAAGAAAACTTAGCAACACTTCTGGGCTAAGGTGTTGGTGGTTCCTGCTTGAGATCATGGTACTGACTGAGAGCCAGAGCTCTCTGCTGCAGTCTGGCCCCATGAGAGCACCGTGCTGCACAATGCTCAGCTAGGAAAAGGTTGAAAGTTAATGTTGAAGCATAATTTCTGTATCATAAAGTTCAAAAATCGTAAGCTAAACCATCATAAATCATTGGTCATGCAGATGAACCACCTGGAAATAACCAAGGAATTTGTAGTCACATATATCTAAAAATATCAAGTCTGGGCTTGGTGGGAGAATCAAGGGGGCATGATAAGCCTGTGGCCCAAAGCCAGTGATCTCAAGAGGTAGAGTGTTAATTATATCAAAGAATCCAAAGACATTGTCTACGTACAGAATCGCTATTACCAAGTGCTGCCAGCATTGTGCCGTGGTGTTTTGAAGAGACAAGGAGGCATCTGGCTGGGAGCACTCACTGGAGAAAGGCACATCTGTTTTTAAAGCCCATTCTATTCTCATAATGGTCACACGGTCTTGGCAGGTTAGTGAGTTTCTGGCTGCCTGTTTGCTCACACAATGGAGATATGGGGGGCTTTAATCTTTGAAAGATATATCAGAATGCCTAGCACACAGAAAGCGCCCCCCAAAGTCCATCATCATATTATCGTTGTATTATTATCTACCATATTGATAACCTTCTTTCTTCTTTCATCTTAGTTCTATATAACGAAGTCCTTTAAATTTCCAGTTGTACAATATGCTCCGCATTGCTCTGAAATCGGCTTGCTTTCTACATGTTCAAATGTGAGAATTATGGAGCAGTTTTAAGTGAAATGAAATGAACAATGGCAGCGGTTAGACCGGCTTGCGTGGCTTCCTTGGTTTGTTCTTTTGTCCCATGGTTCTCACTTTCCATTTTTTTAAAAATATTTTCCTGAGTATAAGTTTGCTACTTAAGCATCACCATTGTCTTCTTATTTGGAATTTGAAATATCTGCTGTTACCAGTAAGTCAAGTCTTTTATACATATGAAACGATGTGAGGAGACATTGAATTCCAACAAGAATAAGGAGAAAAAAATGAGCAGGGTGTGACAGCTCCTAGACAGTGTTCACTAATGTTTCAGGAGTTCCTGCTCTTGCTAGTCTCCCCTCGATTCAAAGGACTGGTTTTATAATTTTTGCATCAGTTTAAAATTGGGTGTTTATTTTACCAATTTTTCCAGAGATTTTTCTTTTCTTTTTTTGTCAGCTTTAATGTTAAATGCCCATGTGAAGTTTTTTTTTTTTTTTTTTTTTTGGTTTTTGGTTTTTCTTTTTTTGAGATAGGGTTTTGCTGTAGCTTTAGAACTTGACCTGGAACTAGCTCTTGTAGACCAGGCTGGCCTCTAAGTTATGGAGATTCACCTGTCTCTGCTTTTCTAGTGCTGGGATTAAAGGTGTGCACCACCACTACCTGGCCCATGTGCAGTGTTTTGAGGGCATTTATCATGATTTATAATTTCTGAGGTTCTCAAGTATGTTGTTTTAGAGAATGATCATCCACTATATCTTCAAATATATCACCTGCTCTGTTCTTGTTCTATTTCTTCTGAAATTAAAATTATGTGTTTACATATTTTCTTATATTTCTTAAACATTACATCTTAAGTATTCCTTTCTCATTTTTCCTTTGCCTTTTGATTTTTAAAATATCTATTGACTTTTATCACAATCTGTTTCTCTGCTTTCTATAATTCACTGATAAGTTCATGCAAGCATTGCTGATTGCTGATTTGTGAGACAATGCACAATAAATTGCTCAATGTCTCACCAAGGTATAAGGATAAAAGACAATAACAAAAAAAGCCAAATGAAGCAGTCATTATAGCACTTAGTAGAGCAATCATTCCAGAAGCAAAAGGCCCATGGAAAGTCCCAATCCGTAGTACTTGCTTTGGAATTGTGTCTTTGAGATGCAATTAAGTTAGTAGTTTTAAGATGACATCATCGTGGGGAGAGGATGGGCCCTTAATTTGATAGCCAGTACCGTTCTAATGAGAGAGGAAGGCACAAGGAGACACAGAGACCACTGTGGGAAGGTGGAACAGAGATTGGAGACTGCATTCCAAAGCCAAGGACTCTCACCAGCTCCCTATACCTCAGAAAGGGGGCATGTGATGGGTTTTTCCCTTCTAGGCCCCAGGAGAAGTCAACTGCCCAGTTCTTGATTTCAGGTTTCATGTCGCCCAGAACAAGAATAAATTTCGATCATATTATGCCGCCACATACACAATATTTTTGATCCTAGTTTTTGTATCATCACTTCTGAGTTTGCATTTCCTCGTCACTGTTGCCCATCCTGTTTTCAAGTGCTTGCTTTTTTTCTGTTAGAGACCTTCACGTATTTTTCACAGTGGGTTTCAATTCCCTGAATGACAGTTCCAACATCTGCCTCGTGTCTGATTCCGGCTCTGATGCTAGCTTGTCTCTTCAGGCCCTCTTTCCCTTTGATTTTTAACATGCCTTGTGATGTTTTTGTTGAAAGAAAAAAAAAGTATTGAGCCATGGGATCTGCTCGAGATGGACGTTAAAGAGAGATTCCCACAGTTTGACAAGGAATTAGGTTGTATTTAATGTTTTCAGTAAGTGAAGTGACAGTGGTTTCAAAGTCTTTTGTGTCCTTGTTTTTCTCTCCCAAGTGGGTTCAGAGCTTACCTCAGGTCCCTTCCTCAGGAAGAGCTTGTGTCTTAAAACATCTTTGGTTGTATTTTAATCTGTATTGAGTCTTTAAGGTCTGGTGACAAGGTGTAAAGGAGGAGACACAGTCTGATTTGGGGGATTAAATCTGTTTTAAGGGGACCTTTTTTTTTTTACAGATATAATCTTTATAGTGTTTCTTATCTTTGCTCACTACAGAGATGAGGCAAGATAGATAGAGGAAACATTCAGAAAAAGTGCTCGTCTTTTAAGTGGGCTAGCCTGTGGTAAAGTCTTCCTTCTTGCTTCTGTTACAAAGGGTAAGAAAAATGCTTCGTTTTCCTCTCTCACTGCCAGAACCACCAGAGATGTGTTTTGACTCTTCACTGTGGAAATATTCAGAGGCTCCATAAGGTTAAACTTAAGAAGGTGTGAAACACCGTTAAGGCTGTGGGGTTTAAGAGCTTGTTCCTCAGTCCCATTAAGTCATCAGCATAACCATGTAAGTGGCCTTATCATTTGAAGACTTTTGTGTCTAAAATTCTTGAATATTGTACATAAAATAAACATAAGATTCCACAAGAAGTCAGACTAGTTAAGACTCACTTTTACTTCTTCGATGCCAGATTTTGAATGGGAGAGAAGCCAGTTAGCCAGCAACATAAACAGAAATAATAAAAAATGAACACAGTTTATTGTGTGTGGGGATCTGAATGAAGATGGCTCCCAAAGGGAGTGTTACTATTAAGAGGTGTTGCCTTGTGGGAGTAGGTGTGGTCTTGGAAGAAGTGTGTCACTGTGGAGGTAGTCCTTGTGGTTTCATACATGCTGAAGCCATGCCTAGTGTCTCAGACCACTTCCTGTTGCCTGCAAGATGCAGGACTCTCCGCTACTTCTCCAGCACATGTCTACCTGCATGCCATCACCATGATGATAATTGACTGAATATCTGAACTGTAAGTGAGCCATCCCAATTAAATGTTTTCCTTTATAAGAGTTGTTATGGTCATGGTGTCTCTTCACAGCAATAAAACACTGACTAAAACATTGTATGTAGCCAAAACACTAGAAAACAGGACATTTAAGCAAAATGGGAAGTTGTGGATAATATCTGCTTGCCCTACTACAATAAGAGAAAACCAAGGACCTATTCCAGTTAACAGCCAGCACTGTGAGCATTTTGTTTGTATAGGTGCTGACAGATCAAAGGATACTCTCATAGTGGGGTTAGAGAAAACCAAACAGGGAGCCTGGGCTTTTCCTACCATCCTTTGAAAAATGAACTTCCTCTCCTATGTGTCAAGGAAGCCACATGATGAGCAGAATGTGGCAAATGAGCCTGTCCCCTCACACTGGAATCTGATCAGCTGAGCCTCCTTGTAGTTGGAGAGCCCACTCTGCACAGCAGCATGAAGTGCCCTTCATTGTGTGACACACAGGAGTGGGGCAAGTGGGAAGACTTAACTTTTGCGCCCACTTGGCAGCAAAAAGCCGCTCCTTCTTGATTCCTGTTCGTCTCTTTCCCTAGAATAGGAAATAAATGTTATCAAGGAGAAATTGTGTATTTAAAAAAATATACAAGCTAGAACTAGAATGTGAAATGTCGTGTTTGGGGATGGAGAGATTTCTCAGTCCTTAAGAGTACTTACTGCTCTTCTAGAATACCCATTGTTGTCTGGTTCACATCTACCTATAACTCCAGAGGATCCGGAGCCTTCTTCTGTCCTCTGAGGGCACACGCACACATGTGGAATACACTCACATTTACATAAATAAAGCAATTAAAATGTTGTGCTTATTCACTCAAGCTTGTATCAAGCAGACTTGAGACAATTAAATCCGAAGGAGTCCTTAACTTTTTAATTTGGAGGTAGCAATGACTAACGCCAGTAAACAGTTGGTCTAACACCTTTTTATTTTAAAATGTTAATTAGCTCCTATTAATTATACCAAATAATGGGTTTCATTATGACATTTTCATATATGTAAGTAATGTTGCTCACTGACACCTTTATCTCATATTTTAATATGGTAGGGAAAATGTAATTAAATGCTAGCTGTTTACATAACAGCAGGAGCTTTGAAAGGTCACCTTCCCACATGTGCAATTTAGGGTCATTACTTAATGGGGGAGGTGAGGCAGAATAGGGATTTTTTGTTGCTTTGTGTGCAACTTTCAACCCCCATGTGCCTTCACCATAAGCTGAGCTGGTGAGAGGGTGGGTATGAAATAATACATGAAAAAGCATACATGAATAATTAGGACAGAAAAACACATGAATATTTAGAGCACGAATGGCAAATAAGCGTAGCTTACTCTGGGCATGAGCAAGGTCGAGAGAGGGAAAGAGTATAATTATTATAGAGAATGCTCGTTCCACCCAACACTGGTATGGAAGCCAGAGTGTAAAAAGCAAACAGAATGGATCTGCCATGGCTGAAGGTGGAAATACGAGGCCCGGAACTTATTACCTCACCCTTTCCAGTCTACCCTCATGACAGGAAAATTCCTCACCCTGCACTCTGAAAACCATTTATCTAGAGGGGCTCTCATTTTACAAATGAGGGGAACTGATAGGGAATCCGCTGTCAGAAACAGCTTATATCATGGTATCATGTGTCCTTCCCGACCTATCAGTGATAAATAGAATGACATTTATTCTGTGTATTGTCAGCCTTCTAGGCATAACTAACCAACTCCAGATGTGGCTCTGGAATTCTTCTCAATGCAGTAATAAGCTGTGAACAATGGATTGGAGATGACATGGAAGCTGCACTTTATTGGCCATTTGTGTTCTAAATATTCACGTGTTTTTCACTTCTAAATATTCACATATAGAGTCTGGGTGAACAGAAAACCCTCCGGAGAGGCGTAGTGTTAAAGTTTGCACTTCTCCTAAAGGAGAAGCAGGGGATTTTTGTGAGGCGTCATCATGTTTTAGTCTAGTAGGTTAGTGTGCTGATGTTTCTAAATGATATAATTCAAAATCTGAGGGAACAAGACTAGATGTGAGACAGTGAGAAGAGGCGGGGAGAGGGAGGGAGAGAGGAAGAGAGGAGTTACTGGCTGCCCTTCCTGGGCTTCCATATATCAGCACAGTTTGGCAGATAAATCAGTGAAAGCCTAAAATCCTGCATAGAAAATGGCCCAGGATGTTCCAAACTCAGATTCATAAACCAAACTACAAGCTTGTGAAATTGCAGGTATATGATGCTTTTTAACTCTTGCATCATTCTTAAGCCTTCCCCAAATCCACACAACTGAAATTGTAACGAGACATCATTTGATGGGCAGGGGATGGGTTTTGGTAGAGGCTTCAGTTTGGCAGTTGGCAGGTTTATAAGGACCTCTCCTGCGCTCACTTTGCCTTGGCCGGATCTGGAAGAATCTTCATGTAGTATTGCTTTTCACTCTCCTGGGTTACCAGAGTCTATCTATCTTAGCATCGTTCTTCCTTCTACAATTGCCAAGATCACAAACTCTTTTTTGCTAGCAATTCAGGCCTGGAGACACTCTCCCGTCTAATTACTTTTGTGTGTTTCTGGAGCCCCTGCAGCCGGATCATTTGTTTGGGTAGGGTTGAACAATCCATCTTGTGTTGCCTTGACTGTGCTTGCTCTAAAAGGTGGTTTGATCTCTGTATCCGGGGGGTAATTCATTGTTCCTCTGCTTTTGGCTCTCAGCCTTTCATGTTGCCCTATTCTCCCTTCTCTGTAAAAAATAACCGGGAGTCAGCTGTGATCGGCTGACATGTTCACTTTCCCTCCTCAGAAGCCCACACGTGCCTTGGTGCCACCTTTGGTTCCAGCTGAGCAGAGACTGAATCCGACAGTGACTGGAGGGTGTCGCTGCCCTGATTGTTCTTGGAATTCCTGAATGCTCCCAGCCCCCTCTCAAAAATAAGAAGGCTGCTCCAATCTGAGCAGTGAAGCCCATTTAAAGCCAGAGATGTCTTGGACACTTGTCTCAGGAAACTGTGTATATATAGCACACACAAGCACATGCACGCACGCACGCGGACACACGCACACACACACACAGACAGGTGTTTGTGTTTAAAGGTGTTATTATGCAATCATGGAGTTCAGAGTACAAACAATAGCTGACATTAGAGAGAGAGTAGAAAAGAAGAGGTTTGGTTTGCCACAAGAGGCTTCCTCTGGGTAGGAGACAGAAGGTTCATCTGGAGGGGATGCTGCTGCATACTTTGGGATCTTGCTACCCCCACTTTTCCTGTTGGAAACACCACATGCATTTGTTTGGTAAATGCACTACATCAGGTGCTGTTCTGCTCCTGTGGCTATTCAGATGAGCAAGAAGGGACTTTTGCCTTTTTACGCTGTAGTGTAATGAAGGAGATAAGTTAAATGATTATTATAGTAATAATAGCCGGTACATTGACCTAACATGAATTGTGGAAATGCATTTAGGACCAAACTCTTCCTTTTCTCCTGCACTCATTTGTACCTACTCTATGGGGCTCCTTTTTTCCCAATCTTTGGATGAAGTCCAGGAAAATTCTCATGGGTTTTGGTTATAATTAAAAGGTCTCTCATTGCTTTCAGCCAGAGAAACAACCTTAATTATTTTAACTCCTAAACTATAATAGAAAGAAAACTCAGCTTTACTTTAGTTTCATTTTTTTCTATTTGTTACATATTAGTCGGTTTTATATAATGCATAATACATGTTTGTGGTACAAAATGCTTCATGGAGTTAAGCATTTTTATTTCCTCAAACATTTGCTATTTCTTCATGTTGAAAACTCACCAATTTTTCTTATAACCCTTTGAAATGTACACTCTATAATTCTTGGCTACACTTAATGTACCAAGTGCTGCTTGTAACCTTCTAACATTACCCCTACCCATCTGTTCCAGTCCCGCACTGTCCCCTGCCTCTGGTAACTGCCACTCTCTGTTCTTCTTTCAACGTCTTGGAGATGATTGCTTTAGGTTCCACTTGAGAGTAAGACCATGCATACTTTGTTCTGAGGCTCCCCCCTCTTGGCTGCCCCCTGCTGTAAGGGGAAGGGGAGCATGTAGGGCTTGATGGTCAAAGAACAAAACAGGGTTAGCTCCTTTTCTGACTCCAAGAAATGATAGTCAGTCACTCTAACACATACTGGAAGTAGATCGCTTATAAAGAAGAAAGCTTATTTTGACTTAGTGATGGAGGCTTCACTCCACAGTCAGTTTATGTGCCTGCTGGCTTTGGGTCTGTGTCAAAGTCATGTGTCACAGAAATGGTGGATGTCAGAGTAAAACCCTCAGAGGCAGGAAACAAAAGAGAGGAAGGAGAGCCTAGATCCCAGGAAAACTTTTCAAGGACATGATTCCAATGACCCTATGACTTCCCATTAGACCTCATGTCTTAAAGATGCTACCACTGCCAAATAGTGTTATGTCAGGGCCAAGACACTAACTTACCATTTGCTAGAAGAGGCATTCAATTTAAATAATTACACCAGCACCACATTTTATTCCTTTGTCTAAGCAGGTCAGGTGTCCAGGACTCCTCCAAGAGAGGATTTAATACTGAGAGAAGATTTATGGTTCTTACATATCTTGGAAGATACAATAATAGCTTCCCTATATGTCTTGAGCCTACTTCCTGGAACTACTGAGCAGATCATGTTGCATGGTAAAAAATAATTAAGATTATGGACTAACTTGAGATTGTCAATCAGCTAACTTTGAGATGATAATCTTATCCTGGATTACCCTTGTGGGCTAAATGTAATCCCAAAAGTCCTTATATGCTGAGAACAGAGGCAGTAATGTCAGGGTGATTGCAGTAGTAGTGCCCTGACACCAGAAAAACTCAGCAGGCCATTGTTGGCTTTGAAGAGGGAAGAGGATGATGGGCTAAGATGGCCCTGAGATGCTGGAACAGCTTCTAGAAAGGGAAAAATCCTTACTGATACCTCCAGGTTAGCTCATTGAAACTCACTGCAGACTTCTGCCCTCCAGAAAAGTAAAATAATGTATCTGTGCTGCTTTGAGTCATTACGTTTGTGATGGGTTGTTATGGCAGCAATACAGACTCAAATACTGATTAATCCTGGCTTAAGTTCGCCTTGCATTCTTGGGTTTGACAGTGTACAGCTGTTTCTTCCCCTCCTGGAGTTGTTCTTCCCTTTCTTTCTTTGCTCTCCCAAATATCTTTTTTTTTTCATTTTATAACCACGAATCCTCCCAACACATGTAGAAAGTCATTCTTTCTGAGTCCTTGACATAAGAGAATACATGTCTGTTGTAAGTCAGTATTTGTGGGTCTTCCCTCAGCTCATAGGCATTTCTAAGTTTTGTCTGAAGTCTTCCTTAATGGTGACCCCTGATCTTCTTAGCTCTTCTTACATGTGGTCTGTACATACTCAACAAAAACCACTGATTCCCTTGGTCCAAACAAACCCAGGGATGCAGGCTAATCTGTTTTTGTGCCTCCCCCACCCCAGCAGAAAACAAGCTGTGTCTTTCCTGTTTCTGGGCCATAAACCACACACTTGCTCCTCCAAATGGTCATGGTGAAGCTTTCCCCACAGTTTGAGGTGAGCGAGTGACATGTTTTCCTTGGGAAAGGCAGATCATAACCCTTTTCCACCCTCACTGTGGGTAAGGAGCAAGGAGTCTCAGTGTCCATATACTTGCTTGACATTTCCTACGTGGTAGCCTCAAATGTGGACACAGTCGGCCTTTAAATGCTCCCCCCTGACACAGACACATAAATACACACATGTACCAAAGTGAAAATGGTAGAATAAAAGGAATAACATATATAACACATGCCCCATGTCAAGCACTCTCAAGATTTAACTTGTTTAGAACTCCTCTCAGTCCTGTGGGTAGGCAATACTGTGACAGTTAAGGAAAAAGAGGTACAAAAGACCCTACAGTTAGTAAAGGAAGGAGCCAGAAAGATTAAAGCTATTGTTCCTCCACGCATGAGTTTCTGTCCCTTCTCTTCCCTTCCCAGCCCCCCCCCCTTTTCCTCCAAGTCCTTATCCACAGTACCAGCTTCTCCATATATGCTTCCCTGATGACTGAGACACTTACTGTCTTCCCCTGCACATCTGGACAGTTTGCTTATTGCTTTGTCCATATTAGTCTGGCCGCCTAACTTCAAATAAAACTGGAAATAAGATTTAAAACATTTCCTGAAAAACAAGTTATGTCCCATTGCCCTCATCTATCTGAACTCAGACGGACCAAAGAACAGCTTCTTCTGTCCACAACCCCAGACCCACTGAGGAGGTCTCATTCTGATCCAACTCTACGGTTGTTATGCTGCTATAGAGACTACTTAGCTGAGTCTCTGGATGTCTGTGTGCAGGAGAGCACGACTTTATTGTTTTCCCCAAGACAAACTCATAGTTTTCTTGCAAGAAATGGTTTGTAACAAGGAACTGTTCAGTTCTCCAAATCAGCTGAGGCAAAAAGAGTGCTTGGAAATTTGAAATAGAGTCCTGTTGTTCAGACGTCTGCTGACACCAATGGCCTCCCGTGATTTGAGTGGGAATCATTTCCTACAAGTTAGACACACTGTTGGGGAGGACACCCACACAGTTTGGGCTTTTCACAGAGTGTAGGAAATTGGATCCTTTTTATCTGGCATAGGCTTCTCCTGGGAAGCAAGGCCTGGTTTCTGGAGAATGTTGTTTTGCCAGAGTCTTTTAAATTTCTTTTCTTATTTTACATACTGCTGGTTCCTCTTCCCATGGTTTCAGAGACTGGAAGCCATAAGAGGGCATGCTTTTCTCAAAATAAACTCATGCCTCCATTTCCCCACCTCTGCTTTTGTGATGACAGGGGTAGGTCCTCCTGTCTCCTACTCATATTTTCCATCTGCAGCCTGCGTTCCATATGATTTCACCTTACTGGACTCTGATGCCAAGGTTGGCTTCTTTCTCGTTCATCCATTTGCCTCCCTCCTCTCTAAAGCAAACCCTTCTACTGGGCTGTGTAGACAACTGACCTCCCACCACTTGGAAACAAAACCAAGCAGAAAAAGAATGCACAAGCTGTAAAGAGGCAGACGCAACAGTCCTTCCCCAGCCCCACAGCCTCTGCAAGTCAGCACTCTGTCCCTCCTCCAGCATGGTCTGGCTCCTGTCCTTATTCCTAATGTTCTTGGCTCCATCTTAAGCCCTCCTCAGTGATACTTGGTCCAGACAATGCCTCATCTTCATCTTCCTTGACTTCTCAGCACTGCCTGTATCTCTACATCCTTGCTGCCTGCATTCTCTTCTCTTTAATATTGGGTCCAGGATCCCAATTTTCCTTCTGCATCTGGTACTCCATGTCTTTTATAGCAGAATCTATCTGGACACAGACAATGATGCCTCTCAGAGATTTGCTTAGTATTTTCTGTTTTCTACCTTTCCCTCTCTCCCTAGCAAGTCTCATTACATAACCACGACTTCTGTCTCCACTTATTCAATCAATATGTTTTCAGATCAGAACACTCTTGAAAAATCTCCATGTCACTATTATCTTAGCTGATACATCTACTTGGAGGTCCCGGATCGTGAAGTCAGGGTCCTCAACAGGAAACTGAAATCCCTTAAGCTTCTCTTCACACCCCAAAACTGGGTTTTCCACCTGAGTCCTATACCAGTTAACGCCACACCACTCACTCAGTTATGTAACTCAGATCGTGTCTGAGTAACTGTAGGAGGAGAGGGGTGCAGTCTGGATGGTTTGCAATGAACACAAGTGTATCTTTCATGGTTCTGGAGTTCAAAAAAATTGAAGATTGAGATGATAGAAACATTGCTACTCAATGGGATCCTGCTTCTCAGGTTGAGGTCGTTCCCTGTGATCTTTTGTAATCTAATGAGTAAGAAGGTCTCTCTTGGATGTTTATTTTTTAAATAAAGGTATTATTCTTATTCACACGGGTGTGGTGGGGGACAGAAGTTTAGGGTGTGAAATTGAAATCCAGAGGATGCATTCAGTCTACGGCTTCGTTCCTGACACCTGCTTCGCCATTGCTTCTCATGACCAACCTTGCGGCAAATCGGAGCATTTTACTCCTGATGTCTCTTCATTTCTGGAATGCTTTTCCACTGCTTCTGTTATCTATCATCCCAGTCCTGTTTACTTCAACGCTTGCTTCCTCCCTCCCCCCAGTGTGTTCATGCCCCTGGTGACCTCAGACCTGCTCGTTTCCATAGGATAGCCACATTGTTTGTAAAATTGATGTCTGACCATAGCATTCCTCTTCTCTGCACGTGACTTCCCACTCAGACTAAGCATACTTTAACTCTCGTTCTTATTATAGAGTTTGAAAAGCCTCATTTTTGTGAGGGACTCAGTGTGGTTGGTTCAGCATCTGGGGCTCATCTTATGCTAAGGTCACCCTTTCAGGTCCTAGGGCACACTGTGCTAGTTACCTCTATAAACTTCTGCCACTTCTGTCTGGGCTAGTCTTTCACTCCATCCACCCCTCTGCCAAGTTAACTATGGCTCTCTGACTTAGTCACTGTGCTATTGCTGTGAAGAGACCCATAACCAAGACAGTTCTTATAAATGAAAGCATTTAGCTGGGCCCTTGCTTGCAGTTTCAGAAGATTAGTCCATTATCGTTATGATGGGGAAGATGACAGCAGGCAGGCCTGGTGCTATAGAGGTAAGTGAGAGCCACATCCTGATATGTAAGCAGAGATGGAGAGAGATGAGATGTAGACGCTGGCCTGATGTGAGCTTTGAAAACCGAAAGCCCACCTGTAGCGACAGGCTTCCTCCCAGAAGGCCACATCTCCTAGTCCCCCCAAACAATTCTACTCTACTCCCTTGTGAGTAAGCACTTAAATCCATGAGCCTATGGGAGCCATCCTTATTCAAACTACCACACTCTCCTCAGATCTCAATACCATTACTTTTTCCTTTGAAGCTTCTTTGTTTATATGAGATCCTCTGATTTTCCCTTCTTGAAACTCCATGTAGTTTTACAGCATTTAACTGAGTCATGGCACCACCTTTTCTTAGGGACCATACTGTTGGTGTTTGTTTTCCACTGTACTTTGGACTTCTCCAAGGTAAATATTGTCACTAATATTTGTGTATGAATTTGCTATATTAATTATTTTGGATAATACCTATTAAGCCATGTCCATTCTGTAAATTATAATTGTCAATGGATCTATCCAAGAAAGTGAGGCAGGTCCAGGTTTTGGAGGCCTGAGCATCTATAATTTGGCTATTTGTTTGTAAGCCAAACAACAAATCATGAATATAAAATGTCTACATTCCCCTTGAGAGCTGTTCCTGATGCTTCAGCTTTGTCGGCCATGTTAAAAATACACTTCTGCCCAGGGTAAGGTATTTGTTCAAAAGTGACTCTTGGCTTGGTTGAGCCAGGTTCAGCTGCTGAGAGAAGAGGGTTTGGGAGATGAATGTCTGCAGAGAAGGGAACTATTCTGTCTGTGGATCCCAGCCAGCTAGGGATCATAGGTCAACACATAAGAAATGGCCATTTGTGGCTAGCAGAGTCATGGGCATACCAGCCTCCACTCTGAGTGCATGGAAAATACAAAGAAAAAAGGGCAAATACCCTCTCTTTCAAGGTCTAGGATTAAGTGCATGTGTATTGAGGACCCCACATCATTCTGGAAACAAATGATCTGTCTGTTTCCCTTTTAGTATAATTACCAACCACTTAGCCCTTTGCATACTGTAATGGGTTGAACCATGGCCCCTAAATGATAGGTCTACATTTGAATACCAGGCACCTGAAAAAGTGACCTTATTTAGGGAAAAAGGGGGATTTTGAAAATGTGATTAAATTAAGAATCTTGAAATGAGATCATCTTGTATTATCCAGCTGGACTCCAAACCCAATAACCAGCGTCAAATGATTAAATTGGCTTATCTTTGTGTTTCTAGACCAGGGAAACACATGCACTTTGGGTAAACTGACCAGAGCAGGAGGATGCAGGGAGGGGGCTAAAGAGAGCAGACACAGAGAACTGGAGCTGACCACACCATCTCCAAAAAAAAAAAAAAAAAAAAAAGTTACTTTTCTTGTAGGATTAAAACAGCAAATTGTCACTTTCAAAAAACTTTTTCAAACTAGTCCATTTCAAAGTTCAGTTCAATCCCGTGGCACTTAGCACAAGTGACTCTCCTCTGGTTTGGATTGACCTTCTGGGGGACAGAGTGTAGTCTGGTGGATTGCCAGATATGAAACTTGCTTGTCTCAAGAATCTTTATAAGGGGCTGGCAAGATGGTGGAGGTTTGAGTGCTGCAGCTACAAGTCAAAGAGTTCAAGCAGTCATCACTAGAAGTGGGGTTTGCCTCTTGAGTTTTGGAGAGGCATAGCCCTACCACCTTGGTTTTTAAATGTCTTACCTGCACAACTTCTAGATAAACTTTCTATTCATTTGTTAAGGAAGTCATATAAAATCCACAGAGAAAGTATCCTACGTTCCAAGTTACCATCCCTTTTTTTTTAGCCGTTCTGTTTGCCAGCCAGCAAAGTAAACATACATGTTTTCATGAACAGCACCAACCCTGGCCACTTCGTGCCTCTCACTCCTATCAATCTCTGCTCCTAAGAGTTATTTTCTTGGCATTCATAGATCTGAAGGGCAGCATTACAGTACAGCGAGCAGAAAGCAGGCGCTCTCAGGAACTGAAGCGGGCCTGCCTCAGATCTCAAATAAATGGCTTGGTGTTTTAAAGAAATATTAGCTATGGCTATTTGACAGCCATTTGAGGAATTGAAATTTTTTCCCCTTTGTAACATATTTGGCAATTACAGACATAAGTAGGATTCTCTCTGACACGTGTTTAGAAGGTCCGGGCTTAGTTGGGCCAGAGAATATGGCTCTTATCATGTGAGATTAGAAGATAGAAGCTCTGTTTTCTGAAGAGAAATGTGTCTGTCAAAGTCAAGATATAAGACAGCAAACCCCTTCCTTTGCCTGTCAAAGTCAGTGGTGAAAGAACAGAGATTAATCATTGTAATAACAGCGGCGGTGGGCTGTCAGCTTGGCGAGCGAATCCAGATGAATACCCTTCTTCGTGCCATCAGTTTTAAGCAAATGAAAGGCCCAAAGCAAAGAGCAAAAATAACAGCTGTAAACCGAGAGGATGACTGTAGACACTGGAGATATTAACTGACAGAATTTCCCCTTTCTTACGTGCTCTGCAAGGATGACTAGACACTGCAAATCCTTCTTAAATCAAAGGCTTTACATTTACGATTTCCTTACAGCTCCAACAAGGGCTGTGCTAGGAGGTTTTTATTTCCTTGTGTGTGCCCAGTGTCGGGCACACTGTGATGATAATGATAACGACAACAGTCATGAACATATGTTGCGCATTTACCTTCATTTCTCCTTGCAGTAACCCTAAAAGTCAAGTGGTCTCATTATTGCCATTTGCGCATGAGGAACCCGAAGTGCAGGAAGGGTGAGGCAGGATGCCTACATTGTGTGGTTAGTAGGAGTGGAGATGGCTTTGAATCTAGACTTTTGTGCTCAAGATCCTTGACTTTGCTGTCTTGTTACGAAAGATCGGGTAAGGAGCGGGTGAGATGGCTCAGTGGGTAGAGGTGCTTGCTGCCGTGCCTGGCAATCCGAGTCAGATCCCTGAGACCCATGTGATGGAAGGAGAGAACTGACTCTTGCAAGTTGTCCTCTGACCGCCACACATATGCATGCATGAGAGAGTGTATATGCACACATATGAGTGTGCATGCACACTTGCATGCACTTGCGCGCGCACACACAATTTTAAAAAGAACAGCAGAAATGCTCAGTGGGTAATAGCAATAAACTCAGTCTTTCTAAGAACTTACTGCATGCTTAGCCCTGTTGTCTCTTTCATATGGTAACTCATTTCCCATCCCTCTGTTGTATAATTACCCTTTTATCTGTGACTTACATATACTGTAAGAAAAACCAAGCCACAGGCACAAAAAAAAAAAAAATGACCTGGAGCCCATAGCTATTAAATGATCTTGGCAGATTTCCAAGCCAGCATATCTGACATATCGTCCGTCTAACCATGAAGAGTTTCTCCTGTCATATTAATAAGTCATGAAGTTCATCTTCACTGTAGCTGTGGGGAGGGGCGCTTGCTATAAAAGACGATGGCAGTGTTTTAAGGCAGTGTAGAAGCAATCATTTTCTTTTAACAGTCTATTGATAAGTGTCAAGGAAGAAAATAAAAATGGAAGAGGCTTGGCTGGAGGTACTTAGAAGGAGGCACAGTTAAGTTCCGTCTTACTCATCTGCAGCAGGAAGTTGCTAGAATGTGAGCTGATGTTGGGACTGAACCAGAGTTCAGACTCCTGAGTCATGCTTCCCCTTGCTAAACTTCTGTGCAGTGGATGTCTTCCCTGAGACTACCTTCAGACCACCCTGTACCCCACTCTGTTCTCACAGGACACTTGAACCTTTGCCAGCACCAAGCCTAAGAGCTGACTAGCAAAACATATAATTTCTACCCCTCCTTGTGACTTAAAGCTATGAATAAAGATGTATAGGATGGCTTGCGTCTGTGTCCTCCTACACGGCAATTTTAATTCGACTCAGGAGTATTTTGTTTTGCTCTCAGCTACTTTGATTTTTCCTCTCAGTCAACATAAGTGACTGACTCCAGCTCATTCCCGACATCATCAAATCACCTTTCCCAGGACGTGCAAGTGACTGAAGGGGACACGGCTGCGCAAAGGGTGGTGTTCAGATCTGAAGCAGGACTAGCTAAATGCCTGCTCTCCGGCTTACTCAGGATTCCCCGAGCCAGAATCTGCATTTTGACAGGACTTCAGACAATGCAGAGCCGATTGAAGTCTGAGATACACTTGATTTGTTTGGGGTTCTCCATTTATGTAGAAGAATCCACCAGGAAATGAGAGTTTGATTGAATTGGTTTGGGGGCATAGTCTGAGCAATGGGATTTTAAAGCCCCCCTAGGTGTTGAAAATTCATAGACAAGGTTAAGAACCATTGAGCCAGAGGCACGGTTCTTAACCCTGGCTGCATGTTAACATCACCTGGAGAGCCGTAAAACGTGTCCTAGGGACCAATCAATCTGTCAAAAACGGGTGACATTTTAGAAGGATGCCTGCCCTAGTGATTTTAATGTGCAGCCTAGGCATAAAACAATAGGTGCAGGGGACAAAGTGTGAGGTTTGCAGTGTTTGGGCTATATTCATTCAACAGGAATTTATAGCATTTTTCAACAATACAATCACTGGGTGGATACTAGGGCTATGTAACAGTAATTAGACACGTCCCCCAAACCTGGCGAGTGAGCTGGGTAAGTTACTTATCATTCTTGTGCCTCAGCTTCCTCGTTTGTGGAATGTGGTACGCTAGGCTAGGTGTGTTTCACGTGACCATGCAAAATGGCGTGTAGGGTAAGTTCCTGCAAGTGCATCCAGCTGAGTGACTGGCAGGCTTCAGGTATCTCCTTTCAACGAGACCTCAACCAGATATGATAGGAGGTGAATATCTAACCAAGAAGTGGTCACTCCTTGGCTTGGCTTACCGTCTTGCGCAAAAACAGTGACGTGCTGGTGTGTTTCCGGATCAAAGGCCACTGTTGCCTAGAACTTGAATTAGGACTGAGATAACAGACCACACCTACAAAGCTCTTGTTTGCTACCTTGCAAACAGACTTTTGTGAAACTACCTTTCCCAGGATGCTTTGCAGAGTGAGGCCCATATGCCTCGGATAGCAGCTGGCCAGCAAAGGCCCAGAGCATGATCCTTCGGCCTGACCTGCCACATAGTACACTCTTCGCACTTCATTTTGAGGTCTTTCCTGTGCCGATACAGCAGCTATTTCTACTGTGAAGTCCTTGACGTTCATGTCACGATAACACATAGGGAAATAATTGTCTATGTAGAGTCACTTGGTGTAGCAAATGGTATTTTCAACAGCTAGAGAAGTCGTTCACTGGAGGCGTCTGCCCCATTTCACAGCACAACCTCAGGTGCGCCTGGGGTCAGAGTCAAATGCTCATTGCATCATAGCGCTATGGTATTTTGCTTGTTTTCACAGTTTGACCTTGAGTTCATGCTTCTTAGAGCTTGTCAGTTTGCTAAGGAGAATGTCTGAAAGACTACTTTTTCCTCCGTTAAGGTAAATTTTATAGGAATCTGAGAATGTATATCACTGTGACCTACAGAAGTGGGCCTCCATCACTTTGCTTAGATGGATGTTTACCTATCTGAAATGTTCCTAGAAAGGAAATTACCTTAAAGTTAATTAAACAAAGTCAGGACCGTTTCTAGGCTTCATAATATTTTCTGATGTTTCTTGTTTCTTGTTTTTTCCCCCATTTTCTGTCATAACCTGTGTTGTTTAATTTGAGTAATCTTATAGGTATCTAATGGATATTTTTAAATTCTTGAACATTTTATCAAGCTTTCCTATACTTCCATTAATGCCAATATATGTAATGTTATAGTTAGAAAAAATGTGTTAGGTAGAGTTGCTTGCTAACTGTAGAAAAATATCTAGTAAATACGTGTTTCAATTCAATTACTCATGTTTTGACCAAAATGGAAGTCATACTGAACACTTGAAATGTGACTTCTTTTTATTGAGATATGCTTCATAAGGTTGGGGACCACATACTGAATTTATTTCTGTAACAATAAAAAATTGTAAAATATTTCTTTAAACGTTTTATATTAAAAATATAATGTAGGTTATATATTGAAATGATACAATCTTATGCATAATAAATTAGATGTAAAACTGTAGTTAAAACCAATTATACCTATACTTTTTACATTATCTATGACTTTCATAATGTTTACATTGGATAAGGTTGAACTATAGCAGACAGACACACCAGAGAGAATTAGAAACCTGTGCCGAGTGAATACTTTTGGAGGGAAACATGGGTCTACTGAGGATGGAGAGAGGCAAAGAAACAGCGACAAATAACATGTAGAATTTTGTGCTATTTCTCACTTTGCTACTTATATATCTTATTTTGCCCCAAAGGCAAAAGTCCCCTTTGCAAATACAACCCGGGATTGATAAACATCCTGTACTTATTTTTGGCTATTTCTGTTGTAATTAAAAGTCAGCTATCACCAGAATATAGCTGACAACTCCAGCTGAGAGTTAAGCAGAAATCTCCTAGCTCTCTGCGGCTGCCATGGTCTTCTGGCACTGAAAATAATGACTGTTGGGAGCACACTCTCTCCCGAGGCCCTTTAGAGGGGATTCTCGGGCACAGTGGGGTTGCTGTTCTGATGTGATGAATGCCCTTTGGGTTGCTGAGTCAAGACTGGGAGGCTCAAGCCCACCTGGCACCTTCTGAACAGCTATGGAGAACAGGCTTGGCCCTGGGGAAGGCTGCACATGACAGCCCTTACTTAGAAGGGTCTGAATATGAGTACCAGTCTCCTGCATATTCCCAATTACTCACTGGAGCTGTGAGGTTTTTAGGAATGTTCGGAATTGAATCAGAAAATGCCACAAGAACTCTAGAAATAACCTGGAGGGAAGGGAGCAATTTCTTTCATCAACTTGTGGTGAATCTTTAAGACGTTTTAAATAATAGTATTCTCCATGCTCTATGCTAAAGCTTTAATTGTGCAAAGCAAGAACTATTATATCAGATGATGGCTAATTTTATAAGATATGCAATGGCTATACAGACACTATTTCTGGGTATATTTATGAGGACTATTCCCGATGTGCCCAGCTTTGGATAGGGGTACTGAGTCAAGCAGATGATATCAGCAGGTGAGCATCATCAATTCTTGGATGGTCTTAATAGAAGTCAAAATTCCACCATCCCACTCTTTTTTTTTTTTTTGTCTAACTGGTTGCGTGGAATGATGCTTCTTATTTCTTTGTCCCTAGCCTAGACTTACTCCCTACCCCTCTTAGTTCTCAGGCCTTCATGATCACAGTACTGGCTGCCCTGGATCTTCAGCTTAAATGTGGCAGGCCCCGGGACTTCTTAACCTCTGTAATTGCATGAGATGGTTTCTCATGTTGGTTCTGTTTCCCTGGAGATTACTGACAGTTCCACCATTGTGACTGTTTCAGTTAGCTGTTGCTATGTGTTTCAAAGCACAGTAGCTTAACACAAGAGCTACTTTACTTCACAGGATCCTGTGGAATAGAAATTGCATTATGGGATAGCAGGGACAAGTGTCTTCAGTTAATTATTTTTACAGACTCAGTTGATGTCACTTAGTAGGGACTGTCCAAGTTGATCTGACTCTAGCCCTATGACTGTGGTTCCAGTTTTGGCTTTCAGCTAGATAACCTGCCCCCCCCCCCTCCTTTTTTGGCATGTGGTGAACTTGGGTTTCATTCTAGCTTGGAGGTCTCAAGGTAGCTGGACTTCTTATATCATCAATGGACTACTATAAGCAAATTTAGAAGTTGCCAAGTCTTTCAACTTTAGTTTCTTTACACTATGCAGAAAAAAAAATCCAACCACAGAGGCCTGAATGACCTCTGGGTTTTCAGAGTGACCTCTGGGAGAGCCAAGCGACCTTTGGGAATGCTGAGTGACCTCTTGAGTGACTGAAATCATGGCCCCTGACTATACAATGAGGAGCAACCATATGAGCCTTGGATTCACTGGCACCTGGAAGACCCAGCCCCAACTACATCAATCAGAGGAAAAGATAGGTAGACAAGATAAGAACACACTCAGTACCACAAAGAACTACACAATACCAACAAAACCTAGTGGCTCTAAAACAGCAAGACTTGAAGACCCCAATACAGCTGAAGCAGAAGAAAGTGACCTAAAAAAATAACTTTAGGGAAATGTTTGTGGTCATTAAAGAAGAAATGAAAAATTCTCTCAAAGAAATAGATAGAAAAGACAAACGAAAAATTGAAAGGAAACAACAAACAGGTGAACTATAAGGTCAATCTGTGGTCTAGTCTGTTGTCACGATCAAAGGCAGAAAAAATAGTGACATTGTGGTTAATATCAATAACTACTGCCTCTTTACTAATTACAACAAAAATCTTGTTTCATCATTCTGCTTTCTAGAAGGAAAATTATTAAGATATCAAATCATAAAATTACTTCTACTTCCTGACAGCATGTATTCCAGGGCAAACATCTATACCAACTTCAAATCCCCCAAAATTACCTACCATAAACCCAATGGTCTAATACACTCTTATTGAGACACTTAGAGCTCCCTATGGGGCACAGTGTTCTTCCTTTAGCTAGCCAACAAATCCAAATGACTTCCATATCCATATGTGTGCTCCTGGTGACCTTTTTCTGTGAGCAGTAGAAAACCAAATTGACATGACTCCCCACCCTCCTCTGTATTCTGTTAATTGAGGGAAGTTACAAGGCTACCCACTCTCAAAGGAAGAGGAACAAAGACTGCCCCTGGACGAGTGCAACAAAGGTGTGTTGATGATCCTCACGTTCACTGGAAACAATCTATAAAGGTGCCATAGGACATGCAGTTACAATTTCCAGAAATCAGCTAAATTTTAATTTTGTAATAAATGTGTGTCACTGTTTCTGGGCGCTTGCTTAGCTCATATTTTATGGTGAGGCTTTGCTCAAGTAATGAAAGGATTAGCTTCCCTCTACATCCTCTTAATGATGACTTCTGTGTTTGCCTTCTTAAATACAGGGAGGTTGGTACATGTTGCTTTCATTCAATATGCTCACAGAACCTCTGTTCTTTCCTGGCCTCTGGTGATTACTTACTGCTTTGCATTGGATGTTCTTGATGGTTACTTTCTGGAACTGGGTCAAATGGCTTTGATGGTTGTGTTCACCATCCTAACATTCAGGAGTATCACTAGGACCAATACTGTCCTTCTTCCATGCCTACCTTCATTTTTCTCAGGAGCCACTAACTGCCAGCCTATTGTGCACAAGACACCTTTGCACATCGATTACTGTGCCCAGGAATCTGACAATGTAGTATTTAAAGGCTCAAATCTCCACATTTATCTGTCTCAGGGAGGAGATGGGTATGTGTTGTGTTTTTCTTGCCTCCATCCACAGTGAGCCAATGGCCATGTTGTCTTGATATTTGTAGCAGCCAAACAAATGGATAGGTAAGTATGTAAATATGAATATATAGATATATAGATAGGTGATAGAGAACAAATCACCCTATATTAAGTATGGATAACTGTGTAAGAGTGTTAGTTTTTTGTTCCTTGGTTTCTTTCTGAATTTATTTTTCCACACTAAACATGTATTGCTTTTATAAAAATAGCAAAATCTCAAGATGAAGTTTAATTACAAAAAAGAAGGCACTGCAATCAGAGTGGTCTGCTAATTAAGATATTTGGAGGTCTTTCCCCTGAGAAGGTCACTACTTTCTGTATAACTTTGCTGCCAATCATTTAGAACATGGGGTGATAGTGGAAAAGTCTATGACATTTTCTTTGAAGTCACGTGATCAGAACAAGACCTAACAATGAAATGAGGTCTGAGCAGCATATGGACACAAGACATTGGCCAAATTAGTAAAATAATCAGTGTAGCTAGGGAGCACCTTGGGGAAGGAAGGAACTGAATTTCTTGGCAGCTAGTGAGTGCCCAGACTGTACTCAGGAGCCTCGGAAAACAGCATCACAGGACTCATCCTGGAAGCAAGATGGAGATGATGTCACCTTTGAATACGATCCTTCAGGGACTTTGCCTTGAACAGAGCTCTAACAGGTCCCAATATCAGCAGACTTCTTCGAGTAAGGGATGATCCGCTTCTAAGGATGGGTGTGCTTTCCTGGTACCTGGCAAAATGAGAACCCAGGGACGATAAAGACATGCCCTTTAAACTCAGTAAAGGGGGACAGCGTGGCTACTTTTCTCCAACGACAACTTTCTATGTATTTCTGTGCACATTAACTTTTTCACCCGTACATAGGAAGAGTGAATGAAGCATGCAGAGACTGTAGAGTTTGGAACACGCATAAGCACCTCAATATGTGTCCTACTGGGCCAGGCACATTTTCACATATTACAAAGCACTTATGACAACAGCAATAACAAGAGCTATTCACTGAGCACCTACTGCGTCCCAGATGTTATATTCTGTCCATGCGTGGTTCAGGCCAAACTTGCCGCCTTTTATTTTAGAAATGAAATAACAGACGGAAAGGTTAAGTAATTTGCCTGAGGCCATACAGCTTGCATGAAGCCATTCTAGGAGATGGAATGCAGTACAAAATCTCTTGCCTTCGGTCCTGAGATATTTCTATCAGCTTTGCCGAAGCCTCTTCGATTTTGACTATTAAACATGCTTTTTGTTTTTAGAAAATGATTTTTTTTTGTCTTTCATTTTGATTTTCTGTGTGAGAGCCAGTCTTCAGTGTGGAGGAAAGACTATAGAAGAGTCTGTCTATAATGTTCCCAAGATTTCCCTCCTCTGACATTTATCTATTAAATATCTGGTCTAATGCAAACATACTCAATGATTTCCACTTACAGTGTTTTACTACATATTAAATTTTCTCTTCTTGTTCCTTTTGGGCAAAACTGTAAAAGAACATCCACAGCAATCTGTTAACAAGAGCAAAACCTGTGGGGGATGTGCAAAGTTATGTACGTATTCTGTATTAGTGTGACATTTTCCCCTGGAATTTTTTCTCTGTGAGTGATGCAATTTGAAATGAATCCCCCCTAGTGAACACCCTGGGCTGCTCAATAGAGAGTGATAGAAATGATGAAATGTTAAAAAACAAAACCCCAAGGAAGAGACAAGAGAATTGAACATGTTCAGCTTCAGGATGAGAAGATTTGGGGGGAAATAACTCCATCAGTATTTATATGGATGTGATGGGTCAGACCAAAGGCAGCTCTTCTTATTATAAAGGAGGTCAATTGTGAACTAGACAGTATCCTGTGTGTGTGTGCACATGTGTGTGTGTGTGTGTGTGTGTGTGATTTTTAACTATTGAAAACGTATTTGATTTTAGACTTAATAGTAACAATAGCTAGTACTAAATACGTTTTGTCATTTAGGTATTGTATTTATAAATAGCACATGTGCATTGCTAATTTACTCTTCACAATATTGCTGTAAGGATGAAGCTAAGATTGTCATTTCACACACTGTGCTGGGCACTGGTACTCTCATGCAAGAGTTGTGTTTTAAGATCACAAGTATTGCAGGTATTTACCGAATGGAAGCTACACGTATTTTGTGTCCATCTACGCTTAGAACAGTTTCCTAAAGAGTGAACGTGGCCATCTGAAAACACCAGGAAAATCCCTGTTCAAGAGTATTTTATCTCTAAATAAACCACTGAGTTTCGGAGAAGAAACTTATCCTGTCTTCAGTGTGACCTGGCGGAGTTTCTCATGCAATAGGCCACTTGGGTCATCCCAACACACCTTAGTTACAAAGAACACTAAAAGCCTGCCCCATTCACTCATAAGACATTTCTTAGCAATGACATTAGCTAAACTGTAATGGCAATGGAAGGTGATTATTGAAGCTGAAGTGCCCAGGGTTTTGTTTATAGAGTCCATTGGTTTTCAGACTTGACACCTTAAGAATCTTCCAGAAAACTGAAACATATAGGCTTCTGGGTATAAGCCCTAAGAAATTCTGATTCAGTAACTTTGTTAAATAGATGTTATTCAGTTGTAGCAATTAATCACCATTTCAATTAACCACCATGTGGTGGTTCCCACATCTGTCTTTATCCATGCATAAGTGAGAATGTGAGTTCTCAAGATTACAGGATTAAACTCAAAGGTGAATATGGGACTTCTTCCTTTCCAGGCCCAAATTCTGGCATTGCTCCGTGTTGCTTCTTAGCATTTGAGTCTTTTGAAAGAAACAAACGTGGAAGAATAATGAATTAGTGGTTTCCTGTATTACCATGGCAATAGGGAAATTTGGTGTGTGCCCTCTTACCACCCACATTCATTGTGCATTTTTATAGCAGCCCCTTAGATTTTCATCACTGCATCATTAGTGCAGTCCCAAGACTGATCACAGACCCAGGTAGATTATGCAAGCAGTGAAATAATTAAGAAGGCTTGCTAAATAAAAGGCTCAGTTTTAGTACCACATTACTAGGTGGGCTAGTGATTGTCATGGAGTAAGGAATAGTGTATTCTTCTTCATGGTTTGGGGTGATGTCAGGAGGTAGAAGGGAAGATGAGAGAGACGAACTTGGCTACAGGCCCAACCTGATGTCTCCATAATAGAGGAGCAAAGGGAATCATATTCACTTGACCCAGCATTTTCAGATCTCCAGAGTCATCGAAGACAGCATCAATTCTATGCAGAGGGTATGTACAAGCAAGTGACTGATTCTATGTGTGTAGGTGTAAGTGTGACATGTTAAAAACGTGACATTGGAGGTAAAGCCTACTTCATTTTAGAAACCAGGAACAGATGCACAACAAAAGGTTAAGTAACTTGCTTAGATTTTGGGAACACTTGGAATTTAACTTGTAGTCTTCTGACATCCCAGCCTGAACTCAGGTTTATAGGTTTGTTTGCTTGTTTGTTTCCTGACAAAATGTATCAGGCCAGGGTAGAATGAAGAAAGAGCCCATCCATGAAGGCCATCTGTCCGCTCTCAGTCTTGGGAGTCCATATCCTAGTTCCTGTTTTCTGCAATAAACTCTGGGCTAAGTGTCTATGCATTTGAAGGCTGCCCCATTGGATCCCTCCACACTGGCTACCCCAACTTTGAAGGTTCACCTAACCTGGACCAAGAGACTCAGAGCCTTGTCTGTAACTTACAGTTCAGCCTCACTTCATGGTCAGAAGTCCTGACTGGTGCTTGCTTGTGCACAGCCTCTGCCAACCTCCTGCTTCTGTGTCTATCAGTGATACTCCTTATCATGCACCCTCCATGAGAGCCCATGACCTGAAGAAGGTGCACACTAAGGAAACAGAAAAGGCTAAGACTACTGTGTGGCACCACCTGAGGTTAGGAAGCTAGCTGGGGACAAGGACTCATCTTGATGCCAGCATGGGTGGGCAATGTCATCTGTCCACTTGTAACATCTCTCTGTCTCTTAGACATTAAAGGAATGGAGAAAATGAGAAGCTAGTGAAGCAAAAGCTGAATTAAATTATTTATTTCAGAATTCAGGGCTCATTTAAAAAAAGATATTGTATAAATTTGTTTTGAAAACACAAGATTCTAAGTAGAAAAGCTATGCCCTCTCCTTCTCTGACTCAGTCAGGGAAACACTGAGTCTCAAATTCTGGATTCGTACACGATGTCTTCTTTTGCTTCTGTTCCCCTTGGTGCTACAGTAGTAGCTCACTGCTTCTCACAACCCAGCATCCTCCTCCTGTGGGATGCTGTGGCTTAATCTCTTCATGGTTACCCTTGTTATTATCACTCCAGCTTATCCGTGGTGAGCCCAGCATGCTACAGCTTGCTGAAAGGTGGGTCTGTTAGGAGATACTAGTTATAGCAGTAGGGGAGAGCAATGACACACACAGCTCTGCAGCTTAGCATTTGACTGATGGGTGTTTCGACAAGAAAATACTGTGACTGGATTCACACGTTCAGAAGCATCAACTTGCTCTGTGTGAGTGTCTCTAATGCAGCCTTCTGAATTACCCAGTACGTGCTGGGATCTGTATCACACAACAGGGAGACATGGAATATATTATCTATGCAGTCTCAGGGTTCTTGCTCTGCTAGGAATTCAGACCAATAGGATAGGAAGATTTGTTTAAACATTTGCTTGAAAACTACTACTGGCAGATGAGAAGTCTTGGTGGATAAAGCTGCCCATCACTAAGCCTTACAACTTGAAATTAATCCCCAGAACCAACATGGGAAAAGGAGAGAACTGATTTCTGTAGGTTGCTTTCTAGACTGTACATATATACAAGGATGTGTATATACACATGCACACAGTAAATGAATAAATGGTGTGGGAGTTCCATCTGTTTATGTGTTGCTTTCATTGGTTAATGAATAAAGAGACTGCCTTGGCCTAGTTGATAGGGCGGAACTTAGGTAGGCCAGGAAAATTAAACAGAATGCTGGGAGAAAGGAGGCAGAGTCAGAGAGGAACGCCATAAAGCTGCCAGAGACAGACATGCTAAATCTTTCCCAGTAAGCCACTGCCACGTGGCAATATACAGATTATTAGAAATGGGTTAAATAAATATGTAAGAATTAGACAATAAGAAACTAGAGCTAATAGGCCAACCAGTAATTTAATTAATACAGTTTCTGTATGGTTATTTCGGGGCCAAGCTAGGGACAAATAAGCGGGCCCTCTCCTTGCAACAAATAAATGTTTAAAAAAATTAAAAATTACTAAGTAGTTGTCTTAGGGTTTTTATTGCTGTGAAGAGACACCAAGACTATGGCATCTCTTGTAAAGGAAAATATTTAAATGGGTGGCTTACAGTTTAGTCCATTTTCATCATGGTGGGACATGGTGAAATACAGAGAGATATGGTGCTGGAAAAGGAGGTGAGAATTAATTCTACATCTTTGATCTGAAAGTAACAGGAAGTGAACTGAAACACTGGGTATGGCTTGAGCATATATGAGACCTCCAAGGCCACTCCCACACTGGCACACTTCCTCCTACAAGACTACACCTACTCCAGCAAAGTCACACCTCCCAATAGTGCCACTCCCTATGAGATTATAGGGGACAATTACATCCAAATTACCACAGTAGTTATCTGTGTTAGCTTGTATGAGCAGTATCTGGAGGCAAATAATGTGGTTTCTCGATTTAAGGAGCTTGGTGCTCTTAAGTATGGAAGACAGTCGCTTTAGTAGAAGAACTTACAAGACTCACTGTTCTAGCTCATCATGCCCTTGTATTAATAAATATGTGCATGAGGAGAGATTCCTCACTATATGGAAACCATCTTTCAGATATTTCTAGTATTGGATTCTGAGTTTGTGCCCATTTCTCCCAGTTTAACCACATGAACTTGCATTATAGGAATTGTGTTAGTTGCTTTTATATTGCTATGATCAAACATCATGACTAAGGCAACTTATAGAAGAAGATTTTATTTGAGTTTATGCTTCCAGAGGCTTAGAGTTCATGAAGACAGAATGAAGACATGTTAGCAGGAACAGGAAAATGAACGTTCACATCTTAAATCACAAGCAGTTAGAACAAACTGGAAGTAGGGCAAGACCTTGAGTTCTCAAACTGACCCCAGTGACATTCTTCCTCCATCAAGGCCACACCTCTGAAACTCCCTAAAAAGTGCCAGCAGCTGGGGACCAAGTTAAAATTCCTAAGATTGTGGGTGATATCTCGTTCAAATAACTCCAGGGATAGAAGATTTAAAATATATTGATAACATACCATGTGCTGGTGTGTAAAGCATGAATATGATACTTTTTCCTTATTATTTCATGTAAAATACACACACACATGCATACACACATTCATACACACACATGCACACACACACCACATACACACAAATAACAACAACAAAAATCTAGTGAAGGAGCAGTTATTAAGCCAAGAGATCCTCTCAAGCAAATGATCGCTGGAGAGGTTTGTTTGTCTAAGGTAGTCTGATGAGGAAGTGAAGGAGTCAGGATCTTTGATCTTTGATCTTCATTCTGTATGCTCAGACGTACCAAGTGTGATTTATTCTGGCCTTCCTATAAGGAACTGTTGGAGAGCTCTTTGACCTCTTTACTGCTCACTACAGCCCTTGAAATTGTGAACTGTATCATGATGGAAAAACTAAGTTTCACGGGGGAAGTAACTGGTTCATGGCTGTCATGTAAATGCCAACAGTACTTGAATCTTTTCTTCCTGACTTTGGAACACCCACCTGCACCTTCCACCATATAGTGAAACAACTGTTTTCGTGTGGAAGGGAATTTCATGTGGAAGGGAAGTACTGACACTAACTGAATTTCTCCTTTATATTACAGCATACACACACACACACACACACACACACACACACACACACACATTGCCATTCAGTAAGAGCCATCTCCACTTACCCCCACAGTGTGGTCCTAAGGTAGAGAGAATTTATTTTGCTTTTGTTGTTATTGTTATGTAGGGTCATAGGACAAATAAAATTTGAATGTAATATAATAACTGACTTATTTCCTCTTTCTCATATCACCTTGATTGCCAAAAATAATAAAAATTCATCTACAAAATCATTTTTAAATCAGTTTTTCACTTCTGTCTTGATTTTCTTCAGTATAACCTTGATGGAATATCCTCTCTGTTGGAATAGAAGTATCTATTCTGCGCTATTGTACATTGAAAGTATAATAATTTTCTTTTTGATTTTTACAAGGGGTTCACAGTTATGAGATTGCTGTGAATCTTAGAAAAAAGCTTAGCTTCTGGACAGTTTGGGGCCATTAAGACTATTGGGATTCTTGAAGTTAGACTAATGCACTTTACAGTATAATTTGACCACAGTCCTATGGGTCACAGCAATAGAAGTTGATGTTTTGAATCTTAACTATCCTTCAAAGATTTTGTCTAACACATTTGCTTCCAAGCTGTTGATACTAATTTGAAGGGGGTGAAGCCCTTAGGAGGTGCGGCCTGACTGACCGAAGTAGGCCTTTAGGGGAAGGCCCCTGAAGGTTTTACTCACCTCTCATTAGGGCTGAAACTCTGCTTCCTGATCTTTACATGGGAACAAGTCAGCACCTGAGGCTCCAACGGCCAGAAATTAACCCCTCCCATCAGGCATTCCATGCTATTATGGACTGAAAGTTCTGAAACCATAAGACAAAATAAATTCTTCCCTTGAGTTGCTTCTGTCATGGATTTTGACATAATGAATAAAGTAATGAACACAAAGAAATACAAAGAGGCTGTTGCTGATAGTGCAGAGAGTTTATATTCTTGGTGAGCTGTTCACACATGTGTGCCAGAACCTCCACACAGTGCAGTAGTACCCTCGGATTTTGAGATGAAGTGCAATGGCTATGGGCTAAGGACTTTGCCAACCTACCCCGACCAGGATCAGACACAAAACTCTAAAGACAATGTCTGAAACTGGCAAGTTTAAAGTCACCTTACATGTGAGGCCATATTCTTTAGGGCAACTGATAGAATCACTTTTACAATAGTAATCTCATTCAGTTTAGAATACTTAAAAACAGAGAACCATAGTTAAATAAGCCTCCATTTGTTCTCATGACTCTGAGAGTGTTAGGGCTAGGATTATTTTAGATTGCTTGAGTGTAGGTAGGACAGAGAATCAAATCTTGGGAATTTTGTCTACTGTTAGTCAGTAGATCATTGGGTGTTTCCAAAGATGACTTAGCTGATCTTTGAGAAGGACTCGTCGGAGTCAAGTAGTAGCGAAACTGATTTTAGTTCTTTTTGGGACTCGTTCACTTCCTTTCCTTAAATACGTGGACTCTATGTGCTTCTTACAGTTGCATTTTGAAGGGATAGAAATTACAAGTAGTGAAGAGTCTTGAAGGGCTAGGGAGACGGAGAAACAATCAACACAATTGGCCTCTGTTATGACACCACTTAAAATCAGGACAATAATATCTGAGCATAAAATGATATCATATAATCTCTCTCAGATACACACAAACACATATACATGCACACACACTAAGAGAGAGCAATCCAAGAGCCTCATGCACATAAGCTACGGCCCAAGCTAATGGCGCATATTGCTAAAGTTCAATCTAGGGCCTTTTTCTCCCCTTTCTGTTTTGATGAAATGAAACACACACTTCTATTTTATTTCCTGGGATAGTTTGCAAGTGATTGATATAAAATTTACCATAACTCTGCCAAGCAACATTGTATGAATACTTTCAGAAGCATCTTTGAATGTCCTATGCTTTCCAGCTACAGAAGTAATGCAAGGTTGGAGACACCTTCATCCTTCTCAGTTAAGTGACCAGTACTGACAGTCAAGTGCTGAGTTGTCTTGAGATGCAGGTATCATCTGCTCCAGTGTCACCTTCGACACATCAACATTGGCTTCATCTCAGTTATTTTGATTTATTGCCAGAATTACCTGTTCTGAGTTCAATGTCAGAATAATGCTTGGAATGATGAATTATAATATGGACTTCATTTTCTTGAAATGCCACATGTTCTAATATCCCAATTTTTCTGGGCAGACATTAGCATAATGCTTAATTTTATGTGTCAACCTCGTTAGGTTTTAGTATCCAATTAATCAGTTTAACACTAATTTGGGAGTTGCCGTGAATGTAGCTGGGAGATGTGGTTACTTTTCAGGAAGGACTTTATCTTTGATGATCTGGATGGACCTCACCAAATCAATTGGTAGTACTTCAAAGCAAGGCTGAATTTCCACTGGGGAAGAAGAAATTATCTTTCTAGGAAGCACTTCTAAGAGGCTCTATGAGCTGCTGGTTGAGAGTTTCTGTCTGCTAGCCTGCCCTAGGATTACAGCCTTGCTAGTTCCTATGATGACCATGCAGGTATATTTAAATACATGAAGATTTGGGACTGGAGATATGGCAATGAAGAATAGTTGTTGCCCTTGTAGATGACTGAGGTTCAATTTCCAGTCCTTGTGTCGTGTTTCACAACCATGTTTATCTCCAGTTCCAAGGCATCCAATGATCTCTTCTGCTCTCCATTCAGGTAAAATAAAACCTCACATACATAAAATAAATCTAATATATATATATATATATATATATATATATATATATATATATATAATACAGAGAGATATTGTTTGCATGTATTATATACAGCTTTTTTTATTTTGTGGTAACATTATGAATGAAACAGAATTTGGTGCTAAGAGTAGTTCTAGAGAAAGACTAAAGGAGTTGAATCTTAAGTCTGACTTATGTGATGGTCTTTACATGCTTTTTCCATGTAAAGAAGGCAGTGGCAGTTGTGAAAGCATATCACATGCTGTCATTAGATATTCCCAATAAATGTGTATAAAATCAAAGTTCTATGACACCATGTATTTGATGTTTTAACCACACTGCAGCATAGCATGAGAAGACTGGTTTTACTGTGTTTGAGAAACTGAGGAAAGCAAGGATGAGCTCAGTGCTTATATTTCCAGCTGTTTAGTGACCTAACATCTGTTTAAATGACCTAACACCAGGCTGCTATTACAAAGTACCAGAAGAAAGTACTGAATATAGAACAGAGATCTATTTCTATCAGAAGTTAAGCTTGTCTGCAGAAGTTGTATCTGGTGAGGACTCACTTCATGATTCATATGTGGTCACATTTTCCAGGGTTTTCTTAGGGTGCAGGAGACAAGAAAGCTCTCTGGACCATTTCCAAATAAGGGCACTAGTCTTATTTCATTCCCAGCACCATTGTCTTTGTGGATTAGCTTCCCAATCAAGGCAACTTATAGAAGAGGACTAGAGTCCGTGATAGGAAGATGAATGCATGCAGGCAGGAGCTGGCTTAGTAGCTGAGTACTCATATCCATACACCAGAGGCAGGAAGAGCACTGGGGAGGACAGGAGACATTTGAAACCTCGAAGCCTACCTCCAGAGACTCATCTCCCCACACATTGCCACACCTCCTATTCCTTCCCGAACAGTTACACCAAGAATTCAGATCAATAATCCGTGGAGACAACTTTTACCAGAACTTTCATTAGGATGTTCAGAAATCCAGATGAACCTGAGGATTCTGAGTTGCTATAGTCGGCCAAGTCTTCTTTGCCATTGGAAATAGTCCTACTCTGGCTGTCTGAAGAGGTAACTGGTCTTTGAAGAATTAGTAAAGATTTTTCTTAAATGTAGTTTCCCATCAAACAACCATTAGTTCTCCTCCAGAACAGACAACCCACTCATCTTCGCTTCCAAACTTCTAAATAGACCCAAGTTCTGGAAGATCAGATAGTGTGAGCCATGAAGATGTATACTACATACCAAAGAACTGCAGGCACCACTACAGCCCTCTGCCACAGCATAGGCCCCCAACACCATCTATACCTCGGTGGCAGCATGGGCCAAAGACATCAACATGGTTTTAGGAAGCTGCACAGAGCATGAACATGGGGACACACACATCAACACAAGCCCCTGCTGTAGTAGGACCATGGACTCCGACATGGACATAGACATCAAGATGGCCTCAGATGGCCGCACAGGCCGCTTGAATCAGCATGGCTTCTGTTGGCGGTAAGTTTAGAGTGACTGAGCAGATTTATCAAACAAGATCAGCTTTACATGCGAATACAGAAAGGTCATGAGTTCCACTAGGACTTTGAGAAACAAACTTTCAAGGGTAGCCTTAGTATCCTTTGAAAGAGCTCTGTGGTCACCCCTCTCTGTAGGTCAGAAATTACGGCGAGAACTGCAACTACCAAAGAGATAATCAGAACACTACATTATTGGTAGTACTCGTCATATGACTTTGTGAGCCTGACAAAATTTCAGCCTCCAGGGCTGTAATCGATAGTGCTAAGGCATGTTCTGAGGGGTTTAGCAGCCTTTTGCTAATCAGAAACAACTATCTCAGTTACCATAGAAACTCCCTTCCTTTCCTATTGATTCAGAGGCATGAGGAACCAAAGTGGCCACGCGGAAGTCTTGACTTCTAGTAATTGCTATTCATTAGAAATGAAGACCTTTAGAACAACAGAGAATAAGGTCATAAGAACAAGGACAGGAAGCAAAATTCTTTTCTTTTATTAGTGAATTATTTGGAGTAATAGTAATTGTTCATTTTGCCGCTGTATCCTAGATCCCGAAAAAGAACTATATGTTAACTACTGATTTTGAACATATATCCTGCTGAATGTTATTGGTCTGGCCCTGCAAAGTAAGACTGTCTAGCTGGCATTGTGATTAAGTCTTCAAATAGCCCTTCACTGTTTGGCCACTCTAACTACTGTTTCAGAATGAATTTCATGACGCCAGGACCGTTGCCATACTTACTTAGTCTCGTATTAGTCTATGACCAATTCAAAGCTTTATGCAAGGTTACTATGGAAGTAAAGGATTTTGCCCATTTAGGCATGTTAGTCTGTCTCTGATTCCCTAGAACATCCCTCTTAGATGCTTCTTCTAATTCAGCAAAATCAATTGTCAATTGATCATAGGGAACTCTCCGTGAGGTTAGAGACACAACTTTATGGAGAAAAAGTTGTCAGCAGTAGAGAGAGACCATGATAATTATGGCAGCCTCTTTATATTCAATATAATATATAGCACTACTATGTCTGTGAGAAACACTGTCCATAAACAACTGGAATTCAATATGTCTGGTAAGAGCAAGTTTGTGAGGCATGTTTCAGGTAATAGGGACATGGATTAGTCTATGGTGAAATGTCCAGTCTCTTCTAACACTAGGAACAAGCTAAATGCTGTTCATCAAGAGAGAAATAATTATTTTAAAGCAAAGATTAGTGGGACTTTCCCCAATCCTAAGGGTTTGTACAGGTCCATCAGTGTGTTGTTATTGGTGTTATAGACCAAAGGAATAGCATGTCTTCTGGAAGGAAGAACAATCAAGTCCTTTACGGATGGTATAATTTAGGGGTCAATAACTGATGTATGCCTGAGATATTGCTGGTATTGTCAGCTGAGTCTTTTGATGATATTTACTGATGAGTTTTTAATTAAAAAAATGTGTGTATGAGTGTTTTGCCTGCATGTCTGCTCATGTACCACTTGAATGCCGTGTCCCCTAGGAGGCCAGAAAGGGATGTCAGATCCCCTGACACTGAACTACAGATGGTTGTGGACCACCAAGCGAATGCTTAGAATTGTGCCTGGGTACTCAGGTAAAGGAGCCAGTGCCCTTACCTGATGAACCATCTCGCAGTCTCTGATGAGTACTTAAAAACCAACCAAAGCAAAGGAAAAGAACAAAACAAAAACAGTGTTTACCAGGTCAACAGATGAATGTAAAAGAAATAATGACTTACTCAAGCAATGAGTCCACATTGGGATAACATCTGTAATTGGAGGTACCATCTGGTTAACAGTAACACCCTGCCATTCTTTGAGATGCACCTGTCTTTTGTGCAGGCTAAATTGGAGACTTGGTGGGGGTGTGTGATGGGAACCATCACCCCCCTGCATCGTCTTCCAAGTCCTTGCTATTGCAATCTCTACAAGCCTTCTAGGAAAGCAGCAGCACGTTTGGTTTAGTATTGGTCCAGGTGGGAACCGCTTTGCTATCATAGCTCCTTTACTGCGCAGATCATGGAGTTGCTATGAGGATTCGGCTAACTGTGGCGTGAATTCACCACAACTGTGTCTCCTAAGCGAGACAACAACCACAGGAGGGGTTCAGAAATCCATAGTACCTGCTGAGTTATGAATCTGGGCTGAAACTCCATTGATCATCTGACTTCTACAAGCCCCCATTGGGCCTCCTATGGTAACATTTTGAGTTTTCTGAAATTCTTGTCTGTCGGGAGATAGAGTACAACAATCTTCAGAAAGTGTATTTTCCTTTCCTAAAGGAATAATCATCTAGGTATAAGATCATGGGTCCCTTTGGAGAAACTGGGAGGAAGATTAATGGATAAACCTTGAAAAAGTAGCAGAAACCTCTTAAGGACTTGTCTTTTCCTTCATTCAAGGGGTTCAGGATCTGTAAACTTGATTGAGTCAGAGGATTAACTAAAAAGCAATGACTCTATCTTAGCTTGCTAAAGCTGCCTTAACAGAACAACACAAAGGGATGGCTTAAACAATACACACTAGAAGTCGAAAATCAATATGTGGACTGGTCTGACTTCTTCTGAGGTATCTATCCTTGATTTCTGGATGGCTAGTGTGTTAGTCAGCTTTTCTTTGCTGTGTTAAAATATGATAGAAAAACAACAAAGAACCAAAGAAAGACACTTTGGTTTACATTCCAGAGATAACAGTCTCTGGTAATTTGATTCCTTTGTGTCTGTGCCTGGGGTGAGGCAAACATCACATTAGAAATGTCTAGAGGAGGATGCTGGTTACCCCTGAATAAGAGAGGTGGGGAGAGTAGTTTTTAAGTGCGCTCCACAAGGAACCACTTCTTATACTAACTAGTCCCTACCTCCTAAGTTTGCACTACCCCGCCCCCAAGCTTATTAAATTGTGGGTCAACCCACGGGTGTTCTCAAAGCCCTCTGTGATGCAAACATCTCCTTCAAACCCTACCTGAGCACTGCAAATGATTAAAAACAACAACAACAACAAAAAAAAAACCCAACCTGTTTTTATTTTATATACCAATCCCAGTTCTTTCTCCTCCCTTCCTTCCATTCCCCCCACCTTCCCTTCATCCCCCTCATCCACTTCTCAGAAAGGGTGACATCTCCCATGGGGAGTCAACAAAGTCTGACATATCACTAGAAGCAGGACCAAGCCCCTCCCTGCTTATCTAGGCTAAGCAAGGTGTCCCTCCATAGGGAACCGACTCCAAAGTCAGCTTATGCACTAGGGATAAGTGCTGGTGCCTCTATCAGTGGCCCCACCAACTTACCATACCACATTCAGAGGACCTAATTTGGTCTTATGCAGGTTCTCCAGTTGTCAGTCTGGAATCAGTGAGCTCCCACAAGCTTGGGTCAGCTGTTTCTGTGGTCTTGACCCCTTTGCTCATATTATTGCTCCTCTCTCTCTTCAAATGGTCTCTGGGAGCTCAGCCCAGTGCTTAGCTCCACAGCTGTTACCTGGTGTTGCTGGATGAAGGTTTTATGATGATAATTAAGGTAGTCATCAATGTGATTACAGGGCAAGGGCAGTTAAGGCGTCCTCTCCAGTATTGTTCAGATTCTTAGCTGGGGTCATCCTTGTGGATTACTGGGAATTCCTTTAGTGCCAGGTTCCTTGCTAACCTCATAATGAATCTCTCTATCAGGATATCTCTTTCCTTGCTCTCCCTCTCTGACCTCCCAACTCAATCTTCCTGATCCCTCATATTCTTCTCTCCCCTCCACACTCCCCTTGCACCCTCCCGCTTCCCTCTAGTTCTCAATTTACTCAGGAGATCTTATCTATTTCTCCTTCAGTTCATGTATTCTCTCTTAGGGTCCTCCTTGGGAAACAAGCTTTTAATATCAGCATTAGGAATAAATTTCAAACCCAAGCGTAAATCATCTATCTTCATACCGTGTCCTCACATGGCCTTTTCTATGTACTCATTCATCCCTGGTATCTCTCTTCTTGTAAGTAGAATAGTCATATTGGTTTAGAGCCTCAGTCTTTTTTTGTTTTTGTTTTTGTTTTTGTTTTTCTTAAGACAAAAGTACTGTTTAGCCCTGGCTGTCCTAGAATTTGCTCTATAAATCAGACTGGCTTTGAACTCATGAGTGCTGGCATTAAAGGTGTGCACCACTACCACCAGGTAGAGGACCTCAGTCTTCAGAGCTCAGGCAAGGCACTATAATGCCTTATTTTGATAATTCAGATTTTTATTTATTTGTTTACTTTATCTAGAACTTTTCCACTTACACAGACCAAGAAAGAATTTGGAAACTTTTCCATCCATTCCTTTTCTAGGAACACCACACTTGATTAGCCAATACCACACATCTCATTGAAACAAACATTGCCATATCCTGTGAATAAGATAATGGAAAACTCGATGGCCCAATTCAGGCAATGCTATGAGTGACCCAGACCCCTTAGGAATGAAGTTTTGGCTCACTCTATGTCTTAATTACTTTTCTACTGCTGTTATTAAATGCCCCAACAAAAGCAACTTAAGGGAGAAAAGGTTGTGTGTGACTCACACTTGCAGGGTGCAATCAGTTCTATCATGGCGGAGAAGCCATGGCAATAGGGGCTTTAGGGAACCAAAGCCATTGTGTCCATAGGCAGAAAGCAGAGAGTAATGAATACTTGTGCTCAGTCACATTATTATCTTTATACAGTATAGCATCCCAGACCAGGGAGTGGTGGTGCCCATGGTGGGTCAAATAACCTGACCAAGATAACTCCCCACAGGCGTGCTCAGACGCCTGTCCTTTCAACAATTACACCTCTTATCAAGTTGACAGTTGAAACTGATCATTGCCCCCTACCTAGCAGGGAAAACTGTGACGATCTGAAGTGATTGCTGTGGGCAAGGGAAATTTGGGATGGACCACGGAACAAGTTACTTATAACTGTCAGTAATGATAATCAACCAGCTTCAGAGACAAAGGTTATAAGGATATTCCTTATTTTTATTCCTATTCCAATATTCCTTGTTTTTTATGAATGCTTCTGTGTGGATATGTGTATGTGCATATGACAATAGTTTTGTCCCCTTACCATCTAATATAAGATGCATTAATAACAGTGAAAAATATTCACAGTGTTTACATTATAAGACATCATATCAGAGAGCACATCACCAGCAGCTAAAGAGTTTGCATCCTCTTCTGGAGACTTGGATTGTTTGGGTTTGTATTTTGAATAGTGATGCCCTTCTGGCTGGAAACAGTACTTTACTCTCACTATCAGAGTGTAAGAAGTAAGGAGCTATGTATTGGTGCCAACTTGACAAGGGGTTATTGTGTGTTTACTAGGCTAGATTACTGATCATAGTTTTACTCAGGCACCAATTTAGGTGTTGTGGGAAAATTATTTTCGGGATGGCATTAACATTTACATTCAGGGATGGCTATAGCCATCACACTCTCAGGAAACAGAGACAGGCAGATCACTGTGGGTTCTAGGCCAAGCTAGGGCTACATAGTTACCTGAGGAAGGGTTACCTTTCTCGAAATAACTAGAAGAAGCAAACAAGTAGAAAAATGCGATAGCATTTATTCTCAGTTGGTTTTAAAGGGTATTATTTCTTTTTTTCTTTTTTTATGTTTTTTTTTGAGACAGTGTTTCTTTGTGTAACAGCCATGGCTATTCTGGAACTAGTTCTGTAGATGGATCTGGTCCTAAACTTAAAGAGATCTGACTGCCTCTGCCTCTTGAGTGCTGGGATTAAAGGTGTGTATCACCACTGACTGGCAGGATGTTTTTTCTTTTTAATTTTTTATTGATTTTTATTGAGTTATACATTTTTTTCTCTGTTCCTTTCCCTGCCTCTCCTCTCCCCTTCAACCCTCTCCCATGGTCCCCATGCTTCCAATGTTCTCAGGAAATTTTGTCTTTTTCTACTTCCTATGTAGATTAGATCCATGTATGTCTCTCTTAGGGTCCTCATTGTTGTCTAGGTTCCCTGGGATTGTGATTTTGTAGGCTGGTTTTCTTTACTTTATGTTTAAAAACCATTTATGAGTGAGTACATATAATAATTGTCTTTCTGGGTATAGGTAAACTTACTCAATATGATGTTTTCTAGCTCTATCTATTTGCCTGTAAATTTCAAGATGTCATTTTTTTTTCTGCTGTGTAGTACTTCATTGTGTAAATGTACCACATTTTCTTTATCCATTCTTCAGTCAAGGGGCATTTAGGTTTTTTCCAGGTTCTGGCTATGACGAACAAGGCTGCTATGAACATTGCTGGGCACAATCCTTGTGATATGATTGAGCATATACTTTGTCATTTAGTTGAAGGGTCTCAAATGTAAAATTCAGCTTTAATAATACTACAGCTCTGTAGCAAAATTAACTTTGCTTGCAGCTAGCTGATTATTATTACTGATAGTTACAAGCAATAAGTACCTTAGAAGGTCACATGCCATGGTTAGTCTCAACTCTCAACTTAATGAAAGGTGCAGCTATCACAAAGGCAGGCCTCTGAGCATGGCTTAGGAATTCCAGATTTGCCCACTCCTTCATAAGGTTAGCTAGTTCCTTGAAAAAGCATTATATATAGTATGTATTAAAATTTCATATTTTCTATATACACATGGTACATATATTTGTATATGTGCTTGCTATAATGACTCATAGAGCCTGGGGAAATCCTAATCCTTATTATTCTAGTTCATTCTAAGGAATGCAATTAGCCGGTCTAATGCAGTGCCCAAGGTGAGGTGTGGCAGAGTCCTAAGCACGGGATTGTTCTCCAGGTGTCCCTGTCTGTTCACCAAACTGAAAGCTCCCTATACCACCTGTTTAAGAGATTTTAATAGCACGACATCCACTCCTACTCCCCTTCCCAAGGCCAGGGGCTGGTACAAAGTCCAAGTGGCACTTGGTCTTTCTGGTTATCAACTCCCATTCTGAAACTATCTGGAAGCTCCACCCTGAGTCACCTCATTGGAGTAGACTCCAGTGTTTTCTCAAGAGGGTCATTATGAAGAACCAAAGACATACCGATTGCCCAGGGAATTCCATGGGTCTCAAGGGCCTCTACGCCAGGAGCAGGAGGCCAAACCATATATGCGAATATCTATCGCTCTGAAGTTACCCCCTTGAACTCCTTGGCTTTTGATTTGTTCCTGTGTCAGAAACTCTAGCTTCTCGCTGGTTGTTAGTGACAGGGTCCTCTCTCCTCCAATATCCTCCCAAAGAAATCCTTTGATTAAGGCAGCTGGAATTGTCTTTTATGGCTTGCCATTAGGACCCAGCTGACACGAATGTGAAGAACTCCATTGAGTCACCAGCAGATTGGGACCCAGAGTGCTGTTTGCGTATGTCATTATGTGGAGTGAGTTTGCCATGTTTCATGTGGGTGTAAAATTCCAATTTACTCCTCTAATAAACCCTTCAACAATGGACCTGCTCCCAATTTAGCTGAGCATTATTATAGCTAAACGTTGTTTGCTACAAAAAGACCTTGTTTTGACCCCATAAGAAAACAACATTGAAATCAACTGTAGACAAGCAAAATGTGCCCTAAAGTCAGGAAAAATTCACTGCGTTTGTGTTTCAGGGCTGGCTCTGTTCATATTGCTGTCTTTCTGCAAGATAGAAATATCTCATGTACGTTTGAGTAACATTCAGTGTTATCAGGCAAATATTACTCTAAATGGGCACATTCTGTGTGACAAATTCTCTGCTTCTTGTGTGTGTTTAGTGGTTGATGATGTAGAGGTCACAATAGGACACTTGATTAATGAGCTGTTTTATTGGGATGCAAATAACGCTTGGTGTTATAAGATCCATATGTTGTACATTACAGGGGCAGAGAGCTTACCCTGCCACAGGCTGAAAAATTTAAAGCATCTCTCTTGAAAAATCATACATCATGCTGAACAAAAAGGACATGACTATTTCTGCTATTTAAGGAGTGGGTCATTTTCATGCCAAATTTGTTTAGTTTTAATCTTAACTGATGCGTGTATGTATGAATTCATCAAAAGAGACTTTATGATTTTTGTGCCTCTCAGGCTGCTCAGACTAGTTGAAAGGAGCCAAACAGTTGGTTCTGATAACACACAGTAGCAATGACTATAGCCTGCCTGGTTGAGGATGAAAGAGCTAAAAATTGGAAATAAAGTGTAATAATAATAAAAATAGTAATGGGAGATGAGAGACTGATTGTCCGTGTGTTATCAGGCCATGGGTATGAGAACAACGTGACAGCAATCAGTCTTTTGGATGAATGTTTCAGAAAAGCAAAACTCAGGGTTCGGACACAAACAGGCAGTGGACATGACTCCTAATGACCGGGGATTGTTTTGACCAGTGTGACTTTCACGTCTGATGTAACTATTAGTGAGTTGGAACCAGGCTGATCACTGCCCTCAGCCTGTCTCTGATTGCTCTGTGCCTCACTGGGCACTCCCAGTTTTGTTATCTCGTTTTATTGTCTTCATTGTTTACTATATTCTATTTCAGAGAATAGGATCCTCATTGAACCTTTTTTATTAAATAGCTGCAAACACAGATCAGTGTTTGGAATATGTGAAGAACTCAGTAAATCGGGCCTGAGAAGATGACTCAGAGGATTAGTGTCTATTGCAGAAGTATGAGGACCTGAAATTGGATCCTTAGCACCTTGGTAAAAACCAGGTGTGTTTATGTTGCAAATGTAACCCCCCAAACTGTGCAAGCTGGTGACATGGTGGTGGGGTTTGCTAGTTGACAGCCTAGCTTCAGGGTCAGAGAAAGACTTTGTCTCAAGGGAGTAAGGTACAGAAAGATTTAATAAATACTAAATACATAGAGAATGAAACAGAAAGATACCCAGTGTCCTTTTTTGCCCTCTGGCCATGTGTATGAACATCTGCACGCACAATACATGCACATGCTCAAGCATACACAAGAAAAGAATTCATTAAATAGATATTTAAATTTGAATTTAAAAAGTGGAATGGTAGCAGTCTTCTGAATCTGTGATGGGCACAGAAATTGTCTCTTCAACTTGACAGAGAAGAGCTGAACACAGAGAAAACAGTATCTCGCATTATTTTGTATTATTTATACTACTTATAATAGTAATGATGATAATGATATAATAATTGTCACAAGATAAATCTAACCAACACTCCTAGTAAGGAATTTGCATTGGCTGTGCTAGTCAGGAGCTTCTCTTAATATGTTTTCACAGTAAAACTTCATGAACTTGGCTCAAGAACTAATTATACCAATTATTTAAGGGAGATATCCTATGTGGCTGGGAAAAAAAACGGTTTTCTGAAGCTGTAGTATATTAAACAAAACCCCCTGTGCCAGGTACGGATACCTCTTTAAGAGTTGTTGGTCATTGAGGTCCCAGAGCCTGCAAAACAAAACAAAACATGTACTTGTAATTTCTTTCAATTGCCCACCAGAACCAGATGGTAAACCCTATGGTGAAAATACCATTAGCCTTGGTTGTATGTTATAGAAAAGTCAAGTTGGACCTGAGCTGGAGCTTCTGTTAGCTACCAGCTAGCTTTCATGGAGCTGAAAGGTGCTGTGCAGGCTGCTGGGCAGAGAAGGCTGGTTTCATCCAGCTGTCGGCCCTGTAATAGCACCATGGTGGCCAGGCAAGATGTGCCCACTTTCACAATAGCGGAACAACTGCTGCACGGGCAACCAGCCACTCTCTGATTAAAGGTCCACTCAATAGGAGAGAATCCATACCTGCTACTGTAGACGTACTCAAAAGCCCGTGCAGAGAAAGTCATAGGATCTAGAGGGAATTATATACATACATATATATATATATATAGTGGCTCAACATATATACATATGTATATATATGTATACACACACACATAGATAGGTACCATGCTCAGCCTTGCGTATTATCACTCTAAATAACACACAGCTACTGCAATCATGAGCTGTCAACAACTACGGATTACTCCTGCATAAAAATGGTCCCATCAAAAGTCAGGCAAGGATAGAGGATGTTCTTGGGCCCCTATCCTCCAACACTTAAAAATTTCCTATGGGAAGACTCAGGGAAAGGAGAAGTCATGGCCTTTTGTTGAGTGCCCACAGGCAACCCCACCAGGTACCCATAGATGATCCCACTCCAAAGTCTTAGAGACAGTCCCGGTTAAACTATGAATCTGGGAAAAAGACAAGTTGGGGATCAATAGGGTAGGAGGGAGATAGGAGAGTTTGGGAGGGGAAGGTAACCAGAGAACACTACATGCATGCATGAAATTGTCAAATAGCTAAAAATAAAAATATATTCAAATGCGAATAAAAAAATTGTTTGTTACAGAAATAAGAATATGTTGCTTTGCATAAAAATTCTGACTTCATCAAGAGTTAGGATCCTATGGCACTGACTCAACATAAAAGCTCTCCATGCAACAATTTATGCTGACCTGAGTCTGAATGCCCTTTGGGACCCCAGGGTGCCTACTGGTCCTCACTAGAATATCCATCTTATCTGAGTGTTAGAAAAACATTTTTTTTTCTCAGAAATATCCAACTTGGTAGACTCTCACATGCTCCCCCATTACTTGACAGAATTTTATTGTACATCTTTAATAAAATTGTTGTTTAGGGCAAATACATGTCACAGCTATTTTATTTATAAAGCCCAGCAGATATAGGCTTTGCTATTTTGCTGTTGTTGTTCAATCTAAAGGCATTTATTAGATATTCCTAAGACAAAAAGTTGCCAGTTGCTGGCAATGCAGGAATAAAGAGAACACAATATCTGACTTTGAGGAACCCTTAAGCAGCTGAGGCAAGCACATACAGAGACAATTATTTTGCTTAAAAGAAATAAATGGATCTCAAGTCAGTTTTGCCCGGAAGCATTCATATCTATTCACCAAAAGCGCAACTGCTTGTGAAACTCGGCCATGGGCTCATCCGACTTCTAGTAGGTCATTATGACTGTGCAAATGTCCCTTTAAAATCTGCTACCCCGAGAGTGGGTTGTGATATTTAACTCAGATTTCTCAAGAACCCATCCTCTGCACCAATCCTGAGGTCAGGCCAACCGATAATTCCATCTGCATCTCTAAGTTGAAGATCAGTGGGTATCCGAACTCAGTATTCCAGAAGCAATCTCTGAACATCCCACTTTCTTACTTCTTTGATGGCGGCTCTCTCCTGCTTTTTGCTCTGTGCTTCCATGCTTGAAACTTCTCTCTAACCCAACGTGTTCTGCTGGCTTTATTTACAGAAATGTATCTTCTGTTTACTTACAGAAATGTGTCTTCTCTCTACTTCTACATCTACCCTTTAGTTCAGGATTTCACATACGTTGCTGTTTTCTTCTAGACAGCCTCCCAGAGGCAGTACTGGTTTGTTTAAGTCTTTGTCTTGTGCCTCAGCTCTGTTGTGATTTTCAGGGCCTGCTGGGCTCAGGTGGAGAAATATTGCTTTGGCTGTTATTGACTGTGTTTTCACTCTGCTATCAAGGCATCTGGGTTCGGGAATGTTGTGATGCTGGTTACTGATATCTGGTCCTGAACTTGTTGTGTTGGTGTTTTGTTCCTTGGTTTCTGTTGCCTTCTCTGGTTCTTAGTGTGGAGACTGTGTTTTCAGGTTGGGGACTTCTCTGGGATCTTGCTAGGTGTGACCACTGGGAGTTCCAGGTAAATATGTTTCTAGATATTGGGAACCGACACTTAAGAATTTGGGTGGGGCTGAGGGGGTACACAGGGGGGAGAAAAGTCAAAACCAGGGTCTGTTTAGTCTCCTGGGAACAGGGCAGAGGATGCAAAGAGTCTACAGCAGGTAGTCTTCAACAGAGCTGCAGGTGAGGCAGGGGAATTGGATTTGGACGAGTGGAGGAAGAGCAAAGACCTGAAGTTCACCCACCTTCTCTGGCCTCTGTGTTTCTCTGTTAGGCTTGACTTGTGAGTTCTTAGGGAATTCCTGCTGGAGTTAGGGGCTGGGATGACAGGATGGATGTAGGAGATGGGAGGTTGGAGGAGATTTGCCTGATCTGCTGGAGATGGGGGACAGAAGTGGGGGTGGGGCTGCAGCAACTGATCCCCTACTGAGATGGCATAAAGCTTAAGGGTTGGTTTTGTAGGAGAGGAGGAAGAGTGAAGATCTACAGTCAGGCTCTCTGCTCGTCTGCCTGGAGCGGTCAGGGGGTTCCCAGGGAATGGACTTCATTCTGAAGCTTTCACAGATAAAGTGGAAAGAAATTGGATCCTTCCTGACTTAAGCGCCTCTCTTGGAGCCAAGCTGTGAATTAATGGCCATTTCTTTTCTCCTTGCTAGAGTTCCACTCATGTTTGTCTGACCTGCTAGAAGGTTAGGGCACAAGAGAGCCCCCAGTGGTGAGGGGTTGTAACCGTTGTGAAACTTCCTTTGCTGGTTCACTGCCCACTGGAGCGTCCATTCACGGAGATTGATTTTCTCACAGCGAAATTCTGATCACTTCTTCCAAGGGGCTTTTTTTTTCTTTTTTCTTTTCTTTTTCTGGTAAATAGCTTCTCTGTTAACCCAGAAGACTTTAGTCTTTGTTTACAGACTTCAAAAATCATATCTTATATAATAGGGCACTCATATTTAAAATAAAAGGGCCATAATAAAATGAAAATAATATTTTATTAACGTTTATTAATGTTTTGTTTTAATACAACATACACTAGGTATTAAAACTCAAGAGATTTAGGAACAGTTGATGTTATTATGTATGATTTGTTTAAAAAATGTATGTACTGTTGCTATATGGACTGTAAATCCCAAATGCATAGTATTGCAAGTTTCTTTCCTATTTTGATGAGAATAGGATCAGTGGGACCATCCTCTGTAATATGTTGGACAGCGTCTGAAAGGAGTAGTGATAGACAGTGGGTTTGACCAGAGCCCAGGCATCAAAGTCTGACTTGCCAAATACTCCTGAAAGGGAAATAGGGAAGGGTTTTGGAAACCTCTAGTTCCCATTTCGGGTATCAAGAGAAGAGATGAAAACCATCTCAAGCAAAAAGACATAGTGCCTCTCTGACTTCACAGAAAGTTCAAGGTGGATACTATCAGCCTGGCTGCCAATAGTTCTTGGCTGATGGATTTTTGTGTTTGTACTTGTAACATTAGATTCCACTAACCTTCTGGTTGGTCCATAGTAGTCTCAAAGTAGTAAGTGGGGAATGATTCAGTTCCAGGGGAGATAGGCATCCATCACTTATTTTCTTTGATCTACTCTTTCTAGCCTATCTATTAATTTCTTGAACTTAATTTTTATTAAATCTATGGAAGCAATGCTTTGTGAGTCAGACAGTAACAGGTTTATGATGATAACTAGCTGCAGACAGGAATGTAGCTTAGAAATATGGAGGGACTAGAGAGGGGGAAAAATTCTGAACCTGTTCTTGCATCTTATGGTCTTGGAGCACTGCCCATTGGTTAATCTCTGCCAGATCTAGAAGCCCTTGGCAATAGCTTTGACTCTGGGCAGTGAAGACAGTAGCCCAAAAATCATCCTTCAGGAACTAATACATGTGTACAAGTGGTATTGCTAGGGTGAAATAGATAAATATATATAAAAGGTACAAAGAGGACAGTGTATAAGGGACCCCCAATATATTTTTCTTTCCTATCTCTTTTTCTTTTCACATGGATCAAAATATGCTTCCCTAAACTTGAAATTCACTTTAATGCACAGATATCAATTATCTTAAATAGTATTTTAACAAGAGGCAGAGAATTTTAGGTGGTTTCAGTGTTAGAGACTCAGTGAATAGCTTTTGGTGACCGGCAGGTAGGAAAGAATTCTCTATTTCTCAGAGTGGCAGACCAATGTAGCTGCCTGTTCAGCTTGCCTTTGGAACCTTGAGGGCTGAAGTCATTCCTCAAGTGCTCAGGGTTTCTCTTAGGCCTTCAGTAGATCTCAGGGTGGCTCTTTTCTCAGGAAGGTATCAGAATCCTCTTGAATCTCTGTGTAAGCTGGAGAGTCTGATTGCCTCATACCACTGCCTTTTCATGGTACAAAGGTTCCCAGTGATATGTAGAAGCTTCTGCACTCTCTGGGAATGTAGGTCTGTAGCCACCTTCTATGACTCAGTCAGTGCTGAAGGAATGAATCTCTCCCAGCATGATGCTGTGTTCTAATGGGCCTTCACAGACTCTTTCCTTCTCTTCCTGACCCTTCAATGGATGGAAACTAAATCCACAGTCTTTGGAGAAACCCTCAGGGCCAAGGAAACGGGATGAATTTCTACATTGGAGCACCTGCCTCAGTCCTCTGAGGATGAACTTAGAAACACTGAGTCAGAGATGTTGGCCTCTTAGATTATTTCTGACTTCTCCAAGGGGCCAGTCAGCACGGTGCACCTGAGTCAAGCTGAGTCTTGTCTTGGGTCCAGGACACAGAAAGAAAAGGTCTGGGCTGCCCGTGGACGGTGCTTATCCACTTGAGTCCCTGTGTGATGGTATTCTCTCAGTTTCTCCACTCCATACACCCTTAATCCACTCTGCAGGCTCCTCATTAAAATAAAGTTCATCAAACTTCTTTTAATGTGGCTCTTTGGGTTTCATTTCCTTTGTTGGTTAAAAAGTGTTTGCACTGAAACATTTTGCAAGGTTTCTATATAGCACACAGATTTTGAACATTTTGTTCCTATTAACATAAAATATTATTCTCATTTCCCTCTGTTGGGAAGAAAGTGGAAAAAAAGCATTATAAAAATTAAAAAAAAACCCTCTTTGTTATGAAGGAGATATGAATGATTTATGAACATAATAAAGGCAAATCTCTTTGGTCAACATTATAAATGTAAAAATAAGACTTCTTTTCAGAATTTTGAGATGATGTAGATGAAAGTAGGCACTCAAATAACAAAGGAGACCAGGTAATAATGGGAATTCCCTTCCTCTCCCAGAGATGCTGTGTGCTTCCTTACCTTGGGAACCCACATAAAGTTATCCTATGTTGGATCAAGGGAATGTGACATTAAATAGCCTCGTCTAGATATGTCTGAAACCAATCTGCTCTGCTGACAGACACACTGTGAAATTCCTTCTGCTATTTTGATAAATCCTTACAGAGCACACATCACCAAAATCTTACCAGAGAATGGAAGGAAAAGGCTCCAGCCATTGCTGTACTTGAATGTGCTGTCCAAACATACCTTGTTGGAAGTTTGACTCCTAAATTCCCCTGCTCCTAGCATTTGGAGGAGCATTGTCAGACCACCGGGGGACAATTAGGATAAGATGAGGTCTCAGAGGTGTGGCGCATAGGTTGGCATTAGTGGGCTTAGAGAGGGTGACTGGAGTCAGCGTGCTTGTTTTGTATCACCTTGTCATGACCTCTGCCATGCTGCAATGCAACAAGAATTGCCCTCGTCTGTAGCCCATCTGTTACTGGCCTTCCAATCTTGAACTTTCCAGCCTCCAGAATTTTGAACCAAGCAAAGGCCTGTTATTTTTTGTTGCTGTTGTTAATTTTTTTTAAAATTATGTTGCCTGCTTTTGAGTAGTCAGTTAAGCAACAGAAAATGAGCCAAGACACTTATGTTTGGTGACTTGCCCCTACACTCACACACATTGTTGTCTTCTCCTCAATATACAAAACCTCCCTCTTCTGCCACACCATGTCTAGACACCCCATGAGATACTTTGATATCTGTATTTTGACCAGTTGTAGTTCCCTGCAAATATCTGCATTGGCTACAAAAAGAAGCTTCTTTGAAGAGGGGTGAGCCACATTCCTATGGCTATTAGAATGCATATGTAGGATGCAGTTAGGAGTTGTGCTGGTTTAGTAAAGTCATGGTAGGCTCTCCTCTAAGATCCATGACTTCACTAACTCCAGGGAGTGGGGTAAGTTTCCCAGGCCATAGCATGAGTTTCCTCCTGTTAAAGGGGCCTTAAATCCATTTGGATAGCTGTTGGCTAATGACAAGATATGTGTGCTTCTATTGTACTTTTAGGTATATCTTGACATGTTTGTCATTGTTGTGTTTTATAAGTGACATGGCTAGATAGGACCAACACTCTTGGTCTCTTTCCTCCCTTGGAAGCTTGCATAGCTCCTTCTGGTACCATGAAAAGTGAACTCTGGGGAGGAAGTGTTCAAATAAGATTCCACTTGAATAATTTGGTTTAGTAATTTTTTCTTTTTTGAGGATTCCATACATGAGTACAACATCTACAACACTTTCATTCCTCCATCTTCCATGTCCCTTCTTGATGGAGGTGGGTCTTGTATCTTATCTGTTGCTTTCATTGGTTAACTAATAAAGAAAACTGCTTGGTCTGATAGGACAGAAAATTAGGTAGGCTGAGTAGATAGAACAGAATTCTGGGAGAAAGAAGCTGAGTCAGGCAGTCGCCATGATACTCCGACCCCAAGCAGATGCAGATTAAGATCTTTCCTGGTAAGCCAGCTCGTGGTACCACACAGAATATTAGAAATGTGTTAGATCAATATGTAAGAGCTAGCCAATAAGAGGCTGGAACTAATGGGCCAAGCAGTGTTTAAAAGAATACAGTTTCCGTGTAATTATTTCGGGGCATAGCCGCTCCTATATCAACAGTAAAGCTAGCTGTGCGGGCGGCCGGGTGCCAGGAATGTAGCCCACTGCTCATAACACGATACCTCCTCCCAAATTCATGATCTCTTCTTCAACTTTTAGTGTTGAATGTATATGCACATGTGTGCATATGTCTATACAACATACTGTGTCAATTTGGCTTTGCTCATAAGTACATGTGTCCAGGGCTGGCCACTTGGGATTGGACAACTTCTGTGGGAGCTGATCCTTCATACTACCACTCTCAACACATCTAGGATGTGAAATTTCCCCTGTGCATGTTGGCATGTCAAGATGGCATTGTCATTATGCTGATCTTGTTCAGGTAACCATATTGTTGAGACTTCAAGGGTGCAGCTTCCCTGTTACATATATAGGAGACATTATCTCCGAGCAGAATTCTTGTCTTCTGGCTTATCCAGTCTTTCCACTCCCTATCCCATGGTTGAGCTTGAGCTTTAGGTGTAGGGGTTGCATTGGAGATGTATTTTGACTAATTTTCCACTTAAAAATGACATGACTTCTATTCTTACATATATAAACACTGCCTTTTCAACCACAATATTTTATATATAATTAGTTGTATCTCATTATAGTTTACAAAGCCCAATTTTCCTGTTTTATTGAATTATTGCTCTATTTGAAGCTTCTCCCAAATGTTGAAGGGTTTGCTGTGTCTTGGAGTATTTTTATGTCGAAAACTTTTCTCAGTCTGACCATCCACTTATATATCCTTCCTATATTATTTAAAATTTGATTAGAAAAAGAGAAAATATGGGCAAGAGAAGTTTTTATTTATTATTTATTTAGTTTTGAGACTGATTTTTTTCTGTGTAACAGCCCTGGCTGTCCTGGAATTCTCTTTGTAGTCCTGGTTGGCTTTGGATGCCCAAAGATCCACCTGCTTCTACTCCCAGGTGCTGGGACTGAGGGTGCACTATCACACTCAACAAGTTTGTTTTTTATTTTATGTGTATGAATGATTATGAGTACATCTACCTTTGCACCATATGTGTGTCTGGTACTCATGGAAAGTAAAGAAGAACATCAGATCCCCTATGACTGGAGTCATAGATGGTTGTGATCTGCCATGTGGGTGCTGGGAATTGAACTTGGATCCTCTTCAAGAGTAGCAAGTTCTCTTAACCACAGAGGCATCTCTACAGCCCCCGGCTATGGTGTAGTAATAAGTAATGTGTAAAATAATGGGATTGGCATAATTTGTATATGGAGATGAAGTTTATTCTGGTTTGTGGCTTCAGTCTATGTTTGCTTGGTCTTGTTGCTTTTGGGTGTGTGATAAGTCAGCACATCATGGTTCTTGGTAGAGCAAGCTTCTGGGGAAGAAGGGAAGAGAGATTCCACCTCCAATCCTTCCTCTGTGCCCCTTTAGAGAGTTTCCTCAATGACCTAAAAGATTTGCCTGATTTTAGTATCCCTTAAGTTATCATGGGCAATTTCTCTAGTCCCCCCCTGAGGAGAGCAGATTGAGAAGAAGGCATTTCATGTGACCTTCCATTTTCAACTTCTGACCTCTTCTTCCCTAGATTTTGACCAAAGTCTTGAGTATTTTCAATTTAACATCTTCTGAGAAAGCTATTGATTGATTGACTGATTGATTGTGTGTTTCCTGGAATGAAGAAGCAGTCTAGGAGCAAACCACTTCACAAAGAGACTTTTAACTACTTCCTGCCTGTTTGTTATGAGCTGAACTTTAAGTTCTCTCAGTTCTTACATGAAAATACCTCAGAATCTGATTAGCATTAGAAGTAGGATCATAAAGAATTAATTATGTTATAACGAGTAATTAAGATGGGCCATAATTTAATATGACTAGTGTCTGGGTACAGACAGCTTTAGAGGAAGACAATGAGATGACATGAAAAGCAGTTGACTACCAGCGAGTGAAGGACTGGGTCTCGGGAGAAATAAATTTTGATAATACATTGGTCTTGAAATTGTAGTCTCCAGAATTATAGGATATTTAATTTTCAAGTAAGTCATTGTATTAGCTTTCTGTCCTTATAGCAAACAGCTGAGATAACAATTTGCATATGGAGGTGGAGTTTATTTGGGTTTGTGGCTTCAGTCCATGGCCACTTGACTTTATTGCCTTTAGATTGTGACAGTTCAGCATATCATGGTGCTTGGTAGGACAAGATTCTGAGAGAGGTTGTGGGAGGGAGAGAGAAACTCTTTTACCTACAATGTTTCCTTTTTCCCATTTTAGGGCATTAGATCAATGACTTAAAAAAATCCTCCTACTGGATTCCAAATATTAAGGATTTCTACCACCTTCCAATAGAGCCAAGAAACAGACTAAGCCTGTAACACATGAGTCTTTGGGAGGAGCATTGCAGATCTAAAGTGCTGCCTGCATCTAGTCAGCTGGACATCAGTATGGCAGCCCAGGCAAACAGACTAAGGCTTGGGCCTTTAACATTGATCTTGATTTTCAGGAACTCTGCTTGCTCTAAATTCCACAGCTAACAAAGGCTGCATAGAGTGAATTCCGTCTCTGCCGCACTGTGGCAGAGTCTACTACTCTCTCAGTCTCTGCTCTTTCGTTCCCTTGCTATGTTCCTCAGATTCGCTGAATTTGAAAAGATTTCTTTAAATCTTCCTCCCATTCTCTTTGTCTGTTAGGGTTTTATGCTTTGAATAGTTCCTTTACTGCCATCTTAATGTGTTTTCATGAAGAGGGAGAAGTTATAGATGGGCTTTAACTGAAACTATTTTTCTGAATTCTTTTTTTCTTTAGCAGTTGAAAGCTCTGACATGACAGATCTTTGAAAGCATTTTTGCTGTAAGTACTTGGTCTGAATTTGTTGCTTTTCAACTCCAGATGAAACATCTTTGCCTTGGTTTGTGGCAGGAGCTACAGCTGTAACCATCTCCTTTACTAGATGAATGGGCTCCGGAGAGGGGCTTGTGGAGAAAGAGCACAGGTCCTATGACTACCGGTGGGGTAAGGTTCCGGGTTAAGTGTGCAGAATCACAGTGCCATGAAACATCCAGAGAGTGTGGCCGGCTCCACAATAGCAAACTCCTGTTGCATTTTAGTGCCAGCCTAATAGAAATCGTTTTCCTGAGTTATGAGAATGGCCCCAGACAATATGTAGATAAATATGCAAGGCCGTACCCAGGCACAAGGCTCATGCTGACTCCTGTTTTGATGCATTCCTTTCTCCTTTAAAGTTGGCAATCCTTTGTAAGTAAGTCTTTCTGTTAAAATTCCCTGTTCAAATTAACAGTGTGATTTCTGTTTCCTGCCTGAACTCTGGTCGTTGCAATGGCACTTTAGACAAACATGCGATTTGTGTGATGGAATAGCAGACAGCTGTTGCTCTGAATTTGAAAATTCTGGACAGCAGTGATGAGGGAGGGAGCGACAGAGACATAATGAACACAGCTCTAAGCAATCAATTGTTAAACCCACTAACATTACAGGTAAGATCTTTTTCTGTGTGTAGAAGGAAGTTTGGGGAAACATTTGGTAGAAATAGAGAAGAAAAGGAAAGAAAACCCTGTTCTTGTCAATAATAAAACACAGGGGCTAAAGGACAGTCTTCTAGTGACCTTTTGAGTAAAATGCTCACGTTTATTTTAGCACAATTTCCTCAAGATCTTCAGGCAAATTTGAGACCGATTCATGGTGCATGCATCCTGGGGAGCCTGTGATGAATGTTTTCTAGGCTGACAGTCTCACTCCTCCCAAATTCTCTCTAGGTAAGGTACATTGCAATTCATTAGCTTTCTGTTTTCTCAACGGTTGTCGCATTCTTGACTCATCTCCCGGAGATTATCCCCATCATCTTTATTGGAGATTTGGGTGTCTGCAAATTCTTCAGCGACACATTTACAGGCTGCTTTTCCTTTGTGCTCACAGATGGCTAATCGCAAATCGTACCACATATTTTACTAGCTGAATTCTCAGAGGGTAACCTCTTTGCCAGGGTTTTATTTCCACAATACATTGTCAATTCTGTGAATCGACGCTATGAAGAAAAACAATATAACAGAGAGTGCCTATCCCTATGATGTCCCAAAGACATGGTAGCGGCACGTTCTGAAAACTGTAACTGGGCTAGAAACATTTCTGCCAAGTTCCCTGTGGCAGGATGGGGAGGGAAGCGAGGGGAACGAACATGCTCACGGGCAGCCCTGATGTAAAAGTGTCAGCAGCTGGCAAAGCCTTTGCCCTCACTGCTCATCAATTTTCCTCTTCATTATGATACAAGCAGGGAAGGTTGAATGGTCAAGTGTTTGAGGTGATGAATGAAGATGGAACAGTAAGCAGAGGACGCCTTATTGATGGTGTCAGATTTAAACCTCTACAGGGGAAAAGGGGAGGGGGAGACTATTTTTTTTTTCCTTGCTAGCTGAAGTTGAGAGGTTTAAGGGACCTGCATCGCCAGAGGAGCAATTTCTATTCCATCTTTACCAAGTAAATGCCAAATGGATAAATCAGGGGCAGAAAAACTAAAATGATGGGATGGATAAGGTGAGTAAGGCCCAGAGAGTGACCAGAGAGAAGTTTTTCTTAAATAATTACAGGAATGAGGAATGTTCATTTGATGAAGATATGTGGGCTGAGCTAAAATAGAAGGTTTCATAGAACATGCCTGGACTAGTAGATGTCCTTTGAATATTGTGGTGGTTTGAATAGGAAAGGCACCCATAGGCACATGTGTTTAAACTCTTGGCATGTAGAAAGTGGCACTACTAGAAGGTGTGACCTTGTTGTAATAGGTGTGGCCTTGTTGGAGGAAGTGTGTTACCATGGAGGAGGCAGGCTTTGAGGTCCAATATGCTCAAGCTACACCCAGTGTGACACACAGTCTCCTACTGCTGCCTGTGGATCAAGATAGAGAATTCTCAGATCCTTCTGCCTTCACACTGCCATGAGGATCATGGACTAAACTTCTGAACTGTAAGCCATCCCCAATTAATGGTTTCCTTTATAAGAGCTGTTGTGGTCATGGCGTCTCTTCACAGCAATAGAAACCCTAACTATGACAAACATGCTGAGTTTTAGATTCCTTGGTGGTCTTTACAAGCCATGTTTGTACTTTCTATAAAGTTTTATAATCCAAAAAATGTATGTTGATGTTTTTATAAAATTCCTCTACATTTAAGACTGACTAACAATATATTCTATATATTCATGGGACTACTGCCTTCTTTTAATTTTTTATTATACATTAAAAAACCCATTATTTAGACAGTGTTTGGTGACAAAGCACTATAATCCCAACTCTTCGAGAGGCCAAGGCTGGAGGATCAAAAATTTAAGTCTTTCTGTGCTACAGAGTAAGTTCAAAGACAGCTTGGTGAACTTGATGAGAACCTGTCTCAAAGCATTCAAAATGAAACCCCCAATCAAATAGCAACAACACACAAAATAAAACTAACCAATCAGCAGAAGTAACCACAATGTCCTTTAGAGTGTTAATCCCTTACTGAGTTAGCAGAGGCGCTGGCCACAGAATTTGGAGTACTTTTCTTTACTCACTCACTCTGGAAGAGTTTGGGATTCTAACCTGAGCTCTTGCCAGTGCTAAAATTCTCTCCACAATTAGAAAACCCTTAGGAAGCTGTGAGCCCAACAATGCATTTGGATAAAAGCAGGATCTTGTTTTCATGCAAATGAGGTTTTATAAATAAAAAATGAGGGGGATAAACGGACTCAGTGCCAAGCTGTAGAAGAGTAGATTTTCCAAACTCCAACAGTTTTGTAAGGAATTGTTTTCCCGTTTGCATAGGCTAGGATTGCTGGGGGAAAGCAGATCCTATGATCATGTCTGAGGAGTAGACTGTCAACTGTGAACCAGATATATAGATGCATATTATTGGGACCCTCTCTGAATCAGTACTCCTGAGCCTGGGAGATGAGGAGTAGCCAGGGAGTCATTAGTAATTGCTGAGAAACCAATACTACAAATGTGGAAGAGACCTGCACACAATGTCCCATAAACAACCCATTATTCACCCGTGCTCTCTGAATCAGCATTCTGGGCACCAGCATAGATATCCTGTAAATTACACGCTTGTAAATTACCCATTAATAACACCTGCCAATAGCAGCGCAGAGGCAGACAATGCTGCCTTTTCCCTCGGCCTCAGCTCCGTAGATGCTTACTTGTTTTCAGTTTTTTATTTTTCCTTTTTCTTTTCTTTTTCCTATAAGACCTAAAGAGCTCATATCAGCCACTATTGGGCTTGGTAGTGTTTTGATGTTTGTTCTGGTTAATCCAGGCTGCCTCTCTGATCTATTGATAATAGAAACTGTAGCCTAGCCGCATGCTAGGAATCATACTGGACATTGGGTACTGGAGTGTTGAAAGGGACAGTCCCCACTAAAGGCATTGTATTAGATAACTTTTTTCTCGTTGCGTGAAAATATTTGAGAATATGTAATTTATGAGGAAAATGAATTTATTTTGACTACAGATTTATAGGCACAAGCATACAACTGGATGGCCTCCTGGTTAGGCCTCCCATGTGCAAACCATTGACTGGACCACGAGGAAAACAGAACCACCGTTTTCCCCACCCAAGTGAATAATCACGCTGTGGGAAAGGAACTCACCACGAGATAAGAAAGCAAATATGGGGTGTAGGTCTCACTCTCATAACTGACTCCAGTGGGACCTAGGCAGATTCCTGAGAACTCCATTAATCCCTCCCAAGGGCATTGCTCTCAATGACTTAACTGCTCGTCAATTCCCTGAAAACTGATGGAGTTTTTCTGCCTTCATTGCTCAGAACTCCAAATAATCATTATTTTCTCACTCCTTGTGCTATTGCTCGAGCAATACAGCCAACTTCTACTTTTGTGAGTCATGGCCTGGTTCTTCACATTAGCCAATGGTGTGGTAATTTAAGCAGCTACCGTGGAGCTCCACTGGTCTAGCGGAGAGCTCTCCAATGGCTAACTCTCACAATCTTCACTCAAATCCTCAGGGAACGCAACACTTCTGTTTGATCTCCACTTTCCTTCCCATTTTGCATATTTGTCCCTATGCCCGCTTTTTCCTCTCTGTCTCTCATATGCCTCGCTCATCCTCACGTGAGAAACTTTACATGCTCTTCTCTGTCCGTGGCAGGCTCTACCCTGCTGTTGTGGGGCTGTTCCATCTCTCGACAGATCTCAATTTAGATGTCTATCAGCAGAGAACCTTTTCTTGACCTGCTCTCAAACTCTGCCATCCATCTGAGTTGACTCCCTCCTAGCTTGGACCACCGGCTGAGGTCATTTCCCTTGCCTAATACCGTCCTATAATGTATTCCCCAGTCCACTAGGGACTTGATTCTCTGTGGTCCACCCAGCCCTGGCCATGGTGAGACACAATGAAGTTTCGCACACTCTTGTTTGGTGTGTGGAGAAGGCAGGCGTGAGAGACGGAAGAGCACTGACGTCATGGTTGCTCAGTAGTGGACGCTGCTCTGGCAGTGGGAGGTGAACGGGAAAGCTGAAGACCAAGACAGACTCTGCAGAAGCCGTTTAATGTCTCTGCGATGTCAGCTCTCCACTCATAAACTAGTATTTCCTATGTTCAACTCAGGGTTCGTACGGGGTGAGGAAACATGCTCATAGATATGGGGCCCTTTAGAAAACTACAGAATGACCCCCCACTCGTTTAACTTTAATGTGTCTGTAGAGTCCAGGTTCCGGGAACTCAGAGAATGAAAAGTATATATTCTTTTCCCTCAAGGAATCTACTGTCTGTTACGGAAGAGAAACAGAAAAAGCCATAAAAATGTTTTATGGGACTGTTATTTCAAGCTCTCCCAGGCCTAGTATCTAACCTCTGGTTGTTTGTTATCACAGGGTCTGGATTCATTTTGTTTCTCTCCTGGGCTGCAACCGTCTCCAGTTTTACATGGGTCTTCATATCTTCCATGTGACCTATAGGGTCTCTGCCAGCTCCTGCTCTCGGGAGGCATCTGGACTGGAAGTTTCGCGATTTTTTTTTTTTTTAACTTAGACCTCCAAATCCTGGACCTCCCAATTTTGATACTTGATTTTCTTCCTAGGTCAGGTTGTATCATAGTTTGTCAAGTTGATGAATCTCAATTGAGAAATTTCACCCTTCTAGATTGGCCTGTGAACATGTCTGTGGGTGCATTGTTTTTCTTTTTCTTTTTTTCAATTTCATATTTTAGTTTTTAATTTAACTTTATTAAATTTGTAAAAATTTATTTTACATACCGACCACAGTTTCCCCTTCCTTCTCTCCTCCTTTTCCCTACCCCTGCCTCCTATCTAACCTCTTCTCAATTTACTCCTCCTCCATTTCCATTCAGAAAGGGGACAGCTTCCCATGGGCTCTAACAAAGCATGGCACATCAGGTTGAGGTAGTACCAAGCTCCTCCCTCTGCATCACGGCTGGGCTAGGTAATCCAGCATGGAGAACAAGTTCCCAAAAGCCAGCTAAGTGCCAGGGGCAGGTGCTGACCTCACTGCTAAAAGCTTTACAAACAGACCAAGCTACACAACTGTCACACACATGTAAAAGACCTAGGTTGGTCCCCTACAAGCTCCCTAACCTGGTTAGAGTCCATGTGTTCCCACAAACTTAGCTGGTGGGTTCCTCTGTCATGACCTTGATGGCCCTGGCTCTTACAATCCCTCCTCCCTTTCTTCTGGAGGAATCCCAGAGGTCAGCCCATGACTGTGGATCTCTGCACCTGCCTCCATCAGTTACTGGCTAAAGGCTCTATGATGACAATTAAGGTAGACATCAATCTGATTACACGTGATGTCTATTGCAGGTATCCTCTCCACTATTGCTAGGAGTCTTAGCTGGGGGTCATCCTTGTAGATTCCTAAGAGTTTCCCTGGCATCAGGTTTCTCCCTAATCCTGAAATGGTTCCCCTATCAAGATATCTCTTTTCTTACTCTCCTGCTCAGTCCCACCCCCAACCAACCTCCTGTGCCCATCCCACCTAACCTGCTCCATCAAGTTCTCATCCCACCAAGCCCTCACCCTACCTTCAGTTTATAGATCTCCATGGGGGCATTTCTTAGTTGCTAAGTTATTTAGAAAGACCTAGGCCACTCTGAGCAGTACCAGCCTTATGCAGTTGAGCCTGGGTTGTATTTAATGAGCTAGTTAGGCAAGTCAGAAGGAGCAGACCAGTAAACTGCAGTACTCCATGGTTTCTGCTTCAGTTCCTTCTGACTTCCCTCAGTGATGGACTATCTATCACCTGTAAGCTGGAATAAACCCCTTTCTCCTCCTAAAGTTGTTTTTAATCACGGTATTTATCACAGCAGAAAAGAACATTGGGATAGAAATTGGTACCAGAGGCTGGGAAATTGGTTTGATGGACCTGACCATGTTGTTTTTGGAGAGGATTGTGGAAGGATATTTTTGAGCTTTGGGCTGTAAAAGTCCATTGAGTGATCAGAGCTTAATGAGCTGTTATGGGAGCTTTGAAGACAGGGATGTTGAAAGAGGTGTGGAGGATGGAGACCTGGTTTGTGAAGTTGCAGAGGGAAGGAAAGAATCTCTCAGAGCTGTTCACATTGTATTATGGATTCAAAATATGTGTAAATGAAGCCTTTTCTTTACTGCAATAATTGATGCTAGTTAGCTGGGGAAGAAGAATCATCTGTGATTAAGAAGAGACCAGCATCACTGAAGTAAAATCTTCTGGGAAGTATTTCCTCGGGTTGTGTGTTAAGCTGGCAGCTGAACTTGGCATGTTTAAGAGTCTCCCAGGTGGTACTGGTTTTGGTGATATGACTGGTGCAGGGATCCTGGGGGAGATTAAGAGACTTTGTATCACACGGCATGCTTGAAGTCCCTGAAGAGAGGCCAGGAGAGGCCACTGGTGGAGGTCCAGCCTCAGATGCAGTGGAGACCCCTACATGCTAGAGATGTCAGGACCATAGGATGGCCACTAAGGAGAGCAGCAATTGTGAGGTGGAGCCAGCTTGAGCCTATGAGATAAGCTCTGCCCCCCCCGTGTGTGTGTGTGTGTGTGTGTGTGTGTGTGTGTGTGCAGGCACCTGTGCACTGTAGGTGACAGAGCTGGAGAAGTGGGACTACCCAAACCCTTCACAGTCCAGAAGATTGTGAGTGGCTCCTATTTGCCAGGTTGAACTGTTTTCATTGCTAGATTTGTTTTGATCTGAATGTAACTGCATTGTGGTTTTTCCTTTTTGAAATAAGAAAGTATATAACTCATTTTGCATTTTATAGGTTCCCAAAGATTAGAGATTTTTGATTTTTAAATCAAAATTGGGATTTTTAATTTTTTTCATGAATTGCATTTTGATCATGATTTTCCCTTCCTCCAAACTTCCTCCCAGGTCCTCTTCAGCTCCTTACCTACCCACTTCATGTCTTCTCTCTCAAAAAACAAAGACAAAAACATACAAATAAACAAAAACTCATAAGATAAAAAAAAATACTAAACCAAAACAACAAAAGAAGGAAAGGAAAACAAACTGGGGGGTGGGGTTGTTTTGTCTTGTTCCATGACTCTTGACCATGAGACCAGCTCTGGAATGTGATTAGTATACCTAGTGACACTTCATTGGGGAAAACTGATTTTTCTTTTTCCTGGTATCAGTGGCAAATAGCCTCTTGGTTAAGGATAGGACTTAGTGTCTACTTCCCCTTTCTCATCTGGGATTTTGTCTGGTTTGAGCCTGTGCAGGCTCTGCATGTGCTACCACAGACTCTGGGAGTTCATATGAGCTCCAAACCTGTTGTGTCTGGAAAACTGTTTGTCTCTTTGAAGTCATCCACCGCCTCAGTCTCTTACAGTCTCCCCACCTCCTCTTCCATATAGATTCCTGAGGGTTGATGAAGACATTCCATTTATGACAGAGCATTCTAATATCTCTTTGCATATTGTCCAGTTTTGGGTCCTTGTGTAAGTACCCGACTACTGCTAGAAGCTTTTCTGAGTGGCGCACTGATGTATAGTAGAGGAATATGTAGTTAGAAGTCATTTTATTGCCATTTCCCTTTAGCAGAATGACAGTAGTAAGCTTCCCCACGCCTGCGACTCATCTAGTCTCAGGTTCTTAGCCACTTTGTGACCCCGACTTCTTGCTTTATTCATGTTTCTCCTTTGACCGCCTCACTCATTTCCCCCTCATTTAAAGTCTCTTTTCTTTACTCAAGTTTGATCTGAAATAGTTTGAGGTTTTGCAAATGACTGTGTTCCTTTGTGCCTGAAGAATATGTTTTAGGCCCATTGACTCCCAGGGATAAGCCATGTTCTCAGAATTCCATTCCATTCCATAAATGTGTTCACCCCTATGATTGCTTTAGGTCCAGTACAGCTTGTTTTGACTGTGGACCTTTGGGGTACTCATCTTTTACCCTTTGCTTCCATGTACATACTTGGCATCCAGAGAAGATTGTTGTTTGTGAGCATGTTGCTTGGCAGGCTATGTACTGAAGATGACTTCAAACCCATCTCTGCTATTTATTGTCTGTAGGTAAGATGTTCTTTTTTTTCCATCACTATAAAACCATTTGGGACAATGCATCCCCCTTCAGAACCATAGGGCAAAGATGAAAAAAATGTCATGTCTCAAGGTTAGATTTCCAATGTCAGCATTTCTCAAAGCCCTTACCCCTTCATTTCTCTTTATTGCACAGCTGAAGGTCTAAGTATTATTTACTCTGCTTATGTTTTCACCTCAAGATTGGAACTGTAGCTGGTTCAAGGGAGGAGGTGGCATCTGTGGTGACAGATGAAGAGCAAGAGGGTAGGATTAGATGAAAACAAAAAAAGAAATTTAAGCTAATGCTTTTTTTCAGAGATTTACAACATATCCACTCAATAAACCTGTTATTTATTGCTCAAAGCTGATTTCTTTGGGATGATTACTCTGGCATATAGTCTATAAGTAATGGCAACTTAACAGAATTGGAAAACTTTAGGCGAGGGGACCTTGGAGAGTAATTGTTTTGTCTAGTTTATCTGTAGAATTGTTCCTGGTGGGGGTGGGGGTGGCACACAGAGGAAGACACCCTCTTTGGAAAGTTGTGGGCATGTGAAAGCTGTCTTGAATCTGTCACCTCATCTGTTAAAATCTGTACCTTCCAGCTAATGACGCCTACTTCGGATCAGCTCTTTGTTGCACACAATCTTTTTGCCCCCTTTTAACAATATCTAACTATCGATTTGTCAGAGGGTTGATCAATAGTGATTCTTTTTATAAATATGGTATGTGCATGCCAAAGCATTCCTTCCATAATTAATAACAATAAAATTTGGTTACCTGTGGAGATCAGAGACATTGAAAAAGTCCCAGGGAAGGTACAAGATGGTACCAGCAGGTTAGTCACAGTGCCATCTGCTTTCTGGTTCACTTGCCAAGGTTGCACCTGTTACCCAGAGACCCCACCAGCTTTTGGGGACTGCCTGCTCCCCAGGTCTTCTCTTGATGCTTTCTTTAAATAGGAAGAAAAGTTGCATCTCTGTTGGCGATGTTTCTCATTTAGGAAAGGTGGCATTTTGTTCAGATTTTTTGCTTCCTATCTGTAGATAGATTGTGGCAGTTTTTATTGTTTAAATCGTGCATTGACAAAAGCCATAGAACTGCCATGCAAGTCAGAGACATGCTAAGGACAGACTTTCTTCTTTTCAGATGTGGACTCATGTTTCATTGGTTTAGGATCTGGTACATGTAGTAGGAGTTCACTCAGCATATCCATAGCACCAGATGACCTTTTCATCTGCATATGGAGAAGAAATTCTCAGGTAACTATTGTGATCCACTGTTGGGAAATACTTTTGGCAAAAGGCACCATTAATGCCGTCATTTGAAGGTGACACATTAAAGTTTATTCCTTTGACATCTCTATCTCTGTTGTTTTTGTTTGTTTGTTTGTTTGTTTGTTGCTTTTCAGAGCTGAAGACTGAAGCCAGGGTCTTGAACTTGATAAATCAAGCATTCTACCTCGGAGGCAAATCCCCAACCCTTCTCATTATGTTTTTTTAACATCACAAACTCATTGTTAACTCTCTGCCTTTATGTATACCAGTGAGTCTCAACCTTCCTAATGCTGCAGCTCTTTAATACAATTCGCCAAGTTGTTGTTACTCTCAACCATAAAATTACTTTTATTGCTGCTTCATAACTGGAATTTTTCTCTTGTTATTAATCAAAATGTAAATATTTGTGTTTTTCATTCATCTTAAGACTATCTCTGTGAAAAGGCTGTTCAACCCCTAGGAGGTCATGACCTATAGGTGCAGAACCACTGATAGAGACAGACTCTTGTGGAAGAATGCCAAAGAAATGTGTAACTGTAGGTGGAAGCTGCTTGTTTGTTTCCAGCCATCCAGACCCAAAATAATCACACAGAAACTATATTAATTAAAACATTGCTTGGCCAATCACTTAAGTGTTTTGGTAGTTAGCTCATATGTCTTAAACTAACCCATTTCTATTATTTTATATAGGCTCATGGTAATGATAATAAAATATTCTCATAGCATGCAGAGGGAAATCCCACATCATGTAACCGCCAATTGGGAACCAAACTGGGAAACTGTTGGTGGTGATGGGAAATAGCCTATATTTCACTCATTTAGCATCCTACATTATTATTGGAACATTTTTGTATGTGCCTTTAATTATTGAAAAGTAATTAATATCCAGGAGCATACAAACAAGGTTCTAATGGAAATGTGCATATGTAATGCTATGGTTTGTGTTTGGACTGAAGGTGATCTCCAAAAGTGATTTGCTGGGAGCTTGTTTCCTAGTAGAGCAGTACTTGGTGATAATACTACCTTTAAGAGTGGGGTCTGGGCCAGTGACTCTACTGAATAAGATGGACCCTTTTGACTGAGGCCCTATCCTAATAGCCACAGGGCTTCCTATTCCTACAGGCCATCTAGCACAATGGTTGTGAGCCCACTGGCCTCTGTCATGCCTGTTGTGCACATTCTACCATGCCTTTTTGTTGATGCCCTGGAAGGAGTCATCACAGTCAATGGCTGTCATTTGATTTTGGATTTGTATTGACTGTTGATACTCATCTAGTGTATAAAGATAATTTATTATTTGTATAAAAAAGAGTTTGGGTCTAGTAATAGGTACTTGAACCATGGAGCAGTAATCCTCATCAATATGACAATGTTGGCCTGGACAAATGGGTCAGGCTTGGTAGGAGTAAGATTTTCAGCAGTCAGTTGTTACAAAATAAACTGCTCAATATACTTGTACTCTCTGTACATTGCTAATACTCGTCCAAATTCTTCATACATTGTAATGCAATCAAAACATCAATACCGTGGTCTTTGGACCTTCTAGCATTATGGGTCAAATAAATCTCCTTTCTTTATAAGGTACTGAGCACCAAGCATCATTGTGTTACAGCAACACCAGATAGATTGAAACATGTAAATGTAAGTATTCATACTCACCTCCCCCCTTGTTTTCAGGGGTTTTCTTTGCTGGTACCTATGAGGAAAAAAATGTTTTTCAACATGGCTACCTAAAACTTTCAAATGCAAACAAATTTGGGAAGGGTAGTGAAAGGTTGATAACTTGCTTTCGCATAGTTCCCCAAAATGAGAGAAGCTGCAGTCCTCCTATTTCTAGACAGGGTAAGTAGATACAAAGTCCAGTTATAAACTTACAAGTGTTGTCTTAAAATCCATTTTCCTATGGGGATAAATGTGTAGAAGGAACAGCGGGCTGCGTTCCCATCCGGCTCAGCATGGCTAGCTTTACCCGAAATAATTACACGGAAACTGTGTTCTTTTAAACACTGCCTGGCCCATTAGTTCCAGCCTCTTATTGGCTAACTCTCACATCTTGATTAACCCATTTCTAATAATCTGTGTAGCACCACGAGGTTGTGGCTTACCAGGAAGGATTTTAACCTGTGTCCATCTTGGAGAGAAGATCTATAGCATCTGGTTCACTTCCTTTCTTCCTAGCATTCTGTTCGGTCTACTCTGCCTATCTAAATTCTGCCCTATCAGGCCAAGCAGTTTTCTTTATTAATTAACCAATGAAAGAAACAGATAGAAAGAAGACACTCCCATATCATAAATGCTTCTTTTCTTCTTTCCTACAAATGCACAAAACAATCCTATCATTTGGGGACAAACATACCCATAATTGTATATAGCAAGAAATTGCTTTACATATGGTTTGTTGGTGGAGAATCTGTTCCAAGTGTGGCTGGATGGTCTCTGTCCATCTATAACACATTTTCCTCACTTCAATTTTTCAACCTAGGCTATAGTTAGCATCACTGCTTCCATGCATCTACTGTGTAGGCAGGGGGATTTTGAAGTGGAAATTATTGAGGGAGGCTACAAACAGTAGAAGAAACATACATTTTCACTTATATCTGATGCCTAAAATCTTTTCTCATCACTGACCATGCATCTCTTGTTCATACTCCCTCAGAAAAAGAGCTTGTTTCTCTGGTAATGACACTCAAGACATGCACTGATATTGATGCTCTTGACCTTGGATACTTGACTTTTCCTTTCAGATTACTACTGACTAAGTTTTATTTGTCTGGAACACTTACCAACTAGAGGCTTGCCCTGATTACAATGCAAATACAGAACATCTTCCATTTTTATTAAATTATCTTCATTCAGATAAATGACTTAGGACAGAATCTAGTTCAAGTAAAAGGGGTCCTATGGTCTGAATGCTTATATTAAAAGCTAGTGCAGGTGAAGTACTTTGGGATGTGATTAGATCATGAGGACAGAGTTCTCATGAACAGTGTTATTGCCCCTGTGAAAGACATTCTGGGGAGCTTGTTTGTTTCTTTTGCCATATGAGGACAGCTATAAGAAATGAGGATCTGTTAGACACTGACTCTACTGGAGTCTTGAGCTTAGACTTCTAAGCCTCCTGACCTTTGAGCAGTGAATTTATGTTGTGTCATGAGTTTATGGTATTTTTGTTACAGTAATCCAAATGAATTAAAATAAGTTTTTCTGGCTTAGAATTGTCTTTGATCTCCTGGAATGTTTGTTGTACTTTCATATCATACTGAAAGCTACCAGCTACTGTGTGGAGAGCCCTGTTACACTGTTTTATTAGAAATAATCATTTTAGCTTTTATTTATTGAGCCTTCCCTACAGGTCATATGCTCTTTTTAAGGTGCAGCTTGTATTTATCAGGTTTGGGTTGTTCCAAAGCACACACAATAGAAAACTTGCCACATTCTTCCTCCTCAAATTAAGTTGACTTTGATCCCTAGGCTGTATTCGGTGGTCTTGGAGAAGAGAGACTAAGCAATTTGTTAGTTTGTCTCTCTCCTGAGTTTTATATGGGAGAATGCAGTGCAGACAAAGGGGTAACAAGACCTCTGTGAAACAAGGGGTGTATTTTTGTTGTTGTTGAAGATGGTCACTTCTTGAAGGATATAGATCTTTAGATATGAGTGCTCTTAGTGGCTGGGCTTTCTCCTTGCCTCACCTGGTTGGAGACCTTCATTGCTGCTGCATCTGCACGGTTAGTACCAATGATCCAGGCTTTCTGATTTTTCCCACATTGGTTTCCATGTGAAATTCTGCCACTTTGGGGCACCATGTACTCTCACTCTTAGGCAAAGTACCAAGCTGGCATCCTATTTCAGTGTCAGGCCACTCAGATTCTTTGGAGTTGAGTGACTCCTATTCACTCCCTAGCCTTCCCATTCTAGGAAAATCAATTTAACTGCATGTGATTGCTAACTTAACTTGGCAACGCATGGAGTGTTCAGATTCTCCATTGAACATTAGTCATGCTCACGAGTAAGCACTTTTATATTAGTGCTGATGTTTTAGTTGGTAGACTCAGTAATGCATTCTGCCCTCTCTAATGGGGCGAACCTTGTTTAGTTGGTTGAAAACCTGGATAGAACAAAAAGTCTGACTTCCTGTTGAGCAAGGCAGTATTCTTTCTACCTCTCAGCCTTCAGGCTGGGACGCTGAGTTCTAGCCTCCCATCTCAGACCTAAACCCCGGCTCTCCTTTGCTGTGAGCCTGCCAGTCTTGAGTTGCATCTGCATCATCCAGCTCCTTGGTGGTCATTGCTTCAGAGATGGGAGGACCTAGAGCTGCTGCTCCAGATTTCTCACTGCGGGCTTTGGAATGTGTCAGTCTCCACCATGCTATCAGCCCGTTGCTTGTACTAGATCTTTTTGTATACATGCAGTTTCTGTTTCTTTGAAGAATCCTGATTTATAAGTGGACTGGACTTTGAAGCACAAAGGCTTATTTGAAGTTATGTCCCAGGAAATGGCAAACAGATATATGTGTCTCCTTTGATCCTAAATGAGAAAAGTGGTGTGTGTGTGTGTGTGTGAGTTTGTGTGTGTTTGTGTGTGTGTGTGTAGTGTGTGTGTAGTGTGTGTGTATGAAATCCTATAGTCAGTGTGAAGTAAGGTGGTGAGGCTGGCTCCTAACCCATGGCCTAGACCCCTCAGCACATTGCCTTGTGTCCATCTCAATACATAGGACTAGGGCACCTTTCAGCTCCAGGACAGTCTCGACAGATACTGACTCTGACATATTTCATATGTCTAATTTAGGGCAAGCTGGGGCACTTCATTTGTTCAAGTCCCAGGTGCCCACTACTTCCTGGTCATGGGGCATTCTCTCTTCATCTTCTGCTTCTTTCGATTTTCTTCCTCTGGTCATGAAACTCTGATCTCCTATGTTTTCACAGCCCAGTGCTCCACTTTGCCATCCCTGTTTTGGCCCTATGTCCTCTCCTGTGCTTTCACAGCCCAGAGTTCCACTTTGCCACCCGTACTTCAGCCCTTTACACTCTGAGTTAAAAGGCCAGTTCTTCTGCTAACAAATCACTCTACTTATCACACAAATTTATCTTTAAGGGAGCGATGTGTAAATTATTATCGGCATTTGGCACCAATTATTTATTCTTTCCATGTTTAGTTTAGTTCTTTTCCTTGATGGTTCCTCACAGTGAGGGGCTCTGTCTTTTAACATTATATGTGATGTGTAATGTATGTATGCATGTATACATGTATGTATGGAAGTATGTGTGTATATGTACATAAGTGTGTGACTGTGCTATGTGTGCATTTTGCAAGTGTTTGTGCAGGTGGTGTGTGAGGCTGGGTGTCTTGCTCCATCACTCTCCACCTTGTTCTTTTGAGACAGGATGTCTTACTGAACCTGGGGCTCCACTGCTAGCTGGCACACCCGAGTGATCCTCCTGTCTCTGCCTCTCACAGGGCTGGTGACACAGACATGCAACACCTAGCTTTGTTTTTGAATGCTGGAGATCCAAACGGAGGAAACTTAGTTTTCATGCTGGTATGGTAAGTACTCTTATCCATGCATCCTCTCTCCAGCTGCAGACTGTCCTTTTCATTCACCACTATTTCCTTAGCTTATAGAGAAGTGAGTGAGCTACCATAGATGCCGATTGTCTCCAAAGATTATGACTTTCATTATTTTATTTTGTAACATTAGGGCAATATTATCAACTTCTAGCCTTTTCATTAGGAACTCAGAGAACATACACAGATAGCTCGGTAGCTGCTGTGGTGATCACTGGTTACTTTTCTCTCTGACTTGTAAAAGCATGGAGATAAACATTTCACTAAATACATCCCTAGCAGCAAAGTCATCCCCAAAGGACCACCTTGCTCATCTTGCTCTTTTTCCTTGGGGAAAGTAGATTACATTTCCTCTTTAAACGTGATGTAACATCACCACAAAAGAAACTTTATCTGTTGGGAACTAGCCATCATTCTCCCTTTGACTCTTTGAAGCTCCCTCCCTGAGCAGGTGCTGGCTTTTTACCATGGGTGATAACCTCCAATGTATTTCTGTCTGCCATGATGATTAATGTGTGTCTAACAGATCAGTGAGGACTGATGCTGTTCCATTCTGCCTGTGATGGAAGGGGAGGATGTCATGTCACCATCATGAGGAAGTTCAGACAGAGTACCGCTTGGGCACAATGGCAGGAGCTTATTTCTACCAGCTGTGTCCTGTGCGGAGACCTCCACTGTCTACTGCCCTACTATTGCATTCTCCCCTCTTGGGGGAGGTGACAGCATCCCTACCTGCTTAGGGCCAAGGTAGCTTTGTGCTTTAATGCCCAGTTCCTCTACATCCTTGAACTCTCATAAATCAAAACCCAGCACAGCAGGTAGAACAGAAAGCTAGGGCTTCCAAGGGTCTCCATGTGGTCTTACATGACAAATTATAGGAGAGGCTTTGAACACATTTTGTTGGTTAAAATAGTGGCATTTTATTGGAGATCCTGCCTTTTCTCCACCACACATGCCATAATTAGCAATCTGTGGGGTCAGGGTCATTTGTGTCATCTCCAGCAGCATTGTGGGAAGAATCTAAAAACTTCTTATAATAATGGTGGTGCTGATGGGCCCTGCTAGTTAGGGAGCCTCAGGGGTGCCCTGTGTCATTAATCACTTTAAATACGGATCTATTTAGTCTTCTAAGAATAATGAACTAAGGAGACAGGTCGAAGACCTTCCTGGTAAGAAAGCATGTAGGCTGTAGACAGAGAACCCCGAGTTTAACATTCAGAAATGGCAAGATAGGTGAAGCATTTGTCCATAACTATGTAAACTCCAGCCTTTTTCTATAAAGTACCCTACCATTCCTACAAATCACAATTTGTACCTTGTGTCTTCACAGGTGCCAAATGAGTCTCAAGAAGACTTAACAGTACATCTGAAGTCACACACAGTTGCTAAGGGGCAGAGTCAGGGTTTCAATCAAGATTTAGAATCAAGGTGTGTCTGATTTCAAACTCCAGTTATTCACAGAAAGCTCCAGACAGGGTCAGTCTTGCCTGGAGATGGCTGAATAAGTCCACCTTCTAGAAGTTTCTTCTCTGAGCCTTTCGTTTTTTTCTGTTATTAATAAATGTACAGACCAATTTCCCCACATGAGCACCTAGGAGTAAAAATAACCATTTTGCCAAAGCCCCATAAACAAAAAGATTGGCCCATTCAATTCGTCCCTTTTATCACTAGCTCAGCTTCTAAACTTGTCACCTTTATAGCCTATTGTATTAATAAAAGAAGTGAATACTGGTTGATACTGGCAGAACAGTTCGCTATGATATTACATAAACTGCTCCATGCAACCCTAACAGAGTGCCATAGAGACACAAATTCATACTTTTCACCATCCCAATCCATAATCGTAACCCAACATCCATTCGAATTAAAGCTCTGTAAGTCTTTACAGGACTAGGGGAAAAATGCTATGCTGCTTTTTACTGGCTGATTTATTGTTACATGACAATATTGGGCATATTAAAATTTAATATTGGTGCTGTCTTTCCATTGTAAGTCTTGTGCTGAGGAGCCCAGAAATTATTTCTTTTTAAAGGGGACATTTATTGCACTGTATAGGCAGGTATGTAATTCCTTCCTGTAAGAAATCCGAGGAATATTTTTTCTTTCAGTATGTGAGGACTTTTGATTTGCACTTATAGTGTCACCTGGGTGCAAAGGAAGGGTGATTTACCTCCGCCATCAGCATAAATGATGCTCTGTTTGTTTCTGTGTTGTTTTCTAACACCCGCTTTCGACAGCACCTCACAGTTTACTAGGCAGGGAATTCAGCCTTTTCCTGTAAATGTCAGGGAGAGAGAACGGCAAAATGGCTTTGAGTTTCAACCTAATGTTCAAATGGCCCTCAGTCACATGGTGGGGATAAAACAAGGTGTGGGGAGGGTCATGTCACAGCTCCTAGAGCAAGAAAGACTCTGAGGGGTATATAACAGCCTTCTAATCCTTATAACGAAATAATTCCCAGTACAATATTGATCTTACATAGTTAAGGTATCTCCTTTTCACAGGCTGTATTCCTGCTACCTATTTTTCTCATGTTCCGATCTCTGACTCCATCCATGCATCCATTTGGGTTTTATCTTAAACTAGGTCTTACTGTTTAGCCAATGATGGTCTCCAATGATGTGCAGTCCCTCTGCTGGGCCTCCCAGGCTCTGGGGTTTCAGGTGTGTACCACTATGCCTTGACATTTTCATCAACGTTTGAATGTATATGTTCATCTGTGAAGACACTATGTAGGAACTATGACATTACAAAACTTAGTAGAGCATTCAACAAAACAGAAGACAGAAACCATTCATTTGCTGATGCGATGTCCATTTCCCTTTTTTTTCTTAGTTACAAGAGCTGATTTTCTTTAGAGAGGCAGGATGCTAGCCCGAGAGGTATACTTTTCCAGACTCAGTTTTGATCTGGTGCAGATACTTTGAATAATGGGGTAAGAACAAAGGACACTGGTTAGATGCTCTGAAAACCAGGTCTGGGAAGTATATGGTACTTCCCTTTGCTTTCTGGGTTCTGCTTCCCACTGGATTGTGGATGGATGGCTGGATCTCTAGCTCCCATGCCTAGTGAAAAGATACATTTTAGGTACTATAGTGAAGATGGCAGTAAGGCATGTCAGATGAACCCTGAGGGTCTGAGGGGCCGCTCTTAGGGTCACACACCATCTGTTTAGAGTGCTCGTTAGTGGGAACATACAGTTCTCACTTATTTTGGTACATACAAAGTCATGTTCTCTAGTATCTCGAGAAATTTCATTCCCACAGTGTAGATATACTCAAATAACCCTCTGGTGAGGTTCCTGTATCAAAGAACTGGCTCTCTTGCCAGTAGTCAAGGTTGGCTTGCCTTCCTGGAAGTGGATTCCGCTGTGTCAGTCCATCCTCAAATGATGAAAACTCAGCTTAGATCTCTATAATCAAATGGAGGCACTTAAGGAGACTAAGCTATTTCTTCATTCCTCACCTGTAGAAACTGGGTGAGTATGAATGTTCAAGGTTTTCCTAAGCTGTAAAATCAATACCTGAACAATATAGACTATAGCATTAAGTGTATGTTCTTACATTTGTATTTTTAAATGGGTACATCAAGAAAATTGATATTTAAAGACCCTATAAATAAAGTCACTCCCAGAATTTAAGATCGTTTGTTTAAAAAAAGCCTCCTAGTTAAATATGGTATGGACTTCTTTGTTTTCATCCATTTTTAATGACTACAGCAGATAAAAATCCTCATGAATTTCACATTCTACTAATCAGACATTTTCTTAACAACCATATGGCCAGCCAGAATGAGACTGAAAACTACAGTCTCCTCTCCTCTCTTTTATTACTAGACCTGGGCAGCTGGGTAGCCCACTGGATAGCAGATCACAGAGAACTAAGGATTCCCAGCATGCATTCTTTCTTTTCTAATGACACTTGATGTTTCAGGAGTGGAAACCAGCCTTTGGAAAGGAGTGCGCTTTCCCAATTTCAAGTTCAATTTAATTCGAGGGAATGAAACTGCCTTCTCATTTAAAGAAAGGTACACATGGCCAGCCACCTGAGTTCTTGCTAAGTGCCAAGCTATCTTATTTGTCCAGACCCCCAGACCTTTTCCTGTTTTTCATAAACACTTGTGCTACTCTACCTTGGCTTAGCTTTAAAGTGGCCCCCACCTTCCTCCTCAATCAGGAGCTCAACTTCAGACCATTGGGTCCTAAGCTTCTGCATCATCCATTGCCCGCTGATCCTGCTTTCTAAAAGTTACTGGCAGAGAGTGCAGAAACAAAAGGCATGCATGCCTGCAGCTTCCCTGAGCCTTAGCATTTTTAGGCTTAAACTTAGGTTTCAAGACCTGAGGATTCTTGACCAAGTGATTCTGATTAGCTATCTTCTTTATCCTGTGCAGATCTTGTCCGGTATGGGGATGTAGCAGGAGAGTTCTGCTGATTCTGTTGCAGCAGCAGGGAAACAAGCTGCCAAAGAAGGGGCTTCCTGGCATTGCTGCAACAGCTCCGTGTTTGCCATAGCAACAAGGGTAACAGCTTATCCACAGGGAAGTTCATTACCACTCATGCCGGACCTCCCTATTTACTCCAAGAATCTAATTCCAACTACACTTAGTTGGTAAATATCAGCACCTTTAGCAAAGTAATGCCTAATTGTCCAGCTGAATTGATTCTAATTTCCCCAGTTAATTCACTGACTGTCCAATCACAGGTATCATGACTACTTCCCCAGTGTTTTGAATTTCATCGTGTGCCTTCTTCATGCCTTCTCTAAGCCTATGCACAGTCTCTTGATCTAAGTCTTGTAGTTTGGCTAAATTCTTCCTTCATCATCTTCTCCTCTCCTCCTTCTCCCCCTCTCTCCCTTTCCCCCTACCCTTCCACTTCTTTTTTCTTTTCTTTCCTCCCTGCTCCCTCCTCCACTTTCTCCTCATTCTTTTGGAGAGCTTTTGAATTCAGTGATCCACAAACTTCTGAACATAGAAGGAATCATCCTTAGTTTAAGTCTGTGACTTCCTGAAACACTCCAAATCTGTCTGTATATTCTTGCTGATCTGTTGTCAAGGTTACCTAGTGCTGTCTATAAATATGAACACTGAACAACTGGGCCAGTCAGGCAAATATATGGAAGAGAGAAATTAGGGTTGGAGATGGCAGGGATCAAGTATCTTTCTCGTCTGGCGTGGTGAAGAAGTGCACCTGGGACTTCACCTCCTCTGTGAAATCATCCTCATCAGCTGCTATCTGGAGGCAGAATCTGATTGGGTGGATATTGCTTTGCTTAGGAATGGAATGGCATAGGACAGAGAATAGCTTTGATGGGATACTGCTCTTGCCAGACAGGTAACATAGAGGATGTGTGAGATATCCCATTCATTGCTGTTAAAAGATAAGAATTTCTTGTTTCTTTCGCACATGAGAAGCTTATTTTGCACCCCATCTCTATGCTCATGCTATCTCCTTCCTTCCTTCCTTCCTTCCTTCCTTCCTTCCTTCCTTCCATCCCTCTTTCCCTTTCTCCCTCCCTTCCTCTCCCACCCTTTCTCTTTCTTTCTTTACGACAAGGTCTCACTATGGAGCTCAAGCTGGCCTGGAACCCATAGAGATTTTCCTTACTTCTGCCTCATGAGTATTGAAATTACAAGTGTGGACCACCATGCCTGGCTTGCATTAGCAATCTTAAAACATGGAGCATATGGTAGTGAGCAATTCAGATGTAATTTACTCCTAAAGTTGCATCAACTCCACTGAACTCACTATGAAGTGAACATGCAGACCCAATGGTATATAAATAAACGTGTTTTTTTTTATTTCATCCATTCATTTCACCAAAACTTTCCTTTCATTGTCTGAGAAAATGAGCCCTAACACAACGATGAATTTTAACTGACATTAAGGTGTATTTCTTTGTCATGTTTGTGGAAACCCAGTCAGACTGGCACACTTAGTCATGTGGGTGGCTCTGGCATAAAACTCCTGTAACAACAATGAAAATAACAAGGGTAACTTGTTATCAGTTAACGTTCAGACTTGGACTGAGGTGGGCTTCTTTGTCATCTCTGCCCCACCCATCCAGGGAGTAGAACAACCAGTAGCTATAGTCGGTAGAGAACATGTTAGCTGTACCTGCTGTAGCTAAGGTGTTCTAAGAATCTCTCACCTGACCTTAGTGCCTCTCTCATTTTCTTTGTATACGTCTTTCCGGCTGCTATTGTGGACATCTGGGCGGACGTCTTATTTAAGTCCACTAGAATGCCAATGTGTTCCTCAGGGAGACAGATGTGCAGCATACGTCCTTGTTCCTATTTTGAGTCCCCTCCTGTGTACCTTAGAGACAGTTCTGTGGTTGCTGCTTAGATCCACAGCTTTAATAGAGCAGAATGATGATGCTAATACCTTGAAAGCTCCTCTTTACTGGGAGTCGGATGTCTGCTGAACATCCTACATTCTCTTCTGCCCTTTAATCATAAAAGGGGGATATAAGTATAATAGGCCGCTGGAATGGCGATCTCAGTTATAGCTGAATGTCAATGATCTCTTAGTTATGTGCATAATTTTGGGCGAGTATCTTTGTCTTTTTTAACTTCCATGTCTATGCTCTGAGAAGTCAAACAAATACCAGAATTTATTCTGGATTTTGGGAGAAATCTCAAATGAAATAATTTAGCAATTCAATGAAAGGAAAAGTTGTCCACTGATGGCAGACATATTGTTATACATTTTGAATTAGAAGCTAATTATGTCACTGTGATGGTTTGAAAGAAAACAGCCCCATAGGGAGCGGTGCTATGAGGGGGTGTGGCTTTGTTGGAGACAGTATGGCCATTTTGAAGGAAGTGTGTCACTGTGGGGGTGGACTTCCAGATCTTCTATGTTCAAGCTTTGTCCAAGGAGACAGTTCACTTCTTGTTGTCTGTAGGTCAAGATGAAGGGCTCTCAGCTGCTTCTCCAGCACCATGTCTGCCTGCATGCTACTAGCCATGATGATAATAGACTAAATCTCTCAAGTATAAGCTACCCCAATTAAATGTTTTCCTTTAGAGGAGTTGCCAGCATCATGATGGCTCTTCATAGCAATACAAACCCTAACTGGGACAAATACACACAAATACACAATGCACACACACAATTATAGAGATATAACTTGTTGAGTTTGTTTCTATTGTTTGTGGTTTCAGGGCTGGCTGCTTTGTATTGGACAACCAATTAGGGACCTCATTCTTGATTGAGGCTATCTTTCCCTCTCTCAGCTGTCATCAGTTGCTTGTCGTTCCTTGTCAAGAGATTTTACCCTATAAGACTTCCCTGCTTTTGGGTTATCATGTCTACTGGTCTACTGGCTTTGCTACTTTTACCTCTTGTTTATGCAGCCATTTCTTTTTTTCTTTTTTCTTTTTTTTGGGGGGGGGATTTTTCGAGACAGGGTTTCTCTGTAGCTTTTGGTTCCTGTCCTGGAACTATTTCTTGTAGACCAGGCTGGCCTCGAACTCACAGAGATCCGCCTGCCTCTGCCTCCCGAGTGCTGGGAATAAAGGCGTGCGCCACCACTGCCCGGCTTTATGCACCCATTTCTATGAGAGACTGTTATTTTGTTATGTTTATTTGTTATTTTTCTGTCTTTTTTATAGAAAGCTTTCTAGTTTTCTTGCTCTGATAGTCTTTCCACCCTTCTTCCTTGATGTCCCTTGAGTCATAAATGCAATCTGTGATATAGATATATGCCTTAGGACTAAGCTTCCCATGATCCATTGATCTCTACATTATGTCCAGTAATGGTTTTCTGTGATGGTCTGTGTTTGCTGTAGAAAAAAAAAGTATCTTTGATGAGGAATGAGAGAGCTACATATATGTGGGTATAAGGATGAGATTTATAATGTAGTACGGAATTATGCTCAACTATAAAGTTGGCTATAGTAACTTGTTCCTAACGTTCATGAGCACACTAGCCCCAAGTACTAGGTAGTTGGCTAGGTTTCTAATACTATCTGTGGTTTCCTGTTGAGTGGGCCTTGAGTTCAATTAGACATTTGTTTGGTGTCACCCACATGTGAGTGCCACTTACTAACTGTTTACAGACACGTTGCTATGCTGGTCATTTCTGTGGTTTCTAGGTATTGTATCTGGGTGGGACTATTGATTGTTTTCTTCCCTTGGCAGCTGACATAGTATTTTCTGGGACCAGGGAAGCTAGACTGCAGGAAACAGATCCAGCTCAAATCATCTGAGTCCTGTATCCAAAGTATATAGTATCTTCAGCAATAGTACCTTACTTTCAACTTCTGAGGGAGCCAAGGGCAGCAATCATGGTCTGTATTGTTTGTGAGTCACTTATATTACCTTGAATGACCATATAAAAAGGAGCTATTTCATTGACAGGCAGAATTGTTATACACTAAGCATTGAGAGTCTAATAGGCAGACACATTCTATCTGTGATTGTCCTGATTTCTGAACAGGGTTAGATGTGTGTTACACTCAAAGGAAGAAATAAGTGAGGAGAGTAGGGAAAGTACAATGAAGAAAAAAGTGGTAGATGCACAAAGAGTGACAGGAGATTGTGTGATCTGGAAGGCTTCATCAATGCGATAAAGTTAGAGATGAACAAATAAAGCAAAAGCCTTGACTGTGCAGTCCCTGACAGTGTAAGTCACAAATACCCATGATGCTGGTAATGGCCCCACTGCACAGCCTGTGATCTGAAGAGTGGCTGAGAATCTTCTTTGGACTGTTTTCCTTACCCTCTCCATGAAACTGAGAAAACAACAACATTTAGAGAAAACAGCCTTGTACTCTTTACAAATAAAGCATTAGACTTTCTAGAAATAAGGGACAGGACAGTCTCTGGATAGGATGTCTACACCTTAGTTATTCTTCCCAGGAGTGCCACAAGTGGAGATGCTTTCCCCCTGGGTCCTGTGAGAGACTGTAGATTCTCAGATCTAAACAGATGTGTGTTCAATGTGATTCACATCTGGGTCATAGTAAAATGGGCTTCCATAATGACCATAAAGGCTTACAAGATGTCCTCATTGGTAATGAGGAGTCAGTCTAGAAAGCCCAGCAACTGAAATGCCCAGTGTTTTAGACCCACCTAGCTTCCTGTGATCTGCTTTGATGAAGGGCACCGCCATTTGTCCTACAAAGCTTCCAGGAGCCAGGCTGTGTGTTTCAACTCTCCTTTCATCTCACTTCTTTATCCTTTCCTTCTTCCTGCTTACTTCCTCCAGGATTCTTCAGCCTTGGCCACTTGGTTGCTTTGCTTAAAACTCTTGACTTCAGTCATGTTGTAAAACATCAAGATCTTTAAAGATGCAGTCATGTTCTCTGGTGCACTGTGCAACAGGGATTCCTAAGTTATGGCCTGAGATTGTTTGAAGGAATGATTAAGAAGATATTGCCTCTGGATGTGTCTATGTAATATTTTTCTTAATTACTAATTGATGCAGGGAAAGCCCAGTTCAATGTGGGCAGTGCCAACCCTGGACAGGTGAGCATGGGCTACATTAAAAAAAAGTTAACTGAACAAGGGACAGGGAACAAGCCAGTAAGTAGCATTCCTTTGTGGCCTCTATTTCAGTTCCTGTATCCAGAATCAGATCTTGTCTTGATTTCCTACCTTGACATCCATCAAGGATGGGCTATAGCCTGAAAGCAAAAGTAACCCCTATTTTCTTCCAAGATACCTTTGGTGAATGTTTTATCACAGTAACAGAAATGGAAACCAGGCAGGGATGGGTGTCACATGCTACCCTGGCTATCAATAGTACTCTAGACCTCAAACTGCATCAAAGGACTTAGAAGCCACTATCTGGGCTTCTGCTAGACTCCCATGCAGTGATGACATGACGTGGATTCTGTCTGGGTACTAGTCTTGACTATTCCATGCAGTGGAGTGTCCTCGTTTAACAGAGCAAACTCGAAGGGATTTTAAATGAGAATTTTCCGCATTTATATTCCTGTGAAGGGCTGTGTCAGGGTCGTTACCATCTCTGCTTGTTCTGTTTATTCAGCATGAATGTCTGAAACATGCCGTTGTTCTGCCAGCTTTTATCAGATACGCGGTCCCAAGGTAGCACAGGGAATATCTTCATTATTAACATAATAAGAGGGAAACTGGCTGCTTGTGGAAACAGCATATTTTCCAAAATTGGCCCGTGTTACAGGCTAGCTGCTAATTAGAATCTAGCTACCAATGGCAGGGTATCAAAGAACGGTGCTATCTACATGAACGCAGTAGAGAGTTATGACAGCAGCTGGGGAGCTTGCTCAGTTCAAGATTTTCTGGCAATATAAAAGATATCAGGAAGGTGGAACCTAGCAAGCAAGAAACCCCCTACTTTGGGGTTACTTTTTTTTTAAGTTCAAGAAATGTGCAAACACGTGTTCAACCCTGAGTGGAGACTTTCTTGTGACTCTGTGTTCATGAGTGTAGCCTTAGGGGTGTATCTCCCTTAGCTTCTCAAAGGGCCCAGGAAAGGGTTGTCAGAATAGAAAGAATTCCTTTCTTTGGATTATCCTTAACATTTTCATTACAGGGTTTGAAAAATATACAATGTAAAATATAGCATCACGAAGACTCAAACAACTCTCAAGGGTTGTTAATGAACGGTGATAGCCCACTTCACATCCTTACTTGATTCTGCTTTTCACTCTAGAGATGAGCGTGTGTATCAGCTTTTGTGTACTGAATTCGCTGTCCACATACACTGATAATGGTATATTTCTTTCTAGAAATGTGCTTGAATGGGCTTACACTTCCTATATTGCTTTATCTACTTCTTTTTTAATTAATTAATTAATTTAAAAAATGATATTTTCGCATTCTACATACCTATTCCAGTTTGCACTCCTTCCCCTCTTTCTGCTCCCCCAACTTCCCCCTACCCCACACCCATCCACTCCTCAGAGAGGGTAGAGCTTCCCATGGGGAATCAACAAATTCTGACACATCACTTTCAGGCAGGACCAAGGCCTTTCCCTTGTATTTAGGCTAAGCAAGGTATCCTCCCAAAAAAGAATGGGATCTAAGAAACCAGTTCAAGCACTAGGGTTAATAAATCCTGGTCCTGGTACCAGTGGCCCCACAGACTGCCCAAGCCACACAACTGTCACCCACATTCAGAGGGCCTAGATTGGTCCTATGCAGGTTCCCTCACTATCAGCTTGGAGTCAGTGAGCTCCCACTGTCTCAGATAAGCTATATTTTTGAGTATCCCCATCATAGTCTTGACCCCTTTGCTCATATTATTGCTCTTCCTTCTCTTTGACTGGAGTGCTTAGCTGTGGATCTCTGCATCTGCTTACATCAGTTGCTGGATGAATGTTCAATGATGACAATTAAGGTGGTCATCAATCTGATTACAGGGGAAGGGCAGTTCAGGCACCTTTTACACTATTGCTTAGGGTCTTTTTTTAAATTTGTTTATTTATTAAAGATTTCTGTCTCTTCCCCGCCACCGCCTCCCATTTCCCTTCCCCTCCCCCAATTAAGTCCCCCCCCCCCCTCAGCCCGAAAAGCAATCAGGGTTCCCTGTCCTGTGGGAAGTCCAAGGAACCCCCACCTCCATCCAGGTCTAGTAAGTTGAGCATCCAAACTGCCTAGGCTCCCACAAAGCCAGTGCATGCAGTAGGATCAGAAACCCATTGCCATTGTTCTTGAGTTTTCAGTAGTCCTCATTGTCCGCTATGTTCAGAGAGTCCTTAAGCAAGCGATGAAAGGAGACAGAGACAGAGACCCACATTGGAGCACAGGACTGAAATCTCAAGGTCCAAATCAGGAGCAGAAGGAGAGAAAGCCCGAGCAAGGAACTCAGGACCGCGAGGGGTGCACCCACACACTGAGACAATGGGGATGTTCTACTGGGAACTCACCAAGACCAGCTGGCCTGGGTCTAGAAAAGCCTGGGATCAAACCGGACTCTCTGAACATTGCTTAGGGTCTTAACTGGATCATCCTTGTGGACTCCTGGGAATTTCCCTGGTGCCGGGTTTCACACTACCTCCATAATGGCTCCCACAATCAAGGTATCACTTTCCTTGTTCTCCCTCTGGTGGTCACGGAAGTGGTTGGAGATGGTTGTGGGTGTTGGGAGGTTGCTCCCAGGTCTCTGGGCCTTTGCTGGCTGGGGTTGAAACACAGGATGTGCCTCTAGGGGCTAGAAGCTAGCGAGCAGGACCCCCTCCAGCATGGAACTCTGATACCTCTCCGGGGGCAGTCAGGTCCAAGCACGTACTGTTTCTTGAAAGATCTTTTCCTGTTATGAAATGCAATGTCCATGAGTCTCCAAATAGACCGATGTTCCTATAACACACGTATTCTACTTGATATGCCAAAAGGCATTTTTTTGGTGTGATTCAATTGAGGTAGGATGTGCGGTTGGGCTCCATGGTATCACAGCAGCATTATAAAAGGAAATACAGCAAGAATTGACATGAGACATAGAAGAAATGTGACCACAGAATTGGAGATTTTAACAATGTAGCCAGAAGCTAGGGAGTGTAAACAGTTACTAAAAGCTGATATAAAACTAATACAATTGGCTAAAGAGAATAAAGGGTTATAGTTAGGGTCAAGTGACTAACCTTGGTGGTTGACATTACATGGGCTAAAGGGAAATTAAGTTGAAGAACTCCCTCTTTTGGACTGGACTGTGGACATATTTGTAGGGAAATGTTCTTGATGGAGGGAGGCCCAGCCCGCTGTGAGCAGGTGTCACTACTGAGTACGTGGGACAGTTGTACAAAGAGGTAGCAAAGCAAGCCAGAGAAAGCAAGCCAGTAAGCTTCCTTCATCTGTGGCATCTGCTTTAGTTCCCACCTCGAGGCTCCTGCCTTGCGTTTCCATCTTGGCTTCCCTTGATGATGGAATATAATAATGAGCTGAAATAATTTCTTTCTTCTTGTATTTGCTTTTGGTTCATGTTTTATCACAGTAACAACAAGCAAAATACGACCATCATCTAGAAAATGTCTATTTTTTTTTTCTGTATCAGTTACTTTCTAATTCAAGGCTTGGTGAACTATGTACTATGAGCAAAATCAGTCCTAGTGTCTGCTTTTGTAGAGCAGACATGCAAAAAGTAGCGAGCTAGCAAACCTTTGCAATTGGTTTGATTGTAGAGAGCACTGTTTTTAAACTCTAATTAACATTATCTCCCAAGCAAAGAGTCCCATTTTTCTCATTAAGGGACCCATTTTACAAATATCTCGCTTAACGATTGTTATCGCCCCAATTTGTCTTCCTTGTTGGCTAAATGTAGTTAGGTTTCTATAGTACTCCTCTATGTATATACTCTTCTACCCTAAGTATTTGTAGTAAACAACTATACAAGATATGTCTTAAACATTTTTATCCATTTCTGTATACATATATACATATATATTACACACACATATATGGTATAATGGATGCTGTGACGGTGTGGTATACACATGCGCATTGTGGCATGACTGTGGAGGCCTAGGACAACTTTCACTAGTTGGTTCTTTCCTTCTACCCCGTGGGTTGTAGGGACTGAACCCAGGCTATCCAGCCTGATGGCCTCACCTTTTTCTTTTGGATGCACTTACTTTTCCACTAGATGGAGCCAGCGAGAGAATAATTAGTTTTAATGGGGTTATAAGGGATTCTTCGCCAGCTGTTCTGGGCTGTACCTTTGAGTCAGTAGAAGGAAAGGCTAAGAAAACTGAGGTGGGGGAGTGTTATCTGATCCTAGTGGCTTCTGGAACCACTTACCTATCATCAGTTGCAGTTAAGTGAATCAACAAATTGCTTGGAGTGAGCTGGCCATTTGTCAGGAGAGGGTTTAAAATCAGGGTCGAGAGCCACTTGTATTGAACCTGCTCAATGATTCTGGGTCTAAGGAAAACCTAACTTTTCACTGTGCAATTCTGTGTCAGTAAACTTTCTATGATAAGACTCACTAGACTCAGGGGCACATTAGTTCTTTTTAGAACGAGGTAGAGACTTAGCATTTTCCACCCTCTTGAACTAAAAGAGGTACTGTGTATGTCAGGAAATTGATATGGTAATGAAGAACTCATACATATATAGCTGTGGTCTCTCTAAAACCTCTCTATGGTTACACACCTCTTGTTCTGTTGACATAGGAAGGCTAAAATTTTAAATCCTATAAAAATTCAAATAGATGATTCTAAATCTTTGCCTGACTTAACATCCATTAAAGGATGAAATAATCCAAGGACTCTCACCAATTACAGAGGACTTGATAAAACTTGATAATTCTGTGTATCAGCGCTTTTAGCACTACAAGTCGAATACCAATGCTGACTGTAGTTCAGAGCCAATAGTTTATTAATATTGTCTAATGCACTCACTGATTCAAAACAATTCTTAGAAACAGGTTGGTGCTCATGTTTCTTTTGTATTCTAGTTGATAGTTGGCATTCTTATGCTGTTGTTGGGTTAAATCAGCAGTATACCTGGAGCACAACACCACTATGGTTACCCTAAGTCCCTGCTTATTTTCTTCCCCAGGCATTTTATCAGGACTGAAATTCTGCTCTCGTTCAGTCTGTAGATGCTCTGGTGCTATGATCTCCCAATAGAGGGCTCTAACTGACTTCCTTTGCTGTTTACAGCAATTCGCACATAAAGGTCATGAGGTTCTGATGGGAAAGACTTCAGCTTTTAAGGGAAAAGGTCCTCTATTTAGGACATGACCTGATTGCCAAAGGGATTTCTCTCTCACCTGAGATAATAAAGGCTACTCCAAGTTTCCTGTAGCCTGAAGCTAAAGGACAATCATAAGATTTTTTCTTAGACTTGTGGGATGCTGTGTATTGGTTTCCATGTCTTCTATAATAGTTTTGCCCTTTATGAAAACAGCACACTCTAAACTTGTCTTCCTTAGGAAGACAGTCATAAGCAGGTTTTCTCCTCCTTTGCTTAGATAATTTGTTTCTGATGGTTCTGAAGGTTGGGAAATACAATATTAAAATGCTGACAGAATCAGTTCCTGGTGAAGACTTCTTTCTAATTTTTTATATGGCTACCTTCACTCTTACGTGTTCTTTCTTTTCTTAAAGAGCTATTAAGTCCATCATGAAGACATCATCTTCTTGACCTCATCTAGATCCAATTCATTCTAAAGCCTCTGCTCAAAATTCAATTGGGGATTATGTCTTCAATGAATTTTAGAGACACAGTTTAATCAACAGCATATAACTTGTATATAATTTGATTTACAAATCTGTATATCAATGTATATAAGTTCATATATATGTATTTATATGTAGTCATGTGCTGCCCAATGACATCTTGTTCAGAGTTGGACCACATATGTTGTGTAGTTTTCCCATCTGTATTAGAACATTTCCTCCTACAGTAAGAAACAAGCATCAAAAGACTCAAGATGCTAACAAAACACATCAGGTCCAGGTAGATGAAACACAAGATTCGGGAAATATAGAAAGTTAAAAGACTCAAGAGGCCACTCCATGAGGTTGTAAAGGCAGCAAATAGTTGAATCTTCTTGGAGTTGTCAGTAGGTTCATTAGTGAGCTCTTAATATGTAGCTCATAGGTCATCACCCATGCTGAGGTGGAAATTTTGATGATGCAACTATTTTTTTCTTTACTTTCTTTTATTTTTAATTGAAAATAGTTCCTTTTCTCATACAATATGTCCTAGTTATAGTTTCCCCTTCTTCTACCCTTCTCAGTTCCTCCCTACCTCCCTTCATCCCAGATCCACTCCATTTCTGTCTCTCATTAGAAAGAACAGGCTTCTAAGAGATAACAACCAAACATGACAAAATAAAATATAAAAAAGCGAAGCAAAAGCCTTCATATCCAAGTTAGACATAGCAAACCAAGAGGAGGAAAAGAATCCTTAGAGCAGGTAGAAGAGTCAGAGATCCACTCTTTCTCATAGTCACGAGTCCCATAAAAATACGAAGCTGATAGCTATAATATATACTCAGAGGATCTGGTGTACCACCATGTAGGCTCTGGGCTTACTGCTTCAGTCTCTGTGAATTCATATGCACCTTGCTTAGCTGATTCAGAGGGCCATGTTCTCCTTGTGTCCTCCATCCCTTCTGGTCTTACTCTCTTTCCATTTTCTCTTCTACAGATTTCCTGAGCTCTGGGGAGAGAGAGGGGATTTGATGAACACCTTCAATTTAGATTCTTTCTCTACATAATGTCTGGCTGTACGTCTCTGCATCTGTTCCCATCAGATGCAGCTGATTTTTAATCCACTGATGCTCTGGTAGTAACCCCTCATTCATACTCCTGTAAGTAGCTCCAATAAACTCATTGGTTCACCAAGCTAGACTTCTGTGGAGTCATATCTTTTGCCTGTTGTCAGTGCCCTATCTGGAGATAAATAGACATTTTTCATATCTCCCAAAGAAAAGTCATGCAACAACACATATAATAAATAGTCTGTTAGTGAAAAATTCTTATCTCCTTGTGATGTCATAACTGAACAAGCAAGTTTTTGATCAGTTGAAATTCAACTATAAAAGAATCTGGTTTAAAGGCACCTCAATTATTCCAAATCTTTAACCATATTTGCTAATAAATATAACAACAAGGCACTAAGAGTTCTTGTCTGAGAATATGGAGAAACAAAAGGCTCACTGCATATCACAACCGGAACTGCACACAGGAGCAGAAACACCACACAAGTGTCTCAGCATCAACAGAGAAGGAACAGAAGTAGAGTTCTTATCTGAGACTATTTCAGGACATGAATGTTTCTTGCAAATTCTTTCTGATGTGTAAAGTTTATGAATCCCTGGTTGCTTCAGCATATTCCAGTAACATCTTAAGAATTTCCTTTCTTGCCTTCATTTTAGTCTCCTCTAAACTGAAATTTTATTCACATAAATGTAATTTTATTTGAACAAATGCCATTTATTTCATCCTGTTCCTTTACTTCCCTCACCTACACATGGTAGAAACCACAGCAACGCCAATGCGGCATCACATTTGACCCCTCACCTTGATTTATAAATTGTTCCACTGGATGATCCTGGTGCTCTTTGTTTATGGATCTTTTGATATAACTGAAGAAGCAAAACTCCAAGGAAAGTATTCTGTGACAAGACAATATGAACCAGCAAAAAGAGACTGTTTTATGTCAACTCACTCAGTAGAGCTTTTTGAGTTCAACTCATTGTGTGGCTAGAAATACAAATCAGTAAACATTTACACGGATGGCAAGCCTGCTTTTGGAGTTCTCTGTTGTTTTAGCACATGATGGCAGCAGAGGAGGTTTCATTTGATGGTGAGCCCTTTAAAAAGTGGACCTTGAGTAGATACGTTCTTTGTTGTTATCCTGTTGATATTGCAAACTGTTTCAAATAAAATTAAAACTTAAATTCATAGAACTGAGCACATATATCAAGAAAATGCCCTGGTAAACTTTTGTGCTAAGACAGCTAGTAATGGATGTAGTAAGATACATAGTTTGAATAAACTTCATAAGCCTGTTATAGATCAAATAACATTACTTAGTTCAAACCTACAATCCTTTATTCACTGAGCAGTGATTTAGGAAAAACGGGTACATTTCTTAATAGTGATAGTGGTCTTTAACGAAAAAATATTAGTGAACTAATTGTTATAACGTTACAAAAAATGTTTCATAACTGATTGGTCAGACTCAGAGTCTTGGAAAGACTCTTAAGACGTTATTTAGGTCATGCCTGTCTACCACCTGGTGCATTTGAACATCCGTTCATTACACTCAGCTGCTTCCCTCAGTGGACTGTCAGCATATTCTTCTCATTTGGTGTCTGTTTTTAGAATGGATTGAGGCCATTCCCTGATGGGTGGCTAATTCCACAAGCAAAAATAATTTTCAAGAAAAGCATTTTCTTTCTGGGTGATCCTTGCGGAAGTTTCCAGTGAGAGAGAAACCCGTTTTCCCGGGCAGATTACAAACCGGTTCAGGAAGGATTAAAAATGCAAGGGCATCATCATGAGCCTTGTCTTTGTCGTCGTCAGTCTCTGGGAGAACTGAAAGGAAAAATGGTGATTTTCACAATAAAACCAGCAAAGGCAACGGAATAAAGTTGGTTACCCAAGTTTTGCACTGTTTCTAATGGCAACTAAGGTCTAGCCTCCGTTTTAAAGGATGAGTTGACCCTTTCTGAAATCGTAATGGAAGGCTGTTGCTTAAGAATAAAACCAGTGGGACTGGAGAGATGGCTCAGCAGTTAAGAGCACTGGGTTTTCTTCCAGAGGAGACAGGTTCAATTCCCAGCACACACATCATAGCTTACAATTGTCTGTAACTCCTCTTCCAGAATACCTCATACACAATACCCCCCCCCCAAAGACAAAGGAATAAAACCAGCAAAACTAGTGGAATAAATTGATTGCCCAAGTTTTGCTCTGTTTTTAATGGCAATTAAGTCTCTATTTTAAAGGACAAACTGACACTTTATGAAATCGTAATTGAAGACCATTGCGCCTAATGATAGAACATCCTGTATCTCTTATACTTGTAATTTCTGATACTACAAGGTCAAGATAATTATCCCAATACATATTTACATCAAATAAAAGGAACTTTCATGGCCCACCAACTGAGGATCAAATCTCCGTGACCTGGATCTTCGAGATTGAATTATATGGAAATCTGATTCAAAAGAAGACGGCCTTTGATGTGGGGCACCATGCCAAGTTTCCCCCACCATTTATATACTACAGTGAAACTTCAGGACCTTGAGCTTTGAGTCCAATACTTTCAACTCAAAGGGAACCTTCCAGACTTTTGGAACTGCATCCCAGTGGGGATCTTAATTTACAGTTGACCATGGAGATCACACCTCGAAATTAGATGACACCCTGAATACAGACAGATTTCCCAATGTCACAGGTCAAGATTCTCTTCTTCTCATCGTGAGACCCCTGTTCTTTGATCTCTCGCTTTTCTTCCTTTCTACTGTGCGTGGCCTGATAATGAGAAATTAGAATTTTTCAGTCGAAGATTTCTACAGAAAATGTAACCAAATACTGGACTAGCCACAGTAAATCCAGATCTTTCTATAATGCTAGAGACTTTTTAGTATGCACTATGGCTTACTTTCCTGGAATCCTAAGGGTGACCATCTGTTTTGACTTTACAGTTGGTCCCACCTATGGAGTTAAGCTTCTACACCCGTTCATTTTTGGATTTGTTTCAATCTAACCAATTGATGGACTGGGATAACCAAATCCACTTGTCATATTGAATGGAGACAATGTAGCAAAAACAAAAAGGAGCTTAAATACAGCTGTTTGCAAGGGTGCCCACTTACCTACGCATTTGGGCAGATTTCTAATATGTAACAATGCAACATTATTTTTTTATTAGAAACTCCATTGCCTCTGTTTTAACTAATTTCTCCATAAGTGAAATTACCCATATACAATCCTTGTATATCCCACAAATACATCTTTTTGCTCTCAACTGTAACCCAAATAATGTAAAGAATGAAAGGAGAAGGAAGACTAGGGATTTTGATGGTGCCTTTGTCATTCCATAACTACTTGGAAGATATGCGTTAGTCCATGCCCTTAAACCTACATTCTAGATCACAAGAAACTGACTAGCAAATGTTAACCCTGCTGGATTTCTAATGTGTATTAAGTCGCTAAGGTTAAAGAGAAGTGAAGTGATGATTATAAATTTATTTTTGGTATTGGCTGCTATGACGGGTCCTACATCTGAGGTTATAGCTACTCAATGAAAATCTAGATCCCCTTCCTCAAATAGCCTTAGGAGGATTATACTGTATTATAGGGGCAGGGCAGGAGGAGTTTGTGTATTTGTATCTCTTCCTACTGTTCCAAGACAAACACCTCTGATGCAGTGGAAATGTAGTTACAAGAGTTAACAGCTTATTTGTTTGAACCAGATTGATTCCCTTTTGATGCATTCCTGGCTTTGTTTGATGTGGGCTGGTTTGGTTCATGGGAGCTCGACTAAATGGAATACATAGTTCTTTTGTATTACCACCCTGATAAACATCACTGTAATCTCCCGAGTGGATTGTATTCTCTCGAGAATCGTAATTGCATGTTCACAGCCACCAACAGCACACCAGATGGCTTCCCTGCGATTAAAGAGACAAATGACAAATGAGAGAACAACAAAAAAAGGATCTTTCTTCAATGAGCCGGATGTTGTGACTTACATGTCTGTGCTGAGACAGACAACCCAGCCACAGTGGCCACAAGGAATATTGCTTGCACATTAACTTTTTCGAGTCTTTTCTTAAAAGGGGGCTGGCCAAAATGTTAGGAAAATTAGGACAGCAGGATAGCAAGAGGGTGAGAGAGCAAGATTGAGAGAGAGGGTGAGGAGAGAGAGAGAGAGAGAGAAAGACCTACAACTTTGTTCTGACTGAGGTGGCTCTTTTCTGGTAAGTCAATTGAGTGAGTTTTGTTTTCCTCCAGGCTGCCACAGCAGAGCATGGTCCACTCTCCATCGGAGTAAGACCTTGTTCAAGAAGATTTTAATTGCAGTAAAATTCAGTTAACTTTTGCTTGTGTCATATTTTCTCCATTAATAGTATTTAAAGTCAGTGAAAGAACGATGAAATCTCTCCCTGTATCATTTTTCTTTCTTTCTTTTTTTTAAATTTAAAACTTAGATCTTTATATACTCCTATAAATTAAGTGAAAAAGACTCAGAATAGTGCACAGAGATCTGATTGATCAGGTGTCAGCTGCTATAATCATCGGAAGCTTTCCAGAAGGGATCCTAAGTAGTAAGATATCTGTTGCGAGGAACTGGGGTCATGGGTGACCTTCACCATTCTCCTTGTATTCTCTTGGCAGAGTTTATGTTTTTTTTTTTTTTTTTTTTTTTTTACTTTTGCGATTTATTTACTTTGTCCTCTGCCATAGTCTCACTTTCAGGAGGTTGTAGAGAAACTAGGACGGAATAATCTGTCACTTGTGTCAGAACATAACTATTTCTTTTTTTTTTTTTTGTTTTGTTTTTTATTGGCTTTTTTTTATTTAAATTTGTTTATTAAGGATTTCTGCCTCGTCCCCGCAACCGCTTCCCATTTCCCTCCCCCTCCCCTAATCAAGTCCCCCTCCCTCATCTGCTCGAAGAGCAATCAGGGTTCCCTGACCTGTGGGAAGCCCAAGGACTGCCCACCTCTATCCAGGTCTCGTAAGGTGAGCATCCAAACTGCCTAGGCTCCCACAAAACCAGTACGTGCAGTAGGATCAAAAACCCACTGCAATTGTTCTTGAATTCTCAGTATTCCTCATTGTCCGCTATGTTCAGCTAGTCCGGATTTATCCCATGCTTTTTCAGTCCTAGGCCAGCTGGCCTTGGTGAGATCCCAATAGAACATCCCCATTGTCTCAGTGTGTGGGTGCACCCCTCGTGGTCCTGAGTTCCTTGCTCGTGCTCCCTCTCCTTCTGCTCCTGATTTGGACCTTGAGATTTCTGTCCGGTGCTCCCATGTGGGTCTCTGTCTTTGTCTCCTTTCATCGCCTGATAAAGGTTAATATTCTTGAGGATGCCTATGTGTTTGTCTTTGGATTCACCTTCTTATTTAGCTTCTCTAGGAACATGAATTATAAGCTCAATGTCCTTTATTTATGGCTAGAAACCAAATATGAGTGAGTACATCCCATGTTCCTCTTTTTGGGTCTGGCTTACCTCACTCAGGATAGTGTTTTCTATTTCCATCCATTTGTATGCAAAATTCAAGAAGTCCTTGTTTTTTACTGCTGAGTAATACTCTAATATGTATATATTCCATACTTTCTTCATCCATTCTTCCGTTGAAGGGCATCTAGGTTGTTTCCAGGTTCTGGCTATTACAAACAGTGCTGCCATGAACATAGTTGAGCATATACTTTTGTTGTATGATAGGGCCTCTCTTGGGTATATTCCCAAGAGTGGTATTGCTGGATCCAGGGGTAGGTTGATCCCGAATTTCCTGAGAAACCGAAACACTGCTTTCCAGAGTGGTTGCACAAGTTTGCATTCCCACCAGCAATGGGTGAGTGTACCCCTTTCTCCACAACCTCTTCAGCAAAGGCTATCATTGGTGTTTTTTATTTTAGCCATTCTGACAGGTGTAAGGTGGTATCTTAAAGTTGTCTTGATTTGCATTTCCCTGATCGCTAAGGAAGTTGAGCATGACCTTAAGTGTCTTTTGGCCATTTGAAGTTCTTCTGTTGAGAATTCTCTGTTCAGCTCAGTGCCCCATTTTATAATTGGGTTGATTAGCCTTTTGCGGTCTAGTTTCTTGAGTTCTTTATATATTTTGGAGATCAAACCTTTGTCAGTTGCAGGGTTGGTGAAGATCTTCTCCCAGTCAGTGGGTTGACTTTTTGTCTTAGTGACAGTGTCCTTTGCTTTACAGAAGCTTCTCAGCCTCAGGAAGTCCCATTTATTCAATGATGCCCTTAGTGTCTGTGCTGCTGGGGTTATACGTAGGAAGTGGTCTCCTGTGCCCATGTGCTGTAGAGTACTTCCCACTTTCTCTTCTATCAGGTTCAGTGTGTTCGGACTGATATTGAGGTCTTTAATCCATTTGGACTTGAGTTTTGTGCATGGTGATAGATATGGATCTATTTTCATTCTTCTACAGATTGACATCCAGTTTTGCCAGCACAATTTGTTGAAGATGCTCTCTTTTTTCCATTGTATACTTTTAGCTCCTTTATCGAAAATCAGGTGTTCATAGGTTTGTGGGTTAATGTCAGGGTCTTCTATTCGATTCCATTGGTCGACTTCTCTGTTTTTATGCCAATACCAAGCTGTTTTCAATACTGTAGCTCTGTAATAGAGTTTGAAGTCAGGGATGGTAATGCCTCCAGACAATCCTTTATTGTATAAGATTGTTTTGGCTATCCTGGGTTTTTTGTTTTTCCATATAAAGTTGATTATTGTCTTCTCATTTAGTGTATTAGTTAGGATGCAGCAGACGATAGAAACTATGCTAGGAATTTGAACCATATTTAAAAAGAGTTGTTCTTTAATCTGGAATTGACGAAGTGAAGACTAAGGAAACAGGAGTCCTGCTTCCTGTATCCCTATTTACCAATAAACAGGGGTGTCTGATATTAAGCTTAATGGAAAGTGAGTTTAACACAGGACCATCAATGGGGTGTTGCTGAAGAGATCTAGAGGACTTGGCTAAAAACAGAATCCTGTAGCATCAGCTCACTGGAGCATGGACAGAATTGCCCAGTAGTAGCTATGCATACTTGCCACTAGAGATGGCTAGCCTACAGGAAGTAGTCACCAGGAAACAAAACAAAACAAAACAACAGAACAAAAACCCCACACTTTCTTTTCTATGGTGTGGCTGCTGGTTAAAAGAAACAGAATCGTGATGCAGGTCAAAGGAAACCAAATTTGAAATGAAAAGACCATGAAGTCAGTGGCTCATATATTCAACCAAACATAAACAACAGAGTGTAAGATAGACTAGTCAGTGAAGAGGAAAGAATACACACCCAGCTTGAAGTGTAGTTAGATGCTGAGTTTTGGGACACAGTTTATTGTTCTGCAATTTAGCATTCCTTGTTTCAATAGCCACCATGAACATATTATACTTCCAGTGGTATAAGTCTCCTGTGCTGCCAAAGGGATTCTGCATATTGTATTGCTAGAATTTCCCTTACCATTTTCGTATTTTTTACTTTTAACTTGTTTCAGAGTTAGAGTCAAGTAAGTGCTACATTGTACATCAGTGCTATTCTACTTTAGCAACAACAACAGTATACAGGTACAGAGCAAATTCTGGAAGGCACATAACAAAATATGGTGTCTTCATCAATGGGAGAGTTTGAAAAGTGTGTTCTTGTTACTTTATTCATAGCAGTCTAAGTTGTGTTTTTATAGGCATGCATTTTTTTAAATAATTAGCAGTATAAAAATAGTTTCAGTGCTGAAAAATGCAGTTTAATTGACTCTGAATACTGTCACTGAGCATCTGTTTAAATACTCAGATATTTCTATGCCACAGCCTTTCAGCCTTCTTGGAAGAACCAGCAGCTGGTAACTGCATTATGAGGTCCCATCAACACCATATGGATGTTCTTTCCCAGCCTGATTTTCTGATCAAGTGCATGGCTCTCAGGGAAGTTTTCTTCTGGTGGAACCATCTTCCAAGGCATTCATGATGTAAGAATCTAAAGAGAAAGGCTGTCCTGAGTTTCATCCTCTCAATTGCAAGACATACAGACAGCAGGAGCTGAAGGCATGTCATTTCTTTGGTCCCAGTCCTGATGTGAGCAGTGGAAGAAGGGAGGACACCCCTGGCCTGTCTGTCACCAGATCCACGTGAATGGACAGTCAACAGTTCTTTCTCTAAACATAACATGTCCTTTTTTTTTAATTGAAAATAACTTTTTTTTCTGGCATTAATATATCCTAATAACAATAATCTCCCCTTACTCCTCCCAGTACCTCTTCACCTCCCCTTTCGTTTGGATCCAACCCCTTTCTGTTTAGTCAGTAGAAAACAAACAAGCTTCTAAGAGAGGATAATAAAATTTATGATAAAATAAAGCTAACATATCAGAATAGGACAAAACAAAATGGCAAAACAAACAGAGACCCACTCATTCCTATACTCGAGAAATCCCATGAAAAAACTAATCTGGAAGCCATAATACTTATGTAAAGGTCCTTCAGGGTAGATACAGAGAGAGAGAGAGAGAGAGAGAGAGAGAGAGAGAGAGAGAGAGAATATGTAAATAAACTAAAGCAAATAAGGTAAACTTTATTAACAGAATGAAATAAAGAAAAAAAGAAAGGAAGGAAGGAAGAAAAAAAGAAGGGAAAAATGGACAAGCCCCAACACAACATAGCATCCAAAGTTGTCACTGAGTTTGCTTTCTGTTGACCATCTACTGCTGGGCATTCAGCCTACTTGTAGGAGTAGTTTGTTTCCCTAGTAAGGGTCTCTTGGAGAAAACTAAATTTTCATTGGACAGTGGTTATCCATATGGGATTGCTTCTGGGTTAGGGGTGGGACACATTTCCTTTCTGCTCTAGGATTCCATCTGGTGTAGACCCATTGTAGGTCGTGTGCATGCTGCCTCTGTGCATTGATCCCATTGATTTAAAGGTTCCTTGCTTGGTTAGTGTCCTTCATCCCTCTGGCTCTTAAACTCTGATTCCTTGTCCACAGGGTATCCTGAGCCCTGAGGGGAGGGATTTGATGGAGACACCCCATTTAGGCCTGAGTGTTTGGAAGTTTCTCAATTTCTACAAAATGCCTAGTTGTGAATCTCTGTATTTATTTGTTGCCGTTTGTGGCAGAAGTTTTCTCTCACTTTGAATGAGCAAGGTACTGATTTATATGGATAGCAGAATGTCACTAGGTGTCATTTTACTGGTACAGTTTTGTTTGTTTGCTTTAAAACAGTGGTATTTAGTTTTACCCTAGGTCCTTGGGCTATCTAGTCTCATGCTTTTGGTCACCCAAGCAGTACTGGGTATGGGTTCCAACTCCTGAAGTGGGCCTAAAGTCCAGACATTTGTTGGTTACTCCCGCAAGCTTTGGACTGCCATTGTACTAGCATATCTTATAGACAGAATACAATTGTAGATTGTGTTCCAAGGGTTTGGGGCTGGACTGGTGTTTACATTCTTCTTTGGTATTATGCAGAGTACCTTCCTATACCAATGGTTCTAGTATGTTGGGGTGAAAATCCCTGTCTAGGCACCAACTCAACTTCTCCATGTTCAATGAATTGTATAGGTGGTGTCTTCAGCAAGGAGGCCTTGCTCTCAGTTTGTGGTGAGCAAACTAGTCTTGACTACAGCCTAAGATGTTTGGGGATTCTCATGAGTCTCCTTTTTGCCAACAACTCAATTATACGAACCCCAATCCTAATACTGGTAGCTTCATTTGGAGTTCTGTTTTCCCATTATTTGGCCATTTGATTTAGTTCATTAGTGTGGTTTGAATAAGAATGGTCCCCATAGGCTCCTATGATGAATACTTAGTCACTCAGAAATGGAGCTACTTAAATTGATTACAAGTATTAGGAGGTGTAGCTTTGTTGCAGTGGGTGCAAACTTGTTGGAGAAAGTGTGTTATTGGGTGTGGGTTTGAAATTTCTCTCTCTTTTTGCATGCAGTTTAGGATGTAGGTCCCAGATACTGCTCCAGCACCTGTCTGTATGCCACTGTGCTCCCTGTCATGATATGATAATGGAATAAACCTCTCACACTGTAAGAAAGCTTCCAATTCAATGCTTTTTCTTATAATAGGTGGTTTGGTAATAGTGTTGCTTTATAGCAATAGAAAAGTGACTAAGATAATTGCCTTCATATTTGTATATATTTTAGGAAGCTTCTAGTGTATTAGGTTTATATATAGACCTTAATTAAAGCTATCTCTGTATGTATTCCCTCTCTTTTCCCCCCTCTTCCCTCTCCTTCTCCACTTGATACTCCTGTTCAAGTCTCCCCATCTATTTATAACTATCTATTCTATTTCCTTTTCCTAGCAAGATCTATGTGTCGCCCACTAGTTTCTTACTCTGTGGTTCTACAGATTGTAGCTTAGTTGTCATTGACTTAACAGCTAATATCCACATAGATACATACATACCTATTTGATTTTTGGGTCTGGATCACCACAATCAGGAGGGTTTTTTTTTCTAATTACATTTGTTTTCCTGTGAATTTCATTTTTTAAAACAGCTGAGTAATATTGTGTAAGTATAGCAAATTTTATGTATTCATTCTTCTGTTGAGAGACATCTTGGTGGTTTCCAGTTTCTGGCTATATTAATATAGGAGCAATGAAGATGGGTTAAGCAAGTATCTCTACAGTAGGATGAAGCATTCTTGGGTATATGCCCAAGTGGGGCATAGCTTGATCTTGAGGTAGTTCGCGTCCCATCTTCCTGAAGAACAGTTACACAGATTTCCAAAGTGGTTGTACAACTTTGCACTTCTACCAGCGAGGGATAAGTGTTGACCTTATTCTACATTTCGCCAGCATGAGCTGTGACTTGTTTTAGTAGCATTAATCTTAGCCATTGTGACAGGTATAAGATGAAATCTCAAAGCAAGTTTGATTTGCATTTCCCTGATAACATTTCTTAAGTGTTCTTTAGTCGTTTCAGTTTTGCCTTTTGAGAATTCTCTTTATATCTTTGTCATATTTTTTGATTGGGATGTTTTCTTGATACCTAGTTTTTTTTAGTTCTTTGTATATTTTGGATATTAGTCCTCAGTCAGATGAGTAGTGGGTACAGATTTTCCGTTTCTGTAGGCTCCCATTCTGTCCCTATGATGGTGTCCTTTGCTATACAAAAAGTTTCAGTTTCATGAGCAATTTATTAATTGCTGATATTATTACCTAAGCTAACAATAAGTCTTTTCCTGTGCCAATGAGTTCAAGGCTGTTTCCCACTACATCTTGTATCAGGTTTAGTGAGTTTGGTTTTATCTTGAGGTCATTGATCCATTTAGAGTTGAATTTTGTGCCAGGTGGTAATTATGAATCTATTTAGATTCTTCTAGATGCAGATAGCCAGTATGAACAGCACCATTCATTGAAGGTTTTCTTTTTTTTTCTAGTATGTATTTCTGGCTTTTTCAGCAAAAAGTAAATGTCTTAGGGATTTCTGTATGGGTTTTCAATTTTATTCCATTGATCAATGTGTATATTTCTGTGTCAGTACCGTGTTGTTGTTGTTTTTTTTCCTTTTGCTATTGGGAATGATGATACCTCCAGCAACTCTATTATTTAAGTATTTTAACTGTCCTAGTGTGTGTGTGTGTGTTGCGCATGCATGTGCGCACGTGTGTGTGATTCCATATGAATTGTCTTTTCAATATCTTTGAAGAATTGTGTTTCAGTTTTGATGGGGGTTGCACTGAATATCTGTAGATTGCTTTTAGTAGAATGACATTTTCCCCCACTGTAGTAACTCTATCAATCCATGAATATGGGCGATCTTTACATCTTCTGACATCTTCAATTACTTTCCACAGTGTCTTAAAGTTTTTATCATATAAATATTACACTTGCTTGGTTATAGTTTCCACAATAGTTTGTATTCTTTAAAGCTGTTGTGAAAGGTTCTGTTACCCTCATTTCTTTCTCAGTCCATTTGTCATTTCTTTATAGGAAGGCTACTGATTTTTATGAGTTAATTTTGTATCCAGCTACTTTCGTGAAAGGTGTTCATCAGCTGTAGAAGTTTCTGAGTGGAATTCTTTAGGGTCATTTATGTATACTATCATATCATTCTTTGACGTCTTCCATTCCAATTTGTATCCCTTTGATCTCCTTCAGTTAGCTTATCATGCTAGCTAAGACTACTAGTACTCTATTGGGTACTAGGTAGGGAGAGAGTAGACAGCCTTGTCTTGTTTTTGATTTTAGTATAATTTCTTTAAGTTTTTCTCCATTTAAGCTGATATAGACATATTGACTTGCTGTAAAGCATCTGTATTATGTTAAAGCATATCTCAGTATTCTTTATCTCTCCAGGAGTTTATCGTGAAGAGGTGGTGGATTTTATCAAAGGATTTTTCTGCATCTAATGAGATGATCTTGTTCTCTTTCAGTTTGTTTATATGGTGGATTAAATTGACTGATTTATGTATGTTGAACTATCCCTGCATTTCTAGAATGAAGCCTACTTGTTCATGGTAGATAATCTTTTTGTTGTGTTCATGAATTTGGTTTGCAAGTATTTTATTGAGAATTTTTGTCATCTATATTAAGGGAGATTGGTCTGTAAATCTCTTTGTTTTATCTTTATGTGGTTTGGGTATCAGGATAGTTTCATTCTCATAAAACAGATTAGGCAATGATTTTCTGGTTCTATTCTGAGGAGTATTGGCATTAGTTCCCTTAAAGTTTGGCAGAATTCTGTGTTAATGTCACCTGTCCAGCTTTTTAGGTGGTGGGGGTTGGGAGACTTCTAATTGTTGCTTTTGTTTCACAGGTCTGTTTAAATTGCTTATTTGATCTTCATTTAATGTTGATAAGGGGTATGCATAAGGGAAGTATTCTATATCTGTTCAATTATCTCATTTTCACAGCGCAAGTTTTTAAAGTATGTCCTTGTGATTCTCTGGATTTCCTCAGTGTTCATTAATATGTGCCCCTTTTTATTTCTAATTCTGATAACTTGGATATTCTTTCTCTGCCTTCTAGTTAATTTGGATAAGTGTTTGTCAATCTTACTGATTTTCTCAAAGAAGCAAGTCTGTTTCACTGATTGTTTGTATTACACCTATGAGACTTGCTTTGTGTCTGAGTATATAGACAATTTAGAAGAAAGTTCCATGGGATTATGAGCAAAGGGTATATTCTTTAATGCTTGGGTGAAATATTCTGTAAATATCTGTTATGTCTATTTTATTTATAATGTCTGTTACCTTTAACATCTCTTTGTTTAGTTTTTATCTGAATGACCTGTCTATGGTGAAGTCTCCCACTATCAATGTCTGATGATCAATGTGTGATATAAGCTGTAGTAGCGCTTCTTTTATAAATGTCGATGTCCCTGGGTTTGGTGCATAGGTGTTAAGAATTTTGCCAACTGCTGTCGCATCTCCTTTGGTTGTTGCTAAAGAACCAAACCTAAATAAAAAAAAAAAGTATTATGATTCCTCTGTTCATTTTTTTTCCTTTTGTGTTGGGTATGTTTAGCAATTGCTATTTATTTTCATCAAATTTCTAAATTCCTACTTATCCTATAACATATATAAAGGTCATATTAAAACAGTTCATGCATTTAAAAAAAAGGATTTTCAATGTCCTCTCTGTGGATTTTTCCTTAATGAATATATAATACCCTTTCCTATCTTTTCTGATGAGTTTTGGTTTGAAGTCTATTTTGTCAAATATTAGAATAGCTACACTAGCCTGCTTCTTAGGTCCATTTGCTTGAAATATGTTTTTTCATTTTTTACCTTGAGGTGATATTTATCCTTGATGTTAAAGTGTATTTCTTAGATACAGCAGAAAGATGGCTCCTGTTTTCACATCTATCCTGTTAGTCTATGTCTTCTTATTGGGATTTAAGACCAATAATGTTGAAAGAAATCAGTGAATAGTTCTTATTGATTCCTGTTATTTTGTTTTGTTGTGGTATATATGTGTGTGCAGTGTGTTTGTTTGTATATTTCCTTTCTTGATTTTATGGTCGAGGATTATTTATTTCTTGTGTTTTACTGAGTATGGTTAACTTCTTTAGGTTGGAGTTTTCCTTCTAGATCCTTCTGTATGGCTGTATTTGTATATATTGCTTAAATTTTTTTTTTTATAGAATGCCTTATTTTTTCCCTCTCTACTGATTGAAAGCTTTATTGGGTATAGTAGTCTGGGCTGGCATTTGTGGTCTCTTAGAATATGTAGACCATCTTTCTAGGCCCTCCAGTCTTTTAGAATCTCCATTGAAAAGTCAGGTATTTATTATTCTAATAGGTCTTCCTTTATGAGTTATTTGGTCTTTTTCCCTTGCAGCTTTTAATATTCCTTCTTTGTTTCATATTTTTAATATCTTTATTATTATGTGCTGGCAGGGAACTTTCTCTCCGGGTTTGTCTATTTGGTCTTTGGTATGCTTCTTGTACATTATAGGCATCTCAGAGTTTTGGTTAAGAAAATTTTCTTCAATGATTTTGTTGAAAATATTTTCTGGGCCTTTGAGCTGGGTTTCTCCTCCTTTCTTTATTCCTATTATTCTTATATGTGGTCTCTTCACAGGGTCCAGATTTTCTGGATGTTTTATGCTAGGTTATTTTTAGGTTTAATGTTTTCTCTGACCAGTCTTCTATTGTGTCTTCAAAGCCTAAGATTCTCTTTCTCATCTCTTGCTTTCTACTTGTGAGGCTTGCCTCTGAAGTTCCTGTTCAAGTTCCTAAATTTTTCATCTCCAGATTTTTGCTCAAAAAAATTTGATCTCCAAAACAAAATCATTTTGGGTTTTTATAGTTATATTTTATTCATCTTTTATAAATAAAGCTTGCCTGAATACTAAAAGATAAAACTAAGCCACTAGAGGTAAGGTGGTGGTGGCACACCCCTTTAATCCCAGGATTTGGGAGACAGAGTCAGGTGGATCTCTGTGACTTCAAGGCCACCCCACAAGATCAATGCAGATCCAGGTGGTGGTGGCTCACACCTTTAATTCCAGCACTAGCCAGGATGAACCAGAAACTTGCTTTCTTTCAGTCTGAAGATTTCTTAGAGGTAAGAGCTCTCTAGTGGCTTGGTTGCTTTGCCTTTCTGATCTTCAGGTTGAATCCTAGTATCTGTCTCTGGGTTTTTATTAATCGTGCTACAGGTTTTCCTTATTGTTTCTATTTCCACTTTCAGGTCATGAACTGTTTTGTTCATTCCCTTCCACTGTTTGTGTTGTCATCGATTTCTTTAAGGGATTTATTCATTTCTTCTTTAAGGACCTCTTTCGTATTCACAAAGGCTATTTTAATGTCTCTCTCTCTTTGAAGCTGTTTGTCTTGTGCTTCAGCTATGCTATAATACTCAAGGCCTGCTGTGGTAGGGTTGCTGGGCTCTTGTGGAGAAATATTGTCTTGGCTGTTACTGATTGTGTTTTTACACTGGTGTCTAGTCATCTAGGTTGCAGAAGATTGTAATTCTAAGGGCTGATGTCTAGTCTTGTCTTTTGTGGGGTGGGTGTTTTGTTCATTGGTTTCTGCTGCCCTGTCTGGTTTTTAGGAGATTGTGGTGGTCGTCTGTTGCCTGGAAAAGCATTTGTGTGGGGTGCTACTAGATTTGACCTCTGAGGGTTCTGGATGAAATATGTTTCTAGTTATTTGGAGCTGACACTTAGGAAGGGGAATGAGTTGGGAGGTACGGTGTTGGGGTCCACAGGAAGGAATAAAGAAATTTCTGACAGCATCTGCTTAGTCCCCTGGTAATGGGGGCAAAGAGTGAGTAGGACCACAACAGATAGTCCGCTATAGAGCTGTGAGTGAGCCTAGGGTGCTGGGTTTGGAGGAGAGGAGGGAGAACTAAGATTGGAAGCCAATCTGCCTGTTTCTCTGGCCTCAGTAGCCTGTCGGTTCCCATGAGTGCCTGCTGGAGTTGGGGCCTGGGATAAAGCAATGAGTTGGTGAAGAAAGGTTTGAGGAGGGGTCTAAGTGACCTGTTGGAGATGAGGCCAGGGAGGAAGGGGAGGTCTCAGCAGGTCTTCTACTACAGAGCTGGGGGGAGGAGGTTGGGTTTGAAGGCAAGGAGAGGAGTAGGAAAGATGTATAGTTAGCCTACTTCCTTGTCTGTCTGTTTAGCCTGGCCTGCGGGTTCCCAGGGCATGACTGTGAACATCATTTTAAACTTCTGAAATAGCAATTAGGTATAAAAGGTTTGATGATCTAGCAGGAACTCTCTAGATTCTAGATCTAAACTCCTTTTCCTGACAAGCTGCAAGAAAAATTCAAAACTGGGGCAGAGTCTGCATGACCAGCTTTGTTTCTATGATGCTTTAGTCCTTTCCCAGAGCTGGCTGTTGAAAAGTCTGGCTGCATGAGTGTGAACACTGATGGCCATTATCAGAGAGAGCTCAGCAGGCCTTTGTCCAGGGCCATGTGCCTTATGAGGTGAGCCTGAAACTCTAGTGTCTCTGAGACTGCAGGACTGCCGGTGAGGTGTGCTTTATTTCTCCCTTCCATAGACTGCTGGTGACATTCAAGGAAGGGCCTGCCAGCTCTCCTAGTGGTGGCAGAAAGGCAGACCACAGCGGGAAGACAACAAAGACCACAATGACTGAGGAGAAAAAAAATAGCAGCTTTAGCTAATACAGGCAAATAATAACTGTCATTTGAAGACAGCATGGTGTGGCCTTCGGCCTTTTGTTTCTTCCTTGGTTCTGAAACGGTCCTTTCTATGGAGCTTCTTAGACGGGCCTGTGCAACCACTGTGGTATCATTGCTGTGTAAGATTGGCCTTTAGCCTGCCCATCTCAGTCTTTGTTCCCAAAGCATTTTTGCAAAAGAAAGAAAGAGAAAGGATGAAAAGCACTTAAAGAGAGAGCAACCACCTTTTCTGATGTTTCTTTTCTTTTGTCCAACTTCCTTTCCAGTGGGGTCAGACTGACAGAGTTATTATTGTCAGAAGCAGAAAGCAAGGAGAGAATTAAGAGGAAATGCATGTTTATTTTAGAGCAGAAACCTGGGAGTCAGATGACTTCTGAGTGTTGTTCCTATGCTTCTGCAGTTCCCAAATCAGACAGCTGCCCATCTGAAGCTCACAAAGTCAGTCGGGCTTTGCATTTGGAGTGTGGCTTAAAGGCAGCATATCTCATAGATGATTGGGTGCTGGCTCAAGGCAGTGGGACATTAATACTGATTGTCAAGTAGCAAGTTCTAGAGCCACCTCAGCCTACGAGGGTGTAACTAAATTCAGTTCATTGAGGTGGGAATACCCACCTTACATGAGTGTGGGACCATTCTATGGGCTAGGGTGCCGGACTGAATAAAAAGGACAAAAACGAAATGAGAACTGCCACTGATTGTTCTCTGCTTTTTGGCAGTGGATGCAATGTGACCAGTCTTCTTGTGTCCCTGCTGCTGGGTCTTTTCTGTAATCGTTGACTCTGTCTCTTAGAGCTGTATACCACTGTAGTAAACACTTCCTTCCTTAAGTTGCCTTTGTCTGGTATTATTATGGAAGCCCAACCAAGATGACCACTTTGACACAGTTTATACCCATCAAAAGTCTTTATTTCAGTTGGCTGGGACAACACCTAGGTGTTCAGGGACTGAGGTGTGATGTCAAATATACAGAACATGTGGTTTATGAAGGCAGAGGCCACATCCTTCTATCTTGCTCAGCAGCTTGTGGGGTGGGGGGTGCTTTGCAAATGTCGGTTCTCTGGGTTTCCACTTTCACTGTGGGGTTTGAAATAGTGCCCCTAGTTCAGCTCTCTGACTTTTCTTACATGACAAGTGACAACATCGCACGTTCCAACTTCTCGCCTCAATACACCGGACTAGGAGTTCTACACCTTTCCCCATAGAGACCTTTCCTTCCTTACTGGAGATTGTGGTAGCCACCAAGATGGAGTGCTTCTTACTTTGTCTCTGGGTTGTTGGTGTGAGCAATGGTGCCTGCCTGGCATTTCCAAAGTGCAGGGGAAAGGATGATGAACTCACCTCCTCGGATCTTGCCAGCGAATGTCTTTCCAGCAAACAGGAGGAACAGCAACAAATATTTCAAGGCTGGGAAGCATGTTTTACAGCACCATGGCCTTACTAATGTCCACGTGCCATCACGAACCGTCTGTGGGAGTGCATTAAGGTGATTCATAAGAATGGGAAGTCCACCCTCATCAGCCTCGCGGGACAGATTGCCAGTGGATGTGCTATTATGCCCTGTCTTCATGCTTTCAGCTTTACAGCTGGCATTTATTTCTAATATGTCATGGTGAAATAGGTGGGAGAGTTTGCCTGTGTGCTACAAGACAGAAACATCTTTACAAAAGAGCAGACACCATTTTCTCTGTGTGTATATAATAAATAAACCAGCCAGGAAAGGAGTAATCTCCTAAAAGGCTTGAGAAAGTTTGCCCCAAGGAATCAGCGTGGCTTGATCACGAGTCATTAATATGGTGTCCTTTTCTGTTAGGCTGCTTGGAGCTAGTGCTCAAGGAATGCAGAAAGACCATGGCATTCATAACTGTCAATGCTAGGGATTAGCATTACAGATTCTAGTATGTGTGAAAAAAGTGTGTGTGTGTGGGGGGGCATTGTGTTTCTGACTGCACAGCAGTTACTATCCAAGCAAGAGTTTGTATACACATGTGCATGTGTATATAGACATATGTGTTAATTTGTCTGTGTCTTGATTCCACCGTCTTGTAACCACAAGATACTTTTACATGATAACTTTACATGATACTTTTCCTTAATTTTGCTTGAAGGAAAGGAACACTGAAGCTTGAAAGTATGCAGCAATTGTAAAGCTTTGGTCTTTGATCTTCTGCACTACTCAGGGTAGTATGGCCAGGTCCCTTCTGTGCCCATCACATACAACTGTTATTCTTCAGGTTTACCTGTAGCTATGGGTGAAGACCAAGGTACAATACTGTGTTACTATTTTCAGAAGTTATAAGCTAGATTGCCCATCATGTCTGACTAAGAAAATAAATTATGGTTAATCTGCACCATAGGGTGTGATGGAGTTGAAAAGATTCATTTAAACATGTGTATGTTGATTTGAAACCAATTCTAAGATGTAATATCAAGTGACAATGGCAAGTCACAGGACAATGTTTATTGGCTTATTATTCTGTGCAAAAGCAAACAAACACCTCTCTCCATCGTTATATATTGAATAAATATAGAAATTATTTTAACGTGGCTTAGTCATTAAACAGCTTTGACCACCAAGTCAAACATCAAGTTAAAAGGAAGAAAGGACTGCCACCTACTCTGCCCATGACTGATGTGAGAACACCACCACCACCAAGGTGTCTGTGCCTATTGCCAGGGATTTAGAACAGTTCTTTAAGGGAACTGTATCACCACTCTAGGTATGCCATACGAGAATGACACAGGCTGTGGAGTTTAAACAGCAGAAATGGATTTTTGTCCCTGCATGTGTTTTTCCAGACTAGAGGTTCAAGTTCAAGTGGTCAGAAGGGTCAGTTTTATTTTGATGCATCACTTCTCTCCATACCATTCAAAGGGTTGCTTTTAATTTTTTTGAGATTATAACATAATTATATCATTCCATCTTCCTTTTCCATCCTCAAAAACCTTCCCATGTACTTCCTTACTCTCTTTCAAATTCATGGTCAGATAACCTGATGGAGGAAGGTCACTAGCTAATCAAGGAACTGCCTTGGCCCATTTTATTGGTTAGGATGTAGGTAGGTGGAGTAAACAGAACAGAATGCCAGGAGGAAGAGGAAGTGAGCTCAGACTCCACAGCTCTGCTCTCCGGAGCAGACGCCTCAGAGAGACGCCATGCCCTGCTCCCTGGCAGACACACGCGATGAAGGTCTGACCCAGGATGGACATAGGCTAGAATCTTCCCGGTAAGCGCACCTTGGGGTGCCATACACAGATGATTAGAAATGGGCTAAATTAATATGTGAGAATTAGCCTAGAAGAGAATGGGCCAAGCAGTGTTTAAATGAATACAGTTTGTGTGTTGTTATTTCGGGCATAAGCTAGCCGAGCAGGTGGCTGGGGTGCTGGGGATGCAGCCCCGCCGCCCCTACTACTACTACAATAACCCCTTTTATTTTCTGTGTCCTGAAGTGGTCTTGCTTCTGCTGTGCACACATCCCTGACATCTCTCTACATCCTAACCTCTTTGCAAAGGGGAGCTGTCTTATTATGTTAGGGCTTATTCAGATGACTTCATTTGAACTTAATTGCCTCTCTTTAAAGGCCCGATGTTGAAATATAATCACTGTTATGAAACCGACACACAATTTCTGAATGAGGATGCAATTCAGTCTAAAGAGAAGCCCATATACCATTTTTAGAAGTTATCTTGGGAAAGAAGATACAAGCCTTCGAGGAATAGGGGTATATTTTTCTATGTACAACCTAACAAGTGTCTGAATAGATCTCTTTGCTAAATTCTTCTTAATCACAAGCGATTTAAAAATAACATGATTTCCAGATCTTTCTGTGGTCTTTTCCCAGTTGCTGCACTGTGACTAGCAACACGCTTTCATTCTAAGGAAGCATGGGGTCCGTGGTAAATTGCATCCATGCCCACTGATGGAATGGCTGTCAAATCATATATGGACCATTTATCACCTTCTCAAGGATTCTGTTCTTACATTTCTATTTAGAATGCAGTTGTTTAAGACCACATACTTTGTGAGGCTACTTGAAACACAATTCCAATTCTAACTCCAGGGTACAGTCTCATCTTTACCCAGTGGCAATGTGTTTGTTCTCAAGTATAATTAGGTCTCTGTTGGAACACAGATGGCACAAGTGTGTGGGAAATTGTCCCTTTTGTTTTGTCAAAGAATAACATACCAACGGGAGATAGAATGTTTACTCCAGTTCCTTCCACCCTACTTGCAGGCTTGTGGCCAACAATGTTTTTCTTTTATTGGACAATTATTCTGGATATCTTCACTTCTTTCCACTGGGATGACTGAGGAATATTCTCAGTTATTACTATCTGTCATGATATGTGGGCCCAAATGTGCATGTGTACAATGCCTTGTAATGTTTCTGTAGTTGGCTAGCGATACTATGACTTCAAATACATGGGCACAAAATGTACACGTGGGTCAAAGCACAAGCATGGACTCTTGCTTTGTGCTGGTTCTAGTCTTGGTGCCCTCTCATTTCCTGAGTATTTATTTCCATTGGCTGAAGGGCATTGGCTAGAGGTACCTACTAGTCTCTACCCAAAGAATTTCATCTTGGCATGGGACTCAAAAAATAATGAGGGAACAAGACAAGCCAGTGTGTTGTCTTGGGAAGAAGTACTTATTAATGATAGACAAGGAATATTTAGGACCAGTATCTTAGCTCTTTATCTGGGATAGCTTAGTTAATGTTCTACATTAACTATGAAGTTTCTCTGGTAATAATGACCTTGCTCATGCTGAAAGTTTCTTTAGGGACCCAGTCTTTGTTGACTTCCTTCCCTTTCTTTCTCTTCTGGAACTTCTTCCCTGAAGAGTTTCAAAGAATCACTTCATGATATTCTTTTTCCATTCACACAATGATCATTATGCCCACTGAATTTCACAGGAGCAGAAGTGTATCCAGACCAGGAATATTTATGGAAATAGGACTGAGACATTGACCTAGGCTGGAGCAGGCCTGAGACAGCGAGCTTCATAGGAGCAGGACTGAGCTAGCAACATTGACTGGAGCAGTCTTGAGATGATGAGCTCCATGGGAACAGGAGCAGATCTGGACCAGAGTCATTTGTGGAAACTGGACTGAGTCAGTGACCTAGGCTGGAGCTGGTCTGCGACAACGAACTCTACAGGAGCAGGACTGAGCCAGCAATCTAGCCTGGAACAGGCCTGAGAAATCAAACTCCATGGGAGCAGGAGCAGATCCAGACCAGGGACATTTACAAAAACAGGACTGAACCAGCAACCTGGGCTGGAGTGGGCCAGAGACAGTGAGCTCTACAGGAGCAGAGCAAACCCTGGGAGTGCTGAGATACCTCCAAGAACACAGAGTGGCCAACAGGGTGACTGGAACTGTGGCACTGACTGCACCATGAGGAACAACCATCTGAGCCTTGGATCCATTGGCACCTGAAAGACTGATCACCAGTCCCAAACAGCCCCAACTACACCAGTCAGAGGAAAAAAATGGGTAGACAAGGCAAGAACACATGCAACACCACAAAGAACAACATGACACCAGTAAAAATTAGTGACCCTACAACAGCAAGACTTGAACAACCAAATATAGATGAAGCAGAAGAAAATGACCTAAAATTAACTTTAGGAGACTGTTTGAGGCACTTAAAGAGGAAATAAAAAATTCCTTCACAGAAATGGTGGAAAAGACAAACAAAAAAATGGAAGACATCAACAAATTACTTAAACAAAGCCAAGATAAAGCAATCAAGCTAAAAGAATGGAAACAGTCATCAAAAGTCTCCCAACCAAAAAAAGCTGAGGACCAGATGGTTTCAGCTCAGAATTCTACAAGATTTTCAAAGAAGAACTAATACCAATACTCTTCCAATTTTTCCACACAATAGAAACAGAAGGAACATTGCCAAACTTTTTTATGAGGCTACAATTACCCTGATACCCACATAAAGACATTACTAACAAAGAGAATTATAATCCAATCTTACTCAAGAACATTGATGCAAATATACTAAAAAAAATACTGGCAAATCAAATCCAAGAACACACCAGAAACATCATCCACCATGATCAAGATGGCTTCATCTCAGAGATTCAGGGATGGTTCAACATACAAAAATCTGTCAACGTAATCCACCATATAAACAAACTGAAAAAAACCGCATGATCATCTCATTGGATGCCAAAAAGCTTTCAACAAAATACAGCATTCCTTCATCATAATGGTCTTGGAGAAATCAGGGATACAAGTAATATACCTAAACATAATAAAGGCAATATACAGCAAGCCAATAGTCAACATCAAACCTAATGGAGAGAAACTCCCAGCGATCCCACTGAAATCAGGAAAAGAACAATGTTGTCCACTCTCTCCATATCTAGTCAATATAGTTCTTGAGGTCCTAGCTAGAGCAATAAGACACCAAAAGGAAATCAAAGGGATACAAATTAGAAAAGAAGAAGTCAAACTCTCACTATTTGCTGATGATATGATAGTTTACATGAGTGAACCCAAAAATTCTACCAAGGAATGTCTACAATTCATAAACACTTTGAGTAATATAGCAGGATACAAGAATAACTAAAAAAAAATGTAGCCTTCCTTTACATCAATGATAAATGGGCTGAGAAAGAAATCAGAAAAACATCACCCTTCACAATAGCCATAAATAGCCTAAAATACCTTGGAGTAACTCTAATCAAACAAGTGGAAGACCTGTATGACAAGAACTTTTAATTTTTGAAGAAAGAAATTAAAGAAGACACCAGAAAGTAGAAAGATCTTTTATGCTCTTGCGTAGGTAGAATTAACATAGTAAATATGGCAATCTTACCAAAGCAATGTTCAGATTCAATGCAATGCCCATCAAAATCCAAGCAAAATTCTTCACAGACCTTGAACTTCATATGGAAAAGCAAAAAACCAAGGATAGCCAAAATAATCCTGTGCAATAAAGGAACTTCTGGAGGCATCATAATCCCTGACTTCAAACTTTACTACAGAGCTACAGTACTGTCTGGTAATGGCATAAAAACAGACAGGAGGGCCAATGGAACTGAATCGAAGACCCAGATACTAATCCATACACCTATGTGATGGAGGAAGGTCATTGGCTAATAAAGGAACTGCCCTGGCCCATTTTATTGGTTAGAGGATAGGTGGGAGGAGAAAACAGAACAGAACGCTGGGAGGAAGAGGAAGTGAGGTCAGTCTCGACAGCTCTCCTCTCGGGAGTAGACGCCTGAGAGAGACGCCATGCTCCTGGCTCCTGGGCAGACGCACGCTATGAAGCTCCGACCCAGGATGGACATAGGCTAGAATCTTCCTGGTAAGCGCACCTTGGGGTGCCATACACAGATGATTAGAAATGGGCTAAATTAATATGTGAGAATTAGCCTAGAAGAGAATGGGCCAAGCAGTGTTTAAATGAATACAGTTTGTGTGTTGTTATTTCGGGCATAAGCTAGCCGAGCAGGTGGCTGGGGTGCTGGGGACGCAGCCCCACCGCTCTTATTACTACACCTATGAACTCCTGATTTTTTACAAAAAACAAAAAAAAATATCAAATGGAAAAGAGAAAGCATATTTAACAAATTGTGCTGGCATAACTGGATATCAACATGGAGAAGGATGAAAATAGACCCATATCTATCACCATGCACCAAGCTCAATTCCAAATGGATCAAAGACCTCAACATAAAGCCAGCCACACTGAACCTTATAGAAAAGAAAGTGGGAAGTACCCTTGAATGCATTGACACAGGAGATCACTTCCTAAATAGAACCATAGCAACAGACACTGAGAGAAACAATTAATAAATGAGACCTTCTGAAACTGAGAAGCTTCTGTAGAGCAAAGGACTCCATCAACAAGACCAAATGGCAGCCTACAGAATGGTAAAAGATCTTCACCAACCCCACATCCCACAGATGTCTGATCTCTAAAACATACAAAGAACTCAAGAAATTGGTCATCAGAAGAACAAATAATTCAATAATGAAGTGGATTACAAACCTAAACAGAGAACTCTCAACAGAGGAATCTAAAATGGCTGAAAGACACTTAAGGAGTTGTTAATCATCCTTAGTCATCAGAGAAATGCAAATGAACACAACTCTAAGAAGATATCTTACATCTGTAAGAATGGCCAAGATCAAAAACACTGATGACAACTTATGCTGGAGAGGTTGTGGGGTAAAGGGAACACTCATCCATTGCTGGTGGGAATGCAAGCTGGTACAGCTCCTTTGGATGTCAGCATGGCGATTCCTCAGAAAATTAGGAAATAGCCTTTCTCAAGACCCAGCAATAGCACTTTTGGGCACATATTCAGAGGATGCTCAATTGTATCACAAGGATATGTGCTCAACTATGTTCATAGCAGCATTGTTTGTCATAGCTAGAACCTGGAAACAACCTAAATGCTCCTCGACTGAAGAATGAATAAGGAAAATGTGGTACATTTACACAAAGGAGTGCTACACAGCAGAAAAAAATGAGATCTTGAAATTTGCATTGAGTGAGGTAACCCAGACCCAGAAAGACAATTATCATATGTACTCACTCATAAGTGGCTTTTAAACATAAAACAAAGGAAACCAGCCTACAAATTACAATCCCAGAGAACCTCAATAACAAAGGGGAATCTAAGAGAGACATACAAGGATCTAATCTTCATAGGAAGTAGAAAAAGACAAGATCTTCTAGTAAATTGAGAACATGGGGACCATGGGAGAGGGATAAAGGGGAGGGGAGAAAAAGGGAGGGGAGCAGAGAAAAATGTATATCTCAATAAAATCAATAATAAAAAATTAAAAAATAACCATTAAGCTGTCTCCTGGGCTACCCACAAATCCTTTACTACTTCCTGCTGTAACATGTTTTCCCCAAAATAATGAATAAGTAATATTGACAAGTTTCCCTGTTTCCTTCTTTGTTCAACCCCCCCCCCTTTTTTTTTCGAGACAGGGTTTCTCTGTAGCTTTTGGTTCCTGTCCTGGAACTAGCTCTTGTAGACTAGGCTGGCCTCGAACTCACAGAGATCCGCCTGTCTCTGCCTCCCGAGTGCTGGGATTAAAGGCGTGTGCCACCACCGCCCGGCAAATACCCCCATTTTTCATTTTGAAATGAAAAGGGTTCTATACTCCCCCAAAGCCAGTACGTGCAGTAGGATCAAAAACCAACTGCGATTGTTCTTGAGTTCTCAGTATTCCTCATTGTCCGCTATGTTCAGCTAGTCCGGATTTATCCCATGCTTTTTTAGATGTAGGCCAGCTGGCCTTGGTGAGTTCCCGATAGAACATCCCCATTGTCTCAGTGTGTGGGGGAGCCTAGGCAGTTTGGATGCTCACCTTAGGAGACCTGGATAGAGGTGGGCGGTCCTTGGGCTTCCCACAGATCAGGGATCCCTGATTGCTCTTCGAGCAGATGAGGGAGGGGGACTTGATCGGGGGAGGGGGAGGGAAATGGGAAGCGGTTGCGGGGAGGAGGCAGAAATCCTTAATAAATAAATAAATTAAAATAAATAAATAAATAAAAGAAAAGGGTTCTATATGCAGAAAGAAGAAATCCCAGAGATGTGTCTTTAGGGATTCATATTAGAAGCCCAAAACAGAGTCATTTTTCTTTTCTGTGTTTCATTTTTGATAATTTTTTAATGCTATAGGCTTTTATGTGTACTTTTATTCATTCTCCAATATGCTCTGTGACCCATTCCCCAATCTTGTTAGCTTTCTTCTTATTCCAAACTACTCATGCTTCAGCCCCATGTCTTTTTTGATTTATGCAGGTAGTGACAGCTTTTTGTGATCATGCTGGCCACACCATATCCAGAAGACAGTGTGTCATGTCCTTTCCTTCCTCTAGCTATTACAGTCTTTCTGCTTTCATTTTTGGGATGTTCCCTACACCGTGGAGAGGGAGATAAAGATGTTCTATTTATTGATTAGCAATCAATCACTTATTTGTAGCTCTTCTATCAGTTGTGAACCTCTGTATTACCTATTATCTTCTGAAATCACGATTCTCTGTTCTGGATTAAGAGAAACAGTATTACGAGACTATAGGCGTCAATATTTAGGGATGTTGGGTGTATGCTCATGTAAAAAAAATTAGTAGTACATTGAACCTATGACTCCTCAGCCATAGGCTTTGATAAAGTTTACAGTATCAAGTACATACTGTTTATAATGAAGCAGGCCTACCATCCAATTGGAAAGCAGCTGGTTAGCCCCCAAACATCCTTGTGGCAATATTTTACCTGGCCTGTAAGAATTATAGAACACAGAAGTCATATCTCGGAAAGATCACTGATGCTTCAAGCATTAGTATGATAAGAAAGATACCTGCTGCCCTGGAAGGAGTCGAGTTACCCACCACTGGGAGACCCAGCTCCAGGAATGTCTCACATTGTTGTATTTGAACTGACTCACATCAATATGACAGAGATGGTACCCAAAGCTTTTAGTGGTTTAATCATTGCATTTCTTTCTGCTCTTTGAATCTGGCCTCCAAGTTGGTTTTTAAATGTAACTTTATGAGCTTCTCTGCCTCTAAAGGGATATTCATAAAAACAAAAAGGGAAATCAGTTTTCCAAGTTTATCTTTCCACAGTGATTTATTTCCCCAGGAAAGGCTTAAGCTCAAATGTCATTTCTGGTTCTCATTGCTGCCCTGCTTTGTGCTGAAGGTCTCAGTAGAGGGGGGTGCGCAGAGAACTCAGCCCCAAGGTTGCCCAGGTGGTCTGGGTCTTATGCCAAATTCAACTTCTCTTGCCTGCTGTGTTCTGTAACTGCTGGGGGCTGGTATTTGGTGCGGGGATTAAGTCACTGGCTCTGAGTACAGGCTTACAAATGTCACTTCCTCAGGGGTCATCTGGCTCATGGTGGGGCACAGAGGGGACATCATATGGGGCTCTACAGGATGCTGCCCAAGTGACTCTGGGAAAGCTCCTGGCTATATGAGTACCAGCTGTGCGAAAGCAGTTAAGGGTTTCTGCAAGTTTTTAAAACCTCCACTACAGCCAATGCAACAGTGACCCACATTTGCCTGCCTCAGTTCTTATCAGATGATCAGGGAAAATTCTTCTGGAGAAGGATCACTCAGTAGAGGTGTAGAGGTGACTTGGGACGATAAAATTCAACATGGAGCCAGGGCTCTTATTGATAAGATCCTAAAGGTGGGTGGCTTGTGTGACTCAGAAACTCGCTGACTCTGTGGGTATAGAGATTTGAAAAAGATGTCCCCCCAGAGGTTCAGAAACTTGAACACCTGATCCCCAGTTTGTGGCACTGTTTTGGGGAGGTTTAGGAGGTACAACCTTGTTGAAGGAAATATGTCACTGGGGTCAGGGTATGAAAGTTTAACACTGGCATTCCAGTTTGCTCTCTTTACTTCCTGCTTGGGGGTTGATGTGAACTATTAGCTTCCTCTTCCTCCCATCATGATGTTTGCTGCCATGCCTCCTCACCAAGACAGACTCATCCCCCTGGGAGTATAGACCCTTCCTTCTATAACATGCCTTGATCATGGTGTTTTATTACAGCAGCAGAAAGGAATTCATGCAAGGGGTAAGGGTCTTCCAGTGTTACTTTGTGTCTTTAGCTATTCAAACCTTTGTATAGTGAACAGTCTTTTAGTCTTAAGGTAAACTAGACATGGAGGTTCTGAAAATTGTAAGGACTTCCACACATATGAATATGGCCATTTCCTTATGAGACCAGGATGTGAGAGATGATGAGTTCTAAGAGTGAATCTGAAATGCCTTAGCTTTGAGATGTTAACTCCAGATGTTTTATTCCCTTCTTATAGCATAATTCTCATGATTTGCTTGAGTGTGAATGTGTCTCTGCATTAAAAAATGAACAGTCAGAAATTTTACTGTGATGAAATCAAATTGCTTCTCTTTTTACACTGGTACCTCTTCCAGTGTTTAGGTGCACAGGAAGGAAAGTATAGGTAAAAGTTTCTGTCCTGTAAGCCATACCCAATTAACCCCATAGAAACTTAGTATTAAGTAAAAATTCTCGGTCAGTAGTTCAGGCTTATTACTTGCTAGCTCTTAAAACTTAAATGAACCCTTTTCTATTTATTTATGTGCTGCAAAGTGACTTGTACCTTTACCTGTCCTCCAGCCTGTCTTGCTCCCTCTGCATCTCCAGGAGACTCTTCAGATTCTGCCTTTCTTCTTCTCGTCATTATCTTATTCTGGCTCTCCCACCCAATCTCTTACTGCCTAGCTATAGGCCAGTTATATGTTTATTAGCCAATAAGAGTAATACATATTTATAATGTATAAAGATTGTTCCATAGCACGAGAGAACAACATTCTCACTCTGGTGTGTTGGATACATTCATGATTATTGATTTGAATCCAGAAGCTTATAAAGATCCAATAAAGGGGGTGGAGTAATGGCTCTTTCCATAAAATGCTCACTGCATGAGCCTGAAGACTTGAATTTTAATCTCCAGCAACCATATAAAAGCTTGACATGGTGGTTTATGTCTATAATCCCAGTGTTGGATAGGCAGAGGCAGGCAGATCATTAAGATTTGCTGGTGAGTCAAGACAGTTTAGACAAATAATAAGATGCAGAGCAATTGAGGAAAGACACCTACTGGTAACCTCTAGTTTCCATGTGCACAAACACACATGAACATACACACTAAACAAATACAGAACTACAAACCATAATAAGGAAGCAAAATAACAGTAAGACAAAGGATGCCCAAACAAAGCTACTTGAGTGTTTTATTATAACCTTGAAAAATCAGAAAATGGGCTAGTTCCAGCTTCATCTTTTCAGATGACCGAGAACCACGCTGAACTTCTTATCGATTAAAAAAAAATGAATGCTGAAAAGGGAAAAAATAAACCAGAAATCAAACAGGCCTACTGCAAAGAGAACAGATGTTCAGCTTTAAGATTTTACCACAGTGGCCACGATAGTTTGTATTATGAAGTAGAGGCGGAAATGTCTAGTGCCAAAGATACAGCCCTATCTGTTTTCTGGTGGTTTTTGGTAAATAACTAACCTGAGATTCTTCATCAGCAGAGTCAGGTTAATAATATTCCTCATCAGCTTAGGGTGAGGATTGAATGAGATGGCGATTTTTAAGCTCTTAAAGCCATGTTTGACAGAAAAGTATTTAACAAATATAAGTAGATGCTGGTCCATCTTTCGGCTCCTCCTTGTTATATCCTATTATATGCGTTCAGCTAATTCCTATGATTCTGTGAGAAAGTGTCGTGTTTTGTCCACGTCTCTACTGGGCTCCCCCAGCTCTTTATTCGCTTTCTTTTCTTCCTAGCTGTAGAAAATGCTGACCCCACTTCTCTCAGTGTCCGTATCCTATTTGCCTTATTTCTTCCTCATTCTAACAAACCAATCATTAAGAAATGCCAGTGACATTCTGTCAATTTACTTCCATTCTGTATTCTATACTTGCTATCCAAACCTTGGTCTTGGTTCCAAATAGTCAGAACGGTTTCCTATTTGTCCAGCTTTTACCTTTTCTTACCTTTCAATAATATATTCTCAGATTCATCCAGTCAACTTCAAGCCCTTTCATGACCTCCCTAAGTACAGGAAAACTATAAGCATGATTTGAGAAGTTTTGTGTGTGTGTGTGCATGTGTGCTTGCATGTGTGTGTGCATGTGCGTGTGCATGTGCGTGTGCATGTGTGTGCGTGTGCTCTCCCTGACTCTCTTTGCATACTCCTGGTTTTATGCCTTTGATGCTATGATCTGTTATTACTCTGTCCTCAACCCTTCAATCTAACCACTACACTGTCTTCTGGCTCCTAGAGTCAGGGGAGTACTAAGTCCCTCTTTTTCTTGCTTGGAATGTTCTCTCTTCCTCATTGTCCTTAGCCTGCCCCCTCTTATCTAAGAAGCCTTTGTGCTGATGCCTTCTTTCCAGGGTGATGTTTAGCTGCCACCATCTAAGGTTCTACCTCTGTGCTGCTTTGCATTTTGGAAGCGTGCTCATCACGATGTGACAGCTATTCTGCCTCTCCAGGCAGAGCACAAGCTCAAGTGGGACTGAGGTTGATGCTAGCAGACATAATTTCTACTTTGTTCATTGCTAGCTCCCTAGGACTAAAACAGTGCTTATGGAATCATAGGGTGTTAATCAACATTTGCTAAATAGACAGCCTGCCGCATTCATAGTATAGAGGTAAGAAAACTGAGCCTCAAAGAGCTAATGTGATCGCTACAGCTGGACATTCATAGAAGCTGTTGGGCATTAAGGCATTGTTGGATGAGTAGATAATAAATTTGAAATCTCCTCTAATTTCTGCTCCTAATCAGAAAATATGTACTCTTACTCCACCTCCCAACTCTGTGCTGCTCCTGTAGTGAAGGGGAAAATGTTAAGAGCTAAACCATGCCCTCCATAATTATATTGAAACCCCAGCTCATAATTGCACTGTTTGGAGACAGGGTCTTTAAACAGGTAATTAAGGGGCGCTCAATAAGTGTGAGGCCCCTATCTAATAGGATTGGTGCCTTGATAAGAGGAGCAAACATCAGGGATGGGCAGGCACAGAGGAAAGAATGGGTGAGAACATTGACTGAAATCCCTCAGCTGTCTATAGAGAATGGCAGTAAGAGCAATCAGTCTAGGTTGGGGACTTTCTAGCTTCTAGCAATATGATCAAACTCATTTTAAGCCATGCACTATAAGGTGTATGCTTATGGTAGTCCTAGAAGTCTAAGAAAGGTAGGCAATACATTCTAATCTGTTCCATGTGCCTCAAAGAAGATAGAAGACCTGGAAAAACATGATGCCAAAATTCTGTGATTAGAAAAAGTGAAATGCTTATAGTAGATCTTCTAGGAGGAGTGGGCTAATTCAGAGCAATGGCGCATTTGCAGAATCTACACTCAAGGGAAATGGAAAGGCTTGGTAGCACAGATGTCTTCTTTGACAGTGGCTTGGGAAATGTAGACTAGACTATGAAATCCAGAACTCTCTCCTACACATCCACATGGGCCGAGTCTGTGATTCACAACCACCATCCTCTCAAATGCAGGGCGGCAGACTGGGGGCTTGTTTCCAGGGTGCCTATAATGCAGTCAATATGGGATTGAAAGGGGCTATTTATTGTTTTAACAGCTGTGTGTCTATTCTCTTGGATTTTAAAAAAAAATCTACCTGTATCCACAAATGACTTATAGGACTTGGAAAGTGTAGCTGTAAAATTCTCAACTTAAAAAAAAAAAAAAAACCTCCAGGTTTTCCAAATCTGTCTCCAAACCACAGCATTTTTTCCACTCTAACTTACTCCTTATTCATGAAGGGTGGAGAAAGCCAGCAGCAGCCCCAGCAGCCAGACTTAGCCTGGGATTTGAGTCAAAGGTATACATGTTATGGCAATCCCAGCCAGGACCTGTCTTTTTGAATACTAGCTGCCTAGGAAGAACCAGTACCTGTAAGCTTTCAGAACTCTCTGTGACTTCTTATTTAATTGTCTTTAAGGTATTAATCTTCCAAGAGAGATACGCTTTGAAGGACTGCTGATGACTTTGCTGCGCTAAGCTCTGAGGGTTATTTGTTTGTGGATTGTACATAAAGCGCTAACATTTTCACGACACAATTACTAGTAGGTAATCATCAGATTGCCATAAACACGTCTCTCTCAAAATATTGCAAATTAATATTCATGCTTCCCTCGAATCTATCATTCTGAGATAATGTATATCTGTATTGTTTATCAAAAATCACATCTCCCCACCTCCAGCATCACTGAAAGGAAGAATAATTGTTCACTTCTCCATCTTAAGGTAGGGAAAATCTCTTTTGACTATTTTTGAGTGTAGCATTAGTTACTTTGAAAGAGTCTGCTCATGCTATTATATAGCCACCCAAAATAAAATACAAATGATTTCAGGCAAAGCATCTGCACACCCTTGGAGTTACATTATTCAAAGAGTCATTGTACGCATTCAACCCTGGCAGCCGAGAAATCATGCAACAGTGTGAGCATATGAAATTGTCACAGAAAAAGGTAGTTGTGGTTATATTTCTAAGCTGATGGTTTAGTTATTATTAAGGGGACATCCTGGAATCACACATGAATAAATACAAACGCTTCGTCCCAAGCTTCATGTCTAACTAAAGGAGGCAACCCCAGAACAGGCTCTGGTTTTGAAGCACAAGATTCTTAAAAGTGATCAGAGAGAGGGAAGGCAGGACCAGAAAAACAGAACTGGGATACGTTAGTATATTCACAAACCATGGGCATAAATGGGTAGAGTTAATTGTGCATAGAATTTCTAGGTACAAACCAGATGGACCAGTGCATGCCTTTAATCCCAGCATTTCGGAGGTAGAGACAGGTGGATCTCTGTGAGTTCAAAGCCAGGTCTACACAGTGAGTACTAGGAAAACCAAGGCTATACAGGGAAACCCTGTTTCAAAAAACCAACCAAACAAAAATATTTCAAAGTATAATGATAATGTTTCCTTCTGGTTATCCAATAGGTAACACCAAAATTATACTAAGATGAAGCTGGAAGGATTACTCAATGGTTAAGAATCTCTACTCCACCTGTAGAGGACTTGAGGTTAGTTCTTTTTTTCCTTTGTGATTTTTTTCTATATTTTTAAAGATAATCTTTTCTTATTTTACATACTAATCCCAGTTCTCTCTCCCTCCCCTCTTCCCACTGCTCCCACCTTCCTCCTACCCCACTTCTCATCCATTCCTCAGAGAGGGTAAAGCTTCCCATGGGGAGTCAACAAAGTCTAACACATCACTATGAGGACAGACAAAGACCCTACCCCTATATCTAGGCTGAGCAAGATATCCCTCCAAAGAGAATGGGCTCCTAATAGCCTGCTCAAGCACTAGGAATAGGTTGTGGTCCCACTGCCAGTGGCCACACAGACTACCCCAGCCGTCCAACTGTCACCCACATTCAGAGGGCCTAGTTTGGTCCTATGTAGTTTCCCCTCTGTCAGTCCAGAGTCAGTGAGTTCCCACTAGCTCAGGTCATTTTTCTGTGAGTATCCACATCATGGTTTTGACCCCTTTGCTCATATTATTGCCCCCCCTCTTCAAATGGACTCTTGGAGCTCCATCCAGTGCTTAGCTGTGGATCTCTACATCTGCTTCCATCAGTTGCTGGATGAAGATTTATGATGATAAAATAGTCATCCACATTAGGTGTCTTATAAACACCTGACTCAAGTTCCAGGAAATCCAATGCCATTTACTGCTTTCTATACGCATACACACCAACACCCCATACCCACCCACCCACACCCATACCCACATATATACACATAAGTAGGAAATGCAATCAAAATCCATATTGTATATTTATATATTCTATCCTCTATTATCTGTCTGTCTATCACTTGTCTATCCATCCAAACTTTATTCTTACCAAGGAAGGAATTTTAAGTAATATCTTTATGTACAGTGGTGGTGTTGGTAAATGTTTAGCAACTGACTGTCTTAAAACAAATTGGTAGAAACCCAGATTATTTCAACGTCTTCAATATAATAATCCTAAGATTGCTTCCATAACTAAATGCCTATAACTAAATGCAAAGTGGGGAGGAGGGCATATAATTAGTTTTTGCAAGTTAGTACTATATATTTTTAGAACTCTGCAGTAAGACTTGTAAAAAGCATGTTCAAATTAGGAAAGCATTTTCAAAGAGTCACATACATTTGAAAATAACAGATTTATAATAAAATGGAACATACATTGTCATGATGATGTACTGAAGAACAGTGAACTACAGGGGGAAGAGAAGGTCTTGGTTCAGTATTACTTTCGATGAAACCCTGTGAAGTCTACCAGTTCTCCATGATGATGACATGCTTGTGAGAGGGACATGGGATTTGGGGACTGAGAGACCTAATTTTGAATGTAACTTCAATCATATTATTCTCTGAGCCCATGGAGAAGGAACTTAGAGCCTCTCAGGCCATTTTCTTCCTAACTGAGGGAGATGCCGAAAGTCAGTCATTATAAAGTGCACCATGTGTAAGGTGGTGCTTAACATATGGTGGTCATTAAATGCTACTTGGATCTGTCTTGTTTGTGGTTTATAAGGAATAATTATAACACATCATATCTTATGTTCTCTTTTAATGTCTAAATCTCTGGAAATTTTTCTCTAATCTTGAACATTTAACCAAGTGAGAGTACCTAAAATTTTTGATGTTTAAGAAACATTTGATAAATATTTCTTAAATGGATGGATACATGAATTTTGAATTATCTCTTGGATTTTCTCCAAGCTAAAAATCGCAAAAGATACCTTTCACCATGCTATAAAAATACCATCCAGTAAATTACAAAGTACTGCCTATTTTTATCTCCTAAATATTTTATTTAATATGCCCCTCTGTCTTTATCTAGTATTCTTCTGTTGGTTTATGGCATCTTTTTCTCCTAATCAGTTTTCTGTCTCTTATCTTGAAAACTTCAGGACTACCCTCAACAAGACTGTTTCTAATCAGCCATCCTAAATACTTTAAGGTCAAAAGTTTTATTATTTTTCCCCAAAGGCAGATGGAGGACTATATATAAGATGCTCAAGGAGTGTGTACTTGAATGCATAATGAATTAGATACTTTGGGATAAAAGTAATTGTCTTAGTTTCCTATTTTAAGAAATTACTTAGCCGGGCGGTGGTGGAGCACGCCTTTAATCCCAGCACTCGGGAGGCAGAGGCAGGAGGATCTCTGTGAGTTCAAGGCCAGCCTGGTCTACAAGAGCTAGTTCCAGGACAGGCACCAAAAACTACAGAGAAACCCTGTCTCGAAAATCAAAAAAAAAAAAAAAAAGAAATTACTTTACAAGCCGGGTGATGATGGTGCATGCTTTTATTCCCAGCACTCGGGAGGCAGAGGTAGGTGGATCTCTGTGAGTTCGAGACCAGCGTGGTCTACAAGAGTTAGTTCCTGGACAGTCTCCAAAACTACAGAGAAATCTTGTCTCGAAAAACAAACAAACAAAAATATGAAATGTTCTCCACATATCCCCCTCATATTCTGTCATCCTTGATAATTTCAAAGTCCATGCTGAAGGTCTTTCCATGCTTGGTGTTAAATACTTCAGGGATATCTTGTGTCTAGACATTATAAAGTCTTGAGTCTACTGTGTAAGAGATAACCTGGCTGTTCTTGTCCTTACTGTTCATTTTCTATATCACCACATCTGAGGACATTGTTTATTTCCCTTGGGTCTTCTTCCAACTTGAGGTACCAAGAGCATCATCAAGTTGTAGCTTCCTAAATTATTGAAGGTTTGTCCAAGCTCTACAAAATCTCAGTTGACTAAACAGATTTTACATTTCTGCTGTAAGGAGTGGATTCCCATTGACCCAGGTGAAAGTAAGCACAGAAACATAGGACTCAAATGTAGTCATATGCTCCACGTTGGCATTAAGGCCAATGGTAGAGTGCATATACAACAGTGGCTATTATACACTCTAGTGATGTCATGGTCAAGTCATAGTCCATGGTGTTCATATATGACAAAACTTCTTAACAACACATTTATCCAAACCAGTACCCATCATACTTTCAATAAGCATAAGAGATGACTGAGGACTTTTCTACTGCTTATCTCTAAGTAGTTACTTAAATGATGCTGTGAAGAAGGCAAAACTTCCAGTGCATGTAGAGTAAGAAATCAGATTGTTCTAGCGTATTTGATAATGGTTAACTTCTTCAAAACGTTCAGTGTCCAGAACTGCAACAATTAGGAATTTTTATAGTTTTACTCATACACATACACACAGATGCTATCATAAGTGCATTCTTCCTATGACTTTTATATTTATTGTTAGTTTAAGAACTTGACTTTTGTGACTCAAACTTCAAGGAGACCCCTTATTGACTAATACACTTGAACACTGAGGATTTGAATTTGTTCTCCGTGTAGTTAAGTAATCTTATTTAAATAGCTTCTTCAAACCTCAGTTTCTCATCTCACATCTTTCCTGTGAATAACTAGAGGGTTTTGTAGGGGTCACATATTGGCCTTCTATCCTGGGGACTGCCTGCTGTTTAGGTGGCACTTAGAAAGAAGAAGAATTGTCTACCTTCTCTGTGAACTGGGGGAACTCTACCTTTATTGCCCATGTCATCTCTTCAGTTGTGTCTGCTTCAAAAATCCAGAAATCAATCCATCTCTTCCTGTTCTTCTGCAGCTCTTGTTTGTTCCATAGCCAGTAAACAGACACATTAAGCACTGTGATATATTTCCTTATGACCGAGCATGTGTGTCTTTGTTTTGGCTTACATGCTGTCTCTTCTCAGTGGGGCTTCAGAAATTGTGTTTTATTTGGTATAATAGTACTGCCCCAAATTATTTAACAATGAGATCCAAACTATTTTTATGTAATATAAAAATAATGAGCAAAATATTTAGTTGATGTAAAACTCTTGGTTGATGTGGACCGGTTAATAAGGGGTTGACATTTTAATCCCCAAGTCTTTAAATAAATAATGAAGGAATAAATATCCAGTAGCCGGGGACCTAACTCAGTTGGTAGAATGCTTGCTTAGCATTACATTAAGTGTAATCTCCAGCACCACAGAAATCCAGCAAGGTAGTATATGCCTGTAATACCAGCTCTCGGGAGATAAAGGCAGGAGAATGAGAAGCAGCATTTTGAGACCGTATAGGCTACAGGAGACCTTCCTCAACAGTAAAATGAGGCAAACAAAAGTACTCATTCAGATCTTCCTTGTCTGTGTTGGATCAGATATGCACAGGGTTTCTCACAACTACTTAATTCTTTCATTGACACATCCAAACTATACATATTTATGAGGTCCTTATGCTTCATTGATGCTTGCATACTCTATGCAATGATAAATCTGGCTATACATATCTACTTCCTGAAACATTTATTATTTCTTTGTCATCAAAACATTCAAAACCATTTCCTCTGGCTTTGTTGACCTGTGTATATATATTACTGTTGTCCGTAGGTGACATGAAGTCCATTGGATCAGTAACACCCATTCCTCTTGCAGCTCACTCTCAGATCTATCCGCTAATCTTTACCCATGCCGTTGACATCTCAGTCTCTGGTAAATGCATGTTGTTTCTAGGAACTAGTGTATTACAAATTAGAAAATATTTTGTTTCCCTTTGCTTTTGCAATTGTTATCTCTTTGCTGGATATCACTTGATTATAACACAAATGATGCTGCGTAAAGATGAGAGTAAGTTCTACAAACAAGGCAAATATTGTACCTATAATGTACCTTGTCGCTCAGTGTTTTCCCATATGCGCTTTGTTTCTGTCTTTGGGATTAAAGTTCTGCTGTGAAGGAAATAGCTCTGTGGTTCTGAGAATCTGCACTTGCATGACATTTTAGTCTCCAAAAAACACCGCTTTCATAACTATTTACTAACTCAAAACAGCACACGGCAGGGACTGTAGAGAAAGACGCTGCCACCTTCCTCTGCTTTAACTTGACATTTTCCCAATCAGACACATTATTGTGGCTCTCAGATCCAATATATTGCAAGAAGAACTTGGCCCTACCAGCTGGAATGGGGAGAAAGGGAGAGCTGGCATCTGCAGTATCTGCCAGTGATTATTCAAAGTATGGCAGGAACAGAGCTTTCTGTACGCAAGCCAAATGAAATTATTAAGGTTAACCTTCTCACTCAGCACTTAATAGGTAATCAATTTTCACTCCCAACAGTGGAGGGTAAAAATCAAGGCGGGAATGATAATGCTGCCTGCTTACATTTGTGACGGGCTGTTGAGTGTGCCAGATGATTTTACATGTATTATTTCATTTAGTTTTTGCAGCAACATAAAATTGGCGGAGCGCACACGCATGCATGCCATGTATTAATTCTGCACCACTTATTTAACAAGTATTTTGGGTCCATCTACTATACACCAGACTGTGTGGTAAGCTTCGGGTATGGAGGTGTGGTGAAATAGACAAGCATCTATTGTCTTGTTTTTACCAGGGTGGAGAGGGGTGCATCATTATGTGACCCAAGGTCACAGAAAGAAAAGCTGTTTGAAACCTAGGAGTCTTGTCCCAACCCTCATCCATGAACACAGGACCACTGTAAGTGGAGATTATTTTACTTTGTTATACTCAGCTTCAATACAAAGCTCCCCTCTCATTCATCTGTCGAGCAAAGCAAATCTGCTGTGGTTCTCCTTCTGGTTCATTTAAGCACACCTTGGGTAGTTTTATAATCTTTAGAAGAGCCCTCTAACTCACTCTGCAGAGGTTTATTGTGGTAATATCAGTAGTGTCCTGTAGGATTAAACATATCACTACATCTTTCTCCCACTAATGCCAGGAAGCAGGGACAAATCCCCATTATCTAAACATCTTTTTTTTTTTTTAAAAAATCACACCTCTCAGCATTAAAATTTCAATGAAAGCTTTATCCCATTCTGTTTTCAGCATACTTTTCAATGGTTCAGCCGTCTTCACTCTCAGGCTTGGAAATATGTACACAAAAGTCAAGAGTCAGGATATCTCTATCTACCTGTATGTATGTATGTATGTATGTATGTATGTATGCATGCATGCATGTATCTCTATCTATCTATCTATCTATCTATCTATCTATCTATGTATGTATCTATCTATCTATCTATCTATCTATCTATCTATCTATCTATCTATCTAGATATACCTTGACTCTACAAAGAGGCCAACAACATAGGGCTGAACTCCTCTTTTAGTGGGAAAAAGGAGAAGAAAATGAATGATTGAAAAATAGTCATATATTATTATTATATCAAAGTAGTTTAATGACATTACAGAAAATCCAAATCATGGCAGAATGTAGGCTTATGGTGAGGTCAACAAATGCACATGAGCCTGGATGTTGGCCTTGGACAGCTGTTGAATTTTGCTCACAGTTGTCTGGCTATTACCTAAAACATCAAGGTCAACTCTTCAGACAGCTAGGGTAATGTAGGAAATAAAGAACAAATTCAAAGTGATTCATGGCATGGGAGCCCTACTTTATAGCTCCAACTCTTTAAGAAAATAAAGTGTGTGTAGGTTTTCCAACCAATTATTGAATGAGAAAGATGAGATGTTCCAGCTACTGAGAGCAAAAGGTGAAATAAAATGAGCCATGGAGAAACTTTACATGGACAAAATCCTTTGGTCTGGAATCCTTTCTCATGAGTCAAACCTTCTAGCCCTTGGAATGGTTGCCTTTTGCAGAGGAGGAGAGTCACTTGTCCAAATGTTTATTAAGAGGAAGATACAATGTGATCTAATGTACACATTCCTAGATCTTACCAGCCTACAGAAACATTTGGGGACACACCAGTATTAATAAGATACTAACTGATTTTTATTTATGAGACAGAGTCTCACCATGTAGCTTTGGATGTCCTGCAACTCACTACATAGGCTAGGCTGGCCTTGTACTCACATAGATCTGCCTGCTTCTGCCTCCAGAGTGCTGGGAATAAAAAAAAAAAAGCTTGTGCCACCACATCAGGCTGTTTGTGATGATACTTTATCTTCAAATGTTAGGCTCCAAGTGTCGGCCTCTTCCACGTGTTTTCATTTGCTTATCTGAGCTCAACATTGAACAAATTTCTATGTGAACTTCCAATGCATTGACCATGCCCTGACTTGAGTTCCTCATTCTCCTAATTTCTCCTCAATCCACTTCTCTCAAGATTTTCTCACACAGCTTAAAGATGGTTATCAATCATGTTATTTCACTAAAGAATTCATTCTCAGAACTCACATATGCAAAGGTTGATTATCTCAATCTGAAAACCCCAAACCTAAAATTCTGAAACATTTGGAGCATTTATATGATGCTATACAAGGAAAATTCCGGATCTGGCCTCATGTGATGAGTGACAGTCAATACACATGCACAGTTAGTGTTGTGCTGTAGCATAAATGGATTTCATTTTTAGATTTACATTTATACCCCAAGATATCTATCTATTTATCTATGTATCTGTCTATGTATGTTTCTATGTATGTATGTATGTATCTATCTATCTATCTATCTATCTATCTATCTATCTATCCATCTACCTATCTATCTGGTGAGACTAGAAAAATATGTAAAATTTACAAACCCTTCCTAGTTCCAAGAAGTCTAGATGAGGTATAATAAGCTCCTTTGCTCTCACTGAGCGAGCGACACTTGTTAGAAGTCCCTATTTCCCGCCTCTTAGAAACCTGCACATGGCCTCTGAGATACAGTTTCTTTGTGGATTTCCTCGCAGCTCATTGGCTGCTCTTTCTCAGTCTCCTTGGAGTTTTTCTCTATATCTTTGCTGTGTATTATTCTGTAAGTAGACATTCCCATTACTTGTGCTCATTCTGAAGGCCTCACTACCTGTAAGCTGGTGGTACCCCAAACCTGCAGCTTCAGCAGTCACTGGCTCCCTAACGCCTCTGACTCAGATGTCTGTCTTCTTGGTGTCTTCCCTTGGTTATCAAGTAGACATCTGAATGCTGAGTCTTAGAAGTGAACTTCTAATCAAGCTGTTCCGCTGTTGCCCTCAAGGTCAGCTGCCATTTTTAGTCACACAGATGAAAATCAGTAGAGACAGATCTGACTGTTCCTTATTTTTCATTCACATTTGATACGATCTTTGAACCTTTGCTGTCTCCTCAAAATACATATTAAATGTCAGCATTCCTTGATATTCATCTCTGCTGGAAGAGTATGCGAGCCACCTTTATCTCTTGACTAGGTCTTTGCGATAGCTTTTTAATTTTTCCTTCACTTATCTTCCTCTCCATTCTGTGTTCCCAGCACAGTAATTAAAGGACCTGTTAGCATGTACACTAAAGCCGAGACTGGTGGTACAGGAGATGGCACTACAGCTCCTATAATTCCAAGCTACCAGGAGACTGAAGCAGGAGGATCAGAAGGCATTAACTGCCTGCTCTACCGAGTGAGTTTAGGGCAAGATTAGCTGTATCAGACAGAACAGATTTTAGTGCAAAACCTGTTACAAAGATCAGAGAAGGTAGTTATATAGTGATAAGTAGATAAAGCCAATGGAAGAAATAATAAACATATATGAACCCAGTCTTGTTTTTGTTCTAGGCTCATTATGACATTGAACCCCTCCAAATCCCACCTATGTAAAACTGACTCACACCCCAATACTATGCCTTTCCTCACTGGTTTATTCTCTTTTTCAAATGGATGCCATGATATTTTAATAGTTGTTTGATAGACTAGAAGTTCTATGGAGGCAGGTTCTGTGTGTGTACACATTCTCTGTGTGTATACATATGTGTGTATACGCATATGTTTATTTATATGTTTATATATATGCAGGTTTGTGCAATTATATGTATGTGCTTATATGTGTATATGTGTGCAAATGTGTATCCTTTGTTCACTGCCTGGTGTATCATTGGCTTTCAATAAATAGTTGTTAAATGAACAAAGGAATGGATGTGGTTTAGAATATGCCTTTCCGTTCTTTCAGTCCTTCCTCTTCCTCATCCAGAACTCCTGCTTCCCTGTTTTATACAAAATGCCAGGCATGGCTGTCTTCTGCTGTGGTTCCACTTTGCTCCTGAGATGTCAACTATGCTGTAAGCGCTGTGTCAGAGTGGACTGGATTGTGGGGTCACTTAGCTGTGCACACTCTGGCTTAGGCTGACTTCTTCAAAGAGTTTTGTAAAGAGCTTCTTCAGTGGCAGGCCTTATCTTCCTGCTCTTTTCATTGCATTCAAAACCAGCTCAGAACCAGGTCAGGGGGTGAAGGATAAATCCCCTCCAATCTCATTCAGTCTTTGGGCCACCTAAGCTGGAAATCTTTTTCTCTACGCATAGGAATGAAGTGTGGATGCTTTCAGGATGTTTGAGTCAAAGTACAGACCACATAGAGGTCAATATTAAAAAAAAAAGCTGTAATAGAATCTACATCTGGGTTCTGTTGAGTTACTCCACCAGTTATAACTGGATCGCACTAGCCAGCTAGGGTGGAAAAGGATGATGGGGTTGGTGTGGCAGGGGCTCCCGGAGGGATTTGTTTCTGCTGCTTGGAAGAGGAGTGAGCCTCTCTTCCACATATTCCTTTAGGGCGTCCTGGTTTAGTAGAGTAAAAACACAAAACGAACAAACAAAACGGCTTCTTGAGAATCTCTTCTTTTTCATTGTCATCATAATTGTTTGCATTTCTCCTCTCTGCTCCTTTCTCTTCTCATCAGAAGATGGCAGCAGAGGTCGCTCTGTTCTGCTGCTTGCTGCTGTGACTTCATCTACCATCTGTCCAGCAGGACCACAAATGCTCCCCAGTGAATAAACGCAGGGCAAAGTCCTTTCCAAAAACATATCGATTCCATCTGAGGAAAATAAATTCACAAGCTACCACTGCGTTCATCAGTTCCTTCTGGGCAAGGTGATGCAGAAGTTGTGCGAAACTGAACTCCCAATAGTGGGTATCCTCACGTGTGTCTTTCGTCTACGACAAATGGCAAGCCTCACAAGAGGGAGGAAGGCTGCCAGGGCTGCCAGCTGTACTCCAAGTATCCCTGCTTAACCCATCAGCCCTGTGTGGAGCCAGGCCAGGTTGACTGTGGAGCCCCATCCCCACACCAATGCATCCTGCATAGTCTAAGTGTTCTGCAAAGCCTGCATGGGCTCCCCTCCCATCTTTCCAGTTGTTCTTTTCTTCCTTCTGACTTCCTGCCTTGGTTGGTGTCCTGATTCTGGAGATGAGGAACACATTGCTCTCCCCACTCCCCAATTTTATCATTTGTGCCTGTTTGGGACAGAAAGCTATTTTTGGATCTAATGTTTTCCCTGACATGTGAGGGAAGAGATTCATCTTGAGCTTTTGTTTGTTTCTCCTCTGTCCTTCAATTTCCACATGTATTGTTTAAAAAAGGAATTATAATTATGCAAAGTAGCTTAATATTTATAAGTTTGTAAAACGCCCTCTTGACAAGGTGATGGAAATTTAAATTATTATTTTCAAGTTAGTATCAGTCCAGCAGAACACCTGATGGAAATTGCTTTTAAACCTGGGAGTTAGACGAGTTAGACCACACATCAGAATGAAGGGAGGTTTTAAGCTTGCCCGGTTCTGGATTCTCGTGATCTCTGTCCTTTGGCAACTTCTACCTGTCATTTCCCTCTATATTATTGGGAGAAAAGAGTCTCCTGAAAATATCATATTTCCTTCCAGGTTCCATTGAACAGAACGGGGTCACATGACCATTCCTAAGTCCTTAGTCAGTATTATAGGAATAGTTTTACCTCGGTGTACTTAACGGTTCTTACTCTACTTTTGGATTCATTTTCCATAAGTATGCTGCTGCTACTTTCTGTACAATATTAGGTTTCTTCCAGTAAGCAAAAAAAGGTATGATGGTTGTTGCATAAACAATTGCCATGATCGTCTAACTCCACTCAAAAGTAAAAGGATGTAGCAACTGCCAGAACTTGGATGTGTGCATCTTGCTATTCATTTTGCCTGGTAGGAGAGATGGCCAGTGTTATAACACCAGTTATTTCTGTGAGTGATAGTTTATTTATCGGTCAAGGATTAGGGAAAGGTTGGAACACTGAAAACAAGGCAATTCTGGTAAGTGGCATATGGATGGATTTGATATGTGGAATGTGAATTTAGCTGTGCCTACATGTACACCACATCAACAGACAACTACTGAAGAGGTGTTTACAAATGAAGAGACTACATAGTGTGTGTGTATGTGCGTGCATGTGTGTGTGCGTGTGTCAGAGGTAGTCACTGAATTCCTTGCATAGCCCCAGCACTTAGAACAATATCATGAAAAGGGTAATCCTTCCTCCCTGTAATGATTCCACCATGTGGAATAAATTAGAGAAGGAGTACATTTTACTCACAGGCAGAAAAGTTGACACGTAATGTGTTGAGTCATGAATTTCAGGATAGTATGTATAGGTGAGTTTTCAATTCACAGGGACTACTTGTAAAGTAGAAGCAGGATATTACTATTGCCTTTACTAAGAAATTAAACAAGAGTAAAAGTGCATCACTGATTATGATCCAATAATATGGTAGACTATGCTTGGTTATCTGTTGTCCATTCAGTCCCACCTCCCTCCCCACATTCATCAGTATCTGATAAGACAATCTTAGAAACTTATTTTTGTTATTTTGAAGTTCTGGTTTGGAGTTTTCCAGTGAAAGAAACTCACACAAACTTTGTTAGGCAGGATACAGGAATGAACTGTTATGCATTTGTGGCAGCTGCTGTCTAAATAAGTGGAGATATATAGGAACTTAGCCATAAACTCTGCAGAATAAATCTCTTTGTTGCTGTAGATGGAAAAGAAGCTAAGAAATGCCAGAGGAAGTTAAGAATTTTGGATGTTTCCCAACATCACCTGAAGTATAGGGTGCTTTAAGCTGAGTTTGCCTGTTGCATGACTTGCTTTCCTATTGCTGTGATAGAATGCCATGACCAAGGCAACTTGTAGAAGAAAGAGTTTATTTGGGCCTATGGTTCCAGAGGGTCAGAGCCCATCACAACAGGTGGCAGGCAGCAGACATGGCAACACGAACAGTTGAGAGCTCACATTTTGAACGGCTAGCAGAGAGACAAACTCGAATGCCCTGAGTCCTTAAACTCCTGAAGCCCTCCAATAGTGATGTACTTCCACCAACAAGACCATGCCTCCTAAACCTCCACACACAGTGCTACCACCTGGGGACTGGTATTCAAATGTCAGAGCCTGTGGGGACCACGCTCATTCAGACTGCCATACTTGTTGGGGCTTCTTTACTTCTTCCAACTGTCTAGCTCTTAGGGAAGCTCTGCCCTCTATGTGAATACTTTCAGTGTCTGGTTTCTTTTTCTGATGTAATTTTGGCACACTTAAAGGTTCATAAAATTGTAATTAGTGTATCTATGAGCATGGCTATCTTGTGTGTGTGTGTGTGTGTGTGTGTGTGTGTGTGTGTGTATGTGTGTGTACAAGATGGTCCAAAGAGGCACCTCATTGCTGTGAGTTATAACATGGGTCTATTATCCCCTGAGAAGTGACTAACACAGCACTGCAAAGAAGAGTCTCCCTGATGACATTCTTTCCTCATTTACTACCCAGTGTTTGTCTCAGTGTTTAACTACTCAGTTGTTAAAATTTTATGTACTTGTTTTGTAGTCTCTGCTATTTTCTATAGACTACTCTTTAAGACAAAAATGTGATTTTACTATATTTGCCTAAGTTTTAACTTCTCAAGTGTGTGTTTGCATACCCAGCCTCCTCATTCTCTTTCAGTATTTCTTTGAATGATGTGATATCACTTATTAAATCACATTTCCCACTGTGGGCGTTCATGTTACCTGTAATATTTCCCATTATAAGTAGTATTGTGGTGAATATTCTTATAATTATTTTCATACCTGCCTAAAGATTTAGAGGGAAAAAATCTTACACATTCAATTGTTGGATCAGAAAACTTAAACATATCTCAATGAGAGCACGTTCCAAAACTGTCTGAAGAACATCGTAATTTGATTCAGGAAGATAATTTGAAAATTGCCAATAGCTCTGATATCATAAATCGGCATGATTCCTAACAAAACTAAGGAAGAGACTTTGGAACTTGGCATCTGTCACCTAAATATAACTATATTTTGAAAGAGACTAATTTTAGAGTGGTTTCACTGAAGCAAGGGTGTTTTTCTTTCCTGAAGGTTAGAGGGCAAAAGGACAGCCAGAATAACCTTTGCTCTGCCCTTCATTCATTTACATTTGTTCAATGGTGTTTTCCCAGGCACTACTTTCTCTATCATTTCCCACAATGTGTCATGGATTACAATATATCCTTCTTGGCCTCTCTGGTCCTTATGTTTACTTACATTTAGCTGTTCCTGAGACATTTCCTCCTCAAAGGGCTTTAGACTCCCCAGCTGATGTGGAAATGATCTGAATATCCAGCCTGAAGGAGAAGCCTTTATACTTATCTGGATGTTAGTCACTAGTGGGTAGAGCATAGTCCAAGCAAGCTTAGAAGCCCCATTCAAGCTCATTAAGCACTCTGAATATTACAATAAAAGATGACTCAGGAATTTCATGAGCAGACTTTTTTTTTTCTCTCATTACGTACTTGAGAACTTTTGGTAGAGTCCGATTGGTCTTAAATAACCTGACTACAAGACCTAGATTGAAATTAAGGGACCTTTCAATTTAAATGAGTGGAGACTGGTAATTACTGAACACTTACATCGGGCCAGAGAGTTTAGATAGATGATTTAAATTGATCTCCACACAACCCTGTGAGTCAATTGGCCATGTTGCATTTTACTGCAAAGGAGAGAGCAAATCAGACAATGTACAGTAGGTTTGTCTATTCAGCCAGTCATTTGTCACTGGGGATTTAGTGCCTCCACAGGGTACACACCTCTTCCCACTGTGCACTATGGGGACCCATCAATAGGAAAAGAAGAAGTAGACCTAGAAATGAAGGAATAAATATAGAACCAACATAAAGGGTTATAGTTTTTCATCTCCTTTGTTGGTTCAGCTAAACACTCCCTTTCTAGAAGAAATAACCTCAATTAAGAAAAAAATCTCTGTAATCAGTTTATGGATGCCACAAGTTTATGTATGGGTATCTTATTTCTTTAAGGCAGTGTTTCTCAACACACAGCACCAATGGCATTTTAGGCCACATGGGTCTTTGGTATGTGACATAGGAACACCTCCTGTGCACTGCAAAAAGTTTCGTTCATGTCCCCTCTCAGCTTCTACTCCCTAGGTGCCATAACACCCCTTCTAAAATGTCGAAACTAGAAATGTCTCCATGGTGGGAGAGGTGGCTCAGATGGCTGTCCACGCGTGAGAACCTGAGCTCAGAACCCCAATACCCACATAGAAAACAGCCTGATAGGTGTAGACAAGAGGATCCCAGAAGATTGTCTAGAGCAGTGGTACTCAAGCTTTCTAGTGCTATGACATTTTAATACAGTTCTTCATATCATGGTGATTCCCCAATCCTAAAATTGTTTCGTTGCTATATCATAACTAATTTTTCTGCTGTTAGGAATCATACTGTAATTATCTGATATGTAGGATATCTGATAAATGACCCTCAAAATGGTCGCTACCCACAGACTGATTATTGCTGGTCTTGATAAACCAGTGCTCCAGGTTTAAGAGAAGGACAGGAAACAAGGTGGAGGAGTGACAGAGGAAGCTATCTCAACATTCCACTCATGCACACATGGCCAAGTACATCTGCATTCGTGTGTGCACACATGCATATACTAACATACACATGTCTCTAGACATTGTCTCTTTAAGAACTACTGATGTAAACCAGATAAAACAGAGGGAGGAACAATATGGGAGAAACTTCTTTTCCCCAAATCCAAAACCAAGCTTTACATCGAGTTCCCACTGCACGCAAGTGCATATTATCTAGATCAACTGGGGAGAAGAGGGCTATTTTCAGTATGATATTCAGAGAAGCAGGCTTACATTGACTTGTTAAACATAAATAAGAATGATGTATGTGCAGTTACAGAATATGTCAAAGTGTTATTCATATTGAGCCTCTGGGCGGGTGTTATAACTTTTAAGTTTTTCAATTCCGTATCACAATTTCTCAGAGAAGTAAAATTAGGTAAATGATTTCAATTTCTAATTTTTGAGCTATTTAAAATATCCTGACAAGGTGGTGGCTCAGAAATAACGTTACTCATAACTATGCAGCGTGAATCCCTGGTCCAAACTCCAGGAATTTTACAACATTTTATGCCAAGTTTCCTAGAGACACAGAGAAATGAGGCCCTTTGTGGCTTTTAAGGAGGTGGTACAGTGAAGTAGACGTATCATTGAACTCTGGGTTTAGGGATCTGAATTCTGGTCTGAAGTTGTCCATACTCAGTTAAATGCCCTGGTTCAGGTCATATGGACTCCAATAGAGTCCAATCATATACGAATAATGAAATCAAATCTAAACCTGATCATGCTTTATTCTGACTAAATGAAGATATATGAGATTAGTTGCATTATTACCCTCCATCCCTGTTTCTTTGATCCATTGCTGTGCTTCTCTGTACCTACTCCCTCCCAGATGGCATCAGCTATGTAGATTGCTTTGGTCAGTGTGACATTAGCAGACCTGATACAGGAGGAGACTTGAACAAATGCTCACATGGTTTTGCTACACTTGCCCTCTGCCGTCCCTGTAACTAGGGTGTGTTGCTGATCCCAAGAGGAGGAGGAAGAGTTGACATGTAGTCTTCCTATCCCAGAAGAGGATGTCCTTGAGCCTCCAGATGCATGAGCATCCCTGCCAAGATCAGCCACCATCCCACAGCTGAAGATCTGAACTATGTGGACATTAGACGATAGTTCTGTCACTGAGATTTGTGGTCCATTCTTATTTAGAGTCTACTCTTTATTTAGGAAAAACTTCAGTGGGCCTCCCAGAACATAGAAGTTGAGTCTATTCCTACACAAAGAAAGTGTCCAGAAGGAGCTGAGAAGGTTGGAACTCTCTGTATCTAAAACAAAATGGGAGGGGATAATTTTGAGATTTTGAATACAGCTTCAGAGAAGAGAATATAGAGATTGACCTGGGAAGATTCAACCTGTTATGAAGTGATGCCATTCTCAGAGTGATTGGATTTCTAAGATATATGGATCAAAAGTGTGCTGTTCTATGGTTTGACACATTTGAAAATGATTCAAACCAGAAATAAAAATCAATTACACACATACTTCTCATACACATATATACACACAACCCACCCAGCTCTATTGTCACACAGGTTTATAAAGAGTCATCTTAATTCCTGGCTTTCTTATAGCCAGCCTGACTACATGTGTCCTCCGCTACCTCCCCTTCCAACCCCTGCTAAGTTCCAGTCATTTTGGTTGCTTCTCCTGTGATACTCAGCCTTGTATATGCCTGGTCCCTAGCTTGGTCAGACACCCTGTAGACAGCCAGGTTGGCCTTTGGTGTATCAATAACTATGTGAACAGTTTAGAGGCTCTTTGGCAATCACAGAAAACAATATGTATCTTCAATGATGTAAGGAGGAGACAGCATAACTATAGGGGGAAAGGAATTTACCCAGGGAGCCGGCAGAATCCACGGAGAGCCGGTAGAATCCATACCTATTCATGTAGGAGCTTGTTCCTTTTATCTAAATAGTCTAGAGACAGGTAAGCCCAGTGTGCTGGAAGAACTGGGCACATCCAAGGAAAGACATGGGAACCTCACAAAGATTTACATTTAAAATGCAAACACCTAGGTTGTAAACCAGGCTATTGTGAATGTCCTTTCAGTCGCATGCTTCTTGCAAGTCATCTTTATAAGTTGGGGTAAGGCAGAGAGGTAAACATAGGTGAGAGGGAGTATATTTTTCTAGGGATTGAGAGAAGGTATGAAGAGGAGTGATACCATTGTTTATTCCGGGAGATAGCAGGAACCTCTGGGCAGGTGTGTGAGCCCCCAAGTAGATATTCCTCGCTACAGGACTCTTGATAACAGATAGACCAGTTCCTTGATTTGTCTGGTGCTCAGTGATTCTCTTTGCAAATTAAAGAAAATTCAATGCATGCTAAATGGTGGGAATGCATTTGTAGCTTAAATATGTGATATTTAACTATGATGGATTACCCAGGCTAACGAAAGGTTGACAAGCCTCAGCCGTGCATCGCACTCTGAAATGAAATAGAAATCAATGAAGCAGCTAAATGCCCCCTTAAATGCCAGTCCCCCTTTTCTCTATAAACCCCCTTCTAATTCTTTCACGAAAATACATGGAAGGCTCCTTCATTACATATTCATTTTCTGAATCCACTTTGCTCATTAGGGTGAAATAAGGGGTAGGTGAGGGTTTATTAGGGAGTAAGCATATCTGATAAGCATTAAATTACTTCTGATAGCTTTATGTATTTAACAGAGTTAGCAAATTAGCTTAGGCTTTGATCTAATGGAGCTGATGCTGATGAGGTCTGTGGATTTAACCCTGCATTAAAGAGAACACTGACCCCAGGAGCAAGGTGAGGGATTCGAGCGTGAATGCTCGCTCCCCACTCTTGTCCTTGGAAACATTCCTCTTGTTCTGACTGTTTCTAATTGTCTACAGACAGGTGACATTACATCCACTGTCCCTACTCCTGTCCCTCTGAATGTGAACCTTTGTGTCTCACATGCTTGCTGAACAGTGTGCCCAGTCATCCTGTGCTTCACAATCCATAAGTCATGAGTTCTCTTGTTTGCTTTGACACTGCTCCTTACTGTTATCAGAAGTGGAGAGTAAACAACCCCGAGTTGTATGTTGTACATGAAAGACTGTAAGAAAGGCATCTTACCTCCCTGGATCAAAGTCAAGACAAGAGTAGAAACTGCTGATAGGTGGCTATATAATGTCATATGCACATAATTCAGGTACAGAGACCAGAAAATGCCAGATGAAGGTGGGGTTGAGCAGAGACAGCTTCAGAGATTAAGCAATATTGGGTTTGATACAGAATAATGAATAAAGGAATGAGTGGTCAGTGTTAGGGATGGCAGGATGCAGCAGGGGCCAGTGCTAAGTACCACTGTAGTTTTCCTTGGTTCTTAACTCTGTAAAGATAGTTGAAACCTTTCTACTTCTGGTTATGTCTGTGGTTTACATGACCTGCATACAGGGAACATGGGAGAGGCAATCTCAATTTTCCCCATCTTCAAGCCAATGCAAGTCACATGGCAGACATGAGAGATTATGGACAAGATCTTAACCATTTCCCAGAAGCTCATGCATGAAAGATTTAGTCTCTAATATAGTAGTGAGCAGAAGTGCGGCTCTTGGAAGGTGATTGTATTGCAAAGGTTATAACATCATCAGTAGATTAATCCATTTGGAGATTGGTAACTTAAAGGTTACAGGGAAGTGGTCAAAGGTCAGGGGTCATGACCTTGTTGGAAGAAGCAGGCATTAGTATGCCTGTAGAGAGTTTATCTTGTCCCTTCCCCTTTGTCTGTTTCTTTTTCTCTTGCTTCCTGGCTTCTGTGAAGTGAGCTGCTTTGCTTCCCTGCCATGTTATTTTGTCTCAGCATAGACCCAGAAACAGCAGATGCCAGGAATCATGAATCAAAACCTCATTCTTCTTTTAAGCTGTTTTAAAAAGTCTGTTACCATACCAACGAAAAGCTGATGAATACACACCATGTATCAAGGTTTGTGTAGGAAATGGATACTTCTCAGGAGACTTTCTAATAAAAAGAATGTTTCCAGTGGGAAAAGCAAGGCTGAGGACCACCAAGAGACAGGGTACTGTGCTCCAGCTTCAGCAACGGCAGTGAGCTCTCATCACTCCCCCTGAGGAGGCCTTCAGAGCCCATCAAGAGGAGAAAGCGTAAGGAAGCAGATTGCTAACAGACACAAGTTCAAAGCACAGCACCAGAACCTCATCTAAACAAGAAAGGTACCACAGTGTCTCTTTATGTCCCATTTCTTTTATCTCCTCCCTTTTAATCACCTTTGTGCGTCTTATTTGGCCAAACCTAACCAGAAGTTAGCAAGCAAAGGAGATGGGTCATGCAGTATGAAGATGTCAATTTTCTAGGGTAAAGTGCAGGCTGATGGGACAAAGAAAAAATTCTCTGGTAAGGTTGGGAAACAGATGCAGTAAAAGACATGAAAACTCAAAGGATGCTTCTACCCAAGTAAATTTTTATAGTCAAATCTTCAAATCTGCCACAGTTTTCATATCTTGGAAGGGAGTTCCTATTTTAATGTGTAAGAGGAAAATTAGGATGAAAACAACTGGAGAAAATAAAGGTGAAAGTGGAGAGAGAGAGAGAGAGAGAGAGAGAGAGAGAGAGAGAGAGAGTTCTAACTCTCAAGAGCAGTTTTATTGGGTTAAATTGATTGGTTAATTTTTGGAAGTATGTGGAATAAAAGAGACAGAGAAAGAAAACAACCCATTTTTTCAAACTTACATAGAAACTGTGGTTAGTTGCTCAGCCGTGTCTATGCTCAATTCTTCCTTAGACTATCTCAATTGTATTTAGTGAGGCAGTGGGCCCAAATTTAGGATGACATTTTCCAATCTCTTTTGTTTCAAGGATATAAGCTTTAAGGGGAAAATGTTGCTTTTGGAACTTCTAAGAGGTTCAGTCACTAAGCAAAGGATGCCTTCTTTTTATTCCGTTTGATACTTCTATAAATAAATATTTCTGATTACCTCTATTCCTTCTGATGTCCTTGTCCTGTCAACCCTGCTCCCCAACACAGTCTACTTTCCAGATTCCTTCCTTTCGGTTTAGTTTTATGATCCAAAGAGTTTAACCAGGGTCACGTATGTGACTGTCGAGTTGGAACTAACCAATGGAGCTTGGTGGTATCATCAGTGGGTACACAGTGGAAAACATCAATTCCCCCTTTCCCTGAACCTACCATGAGCAATAGTTCAGTGGTAAGGCCTCCAAACCCATCCTCCATCCATGCCTGTGTTGACAAAATGTCTTTCAATCTCAGTTTTCTCTTTTGTTCCCAGCTGCAGTCATGGGGCTTTGTTTACCTTTTGTCTTTGCTGGTGGAAGCCATATCCTATAGAGGGAGGTACCCATTTAACCCTAAGGAGTCTCTGTGCATATCAGCCAAGCATGAAACTAGTGGATACATGTGTTTGCATGAGCTGGATCCTCCTATAACCCTTCATCAGAAACTAAGACTTAGCGAGAAAGTAGTGTTTCTCTGATAACCCTTGCATACAGTAAGTCTTAGTTCTTTTCATAGATTATATACTCTAACAGTAATTTATTCTGCATAATATCACTTACTGATAGTGTGACCAACTACAACTTGGGAAATGAGCATATTCACAATATTTATAATTTATGTGTATATATATATATATGTATATATTTGGTGTTAAGACCATTCCAAGGTCAAATGAAATCCTAAGGCCACTCATAAACAAATTTCTCAAATAGGTCATATGATCATTGTGTCTTTGAAGCCTTCTAGTGATTCATTTACCCAGGAATGTATAAATTATTAGCCTGGGTTCTGATTTTAGCTCTATGTTTGGTTACTGTAAAGTTCCTTCTGGAGTGAGACTACTGTCAGTCATTTTATATTTATCTCCAGTTAATTTTGTGCTTCATTGGACAATTTGAAGAGCTTCTCCTAGAGCTATATGGTCTTCAGTGTCCAGAATGTTTGCTAGTTATTTCTCATGCCTGTTAGGAGCACGTATTTTGTTTGGGGCTTTGTGTTCACGTGAAGTTTAACTGTTATTTGGTATCTTAAGTTTGAGAAAACAATAGTGTCTGTTAAGGAATTTTTTTAGATAAGTCAGTGGGTTTATTTAATATGGGTTCCCCTCCCCTGCCTTTCCCATCCTCTTCAGGAAATATACCAGAGTGCTTCCAACCACTAGCGTTGATACCAACTGTATCTCAGGTTAAAACCTTCACTGTTGGTGACTTCCATAACTACCTGCTGGGAATTTTGAGAAATAGATTATTTGGTTCAACATGAAGGTTTGGCTGTCTTGAGACAGTTTATAGGAAAGTTGTCACTTTGTACAGAGGTAAAGTTCTAGAAATTCTTCAAGGGGTGGGAGAGGAAAGGTCCTCTTTATCTGGGAGGAGCTACAGTTAAATTCTTAACTACCCATCTTTTCCTAACACACTGTGAAGTTCCAGTAAAGAGATGATCAAATCACACATTCTGATAGGACCCAGAGTAAATCAATCCAGTGAAAAACCTCCAAGATCTCTTGATTAATTCAAAAGAGATGAGGCTTGCTTTTACAACTTAATACTATATTTTTTGTTAATTTTGAAGTCCGCACATAGGATAAACAACGGTATCAAACAGTTATTATTGTCAGACTCAACTGATTTGCAAATCATACATCCAACTTAGGCTACAATCTGATACATTTTAAGCACTCAGTGACTATTAAATGTTGTTATTGTTTGAATAAATATGTTTCAGTATGCCTAGTTCTTCAACTTTTTTTGCTAGATCATAGAGCTATTCTGGTAACAAGTGGGGTAAGATATTTCATTAGACAGTTTGGATATGTTTGTATGTCATTTATTTCAGCATTAGAAACTCAATAAAAATGTCTTGTATAGTAAAGTCATGTTTTGGGTATCCACTCCCCATGAATGAAAAAATGAAATATGGCTACATGTTTATGAAGTTGCATGTATATTTGTTCATTAAATGAACCAGCAATTTCACTTTATTTGGAGAATAGACTATTGATTTCCACCATAATTTAGGAGATTTATCTATCATTCTGAATGAATGAAAACTTACATGAGATTGGATTTCAGTGTATGAGACAGGCAAAAAACATATTCAAATGAAGGCATCTTCTGGCCATGAAGCCAAATTCAAGCGGTGTCATCAATATATCAGGTTTCTGCTTTCAGTTTTTAATGATCTCTGTCACAACTTTGAAGATAACCTCACTTTTATCGAAGCAGAATTTGACCTGGTCCCCGCCCCCATATTTTTTAAACACATTCACTATGCATTCACCCCGCCACTATCCTGGAATTGATATATCTGCCTTATGGATTTGTTAGTGTTGGAGGATCAATATGATTCTAAGAAATTTTGTATTTGTTTAGCTGTTGTATGTGACTTTCTCTGTACAAAGTTCAGCTCATTTCCAATCCACTTGCACAGAAAGGGAAGTATAGGAAACTCTGAATTCTGGATTCAATGCTCCCATGTTCTGACCTTTCCTTAGCCCAGTCTTGCAGTGGGATAGTTAAGTTAAAAACTTTGTTAAAATATAAACAGTTTCAGAATCAACCTGTCTTCTGAAGAGTCCTGCTGGTTCTTTGGAACTTTTCCTCCATTCATTTTTTTCATAAATAAATTCTGAGTGTGTGTTTATGTAGCTAATGAATCTAATTTCCCAGCATCCTTCAAAACTTGGGTGTGCCCATGAGACTCTTCTAGCTTACTGGCTTACACTGATGTCAATTTCATATCATATTCTATAAGAATTCTTATGCTTATTTATTGGCCTCTGTCCTCTTCCCAGCACTTGCTGGCAAGCATGTGGAAGTGGAAGGACAACTTTCAGGAGTTGGTTCTCTCCTTAAAATGATGTGGCTCTGGGGATTGAACTTAGGTCATCAGGCTTGACAAAATGTGCCTTTGCCTACTGAGCTATTCTCTCGGCTTCCTTCACTTCCAGAAGTGCCTTTGTCCAGACAACGGGAGCCATTCCAGGAGCAACGTCAGATCCCAAGGAATGAGGGATGTGTTTCACCTGGCCTCAAGGAAGTCACCACATAGAAGTAAGAGGTTGTCAGAAAGAGCACAGAGGCCAATAAATTAGCATATGGGTTTCCAGCCACCAAAACAGGATCAGATGAGGCTATGGACATGGTTCTGTAGGGTTAAAAGGATTTGGAAGCAAATACATGTTTGTTTTTGGAGAAAATAGCATATCCAAGGAAACTTCAAAACTGGCCAATGAACGACGTCTTCAGTTATCCCCATAAAGAATCTGGAACTCCCATACTGCACAGCAGACAAGTCTACACAGGAAACCTGTGCAGCCCTGAGAGAGGAGCACAGTTTGGGATCCGTTTCATATGGATTTGTGAATGATGACAGACAAAATGTTTCTCCAAATCAGCACCAGGCAGAGTAGATCCTCTAACTTGTTTTGCTTCCAGCAGGGAGAGTGTCCCTATGGGGACAAAGACTGCCTTGTGCTTTGGCTGTATGGGAGTTCTCGTTGCAATCTAGGACTCCATGCAGCTGCATTGCCCTGAAAGTGAAGGCTTGTAGGGAGCTCAGGCATTGAGCATGCAGATCAGTCCTCGCTGAGTAAACTGCAGCAAATGTCACAGCATTTGAGCTGCAAGCAGAAACTGGTCACAATTTGGACTGCATCACTTAGAAATAATGATTATTTCTTGACTGTAAAGAGTTTGCACCAATGTTTGCTTAGAGAGAGAGAGAGAGAGAGAGAGAGAGAGAGAGAGCGCTAATTTTCACTGACATCTATTATATTTCAAATTTAGTGATAGAAATTCCTAATATTTACTCAAGCTCATGGCTTTTTAGCTGAAGACGACATCTACAAGCCTCCCATGTGGCCAGTTTGATTACTTGACTAATTTCTGCATGTGAGTTGGAGATATGAGAGCTTGGGAAAAATAGACATACTATTCCCTTCAACTTGACCACCTCTCCATCCTTTCTGTGTGGCCTGCAATCATGATTGAATGGTCTGAGGCAGCCACCATGGACCATGAACTATAATCAGCACAGTATATTACCGAGGTGCTGTGGGTTCCGGATGTCCAAGTCCCTGCCGTCAGAGAGTCCCTTATATCCCTGGGCTACTGTGTGTGGAGTCTTGTGAATCAGAAGAAAAGCCTTCCTGTTAAAGCCACACTTCTCAAGGCTTCTGGTCCGGGAGCTGACATCTACCCTAACCAGTGCAACAGGACATAATTTCTTGTGAAATGTAGACCTGAGTTGCTGTCACCTTCTCCTTCAGATTGGAACTGTGGTGGCATTAATCGTGGGCTCAGAGATCCTCCTGTCTACTGCCAATTGCTCCAAAGTAAGGACTGTAGCAGCTGTGCTGTGACTCATCCCTTAACCCTGCTGAGGTGGCAGGATGTCTCCGGGCTTACGGTCTGGCCTCACTGGGGCCAGGTTGATAGGAGTATGTGATATGCCTATGTTAAGCATCCTGCCCATAAACAGCCACCGTCTGTCTTAACTGCAGAAGTACCAGGAGCTGGCAGGGTTGGGATGATCTAATTGAAAAGAAGGCTGTGACCTCTAGCTCCCACTCATGAATCCCTACAGCTGTCACCGTGTCCCCGCCAGCTGAAGTGGCCTGCCCCCTGCTCACAGGCTCTGCCTCAGAACCAGCCCATCGCCAGGTCTCTGGCACAGCTTGTATACAAGGGGCCAGCTGCTGTAATGGTCCTTTCTCTGCCCAAACTCCTTAGGAAGAGACAAAATGCCTTTGCTTTTAGAGCCACGGTTATTATATTAAAATCTTCAGTTTCATCTGTAGATATAGAGCAAGACATATTTTTCAAAGGGAAGTCCTGGACAGAGCATAGGATTTTGTAGGAGATTGACATTTTCGTGATTTTACAAAGTCTTGAGGCAGACATTAAGCTAGAAATCCTTGGGCTTGGCATAGGTTTATCAGCTTTTCAAATCAATTAGCCTGGATGGTCCTTGTGCCATAGCAGGCCAATTACTTTTGTTCTCTAATAGAGTCTAATTGTATAACCTGTGAAATGGGTATTTTTTTAAAATTTTTTTAATGAACACTAATCACTTAACTCCTATGCAGTGACTGGTTGAGAAAGAGCCCTAGAGAAGTGTTGGATACTGCTGCGTTTTTATCTTTGTAACTCTTTGGCTCGCCAGGCATACAGCTTACTAATCATAAAAGTCCTCCGGTATCTTCTGGCACCTAACCTTCCAGGGAACCAGAGAGTCCTGCTGCAGGCAGTGGTACTGATGGTTAAGTGAGAATCGTTGGAATGGCTGCAAATGCATCCTTGTTGCAGATGATAACCTTGAGAAAGTAGGAATGATGAGGATCCCATAGCCCCATAATGAGTATAGATTCCAATTCTGGGCTAGGTTTTACTCTGTTATGGCTAGCATCTGATGTGTTTGTACAGTCTCATGCTTTCAACAGTTGTTCCCCCACCTGCTGGGGCTATTTTAGGAGGCTGAGGAACCTTTGGGGGTGAGGGCCCAGCTGGAGGAAGTGGATTACTAATGGAAGGCTTTGAATGTTCCAGTATGGACCGGGAGTTCAGGTCCACCCTACTTCCTGGTCTGCTAAGATGTGAGGAGCCTCCAGTACACACTCCAGTAACTATAAATAAGGCTGCTCCCCCTGTTCCTTGCCACAGTGACACAGAGACCCTTTGCAACCAGGAGGCAAAATAAAGCTGTCCTCCCTCAAGTTGTTCTGTTAGGCATTCTGTACCAGTGAAAAGTCAAGTAACTAACAGACTACCTGTTTTATGAGGACTTATATTCTGGAGGGTAGATCATTGGTTAAAGAAGTAAATGGTCCTTTGGGGGCTGCCAATGTTCCCCTAACGTACATAACTCACTCGTTGGTATCATAAGTCCCACATTGATTTCCAGTGACCTTTCACTTCTGGCCCATGAAAATATATTTGAATAGACTAAGTAGGTTAATCACTTGGTGACTGCTTATAAAGGTGACCAATGTTCACCAATGTTCTCTTTTGCTGTCATTTCCCAGCAGGCATGTCTTTTCTCTTTACAGAATGGCATTGATAGAAGACCTTAGATATGAAAGCATAGTCGAGGTCCTTGGTCTAGCCATACCAACACCCCAAGGTCAATTTTGAGTAGCTGAGGACTTGCAAGGCAATGTGTGAACTTTTATAAGCACCCAGTAAAGAGGCCATATGCACTTTAAAAAGTACAGAGAAGTTGGGGAGATGGCTCAGCCAGTAAAGTCAACCCCTTGCAATCCCAGAAACCTGATTTTAATCCTCAGAATCCACATCCAGGAGGGTTGTAAGACAGCTCAATAGTTAAGAGGCTTGATGCTTATGCAGAGGATCAGAGTTCGAGTCTCAGAATGTATGTCAGACGACACACAATTTCCTACCGCTCCAGCTCCAGAGGATCCAATGTCCTCTGCTAATCTCAAAGTCATCTGCACTTATGAAGTGGGTACACCGACACTCACACACACACACACACACACACACACACACACACACACTTATAAGACTTGACACAAACTGAAAAAGTCCTTAACTTTGTTGGTAGAAAAGTTCTGTTTGAGACTATCCCCTGGCTAGAAACAGAGGCAAGGCACAAAATCCAGCCGCTGTGGAGAGAGGCATTTAAGAGTGAATTCAGAAGAGATCAGAGTAGCATTCAAGTAAAAAGTCCCCAGGAAGCACTAGGGATCATAAAAGCTATTAAATGGATGCAAGGTTAGGGAAAAAATACTCTTTTGAAATAAATGGAGAATCATTCAGACAGTGAAGAAACTAATCAGAATAGGACGTGATATAATAGTGGATAGAAGTGGGAAGCGCACACTAAAGGAAGCACAGTCAAATGCCCAGGGCTTGCCTGCCCTCCTTCTCACCCATGGGTGAACAGATAGAGAAAGGGATGCTGGGGTAATGAGAATCCAGGCTTGCAAAATAGGCTCCTGTGCACTGATCCAGCCCATGACCACACTTCTGTGCCCACGGCTTCTTTTCTCCCCATCAGTTGTAAACTTGCAAGTCCTCAAGGTCAAGCGCATCTGTGTGAGAGAATGAAGGTTTGTTAGGCTCACCCTCCAACTAATACAGGGCTTGCGTTGCATTGTGTACCAGTCTCCAGGTTATTACAATTATACATCAGTTCCCTCTAAGATCACAAATAGTGTCTCTTTAAGGAATAGGAAAAAAGAGAAGGAAGTAGATTCTAGTGCCAGCAGACCCAGACTCAAGGCAAGCATGGCTGTTATGGAGCAGTTGCACGACTTCGGAAAAGCCCGACAACGGCTCTGAGCTACCTATTCCATAGTGAATGTACAGCCTGTGTCATCCATGAGGATTCAAAATTATAAACTCTAAACACAATCTGTGTCCATAATAAGCCCTCTGCAAATAACAATTATCCTCATTTTAATAGTTTAGATAACACAAGGCAAAATGAGTGGAATTGCTTCCAGCCTGTCTGTATTTTGTTCTTATCTCTAAATACTTATTGTTTAATACCTTAAAAAAAAGGAAAATTTCATGGTCATGCTGTGAGTTCAACAGATTGCAAAATTTATGATTTCTGTACTTTCCCTCAGTTTTCTTATTATTTTTTAAGCAAATAAGCTTTCTTAGGAATAAGTAGGAAGCGGACATACAATCAGGCAGACAGCTGGAGGTTCAAGAGACCCAATTCAGCCTAGATTACATAGCAAGTTGCAGGTTAGTATGAGCTATTTTAGACCCTGTATCAAACCAGACAGAAAGAATTAGGCTTAAACCGTTTTGAAACAATTTTAGGTAAAATGCTAGATCCAGATCAAAGTCGATGCTTTGTTCACTCATTGTGCCACCACCAATTCTACAATAATTTATTCTGCCTTGATTTCCACATTTGATCCCTTCTAGTGTCACCCAAAGATGACACAAATGAGAGCCTTTCAGTCTCTGATACATTTTGAAGTTCTCAGAGTCAAGGCATCATTTGGTACTAGGATTTCTTTTGTTAAAATGTCATGTCTTCCCAGTTGTATATGGGTTTTTCAAGCAACCCCAAGCCTTGTTAGATTCAGTCTCTTTCCTCACTGGTACTTCTGGCACTTTCTTCTATATCCTAAGGGTGGATGTGTGTACTTACATGCACAGGTCATTTATTCCAAACAAGGATGCTGTGATCTCTGAGTCTGAAGAGGTGCTGGCTCTTTCTTGTAGTTACACAGCTAGTAAGTGACATGGGAGGGAGGTGTAGCCCTGGAAACTTTTTTCTGTTCTCTAACAGTCTTAACTGCTCTTTAACACGGGATCATGGACACACCAACACTCAGATTCCCAACCACAATGCTTTTAAGAACCCTAGTTTAACCAAATGATTTTCCTCTCTTATTAAATGGGTGTGAAAGAGCCTTTTAAAGCAATACTCTTTGTCTTCACAAATGATAGAGCACAGGCAATCACAATCAAAGTGCTCCCTTATGGACAGATGAAACTCATAAACTCCCAATTCTATTTGAACTGTAGAGGAGCGTCTGGTTCTGCCCTCGACTGCACTCACTGCTGTGCACACACACTCTCTGCAGAATAATAGCTCTATCCCAGCAAGATTCCCATGACAGCTAGCCAATCACTTCAGGAAAACCGTGCCCCACCTGCTCAGCTGTCCACATATCTCAGTCTCCTCAATGGGATGCTGAAGACTGGGAAAGAAAGCCTCTGGCCTTAAGTGTTTGCACAGGGCGCCTGAGTGCAGTGAGGCAGGGAGATAAGGGATATTTCAGACTTTCTTTTGCTTGTGTGAATAGCACATGATTGATTTCAGAAAAGGAAATGTATTTCCCTGCAGACATATTTTTATCATTTGCTTGAATTCCTGGATGCCTTACTCACCGTGTGTATAGAAGAGCCAGGTCTCCTTTAGAGGGGGATGGAAGGGAAAACGGATAACACTTTAAGCTTGAAAAAAATGTATATAAAGGTACTGCCAGATAAAATGCTCGGTGACCTATAAGCTTTGGAACAGGTCAGAGGGATTATGCGAAGGCTGACATTTAGAAATGATGAGATCCGTTGGCTGCGGTGTTTGCATGTAGGACGCCAAAATACCTTCCAGAACTTCCCTTCTGGGGGAGCCTCCACCGACATCCCTATTGAATAGCAGGCACTTTAACCCTGAGGGTGAGAGCCAGACTTAGGGGGTCACTTTGTGCTGACTTTTACAGGGTGAGATGACTTTATTTAAAGAGACATATTCGATTTAGTTAAATTCTCAAATTTATGTACTCTTTAAAAGAAGGCTTAGGTGAGGATAATAAAAATGGAAATGATTTCAGAGAGAAGGATGATGGGGAGGGAAGGCGGTGGCGAGGGTCTGGTTTGGAGATGTGGGGAGAGACATAGGGATTTGAAATCAATGGGTTTGGACACATTATTTTTTCTCATATTCACTTGGTGTTTAACATATAAGCAAGTCTCAAAATATTTGGATAGAATGGATTATTTTTAGCTATTTAGCAATTGGGAAATTTCAGGTCTTCTTTGTTACCTGGTTAGGTAGTACACTGGCTGAGAGGCATACACCTCGATTTCACCCTGTGAGCAGGGAAGTGAGGTAAGGTAGTTTTCCTCTAAGGGTCTGTCTTGGTAATCTGTGCATGAGGAAGCCAATCTGCAGTGGAACAGTTAATTCGCTCATCAGGGCTGTCTTGCGAAGGTGTTATTGCACTTATGTGTGAACACCAGGCAGTCTGATATTTGGGGAATGTGCTTCACAGCAAATGCTCCAGGGAGACAGACCTGTCTCTGGAATGGCTACAGGCTGCCTCATTTTCCCAGCTGGCTCCTTCCCCAGCAGCCGTCTGCTTCTTCTGCCCTGCCGGCGGGGAGATGTTTGGGATTGATCTAGGGCTTATCCTGATGCTCTCAGACTTCAGCAGGAAGGGGTCTCTGGAGTGGCTTCAGGGGTAGACAGCATCAACACAGAGGCTGCCACTAAGCAGGTCGATGGAATAATGGATGTCGGCTGTTGATCAAGGTGAACAACATATTATTTATCCAAGTACATGTTTATGAATAGAAAGGGTAATTAAAAAATCTTGGAGGGTAAAATGTATACAGCCAACTTGCTGCTAAAGCTGATGCGGACTGTAATTCCAAAGAAACTACTTTCTAATCATTGATTTGACCTGAATTCATGCCCATGTTTCCCAGTTCTTTCTTTCTGACTACAGCTTCACTCTTTATCTCTGTACTTATGTTTAATATTTATTTATTTGTTTGTTTGTTTATTTATTTATTTATTTTTGCTTTCTCTCTCCGATTGCTATGCTTTATCCAGCTCTGGGCAGCCTATTTTCCTGTTTCTGTGCACCTCTTATAGTGAGCCATTTCTTTGATCTCTCTGGGGTTCTGTTCACTGCTTACTTTTCCTTATTTCAATCGACGCCCCCTCCCACACTGTAATGAACCCTAACTATATGCATGTTGACTTTGCTGAGTTCTGTGAATTTTACTTTTCAATCATAGTCTCTGAGATGGGTCCTGGCTTTCTCTGATGAAGGAAGTTACATAACTACAGTTTTATGCTGTGTGCTGGTCTTCCTGTGGTCATCACGACATCAGTGTATAGCCCAAAGGACCAATTTCCCAGAGCCGTCTTCCTTGACTGACATGCTTATTCACATGGATATGTACCACATAACAATGTTTGTCTAAGATGAACACACAGGGAAATGTCTGGCATCCCATAGGATTACTGACATGACAAATTCCCATCCCTTAGCTCTTGTAACATACCTATGCAATGTCTTACAGACGCATGCCAACACTAGTGCACACACACACGTTGTCCCCGTGAAAGCATAGTGCTTGCAACAAAGTTCTTAACACTGTGCCATCATTAGTATTAACTGTCAACTTGACAGAATCTCAAACCGTCTGGGGGACAGAAGTCCGAACATGCCTATGAGATATTAGTGTGTGGCGTCAGTTGAGGCAGAAACACATGCCTACTGTGGGGGTCGCCTTTCCCTAGGTGTGATCCTTGAGTGTGTAAGTGCAGAAAGGGTGCTGAAATGGCCGCCTGACTTTCCCATTGTGATGGACTTTATTCTTGAATCAATATAAAACTGTTGTCACTTAAGTTTTTTTTTTTTCCAGAAGCCTTTATGGCGGCGACAGAAAAGTAACCAAGAATTAGTTGTAGCACAGGAAATTTATATTGCTGCCGTGTGTATTTACTATACATTAAAAAAGAAACTATTAGTTTAGTTATTTATTTAGTTCTTTCAAGACAAATCTCACTCTAGTCCAGGCTGATCTGGAACTTAGTCTGTAGCCCACCCAGGCTGCCTTTAAACTCACAGCATTCTTTCGATGTCAACGTGGTATTATATGATGAGCCTGTACTGTGATTATAACATGAACCTCTGGTACAGCTATATTAAGCTTTTGGTGGCTTTGTTGTTAATGATCTCTTTTTGGTACAAGTTATACTAGCTCCGGCTAGCCTAAAACTCAGTTAAGTAGCCAAAGATGATCTTGAATTTCTGATCTTACTTCCACTTTAGGAGTACTAAGGCCGGGCCTTGTATCATCGCTCATGGCTCATACAGTGCTGGGGATCGAATCAAAGGATTCCTGAATGCTAGGTGAGCATGTACCAACTTACCTGCATTCCTAGTTTACCATTACTTTGGGTTGTATTCCCTGTACTTACAGACAATAAAGGACAAACCGAAAACAGGGTGAACGCTGTTGTGTCTGCAGCTGCTGTCTCACGTTTACTGTTCCTTCGTTGCATCCTTTTCCTTTGGTGCTTTATCCAGTTTTATATTGTTTAGTTTATTACGGCATGAGGTACAGCAGAGTATACTAGAGATGCTCACACGTACACATCCATTATATAGCTGGGGCATGCCTTGGGCCATACACACTGATGTTTGAATAATGACAGAACTGCCCCCAAACATGCATTTCTCAGAGTATATCCTGAGATCAAGTGACATATTGTACTGTGATTTCTTTTGCTGACATCTTCCCCTCCAAGATATTTGCAGTGCTGTGTGCTTAGGTTCTTTTGAAGGAAGCAAGGATGGGTGCGGGCAGTTATCTGGTGTTAGTTCCCATAACGCTTGCCAGAGAGAAACAAGCCAAGTGTGAGCTCTGTTGCATTTGTTTTCAACCCTATCATTGCACGCTTTGTAGCACATGTGCCTGCTCTAGATTAATCTAAACGTTGAATGAACAGCCGTTGGACCAATACTTAGAAGTGCGTTTGATAACTCTGAGTCTGGTCCATAGGTCATTACAGTAGGAGTGAGTGTGTGTGTGTGTGTGTGTGTGTGTGTGTGTGTGTCTGCATGTGTTCATGTGGATGTATGCTCACATCAAGTATCTTCTACTGTTGTTTCCCACCTTCGTTTTAAAGATAGATTTGCTCTCCAAACCTAGAGCTCATTGTTTAGGTTAGACTGTCTGGCCAGGGTCCCCCTTGTCCTCTTCCATACCTGAGAACTAAGGTTTCATATGTGTGCCTGTGCATTCTACCTGTAAGTACACGATGGGGATCCAAACTCAGTTACTTGTTTTTACACAATAAACACTTTTTCTACTGAAGCATCTTCCCAGATCCACATACCCTCTCTCTAATTTTGAGATGGGGTTTCAAACTTGCTGGCCTCAAATTTACTTTGTAGGTAAGGGTGACTCTGAACTTCTGATCCTCCTGACTTCACCTCTGGAGTATTGCGATTGCAAGCCTGTGGTATAATATCTGGTTTATACAACGCTGAGTGCTGAGTATCGAACCTGGGGCTTTGTAATGCTATAGGTTTTCTATCAGCTGAGCCACATTCTCAGTTCCTATTCTCATTTTTTATTTTTGAAAATTTGCTTCATTCCTCTAACCCATTTTCAGATTTTTGTCTTTCATTTTCTATTTTTGTGCCTTCAAACTTTCAAAGATAAAGGCCATCGAGTTTGAAGTACAGGTGAAATAACTCTCTTTATCTCTTTGTCTCTTTCTATCTCTCTATCTTTATTTCCATTTCTTTGCTGTCTCTGTCTCTCTCTGTTTCTGCCCCCCCCCATGTGAGTGTCTGTGGGGGGGGGCGTGCATACACATGTGAGTATACTTGTATATAGTATAGGATTCAGCATGGTCACTGCTGTCAGAAAAGCACTGAAATAACCTGAAGACATGCTTTAGATTTCCTACGCAAACATCTATCAGAACAGAACAGTGCTTATTCCCTAAAATCTTACACCCTTTAGATATCAGCGACAAAGAAAGCAGTATTACATTATCTTCCAAGTCACACGGCAAGCCCCTCGCATCTTTGCTCTCTCTTTTCTAGATTAAAGGATGCCATTCCTTTAAAGCCTCCTCACGTAACTGTGTGATCCTATTTCTCCTCCGTTTCAGAACCCTTTCTGCCACCCCATACTCTACTGTATGAACAACACTCACTCACCGCCTGGAGTCAGGTGCAACAAGAGAGTAGTATTTAAAGATCAGTCCTCTCTTTTCAAAGCGCATGGTAGAAATCAACAACAAGCTCAGTACGACTGATAATTGATGCTCCAATGGGGACATATTACAGGGTTGGATGGACTCAAAGGGGCATGGGTAGTGACTGATGAGCTTCTCCCATATGATAATTTTGTTAATAACTTCAGCCTTCTTTCCTTCTAGCTCTTAAGACTTTAAGACACTTCCTCAGGAGATTTAATTTAAATAGTTTGTGTAAAGAACTCTGATTGGTTGACCTTGATTCATAAGCTCACATTTGAACGAGTTACTCTCACCGAGCATCTGGCCAGGATTGAATTAAATGAGTCTCCCCTTGGGCCGTGCTTGTTATTAGAGGAAAGGGAGGGGATATAAGGGGGAAATGGGGTACGAGTTATTATGCTTTGGGGACAATGGTGGATGTTTATTTTCATCTTTTAGACAAGGTCACAGCGGTATTGTTCATCTTCCTGGTGTTGTGTTAGAGACCTGTGTCACACAGTAAATCTTATCTCCCCTGAAGTTACCATTTGATAACTGGTTATTTGATTATTCTATATGTTATATTGGCCAGGCTTGCTTTGAGTCACTATTGAATTACATCCTGTTTTGTCAAATGGGTTTAGTTCAGCCCACCACATACTCTTCTAAAGAACTAAAAAGAAAAGAGCAAATCCCACAAAGTCCCTCTAGGGTAAGAACTGGAGGGTCATTTAACATTCTGAAATTCTGTGTATTTGTGTGAAATCCATTCTTACAGCCGTCACATGATTGTCTAAATTGGAGAAACCTGCCTGCCATTTTTCACAAAGACATTTGTGGGCAGAGAACTCAGTTAGCACTCTGATTGCTTATCACATCACTTGATTTACTGGGGGTAGAGAGAGTAAAGTAGGAGGTTTGACAGGCAGTGATAGCTCAGCCAGGAAGACTCAAATACCGTTGCAGGGGGATAAACTTGTTAGCCAAACAGTCTTTCTAAATACCACCACAAAGCAAGAATAAAGCATGCAGACAGGAATGAGGCTCCGGTCCAAACATTACAGAACCTTTATCATACACCAGCAAACTCAAAACACTCACACACACTTGTATATATCCTTCCTTTTATTACTGGTAACCAGAGAGCTGATGGTGTAAGTTTAGCATCGCACAAACTCCCGTGCTGACAACTCACTTTTACAGGGTAGCTTAGATAAATCCAACAGAGGCAAACCAAAGGCAGAGACAAAGTCATAAAGGAGGTGGGGACACATGATTTAATCCTTGCTATTGGTACACACTAGCTTTTAGAATGGTAAGCTTCACTGATGAATGAGAAGTCAAAACAGGGTTGGATGTAAGGCTAAAAATGACACCATAAATTATGTGTAATTGGTGTCTGTGTGTGTAGGCAAAGAATACAGGTTAGACTATAAAGTGATGATCATTTTGATGAATAGGGAATGGAACATTTTCTATAAAGTCGCTTCTTTCTGACCTGGTATCCGCTTTCTGATGAGGGAAGGAATCAGGCTGCCAGGACAAGGTCCCTAATGTGACACTTCTCGGATTCCTGTCAATGGCGCTACTACAGTGAGCCAGAGGAAAACTTTTTCTTGCCTAATACAAGAATAACCACTTGTGGTGGATTCACACGGCAGTTCAGTACTGTGGAAATTATACTGAACCTGGGATCAAAGATCTAGCCAAACTCTTGTTTTGTTTTCTGTTGGCCATATAAATACGGAAACCTTACATCCTTCAGCTACAAAATGGGGCCATCTGAACTTTGTTGATAAGATAACTGGAAGTTGCTTGCAGAGATGCACGGGCATCACTTTGTAAGATGCCCAGATGCTTATAAAACATGGGTAGATTTCATTGGGTTTCAATTAGCTATTGTCCTTAACTCTAAGGGAAAGTTCCAGGGCCTTTTACTTTTGCATGTATTGTTTTACATGCAGTGCATCTAAAGTGTTCTAGAAGCTCATGGAAGAATATTGTAGAATGTAAGAATGGATAAATTCCTTAGAAAGGGTAAAGTGAGGAGACGTTTACTTCTGTCATGTTGGACAAAAATTCACGGGTTTTAATCTAATGGTTGAATTGAATATTCTAAGGGTTGAGTTGAACCATGTCATATTCAGCAACATCTGCAGATATTTCTTACCTATTGAAGGACTTGTTAAGGGCATTTAGGACCGCAAGAGGCCAGGTTAGACATCCTGCAGAATGTGGCACAACTCTCTACAATAAATTATTACCTGTTGCAAAATTTCAGTAGCGCTGAGTTTGAGAAATTGCTTTATAGAAAGGACTTTCTTTGCAGGGTTTCCCAACAGGTATGCTCTGTGGCAGACTTCTGGAAAGAGGGGTCTGTAACCACATCTCTATTGTATTTCCTAATCTGCCACTATTGCTTATATAATGCCTAAATTTTAATGAAATGATATTCCAGGACAGATGTTATATTTCTAGCAATTATCATAATTAAAAATTTGTTATTTAGCAGTCTGTTGCCATCATCAAAATACTCAGGCAAGGCACACTAAAGGGTGAAGAGTTTTACTTTGGGTGACAGTGTTACAGGGTTCAGTTCATGATACTAGGGCCCCCTGGAGATGGTCATGGCAGCATGTGGTGGAAGAGTACTGTTGACTTCATGCTGAACCAGGTAGCAAAGAAAGGGAACGCTGGAGCCTTGCTTTCTCCTTCCCCTTTCTGATCTGTTCAAGCTCACAGCCAATGGGATGATGCCACCTACATTTGGAGCAGGAGGATCTAAACAATTAAATCAATCTTCTCTGGAAATAGTTCTATATCCACAAAAGTATGAGTACAGTTTCAGTCAGGTTGACAATGAAGGTTAACCATCACAAATCCACCCAATGTCAATTCGACACCCAAACTACATTGAACTTCTCACTCAGAGCCCACACAGTATCTTTCCTGGGATGATTCTGTCTACTGTCCTGAAGTTTTCTTCAGCTGACAGTCCATATTCTTGGCATCACCAACATCTGAGGTTTATGTTACAGTTTAGGCTTCACCTTCACAGCCTCCTGTAACAGTCTGTTTTTAGGAGTTCCCTACAGAGAATTGGACCACACTACTCATTCCCTGGTCTCCTACACGTTCCTTGAAAGCATTGATGAATGCCTTCACAATCCTGCAGCTCTTGCATCTTGAGTGCCCTTAAAATTAAAACAATAATGATAACCAAAAGGTTTGACGCTAGCTTGGTTAATAAAGGCACCGCCTCAAAGCATCGCTATAGCAGCTTCATGGAAATATTTCCCTAGGGAGGGTGGCATGCTATGGTGGCTTTCCCTTTTTAAAGAAAGGCTTTATAATAGATTTACAGTTTTATACTTTGGAACTTACAATAGGTAGCGTATAGCCAATTCCCCATGGTTTGGGTATAAGTGCTTAACTGCTCTTAAATAGTGCTAATCTCACTAACACTTATATCTTCCTTTTCATTATTTTCAACTTGTTTCTTCCCTGACTAGTTTCAAATCATTCTGCTCTGCCTTTTGCTTCTGGTTCATGCCCTACATTGGACCAAATGCACGCTGTCTTGAAGTAGCCTCTACCAATTTCATTAGTTTCTCATCTTTAAATTCAGTATCCTACCAAATTTCAGAACATACACATAAGGTAGGTAAATTCTTTTACTAGGTGGGACATGAGTGGACTGAGTTTAACTCCCAATAGAACGTCTGTTCCCATCTGAAACCTCATAAGTATATTCTTCCTGTCTGAGTACAGCATCCTGATCTGAGTGTTCACTTAGAATCACCTAGTAATCTCTGTATAGAATAGGCTAGAGCCTCTTCAATACACATGATGAAATCTTGTCAAATTCCTCCCACAAACCAGTTACAAAAGTCCAAAGAACACCATACTCCGATTTAGTTATGGCAACAACTCCACTCTCAGGCCAGTTTTCTCCTGTTATTTACGTTTTTTTTTTTTTTTTTTTTTTATCACTGTGACCAAAATCCATGATGTCGACAAAGTAAGGGTGGAACTGATTTATTTGGGTATGTGGTTTCAGAAGACTTAGTACAGCATGGCAAAACAGTTTATATCATGATGGTGAGGAAACTGTTTGACTCATGGCTAAACAGAAAACAGAGAAAGGGCAATTACTTCTCTGGGCTACCTATCCACAGAATAGTGCCACCCACCTTCTAGATCCTCTCTGGAAATGGCTTTGCAGATGGATCTGCACCCTTGTCCCTCTCTGTCCCTTCAGTGACTTCCAGTCAAAGAGGTGGACACTGAAGATTGCCCACCACAAAGATGTTACTGGTGGCTAGAAAGAAATGACGCTAGGTCTGGAGAGATGGCTCAGTGGTTAGAGAGCGCTTGCTGCTCTTGCAGAGAACCTCAGCTGATTCCCAGCAACCACATCTGGTAGTTTACAACTGCCTACAACTCAAATTCCAGGGGATCTGAAAACCTCTTCTGGCCTCCTTGAGTTCCTCCATGCATGTGATGCATGAACACACACTATAATTTAAAAAGTCTTAATTAAAAAAAGAAGAAATTATTTTAATACCTCTATGTCTTTCCCATAGTTTAAAACAATTTTTATAGCACATATGCCTTTTAATACAAAAACTTTGAAGGTCACTCTGATTTCTGCCTTTCTTTTTTTCTTTCTACTAAAATTATAGTTTCTTGAAATAATTAAAACCTTTTGTATAATTCATACAGAAATGTGACGCCCGTAGTAAGAACTACGGAACCCTTCAGATTAACCTGATCTCAGAAAATATGTCACCATCTTTAACTTAGGAGCAATTTAAAAATTCTTAATGTTAGTATTTTGAAAAAAACCTTCAAAAAGTTAACATTTAATCTTACATATCCTGTTTTCATATTTCTAATTCTTGCTATCATTTTATAACTTTCGTTATGGCCACTTTTCCTTCTGTCACAACTCCACGCACACAAGCACACATGCATACGTCCACACATTCACGCTTGTGCATCCTACGTACTTCTTCCTGCATCTCCTAAAATGAATTAGGTGCCTGTGCCCATTGACACTGCTAATTTGAGCCCCCCTTTCCTTGGTGGTATATCTAGGTGTTCTAGATCTATCCTTTGTTTCCATCAGCTCAGCCTCTAAATCAGTCATTTCTATGTTTTAGCCCCTTTCAGAGGATAATAATATTTAGAAGACATGATCTCAGATACGGTATGCTCATTGTCATTGGTTCTATATTCTAGCAGCCAATCTAGTCGGAAGTAGATATTTGTAATTCTCTTCTCGGGATCTATCATCTAGCTATATTTGTATCTATCTAATAACGTACATGCAACTATTAGAAGTTAATATCAACACTTCCAGTTTGAACCTAACTTCAAAGAGCCCAAATAATTCATTATATTTTTCTCATTTTCATGTTTGTTCTTCTTTCTCTGGCAGTGGAAACATGATACCATGCTGTGTTGATTGATTTTTTTTGTTTACTTGACATAAACCTGGATATATCTGGAAAGTGAGATTCTTAGCAGAGAAAATGCCCCTGCAAATTTGTCTGTAGGCAAGCCTGTGTAACATTTTTTTGATTAATGATTGGTGTGGGAAGTCCCAGCTCCCTGCAGGCAGTACCCTCTCTGGGCATGTGGTTCTGAGTTGCATAAGAAAGCAGACTGGGCATGCTAGGGGGAACAAGCCAACAAGCAACACCCCTCCATGGCCTCTGCTTATTGACAGCTCCTGCCTCCAGGTTTCTGCCTTGAGTTGCTGCTCTGGCTTCCCTTAGTGATAGATTGTTTCCTGGATGCGCAAGATGAAATACACCCTTTCCTTCCCAAGTTGCTTTTGGTTATGGCGTTTTACCACAGCAATAGAAACCCAGACTTAAGACAAATGTTTTCAATATTTTTACTTGTTCAGTAAGCCCCCCATGTCTTCCAGTCTCCTCAACTATCCTAGTCATCCCCAGAGTAGACCATCTCCTAACTTAGCTATTTCCTCAATGACTGGTATAATCATACAAAATATACAAGGTCCCTCTTTAAGGGAGATTATAGAATTTTTCTTCACTTTGGAAAAGGAAGGACAGAATCTTGTTGACAGTTTGGGCATAGCCATTGTGCTAGTTGACCCACTTCCTGAGCCCAGAATATTTCTACTGTACCCCATCTCTAGCCTGAGATGCACCTGTTTTAAACCACAGAAAACAAGGCAAACAATTAAGTTCCTCTCCAACCTTAAATTATATTCTCGGAAATCAATTCTTTTTTAAGATTTATTTATCGTTATATGTTTGGGTGTTTTGCCTGCATGCATGCCTGTGCATAAAGCACATGAAATGCTCACAAAGGCCAGAAGAGGGGCCCAGAACCTCGGGAACTGGAGTTAGAGATGGGGAGCTGCTTTGTGGGTACTGGCACCCTAATCTGGGTCTTCTGAAAAGCAATTTGGAACTCTTAACTGATGAGCCAACTCTTCTGCCCCAAAATTTCTTTTACAAAAGATGTTATTAGGATACTTGCTGAAACTGATTTTAGAATTGTCGCAGTGGGAGACATCCTTTCTCATACTGTCGTTGCTTAAGAATATACCTTCCCAATCTGCAGAAGCACACAGTGAGGTATTTAGGAGTAATTGGGAAGATGCTTGCATCTTCTTCTGAGCGGACTCATTAGCCATGCTGATGCCTACTTATGAGCAAGAGGCTGATTCCCTACTTTACACTAAGCAGCTGATGGCATCGGGGAAATTAATGCGCCTTTCGCTTCCCAATTTTTTCATTTGTAAAACAGGTGTTAACAGTTTCTTACTCTGTGGCTCTTATCATAATTACTGGAAATGAAGGTACAATACCAGATCCACTGAGGGAAGCTGTGTTGGTATGAACATTTTTCAGGAAGCATTGGCTTTTTCCCTAGAGAAGCCAGGACCTCAGCACACAACATAACAACTGGCAGCCATCATTTTTCAGGCAATCTCTTCCAACTTTTCCTCCTCCTCCTTCTTTTTCTCTAAGCAATGTTTAAGGGAAATTTGGAAGACAGAATTCTTCCCACAGACACACAAGGGAAGGCCATGGAGAGGGCCTGAGGTCAGTTGCATACTTACTGAGTAGTAGAGTGAGGTTCAAATCCTGAGCACAATGACACCACAATGCTGTCAATGGCTGGGCTAATCTTTTTTTTTTTAATTTATTTATTTATTAAGGATTTCTGGCTCGTCCCCGCAACTGCTTCCCATTTCCCTCCCCCTCCCCCGATCAAGTCCCCCCCCCCCTCATCTGCTCGAAGAGCAATCAGGGTTCCCTGACCTGTGGGAAGCCCAAGGACTGCCCACCTCTATCCAGGTCTCCTAAGGTGAGCATCCAAACTGCCTAGGCTCCCACAAAGCCAGTACGTGCAGTAGGATCAAAAACCAACTGCGATTGTTCTTGAATTCTCAGTATTCCTCATTGTCCGCTATGTTCAGCTAGTCTGGATTTATCCCATGCTTTTTCAGACCTAGGCCAGCTGGCCTTGGTGAGTTCCCAATAGAACATCCCCATTGTCTTAGTGTGTGGGTGCACCCCTCGTGGTCCTGAGTTCCTTGCTCATGCTCCGTCTCTTTCTGCTCCTGATTTGGACCTTGAGATTTCTGTCCGGTGCTCCCATGTGGGTCTCTGTCCCTGTCTCCTTTCATCGCCTGATGAAGGTTAATATTCATGAGGATGCCTATGTGTTTGTCTTTGGATTCACCTTCTTATTTAGCTTCTCTAGGAACATGAATTATAAGCTCAATGTCCTTCATTTATGGCTAGAAACCAAATATGAGTGAGTACATCCCATGTTCCTCTTTTTGGGTCTGGCTTACCTCACTCAGGATAGTGTTTTCTATTTCCATCCATTTGTATGCAAAATTCAAGAAGTCCTTGTTTTTTACTGCTGAGTAATACTCTAATATGTATATATTCCATACTTTCTTCATCCATTCTTCCGTTGAAGGGCATCTAGGTTGTTTCCAGGTTCTGGCTATTACAAACAATGCTGCCATGAACATAGTTGAGCATATACTTTTGTTGTATGATAGGGCCTCTCTTGGGTATATTCCCAAGAGTGGTATTGCTGGATCCAGGGGTAGGTTGATCCCGAATTTCCTGAGAAACCGAAACACTGCTTTCCAGAGTGGTTGCACAAGTTTGCATTCCCACCAGCAATGGGTGAGTGTACCCCTTTCTCCACAACCTCTCCGGCAAAGGCTATCATTGGTGTTTTTTATTTTAGCCATTCTGACAGGTGTAAGGTGGTATCTTAAAGTTGTCTTGATTTGCATTTCCCTGATCGCTAAGGAAGTTGAGCATGACCTTAAGTGTCTTTTGGCCATTTGAAGTTCTTCTGTTGAGAATTCTCTGTTCAGCTCAGTGCCCCATTTTATAATTGGGTTGATTAGCCTTTTGTGGTCTAGTTTTTTGAGTTCTTTATATATTTTGGAGATCAGACCTTTGTCAGTTGCGGGGTTGGTGAAGATCTTCTCCCAGTCAGTGGGCTGCCTTTTAGTCTTAGTGACAGTGTCCTTTGCTTTACAGAAGCTTCTCAGCCTCAGGAGGTCCCATTTATTCAATGATGCCCTTAGTGTCTGTGCTGCTGGGGTTATACGTAGGAAGTGGTCTCCTGTACCCATGTGCTGTAGAGTACTTCCCACTGGCTGGGCTAATCTTAAACCGATCCAGAATATTCAGTTTTATCCTTTGTTTCGCTTAATGTATGAAGGAAACTTTCAGGTTACTGGCTGGTAAGTGCTTCTTAGAGTAGAATCCGTTATCCTAGAGTTCACTGTTTCCTCAAATTAAAACAAACTAGCAAAACAGTTCTATATATTCATGCATCTTCCTGATGGTGAATTAAATACTTTTGGGCATTACATATATTTGAAGACAGAGTGCATTCATGCTCAGTGGTATCCCACAGTCTTGTGACTTTGTAATTTAAATGGTACCCTGGTTACAGTAGACTCTGTAGAATTATAAGACAGACTTGAGAATGCAAACTTCCTCCTCTCCTCCTTGTAGTAATAGGAGCAGTGGGGCTGCGTCCCCAGCACCCTGGCCGCCTGGCTAGCTTATGCCCCGAAATAACAACACACAAACTGTATTCTTTTAAACACTGCTTGGCCCATTAACTCTAGCCCTTACAGACTAATTCTCATATCCCGATCAACCCATCTCTAATAACCTGTGTAGCATCAGTCTTACCGGGAAAGATTCTAGCCTAAGTCCATCCTGGATCGGAGTTCATTGCGAGCGCCTCAGAGAGCAGAGCTCTTGTGTCTGCCTGGGAGAGGGGAGCATGGCGTCTCTGTCTGAGGCGTCTTACCTCACTTCCTCTTCCTCCCAGCATTCTGTTCTGTTTACTCCACCCACCTATGTTCTAAGCTATGAGCCCAAGCAGTTTGTTTATTACTTAACCAAAGAAATCAACAGATTGATGTATGATACTCCCACATCACCTCCTGTTACATCATTCTCTCTTCCTGAAACAGCCCCTTTGACTCCACCCACTTCTCTAATAATAAGATTAACCTCTTATGCAGTTTTTCTGATATTTCTTTATTAGAATAAGATACTTACCAGCTAAAGGCTCTAAGTATTGACTTTAATGAGAACATAGTCTAATTAGACTAATTATTTTCCTCCTTGTCATCACAGTTGGATTTGACTCTGGTTGTCCTGGAAATGTCTGTTTCTCTTAAAGCCATTTACTTTTTTTTCTTTTCAGGACAGAGACAATTTTTTGCTTCTCAAAAATATTTATCACCCTAACTTCACTTTTAGTTGGTTTTGATAGGGCAGTCTCTACATTTTCCAAATGATCTGTGCATTTGTTCATGTATTCTCATGCACACTTAGCTGCTATTCATTGAGACTTTGCAGAATGCCATTTGGGTTGAAAGTCAGAAGGACAGACTAAGACTTTTCACTCTATGATGACTTAGGTAAGTGGGGACAATTTTACAATCTCCTGCTCCCAGCTGATACTCCGAAATGCCTGGACACACTGTATTGTCACCAACGAAAAGGCATTTATAGTCTTCAGTGTGAAGATGCTAAGGAGGCTGCTAGAAATCCAGCAGTATACAGGAAGCTTTCCTCCTGGCCAAACTCACATTACCCACAGCAAAGCATTATCTAACTTAAAATATCAGTGGTCCTGAGGTTGAAAAATCGTGATGTGGATTCTGATAATTCTGAGTTAAAGTCCCACACTTTAGTGTCAGGAATCACCTACGTCTCTCAACAAACTGATAATGTGACATCCGAAATCCTTCTCACCTGCAAGCCGTGAAGCTGAAATTACTTTAGTTTCTCCTCACAACACCGCTGAGAGACAGAGGGCATTCCTGTTTTACTGATGAGGCAACTGTGCCTGAAGAGGTTAAGTAACTGTCAGAGAGAGTGTGCACTTTCCCTGTTCGTGAAGTATAGCAGAGAGGTTATTGAGTTTTTGCTGAGAGGCTTACCCTGTGCAGCTGGGTGTCAGCACTAGCACTTTTTGGAGGAAATTCAAGTCCTCCCTCTATAGAGCTGTCAAGTCATGACTTGTCCTTAAAGGTGGGCCAAAAGTTCCTCTATAGTTTTTCAATTATGTGAGAACAACAGTTAAGGAGTTATCGATCTCCAGAGTACGTGCTGGCACATGGAAGGCAGCATTAGCCAAGAAAAAGGACAACTGTGGTCACTGGTAATTCTTCCTACATCCGTGAAACTTCATACAAATCTGGTTGCTTCTGAATTTTCTTTGGGTAACTTTGTTCTTTTCACATTCCTAGCTCTCCTCCCATCCCAGACATTTAGATAACTCACTTGCCCATTGAATCTACACTTATTTTCTATATTGCTTTATAAGTTTTGCCCACCACAACTACTTTACTTATTCTTAGATTAGACTAGCTGATGAGAACCTTCTTTGTGGGCTAATAACAAATGGTATCAAACTCTAAAATCATGGTCACAAAAAGGTCACTCTCCATTCACCAAAGGCTTTTTACTTTATTTCAAAATGATTTATAAGTAGTGTCTACACAGCTAACATGAAAATGAAGCTGTTAAACATTGGAATATAAAAGGTACTTACTGATATTGTGAGTTTGTATCATTTTATTTTCTGATAAAACACCGTAAGCAAAGCCACTTGCAGAAGCAAGGGTCTATTTGGTTTTATGGTTCTAGAGGGATAGGAATCTATTATGTTGGAATGGCATGGCAGGAAGTGGCAGGCATGGTGGCCAAAACAGGACTCTGTGTTTACATCTCAACTTAAAGCATGAAGTAGAGAAACAGAGCAAACAGAAAGTAGGGTGAAACTAGGTAATCTCAAAGCCTGCCCTCAGTGACATACATTCTCCATGAGGCCATGCCTCCTTAATCTCCCGACATAGCACCTCCTATTGGGAGCCAAGTGGTCAAGGCTCAGTCTATGAGAGCCATGTTTCATTCAAACCACCACAGAATTCCAGTGAGAATATAATGTGACATGGTGTTTGGCACACAGAAGCGTGTACCCAGTAAGTATCAAAGACTGTCAGCATTCGTCCCAAAGCAGAGAAGAATATCATGGAGGCATTTGGTATTTATACAGCTTCACTGTATGACCGGAAGGAGCCTTCAGTGGGACCCAAAATATGTGGTAAGATGTTGACAACTCTATCTGTAGTCTTAAAGTTTGGGCGAGCAAACATTTTTATAGATGCACCGTCTACTCCCAGAGATAGCTCTGGGAGTATTTGACAAGAAAATACATTTTTCACATCAAGTGAATGACTGGGTCTGCACCATGAGAAGGAGTCAGACTGGAGCATCCTGCTCAGCTGTGGGTGTAAATGTGATTTGATTTTTCTGGAAATCTGTCAGCTGCTCTTTACCAGGCTCAGCTTCCATCAGGGAGGATTCTGGCGAACAAGATGTGCAGCGCATCTCATGAGAGAAAAGCCTTGTAATAAGAAAAGTCCCACGGACACCTGGCATTTGGGGAAGCCCAGTAAAGACGTTTTAAGTGTCAAAACCTAAAGTAAAAGAAACAACTGTCAAGGTGGGAATACATATAGTTTTAAATATCCAACTATTTCCAAGGCATTTATTCAGAGATCATAAAGGATGAAGAAATTTGAAAATGAGATTCTGGGCCTGCCTATGGTAGCATCATTCCATGTTGGATAATGCAGCCCTTGTCATAGCAAGAATGACGTCAGTGATCATATTGCTCCTTGACAGCAAATGTCCCAGTGTCTGTGACAAGAAGATAGCAAATCACACTTGAATCTAAGTTGCTGAATGGGTGTAAAAGTCCAATGATATGATCTTCATAAAAATTATAATACTGTTGAGTCTGTATTATTGGTCTTGGTGCATTCCCCCAGCTTTAGACCTTTATTTCCGCTGTTGAATCAATCTGATAAGTCCAGTGAACCCTCAAACAAGGTCTTCCCTTGCAAATTTTGCTTTCCTTTATACTGAATGTTCTTTTTTGAGGAACTTAGCATAATTTCCCTTGTCAGAAGGCTAGATTCCTCTCTCTATCTTCTAACACTTTCACAGTGCTCCTCTGTCTCCTACTCCATAGTCAGCATATGGCACATGGCCTGTAAAGTGTTTTCATTGGGTATTTGCTGATTAAGTGAGCAGATTTGTTGGCAATGTTTCTTATTGCTACGAACTAATACCTGACAGGGCAATTTAAAGGGGGAAGGAATTATTTTTACTTACAGTTTTAGGCCATCATGGTAACAAAGAGGGAATAGACTTCATGGTAGCAGGAGTGTGTGACACATACTCCACAAATATTGTAGAATTAGACACTAGAGAAAGTGTAATTGGGAGAAACCAGGGATAATATATTCCACAAGCACCTCACTTCCTTCAGCTAGATTCTACCTGCTAAAATCTGCACAGTCTACTAAGACATGCCACTATCTGGGGACTAAGTATTCAAACACATGTTGCTTTGTAGGCTATTTTGCATTTAGACCATAGTGAAATGGGTTAGTATTTCCAATTCTACCTTAACACTGAACTTTATACCATGCTTCCTTTGGACACTCCATGGCTTGGTGTATTGGAGACATCATCATACCCAAGTTTTATTATTGCCCCAGTCTCTTAACTGTCTTTATTCTCACTGCTAGTATCTCATCCTATCTGCTTGTCTCCACTTTTATTATCTTTCTACTTAAAATGTCTCTCCTGTGTTCAAAGATTCCACTGTTCACTTATTGTCTGTGTGGCAGTACAAGGATGCTCGTAATTCAGGATGTGTTTGTAGGAAAATACTGACTTGGTCTCAAGCCCTTTTCTTCTGCTTTCTCTACTTATTCAGCAGCCCCTGTAATTCAGCTGTTAGTCTGCTGCCTTACCTGTGACTTCATTTTGGTTATTTCATGTGTCTCAACTTCTGTAAATATTATCTCCTTTTAATGATATCTTTGCTTTTGTCTCCATTTGGCAAACATCTGTTCATCCTTCAGGGTCAACCAAAATGCTACATCTGCTCTGGAACACTTAGTAGACATACTTTGATTTGCGATATACTTGTTAACCTTGTCATTAAATAATTTCTTAATCAAATGTTTTTTTAACACCATGTTATATCTTTTACAAGGCTTGTTTTTAATTTACCAAGTGGTTTAATTTTTGGATAAATTGTATAATAACATTTGTGGTAGTTCCTTCATTTATGAAATGTAGATAGTAGTGTATATGTGTGTGCATGTCTATCTATAAAAGGATTCTTGCACATATATGTCTGCATGTATGTAGGTTTCAGAGATTGAGATTAGATATCTTCCTTAGTAACTTTAAACCTTATTTTTTGAGCCAGGATCTCTCCTGGAACTCATGGATCCAGCAAGACATATCTGGCCAACAAGTTTCAGGGATCCTTTTGTCTCTGACTCCTATAGTCAAGAATATAGGTTCATGATATCATGATCAGCTCTTTACATTGGTGCTGCTGATTTTAACTCAGGTCCTCATGTATGCACAATCAGTAATTTACTGACTGAGTCTCCTTTTGATCCCTGTAACATATATCAGAATCATGTGTGGTTTAAGTGCTTTGATGAGTGTATTATACTTAGAAAAGACACTCAGCAAATGTTAGCTATTCAATATTTACCTTCCAACAGCTCCATAAAAGAAGTATTATTTTTATTTTTTAAACGCAAATGCCAAGCTTAGGAAACTATAAAGGACTTGACAGAAGATGTGGATGTGCCAAGGATGGAAGCTGGCATCTGTGAGACTCTAGACACCTGAGGTTCTACCAGTTGGAGGCTGCTGCTGTACAGTTAATTTATAGCTGAAGCAATAGCCCAGATCTATAATGGCATCTTAGAAGGTTTAGATGAGAGTTCCAAGAAGCTGCCGAACATCTATGGGTGAAAAGAAAGTTTTCATTATATATAGATAGAATAGTTAGAGACCCTTTGGGGAATCCCAAAGCAGCCATGGCTACCTCTCTAAGACAGAGAGGAGAGGGACAGAGCAGCAAAGAGCCAGGGCTATCACTCTTGTTAGCATAGAGAAGAGCGAGAACATGGAAAAACCATGTGGGTTACAAAAACAAACAGGTTGGTAGCTGCAGGGTTGGGAAAGGGAATCTTGTGAACAGAAATATCCTGAAAGTTTAGGGTAGGGTGGGTGTTTCCAATCATAAGAGCCCTATCAATAGGGACTCAAGGAACCTGAAGGTTAGCAGGGGCTTTGGTAAAAGTCAAAAGGGAAGTGCCTCTTTACGGCCTACAGAAACCCATTTCACAGGTTCCTGAGAAATGCTGAGAATGAGCTCTTATCCATGGGCTAGCAATCCTTCTGTCAGATATACTGCCTTTTGGAGTGTGGGACCTAACAGCAGGCCCTTGCTTGTATAACATCAGCCTGTTAAAGCATGCAATATAGGCAGAGACTGCTTGTTCGTTCCCAGCAGCCCAGACCCAAATAATCACACAGAAACTTACTTAATTATTGTATTAATTGCAATAATGTTTGGCCTATTAGCGCAGGCTTCTTATTATTTAACTCTTACATCTTAAATTAGCCCATTTCTATTCATCTGTGTATCCACACAAGGCTGTGGCTTACTGGTAAGGATTCAAAGTCTGTCTCCTTTGGCAGCTACATGGTGTCTCTTAAATCAACCTATTTCCATTAATCATGGTATCACCATGAGGCTATGACCTGTCAATAGGTTTCCAGTGTATGTCTTTTTCCTTTGGCAGCTACATAGCATCTCCTTGACTCTGCCTACTCTCTCAATATATCTCTGTTCAGATTTCCTGCCTGGTTTTACTCTGCTAAGCCATTGGTCCAAACAGCTTTATTCATCAACCAATAAAAGTAACACATATATAGAAGGACATCCCACATCAATGCCACATATAAAAAGTCCACAGCAAGTAACGGTATGAATAAACACACTGATGTGTAATTTAGCCTTGAGCTTGGTCATCAGTAATTGGCTTTGATAGCACTTTTCTAGTAGAACACAATCTAAATTTTTAGCTTGAACATGCAACTCACATTAGTTTTCCATTGCTATCACAGAATGCTTGAAACTGGACTCATTTTAAAGAAGAGGAACATAGATATTTCTTGGGGTTCAAGAACATGGTACTAATTCTAGTAAAAGCATACAGAAGTTGCAATCAAAATTGTGGGACTGTGTCCAAGAGAGGCAATCACATGGTGAGACAGGAAGCCAGAATGTGATTTGGTCCCATGAAAGCATTTCCCAATGACCTCACAATCGTTGACTAGACCATGTCTTTTAAAAGACCTATCACCTTTGAACATTCACAACCGTTGACTAGACCACATCTTTTAAAAGACCTACCACCTCTGAACATTATGGCATTGAAAACTATGCTTCTACCATGTGAATTCTTGGGAAACATATTCAAATTATATGCAAATTATGCCCTAAATTATATTTTCAATACATGGAGTCCTGCAGCCTGGTGGAGTCAGAGTGATGAGTGAGACCTGAGCTTCTCTTTCCATTGCTTCTTTGGTGGCTGCTTTCAACATGAAGCATGAAACAGTATATACACCAATATACAATTTCAGTCTCTTTAGTCTGTAACTCTGGAGTGCAAGAAACGTCACATTCCTTTATTTCTCTAAGTCAATTTTATTCTTCTCTTGGCCCCTTATCACCTAGATGGTGATAAATTCAGCTTCAGTTCTTATTGGGATTCCCTATCCTTCTCTGTACACTCTAAAATAATCTCAGGTTTATAAGGTGTTGAAAGCCTGGATCCTTTGTGTGGGCTGGTCTTTATCTTGCCAACACTTCTGCTTTCTGACTACTGTTGAGTATGTGCTGTGTTCAGTCCCCTCCTTGTGGCCAACTCTGTTGTCAGGGCAGTTGCATGAAGGACTGGCTGATTTCCTCACTTGGAGGCATTCTTTTGCAAGCATTTCCACTTGGCTAAGGTAGGATCATGAGGAATCTCATCTCCATTCCTACTGTAATATTCTGCAGCCCTCCTACTTTTCAAAACCTCCCTCCTTTCCTGCCATAGCTCTGTTTTCCTCATACCTTCCACCTCATCCTGAATCACCCAGCACAGCCCCCTTTTCCACTGGGCACGAGAAACCCACTGCTGGAGTCTATTTTTCCAGAATGCGGTAGCAGAAAATGGCCAGTATCGGTAATGATTTTACTCCACAATAGGCCTATTTGTACAGGTGTGCCTGTGGCTTTGGGCAGAGCAGCTAGCAGCTAGTAAATGCTGGGTGGAAAACCAGAGACGGCATTGCTCCTGAGGCATCTCTCTGGATCCTTCTGTCTCTGCCAGCTGTTGCTGCCTTTCCAGTTTCCCCTTCTCCGGTGTCTCTCTTCCTCATTTCACAAGTATATGGGTGTGAGTTTTCTTAGTCTCTTGTGACAAACCAGGCCTGAATTCTATTTCCGCTTCTCCAAAGGGCTTATTGAAAAGAATAAATCATCTTTGGTCTGCATGTTACCTTTGAGTTTTCTTTTGAAATCCCATGTGTAATTTTGCAAGCTTCACCTGTGCAAAGGAGCCGTAAGCATTTCTTATTTGGCAGGCCCTCTCGCAGTTTCTTCTGTACTGGGATACAGCAAATAATTTAATTTTATCTCTTTCTATACATTGCCTTTAAACTTCCTGCCAAAGGTGCATGTTGCTTTCTTTAGGTGGATTTTGGAAGCTTAGCAGATCTGTTCATTTTTCTTTTTATTGACCTTGGGGAGGAAGAGGTACAAACATATTTTTTAATGCTTGGTACTTAGATAATGAGGCTGTGACTGCATCCAGGAGGCGCCGCTCTTCTAATTTTATCCTTCATGAAGGTGATGGAAAGTACTAATGGGAGATTTTGCTCTAGATCAGTGGAATTGATTTTCTAATTCAATAAACTTCCATATTGAGAAGATGGAGTCTGTTTTATACTATTTCTCCCAGTTCAGTCATTTAATATAAAATTTTTCCTTAGGAACAGCTTCAATTAAAAATATTTTCTAACAATAGAAGTCTTGTTGGGTATGTCACATGCCTGTAATCCTAACACTTGGGAGGTGAAGGGAAAAAGAGCAGGTTTTCAAAGACAACCTCAGCTACACAGTGAATATGATGTTAGTCTGGGTTGTATGAGACCCTTCCTCAAAATTAAGGTAAAACAAAATGCATGATGGGAAAAAGTCTTGGAGAGTTCAGATGAAATCTCTTGACTTGAGGATGTGATGAACTAGCCTGCCTCCATCTTAGGCTTGAACATCATAAAGGCAAAATAGGCTCATTTCTGTTTATGATTAAACCTTGTGACTCAAGGATTGGGCTATGCCCCATGTGTAATCTTAACTACAAATGATTCTATACTACCTGTTTCAGGAGACAGCAACCATGTCTTTGTTTCAGAAAGGTTTGTATACCCATCCTGCAGCACTACCTTTGCTTCAAAATGTTCTTATGTCTCCCTGCTACTACGACTACCTGTTGTTATGACTACTTTGTTCTGGCCACCTTGCAATCATAATCATGTGTTCATTTCAGGAGGTCATTATGACTAACTTGTTATGTTTATGTTATGTTCCTATAATCCCACCTATTTTGCCTGCCAAATCCCCCATTTGGAAACCCCCTCCCTTTGAACTAAAAATCCTTGTCTTCCTCACTTATAAGAATGATCTCTTGAACCCCACCTTAGGGGGAGGCAGCCCACGTACACGAATAATAAAGCTAGCTATAATTAATTGCTTGCTTTAATTAATTTGGCTATGATGATTTGGATCAGTGGTCTTTCTCCTCCCATCTTTGGGATTAACAGATGCTTGCTTCTCATAGACCCCATTCTATTTTGAAATGCATGATAGAGAATCCAGGCTAAAATTATAGTCAAACTTGAAATCCTTATTAAGGACCAAAGATTCAAGGTTGCCAAGGTTACCAAGGTTAGTTGCTCTGGTCCTGGGAGGATGCTGACTACACCAATAATGACATCTCACCTAATGAAGCTGTCAATGAGAGGCCAGAACCTCTGCATGCAGGCTGAATAATCAAAAAAGTGGGGGACAGAGACAATGATTTCTGTATGTCATTCATAGGTTTTTCTTTTTTGTTTGTTTGTTTTGTTTTGTTTTTGCCTGATATCAGCTACCCATGAGCATCTCTCTGTGTATTATGTCAAAAACTATCTTATTAGAATTCTGAGCCATATATGAAAGGAAATTACATTTGATAAACGTGTGAGCAGTGCTAGACATTGTGATAGACACTTCACATGCAATAATTCTTCGCCATGAATTAATATTGCTAAGTGTTTAGAATAGGGATGGAACTATCATAAGCACTCAGAAAATAGATTTATTATTGTTCCTTTTGATATTTTTATGCATGTGCTGAAAAATTAGATTTATCCTCTCTCTCCTGCTGATAAAGGTTAAAGCCTTGCTTTCCTCAAAACAAAGCTGGAAACAAGTCAATAGAAAACCTGAGCCACTGACATGATGCCAAATGAACAAAGCTCGCATAATTTAAGTAATAAACCGGTACTGTTCTATGAAGTTCAGAATGTAAACCAGGTATCTGTGAACCTGTGTTGCTGTGGATAAATGCTTGCACAGGTAAATAAAAGTGAGATGGAAGGCAGATATTCCCTAAAGTAGAATTCTGAAGAGCTTAGGGGACAGTCTTTCTCCTGGGGATTATGGGTAAGTCTTTCTTTATTACTCGGTTTTGCATTGCTACACACGGCAAAGCAAGCTCATACAGAGAAAAGGTTTCTGTGGCTCTGAGTTCTGAAGGTTCTCGTCTGAGACTGGGAGGGCCTTGTTGTTTGGGCTCTTAGGAATGGTCATGAATGGTCATGGCAGGTGTGCAAGCCGGAGAAAACAGCCGTATTTCAAGACAGGAAGTAAGCAGAGAGGCATGTGGGAAGTCTCACGTCTCTTATTGCTGGTAAATTCCCAATGAAGTGGAGACCTCCATAAAGCCTAGGAGGCCACAGGACTTCCCATCAGTTTTACCCTGGGAACTTTCTATGAACTTTTGAGGAATACTACACAAGCTTTTCCTTTCCTCCACCTTGACATGTGAAGTATATCTAATGATTATTTCCAAAAGGGTAAGATTTGGAAAACGGGAAAGTGTTTTATAGCACAGAAACCTGGCAAACAGAGTTTTTTGGCCAGGCAATCAAAGTTTTAGCATCGCCCTAAAAAGGCTATGTTGACAGTGTGCCAGAATGATATGGAGACAATGCTAATTAGCTTCTCTGGTCCTCTGTGCTAACCCCAGGATTCTAGTGTAATCATGGGGAAAACAGCAAAACAAGCTGAAATTAAGAGGCATTCTGCAAGAATGCCTGATCAGGGCTCTCCAAAACTGTTAATGCCACCTAAATCAAGGAAAGTGTGTGTGTGTTTGTTTGGGGGGGGGGGGGGATGGGGGGAATGTGGGAGGGTGAGGGTTAATAGGTTGGGCATGGAGGAATTACAGAGTAAAGAAACTACCTTGTACCCTATTATTATTTGGTGGGGTATATGCTGTCATACACTGTCTGAACTCATAAAAGTTACATCAACAGAAACCCTAATATAAACTCTCGGCTTTGGGTGACAGTGATATGCTCATCCTGGTTCATCACTAGCAACAGATGTACCGCTCTGGCATGAGAACGTCGGCTGTTGGAGAAGCTGTGCTCACGTGAGCACAGGGGATGTAGAGGAAATCTCTTTGCCTTCTTCTCTGCTTAAATGTAAATCTAAACTGCTCCAGAAATACAGCCTCAATATAAAATTAAAAGGCAAACACCAAGAAGCCTAAGAAAACTGTTTCTTGTGAGAGAATGTCACAGACTGGGAGAACCTGAGAAAATGAAGGTCTACTGTGGTAGCATATCCTAAAGACTCTGCAGAGAAAGGCCATGGGAGTGGGAAGGCAGAGCCCTGAATTTTGACTGATATGGGGTTAATGGCTATGTACTGGATGTTTCCTTAGCCGCGACTGATGACTTAAGATAGTAGAGGGAGCTATATACTGAAAGTGTGGGTAGACTTTGGGAATGCTCTGGGGAAAATACCTTTTCTTAAATGTAAAATTCCCCTAAAAACAACGTGTAAACTGCCAGTATTCAAATCTAAATGTTTGTGTCAATAGGCCAATTTTCTTCACATAGTTAAATATAGCTTTTAAAATGTATTTGGGGTCCAGCAACATAGCCAGCAGGTAAAAGTGCTGGCCGCAAAGACTGATGGCCTGGGTGGCAGGAGAGCACGGACTCATTCAAATTGACCTCTGATTTCCACATTGATGCTGTGGAATGCACGCCACACAGCCATATGCAAACAAACAATAAACAGATGTAATACAATAAGTAAAGTATATTTAGGTATTAAATTACATTTTCAAAAAGACAAAGCATATTCTCATGCAAACAGAATAAATATGTCAAATATTCATTTACTTAATGAAGAAAGAAATCTGTACATTGAGGAATATTCACAAATTAAAAAAAAATAAGGCTAGTGGATTATAGGCAATGTTAACTCGTATTTCACAGGGTCGTAAATGAAACTACTGGGTTTTCCATTTAAATAGAAATTAATTGCATCTCTATCTACAAAACTAGAAGAATCTTTGATCCTCTTAGATGGAAAATATAGCAATCAATAGAAAGTCAGGCTTAGCATGGCATAGAACAAAGCATACTAATTGCTTTGTTTATTTTTAAATTTGGATATTTTTGTTGTGAGTCTCTTACCCTTGTTGGTTATAAATAATCATCAACGATTATCCACAATCACACCCACAGGCCAATGCCTTTGTATTTAGTCTGGTAATTCACAAAGGCAGAGTGGAAGCTGGGGGTTTGGTTGTACAGATCTTTTGGATTTTACTTTTTAAAACCAGAAATATACAGCTTTGAGATCTCCTAATGCCTGAAAGTTAGCTATTATAAGAAATCATCACCACGAGTTTTATATTGGACTTTTAAAAAGTTTGTTTTTTATTTATGTGTTTGTATTTCTGTGTGCATGTGTGTAGGGGTGTCAGAGAGTGAATCAGATCCCTTGGAACTGGGGTTATAGGTAGTTATCAGCTGCTTGAGTGGGTGCTGGTAGCTAAACTTAGATCATCTGATAGAACAACAAGCATTCTTAACCACTGAGCCACCTCTCCAGCCTTTTATATTGAACTTTTTAGAGTTCTGCAGCATTTGGCTTATATGAAGTAGCTAAAAATCTCATTGAGATAGTTCAACTGTAGTTATAAGTATATCTGAACTTTTCCTTTTTTTAATGCATGCATGTACGTGGTGTGTGTATGTGTGTGCACATGTGTGTGTATGTGTGTGCACATGTGTGTGTATGTGTGTTCGTGTGTGACTCTGTCTGTGTGTGTTTTATGGGTTGGAATGGCACCTACCTACCAAGATGCAAATATGGAGGTCAAAGTGTCATCATTCACAAGGACATGACCCTGTCAGGTACTGTAGCAGTGGGAGGCAGACAGATATGCCATGCAGTGGGAGCTTGGATATAGAATTTATTTATTATGTATTGGGAATGGCATAAGAATAAGGAGTTATGGAGTGGGGGGAGGGGAGCGAGACAGGGAGGGGCAGAAGAGAGAGAGAAAGAAAAGAAAGGGGAGGGGGAGAAGGGCAAGGGAGAGAAGGGAGAGAGGCGAAAGGACAGACAGAGTCTGATGGAAAGGAGGAAGGAGATCAGCGTGCCTGGGGGAGATTGGGAGTGGGTGGGTGCTGTGGGACAATGGTCATGTATCCTATAAAGATTTGTCACTTGTATTGGTTTAATAAACTGCTGATTGACTAGTAGCCAGGCGAGAAGTATAGGTGGGGCAACCAGAACAGGAGAATTCTGGGAAAAGGAAAGGTTCAGTCTGCTGTTGTCACCCAGAAGCAAGATGAAAGTGCCTCCCTGATAAAGGTACAAGAATTATGGGTTAATGGAAGATGTAAGAGTTAATAAGAAGCCTGAGTAAATAGGCCAGCCCATTTATAATTAACATAGGCCTCTGTGTATATCTTTCGGACTGAGCATATGAGGGGGAGAAAGGTGTTTTCCCAATGTGTGGCCCTGGGCCAATAGGAAAAACAGCCCTCTTGGTGGAACCTCTAGATGAAAAGTTTTTGCACCCTGATAAACCTCTTTGCCGATGCAATAATCCAAATCAGACCAAATAAAACCGAATTAGAAAAAGCCCAGATTTAATAGATGTCAGCACTCCCAGGTGTTGTTTCTTTTCAGCTTCCCAATGAGGAGACAGGAAGGAAGACCCGAAACCACGTGTTTGTTTTCTGGGTTGCTGTTTAAATACCCTGTGGGAGTAGTCTTGAGCATCTCTGAGGAGGGATCATCTTTGGTGGCTTTCTTGTGGGTGGAGTCTGGACTAAGGTAACTTCCAAGGGACAGGGCTTGGGATGAAACTTTCTACCCAATCAGGGACAGGGTACCTAGGTGACAGGCCAGGCCAGCATATTCCAACACAAAGGATAACATTGGGTGTTGTTCCTTTATTGAAGGCAGAGTGAACTGGTCCACAAGCTTCTTGGGACTCCCCTCTCTCTGAGATTTAAAATGTGTGGTACTATGTACAGATTCACATGAGTTCTGCATGTCTGCGCTCATGCCCTCACTGTTGCATAACAAGTGTTTTACCCTGGAGCTGTCTGTAGACAGACTTTTCTGTCCCACCAGCTGTTTCCTGAATAAGCACACAGAGACTTCATATTAATTATGAAGTCTCGGCCGATAGCTTAGTCTTTACTAACTAGCTGTTACAGCTTAAATTAGCCCATTTCTATTAATCTATGTGCTGACCTGAGGCTTGTTTACATTGCGTACATACTTCCCACCCTGCTTGCTCTGTGTTTCATGCCATCTTCTCTTACTCCTCCTCCTTCTTCTTTTTAGCATTCTCTTATTTTTATCTCGCCTAGCCACCGGCCAATCATTTTTTTTTTTTTTATTAACAATGAAAGCAACACATCTCACAATGTAGAGAGGGATTATTCTACACCAGCCATCTCTCTCTCTGAATTCCTCTTCCTGAGGGGTTCTATACCTGGTAAGTCCTGCTCTGTTCAGGAACGACCTTCACAGCCTCTGGGACTCACAGCACGTACTGACCATGTTTTTTGGAAGGACTTTAAGCATCAGTCTTTCTTGCAAAACTTGTCCTTATTCCTTAACATGGACTTTGTAGACCTGAGCAGTCTTCTCAACTGTGGCATTCTTTGTAAGGCTTTGCACAGAGACCATTTTTCTCATTTTATCCTGGTCCACCAGAGAATGGATTTACACCAAACTTAAGCCTAAGTCAAGAAACGTAGCCCAAGTCTTGGATTCTGAGTTTCAATGGGCCAGTATGAGTCAGCTAGCATTTAAAAAAAATCTCATTTTAGTTCACAAAAGGAGGGTCTGTTAAATTGAAGGTCAGAGATGGTTCAAAACAGAAAAGAGCTTCTTCCCAGAAATTGAACCCAGGGAGACTAAATCCCACAGAGACCTCCAGTGCCACTGCACTGTCATTACGATTTTCCAAAAGCTCTTTCACATCCAGGAGTAGTGTCCTGCCTCCGAGCTCCAGGGGTGCCATTCTCAAGGGATGCCACCTGGGGCTGTGTCACCAGTGACTACAGCTAATCAGACTTATAGAGCTTAACAGACTCCTTTGCTCTGACTCCTTCACAGGAAATCCAGAAGGGAGATGGGTGAAGAAGAAGCAGAGAAAAATCTCCAAAGTCTAGTAAGTACATTGTAGGACACAGGGCACAAATTGTAATGTGTGTTTCATGTTTCTGCCCATGTGATGAAGAAATCAACAATAGGAAGTGTCTTTTTCCTATAATGGCCCCTTGTTCTGCTGCTTGCAAAGCTACCATAACATCGTTTGGAAAATGAGCTTCTTTCATCTTCCCTTCGTCAATTCAGCGCCTGGGAGAAAACCCTGAAAGTTTGCGTTGCAGTCTGTGGCTGGTAGAAGATCGCAATCTTGTTTTCAACATTTGCCTGCATTTCAAGCACTTCTGTTTCTCCATGGTGCTAGACAAAGAAATGATGCTGGGTGGGAGGCTGAGTGGGGGAGAAGAGCAATAAAGAGCTAAGGTCAGAGCTCACCTGTCATGACAGCAGTCCCCTGAACAACAAAACAGAAAAGGAATGAGCCAAATCATAGGGAGCACCGAGACACACCATCACACATCTGATGGGAGAAGGTTATTTGCAGTCTGTTCCTTCACTTCCATTGAGCTTAAAAAGGCAAAGCAGATTTATTTTCCAAGTTATTTGCTAGTCAGACTCTAAAGCACATTTGAATATTATCTCAATTTAAAAGTACATGTGGAGAGTCGAAGTGAGGCTGTATTAATGGAAAATCAATTGACCGGTGGTGTTGCCCAGCATGGAGGATAGTTGATGACACTTGGCTGAGTGGCCACCCTCTAGAGCACATCTGAGGCTGGCCTTTTGCAAACATTGTGACCTCCTGTGCAAGAATCCGCTCAGGTCTCCCTTGTACCATCTTTTCCTAATCTATTTACTTTTCCTGCCATTACTGTGTGGGAATCACCTCAATCTATCCCATACTGTAGACTGTTCTTTTAGTTTATGGTATGCATTCAGATATAAGGCTGCCATAGTTTTTCCGCGGAGCCTTTCTGAAATCTGGACTTCATTGACTTATACCTTTGTAGCTTTGGGGGCTGATCCATATCACTGTTTACAAATACCATTGTATTTCTTTTTAGCTATGTGGCTTAATAACTTCAATTTTGATATGGAAAGAAATCCTGCTAGTTACTGCCTGGTATTCTGTGCTTAAACAAACAAAGCTCCATTTGCCCATAGGGGAAGAAACGTATTACCTTCACTTTTAGTACAACTGTAATGAAAAGTACCATCCTTCTATTTTGTGTCTTCCCTAATTTTCTCATAAAACTATTTTCTGATACAATACTGTTATATAAGTTAAGACTTGGATATCCCCTTTCCCCCCCATTACCTAGGAATTCCCAGTAAGCCCAATGACATGCCTTTCCAAGGTGTCTCATGCATGGCCAATAACAAGGCCAGCTTTTTCTGAAGCAATCCACTCTTAGGGCAAAAAGTCTCTATCCCCTGAAGCCACAGGACTTCTGTCACCCTGGAAACCTTTCTGAAAATGGTTTTTACCTCTTGTGCCTAGAAGGAAAAATGATAAACCTTCTATTCCATAGCCAAGTCAGGGAGCCTCTCAATCTCCCTGCTGGTCCCACTCTAATTAAATGTGGATTTTATGTAAACCACAACCCAGACTTTTTATGAATTCAGAATATACTGGCTCCATTATCCTTGTCAGACAGCAAAACTAGACCATGACAGATGAGTTTCTGAGCATTTGCTGATCACTCATCTACACAACATAATAGTTTGATTCTTTCACTTAGGGCTATTTATACAAACAGAAGTTGATTAATTGAAGCACCAGCATTGGGTACATTCCCATTTTTTTTTCTCTCAAATCTTCTCTTAAAGGGTCTCAAGGAAATCTGTATTAGCAATACATTACATAAGGAAGAACATGGAGACTCACTCCTTATAAAGAATCATGATATGCAAGGATTATTTGAACTTATTTTTTTAAACATGGACCCACACATTATTAGATTCTATATAAAGTTTAAAATATATGAATTGTCCATATTTAAAAGTATCATGGGATAGGCTGACAAGAATAACAGCATGGCGAGTGTGTTTTTAATATTGAATATAGAAAAATAACTTTTTCATTTTTTTTATCTAAAATCCTGAATGGCTAGTCTGATACAAAAGCCATTGTACATCCATTTTTCCAATGAGGAAGTGACACAAAAGAATTGAGTAATTTATTCAATTAAATAACTAGTTAAATTGCTAGTTAGTAAAAGATAGGTTTGGGGACTAATTGTCTTAATGACTATGCTACCTTATACAAGTAGACTACAGAGGGCACAATGAGTTTGGTGTTCTCACTATTTTCAAAGATATTATCCAAGTTAATATTATTCCCTATTTCTGTTTTTCTGGGTATCAAGACATAGCCCTATTGATGACTTACCCATTTTACTTGCTGAGCTCCAAATTGTAGAATAGAAAAGCTTGCCTTGAAAGTCAGTGTGAAATAGCCAAGTTCTGGATGTTCTCACAATAAAATAAGAGAGGAACATTATTTCTCTAGCTATGATCATGGCTATTATCAGCTAACATAAATGACTAATTTAACAAAGTTGGCAAGGATTTCCAAAGGCCCAACGACTCATAAAATGCCTTAGATTCTTCGGCCCTGGCCTTGAAGATGGTCCTCTGGAGAATTTCACTCCTGGTGAGGTGGTCTTGTAGGGCTGTAAGATGCTATCTCTGGGATTAAGAAACCTTAAAGGAAGGCTGTTGATCATATCTTCTGCTTCTTCCTTGACCTCGGTGTCCTACATAGTCAAGGGGAGGTAGCCCTGAGAAATGAGAAAGAACTAAAACAAAGGAAAGACTGACAGAAATCTGTCTTACAAGGGTTCACCGTGTCTTCCAAGGGGGCTAGTGCTAACTATGTATTGGAGATATGACCTGACGTCACTCTCAAACAGAAGACCTGATAGGAAGAAAGTAAACTCGAATGAATTAGGAAACTAGAATCTGCATCTGACCTATAGTCCATCATTTTATCCTTGTAGTCTCATCTCTTCATCTCTCAAACGGAGTTCCTACCTTGTAGCTCTTGCCCCACTGCTATCAATGGTAATAAGCTGCTGGATGCCAGCTTCCACGGCAAGAGGTCTTTTATTTAGAAAGCTATAAGGTTACTTGACTGATTATTTTTTAGAGTTTTTGACAACCCAGACTCTGAACTTTCTCATATTTATGCATAAGTTCTATAAAATCCACATCACAGCATCTGCCCACACTGCCTGTCTTCTGGTTAAGATGTTGAGCCAAATTTTTCTCCTCTGTAGCTCACTGGTATATTTAGCAATAAAATAAGTGTGGCTTTATCAAGCTTTCAGGAACAAGGCAGTGGCACCATTTAATTTAGCATTTAATTACAATACCCCGCTTCAGTGACAAGTTGCTTGGCTCTGGCTAAGGAAACTGAATGGAAATGTCTGTGATTGCTTGAAGTTTCAAACTTTCTTTTCTTCTGAATTGTCCCTCATTGAGCCTCAGTCTTTCCATGTGATTCAAACGATGATAGAGAAAAAAAGCAACGAGTGGTGATGGTGGTGGTGAAGAGATAATGTGGGTCTTAACTTTTCAAAAGTCAAATTTGGGGCTCTTTGCTTGTCCAATCTAAGTGTCAAATTCTCTATGGACCAAGGTCCTGGACTCCTAAGAGCATGTGTTTCTGTTGCTGCTGTAACAGTGTGCTTTATAAAACTTGGAAGCTTACAACATTACAAATGTATTCTCTTGATTCAGGAAAGGACAACTCCAAAGTGAGTGTTATGAAGACAAAGATAAGGTAGCAATAGAACCTGCCTTTTCTGGAGACCTCCAGGGATAATCTAGTGCTTGGCCTTCTTCAGCTTCAGGAGGTTGCTTGAACTCTGACCCAGAGCTTTCTCTGTCTTCAAAAAGAAGCTCTCTTTTCCTCACATCTGTTTTGTTCCTCACTCTGAAACTCCACCTTCCCTCTCTTCAGTACTCCTGTGATGGCATTGGTCCTTCAGATAACCTGAATTATCTGTCTCAAGAGTTTTCATTTAATTATATCTACAAACTCGTTTTGGCTATTAAAGCAACACATTCTCAATTGTTGTGAGTTAGGCTGTGGATACATGTCTACCATACCTTCTCTTCAGAGACATAAGGTGCACTTGAAGCTAACTACTGTGTCTCTACATCTCCAGTCTCATGTTAGGCTACCCAGCATCTTCCCTTCAGCAGACCCTTATTTTTCTGCTACTTGGATTTCCCAACAAGCCTCATTTCACTTCTACCAGGTTATCTTGGAAATCTTGTCCATTTGGCACTTACGGAGGTCAAGATTAATATACTTTTTAATATAGCATGAAAATCACGCTAGGAGATATTCACCCAGGCTTTCCCAGCTGATGAGTGCAGGAATGGGGGTTAAAGATGAGGATCTGCTGTGACTGGTGAATTGCCATCCAGTGGAATCACTCTGTTTCATCTCAAGGAACACATTGCCTCTCTTCCTGAGTAAGAAACACTCAGTGTTTAAAAGCATCAGTTACAAGCTCTGCATCTCATCACTTCCTACATCCTCTAGGACCTTGACTTCACTTCCATCTCTCTCATATTGATTCTGCCTTCATCTTTATCTTATCCTTTTCAAATTTAAAAACCACAAAATACTATTTCCAAAATTCCCCTTACTTTCTCATTGTTCCATCTAATATCTGGACTTTGCCATACTTTTCATAAGAAACTTATTTTTTCCTTGGCTTTCTACCAGTTGGCTTATGCAAAAAAAAATTTCCACATTTCCCAACATCTTTGCTAAATGTTGTTGTATGAACCACACATTCCATCTTGTGTGGGCCATGCATTTCATCTTGGAATCTTTTATTTTTTTGTTGTCTTTCTAAAGGCATTGCAATCTGTTGATTATTTTCCTATAATTAGTCCATTCTGTGGTTGCTTTCTGCTATGGCTTGAGCTCAAGCTGAAATTTAATTACCATTTTAATAGTGTTAAAAGATGGAATCTGTAAGAAATATTTGATCTTGAGCCCTCATAAATGGAGTAAGGCCATTGTTTCTTGGAAGTGGGTTAGCTGTGGAGCGGGGAGCAGGAGCTTATTTGTTTTTTCCCTTCTGTCTTTTGTGCTCACTCATCTTTCTATCTTCCATCATTGGGATGAGGTAGCATGGAAGGCGTTACCAAGAGCTAGCACCATGCTACTCAATTTTCTACAGTCCAGAACCCTCAGTCAAATAAAACTTTGCTTTTTAATACATTACTAAGTCTATAATATTCTCTTAGAGTAGCACAAAAATCAGCAAAGATAGATTCTTCTTTGGAATTTGCTTTTTTTCCTACTATAAACACACATCATCTATGAATGTAACCATCATCTTAATACTGATGACTTCCTTAGCTAGATGTTCAACCTTGGATCTATGCTTTGCATACTACATATTACCGACACGATGGGATTTCCCAAAAATAATATGAACAAATATCCTGAGACTCAGTTGTTCAGCAGCATTACTTCTATACTTACCACATGGTATCAAGAGTCTTGTTTGAATGAAGTTCAGACATTAGGAAATTTAGTGGGACTGCATTATTTTAGTTGAATAGGATTGATAGTGAAAGATCCGCTTTGGGTTACAGAAAAGGTATGGAGGAAATTTCTCACTTTGTCTCAACAGATAGACAAAAAGGGGGAGGGGAAGAAAGGAGGGAGAAGAGAAAATGTAGAGCTCAATAAAAAGAAAAAAGAAAAAAAGAAGTGTTAGTTAACCTGATAATGGAGAGGTGGGATGGTAGAGAAGCAGAAAAGGATGACTTGTGCAAAAAAAGACAGGATATAACAACAGACAAAGATGAGTGTAGAAAGATCTATTTTCCATTCTGTGCAAAGTTGTCTCTGCTTCCTTATTGAGTCAGAGTTTATCTTAGTGCTGGCCCGATACATGTGCAAGTGTTCCGAGCAATATGTGCATCTATTAATATGTGTTGAACAAAAAGCAAGATGGATTAAGTTCAGAAGTCATCGTTTCAAAGAACAGTGTGACTGTCCCGCTCATAGACAGAGGGTGTCATTTCGGGGTAAGTGGGGGTCTGTCTAATAAGGGTATAGATTTCTTGCATTCTCTTGTTTCTAGATTCAGGTACTTGCAACCCCATTTGTTTGCCCTTCATTTGCCTGCCTCCACTTATATCTAAAATCTTTGTGCATCCATTTCTGATTCAAAGAAGCTCCAAGAAAGAGTCTGAGCACATCACTGGCACTGTGTGTCATTACCTACTGACATTTAACTCGAACAGTATTCCAGAAATATTTAGTGAAAGAGGAATATTCTACCAGAGAAATTTTAGACCTTTGCATTTGGATAGAATGATATTTTTGAGAAGACTCCTTTTGCTCCTTTAGTGAAGTCAGACCCGCTTTCTGTAGGGATCACTCGGATAGACCAAGGTTCTGTCTGTCCTTCCTCAACTACAAAAGGCTTTAATGTCTCAATTTTTACATTGTAATTCCACTCCCAAGGGGGTTATACTGGGATGCTATGCTTTGGGAGGCATCAGGCCTATGAAAGATCATTAGGTTCATCTTTTTGGGACTGGGATACCTCACTCAGGACAGTGTTTGTACTCACTAATAATTGGTTTCTAGCCATAAATAAAGGACACTGAGCATATAATTTGTGATCCTCGAAAAGCTAGGTAGGGGGGTGAACCCAAAGAAAAACATATAGTCATCCTCCTGGATATGGGAAGTAGACAAGATTGCAGGGCAAAACCTGGGAACTTGGGGATGAAGTGGCATGGGGCTAAGGGGAAATGGGGTGAGAAACGTGAGAAGGGGAGAATGGGGGAAGTTTGGGGGAATGGGATGGTTGGGATAAAGGAAGGGTGGACACGGGAGCAGAGTAATATATAGCCTAATTAAGGGAGCCATCTTAGGGTTGGCAAGAGACTAAACTCTAGAGGGGCTTGCAGGTGTCCAGGGAGATGTCCCCAGCTAGTACCTTGAGCAACTGAACAGAGGGAACCTGAAATGACCCTATCCCATAGCCATACTGATGAATATCTTGCATATCACCTTAGAACCTTCATCTGGAGATGGATTGAGATAGAGACAGAGACCCAAATTGGAGCACCAGACTGAGCTCTTAAGATCCAAATGAGGAGCAGAAGGAGGGAGAACATGAGCAAGGAAGTCAGGACCATGAGGGATGCACCCACCCACTGTGACAGTGGAACTAATCTATTGGGAGCTCACCAAGGCCAGCGGGACTGGGACTGAATAAGCATGGGATGAAACCGGACTTTCTGAACGTGGTGGACAATGAAGGCTGATGAGAAACCAAGAACAATGGCACTAGGTTTCGATCCTACTGCATGAACTGGCTTTGTGGGAGCCTAGCCTGTTTGGATGCTCCCCTTCCTGGTCCTGGATAGAAGTGGGAGGGCCTTGGACTTTCTGCAGGGCAGGGAATCTGGACTGCTCTTCACTCTCCAGAGGGAGGGGGAATGGAGTGGGGGTAGGGGGAGAGGGAGAAGGAAGTTGGGGGAGGGGGTCATGTGTGCGAGGAGGGGGAGGGAAATGGGAAATTTTTTTTGCAACAACTAAAAAAATAAAATAAAAAAAAGACAAAAAAAAAAAAAGAAAGAGTATTAGGTGAGGCCTCTATGGTAAAATTAGTGCCCTTATGGGGAAGGACGGGTGAGCTAGTTTGCTCCCTTTCCATCATGTAAAATACAAGCAAAACTTTGCTGTCTTTCAACTTGGAAAATGATGCTCATTAAAATTAAGTTTGTCATTACCCTAATCCTGTACTCTCAGCCTCCAGAAATGAGAAAAATGGCTGTTTACTCTTTATGCCACCCAATCTGTGGTTATTTGTTATAGCAGTCTAAGCAGACTGAGACAGCTGCCATACTGTAAAGAACCTCAGTGAAATGCTTTGTGAGGGAGAGCTAATGTCTGACCTTGACCTGGTGGGCTGACCAGGCACTTTCTTCTAAACTTGACCTCAGAGAATGAGTTCAAGTTCAAAGAGAGGAAACATGTCAAGAGACAAATTTCCATTTCTTACAAGTTTCCAGTAGTACTCAGGGATTCCTGTGTGTGTGTGTGTGTGTGTGTGTGTGTGTACACAAAGGCAGGATATATTACACACTTAAAGTTGAGTGTGTTGAGTGTGCAGTTTACCCCTCCAGGGCCTAATGCTGGAAGTTGAGTGCTTTCTCTTCGTTTCCCATTAGGTTGCTAACTACTTCAAGCTAAGCTAACACTTCTTTATCTTAATGTCCCTATACGATAATATCTATATAATAAGTGCTCAGTAAGTGTTTCTGGAATAAATGAGTGAATAATAAAGCAGAAGGTACAATCTTTTTACTCACCCCTGAGGCATTATGGGACATCATTAGTTAATGCTTGCAATGACTTATATGAGCCTTAATTACCAATGTTATTTTGTCTGTCAACCTCTGATGTCTTATTTTTTGACATATGATATGACAGTTGGGCCTGGAACAGAATTCCCTGCTGTCTACTCCAACTTCAGATCCTGCACTGAATCTGAGGAGGTGATGGAAGGCATCTTAGGGGGTGCCTTTCCCCCTAAGGCACATGTAAGGCATATTCCTTGACAAAAGCAGCAAAATATGTGAATGGTTCAGAACCTTACCGCCAGTGAGAAGCAGAAGAGATATCAGTTCTTCTTATGAGATCTTTGCTTTCCACTCTGGTACAAGAGCAAAGTGGTTTCTGACGTTCTGGTATTTGGGACATTTTTGTAGAGCATTAAGAGTAGGGCTCATCTTAGAAATGTTGCAGCCTTGCTATTTCTCCTCCACTATGTGAGAAACACTGGTGCTATAGAGATGAATACTTTGCATTGGTATGGATCTTGGATTATTGATACAAATTAAGATTAATTTTGTTATATGTATATTTGTGCTCTTGATTAAGGTATTGTGTTTGTCCAGCTCATTTAAAAATGTAATGTATAATCAAGAAATTCAGTTGATAGATAGTCAAGCTTATAGTCATGTTAATTTAGGTTTTCCAGATGTACAGAAGGATGGGTATTATTCAAACCTTCTAAAGACTAACAGAAAATGGCATTTAAAATGTTTAATAAATTAGGACTTTTCTTGACCATGAGACACATCTGCTCCTGGCAGCACAAATCTACTTCAGGAGGATGATGGGCATCGAAGAGGCTCCTTATGGAATTTGTTAACCATTTAGGCAAGAAACTGTCCTTGTCTGGACTGCTTGATGGCATGCTGTATAAACTGGACCTGCAGGACCTACAGAAAAATTACTACTGAAGTTGCCTAAGGAAGGTGAGACAGTCCTTCAGGGTTCTTGCTTCATGAAAGAGTCTGCCAGACATTCCTCGGGACACAGAAGAAACTGACTAACAAACTACCAATATAGGTGGAACTGTTTTTGAAATTTCTTGCTTCATGGAGAAGTCTGCCAGATATGCCTATAAACTGAAGATGGATGCCCCAATGTTACAAAAGAGCTTTGGGTGAGTGTCCAGGCAGTGAGATGTCTCTGTCAGTTCTAGAGTTTTAGAAGTTGCTTATAATTTACTTCCTGTTTACTTAGGTAGTATTATATCCTTCTGAAATCTTTAAAGGAGTTAAAGAAAGATAGTTATAATTATAAAAGAGAGATTAGGTATAAAACTTTAAACTCACAAAGATAGGATAGATGATAGAGTATTTTCCTTAATTTTCCAAATGTAAATGAACTAAATATTGTAACTATAATTCTTGCTTGTTAACTGTTTTGTTTTATGTAATTTTATTATGTTAAAGTTAAAACTTCCTTTTTATTTAGACAGAAAAGGGGAGGTAATGTGGAATTCCCCTGTATAAGCTGTGAATATGTTTTATTACAATTGGTTAATAAAGAGAGCTGCTTTCGTCTACAACAGGGCAGAATAGAGCAAGGTGGGAATTCCAAGCAGAGATAGAGGAGAAAGTAGAGGAAGTCAAGGAGACACTGTTGACTGAGGTTTCTGTCCTGTCTGGTTCCCGCAGTTGTTAAGGCCCAAAGAAATCACACAGAGGTCTACATTAGTTATAAACTGATTGGCCCATTAGCTCATGTTTCTTATTAAATCTTATAACTTATATTAACCCATTATTCTTGTCTATATTAGCCACATGGCTTGGTATCTTAATCAGCGAGGCAGTTACATCTTGCTTCATCTGTGGCTGGGTCAGTACTGTGGACTAGGACTTCCTTATTCCCAGAATTCTCTTGTTCTCATTGACCCACCTGTACATTCTGTCTGGTTGTTCCACCTATACTTCCTGCCTGGCTACTGGCCAATCAGCATTTATTTAAAATATAATTGACAGAATACAGACCATCGTCCCACACCATTTTCCCCATCTTTTTTTTTTTTAAAGAACTCTGGATCTAAATCTAATATCCTTTGTTTAGCTTTTCTCCTGAACATTAGCCACAGCAACTTGTAACCAAAATTCTAAACAAAGGAGAATATCCATAGTCCATTATTTGGGAATGTGGATGTAGTTTCCAGGCTACTTCCTGCTAGTTGGGGGCACTGATAATCTTATGGGGACCTAAAGACAATTTAGAATTATGATCAAGATATGACTGGAGATCAAGTGAGGCTTGATCATCTGAGGCAGCACTCTTGAATCTGTTCTGGATGTAGAACTCAGACATCTGAGCCGTCTGCTCCTATCAGAGATTTCTCAGGTGGTCTTCCTTGATCAAACCTGATTTTTCTTAACTCAGAATGAATCCATAACCTCTTATTTTCTGTGGAAATAAAAGCAAAGTCTCCTCTCCAAAATAGCATACCATTTGATTTCAATTTTAAAGTCAAAGTATTTTCAAAATACCTATCTTGAATTAATTTAGTGGCATTTATAAAGAAATATCTGCCTGCCTCTGTCTCCCAAGTGCTGAGATTAAAGATGTGTGCCACCATACCTTGACCTCTCAGAGATCTGTCTACCTCTGCCTCCCAAGCATTGTGATTAAAGGTGTATGCCAGCACACCTTGAACTTACTTACAGATGTCTGCCTGCCTCTGTCTTCCAAGTGTTGGGATTACAGGTGTATGCCACCACACCCAACTACTCCCTTTTTTATTTTAAGGACTTTAAGCTTTTTATTTTCTCTCCAAAGCCTGCATATATTTTTAACACACTGTAAAACATTTAGAGGTTTTCTTCATCTTTGAATCTCTCTTTATTGAATAGCTCTCTTTTTCTGACCACATGAGTCTTTCATTTGCTAAGCGATATGGCTAGAATAAAGCTGTGGCTTTGATGGCTGCATCCAGCCTATTCTTTTGCTTTCTGAGATTCCAGCCTTCTGGTGGAGGTACCAGCTGAAACCATGTTTATTGCCACAACTCTATGGCGTTTCAAGGTCCCTGCCACCAATCAAACTGCAGCAGTCTGCTCACAAACCACACTCAAATGCTATGTAGCTGAACTTCCTGCCTGAAAGAGTCAAGAGTTAACACTGGCAGGACGGCCCAGAAAGCCGACATTTTAAAATGGTGTAGCTTTTGTCCTGCTATGGCTGAAAACCAAAGAACATGTGGTCAGCTTTTCATCAACACTGTTTAAGTATTTTGTGGCAGGACCTTTTAAAAAAAACTGCAAGGTTTTGCAGCTATAGCTGTGTCAGGAAGCCTCTCTTAAATGAGAGCACTTGCCTCTAGCAAGCAGAGCCCACCTGAGAAAATGCTGCTATCAATAAGAAGTGTTTAACTCTATTATTTTGTGTCTAGAAATACTTCCCATGCTCTCTCAGGCTTTATGTGGATGCAGTTGTCCACACGTTGGGCAGCATTTGTTGTCGGTGGTTCTGGTAAACAGGAATGTCAAATATTGCCAAGACAGGGTAAGATGGTTTTGAAAAATTTCCTGCCTCTGAAAATGGTCTGTCAGTTTTGCTAGGCCTTAGCCAAAGTTGGTTGCTTCAATGTTGCAAACTAAGACTTTGGGTGATTGCTCAGGTAGCTTATTGTCTCCATCATATATTGCTCATTTTGGAAGCTACTTGATTGTACTTCCTTCCTGACTACTGGCCAGTCAGCGTTTATTTAAAATATAATTGCTATAAGATTCCAGACTCAAGAGGGAGGGGGAATGGATTAGGTAGAGGGGGAGAGGAATAGGGGGAGGGGGAGAGAAGTAGGGGGAGGGGGAGGGAGAGGGAAATGGGAGGTAGAGAGGAGGCAGAAATTTTTTTCAACAAAAATAAATAAATAAATGAAAAAAATATAATTGACAGAATACAGACCATTGTCCCATACCACGATACCTTGTAGCTGAAGAAGAAAGATACGAGATGCTACTAGCTAGAACCTTACCTGTAAACCACAAGGCTCATGGTAAAATACAAAATAATAGGAATGAGTTAATTTAAGATGTAAGAGTTAGTTGTTAGGAAGCCTGAGCTAATAGGCCAAGCCAGTGCTTTAATTAATACAGTTTCTCTGTGATTATTTTGGGTCTTGGGAACTGGGAACAAATCAAATAACTAGTCTCTGACTACACACTGGTGTTTAGGGAACATTTAGGGAAGTGACAAAAAGTTATTTTGGTGTTCCACAGTTCCTTTTTCATTGAGAAGCTCTCCCCTTCCCATTCTTTCAGAAATTTCTGGATAGAACATCGAGTTAAGTTTTGTTCTCTAAATTTCTGATGACAAATGATCCTGAGAAGATATTGTATATGTACTTGTGTGTGTGTATCTCTGTGTGTATATGTGTGTATGTATATGAGCATATTGTATATATGTATACATATATATGTATGCATGTAATGTACACATGTATGTATGATCTGTATGTAGATCTCATTAATAAATGTGCTTCAAAATTGGTGGTTTTTATTTTGCTAACTCTCCCAGTGCATCTTCTGAGGAAAAGATGTTTCAGTATGTAAATCTTTTAGCATTCTGTCTTTCAGGTGTACATGTGTGCACACAGATATAGCTACAACATTGTTTAGAAATTCATTGGGGAATAATTGGTACTATTAATGTGGAAAAATTAATAGTAGCAGAGCATGCTACTAATTAACGAGTGATTGGAAAAGGCAGGAGTTTCTGCACATTTATTCATGGTATCCTGGGAGTCATATAAAAGGCTGTTCGGGCAGCTGGACAGCTTCCTCATGGAACCATGCCCAGTTTCATTTCCCTACCTCCTTTTCTGTAACTGCATTGAATCTCCTCTAGAGTTTTCTTAGTTGAACTCTCATTTTAATGCTTAGGCACTGGTAAAACTTCACAGACACTGTGAAGCACCTTCAGATAGCTAGATCACTATTTATTCTGGTCAATAAGTGGCAAACAAATTCAAGGCTCTAGGGTTCTTTAGGTAGCATAATTAATACGGTTTTCTGGGTTAGGAGAAAAATAAAAAAGCATGGGCCTTAGTAAACTGGAGCACACTTTTTTTTTTTTTGCCACAGATTGGGCAGGGTCATCTAGTTCCTTATGATTAAAGCATGCTATAACTCATCACTTCAACATCCACACTATATCTGGAAAATAGGCACAGCACTTTTCTTCATCTTCTCATGAGTAAAATTTTATATTCTTTCCACCTATTTTTTAAATAGTCCTAAGAATCAAACCTAGGGCCTCAGGCATTGTCAACAAGAACTTCGACACTAACCTATATTCCCCAATCAACCACAAAACCTTTTGCTACTAGAATTTCAGTACAAAAGGCCTGGCTTCTGGAACTATACCTGATTAGGTGGATCACATGTCTCAGAACACCAACTAATGAGATGGGGAATGGTGGAAAAAACAAAGAAGAAAGATTTAGTGAATGTGAAACCTTGGGAAGATGGATAGACAAAGGGGTCTAGACACTGGACTCTACCTTCCAGTTTCTGAAAGTGGGATTTTAGGTTTAGATAGAGGAAAGATTGGGGCAAGAAACAAGGATAACAGTTTCTGTCCAGTATGATCTGGTTGACCGTTATTTGAGGTATGTGTGTATAAGGAAGCTCAGAGGAGAACAATTTACTCCCGCAAGACGATCACTCCTAATCCAAGCTCTAGACTTGTAACAATAGCTAACGACCTTCTCTTATGGGAAGTGATGGGGGTAGTCTGTCCTTTTATGCCTTGCATTTGCTTGGAAATAGCTTTAGTTTCTTGTCACAAGGCTTTATTCATCAGTTCTGTTGTTTGTGGAATACAGGGTGAATTAAGCTTAGATGCCTCTTTGGGTTCCAGAATAGGACACTGTGACAGTTGACAGTTAAGATGCCTGAAGGACATAAAACGAAGTCGGTGATACCAGGCTTTTGAATTGCTTTTAGTGACCTTGTGGCCTCAAGTGACTCAGTGCCTCTAAATAGCTTCAACAGTCTCTCAGCTACCTCCTACCTGTAAAGCTATATATAGCTTACAACTTTTGACACTTAAGAAATGATCATAAAGTCTAGTATCCCTAAAAGAAGAGAAATAAGTTATAAATTTTTATATTAAAAAACAAAACATGACAGGATGGAATGAAGCAGGAGACAACATAAATACAAATCTTTGCTCAGAATCAAAATTCAGCTGAACCATGTCTGATATCATTGAGTCCTGTGAGACAGACCACCACCATGCTTCCAGAGTCCTGTTATTCCTTGCTAGGTTCTACATTCATAGAGATTGAGAGCAGTGAGGGAAGGTGCTCAGCATCAGACTGAAGCAGGGTATAGAAACAACAGCTGAATCCTGTGTCTAGTGTCTGAAAGCAAAGCTACTCCGAGAGTCTGGGGAAAGCCTACCAAGAAGTGTCTAAGTACCCTTCTGCACAGCGTGGGGGCTGGGGATGAGAAAGTGAGCCTATAGCAAGGCAGGGCATCCCAGGGCCTCACTAGGGCTGAAGGGGCACAGTGGCTGCCTTTCATCTCTTCATTCTGAAAAATCCTATCCGTAAAGTCAGTGCCCTTCCACACCCCCAGCTAACATGGCTATTTTGAGACACTTCAAACTAGAAATCATATCTTTTATTTAAAGAACATTTTAAATGTGACCCACTCCACACTCTGATTCTTGCCCAAATTCATGACACAGTTACTGTCCGGTCTTCTAAAGCAGCATTAGCACCAGAGGGACACATATCTTTGTCAACGCCATATCCTCCCCGCATCTTTAAAAACTAGTGGCTCAAAGTTTGGGGTCCTCTGGAAAAGAATGTCACTAAACATAAATTATGCAAAATCCTTGACTTGGGCAAAATGATTTTTCTTACAAACATCCCATTTCTTTCTTTTTGTTTTTTTCAGTATGCATGTGTGTCAAAGGCAGCTTACATCTTTCAGCACAATCAATAGAAATGATTTATTTAGTTAAATGTTTGAATGAGCCAGGTAGATCAGAGCTACGCTTATTTCTAGGTAAAGGAGAGCCCCTGATCTAAATCTGACTCTCTTTAAATGTCATTTCAGAATCTAATTGAGTGGCTCATCATGATAATGACTCATTGAAAGAACCTCCATAGTCAGATGTCATAGTCTTGCCTTTGGTATCTCCTTTTTCCCTCCTCTCTCTTTTCTCCTTCCTTTCCCCTTTACTCTTGTCTTTGTCTTGAGTAACTGAACTTAAGCCAGAAGTATTGGGAGGTGCCATTCATTCAAAGACTCCATAAGAAAACAATGAATGTTCTCTTGGCTATACGCAGGGATTAGGGTTGACCTGGAAGCTCTCTGTGGGAACACTCCCACAAGAACTCCAAGTGGTGTTGGCGCCACTAGGAATCTTTGCTGTCCCTTTTCAAACTGTCCTAACTCTCGCTAAGTAGAGACTTAGCAAACTTAGCATCAGGTGTCACGAGGACAAGTAACCTTGCCTTTACCTGGCTCTTTCTGCTTCCCTGGAATACTTTCATAGTAGGAAGCTTCCATTCTCACTTTTGGAGAAATAGAACAACTTACGGCCGATGTAATGGACGGGAGCCATGTATGTCACTGCGAAGTGTGTAATTGAAAATCCGTTCACAAACAGCTCACCATTTTCTTTACTGAATCTGCCAGCGAACTGATGAAGACTCTGAGTGTGTAGACATACAGGGGTGTCCAACTTTTTGATATTAGGATGTGATGTTACTGTCTATACAGCTTGCTCTACCTCACAATGTTTTTTGTAGGTTTTCAGTGTTGTATTGGGTTACATTTTTTTTTTTTGAGCCACATGTGACCCACAGGCCATGACTTGGATGTCCTTGGTAATGTATAGCTTTATCTACACCAGCTTGACTTTTTCCTAAATTTCTAATCTGCAGTAGAAGCAGTGTCAGGTGATTTGGGCCGTACTTAAAATAGTTTGTACTTCCTTTGATTGAGAAAAATCCACTCACCATGTACTTAACAGATCACAGCAAAGGGAAACTTCTCAGTTTCCAATCATTTACCCCGATGTCTGTACTGACCTCATGGCAGCCCATTAACAAGCACCCTCTGGATTAACACTGATTCATGGGCTACATGGGCCTCCAAATAAAGGCTGGAGATGCATTAATCTAGAGAAATTGGGTGTTGCAGTGGAGGAGCATGGGTCCGTGACACACCACTTGGAGTAGAGCTGTACAGGAAAACCACACAGTCAGGGACATCTGTGTTGTCACTTTCACAAAGCAACAAAGAGTCCTTGTTTTTCTTAGCTTCTGCTACATTGAAGTCGGTTGACAGATCCTAACTCTTCCAGAATTTGCTGGTCTAGGAGCGCTGATTACCTTTCAGCCTGAGCTTTAAACTTCAGAAGGAAGGGAACATACAGGATGAAGGTGATGTCTGTTTGGTTTCTTACCAAGAGACAAAAGGGGTGTGGATTCAGATGGGCATGAGGTAGAAAGGATCTTGGAGGAATTAGGGGAGGGGAAACCATAATAAAAATTATTGTATACAGGAAAAAATGAATAAAAAGTAAAATAAAATAGAATAAAAACAAAAGTGGAAAGAAAATGAAATCAGACTCTTTCATGTTTTGCTCTTCATTATAAAAATGAGGTGCCCAGTTACCTACACTCTCCAATGCATCACTAAAGACACAAAGAGGGTGGAGAAGTGTTTATGTTGGGCTCTGTCCTCCCATGTGCACTTTTATGAAACTTCAGCCTTGCGGTTTTTGTAGGTTCTAGGAACCTGGCTGAAAGGCCTTTTATAGCTGTGATGATTTGTTACTAATTGGAGCCACTTGATAAGTGAAGTAGGAAACAGAAAATGCAGGGCCATATTCAATGGATGTGTATTATATGAATTCTCTAGAAGAGTAATGCCTGTATCCTGACTTTAGGTATTGAGGGATGATTGACTGGACCAGGACAGCTGGTAGGACAGTCAATCCTCCGTATCAGTGTGTCCTACCAAACATACTCAAACAACTTTGGATAAAAAAATTGAAAAAAAATTACAGCTATGCTGGTCAGTGCAGCCATTCCATTGTTATTAAGCAGTCTAATTCTATATACAGTTACTGAGTCTTTAAGATAATATTTTCGCTACCAGCAACAGTAGATTTGTCTTTACTAGAGTAGGTAGGGGCATTGGAAAGGAAGTTTGTAGCCCCCTCCTTATGTATATGGCATATCCAAAGCATTGTTGTTGATAGTGTTTTATTTTTTTAGCATGAAGGCACAATGTATATCTCTACTGTTGCTAAGTGCATGCACAAGAATATTTTTCCTGAACATCTAAACCAGACAAGCATACCTTTTGATGATAAACTGTGTAAGTTTTGATTTTTGAAAAGTCCTGTGGATTGTTGTAAAAGGCTGTGGCTGCCCATATTGCAGTTATGAGCATATAAATGTACATATCTGTCATAGGTGTGCATAATCATGAAATATATCACCATCTAAGTAGGCTCATGCAAACAGGCCACACTGCAGAACACCGTAACATCTTAGAGTAATGCATGTGCATGGTTGAACGATCTCCTTTAGTATAAGCGGGTATAATAATTTTCTCCAAAATATTGCAGGACAAATGTGCTGGCTAGCTATATGTCAAACTGACACAAGGTGTACTCATTAGAGAGGAAGGAGCTCGGCTGAGAAAATGCCTCCACAAGATCAGGTTGTACTCAAGCCTGGAGGGCATTTTCTTAATTAGTGATTGATTGAGGAGGGCACAACACATTGTGGGTGGTGCCATCCCTAGACTTGTGGCTCTGGGTTCTGTAAGAAAGCAGGCTTAAGAGGCCATGAGGGGAGCAAGCCAGCAAGCAGCATTGCTCCATGGTCTCTGCATCAGGTCTGTTCTCCAGGTTCTTTCCCTGTTTGATTCCTGTCCTGACTTCTTTTAGTGATGAGTGGTGGTTTGGAAGCATAAGACAAATAAACCCTTCCTTCCCTAAGTTTCACTGGGCATGGTGTTTTACCACAGCTATGATAACCTTAACTAGGACAACAAAGTTTCTTAGATCTGACAGAATGCTAGAAACTGTGATTTTACTGGAAATTTTAGGCAGCACTGCCCTAGTGGTTTCCTCACCTGCACTTATATTTTGTATATATTTGTGCTTTTGTGCTATAGAAATTGGCATCATTACATGTTACAGATGTGTAAGAGATACTAGATATTTTTGAGTAATTGAAGTCATCTGTCAATCAATGGTTAGAGGGCTTTCCTTTCAACTCTAAAGATACACTTACTTGCATTCTGATATTAATTATAATGAATCACACCAGACCAGCCTTGATATTTCAGGTGATGGTTATCTCTGATGCTGCTGAGCTTATAAGTAGGGTGAGGTTTCTCTAGTTCATCTTTGTATCTTCAATCCCAGAAACATCTCAATTGATCAGAATGCCGGCAGGATTTCGGGATTGGTGAACACTGTGAAAGAGGTGCTATTACTGTTCCCTTGAGACTGTTCTTTCTCATTTGGCCTCACCACCATGAGCCTTTGAACTTGAACATCTTTGCTAAGTACCATTGTGTGTTTTTCCCTATCTCTCTCTCTCACTAGTCTGCCTCCATTCACCTGTAGAATACACACATGGAGAAGAAGTGAGCCATGAATATTTGTGACACTGAAATGATAGGATAGCAGTCTAACTGGTGCCCTTTTAGACATCAACAACTCTAATTCATGGACACAGGATAATAGTTTTATATTATAGGACAGCAGATTTAAATTTTTCAAGTGAACTATTGTTTCCACATATTTTAAGTTGCAGATAGAATTAATTGGGTGTTTTAATATCACAAGGAATGGACCAACCTGCTTACTTAGATGTGAAACCTCTTTTATAAGACCTGTTTTAGTCTTGGCTGCTTCTGCTAGCAGTATTGGTGGATGTCAAATACGGAACCATTATGCTATATTTTCTAGTTCTATTTAAGCTGTATCTGGAGTTAAATCAACTAAGTATCTTGTTTAATATTCATCTTCACCCTTCTAAAATATACACACACGTAGTTAAGTTAAATATTTCAGAATTAGATCTGCTATGTACAACAAATTCAAGGAAAACTGGCTTGAGGTAGAATTATAGAACCGATGTTGTAGTTCTAGATTATCACCTTTGATTCTGGTTTCTCCCAACTCACTGTATCATCTGGGATCAAGCCTCATTATTTGTGGTTCAAGATGGATATCCACCTACTGTGTTTTTATTGTATGCTACACTATGATGAAAGGATAAAGAAGAGTATATCCTTATTTAGGAATGCTTCTAGGATGTCCTAACATAATTTAAACTTAAGTCTCACTGGCCAGAATTCTGCTACATGGTCACATTTCTCTCAAGATACAGTAGGCTGTTTTGTTGATGTAGTAGTGGTTGTTGAAGCACGATGCTATATAGCCCAGTCTGCTGGCCCTGAATTCCTTATGTAGCCAAAAGTGGTCTTGAATCACTGATCATTCTGTATCTGGCATCTCAATTGCTAAGATTATTAGCCTTTTCTCAGACACATTTGGTGATTTATTTTTCTGGGAAAGAGTCTTTGCAACCAGAAATACAAACTGCACAACAGAAGTGGAAACAGTTTTGAGCAATGTGCTCAATTCCTATGGTTCTAACCATAGGAATTATAACAGTCTAACAACAACAAAACAAAACAAAATCAAAAACAAAAAAAAGCGTTATTTCATTTACAAAAGCAATAGCCACTTCATGCCTTCTTGTTTCTATGTTCAGCAATCTAGGCATGGTTCATCTTAATCTTCTTTCCAAGACCTCACTAGGGGCTCATCAAAGTGTAAGCTAGGGTCTAATCTCATGTGCAGCCTCAACAGTGAATGATCTCTTTCTGTGCATCTCAGGATACAAGCAGAGTGGCGTTTTGTTGCTCTCCAGTTCTAGAAAACTTACTTCTTAAAGATGGCTATATCTATACTAGTGTAGCTACTGGTAAGTTGCTTATATATATATGTTGAAATATTTTCTCCACTTTCCCCTTGAAATGTCAGACTTTCAGGTTTTCCATTAAGAGTTTTGATTTACTTTGAATTGACTTTTGTACAGTGTGACTGGTAGGGATCTAGCTTAACTCTTCTATATATGTTTATCAGTTGTGAATATCATTTGTTGAAGAGTCTGTCTTTTCTCCCCCATGTTTCTCCCCCCTACCAGCATATTTGCTAAAAATTGGGTGGCAGTAGATATGGTTTCTTTGGGTCCATAGCTCTATTTCATTTAATGTCTGTTTTATTTTGGTTTTCAGCCTTTATGTGCCTTTTATCTAATGTGATACAAGATACTATTTAAATTATTTTATAGCTGCTGAAATTTGCTTTATTGACTAAAATGTGACCTTTTTTACAGAGAGCTCAATGGACTGCTTAAATGAATGCTTTTTCAGGGTTTGGGGGGAAGATTTTTTAGATATCTGCAAAGGTCATTTGTTCTATGATGATGCTTCATTTTGAAGTTTCTTTATTGACTTTAATTCTTTTGTCTAGATGATTTATTTATTGATGAGATTGGAGAAGCGCAATTGTCATCACAATAGTATATATACTTAACTGTCCCTTTTTGCTTAGTAGTGTTGTTTTATGAAATTGCATATACTGATGTTTGATATACACATATGTTCATATATTTAAAATTTTCCATTTGTGCATGTGCTCATATTTTTAAAAATCTCTTTTAATTTTGGATTTAAATCTATCAAATGATGTGATTCCCCTCTGTATGCTGTGAATACCATTGGTTAATAAAGAAACTGCCTTAGCCTGATAGGGTAGACCTCAGCTGGAGAAAACTAAACTGAATGCTGGGATAAAGGAAGGGCAGAGTCAGAGAGAAGCCATTGAGCCAGAGACAGAAACACTGAAACTTTTCTGGTAGGCCACAATCTCATGGTGATACACAGATTAATGGAGATGGGTTAAATTAAGATGTAAGAGTTAGCCAATAAGAAGCTAGAGCTAATGAGCCAAACAATAATATGGTTTCTATGTGATTATTTCAGGCCTAAGTGGCTGGGAACAAATTAGTGGTCTTCCTACTACAACCAGATACGAATATAGTTACTTTTTGTTGTTTTTTCTTTTTTTGTTTTTGGCTTCCATTTGCTTGGTATATCAGTTTCTATCCTATTACTTTATATCTGTGTGTTTTTGCTAGTAAGATTATTTCCTGCAGGCAACACTCACTTGTATCCTGTTCTCAACTTAATCAGCTATTACAAATCTTTTTGCTTTTTTATTTTTCTTGTACTTCTGTGTTGTAATTTGCACATCTGTCCATGTGGAAATGTATTTCTATTTTAGCTATAATCATCTTATTGATCAACCCCCACTACCATGTAGAGAGGAGAAAGAAACCAAATATGAACATATACCTCAGGTTGATTAAATTAAAAAGTCATACCACCAATGATCATAGAACAAAAAATTAGAAAAATAGTAGCATAAGCTATGAGAATATAAAGTACTTAGGGTAAAACTAAAATAAATGAATGCAGTAGAGAATGGGGCAGTGAAGGAAGAAAACAAAAGGAAACCAAGGTTAAAAAGAGGGAGAAATAAGTAGGATGGAGGGGAACATTCTGAAAAGAGAGAAGAGCAAAATGTGAAAAAAAAAACTATAACAAACAAAAAAAAATGGTGCATGCCTGCAGTATGTGCTGAAGAGACAGACAAGGAGGATCATGATAGTGTGGCCAGTCTGAAGGACAGTTTTAAAGAAATGGGCTGGAGAGATGACTTTGCGGCTTGTAGTACTGGCTGCACTTTCATAAGTACTTCATGCACCTGGTGTACAGACATTCAGGCAAACACTAATATACATAAAAAATAAAATCTCAAAAAGTTTTAAAAATAAAAAGTACATCAAATAATTAGAGAAATATAAGAAGAGGAATAAAATTAAGAATATACTTGATTAAAATGTAATAACAAAATTCATAATAAAATGTTAAGATATAAAAAAGAAAATAATAAAAAGATAAAGTTTTGGGCCAATTTCAATTTGGGTCCTCTGATATTGAGCATGTCTGATGAAGGGAGTGGTCAGCTGAATTTGAATCTTTTTCTTTTCCTGCTGTTTAGGCTAGTACTGAGCCTGGAAGTGTCAGATTTTTCATAGAGTTTATTTTTTTTTTCTGAGAGGCTTTATTTGCATGTAAGAAGACTCTGCCATCCACACCCAGCTTCTCCAATGCTCCAGAGATACCACAGTTCATACCTCTTGAGAAACATACTGATATATGTCCTGGAACTCTATCCAGTGGTCTCAAATGGAGTTCAGCCTTAACATCCTGTGGAAGGGACAATGCAAAAGAGCCATGTGTTCTTCTAGACCTGAACTGTAGTGCTGTGGGCAGTGACGTGTGTCACCCATGGGTGGCGCTATAGTACTGTGGGTAGTGACGTGTGTGACCCATGGGTGGCGCTTGTTGTCAGGTTCTCCATGGTCCTTTGACTCGAGGCTGTCAGTTTTGCAGCTATCCTCAGGTTGGTTCCTAACCACAGTGGGCAGGGCTAAGGAACACCACAGCATTCACTGTCTGAATCTGCTATCACTGTTGGCTTTTCCACTGGCCTCACCTGGCCTTTCCCTACTCCACAGCTGCCTAGCATGTGGTCGGACACTTATCCAGTTGCTCTAGCACATTGTCTCTTTGAGTCTTGCCTTGTCATGAGGCTTCTGCTATAGCTCGTTCTTCATGAATAGCCTTCTTCCCAAGATGGTACCCAACCACAACCCTCGCAGACACGACAAGGGACAACATAATCTTCCTTTTAAATAATGGCCCATTATGTGATGGTGATAATTGTATTATCAAATCTTCCACCTGGACCCAGGCTCATGAGAAACGGTCTTATTCTTTGGGTGAGACTGTTAGTCTCTTTACACCGCCATTGTCTGACTGACCTTTTGAACTAGGCTTGTTTCCTCTACCTTTACCAGGGAGCCATAACTAGAACAATGACTGGAGCTACTTATTGCCCACTCCCCGTCCTTCACTCTACATTGCTCTTGTGTGCCTACTGCTTTCCTGCTGTCCCATCACTTCCTTCATGGCTTTGGATGTTCTCTCTCTCTCTCTCTCTCTCTCTCTCTCTCTCTCTCTCTCTCTCTGTGTGTGTGTGTGTGTGTGTGTAATAGAGTGTATTATTCTTTATTAGTGAAATCATTCATTCACTGCAGAGGCACCTTCTAATTGGTATTGTTACCCCAGAAGTTTTAAATCCCACCTGAAAAGTTCCTAGATATAAACATGGGATTTTTTCCCCTGTAAGTATTGTCATGATTATCATTCATCACAGCCCATTTTGTGCTGTGGTGACAGAACACTACAGAATGGCAATTTGTCAAGAAAAGAATTTTTTTTTTCTGAAGTCCAAGATGAGGGCTTTAGTTTCTGGTCTTTGATGGGATCTTCCTGCTGTACCCTTACATGGTAGACTGCTGAAGGGCAGAACGGGGGTGATACTTTGTCTTAATGTGATAGAAGAACAGGAGGAAGAGAATCTATTCCCATAAAGCCTTTTTATGATGACATCCTTTTTTCCATTTTTGAGGACTGAGCCTTAGTGATGTACACATCCTAAAAGGCTCTATCCTTCAATCTTGTTGTTCTAGACACAGTGTTTATAACACATGGATTTTGGGTCATGTACAGAGTGCAGCAGTTTTACTTTATGAATTACCTTAGCTTTGATAATCTTCTATCTTACTTTTGTTAATTCTGTGTCAACATATCCTGATTCTATTTCTATACAACAATTAACTCAAAAGTATTGCCCTTAACAGATGATCATGCTAATTTTTATATATCATTCTTACATAAAAACACTATGGAGCTTCTTCAAACCAGTAAAAATAAAATTATCAGGAACTTAGCTATTCTACTGCTGGATGTGTACAAAAAGAGATGCTATAAAACCTAAAAGAGATTAGTACCTTTATTCAAATTACATACATACATACATACACACACACACATATATGAAATTATAACTTTTACCCTTTGAATACAAGAAAAATTTAAATTTGGCAAGAAAATTTTTTAAGAAAAGAAATATCATGAAAGAAGTCTTGTAGATGAGATTACAAAGAACATGGGACCAAGCCACTTCCATTTCCAGAGCCTCACGTGATTGGGTTACTGAAACTGCTTAATGATTAAACATTTATTTTTCTCGCTATGGCAGAGTTCCATGTGCAGATATATAATTCAACAATAAGTGTGCAAGGACAATAGGTTGCCATGGAAGCTGTTATTATAATGCCCAAAGTTATCTAATTCTTTGACATTGATGCATTAATTAGATGTTTCAGCAGTGAATGTGCCCTGGGAATGTATGTGAATACAAGACGATAAATGTTCCTTTCTAAATATTTAATGTAAGAATCTCATCTTTAGGTAGTTACTTTGTACATCATCATGTGAGATAAAGTGAAGATGGATAGTTCCATTACTCATCTTTTTGGTAAAAAACGATAAGCAGAATCTGCAAATGCATCACTTTCCTGTTCTCGTTATTTATCCTGTGGCTTTAAGAATAATGGTTCCATTAGAGTTTCATGTATTTCCCGAATCAGGGAATGGTCAATTATTGGCAACAATCACATTCCCCACACTTCACTAATGGCTGGTGGCCCACACTGTAAATTAAATAGGAGACAGAGCAAGCATAAAATGTGGACCCCTGCTCTGGCTAATTTAAAAGGTGTTTCATAACATTAACCCTGCATGAAGAGGCATGCCAGTCACCGTAGAACCATCGGAATATGTATAGAATATGGCTTTCAATTTGGGGTGCTGCATTTTGAGACCATTATTACCTGTCTGAATGGTTACCAGAATAACAAAGGATATAGAAATCATGATGGCTGGCTTAAGAAATGATTAAGGAAACAGGATGACTTTTACCAGAGAAAAGGAAATTTGAAGATGATTTAGTAGGTGTCTTTAAATGTTGAAAGCAGGAGAACTGGCATATTTTGTTTTAAAGGACCATATTCAAAGTGTGGTTACAAGTGCCTGTAGTTCTGGCTCTAATGAAGAGCATCACAATAGAGATAACCAATAAAGCAATGAAGTACTCTTTGAAGTATGCTTTCTTTAAAAATATTCTAATCTACATAATTAATGTGGATGCAAATGGATTTGTTCTACAGCAGAGTTAGTTGGGTCAAAAGATATCTTGGGTTCTTTCCATGCCAGTGTTTGCTAGCATTCACCATGCCTCTGATGCCTTACTTCAGTACCCACTAATAGGATGAATCTTCAAAAAAGAATTAGGAGAGATTGACAATAACATTTAATTCACTTAACAGCTAGCACCACTCACTTGACATATGTGAGTCACCTTTGTTTAAGAAAAACATATGGATACATCAGATGCTTGCGTTTATGTGATGTAGTTCTGGATCGTGGTACTGGAATGGGTGTTTTGTATACATTGTCTGATGGAAGAGAGAGGAATCAAACAATGAATTGAGACAGCACCAAATGATCTCTTTGAGTTGTTAAGTCCACAGAAGCCTTTGCAAGCTCCCCTACAGCCCAGGCTGGCTGCTAAGTGTAGCCTGATCACCTACACTATTTTAATGATACCTTCACTGAAATGAAGCAAAGTGGATTAGTAGCATTGCCTGTAATCTTTACAATATTGCAGTTGCAAAACACCTCAGAATATACCTTTTCAGTTCTGGTAGCCCAATTCTGAACTTTTGAGGTGTTGCAGATAAGAGCTGTCTCCATTGAGAAAGTAGACTGTGGCGCGTGAATGATTCCGCATAATGGGGAGTGTCAAGGTTAGTTGTGAAGGAAGGCAGAGCCAGCAGCTCCACTCTGACAACTGATTAGATTTGCTGTTTAGAAACCATGTCTTCATGTTTCGTGAAATCTCCATCTGTAGCCCCAGGCCAAGTGCTCTGTAAAAACTCTCTGAATATTAAGTTGGCAGAAATGATTTGTTCAGAGTCTGTTTCCATGTAGCCAAGTTCTGATCCACTCACATATAATTGGCTTAACAATTTCTCTATTGAGGCTCTATAGAGGCTCTCTCTGTGATGGCAGGGAGATTAAGGGATGAGACTGAATAATGTTCATGCGTTCCGGTCCCTGCTTCTTGGCAAACTATCAGATGATGCAAGAATTTCTGAGGACATTAAAAAAAAAATTATATGAAATCTTCTTAAATTTATTTTTTACTCTAAAAAGACAATGGAAGTTACATCAAACATTTGGAGAAGGTTGAGAAACTATAAAATAATAGCAAAATTTCACAGTCCCAGCTTAAGCATGGAAAGAGGGGATGAATATCAATTAGGAAATGAGAGAGAGAAACTTGTGGGACAGAATCTTTATAAGCATCACCAATAGTGGAGCTGTGTTCTCACTATTCTTTTAAAATTGGGGAGAAGAGCAAAAAGAGAGACAGGTTGTTGTCTCCTCTGAGTGACTTTTATTATCACGGGTGAGTAGAAACACTAACTTCACTCCATCCTTTCCTTTTAGACATCTCCATACTTCGGAAAGTCACCAATAGGGTGTGGGAATGACATGTTGAAATTGTTATTGGTTTCTGTCAGTAAGAAAGGAGTGTGTCAAAATGAAGCCTTTCCAGTCCTGGCTTATTGGAGCATGGGCTGCATTTGTGACCTCAGTGGGGTATTCTTTCTCCCTCAGAACCGCCAGACTCTACCTTTGAGGGTTGTGTGTAGGCAGCTCATTGCTTTTGTTCTCCAAACCGAAGTCAGTTTATGTCAATCCTGTTTCATTTTCAGTTTCTGTGAAGCTGTTCCCTTCATTATTTTTGACACACATTCTTAGATTAGATCCATATGTTTATTAATTCCACAAGAAATCCAGGAGAAATCAGATCTGGGCAATTTATGACTCCTGAAAGCCCTTGAAAGATTACAGAAATCTTTCAATAATAAAATACAATATGCAGTTATTCTAGAAATTTCTGCTCACTTATCTTCATAATCGTAAATTATTTCATACCTAATTACAAACAGGCAGACTGAATAATTGTCTTCATTGAGGGATGTTTGACACTGAGAAAATATAGCCTTATTTTATAAACCTTTTAATGTTCCGACTATAAATATGTCGCAGCTAAGGAGTACTGCATCTTTAAGTGTATTAAAGTCACTCTTGTGTAACCAAACATAATGGGATTTTTAAATGAATTATAACTAAAGTACTTAACAAACAACTTTTTAAACTTCCAACATGTGTAAAGCGGTTTGAAACTGTCCGTTTCATATTAAATGCCCCAATGTATATTTCATTCAACCCATGTGGCAAAAGGTTATATTGGTGGAAGCTTTTCCAAGATGTAGACCTAACAGAAAGGAAAGATTCAACAGGAAATTTGATACCTTATTCTCCCTTTGTAGGTATAAAACGTCTCACCAATGAGGTGTCAGATACCTGTTTATGTTTGGGAGAGGTTTGGAGTAAGATGGGGACATATGCATTCAATCTTTAATAAAGGGATTGTCCATCTGTATTCTGGTGCCTTGGAATGGAATAATGATGTTGTAAAACACTAAACTTTCCCTTCTGTTTGAGATCTCAATTCACACTGCAGATTGGCTGGCCTGCCTACAGAAAGAGCAACTTGATGTGTCTTTCCATTCATTTGATCATCCATGGTCTTACATGGCTTATTTCCTAGTCCTAATGACAGATTGCAATGACTGGCTTGTTTAAATCTTCAGCTGACACCAAGACTCATCCTTACATTGCAGGATAACGAGGTCTTTATCTGCTTTTATAACTACCGTATCCTAGACAGTAGGAGTTCAGGGAATGGTTTCTGAATGAATGAATAGGCATTTATGGAATGATTGTATGTTAAGGTTTGAAAATTTAAGGACAAAGATCTCTGCTCTCAGGGACCCCCTCCCCCCCCCCATGAAAGGCAGTCTGGTTTCTGGAGAGTATATGAAACAAATGGCTGCAATCATAGCATCATTTGCTGTATTGCTTTGGTCTGTAACAAAGAGTTTACAGAAGTAGATAGAGGATAGACTGCTGGAACTTCTAGAGACAGCATTCTGGAGTGCTGGCTCCAGGGCTGTCTTGTGCTTGATTTAACTATGGACCTTGCAGTTCCAGATTTGTGGGGTTCACTGCACTAAAAAGTTCTGTTGGTAGCAGAGTGAAGGATGCTGTTTCCATCTGCAAGAGGAAGACTATATTAGACATCTCCATCAAGACATGTTGATTTGGTGCAGTCTTTTTAGTAGTACACAGGGCAATATGCTTGGAGTTATGCGGGAATCACCTCATAGGATCAGAATAGAATGTTTTCTGTTGAGTTCATAGTAACATCAAATGGTACCTACGGTATGGGTGTTTGAAGTCTAGGATGGGGTCTTAGTTGTAACTTCTCTGCCATGCCTTCTGGATCAGAAAAGAACAAATTGTTAAGCTTGAGTAGGCCACAGGACTCAGCTGCAATTATAATGAGATAATGTAAAGAAAGTCCAAGGCTGACAATACATGTAGTTAAACTCCATGTCCTTAAACACCATTCAATTATGATCCACGTCACAAAGCAAACCTAGGAACTCATTACCACCCTTTTAAAATTGATTTGCTACTTCTTCTTCTTTTTTTGTATACCCTGTGTGAACACTCTGAGTTCAGAGTATACACGTGATCATCAGTAAATATTTCTACAAGGTGGTGATAGCTGCCAAGAAAAATTCAGTTAATGGAGGCGATTTTAACTGAATCAAGAAAGAAGGATTTGTGTTGTCTTTCCCATTCTCAGGTTCCTTGCCGCCAAATAAAAGCCAGAGAAACTCTAATTATCCAGTGGAGTTTCCTTCGCATCACCAGAATCATAAAAACGCAAAGCTGGGAGGGACTGGGCTTTGTGCTTTTCACTTCATCTTTCTGAGGTCGCCTCTGGGAATGTGGTTGTTCTCAGGACACAATTCATCTTTCGGCGCAGATGCTGGTGAAAGGGAACACTTCACTGCATCTATCTGAGATCCTGGGTTGTTACTGTGGATTAAAGAAAGATTACAAACAGAGCAGTCATCTGTTGGCGTATTTCAAAGAAGGTTCCTCGGAGACATTGCATCATACAGAATGGTTTTGCTAAAACTACGCTGTTTCCTCGTCTTCCCATCAGTGTTCTGCATTTATCTCATCTACTCCAATTATACTGATCGTCTGCTGCTGGCGGGTTTCAGAAAAACTGGGGACTGCTTTCCTTTTCAGTCCTCCCTTCTTATTTATGATATTAGGAACCAAAGCCTACAAGGACTGTCGGTGTATCAGGGAAATGAAGCCAAATAAAGTATATTTTAAGCCAAATGAAGTATATTTTATTCCAGAAAGAACACAAAAAGTCTTTATTTTTATTTAAGAATAGAAGATTTTTCTTCTTCTAACACTGAGAAGTTACAGTGGTGCCCTGTGCATCAGCAGAGATTAACACGCCCCAGTAGAACACATTGGCTATTCTTTTCACATTTGTGCACACTCTTCTCATTCAGAAAAAGAAGCAAGTCATGGTGTCAACGGCTCCTGTAACAGCTTTAACCTTTATCTCCTACTTGCCTTCCTGGCATATAGAGATGAACACTGAGCCACTGGAAGGATAGGGTAGGGGTCAGCTCATAGAGACTTGATCCAAACTACAGGGCCCAAGTCTAGGTTTTACCATTTACCTGCAGATAGCCTGGACACACTGAAAGAGGTTCCCAATTTCCACACTTCTGATATGTGATACATCACAGTGAGCACTACAGGACTCAGTCATGCTACTACTGTTATTATTCCCATTAATTCATTCTTCTATTTCAGAATTCAATAATCACTGATTGCCAATTATGTATAAAGCACTTTGTTATGACTTGACCTCTAATAGGGAGAAATCAATAAGGTTTTTATTTTGTAGAGACTTCTTAGAAGAGAATATATTAAAACATTATATTTTCAATAATCTCAGATTTAATAAGTATCAAATCAAGTGGTAAGTGTAAAAATAAGATTAAGTTCGGTAACCTTAGGGACAGGGTGTTGGAGACTTTGGATCAAGGTCCTTAGAGAGAGGTCCCCTCAAAGGATGAAAGGCAGTTTTACCAGTGAAAGGACAAAGCATGAACTTTAGGGTCCTCCTCTATCTGGGCTGATTGCAAGGCCTGAGCTCTGTTTCCGTATAAGATTGTGTGTTTTTTTTTTTTCTTAAGAAATGCCTTATCATATGACAAAAGCATTTGTTCAACTATGTTCATAGCAGTATTATTTGTAATAGCCAGAACCTGGAAACAACCTAGATGCCCGTCAATGGAAGAATGGATGAAGAAAGTGAGGAATATATACACATTAGAGTACTACGCTGCTGTAAAAAAAACAATGACTTCTCGAATTTTGCATGCAAATGGATGGAAATAGAAAACACTATCCTGAGTGAGGTATCCCAGACCCAAAAAGATGAACATGGGATGTACTCACTCATAATTGGTTTCTAGCCATAAATAAGGGTCACGGAGTCTACAATTGGTGAACCTAAAGAAGCTAAATAAGAAGGTGAACCCAAGGAAAAACATATAGTTATCCTCTTGGCTATGGTAAGTAGACAAAATTGCCGGGGAAAAAATTGGGATCTTGGGGGTGGGGTGGGATGGGGGTAAGGGGAGATGGGGAGAGAAAAGTGAGAAGGGGAGGATGGGGGGAACTTGGGGAAACAGGGTAATTGTGATAAAGGAAGGTTGGATAGGGGAGCACGGAAGCACAATTCTTAGTTAAGGGAGCCACCTTAGGGTTGGCAAGAGACTTGAACCTAGAGTGGCTCCCAGGCGCCCAAGGCGATGTCCCCAGTTAGTTCCTTGGGCAGCTGAGGATAGGGAACCTGAAATGACCCTATCCTATAGCAATACTGACGAATATCTTGCATATCACCATAGAACTCTGGTGATGGATGGAGATAGAGACAGAGACCCACACTGGAGCACTGGACTGAGCTCCCAAGGTCCCAATGAGGAGCAGAAGGAGGGAGAAGATGAGCAAGGAAGTCAGGACCACGAGGGGTGCACCCACCCACTGAGACAGTGGGGCTGTCCTTTTGGGAGCTCACCAAGGCCAGCTGGACTATGACTGAAAAAGCATGGGATAAAACTGGACTCTCTGAACATGGCGAACAATGAGGGCTGATGAGACGCCAAGGACAATGGCACGGGGTTTTGACCCTACTTCATGTGCTGGCTTTGTGGGAGCCTAGCCAGTTTGGATGTTCACCTTCCTAGACATGGACAGAGTGGGGAGAACCTTGGACTTTCCACAGGGCAGAGAACCCTGACTGCTCTTTGGACTGTTGAGGGAGGGGGAGAGGAGTGGGGGGGAGGGGGAGAAGGGTGGGAGGAGGGGGAGGGAAATGGGAGGCTGGGAGGAGGCTGAAACTTTTTTCCTTTTCTCACTAAAAAGTAATAATAATAAAAGAAATGCTGCCAATATTGGTAGTGATAGAGATCAGCATGATTAAATCCCAAGGCCCAAAATGCAGTACTACAAAAAGAGAGAAAAATTTTCAGTTGTTGAGGCTTTGGGGCTCCACTGCAAGTATGTCTATTGTGGAGGCGACATGTAAGTCTCCAGTCATATACAGACTCTGAGCAAGTGCCCTTTGGGATTAGGAGGCCATATGTGCAAAAGTAACAAAATCTCCATCAAGTTCCTAAGAATAAAAGAGACCATTGTTCCAGAGAGACTTGAGGCGATAACGTCTCTTAGAGACTTAGCAGCGAGTGAGCAGGCTCTTGGAGGTAACCAAGATAGTGTTCGTTGGTTGGACTGTGTCCCACAGATAGGTGGGCATCCTAAAGAAGCACAGAACTTCTAAATTGGATTTTATTTAGAAATAGCACCCCCTTTTCATGTAGTTGAGTTAAAATGGTATCCTTGGACTGGATCCTAATCCAGTGTCACTGGTGTTCCTACAAAAATGTCCCAAAGTCAGACACCCAGAGACAGTAGATGAGGGATGCTGTGTGGACAATGGCACTTGACCCCAGATACTTGGGCCTGTACACATATCACCCTTATCGCTAAAACTCTCCAGGAAAACAGCCAGAGGGTAGGAAATGTCAGAGTGGGCTCTCTTACAGGGTTCAAAAGCACAGTGGCCTTGCCAACATACTGATTCCAGACTTGTCCCTTAGGGAAACCATAACACAGTACATTTCATTCATTTAAAGTTACTCAGTTTGTGGTACTTTGTTTCAGAACTCCTGGGAAACAAATGGAGAAGGGAAGCCACTGGGAAATTTAAGTCGTGAGTGGTGGGCAGAAGCTATGAGAATGAGTGAATGGAGGGACATCAGTCTGGTTCTCACAGGGATCCAACTTGTAGATGTGATTGGTGGTGGCTATAGTGGATACAGGAAGAAGAAGAGGAATCCTGGAGGAGTGTTGGCAATTGAGCTAGTGGTGTTTGCTCATGGGTTGGGTTTGGGGGTAGGACAGAGAAAGAAGAACCCAAGGATGATTGAGTCTGTGAGGTTTCCCATGTACACTATTTATGTACATCACTGGAAACATCCACAGCACTGCTAAATAAAGTCCTCCCTCACCAATTTCATGGCATCATTTCACTCAATAATCTCTCTTGTTTATTAACTTTAACAGTATTGTAGCATTTAGTTCCCTTGCTAAAAGCGATGTTAGCTATTATGCCAGATGATTCAACAAATCATTATCTTCATACTTACACAAGTGCTTTATTTATCTTTTCCAATTATTGGTACAGTTTTGAACACATTAAAAGACTGAAAACTCTACCGATGGGCACCTACAAGAGGCCTTATAATCTTCAAGAAGGATTTAGTATATGGTGGTTGGGCTCCTAAACTCTCCCAACAACACTACTGTTTCAGTCATTGAGGGTTTAATGGGGGAGAAAATCAGAATGTATTGATTTCCTCTTCTGCCCCTTGGAAGAGGCATTCCAGTTGTTTTTAGAATGTTTTGAAGCACTCGTGGCAGTGCCTTTTAGAGTACTTGAGAAAAGCGAAATCTGCAAGGTGAGCAGGGAGGCAGCCTTTCTTAGAGTCTGCCTCTGAGTTAATGTAAGTGTAAGAAAGGAGACGAGGACAGGCATTCTCTCCAACCGCACCCCCTTTCCTTCTCTCTCTCTCTCTGGCCATCTCTCTCTCTCTCTCTCTCTCTCTCTCTCTCTCTCTCTCTGTGTGAGAGAGAGAGAGAGAGAGAGAGAAAGAGAGAGAGAGTCAGAAGCCTGGTGACACACAGGCTGGAAAGGTAGCAGAGACTTCTACATCTTGATAAGCAGGCAGCAGGAAGAAAGACACTATAGTTGCCTTGGGTCCTTAAAAGCCCAAAGCCCACGTCCAGTGACACACTTACTCTAACAAGGCCACACCTACCCCAACAATGCCACACCTTCTAATAGTGCCACTCCCTGATGACTAAGCATTCCAACCTGTGAGCCTATGGGGGCCGTTCTTATTCAAACCACCACAGGATGTGTGTGTGTGTGTGTGTGTGTGTGTGTGTGTGTGTGTGTACGCACACACATGTGCACATTTGTGTGTACAACCTCAGACCACAGGTTATATTTAAGCTTTACATTTTCCACGATGATTCCAAAGTCATTACTTCACCTACCTTAACTATGTTAAAACCTTTCAGCATTTTCTCCTGGCTTGTTTTTATCACTCTTTCTTGGAAAAACATTCACTGACAGGATTCACTTAGGGCCTCACTACCCTTTGTTTCTCTTGCTCCTCTCTCTTAATTTATATCAGGAGGCTATATAACTGGAGGAGTATAAGTATTAAAGATTACAGATCTTTGCCTACATGGTACTTTAGTGATAAACATGCGTCATGTGACCGGTCATACGGCAAACTTAGCAAGAGTTTCTTTGAAGGTAAAGACACTGTTCAAACAGATCATTGCATTGGAAGCTCTGGACCTGGCTTTTACTTTGGTTTTTCATTCTCTTTGACCCTTGGAACTTTTATCTATGAAAATCTGTGTAATGATCCATGAGCAAAGGTCAGATGAAGTCGTGCATATGAAAGGACTTGACAAACTATAAAGTGTTAGATATATGTAAGGTTCCCACTAGTGATGTCTGAAACAAAGTGAGGAAAGTTTCTGTAGCAACTTTGAAAGAATTTTAGTGTTTGTCATCAAATAAAGATACACAAAATGAGTAGGAATGTGCCTGGTGTGGTTTGTATTCATAGAACTGTTTATGCAGTGAAAATCAAAACATAGGAAAACTGTGTGGGAATTTCCAAAAACCTTGCCTTTCTTTATCATTCCCAACCTCTAGGCTTAGGCCTGGATCCTCAGTCTGTTCATTGTCCCAACCTGGTCAATGTCCTGGAACCTCACCTTAACCCCAATACCCGGACCTAGCTCTGTTCACACAGCCTGTCTGGTGGGACCAGCCTGGTGAGTACCCTAGGCCTTTGCTCACCTGCATTGTGCTCACACTTCCAGGCAGGATTTGGGTAGTACAGCGTTCACACTGGCCCAGGTAGATCCAGCCAGTCCCATGTGCATAATTTCTTGTCTTTCACTGAGTTGGAATCACCCTGTTTTTTTCAACAAAAACCAACACCAAGTGTTTGGTAGAATTGACTTACTGACTCTTGATACCTCACCTGAAATCAACCAAGTTTGAACAACAACAACAACAAAACAAAACTTCCACTCAACTCTATTCTGGTCATTTTCTAGGTTGTAAAGAGAACAAACATCCCCGGTAAAGGGTAAAATTACAATGGACAAGTATAGTGAATTCTCTCAGTTTATGAATACTCATTTCACTTCTTTTCCTGTTTGTAAGATCTTGCTGATGGCAAGGCACTGTCTCACGTGGCAGACTGTGACCAGGACATCTACGCTGTCCTCCTTCTTGTTGTCTAAAGAATATTTGTGAGGCATGGACTGGCTAGAGGGCTTTGCTTTCCCACCTAGTGGACAAACAAGCTGGTAACATTCCTTTTTCTTCCTGATGGAAAGTGAGCTTGAAGGTTGAAGCTGTAGCAGCCATCTTGGTATCACAAAAGATGCTGAGAACCGAAGGAGCATTAGTCTTGAGCTTGATAAACCATTGGACCAATGTCTCAAACTTCTTGTCATGTGAGAAAATAAAGCACTATTAACAAAAGTGGAGTGGTTAGTTAATTGCATCTTGATGCTTTCTTTAAGTGGTACAGAAATGCATGAAAGTATATATACTTCAAAATGATAAAAATGTATATTTAGCACATTTTACATATCTAAACCCAATTTTACATATGAAGTCTACAAAGAACCTGGTAAGCGTTGTAAAACACTGATATGATATCTAATTTTGAAAACATTTTCCTAAGTGTAGGCTGAGAAAGAGAAAGATTTAGTAGCAGACACCTAGATATGGTGCTGGGATAAACTTTGTTCATGAAGTCAGGGATGGGAAGGCAGGGATGAAAATGTAGATAGATATGTGGCAGATGCAGGTTGTAGGAAGATCTCTACAGGGATAAACTTTCAGTGTGGTCATATCTAAACAATGTCCAGGTATTTCTCTTTTACTTCCTTACAGTCAGATTGTCAGATGTAAAACATAAAAACACAGAGTGATGAGTTTAATTTGAATACCATACAAGTGACAAGTAATTTGGAGTATATGGGCATGTCCTATTTGGTATTATTTAGCATTATAATCTATGTATCAACTAGTTCATACACTATGACTTTCGTCTTAGGTTTCTGGTCTTAAAGCATTCTGGGATGCTGGGCCAGAGTGTCTCAGATTTAGTTTGGAGCTCTTGTCTGTTCTAGTAGTGAGAAATTTGACATAATTCTATCTTTTGGAAGTTTACTCTCTGGGCCCAGGCTGCTTTCTAATATTCTACTGGGTTCTAAAATGGGCTCGTTCCACAACTGCAAAATTCAGAGTTCATCAGCAAGGGAGCGTGTAAAACAACCTATAGGTTCTATAATTAGGTTGCAAACAAATGTCAGAAACATAGAGCTAAGTATCCAATAAATGTGTTCAGGCTTGATTTTCACAAGGCCCCCGTCCAACTAGGTAACTGAAAGGGTTCTCGAAGCAACAGAGCACTGTGATGACAAAGGTACACACAGATTAAATTAAGTGAACACATGAGCCCCAAATCAGACATTTATTCTCCACTGTAGGTTATTCTGGCATGCCTCTTAGCCTTCTCAGAAGGGTTTCCCATACCCCTGCCCATGTGTGCTGGCGATTTCTTTTCATTGTGCTCTCTCGATTTGTATTTAAAGATGAGAATCAGTCAAGATCTGCTCTACTTCCTTAGTGGCACTGTGGATTTTCTCAGTGCTCCCTTTCATTTCAAATCTGGCTGGGGACTAGATGCAGAAAGAACCCCCATGAGGGAGACAGCTAGATACAGGACAGTTCTGGCTACGATGCTTCGAATCAAACCCAGTTTGAGTGTCACAGCTCTGCCACAGTGCCACAGGCAACACTTCTCCACACTTGAAGGGCACTGTGGTTATCCGATGAGCCTCCCATCAGCAACGAGTCAGAAACGCTTTGGTTCCCCCAAACCCTTTCTCATAAATCTCCGCCTAAATTAGCGGGAGAAGAGATATTGAGCTTCAGATCCCGGCCAGGCTTTCATTAATCCTCCAGACACCGCCAGGATCTGTCTGGCTCTCTCCTTTCCTTTGCCAGCAAAATGACACCCGGCGAAGAAGGTACCCTCGAACATGCTGGTACATTCCTGACAAACGCTTATAAGTATGCCCAGCTGTTTTCCCCAGCTCGGTTCTGTGTAGCCTGCAAATCGCTGATTAATTTGCTCACAGCTGCTGCAGATTCAAGGCAGACGAGCTCCCGAGAAACAGTCCATGTTGCTGGTATTAAGCCTCTAATTTCCTTAAGTGAAAAGTTTCTAAGGCTGTTTAAACGTCCTGAAAAAGCTGCAAAGGCAGGGCTCCTGGGCTTCCTCCCCACTTGTCTGACAGCTTCACTGTCTTTTGCTGAAAAATCCACTTAACCATCATGTGTCTGCGGGCTGCTCCATAGCCTGGCAATTATTAGGTCTCTGTCGAGCATTTTCTAAACAATTTTTTGTGCAAGGCCTAGAAAGGACACTGTGCCCTCTTGAGTTTTGAAGCCCAGCAGATTAAGGATAAAATCCCTCTCCCTTTCTTTGGGTCTGTGCTCTGTGCTTCTCTGATAATTGAGTCTACATCAAGAAGCCCTGGAGAATCTTTAAGAAGATAATTTATTCAACAGGAATGATTTTTAGCATGTTCATACCCTTTCTTCTCAGTCACTGTCTGCAAGAAATTTGGGGACTTGTAGTGTGCTTTGGTTCGTGTAAATTAGAGTAAGGAATAGAGAAAGCGGTGTCAAAAGGCCTGGAAGACCATATGGAGTTACTCTAGGAGGGGCAGCGATCTACTTCTGAAACAAATACTTTAACTGTAAGTAGCTGAGAGACTGAGGGACCCAGAATAACCTGGCCTTAGGGAGTTTGGGGCCTATGGGACAGGCAGAGGTAAGAAATGAACCGTGAACCAGATATCAAAATTCTCTGGCCTTTCAGGCCTCCATGGCTACATGAGCATTTTCTATCTCTGATTCCTACGAGAAGGTGGGGATCAAAAAGATTGCCAGCCTGGAGGAAAGGGAAGGAGATGAATATGGAGGTGACAAGGACAGTTAGTGATATGCCATAATGGATGGGCAGAGACTGAACACCAACATTCCAATGATAGTTTTCAAATAATCCTACACACATGGAAACTCAAAGACCTCTAAAGCCAAAGTTCTGTGGTCTTTCATCTTTGCACCTAAACCAGTTGTAAGCCTTTGTGTTAATCACTAGCTATTGAAGAAAGAAACTTCTCTGATAGTGTTGAGACAAACACTAATATACCAGTATAACAATAAATCATTAGGAGTCAGTTTAAAACTGTGGCCATTTAACAGAGTAGTGGTAATAGATTCTCCCCTAGTACCAATGGCCTATTTAGCCACAGGTTCTTGGCCCTGATAATAGCGCTAGCTATGGATTTTTGCCTTACAGAGTGGGTCTTAAATCTACTCATAGAGTAGTTGGTTATTCCGTGATGTTTTTGCCACTAATGTACCCACAGTCATGTCTGACTAGCCCGGCTCAGCATAGCTGCCAGAACATACAGGCAAGTAAGACTGATGTTAACTTTTCTCCTTCAGCAGTGTGCAGAGAAGGTGTAGGAAGGTGTCAGGGGAAACTGTAGGGGTAAAAATGACCTTAACAGTCTTATTTAGCTGTGAGCCCTGTGGATTTCAGTAATGACCAGCCTGGCTAGATGTACCCATTGGTGCAATAACAGCACACATTTTCTAGATATAAACAATTGCTTTATTATTGTGTTTAAGGTCCACACCACAGGGGGAACTCAAACGTGGTACTATCAACCTGGTTAAGAACCTGTGGCTGTGGAAATAATAGGCCCTAGGGCAGAGCCTGTTACTATCATTTTGCTAAGTGGACATGGCATCAAACTGTCTTCTAAATATACCTTTACACCCACAGATTATTGTCGTCCTTGGCATTTATCGGCAGTGTCTCTTTTTTTCTTCAGTGGGCAGTGCTTAATATAGAGATTCACAACTGAAGAAAGTGCAGAGAAAAAGTGACAATGGAGCCATCAGACCTAAAGAGGACATCCATAGCCCTCCCTTCCCAAGGCTCAGGGAAACACCACCAAAGAAGAAAAATGCAAGATCAGAGATGAGGAGGGGTACTCTGAAACAGTGTCTCTACTCACAAACCCAGAGCAGCTATCACTGTGAACACAATACCCACCTAAGACTAGTTTCTCCAACATGTCATCATAGAAGGGAAAAGGACTCATGGCATCCTACCCATGCTTGATATACAACCCACAGCTAAAAATGCTTGGTGGGAGGGTGGGTTACTGTCTTCAGTGGCATAGCAACTGACAAATTGACCATGTCCCAGTAAAGAAAACCTTGCTCATAAAGGAAACCCAAATTAAAACCAGTGGGTTAAACACACACACATGACATAAAAATAGGAGGTAGACTTGCTGGGTAGGAGCAGGATTTCAGCAGGAAGCAGGGATGAGACAAGGTATTAGTGAGTGACATGCATTGAAACACTATTATATACATGTATGGCACTATCAAAATTTAAATTCTAAAACAGAACAGAATACCAAACCAATCTCTTACCTGAGCCAGGAGCAATTCATGTAAAAAACAAAAACAAACAAAAAAACAACAAACAAAACTACGTCAGACAGTGATAAGGACTGGGAACTGGGCTGGGGAATTGCCTCAGTGGGCAAAAAGCACTTGCAGCTTGAGGACGTGAGTTTGAATTCCCAGAATCGACTTAAGACAGGATATGTGGTGTGAGCTTCTGTAACTCCAACACTCCTAGGAGAGATGGGGCATAGAAAGGAGAGGAGTTAGAGGGCATCTAGCCTGGTATATTCAGTAAAGTAAGCAAGAACCTGTTTCATACAAGGTGGAAGGTGAGGACTGATCTGAGCTGCTCTCTGACCTCCATACATGTACGTTACAAATAAGACTATGCTCATGTGTGTGCGTACACACATACATTGCACATGTCCACACACGTAAGAATAGATGTAGGAAAGGAGGAATTTACTAAAAGTCCTCCCAAAGCCACATGCAGAAGGTTTGGTTGTCACTGTGCAGTGCTATTGGAAAATGGGAGAACCTCTAGACAGTGGCCCGGTGAAGGAAGACCAAGTCCTTGGAGATGCCTTTGAACTCAGGAGATTTGGGGATGAGGAGAACTCATTCCGCTGCGCCCCACAGTCCATTTTTATATATCAAAGCCTTACGCTTTGATATATACCAAACAGCTCTGCTCCAACCCTGTCTTCCTGTCATGGTGCTTAGCCTCATCACAGGCCCAAAGCTACAGGGTCAAGCAATCATGGAACAAACTTATAATACAGTAGCTCACCAGAAACTTTTCTTCTTTATGAGGTGAAATTCTCAGGTATTCATGGGAACGGTAATGCAATTGGCACAAGGATTGTATTCTAGAAAAACACTTGGTTGATTAGCAACTATTACGGTAAGTATTTGATTCATGGGTGCTCTCTGGGAATTAAACTCACAGAACTTAAAAAAACAGGGAGCTTGGAGAATGGAAGTCAGTGTCTGACCAATGCTGTTCTTCCTAGTTTTGTGTTGGTAAACTGAGACCTGCAAAGATGATGGCAATTGAAAGTAGCCCATTAAATGATACTAGTTTTGTCTCTGGGGGAATCAGGCTTTGAAAATATTTACCATTTAAAATCTTATAAGATCTGAGCTTAAAGGGATGTCTAGCAAAGAAATTACATGATTTATAGATGAGTTTTGCAAAAGTCCCTTTAAAGGCAGCCAGTGCACTTGAATTATGATTTGATTATGAGATATTAGATTTATCCACAGGTTTTCAAGAACCCTTCAATTATACAGAAAAAAATTGAACTTGGGATAAGCTAGGCTAGTCCCATTTTAACTTGAATTAGAAGTGACCAAAGTGTCTTAAAAGGTGATGTTTTTTCCACATTAATTTTCACTTACCTTAATTTCCTTAAAAATAGAAAAAGAAGGTTTTGACTCTGTGTGTCTTTTCAGCATAGATATATACTCTTAGGTGTGACTTAATTTTATCTTCCATTTTCTTATCTGCCTAAGAAGATGCAGTTGTTCAAAACCAATTTACTTGGTTAATTCTTTCCTCTGTCATCTTTGTAATTATTTCCAATAGGCTTTGGTCAAACAATTCATTCTCCATCATGTGGTTTCATCTCAGCTAAAAGTTTGTGTCCACAAAGTCGGTTGTCATGGCAACAACTGGGCTGTTACCAGCCTCGTATTGTGACTATACTGCAAGATAAGGAAACGGGAGAGGATTGGGGGTGGAGGCATTGTTTTGGCCATTTCCACATATCTGTGTTTTAATAATCTTACCACTATTGTGCTTCCTTCTCATTCACAATTCTGCTCTTAAACACTCTGAATTCTAGTACACTAATAATCTCGAATACATTTGTTATACATTTATAATTTAATCAATATTTATTAAGAAGAAACCATGATGTCTGGTCTAGCTGAAATGCAACAATTGACTTACTTGTGAATTATTCATGGGTATGTATTGGGCACATATGCTGTGCCAGGCCAGGTTTTAGGAGTTGCACCCAGTATTGAGCAAGGTATATGGTGTCATGTTGTGGCTGTCCTAGAGAAGTGGGGGAGCCAGACAGTGAAGAGGGAAAATCAGAACAAAAGAGATGGAGAGTGGGTCTCTTAAAGGGACCTTTTGCGCCTGCAAAGTCTCTATTGTGACATAGGAGCCTTAGGACCCTGGGTTGGCCAGGATACTGCCTGGATGCATCCTGTCAGGTGACGGGGCAGGCCAGCATAATGCCTTAATCCTAACATTTTCATCTTTTCATTATTATTATTTAAAAAGGTAGAGATATTATTAAGGGGAAAGCAGGTGGGATAGGAATGGGGGCATCGGATTTTTAAGACTGCTCTCTCCTGATCTGGGGCCTTGGCCATCTTTGGGGGACCTGAGAAGGCTGGAATGCTGACTACATCCTAGGGTAGCTGGTTGCTTTACTGCTTGCTGTGCAGGCTCTGTGGAGTTGTCCCGTGTCTCTCGGACCTTGCGAGGAGATGACAGAGCACAGGACACAGTTAAGTTTAGGATAAAATATTTACTTAGGTCCTGGTGATTGAGGGTGAGGGTATCAGGACCAGGGAAAGGTCTGATTTTCCTTATAAAGGGAAATTACTCTCTTAGGACCTGGTTATTGAGGGACAGAATAGATCTGACCTGTTTGAGGTGAATGAGTCCTCCAAGTCGACTCCCTGGAACTTATAAGAATTCTTTGAGTGTGTGAAATCATAAGTTTTAGATACATTAGTATTTCCACTGTTTATAATCATTACTGAAATTCACATTGTATAAATGGCAGTTTATTTATGCTAGAAATGACTGTGACAGATGTTTTTGGTACAATGAAAAGTATCTTTGATGTCTATAGATAGGAAACCACCGAAGGGAATTTAAAATCTTAAGCTTGTGGCTATGATGACAGTTGTATATTTTGGTGTTTAATACATGTCAGAGCTGAATTAATAGCTTATCGGAACTTTATTGATTAATGTTAAGATTATGAACAGTAGCATAATGAGAGAGTAATCTGATAATGTGCATTTGCATACCTTAAAACACTTTCATTTACGCTGAAACATTCTTAGATCCTCACATCTTAAGCTTTGCATCTTGAAACACCCTTTATTTAAACAGAGAAATAATAAGAGGTTATGCCGAAATCTGTTTTGTGACTTCGTCTCTTTTATTTTATTTTTTATTTATTTTTTGTTTTTTTTTTCAGTTATAAACTTATTTGTTGAAGAAATGTTTACAAACAATACCTGAAATGATAGGGTTTCATTTTCTTTTCTTTTGAATTTATTTATTTATTAAGGATTTCTGCCTCCTCCCTGCCACCGCCTCCCATTTCCCTCCCCCTCCCCCGATCAAGTCCCTCTCCCTCATCAGCTCGAAGTCTCTTTTAAACTGGCAAACCTACCAGCTGTCAAACTGCATTGGAGTTCTTGAGAACGATGAATTTGACCTGAGTTATTGACTAAAAATGACAGAGAGTTGCTTGATTGGCTACCTAGACAGCCACCTTGTGGTCCTCCATAATTTTTGAGGGCAACGACAGTCTTTCTGCTGTCAGAGGTAGGCCTGCAAGACCCCAGAAAATCCTGCTGGCTTCTGTGGAATAAGGATTTGTGGGAGGCAGTTGATTTCTCAGTGTCCTGTTGTCCATGGTCTGAAGTGGGTCTTTGCAACAGTTGTGGTGAGAGGCAGTTTTGCTCAGTGGCTAACAGTTGCACTTATGAAGGAAATTCTGTGTGGAGGTTCTTCTGTTCCCATCCATCTTCTTTGGAGGAAATAGGGGTGTTGCCAGGATCTAATCTGTCCCTCTGTTATGAAAAGCTTTTAATTAAACATTTTAATGCTATATTCTCCAGATCTATGTATATTTGAGGACTGTCTATTGAGTATATGTGTGTAGACAAACTTTATCTTTAGTCACTTGTCTTAAACACACAAGTGGCTAGTTAAGGCTTTATCCCTGTAATTAATTGCATCAGTACCCAACATGACCACAATTAAAGAGCTTGATCATGCATAAGATGACTCTTAACTTGCATTCCTCAATAGTCTACAAGAGGTTAGTACCTTCCATAAGAATAGGATTTTATATTACATTTTTGTCAGGTTTTCAGGTTTAGTTTTAAAATTAATAATGTTGAACTGAAGCTCCTTATGGTCAAAATAAAACCTTTAAAGAGCTCAGAAAAAAAAATTAAGATAGCCATTCAGTGGGCTTCAAATATATGTTGTTACTTTTTTTTTCCCTTAGTCAAGATGGCAGTGAGACATCTTTAACCTTAAAAAAAATGGCGGTGATATATGGTTAGCTGAAGCAAAGATGGCGCCTGCCTATTTGTTTCACGGCACCTTATAGATTCTAAACCACATGTCCTTAGTAAGGCATATATAAAGGACGCAGGCACTCCGAATCATACACATGTGACCATAGCATTCACAACGCATCCCGAGCATACAATGCCAGTCAACAGCCTTGTGGGACAAAGGGGCCTGCCTCCTCTGGCAGCGGCGATGGGGGGGTGGGGGCAGGCACGGGTGATAGAGAAGGAAGCAGCAGCACAGCTGGGCAGGAAAGAGGGACCCGCCCCTCTCGGGCTGCATGGTACAGCGATGAGAGGGCAAACAGAAGAGTGGGGTATTCTGAACAGGAGAGTGAAACAGAAGATATCCAGGCGGAGAGAGGATCCCACCTCAAGATAGGCTTAGCGATGGTAGGAGGCAGCAAGAGGTTGCTACAATGGGCCAGAGAGAGAGAGTTTTAGCATGTTGGGAATGAGAGGGACACAGGCAAGTGAAGGGAACATGAAAAGAACAGGGGCCACACTTCCAACTACCAGATCACTGGCAAAATGTAAGGCGCCAATATACAGCTATGTGGTTCGATTATGAGGGGGAGGGTGCAGTTTCCAGAAGTGAGGTAGGGAAGACCCTAAACCCGTAATCTCCAGAATCCCAGAGACTAGGAGAGGACATACATGATTGGTACAGGCTGCCTTTGTGGTCCATCAAGTCCAAAGGCAAGGCCAGGGAACCGAACCTGAGACTCTGGGTGCCCAGTACTGGGTCTTTTGAGCGTTTCTGAGGGAAGCTGGAACTTGAGAAACCATGGTTGAGGTGAATCCTCAGTCATGGAAATATGGCCAAAGGTGGGGGGAAGGAAGGGACCTATCACTACTGCCAATTCTGCCAGTGGTCGGTATAAAATTCCCATGAGCCTTAGTTGGAAACGCAATGGGACTGAAAGTTACAGGGTTCTGGTGGTCCTCAAACTGCTGGGAGGCAGGAGGAACTTCCAGGAGAGCCTACGGAGTTTCAAGGCACCAATTGTTTTAAAACACACACACACACAAACACACACATACACACACACACACACACACACACACACACACACACACGGAGAGACAGAGAGAGAGAGAGAGAGAGAGAGAGAGAGAGAGAGAGAGAGAGAGAGAGAAAGAGAGAGAGAAGACCCTGACAGGCCTAAGGCCCAAGGCCCAAGTGATGGGTGAAAGCCCATGGCAGGTGAGGGGCAGACACTCCATGCAGGCAGAACTTCTGTGGGAGTTTTATTGAGATAAAGGGAGTAGGGGAGGGAAGAGAGAAAGAGAAATACAGATTGAAAGAGGAAGAGGAAGAAGAGGCAAGGACCAGTCTGCCTCTTCAGAAGAGCAGCTGGAAAAGAGAGATCAGGAGTGGGTGGAGCTTGTCTCTTAAAGAGACCTTTTGCACCTGTGGAGCCTCCTAGTGACATAGCAGCCATAGGACACTGGACCGACCAGAATACTGGCTAGGTGCGTCCTACCAGGTGACGGAGCAGGCCAGCACCATGCATGGATCCTAACAGAAGGTATATTCAGATAATTACACATGCTGCTACAGAGATAAGATATAGTACCATGAAGAAATGATGAACCCTGATGTTGAGGAAAAACCTGATTCATTGGCATTGGAGGGGCTACGTGAATGATGAAGAGTAAGTCATACAAACTATGTGTGGATGGTCTTTACAAATAGAAGGGTCAGTAGGTGTGAAGAAACAAAGGCACAAAATGCTTAACATTTTATTTTTTTTTTTGAGACAGAGTATTACAATTTAGCCTAGGTTGGCCTTGCACTCTTCCTTCTTCAACTTCCCCAGTGTTGGAATTATAAGTGTTAGACATCACATTGGTTGTTATTATTTTAGTGAACACATAAACTGACCAATGAGTATAGAAGACTGGGAACAAGTGAATGAAGTCTTCAATGACAAGAGAAATAAAGTCAATGAATATAATACTAGTTACCTCTTGCTGGTGACAAAAGACCCAACAAAAGCAACTTAAGGAAATAAAAGTTTATTCTTTTTGTTCACTTTGAGGGAACAGTCCATCATGGTGGCAACTTCTTACATTGCACCCATATCGAGGAAGCAGACAGAGGAAGAAAGGTTCACAGCTTATCTTCTTATTTTTATCACTGCAGGACTCTAGTCCCTGAGGTGATCACACCCATAATTAGGATGGGTCTTCCTGTTTCTATAAACCCCAATCTAGAAATTCCCGAACAGACATGCCCAGAAGCTTGTCTCTTGAGTGATTCTGCGTTCTGTCAAGTTGACAGTTAATGTTACCTACTACAAGGATGTAACCTATAGCATTTTAAGGTTTGGGAAATGCCAAAGAGCCCTGCATTTGGTCTAATTCACCACTCTGAACATATGGGTATGGATGGAAGAGACATGCAGAATGCACACCGCGGACACCAGCTGTTCCTCATGTTCTCAACTGCACTAAACATTCACAATCCACGTAAATGTGAATGAACTTCTGGCAGCCCCACGGTGTTTGAAGTCTAGCAACACTCAAAGCACAAGGTGATTTTGCTGTCTAAACCACTGTATATGTAAAGGGATTAATCTCTCCGGGTAGCTATGCCCTCTGAACTTACTTTGAATGAAGGCTGAAGGCAATGTTATGCTACAGACCATCGAAGGCTAAGAAACTTCGGTATGTCCTTTCTTACTTCTCTTTCTTCTGTATTGTGCCCAAACACTCTTTCGGTGAAAATGAAGACATAGAAGGAATGGGAAAGGACAGTTCTGAGCTCCTTTCCCTTACATCCATTCACCCTAATACCTATCGATCATCAGTAAGGCAAAGAACAGAAAACTACATCTTAAAAATTCAATGAAAGCTAGTCAAGTTTTGTAGCTATTCTGCTTAGATGAATATATACATGCATGCCCAAATAAAAAATTTGTATTTTGTAGCTTCACATTTAGCTAATGACATGAGCTCACATTTGCATTTAAAACTAGCATGCCCTAGCTTTAAAATAAATAAAATTATGTTAGCAATTTAAATTTTATGGTAATTATTATTATACTTATTTTATTAATAATTTAAATTTTCATTTACTGAGAACAACATCAAATATCACACAGAAAATAGAATGGTGTGCCCAAAGAAAGGCAGTGGATGGAAAAGCTAGTATTTTAGATTTTTTCCACTACATTACATGAATTCATAACCAGTTCTGTGATAACATAAGACATATAAAAACACATATTATTGTATAAAAGAATCTCAGGTCAATTACTTAGCATGTCTGAGCCTCTAATTCCTCAACTTTCAAATAGAGTTAAGTAATTGATGAGCAGTCCTGTAATGAAGGTTATTTCTCAAGATGTTGCACAAGTAAATCCTTCACTGGGAGACTATTTTTATGGCAGGTATTCAATAAAACATAAGTGTGATGTCGTAAACGTACCTTATAAAGCAGTGGGTTCTGGGTGGACATGATTTATTTTAGGATTGTAAGCAAGATTCACTAGAGCAGTATTTTTTGCTTTACAGGAAACTGAGAAACAGCATTCAGCAATATACCTATGAGAGTTAATTTTATGTGTTAACTTGGTTAGGCTAACGGATGCCTAGATATCTGGTAATATATCACTTCTGGGTGAGTCTACTTAGTAGACTGAGAAAAGATTTCCTTCATAAGTGTGGGAGGGCATTATCAGAATGCTTTTGAGATCCTAATTAGATTATAATGACAAAATATGGCCAAATTTGTTCTTTTTCTGCTTGAATCCCTCTTCTTCTTCCCTCAGGCTCTCTGCTATTTATGTTCTTGTCCTTACCACAGTCGCTGCCTCCATCCTCCTGTCATTCTTAAGCCTTTGAAGTTGGATCAAAATATGCAGCTGTGAGGTGGCATGTTCTGGACTTCAGCCTTAGTAATCACGTAAACTAATTCTGCAATAAACTCAGTGTATATCACTTTTGTCTCATCGGTTGTGTCTCTTTGAAGAATTGCAATATAGTATCTCATGACAGCCTAGCTTCAGGGAAACTTTTGTAAATTTCTCATATTTTTTTTAGGGGGGATGAAGAAGAAATACAAGCTTGACAATGACATGTATAGATTTGTATTGTTTTGTAGCTACATTTGAAAGATCTGATTAATGCATTGTGGTCACTTGCAAAAGCTCTCTGTGAGAGATCAGAGACATCTGTTGGTGGTTCTATAGCTTAGCTCACTATCTTATTTGAGATGATATTAGAAATTATTATCAAATATGTGACTGTTACAGTGTTAGAATGAGGGACTGAAAAATGACTCAAAATATTATGATAAACCATAATTGTGAAGCAGTTGTGTTAGGATAGGATCTGATAGGGTTGAAAGTAGTTAAGGTAAGAAAGAAGATGGAGTAGTTTTGGAATATAGGCTTACTGTAAAAAAGGCATTAACAGCCATCACTGACTGAAACAAGCAGTGATTTTAACCTGTGGGTTGCAACCCCTTTGCAAGTTCCATATCAGATGTCTAGCATATCAGATGTTATATTATAATTTGTAACAGTAGCAAAATTGCAGTTATAAATATGAAATAATTTTATGGCTGGGGATCACCATGACATGAGGAACGATACTCAAAGGTTGCAGAATTAGGAAGGTTAGGAATCACTGGCTTAAGGAATTTTGTTTAATAGTTGCTATGTGTCAAATATCAGACAGGTTGTTAGTAGGACTATGAAAGAATAAGAAAATGAGACTATAGTCGTAAACTTGGCAACAAACACAGCACAATTCAACCATGTCTGGCGACAGAAGGAAGATGATGAAACCACACCAGCTCATAGTCTGACATTTTCCTAAGGTATTTTATTTGAATCAAAAAAAAATCACAGACTTATACATAATCTCACTGAAGATGAGATTTAGTTCTAGGAACAGTAATTATATTTCATATAAGAAGTTTTGTAAGATCCATTGAAGATGATAGGAGCAATGCAAACCTCAACACTATTAAATGAGGAATAAAAGGAATAATTGATGATTTACCATTGATACTGCAGCTGTAATTGAAAGCTCATTCTACCAAAACCAACCCAAAGGGGAAAAAGAATTCCTAACTCAGCTGATTCTATACACTTAGCCCTGTAAAATGCAATTGGTAAGTGGTTAATTGCCATTTTTAGACACTTAGCAGACTTTTATGTGGAAACTAAAATTGGTCTTTCTCTATTGAGCTTTATTTAGAATTAGAAAAAAATGAGAGGGCATTATAGGAAGATGGATTTTGGCTCAATGCACAGAAGCTGTTTTTTTTTTTTTCCCAACTAAAAGTTCTTCCCATCACCGCTTTTGTTCTTCTCTAGCCTGTGTGATCATTTATCAGGCATGACGTCAGACTTGAGCAGATTAAGGCCTGAGCTGAACAGCTTCTGTAGCTATTTTTAAGATGCCAAAATGTTGTCATAGAAGGAAATTAAATTAACAATTATTTGACCAACTCTTCGGGAGCAGTCATTTCGCTGTGTATTTCAGAAATTAAGCTAGACTTGAAAAATATTTGTCTCTTTCCAATCCACAGTGTACATGATTCATCAAAGATTCTCAGCCAATGGAGGTATCCTAACACATCCCATTTGAGTCAAAAACTTAAAGATTATTGTTTCAGAAGCAAACAGGGGAAATGAAAAAAGAAAGAAGGTGCAGTGAGCACTCACAAGCACTGGCAGATTAACTGTTCATTTGGAAGCAGGCCCTGAGTTCTAGGACACAAATCAGTTCTAGAGAAGGTTACATAGAGTTGTGCTTTAAGTGGCCTCTTCTCTACATGTCTGGTACCTGGAACAATGAAGAAGGGGAAAGAAATTGTGGAAATAGCTTTAACGACATTGTCATGTGGAGGTGATGAGGGTTTACCACAGTGCCAGTCCTGCCTGAGTGGCATCTTACACAGTGGCCATTCTTTTCTGTTTGTTTGTATATGTATTCTTGTCACCAAGTGTTTCTGGCATACTATCCTTGGTTGATAAGATATGAGGACAAGTGTGCTGAAGATCAGTGGATTCCAGTGTGAGGCTGATGTGAGTGCTGTATCCAAGTCCAAATCTCCTTGAGCAAATGGCTGGTAGGCCCTGATGCTTTTGTTTCTCATTGTGTGTGTAAGCATGAAACATCCTAAGGAGTCGACATAGTAGAAGACATGTAGACCAAGACCAATGACAGCGAGCTGAGTCTAGGAGATAGCAGACACAAAGAGAGAAGAGAGGAAGAGGGATAGGGATAGGGAGAGGGAGAGGGAGAGGGAGAGGGAGAGGGAGAGGGAGAGAGGGAGATTCAGCAATGCAAGGCAAACAGAGCAGAAAGAGAGAGAAATAAGGTGATGAAAGGCAGAGAGAACACATACACACATACACACACACAGAGAGAGAGAGAGAGAGAGAGAGAGAGAGAAAGAGAGAGAGAGAGAGAGAGAGAGAGAGAGAGAACAATGCAAGGCAGACACAGGTAGAAATAGTAAGTAAGCTATAGCTATAATATTTAAGCTCTGGAGAACAAAATAATGAGTACCAGAAACACAAGCCTGAATACCCCCTAAATAAATGGTAAATGCTGAAGCACTGGCAGGGAACCAGAGAACAGAGAGAACACAGTGGCTGTAGAAGAGGAATCCTTGAGATAAGAGGGGTCTAAGGACTGCATGGTTAGACTTTGAATGGCCCAGGAAACTCCTGATGAGAAAAGACAAATGAAACAGGGAGGCAGAGACGACCATTTCTGAAAAATAATCCTTAGGAAACTCGTGGTTATATGTGCTAAGTGAGAGTAGAAGAGACTCACTTTCCAGAATCTACTGTTTGCTTTAGATATGTTAAGATGGCTTCCCTGTAGCACTTCCATGGGTAGCTTTCTCTCCCAAAGAGTCTTGCTTTTCGGGCTGGGGCGGGGGGACTTAATTAGGGGAGGGGGAGGGAAATGGGAGGCGGTGGCTGGGAAGAGACAGAAATCTTTAATAAATAAATAAATTTAAAAAAAAAGAAAGGACTGTGATAAACAAATAGCCTCCGTTTGCCTTGTCTGTCTTCAAGGTCTTTTCCATAGGTGCATTGAACTCTGGCAACATGCATTCTCCTCCATTGTGACAGGATGAACGTTTTGTTCCTATTGCTTGACACTATCTACCAATGAAATCATAAATCATGAGGATGTTTGGGAGCTGTGGACAGCTGACCCTAGGTCGAGCATTGAGGCGTTCTAAATCGTTTTCTATAAATAACTGAATTTTTCTCTGCTGGTAATGATTTCCTGTCTCACATGGTAAGGCATGAGCTTGAACCAAGAAGCACATAGTTCTGACCCCCCTGGGTCCTTTGATAAACACCGAGGTGGAAATGATAACCCTCAAAGGGGTGCTTTAAGCTTTAACTTTCCCTTTTGCCAGTGGTTAGTCTTAAATAAACAAACCCAGGTTTTATATTAGGGATCCATCTTTGTTCCATGTAAGGTGCATACAAAGTTCCTTCCTGACTGTGGACTAGCGAAAGAGTGTTTCCATGCTCTTCTGAATAAAAAAAAAAAAAAAAATTAGGCAAGATTCAAAATGATGGGGAGAAGCCACAGCAAATGTACGAGGCACACGACAAGGCTTGGTCTATTACAATCCCGTTAACTGGCTCACAAATTTCTTATTTTCATACACAAAAAACCTGCCAAGTTTTTCTCTTGGTTTATTATTCATACATGAGAGAGCTCCGTGGAGGAGATCATAAATACAATTTCTGTCAGCCAATTAGAAGGAGGGTTTCTGATGAAGTGATAATAACAGTGGAATTCAGAGGGATGAGGAGACGAAATGGAAAAATGAAAGCAGACGGGCATTTCTGGAAGCTGCCTTCCATGAAGAAACTGGAGAGATGAGGTGCATTAAAGAGGAAGAAGCAAATAGCCGGTTGGTGAGCCCACCAATGGGCAAACAAGGGCTCTCTAACTGCTGGTTTCAAAGCCTCCTTTAGCACAGGAGAGATGAACCCCTGAGAGTTGAAACCACTTGAATGCATCTGTAGATTATCAACACCAAGGCCTGAGAATGCAGCCCAATCCTTAGCACTGCCTCCATTTGCAATGAATCTTCCAGAACAGCTAAGATGTGAGACAGCATGATAGAGGGATTTGTGCTTTGACTAAACTCACGGAGGTTTGGACCATCGAGGCCAGTGGACAATGATGTCAGAGATGTGGCCAGAGATCATAAAGTGGCTCTCAGTAACTGCAGGGAGAAAGTTCCTTGTAAACGCCTTATCTAGGGCATTGGGGCAACAGGTATCCACTGGGATTAGCCAATAAATTGGAGCTATTTTCCAAGAAGAACTGGGTTTCTTTGTAGTATTTGAAGACTACAAGAGGACTTGCTAGCCTTTCCTTGAAGCCTGGGTAACTCCAGACAGGGAATTTATTTTTATGTCTTGATACTCCAGTAGGTATAAGACAAGAATGATGATTACCCGAAAACAGTGAAAAGTAGCGTGGTGGCCTGGGTCCCTCTTATCTCCTATCACAAGGAAATAAGAACTGGTGATTGTACAGGACCCAACTCCTTGCTTTAAAATGAACATTTATTGTGTTATCCACTAAGAGTGTCAGCTACTCCCAGCCCTCAAGACCATGATCGTGTGTCCAGGGTCATGACCTTCTGGGGGTAGACTTAATCCAGTGACCTTTATCGAGGTTAAAGAACCCCACCCTTCTCTCCTTAATCCAAAGCAACTCTCAGGGCTCATCTGAGTTCGTTGGTTAAAAACTGGAATCAAGTCTTCATTATATGAGTCAGTGTCCAGCTTCTCTTGGCCTGATCTCATTTTCCTGCCACCTTCCTTCCAATATACCCATCAGGTTCGTGGTTTGCTTCAGAGTTTACAGCTCAGGAGAATCAGCTTCAGAGAGTGAACATATAGGGTATTGATTATGACTTTATTATAAAGATAGATAATGTTATTTAGGCAGGTTATTTAATCTCATCCAAAGTTTGACTATCATTGAAGGAAGACTTGAAAGATGCTTGTTGGGATGGGTCATGAGCTAGAAAAGGCCCATTTATCTTCTTATAGAATTCCAGGAGGCAAAATCATGCAAGAGGATGAATTTTGTTCAGACCCAGTAACTGTTACAGTTGCTCATGCCCTCCATGTGCCAGGTTTGTAAGTGGGTTTGGTTGATTTTTATTTTTGTCGCTGACAATCCTGCCGTAGTCTTGAATTCTTTTTCCTTCAGCAGCTCAGCTATCAAGGAAGCTGCAATAGTCCAGCTCTCTCATTATTACCCTGACGATGTGAGCATCAGATGCACCCCATCCACATTCTGCTTCATCTCCTCTCTACAGGAAAGCCGGGAGCTCTCTTATCATTATTGCACTTCTCTCCTTCTACACTAAGGCAACACTATTACTTCTAGAGAGACAGTGGAAAGAAATAGTTGACTCCAGAGCTTCAAAGTGATGTGCTAGGAAAAAAAAAAACCTAAGATGAGAGTTTTTGAAAGACAAACAAACACAGGCCGGAGGAGTTGTAGAGTGATGAGAAGAACTCTTGTAACCCGGTTACGATGAATATTCAAAGGTCCTCATAAAGTCAAAATGTATCTGCTTGATGTTTGTTACAGTTACTTGGTCCTTACCACTGGGGAGCTTGCTCACTAGCTGCAAACAGCCTTAGACATCTAGGTGCAAGAAGTGAAAAACAGAGGATCAACTTCCATAACACCTGTCTTGCTAGGGTTGAAAGCGGCCATCTTTTTTTTTCCCTTCAGTATCCATCGATCTATGTAATACTCTCTTGTCAGTTTCTATAGGTCACCATGCTATTCCTTTTAGTTCCTCCATTTCCTTTAATAATTCATAAACTTTTTGACATTTTTGGAAGAGATAAAAGATAATTGTTAATATCAATGCCTGCTGTGTTTTTCTGTATTCAAATCAGGATAGGGAGATGGGTTTTTACCAGACACAGTCCAGTACCACTACTGAAAAGCAATTTAAGGAACCTCAGACTGGTGTGTGAGTGGGCAAAGGGAGAAAGTGAGAGGAGGATTAGATGAACATGTGTAGGGATAAGTCCCGCCCCTTGGGGGGCGTGTTCGCCTCGGGCTAATGTCTGCCTATAAATTTGGCAAGCATGCTCCCAGCTGCCTCTTCTGCTTTCCTGGTCTCCGCGGGAACGGTGGTTCTGTAAGTCTATTTCTACATTAAAACTATATATATTTTTACAATCTGTCTGCATTCGTTTACGCCGCTACAAACATGCAATATGAAGACTTGATGAATAGGAAGTAGAAACAAGAAGGTCCCAGGCATTTGAAACATGTCATATTAAGTCAAATAGGTGGTGAAGACTACTTTTATTGAAACGACACTAGAGATAAATACTTAATAGTAATGCAAGGGGTAGCAATTATTTCTTTGTCTTGTTTTGGTGTATGCATACTTAAACAATACCATACTGTTCATCCAGTCTAACAGTGACGCTGTGCTTCACTCCAGGAACAACCACTGTTGACAGTTGCCATGAGAGGGCAGCAGAGAGCTAAGAACTGATAGACCTTGGGCCTAAGCTTACCACCTTGCCTCTTCCCACCACAGTTGGCTCCAACTTTTTCTGAAAACGGTGATATCCAAATACCCCAGGCACATGAGGATACTTGGTTTCCTGAATATGAGAGAGCTGGTGAGAGACGGCCAACAGTAGTGTTGAGGTGAGAAGAAGTTAGAGCCTTAAAAAAATGGTTTAAAGGTACTGTTCCTTCTGAATGCGACTAGAGACCTGTGGAAGAAACAAATTTAGGAAGCATGGCTCTGTTATTTTATTCATTTATTTACCCTTGATGTCAGTTTTTAGTATTGCATAAATATACGTGAATCTAAAATTTAGGATCTTGCTGTTTTCCAAAACATTGATGCTCAAGAAGGTTAAGATTGAAATAGAGATAAATGCTGTTGTCCCTCAACTCAGTGTTCCAGGAAAATAAGGGCTTACTGAATCTCTGAGGTGCCTGTGAATATTTTGCTTTGTGTTTTGGGAGACTGAGGCAGTATGGCAGAATCAGGTCACAAGATGCCTTTCACACCTGCTAATTCCAGTGAGCATTCTCTGCCAAGGCAGGAAGCTAGAGGCCATAACTTACGAAGTCTTCCCAACAATGAGTCATAGGGTTGAGACACCAGTTAAAAGCCAGAACCACCTTTTGTTCACATGCTGAGGGATGTCATAAATATTATCAACTATTGACTTTTCTCTACCTCTTTTCTCCTATTTTTTCTGGTTAATGATACATCAAAGTCAGCTTAATGGACAAAGTTTCTCACTAATCACTGGGGTAGACAAATAAACAAAAATGATCTATAGTGAGTGTGTAATGTGGCAAAAGCAAATGGGGGTTTGGGGTGAAGTGAGCTAAATATAAGTCAAGGGTGGGAAGGGGCAGGCGGGAGAGCATGCAGTGTAAGAAGCAAGGACAGATTCTAGAGAGGGGGAAGAGTGAAACCAGGAGGCCTCAACAGTTTTAGAAATCTCAGTTTATTTGCTTTATGTCTTAAATAGTTGTAGATTTTAAAAAATTTGACTAAGAAACCTTTTTCATTTTTTTTTGAGATTATAAGTACATCATTTCCCGTTCACTTTCCTCTTTCCAAAAACTCCCATATAACCTTCTTTGCTTTCTTTCAAATTCAAGGCCTCTCTTTTCTTTAACTGTTCACATACACACACACACACACACACACACACACATGCACACACGAATGCATGTGCACTTTTAAATGCATAAATGCAGCATGCTTAGTCTGTATAATGTAATTTGTTGGTAACAGATAATCAGTTGGTGTGTTCTTCCCTGGAGAAGACTATTTCTCTTGCTCTCAGCATTCCTTAGTTAGCTTTCGTTCTTTGTGTAGGGAAGAGGCCTCATGGTCTCTGCCCTAACCACAATGTCTATTGTTGTCCTTGTTCAGCTCATGGTCAGGCAGGCCTGTTGTACAGACTCTATGACTTTAAAAACATTTATAGTTTATGGAATTCTCCCCTATGAGGTCATGTATATATAGATGTCCAGACAGAGTCAAATAAAATAAGTGTTTTCACCAAACTGCCAATTTTTATGCTGATATTCAACACTGTTATGTACCAAGCACTGTCCATGAAAAGATATGCTCTGTTGCCTACCTACTAGAAGTAGGCATATGAGCATAGTGTATAGAAACAACTCAAAGCCAAGAGTCTGTCTAGCAGTGCCGTAGGGCCCAATTAAGGGACCCCTTTAGAGATTTGGGGACTCCTTTATATAGTTCAAATTTGAAGATCAAACTGCTTTGACACTCAAGGTCAAAGTAGAAAAGAAGACAGAATTCAACAGCCACGAAGTATGTTGAAGACAATAGAGCTGGAAACCATAGTGGTTACCATAGAACTCATAAGTTAATGAGATGTGTGCAGAAATGGCAGGAAAAGCATATGGAGGTCTACTGTTTATTCTGAAGTACAAAGTGTACATTGAACTGATGGATGGATAGATGTAGACTGATAAACAAGTTTTAGTAGTATATACTGTGAAATTTGTTTATTTTCCCCCTCTTGAGATATTTATGTTAAAATGTCAGAAACAAACACTGGAATTCATCCAACCAGGCTGATCTGAGTAGCAATAACCGATTCACCGGAAACAATTCAACCCGGCTGATATGAATAGCAATAACCGATTCACCAGATATGATTCATCACCAGTTACTTCTAGGAAGTGAGTCTACTCACAGTGATTGATTGAGATTGGTTGTATCATCAGTACTTTTGGGATCCTTGTGCTGTGTTTCTCATGATATCAATTCATGGGTGTATGAGATTTTATGAAAGAATATGCTCTCCTCATGCTCAGAGATGGAAGGCAGTTAGGACGAATTTCTGCAAGGAAGCAAATGGTAAAACAAAAGTTATACTTCTTACTTGCCTAAAAGCTTTCATTTTCTAGTAAGATAAATAAAAATATGCACCTCTACATCTGAGTAATTTCATTTCTTCAAGTCCATATCCTGGGGATAGTAGTTAGACTGCCACAATTTTAAAGCTGCCTTGTAAACAGACCCCTGGCCTTTTTAGATTTCACTATATTTCTTGGCAGTGGTGTGTTTGTGTGTATGTGTTCATTCTTTCTACTCTGAAACTTTCATTTTCACATTTAATTTTTATAGTTAAAGAAAGTTCCTCTTTATTAAATTAAAATTTGGAAGAATGCTTTCTTTTATTCTGTGATAGAAATTTTATATTTTTACTTGAACTTTTTTGAAGACGTATAGAAAACCCAGAAAAATAATCAGAGAATTATTATGTTTGTTTCTTGCCTTCTGCAATACCAACAGGTTACATAGGCAGTATACACTTATCAGGAAATTGGTATTGCTACAGCATTGAGGCTAACATGTAGACTACTTGTTCCACCAAGTTCTAAGAGGCAGGTGAAGACCTCACATTTCGTTTAGTTACCAGATCCTTCCTATAATATATCAGCAGGTTTTATTTTGTTGTTGTTGTTTTGTTTTGTTTTGTTTGAAATTGGGCCTCGCATGACAGACTGACATTCCACTTACTTTGTAGTCAAGTCTGGCCTTGATCAACTAATCTTCCTGTCTCTGCTTCCCAAATGCTGGAGTTAATGTGTTGTGGTTTCTTTTTCTTTCTTTCTTTCTTTCTTTCTTTCTTTCTTTCTTTTATTTTTTTAAACCTTCCATGATCTTGCAGATTTTAAAAACAACACATGCCAGTTATTTTCTTTGATATGCACTTGTTTATTGCAGGGAACTGCTTGTTTGTCCTGGCCACCCAGAACCAAAATAATGACACAGAAGCTGTATTATTTAAATCACTGCTTGGCACATTAGCTTTATATTCTTACTGGCTAACTCTTACATATTAACTTAACCCATTTCTATTATTCTGTAAATCACCATGAGGTCATGGCCTACCAGCAAAGTTTCAGCACGTCTATCTCCAGTGGCAGTGGCACCATGGCGTCCCTTGACTCCGCCCTTCTTCCTCTCAGCATTTAGTTTTGTCTTTCCTGCCTACCTAAGTTCTGCCCTAACAACAAGCCAACACAGTTCTTTCATTCATTAACCAAGAAAAGCAATGCATAGACAAAAGGACCTCCCACACCACTTGTTAAATGTTTTCTTGAGATAATTAACATTATGTATTTGGGCACTACTAACACTGGTGATATGTGCTTCATCCTGTATATTATTGTGTGGATGATGTCGATGAGTCTTCTGTCTCTCGATGCTAACTATGCTACATTAACTATCAAAGTCTAAACAAGGTTTTACATTATTCAGTTACTGATTTTCCCTTTGTAATTCTTAAGTAACACATATCTGGGGATAAAGAAGAAATAGCTCCTACTTTCACCCACTTACTTTAGCATCTGCTCTTGGATTGGGTTTACCATATGTTACTATGCTGTTTGACTGATTGAGCTTCACTGTTTCCATAATTCTTTATTTATTAATTGAATCCCATAATAAAAAATAGCCACCACAGTCCCTCATTTATTTAAATAATATCTACTTAGTATAATAATGAACTCATTGGTATGTATTTTATAAATCATTGGGTGATAATCATTGTTCTCCTGGTTTATTTTGATGCTCACAAGTTTCCAGATTTGGCCACTGGGGCTTCTTTCCAGCTGGCTCTATGCCCTCTCAACATGCTTTCTCCATCATTAGTTGAGAATTTCCTTAATTCTCAGAACTACGGAACCTTCCAGGATTAGCTTAATTTTCTTGTCTCATAACTGCTGTCAACCCATCTCCCAAGAACTCCTGGCTCCCTTTATTTGCAAAGTAAAATACAGTTGTGCCCATTGCCCCTAGATGCCATTTACTCTGGGCACTTGGCAGATAGAGAGAGAACATACAGAAAATAGCTTGTTAGTTTTCCTTTCTTTCTGACATCATGAGTTGAATTAAATACCACACTCAGAAATACTATAAGCAATAACTGAGCGAAAGATTAAAGAGACAATTCTTAAAAGTGAAAGTGGCCAACATATACACAAAAGTATTCAGCATCTTAGTTCATTATAGAAATGCACATTATAGCTGCACTGAGATTCATCTCACCCTCATCAAGAAAACACATAGCAAATGCTAGAGAGGATGTGCAGGTAAAGTAAGCCTTCGATACACCATTGATGCACATTGAACAAGTCTAACCCCTGTGGCAATCAATATGAAGGACCCTCAGAAAACTCAAAAGAGAAGTAGCAAATGACCCAGCTATGCCATTTCTGAGAATACGCCCACAGGAATTGGCAAATACCTGCAATCCATATTTATTATAACTCTGTTCCTGATAGCCAAATCATAGAATTAGCCTAGGTGCTTATCACCAGATGGATAAAGAAAATATGATGTATATAGACAGTAGAGTAAAGAAGTCCCGAAGAAGAGGGAGTTATATCACTTGTGGGAAAATGGTTAGATCTCAAGTGTACTGGAGATTATCAGGCAATATGTAGTAAAGCAGATTGAAAAAAATTCTGATTATCTCATACACAGAAGTTAAATATAAAGAAATTATATAGACATACAAATATAATTGTACATATATCATGAAAGTAGAAAGTCTTTTTGAATGTGAAATATCTTTAGTCCTTTGATTTTTGTTTTCTAATATACAAAACCAAATTTAAATGCTACACAATTGCATCTATCAGTATTTGATTATTTTTGAATATCTAGTACTTGTTAGAAAGTCTTATCCCTGTGGATGGTAAGTGGGAATTGCCATCTAAGACCTGCCTAGTTATTTCTTTCTCCTCTTCCCTCTTCTTGTCTCTCTTCTTTCTCTTCCTCTCCACTTATGTCTCTGGCCCCTTTGGAGTTTACTCTTGTGCATGGTGTGAAGAATGTGTCTTTTTCTAAGAGACTACAGTTATCATGTTTCATTTATTTCAAAGTGTATCACTATCCCAGTAATTTGAGATGCTGCCACCTTAGAGTAAATGTTTACAGGTGTTTGTGGTGATGTCTTAGATTGTGTTTTATTATTCTGTCTTACTTGAGAATTTGTGCATGGAGCCCACCATGTCTTAATTACAGAGACTCTGTATTATGTTTCAAATTCTGTCAAACCTATTCTACATTGTTTTTGTATTTCGTTTTTTATTCTCTCTTCTTTTCAAATTAGAATGTTCTTTGTTTCAGTTAGGCTTCATATGTTGAATTCAATTGTGTTGCTATAATTGCTACTACAACTTCTTTTGTTGATTTGAATTCATCTACATATAATCAGTTTGCCTACCTAAGTAGCTGGCTGTATTCTTCACTGTGTTCTCATGCACCCAATCAAAACCTTTTGTGGTTTTCTTATTGCTCTTATGATTACTTCTTTATTTCCTGGTAGTATATAACTCTTTCTTTCTTTATTATTGTAAACACTATTTAAGCACCATGAGCATAACTTGCTTTCCTACCCTGTCCTCTTTCTAACCTTTTGCCAGAAAGCTCTTCAAACTCGACTTGTAGACTTCCTGGGTGATTTTATCCTGGGTGTTTTTCCTCACACTCTGCTAGATTGCATGTTTTAGTCTTTTCCTTTTCCTTCTGGTATTTGAAACATGAAAGACATTTTAATATTTCATAAATTCAATTTAACTATTTAGCTAAAATGCTTCAGCCATATTTATCAGATTTTGAAATTATTGGTGGTTACTGGTATCTCCGATGAACAATGATGAAATTCCAGTGACCCACAGCATATCTGCTGTCCCTTTCCAATTTTTGGTTTTATTGGTAGGCTCAAGAGTTTTTATTATGGTTCGGTATAATTAAAATAATAAATTTCTAAAATGAGCTATAATAAAACTATAATACTATAATAAATACTACAATAAAACAAAATGTTATAATAAACTACAACATAATATTAAATATAAGACTGTAATAAAATGTTTCTTTATTCAAGAATTAAAATAGTTATGTTCTATTTTATAAAGTCTAAAAGCTATTTAGACTAAATTTACAGCCCAAATACTGCCTTTTCTTTCATGAGGAATTCATCTATTTGTGATTTGCTAAGAAGGATATGTACTCATTTTGTTTCCTTCATCTCTGCATATCTGACAATTTCTGGTATCATAAACAATAAAAAAAATAAGTGGGGAATGTCCTTGGATTATACATCCTGTCATATAGTGGAATTTATTTGACTTGGCCTGGTGAGATAGCTCAGGGGGTTAAAGTACTTGATGCCAAGTCTAATGACCTGAGTTAATTCTCTGGAACACACACAGGGAAAAGAGGAGCAACTCAGGTTGTACCCTAACATCTACATGTTTTATGGACTATTAATGTACAAACGTGTGTGTGTGTGTGTGTGTGTGTGTGAGTCCATGCACACATGTGTGCATGCTGAAGCACAAAATAAAATGAACTTCAATAATGAAAACCATAACTCTGTACTTTTGCGTCGCTCTTTTTTGCACCTGCATTTGAAGAACTATGAGGGTACTTTGCAAGTTCAGTGAGGACACTGAACTCAAGAAGGGACTCCCAGTCCTCAGTGTTGTACATACTCAGCAGGGTTCTGGTCCTAGAAGTCTGCATTCCTGCAATACCCCTGTTCAGGAAGTGCCTTATTCTGTTCATGAACCTGAAGCTGAATGATTTATAAATGTAAAGCATTTATTCTCACATTCTTGGAGGCTGAGAGTCTCAATCAAGATCACAACATGTTTGGTTACTGGATGAGAGTAGCCATCCAGGATAGTAATGTGATTCTTCCTCTTCCAGGGTAGGGCAGGCCTCCCATGACCTAGAAAGAACTAAGTATCTGTAGATTGATTCTCATCTGTGACTTCTTCATGAAGATCATCTTCTGAGTGCTTGGAATTTCTCCACTGTGTGAATGTGTGCGTGTGTGTGTGTGTATAAATGTGTGGTGTAGGAGGTCCTTCTGTTTATGTGTTGCTTTCATTATTTCATTTTAATGAATAAAAAAACTGCCTTGGCCTTTTGATAGGGCTGCAGCTTAGCTTAGGTAGGTGTGGAAAAGAGAACCGAATGCTAGGAGGAAGAAGGCTGAGTCAGAGAGAAGCCATCATGGAGCTGCCAGAGACAGACATGCCTAATCTTTCCCAGTAGGCCACTGCCACATGGTGATACACAGAGTAATAGAAATAGGTTAAAGCAAGATGTGAGAGTTAGCCAATAAGAGGCTAGAACTAATGGGCAAAGCAGTGATTTAATTAATACAATTTCTGTATGGTTATTTCGGGTGTAAGCTAGCTGGGTGGCCGGGACAAACAAGTAGCCCTCTCCCTTTCAACAAATGTGTGTGACTATGATTATGTGAGTTAATATGTATGTGTATGCTAGTGTGTGTATGTGCATGTACCTGAGCAGGTATATATGTGAATGAGTATATGTATGTGTGTGAGTGTGTGTTTATTATTTATTTTCCTACCAGGCTCATTCAATTTTTTTTACAGTTGCAATTCTGTTTCTCTACTGAACACTATTTTGTTATAATTTTTATCTGAATTCCAGGGTATATACTGTTTTAATTCTTTTAAGAACATGAAACATTTCTATTAAAATATTTTTCTTTTCTGGGGTAAGTCTTCTCAAGCTTGCCTGCTTTATTGTCATTTATGTGTCTTTTTCTTGTTATCTTTTTTGTTGTCTTTGCATATGGTTCTCAATTCCTCTTCTCATTGAAGAGTTGTATTTATTTGGAGAGTTGACAGTTTTGCTATTCTTCTCTTTGCTTCTCCCAAACCATACAATAATTCATCCTGACTTGTTTCTTTGTTTCATGAGTAGTGCTTTCATATTTTCTTAGGGAAGGAGCTTGGAGAATTAGAAACTACTGGTGAAACTGTCTCCTCCAGTCTTTTCATTTGAAAGAGTAAAGCTGGCAATGGGTTAATGGTTGAACCTGGCCATAGACTTTATTTTCTTTCTTTCCTGTTTTTGTTTCTTACTTAATGATCTTTATATTTT